>NW_026526666.1:94319641-95519641 GCF_024362965.1 Panthera pardus | reverse complement strand
ATCTAAATTTTTCTTTTTTTAACGTTTATCATTTTTGAGAGAGAGACAGAGACAGGGACAGGGGCAGAGAGCAAGCAGGGGAGGGGCAGAGAGACACACACAGAATCGGAAGCAAGCTCCAGGCTCTGAGCTGCCAGCACAGAGCCCGACGCGGGGCTCGAGCTCACAGACGGCGAGATCATGACCTGCGCCGAAGTCGGCCGCTCAACCGACTGAGCCACCCAGGCGCCCCGCCACAGCTGGATCTAAACCACACACAGGCTTGTAGAAGAAATAACAGGGTGCCTGGTGGTTTAGTTGGCTGAGCATCTGACTCTTGACCTTGGCTCAGGTCTTGATCTCAGGGTCGTGAATAAAAGCCCCACATTGGGCTCTGTGCTGCGCACGAAGTCTACTAAAAAGAAAGAAAGAGAGAGAAAGAAAGAAAGAAAGAAAGAAAGAAAGAAAGAAAGAAAGAAAGAAAGAAAGAGGAAGGAAAGAAAGAAAGAAAGAAAGAAAGAAAGAAAGAAAGAAAGAAAGAAAGAAAGAAAGAAAAAAGAAAGAAAGAAAAGAAAAGAACAAAATCATCCTATCTGTACAATATTCCCCTGCGCAATTTTTCTAGACACTTGCTAGGAATGTGAGTCTTCAAAAATGTGTTGGCTTTCTGAATAAACCCCCACTGTCTGAGGTTGGAAGGGGAGGGACAGTCTCCAGAAAAAGGCAAACTCAGCTAAGAACATATCCTAACCTGCTTCCAAGATTTACTTTCGCCTTAGCCCTGACCCTCTCCAACCACCAACACCACAGAACAGGAACCGCCCCCCCCCACACACACCCTCTCAGAAGACCCCAATCCCCCAAGCTTGGCAATAATGAAAATTAAAAGAAGGAGCTGGAGGAAGGCTGGCTGACATCTGTGAAGTGCCTCCTGGGTGCTGGGCACTGAGCTAAACTCTCATTTGTCAATCACCCCTCCCAGCGGCCTTGTGTTGGAGTTACTATTTTACAGACAGGAAAAGTCAAGACTTCGGGCGATCAGGTACGTCACCCAAGGTCACAGCATAATGACTGACGGGGCCAGGACTGTGTCTGTGGCAGCCCGTCCCTAGCCCTCTGCTAGTCGGCAGACCAGGACAAGGGGACTGTGTGATTGAACCTTGTAGACCAGACTCTGCCTTAGGTGACCCTCCATCGGGAAAGAAGGGAACCGGAAGAGGGGTGCAGAGGCCAGTGCCCAGAGCCGGGCACGCTCAGTGACGCTTCACACTGTCTTGCGGCAGGTGTGCCCGGTTGACTGTCATCAAGTCCCCTCTTTTACGCTCCTCTCTATAGACGTGGAGACAAAGAGTCCACGCTTTTCTATCCCAGTCACTTTCTGAGCTTTCCGTTTTTGTAGCTGGGCTTCCTTTTAATCTCAGGCATTTACAGTATCGTGCCAGCAAATGGTGCGGGCCAAGAGATGCTCACGGCGAGCACTTAACCCAATCTGCTTTGGGGGGAGATTTATGACAGTTATTTGTGGTCCGTTAGGCTCCCCGATCTGGCCGGTGGCTTTTCCGTGCGGTCCGTAGGGACTTTCAGCAGCCAGCTGGCTGATAGGGTCTTAGGGCACAGCTGCAAACACCGTTCAGCACTGTTTCTAAACAGCGTGGGCCTAAAGTGATGGCCGCCCACCAGGTTCCAGCACTGGGGGAGGGTTTGGCCAAATTGGGTGAGGGTATCGTCTCTGCTGCCTGAAAAGGAGACTCCTTTAATAAAAGGAGTCTCACTGATTCAACAAGCATGCCCACCGGGTGCCATTCTGTGCCAGGTGCCATGCTGGGCACGAGAAATGGAACAGCGAGCAAAAGCAAGGAAGCTCGTCATCCAGACCGGGGTTTCCCGACCGGAACACGACTGGTATCTTGGGCCGGGTAATTCTTTGTGGCAGAGGCCGTTCTACGTACCGTGGGGTGTTTAGCAGCATCCGTGCCCTCGACCCCCTGCGTGCCATTAGTACTCCCCATCTCTCGTTGTGACGGCTAAAAACGTGTCCAGGCATTGTCAAAGGTCCTGGGGCACGCAGGAGACGGTGGACAAAACCCCCTCGGTTGAGAACCCCTGGTCCGGAGGAAAGACAGGCAGTAACCAGAGAACAAGGCAAGCGATGTGTCATTTCAAAGAGAGTCACAGTCTGAAGGGTAGCAGCACAGTTGACAGAGGACTCGGACTGGATGGTCAGGAACCGACATGCAAATCCACTCTCTTAAAGTCATTCTTCGGGAACCACAGGGTGTTACCTCCAGGATGTAGACGTTCACAATGAAACGCCGAGAGAGAGTTTTTACTTCTTTTTTTCTTTTCTTTTCCCCCCAGCCTCAGAACGGCCCTGTCAACTCAGCCGTCCCGGACATCAAGTCAGGGAAGATGGATGTGGTTGAGGCTTTAGATCTCAGTGAAAAGTTGGTATGTGCATCCAGCGTGGTCCCCCCCCCCCCGTCCAAACGTGGGGTCCCCTGCAGTCACTGTTAACCACCGGATAGGGTAACTAAACACCAGCCTCGCGTGCGTATTCAGTTGTTACGAAAGCTCTGCAGGACCATCTACTGTCCCAGCGTGGCTCAGACTTTGCAATCCCTTGAAAAACTGGGTAGTTGGCATGAATGTTTAGGTCTGTTGTCACTCTTCCCCCTGGTTCTCCAAAAGGCACAGCGTCCATGGATACGGAGGAAATGAAAGTCGCACTAACAGCCCCGTTGGATTCGCTTCCAAGCACGGGCTTGTTCTCTGCAATTGCAGAAACTGAACAAAACAAAATTAGACGCTTGCCTCCTCAAAGTGGCCTCCGGCGGCCTCGCGCCAGGCCCCTTAACTGCCAAACGCTTTCCTCGTAGTACATGGACATGAGCAAAACACTCGGGAGCCTGATGAACATCAAGGACATGTCAGGTCACATATCCATGAAGTACCTCTCCCCCAAAGAGAGAGAGAGAGTCAACCAGCTCCGACAGAGGGACCTCGATCTGGTGTTCGATAAGATCACCCAACTCAAGAGCCGGCTGGAGAGAAAAGAGGAGCTTTTGAGAGGCTACGAGAAAGACATAGAACAGCTCAGGTACCGCCCGTGTCCCCGCAGAAAGGGCCGGGTGTCCGTTCTCGCGGCTGAACCTCGGGCAGCGGCAGACGCAGGCCCGGGACAGGCAGAGGCCTCGGGGGAGGGGGCCTGGGGCCTGACAGAAGCGAGTCTGTCTGCGAGAAGGCAGCGGTCGAGGGGGTCAGGGTTCATCCTGCCCTCTCTCGCCACGAGCGAGAGGCTCCTCGAACGAATTCTGACTCGGGGTTCGCCTTGTGTGCTTTCCAAGGCCCTGCCCTGTTTCAGCGGCCGCCGCTCCCCTACCCTCTCTGGGAAACGGGGGGCTGGTAGCACGTAGGCCTCTGATGAGGTATCTGTCCTGCCCCGTGCGCCCCAAATCCGCTGGTGACGAAGCCACCGAGTTAGCCGCCTGGGGAAGTATTCTGAGATTCTCCCAGGTGGGGGACACCGGTGGTGAAGGAGAAAGATGCGGGAGAAAGAGACCGTGTCTCTCCCGTCCGCTCAGGCAGAGCAAAGTATCCGTGCAGACGTACCAGTCACAGGTGGCCAAGCTGGAGGACAACATCTACAAAGAGGCCGAAGAGAAGGCCCTGTTGAAGGAGGCCCTGCAGCGCATGGAGCTCCAGCTGTACCAGGAGAAGAGGTTCAACAGGGCCGTCAGGCAGCAGAAGGTGAGAGGGCCTGGCGGGGAGCGCAAGCTCTGAGGCCGCCCCCCGGCTCCCTTTGGAAATGGCAAAGCGAGCGCCCGGGGTGGCCCGTGGGGCGTCAGACACACCCGGGTTTACACCCTGGCTCTGCCACTTGCTGTGTGACCTCAGGCGGGTTCCTTAACCTCTCTGAAACTCCTAATCTAGGGTATCCGTGTCTTCCTAACCAGTGGCTATTGTTTGTATTTTTATGGTTCTCCCAGGTGGTAGGGATACATAGATGAAAAAGCTCCCTGTGAATAAAGATGTGGGTTCACTACTCTGAGTGCTCAGCACATAGTTGACATAGGAAATATTGGATGGATGGATGGATGGATGGGGACAGATGGATGCGTGTCCTTGAAGAACATAATCCTTTAGAGCATAGCAGGTAAAGCGCTGACTGCTGGCTGATTTAATGATTTAAAGTCTCTGTCTGGGGCACCTGAGTGGCTCAGTAGGTTAAGCGTCTGACTTTGGCTCAGGGCACGAACTCACCGTTTCTAGGTTCGAGCCCTGCACCGGGCTCTGGGCTGACGGCTCAGAGCCTGGAGCCTGCTTCCGATTCTGTGTCTCCCTCTCTCTCTCTGCCGCTCCCCCACTCGCACTCTTTCTCTCTCAAAATGAATAAACATTAAAAAGTAAATAAAAAAATAGAGTCTCTGGCTGAAGGGCGCTCAGGCTGTGTCATCCAGAGGCAGGCACTCGGCCAGCCCGGAACATCCCAGGGGTGTCTCCCAAGGGGTGACACCTTTGCACTGAGTTGCAAAGGCGAGCTGGACTCTGCCCACCACAGGCACGGGCGGGGGGCGTGCGTTCCGGGCTGCGGGAACCCGGAGGAAGGGCAGGAGGACGAGAGCTCCGGCTCCTGGCAGGAACTTGGCCGTGGCATTGCCTTGAGAAACCCAGATCTGAGACTCAGGCTGGCGATCCAGCCAAAAGAAGCCACCTCCTCCCCTCAACCTGTCCTCTCCTCTGTCACGCGGCCCGGGAGTCGGCTAGTCCTGGGTTCAGATCCCCCCACTCCCTCCCTGCGTGGCCTCGTGCCAATCCTTTCCCCTCTCGGCGCCTCGCTTCCTCACCGGTGAACGGGAACTGACCGCCCCTGCCCTGCAGGGCTGTTGTGGGCACAGTGCCGGTACCCTCACCACCCAGGCTCTCACGGTGTGAACTCACAGGCCGTGTGGCTTCAGACGGCGAGGGACACGTGTGCTCCCTCTAGAGCGGGTAGCCCAGGGCCCGGCACACGGCGGGTAGATGCCACTCTCCTCCGTGTGGCCAGCTGCCTGCACGTGGGGTCACTGGGGCAAGCTCCGCCTCAGACCCGCGAGAGTTGCAGCTGACGGTGAGGCGCGCGTGACCCACAGCCAAACGGGTGCTTCGGAAGCTCCCGGCAGACCTGTGCCTGCCCCGTGGTCGGCAGAGGGGCTCTCTTTTTTTTTTAATTTTTTTTAATGCTTATTTATTTTTGAGAGAGAGAGAGAGAGAGAGAGAGAGAGAGAGAGAGACAAAGTGTGAGTGGAAGAGGGGCAGAGAGAGACGGAGACACAGAACCCTAAGCAGGCTCCAGCCTCCGAGCTGTCAGCACAGAGCCCGACTCGGGGCTCGAATTCACGAACCGTGAGATCGTGACCTGAGCCGAAGTCGGACGCTCCACCGACTGAGTCACCCAGGCGCCCCCCCCACTTTTTAAAACTCTGGCAGAGGTGTTCTCTTGTCTTCTCTGCAGTTTTCACCCGTAGCCGTTCACTCCTGCATTCATTTCCAAACCAGACTCTCCCTTCTTCTTAACCCTTGCCTAAACTAAAATAGGACAAACAAGGAAAATTATCATAACCATCTCGTGACCATCTCCAGGCACCGGGCTCCACCCAGGCTTTGCAGCCCTGATCGGGGTGACTCATGCCTTCGTAGCTCTGCCTGGTTGGTATGATGAGTCCCGTTTTACAGATGAGGAAACTGAGCCTCCGAGAGTTAAGAGACTTGCCCAAGCTCACACAGTAGCAGCTGGTAAGCAGAGCCTAGACCTGGCCCCAGATCTCTGACTCTAGTTTGCGAGCTCTCTGCTGGGCTCTCCCCGTTCTTCTTGTAATTGTTAGTCTGCCTGACTCAGGGCTGTGTATTTATGCATGTATGCTTGCACGTGTGTGTGTATGTGAGTGTGTATAATAAGTGTGTGTGTGCTGTAATGTGTGTTTCTGTGTGTATATTTGTGTGTGTGTGTGTGTGTGTGTGTGTGTGTGTGCGCGTTGCCTGCAGGAGCTCTAAGGAGGCCGAGCCATAGAAGGCTATAGAAGGGTGCCCTCCTCCCCAACCAGGAGGCCCTGGTCAGACAAGTTACTCGCAGAAGCCTGCCCTCCAACCTGCAAACCTCCCAGACCACAGCTTCCCTGGCTTATAGCGCTAGAAATGAACCCAGCCATCGTGCTCGGAAGGAGCCCTAGATGAGGGGTTTCTAGCGTCCACAGTCTTGAATTAAACATCACAGGCCTCAGGCAAAGGACGATTTCCTTTCACACCAGGCAACCAGGGAGAGCTGGACCAGTGACAGAGCCCTGACTTTTCCTTTGATGTGCCCGCCAGAGAGCTCACCCCTCCCTAAGGTGCCCCCCCCCAGGACTTGGCAGGCTAGCCCCCAAAGCTGAGACACCAGACCACAGAATGGGGCAGCAAAGGGCCCCAAAAAAGGCCATTGTCATGGGGCTGGCTAAAAATGTAAGAAAACCTGAGGATTTACATAATCAGGCTTTACATGCATTATTCATGAGCTGCCTCATTCATACACAATGCAGGGGCCATGCCAGCCTGTTGGGCACTAGACATCCTTCTGTGGAGAAGGAGCTGAAGTGGCCAAGTCAAACCTGCATCTGTATCCCCAGAAGAGCTGGGGCTGAGAACTTTCAAATTCATGGAAGTCACAATTTAGGGAAAGATTCCGAAAAGCAGAGCCACAATCACAGCGATGCCGGTGGCATTATTTCCTGGGCACGTACCGAGGGACAGGCACCTGCTCCACGCGACACATGCTTCATCCCTCCCGTCGGCCCCGCGAGGGATGCTGGCGAGCGGCCGCCCATTCAGAGCGGCTGACAGAGGGCAGCGTCACCTGGCTGCCCGGCAGCAGAAACAGGACGCCGCCCCCGCCCCAGACCTGCTGCCCTCCCCAGCCCGAGTTCACTTCTCCCCACCCGTTGCTCTGTGCGCCTCCTTTTCCAGGAGGTCTCCGCTCATCCCAGGGCTAGGGTGGGCATGCAAGGTGTGTTATGAACATGTCGTCAGAACTTCCTATTTATCAGGAGGAAAAACAACAAGCAACATAGATTTTAGCGTTTTGCTGCATTCTAAAGGGAATTTCAGAATCTGTCTTGGCCTCAGTTCCCTCCAAGGAACATATTCAGCATTGAAATGATTTTTGTTTTAAGTTTGACACCTAGCATCTTCACAAGGAGCCTTCATGGTTTCAGTCTCACGTATAAAATTTCCCCCATCCGTAGAGAACGGGGTGGCTGAGGCACTAGACCGGCAGAACCATCACCCTCCTCAAAAAGGAAAAACAAAAAGCAGGAAGTAGTTTTAAGGGTTAATGTTCAAACCTCTGTTCGCCAAAGCAGAACTTTCTGGAATCAAAAGTCACACTTCCACACTCATACCTTTGGCTGGGGCAGTGAGACTTGATATAAAATACTGGGGAAAACCTCAGTGCTGGGCACTCACAGGGAACCTCGCGGTCATCAGCTCCGGACCCTGGAAGGCCCTTGGTCTGGAGCTCTGGCCCTGTGACAGAGGGACAATGACAGCCGTGCAGGCTGCGCTCAGTCTCATCCGCTTCCCACACCACCGTATAAGGCAGCTGTGTCTCTCGGAGTTCAGAGGCGGACTTTGCAGCCAAACGACTAGAGTCGAAGCCCCACCCCTGGCCCTGAGTGACCCCGAGCCACTGGTTTATGCCCCCGCGTCTCAGATTCCTCAACACGAGCACCCAAAGATGATTAACAACGGGGCCCGGGGAGGGTTAAATGCCATAAAGCCTGCAGTGCCGGGCGCACAGCAAGCAGGATTACGGGGCCTGGGCGGGGGGAGAAAAGGCAGCTCGTGGACGGGTGGGGCGAGGCCGGCAGGTCCTTGAGAGAGCTTCCTGCCGGCTGACGCTGTCGCCAAACCCCGAGACGCGATCCCGGGGCTCCGGGAGCCAGCAGCTGTTTTGTGAAGGTCCCCTTTAGAGTTGGTGAATACAACCAGGGCTCCGGCCAAGAAGAGCTCAGATACTTTTTGTGAATGGGCGAAGGCTGGAATTTTCAATGGGAGAATTTCAAATGCACAGAAGTAGCCATCGGGGCAGCACGCACTCCCCTTCCTGGCCCTTTATTAGGGCTCCTAGCGTCTGGAAGGCTCCAGGGCACGCTGGCTGCTTCCGGCTGGGGAAGCCCCTCAGGTCTCCAGCCAATCAAATCCTGGCCAAGGGGCGTGGCCACAGCGTTGCCGGGTGGGGTCAGTGGGGCTAGACCACCGCCCCGTCTCCACACACACACACACACACACACACACACACACACACACACCACCTTCGCTCTGCTTAATTAGCTCAGATCCCTCATCCTTCAGATGAGAATAGAGGTGGCTCGTAACCCAATGCGTCCAATTCAAGGAGAGTGTGCATACAAGACCCTTAGCACACAGGAACACTCCATACGACCTTCTGTACCGTCATCGATGGCCTCACTACCCTACTCAAATCACAATTTTCCGAAATTTTTCTCCAGCCCAAGCATTCTCAAGATCCAAGTTTAAAACAAATTTTTTTTTTTTTTTTAATCCAGGGTCCCTCAGTTGGGTGCTTTTGACCGAGGAGTAGAAATCGGTAGATGGTGTACAGGATATAAGAATGGGAGGGTAGGGGGTGGGGGCCGTACCCTCCAGCCCACGAAAGGATGAGAATGTGAAGTGTGGTTTGTGCGGTGCGGCGCGTGGTTAGAAGATGAAGCCCTTCCTGCCCGCATCTTCTGCCCGCCAGTGAGCCCCAGGGTCTCCCAGAGACCTCAGAGGTGCGCCCCAGAGTGGAACAGGTCCGGACACACTAAACGCTCTCTTGCTCACCTGATATTTTCGCTCAGGAACGTTTAGAGGAGCTCGAACAGGGAAGCGCAAAAGAACGAACGTCTCGCGACTGTTGCTTCAAAGAGAGAGAGAGAGAGGCAGGTCTGGAGAGGTTTTCGGATCTTGTGGCCAGACACAAAGCAGATACGGTGTTTTCAAGGGGTGTACAAGCCACCGTGTGCTGTGCCAGAAACATCCACACACCTCCACTGCCTTCCCTTCCCCCGCCCCAGCCCCTGCCCCCTTGCCTACAGTCTGAGCAGATGACCTAAGAGACAGGCAAGCAACGAACCTATTATCTGGAGGGAAGGCACAGGGCAGGTGCAGGTGTGGTTTTGGCTGAGCAACCATTCTAGGCACTTAGTGATTTGGGGACTTGGAGGCAAGGTCATAAGAAAAGGAGAAGAGAGGAGTGGGGAGCCCCAGGCCCCCTGCCCTAAGAGTAAAATAAATGGGTGAAAGAAGCCAAGAGTGAGGAGAGTGCCAACTCTAACGCCCTTCTTACCTGTCAAGGGGGAATCACACGTGACTGGGCTCTCTGGCAGCCCATGGGAACTGGAAAACCCAGAGTTCATGGCGTCCATGAGCTAATGATGGATGCAGTGCACCTCAGGGCTCTTAGAACAAGATGGCACTGGGTTTTCCCCTAGAGAGGACGCTGTGTGATCTAACGAACAATATCCCTACGAAGAGCAGCTCAGTGTTGGCTGGGCCACGTCTGAGGGCCAGGTCTGAGGACAGCTCTTGAGACAGACTGATGTCATTACAGCCCAGCGAGTTCAGGAAAGTTCAGGAAAAGCCGGTGTGCAGGAGGGCCCAAGATCTGCCCTTCAGCACTCAGCTGTCCACCGATTGCATTTAATCCGAGGAAGCTATTTTGGAGCAATGCTCAGACTGGGGTCCCCTGGAGCCCTTGGGTGCCATGGAAAAGTGTGACCGTCAACATCCCCAGCCCACACACGCACAGGCACACACATGCATACGCCTGGTTTCCCCCAGAAAAGTTCTCCCTTATTTGTTGTATATGCCAAGTTCCTCATGGGATTTTGCTTAAAGCATTCTGCTGAGTAAAAAAAAAAACCCAAAAAACAAACAAACAAAAAAAAAAACAAACAAGGAGGTTGCTGGCTTAAAACTACTGCTTTACAGTTATCTGGGAATTTGGTTGGTGACTATCTGCTAAGCTTAGCTCCTCTCAGCTGAGTCTGTGATGAATGTTGAGGGGCTGCAGGCTCAAGGCCTCCTCCATGAAAAATGTCCAGAGAGCAACTCAGTTAAATGCGGGCCCCTAAGCCTCCTTAGACAGTTGCTGTAAGGATGGGAGTTAGCACCCTTCTGCGGATATGAAAGAGACTTGCACGTACCCATGCCCCATCCCAAAGATGGCCCCACTCCCTTCCTCCGCGAGTTTTGTGAACACCCAACAGAGTTGCCAGATCTAAGGGAAAGCAAAACCCAACGGGATGCCCAGTTAAACTTCAACTGCAGAAAAACAACAAAGAGTCACTTAGTAGAAGTATGTCCCAAATATTGCACGAGGCATACTTATACCTATATATATATCTATCTTTTCACGCGGATATTCAAATTTAACTGGGCGTTCTGTATTTCATCTGGCAACCCTGCCAACAAATATTTACTAGAACCAACTGGAAGCCGAGGGGGCAGGCTCTGAAACGGATGTCGCAAAATGGCAGCCCACAGAGGCGTTCCATTCGGCTCAAGGGTTTCCTTTTTTTAAGTAACCTTTCCAAATAGGTCACTCTCACGAAACACTCTGGATGTCCAGCTTCTCTGGGCAACTGGGAAGGTCTGGTGATACCAGGCCCACGAGCCTGCGTTTTGCAGGCCCCCTTAGAAAGGCGCCGGGCTCGTGGGTTTGTCGCCACCCCCCACCCGGCTCACTTCACCCACTTTTTTTACCTCCCCGGCCCCTGGGGGCTTCTGGCTGGCACCTCCCCAGGAGATGCTCGGGGCTCTCTGAGAAACACCGCCTTCCCGATATCCCTGCACGGTCCCCCACCGGAGTGTCAGTCGGCCAGGGAGGCCCCCCCCTCCCCCGCTCTCTCTCACCGTTGCGTCCCCAGCGCCTGGGAGATGCTCTTCCTTCAGCGAACTGTCCCTGAGGTCTCGAGGACACCAGGGTCGGCAACAGTTAGCCAATCCCAGGGGAAGGGCAAGCGGCAGCAGTGAGGCTGGCTCCCAAGGAGCTCGCAGTCCCCGCCGGGGAGGTTAGTTCGCCGCTGTGGCTTTCGTCATGCCCGGGCTGTTGGGATGCCAAGGTAGAAGCCCACGTCCGTTGAGCCCCTTCCGTCGATCAGGGGGGCTCCGCTTTCACCCAAAGCAGATTTATCCTCCAAGAGAACCGCAGGGTTCCCCCAAAGGCCCCTTGCTGGACAAGCCTCCACCTCTCAGATTCCTCTGGAATCCGGAACAGAGATCCATCCCTATGGAGCTCGGCAGGACAGGGCAGCATGGCCTGGAGGCCATGCCCCCTTCTGCACATGCACATCCCCACCCCACCCCCATCCCTAGGAAAGCCCGACATTTCATCCAAATGGGTGGCATCTGAAAGTTGAGAAAAACCATTTTTCTTTGGCGCAAAAGGGAGAGAAGCGCATGAGCTAAATTGTGTCAATATTCTTCCTGTATTAAAGAGACGAATGTTTGTAGAGACAGTGAGGAGCCAGACGCAAAGCTCAGGTCTCCAGGTGAGCCGGAAGGAAAAGGAGAACAATAGGACGTCAGCGGAAAAGCCAGTTGACAAAAATACCAGCACATGTGTTGTGTATCGAGCATTTAGTATGTGCCAGGCACAGAGCTAAGCGCTCAGTGTGCATCATCCCGTTTAATCTTTACAACAAACCCACGGGGCAGCTCTCGTTTCTGTCCTCCGTCATCAGACGAGGTGTCTGAAGGTCAGAGACGTTAAGCTATTTGTCCGGAGCCACACAGCTGGATAAGACAGGTGCGGCTCATCGCAGATCTGACACCCAGACGAGCACTGCTTCCCCTGCTTTAGGTAATAAACCTCCCGATAAGAAACCAGATACACTTCGGGTGACTTTTCTCTTGAATTTCGAGGAAACACCTCTAGAATACTCTTTTTTTTTTTTTTAAAGAGTTGAGAATCGAGACTATGAAATCTTAAACATGTTGAAACGCTGCCATTCACAATTCAGCCCTGGAACTGGAGCTGACCCAACCACATTCCCACTCTGCAGAAAATAGAGGTGAGCTCTCAGGAAGCTTGAAAGCTAACCACATTGTGGTGGAATAAGAAACAGGAACCATATTCGCTTTTGAGACAAGGTCACAATAATTCCAAGACAACAAAATTAGCGTTAGAAAAACCAAAGCTATCCTAGGTAAGGGACATTTTTGGAAGATGGAACCCTCTTCTCAACCAACACCCTTATTCTAAGGCTGGAAGGTGGTTACTACCCAGAGCAGGACGTTACCGGGATAGAGTGTCCTGAGGGCTCCCCCAGCTTTGCCAGCCTGCCAAGTGGGCACGAGTGGGAGACTGGTCATTTATTCATCTATATATATATATATACATGTAGCGTGATTTTTGTCCCAGGACCACCTTGCGATGTAAGGTGACAGAGGAGATACCAGGATGGTCCCTAGCTGTTGTAGGAACATTGTGCTCCTCTGAGATGTGAAGCTCCCCGGAACTTCAGGCCGTGTCTGGGCATAACAGAATGTGGCAGATGGTACCCCAGCTAAGAGCAAAGCCTGAGCCTGCTCCCAGCCCTCCAGCCCGAGCTTAGAGGCTGGGTGTCTAGGATCTCCTTGGTGCAGAAAGGTTCTCTCCACATTCTTTACAAAGTGTAGCTTGGCCATCCCCTTTCTCCACTGCGTGCCTTGTGTCTTTAGAGGGAGGGAATCACCGCGACCATCCTGAAAAAGACAGGACGTGTAAAATCTGCTTTTCAGTCCTGCTCACTCGTAAAAGAGTCTCCATTTCTAGCAAGCCTCAGAAATGGCACCCCCTTCCCTTCCGAGGCCCTGCGGGTTTTGGTTTTCCCTCCTTTGTAATGCCATTCAGTGATTCTGTACTGTCTCCCACTGCAGCTAAAAGTCATTTATAGTTTGGGGGGAGTTGGATGCTAAAATGGAAAACCTAGTTAACACATGCCAGCCTCCACACGGAGCGATGGGAGAGTGGACAAAAAGGTACTGTCCCAGCCCTCGTTTATTCGAGGAATATTTACTGAGAGCCTGCAACGTGGCAGGTACTGTCCAGGTGTTGGGGTTCAATCAGGAATTCCCAGGCGGGGTAAGGTCACCCCTTGAGGGGGCGAAATTTATTTTTTTAATATATAAAGCGCACACACACACACACACACATAGAGTGCTATCTGTCCTATTAAAATTTCATGGGAGTAGAGCAATTAGAAACTTGTCTAAGAAGACTCCTTAGTGGGGGACAATAATGGAAACAAGGGTGAGCACTGTGGGGTTAGATCAAAGGAGAAACACACAAAATCCCCCCCCCCCCTCCTTTCTAGCTTACACTCTCCGGCATTTTTTTTTTTTTTCAGTAAATACAATAATGATGCAATAACTACCTTGCACGCGATGTTTTGGGAACAAAGGTCAGCTGCCTGAGTTCATGAGCATATTTCACAAGGACTCACCCAGTGCAAGGGCCAGGCAGGGCCTCCCCAAAGAGGAGCTGCTTAAGCAGAGCCCTGAGGCCGGGTGGCAACAAACAGAAGGGGCCTTTCTAGAGCCCACGGCTTCCAGTTGCCTGAGGCGGCCACCCGGTGTGTCCCGAGTTCATTTCCAGCTGGGTGTCACTATCTAAATGCCCAGATTCTGTCCCTGCCCGTTCGTTCCAAAGGTGAGGCATGTGGTTCCCAGACGTCTAAGCCCTAATGCATGGCGCTCGCCAGTGGCACTGCGTGATTTCCCAGCCCTTCCTCGCACGTGTCTCAGCGTCCTCCTTTTCCCAGGTCGGCCCTCTGCCCTCTGCTCCCCGCCAACCTCATCAGGCCAGGGCACGGGTGCTCGGGAACCATCCAGGGCCGGCAATCTTACTGAAAATCAAATCAAAAGGGTTGTAAAGGAAAGGTGGCTTGGGGGAGGGTTTTGACATTCGCTGTCTGTTTTCATTGTCGCTGGGCATTCCGACCAAGATTTCCTATGTAGGTTCTTGTAGGGAAGCTAGCTCTTCTCACCCTGAAATGATTTTCGATGCGGTCTCAAAGCACATTTAAGGCCCCTGTCAGCCACTGGCGCAGGCCTCAGGAGGTGGTTTTTATACCTCCCGAGTGCAGAGAGCTCCACAGATGGGCCTAGCAGCCCCTTCCTTTAAAATCCACCCAGAATCTTCTCAGTCCCTGAGGAAGACAGGATGGCTACTCTGGCCCCTATTTGACAGATGGGGAAACCGAGGGTCATAGAGTAAGTGGCCGAGCTGAAACCTGACCACCCACCAGCCCCCTTCCCAACCCCCCCCCCCCACCCAAGGGCATGTGTCCTCATGATTGGAGTCCAAAACTTGCAGGAAATAGGGCTGGAATTTGAAGCCTGTTGGAAAGAAACCTTCAAGCTACGATCCCATGTACATTACACAGAAATGTGCCAGAGGGAGATTCTTGGGGGGCAACTAGTGGGAACCTGCTCAGAAGTGGGGAGGGGGGCTTTTACAGGGATACAGGAGTGCGTGCGTCAGAAAAACCAAGGACTGAGAGGAGGTCTGGCCTCAAAAGGGAACTGGTAAGCCTCAGGTCCCAGGCATCATCTCCCTACCGCACCCCTTCTCTGCGTCTCCCTGTACCTGCTCATCTCGACTTTCTCCAGTCATACGTGATGGGAAGAGATGACCTCACCATTCCCCCCTCCCCGGCCCCAGCTTAAAGGACCGACTCAGGGAGCAAGTAACATCTCAGAGCCGATACCCCCAAATCCTGGGCGTGATCATCTGAAAAGCACAGCCCGTGCCAAGCATCCAATCAACTGTGACCAGGGACAGCGCCACACGAGGTGTCGGGGAGGAGGGGCAGCGCTCAGAAAAGACCTAGACAGGCCCCTCCAACATCAGAGACGTAAGACACAGGCACTTAGGTGACAGCTTTCCAGGAGACAGAGATTCCATCACAATGAATGTGCCCATCATAAGAAGCTCGTAGTTTTCAAAACCACAAAACTGTAAAAAAGGGGGAAATGTTATTTGTATATCTGGAAGCGTGCACAACGAAACATTGTGATGCTTACCTTCGGGTAGTGTGATCATGGTGAATCGTTTTAGCTTCTTTTTTCTTTCAAGTTTATTTATTTTTGAATGAGAGAGGGCAGAGGAGGGGCAGAGAGATAGAGGGACAGAGAATTTCAAGCGGGCTCTGCACTGACAGCAGAGAGCCAGACGCGGGGCTCGAACTCACAAACTATGAGATCATGACCTGAGCCAAAGTCGGATGCATAACCGACTGAGCCACCCAGGTGCCCCTCACTTTAGTTTCTTTTTATGTATCTCTTTCTCTCCCTCCCTCCCTCTCTCCCTCTCTCTCTATAATTATTAGTATATATATATATATATATATATATATATACACATATATAATAGTATATATATAATAGTATATTAGTATAGTATATAGTATATTATATATAATATAATATATATATTATATATAGTAATAGTATATATAGTATATATATAGTATATATAATATATAATATTAATAAATATAATATATATAAATATGATTAATATATATGGATGATTTTTTACAGCAAACATTTTTCTTTCAGTAAAAAAAAAAAAAAAATCATTTGAGTGGAACATTTTGAGATCTTGCCCCAATTACAGAATCTGTGCTTGTGTTTCTCTTGTCATTGAAGGTCGGAGCCAGAAAAGCCACCCAAAAGATGGACCAAGAAAGGGAGACACCGAAGGGAGAAACATCCAGCAAATCGAGCCAGAGCCTTCTGTTTTCCAAGCCCGGTAGCAGGAACTAGCCATCCCGTCGGGCCTTGCGTGATGCTCCGTGAGTCCCGTATGTGACCCTTCTGTGTCAAAATACTAAGATGCTCTTATAGGACTTTAAAGGTTGTTACCCCAGAATGTTGCTTCCTAGACTGATATTTGCGCGATGCTGTATTTTGGAAGGTGCAGGGAGAGGGGTTCTGTTTGAAATTACTTACACGGGTATACACCCTCAGGCGCATGAAAAACCTAAGTTTGAAGCAGACTCCTAGGCCCGGCGGACACAGTTCTGGGGTTCCACCTTTGAGTCGTGAGGTACCCACACATCCACCTCCGCAGAGCTCCAAGAAACCCACAGCTGGCAAAACGCAAGACGGGTACTGGGGCCACGGGACAGAATGGCACCCTCGGGTCTGAGGCTGTCTGTGGTACAGCACTTCATATTGAGTTTATTATAATAAAACGAGCGTGCCCAGTTGTCTTACCACGTCTGTAATAATGTGGCACTCTTCTCACCTAACCCCACCCCCCAAACTCTGGGAGGTAAATTGTATCATGATCCCCATTTTACAGATGCAGAAGGCCCAGAGAGGTTAAAGTGCCTGTCTAGATTCACAAGTGGGGCCTGGACCCTGGTTTCTGATTCCCCTCCCATACTGCCCGTTCTGCTATCCCAGTTTTGCAGGAGCCAGTCACCCAGGACAGACCAAGTACCCAGGCGCCCAAGGGCACACAATGCCCAGGGGGACACACCCCTTTTTCGCAGGGTTTGGAGAAACCCTCATTTTTCTTGCTCCCGTGTTCTGCCCTCTCTCCGTCCATCTGTCCGCTTGCCGCCTTTCTGGTGTGGCCGGGACAGCCAAACAAAATGGGAGGAAGAGCCAGAAGTCACGAATGCCATTTCTTTTTTTTATTATTATTATTATTTTTAAGAAGACACAAGAAAAATATTTTGATATTTTAAAGCCAAATGGATTCTTTATACCGATTAAAACCGGAAGGAGATAGGGTATGTTCTTTGTGTGATATTCCACTGAAAGCACATCTTACGCAGGGCTAGGAGCTAAAGACAGTGAGAAAGGTATATACCTGGCCTTAAAAACACTCCCGAAGATCCTGGAAATTTTCCATAAAGAACATGGTATGACTTAATACTGTACCACATCCCCAAAGTCCAAAACAAGTTTTTCTCTAGCACCAGAAAAGATCACTTAGGCAGGCAGCCGTTCCAGTAGCTGGCTCATATCTGGAAGCCAAATCGTGTGGGAAAAGATGTTTTTGTTGGTTGCACACGTGTATTTGAATTTGCGTAAGGTAAACGCAATGCCTGTATGACTTCACTGTATTTTACGCCTTCTGAGGACACGTTGATTTTTACCCTATCACATTACAGCCCGCCATGGCAATCTCTTCTCTCCACTCCTCGAACTAGATACACCGTTTTGAGGGTGTCTCCCTGAAAACGCACCACCAACCCCCTCCACCAATCAGATTTGCCCTGCCTAATGCGGTTCTTTTGGCCACACCCTATTGGCTGAGCAGTACATCCCCAAGCCGGGCCAGACCAATCAGCTTTCTCTTCTAACTCAAGCTGGGCTAATGCTATCTTTGCCATTGGTGCTTGAAAGATGGCCACTGGGATGCCACACAGATCGTTCCTTAACGGCACTGGAGCTGAAAGTCGATGCAGTTCCAGGGCTGGAGTGGCCATTTCCCCACTCGTGCCCAGAGAAACAAAAACCAGCCTTCAGAAGGAGAAGGGTGGGGTAGATACACAACAAGAAAGACAAGAAACCAGGACTCCCAGAGAGACAGTGACGTGGACACCACAAGCCCCCTAGTCATCGCCTTCCTCCACCGTATGGGCTGAAGCCTGAAGGCCTTGATTGCACAGCCTCCCTTGCAACTAGAGCTGGCCATGCTGTTCAGTTCTGGCCAATGACCTGTGAGCCAAGGCCCGTGGGGAGGACTTACCTTCTGTAATAAAAGGCAAGTCTCCATTAGGAAAGAGTATTTTGCCCTTTGTCCCTTTGCCTTGTCTCCTTTTTCATCCCTGGAGCTCAGGCTTGGAGCTGGAACGGCCATCTTGGGCAACGTCAGGCAACCGGCAAGAGGCCGGCGCTCACCTCCGAGGACAGAGGAGTGAAGGACAAGGAAGGCCTGGCAAGTGCCTGGCGGCCGCCCTGAACTCCACGCCGTGCCTGCATTGCCTCCCTCTGTACCTGTTGCTGTGTCGCACAAACCCCTGTTTGAGCCACCGCAGGCAGGTGCACCCGTTTGTGCCATGGCACAAACCGATCAAAACTTAGTGATGGAAAGTGACAAAGATTTATTCTTTCTCGTGGGTCCGTGTGTCGAGCCATGATTCCACGGCACTTGTACTGATCTGGGCTGGCTTGGCTGCAGCTGGATGGTTTAGGGTGACCCCACTTACATGCCTGGTCGCTGGTAGGCAAGTTGGGTGAAGGGGGTGGCTCCCATACAGGGGCAGTTTTGCACCCCTCCCCCCAGGGAACACTAGGGCAACATCTGGACACAGTTTGGGTCGTCATGACTGGAGGGGTGCGGCACTACCGTCATCTAGAGGGTAGAGGCCAAGGATGCTGCTGAACGTCCCAGAGTGCACAGAACGGCCTCCCCACAGCAAAAACCCACTTGATCCAAAGTGTCAGTAGTACCAAGAATGAGAAATTCTGCTCTAGAGAGGCCTCACCCGGGACCGTTTGGTTCTGTTTGTCATGGCCTCTCATCACTGAGCAGGCCAGACCAGGCCTTTTCACAGGGCGGTGGGCACGCATTCCCAGAGCAGCAGGAGAGAGCAAGCCCCAAAGCACAAATACTTATCAAGTGTCTGTGCCTAGTGTTGGTCAACATCCCATCAAACAAAAGCAAATCACACGGCCAGAGTCATTTTGGGAGGGACTCCAAATTTTTACAGTCTGCCCACATTCGGTTTTCTGTTATTTGAAGCTGAAGGCATTCCAAGGACACAGATTGATTACCTTGATTGCTGACGACTGTCTGGTTCCCAGTTTTTTTTCTTGGGGAAGGCCAATTTCAATGCCTGCCCTTGGGTTCCACTAGGACCCTTTGTATCACTTAAGATTCTTTGGTTGCCAACAACAGAAACCTCCTGTAGCTCACTTCCGCAGAAAGGGAGTTTACTCACAGAAAATGAGGAAGCTTAAGAATCAAAGGACAAACAAAGCAGAAGAGCCAGGGCGGTCAGGAGCCGGCTTTTCTTCCCCCATGGATGCCCGCCTTTCCCTTCAGCCGGTTTGACTTTCTGTTATTTGCAACCAACATCTCCTTTACCGAGACACTGCCTCCCCTGGCGGCTGGGAGAAGCTGCCTGCAGCCTCTCCCCCGGGGTGGTATTAAGGTACAACAGGGTACCTGCGGTCCCCAAAGCCTCCCAATCTTCTGGTCCCCCAAGAAGCTAAGGCAAACAACTTCCTTCCACCCTCGCCAATGGTGGCCTGTTTGGATTCTTGGATTCGTGACTTCACAGATAAGATGCCCTTCTCTAGCAGCTTTTGGCAAAGCCACCCATGCCTGCTGCTGTGAAAACCAGAGTCATGAGCGTCTGCAGAAAAAAATAGCTTCCAGATCTGCATTCCAAAGCGTGCTCCTGGTAAGTTGGAATGGTTTCCAGTTTTTCTGGGTCTCAGGAATGAAACTAACGAGGAGAGGAAACCCCAAACCCGCTAATGCTAACGTACGTATCCCCCTGTTTCGTGCTGAGGCCTCCTGACACAGGAGGTGGGGCGCCCAGGGAGGGCAGACCATTTCGGCGCATCAAACCTGCACTCGTTTCCATCAAGATGTGCCATTCGCGTCCGTGTGCTCGGTGTCCCAAGCTATTTGGGGCCAATTCGTGACCCAACGCGCCTGCTTTGGTTTTTAAACATGTTGTTCCCCCAGGAACCCACCACGACGCCTCTGCCTGTATCCTATGGCAGGAAGCAGTAGAAGGCCCCCCATTTTGAGTTTCCTCTCCTCTTGAGCCTGTTGCTTTCGTTCCTAAGACCCTACGCTATTGGAGGCAGAAATTTCATCTTCCGGATGACTGTGGTTTTATCGTCATAGAAATCAGGAGTGCTGTTTGATAAATCACTTTTTAATTTTTTACTTAATTAAAAAAAAATTTTTAACATTTATTCACTTTTGAGAGACAGGCAGAGTCAGAGTGCGAGCGGGGGAGGGGCAGAGAGAGAGGGAGACACAGAATCCGACGCGGGGCTCAAACCCACGAACCGTGAGATCATGACCTGAGCCGAAGTGGGAGGCCTAACCAACTGAGCCACCCAGGCGTCCCGATAAATCACTTTTTTAAGTATAGTCGGCACCCGATGTTCACTAGCCACCACCTGTCACCATACATCACTATTACAATATCATGGACTGTATTCCTTATGTCCCCGTGACCTGTTCATTCCATAACTGGAAGTCTGGATCTCCCACTCCCCTGCGCCCATTTTGCCCATCCCCCACCCTCTGGCAACCATCCATTTCCTCTCTATTTATAGGGTCTGCTTCTGCTTTTTGTTTGTTTGTTCATTTGTTTTTTACTTCGGAGAGAGAGGAGAGAACGAGCAGAAGAGGGGCAGAGAGAGAGGGGGACAGAAGGTCCAAAGAGGGCCCCGTGCTGACAGCAGAGAGCCCGACGCAGGGCTCGAACTCACCAACAGCAAGATCATGACCTGAGCCAAAGTGGGATGCTTAACCGACTGAGCCACCCAGGCGCCCCTGTTTGTTTGTCTTTAGATTCCACTTCTGTTTCTTTCTTAGTCTGACATATTTCACTCAGCATAATACCTCTAGGTCCATCCACATCGTCTCAAAAGTGGTGATCCCATCCTTTTCGCGACTGCATGATATTTTGTTTTATATATATATATATACATATCATCTACTGATGGACACTTAGGTTGCTTCTGTGTCTTGGCTATGGGAAATAATATTGCAACAAACACAGGGATACAAATATCTTTTTGATTTAGCGTTTTCATTTTCTTTGGGTAAATACTCAATAGCGGAATTTTTGAATAACGTGGTATTTCTACTTTTAATTGAGGAACCTCCGTACTGTTTCCACAGTGGCTGCACCACTCCACCTCCCCACCAACCGTGTACCAGGGTACCTTTTCCTCCTCACCAGTACTTGGTTATTTCTTATCAGCCATTCTAACAGGTGGCAAGCGATATCTCATTTTTGTCTTGATTTGCATTTCCCTGATGATGAGTGATGTTAAGCATCTTTTCGTGTGTCTGTTGGCCATCTGAACGTCTTCTTTGGAAAAATGTCTACGCAGGTCTTCTGCATTTTTTAATTACATAGTTTATTTTTTTTAATGTTTGTTTATTTTTGAGAGAGACAGAGACAGAGTGTGAATGGGTTGGGGCAGAGAGAAGGAGGCACAGAATCCGAAGCAGGTTCCAGGCTCCGAGCTGTCAGCACAGAGCCCGACGTGGAGCTTGAACTCACGAGCTATGGAAACATGACCTGAGCTGAAGTCGGACGCTCAACCGACTGAGCCATCCAGGAGCCCCCTACATAGTTTATTTTTTAAGTTTATTTGTTTATTTTGAGATAGAACCAGAGGGGAAGGGGCAGAGAGAGAAGGGGACAGAGGATCCAAAGTGGGCTCTGTGCTGAGGGGCAGAGAGCCCGATGCGGGGCTGAAACTCACAAACCATGAGATCATGACCTGAGCCACCCAAGCGCCCCCAGAGGGTTGTCTTGTTTTGTTCTGTTTGGTGTTATGTTGTGTAGGGTTCTTTATGTATTTTGGGTATTAACCCTTTAAAGGATATATGTCATTTGCAAATATCTTATTTAGTAGATTGCCTTTTTGTTTTGTTGATTCCTTTGCTGTGCCAAAGCTTTTTATTTTGGTGTTGTCCCAATTGTTTATTTTTGCTTCTGTTGCCCTTGCCTCAGAAGTTGTGTCTAGAAAGATGTTGCTACAGCTGACGTCAAAGAAATTACTGCTTGTGCTGTCTCCTAGGATTTTTAAGGTTTCAGGTTCCACGTTTAAGACTTTAATCCACTTTGAGTTTATTTTTGTGTAGGGTGCTAAAAGGTGGCCCAATTTCTGGGGCACTTGGATGGCTCAGCCAGTTAAGCATCCAACTCTTGGTTTCAGCACAGGTCATGATCTCATGGTTCATGGGATCAAGCCCCACGTCAGACTCTGTGCTGACACTGCAAAGCCCGCTTGGGACCCTCTCTCTCTCCCTCTCTCTCTCAAAAATAAATAAAATAAAATAAATTTTAAAACGTGGTGCAGTTCCATTCTTTTGCATGTAGCCGTCTGGTTTTCCCAACACCATTGTTGAAGAGCCTGTCTTTTTCCCATTGTACATTCTTGCCTCCTTTGTCATAGATTAATTGGCCGTATGATCATGGGTTTATTTCTGGGCTCTCAATTCTGTTCTTTCGATCTGTGTGTCTGTTTTTGTGCCAGTACCATACTGCTTTGATTACCACAGCTTTGTAATGTAGTATGAAATCTGGGATCGGGATACCCTTAGCTTGGATTTTCTTTCTCAAGATTGCTTTGGCTTTTGTGGTCCCATACAAATTTTAGTATTACTCTAGTTTTATGAAAAATGCTGTTGGTATTTTGATAAGGATTGCACTGAATCCTTAGACTGTTTTGGGTAGGGGCACCTGGGTAGCTCAGTCAGTTAAGCGACCAACTTCGGCTCAGGTCATGATCTCATGATTTTTAAAAAAATTTTTTTTAATGTTTACTTATTTTTGAGACAGAGAGAGACAGAGCATGAATGGGGGAGGGTCATTCAGACCGTGAGATCATGACCTGAACCAAAGTCCGAAGCTCAACCGACTGAGCCACCCAGGCGCCCCAACGATTTTTTAGTTCAAACTCCACATCGGGCTCTGTGCTGACAGTTCGGAGCCTGGAACCTGCTTCGGATTCTGTGTCTCCTTCTCTCTTTGCCCCTCCCCCCTCTCAAAAATAAATAAGCATTTTTTAAAAAGATTGCTTGGGGTAACGTGGATATTTTAACAATATTCTTCCAATCCCTGAGCATGGAATATTTTTCCATTTGTATCATCTTCAATCTCTTTCATCAGCATTTTATAGTTTTCAGAGTAGAGGTCTTTCAGTTCTTTGGTTAGGTATTTTATTATTTTTTGGTGCAATTGTAAATGGTGTTGTTTTCTTAATCTCTCTTTGTGACTGATGAATCACTTTTGTGGTTAAACAACCAGCCTTCATTCCTTCAGGCAGCACATACTGGGTACCTACTATGTGGTACCACATAGTGGCTAGACCTCGTGGCCTTGACCTTGGCTGCCCCTTCATATTCTGATCTGCTGCTCTCCTGGAGAGGAGCTAGAATCATTAACTTACTGGGTATGTTGCACGGGAGAGTTCACCTTTGATGTCCACACCCTCTTTTGGGGCTTCCTATGGGATTACTGCTGGGCATTCTGTACAGAGAGCTGCCTGCAGTGATGACCCTCTCCCGGGAGTTTCTTTGTCCCTTTCAGCAGTTGAAGTTCAATAGCTAATAATAGCAAACTTTTTTATACTGTCCTTGCCAACCATCAAACACTCCCTGTGCTAAGCACAGTCCAGACATTATCCCACTTAGTGCTGGCTGCGTGTATCACTCCTGTCTTACCTGTGAAAGCGATGAGTAAGGAAGGAACTCGCCCCAGAACAAGAGCCTCAGAACCCAGACGTCTTACTCTTAACTGCTCTAATATATCCCTTTCCTCAGGGAAGTCCAGAAACCAGCTGGTTCTTTACCACTCAGAGACGATAGGGTCGGCAAACTTTTTCTGTAAAGGGCCAGACAGCAAAAACCCTTTTCTTGTAAAGGGCCATTCACTTCAGGGACCACCGGGTCTCTGTCACCACTATTCAACTCTGCCATCGCAGCATGATATCTAAACAAATGAGCGTGGCCGTGTCCTAATAAAGCTTTGTTTATAAAAGTAGTCAGTGGGCCAGATTTGCCCATCTCTGTGTTAAACCCTCCCCCAGACTAGATTATTAACATCGGTGTGGCTCTTGCCTGCCACTTGACTCCCAGGAAGCGGGACTATCATCATGTCTGTCACTGAGAGCATTTTGAGATTTTACCATGCACCACACACTAAACACTTCAGATACATTATCTCATTTAATCCTCTCAAGTGCTCTGGGACGAGATAGTTATTGCCATCTTATAGACAGTGCAACTGAGGCCAGAAAGGCAGAGGAACTTACCCGAGGCCACCCACCCTGGGATTTTCAAACCCAGTTCCTAGCCACGAAACCACACCACCTTTCACAGTTGGAGCCCGGCAGCTGGAGAGAAAGGAGTTTTTCCAGTGAGTCTGGAAGACCTGCCTTCTGCAGGACCAAACCTGAAAGAATGATGTCTTCAGGACATGCCCCTTCCTCCAGGCATCTGCGTTTATCAGCCACCTCCTGAAAGAGCCATCTGCTTTCCTCAGTTAATACCCTAGGTCAGGTGCCCCTGGCCCACGCACTATGCTCTCCCTTTCAGTTGACATTGCCTACCTCTACGCTGTGCTAATCTTACGATATCCCTTGCAAGTCTCCCAAATCCTCGGGTGCCCCTGCAGCAGTCACATGCAGTGTTTATCTGTTCCTTCCAATTTGTTTCTTCCACCTTATCTGCTGAGCAGAGAACTAATAAATGACCAAGGACCAGCAGGTCACCGGGCCCCGATCCCTCTCTGATGCCGCTGACGCTAGGGCACAGACACTTGAGAGGCTTGTTTTTCCAGAGCTCCTGCTAACTTTTGTGTTGAGTCATGTGGATGCAGAGAAGTGTCATTTTAGCAGCTTCTCTTTCTTGGCAGTGACCTTGAGACCGAAAAATGGGCCACCGGATGCTCTGGAGGGGACACCGAGAAAATGCCTCGTCTGCCCCAAGCCCGCAGGCAGAGCATGCCATCATGCATTCACCCGACCACGAGTTCTCATGGCACCTGGGTGGCTTGGTCGGTTAAGCGTCGGAGTCTTCGTTTCAACTCAGGTCATGATCTCACGGTTGTGGGATAGAGCCCCATATTTTGGCTCTGAGCTGACAGCATGGAGTCCGTTTAGGATTCTCTCTCTCCCTCTCTCTCTGCCCCTCCCCCTCTTGTGTGTGTGTATGTGTGTGTGCGCGCACGCTCTCCAAATAATAAATAAGTAAACTTAAAAAAAAAAAAAAAAAGATTTCTCCAGCAGTATCTTGGACCAGGCACCACGCTGGGCACTGAAGAGCCAAAGTTGACCCAGACAGACAGGTCCTTTGCCCCAGGAGGTTGTGTCAGCGGTGGGGAGGGGGGTAAAGGGTGTCAGACACTTTACGAACAACTTCGTTGTGGGTTGTAACAAGTGCTACAGTCCAGCTAAAACCGTTGTCACCTCTCTGTCCCCCAGCGTGGTGTCCAGCAAATCTCACTCTTCCAACGGGCACCTCCCAGCCTTCCACCCTTTGCCAGTGACCAAAAGAATTCCAGGACCAGAGCCTGGTGCCCAATACACTTAATATGTCTTGACTGCCTGGATGGAGATTCACACTGCTTTCACAGAGTGGTATGAAAGTCGAAATCAGCTGCCCATATTATTGCCATATTTGGAAGGGGTCCAGGAAGGTATGAGAGATGCAGCCTTACTGGGTTTTAACCACAAGACATACACACACACACACACACACACACACTCACTCGCCTTGAGACTTTACGATAGGGCTGTCAGGTGTAAGCTTGGGACATTGAACTGCCTGGGATTTCACAGGAGCAGAAAACCCACTCAGCTTCCTTTTTTCCAGCCTGCCCAGTTGAGCACACGCAACTCATTGGAAAGATGATGTTGGTTCTCAAGGAGATTCATCGCATCCAAGAAAAGCACAAAAAGAGAGCTCTACAGGTGGATAGGTGGGGTCCTGATGACCTACACATGGGTCTACCTGCAGCCGGTGCCCGGTGCCCCTGTCCTGCTCAGCAGCCACACGAGCACCTGCCTCAAGCGGGTCCCCCCGCCCCCACCGTGCACCCTGTGTACAACTTCCAGACTTTGCAGGAGGCGAGAAAGCCCCTGAGACCAACCCGGCTGTGACCCCATGCCCTGTTCTCACTCCTCCAATCACTCAAAAGAGTTATCGGGGCTGTCCCTGAACCTTGACCTCTGTGTATCTTTCTCGATCAGTCAAGGGTTTCCCGGTGCTTTTGGAGAGCGTTTGTGATGATTAATCAGTAAGCTGGTATTTATAAAGTGCTAAGTGAGTGCTGTACTTTATGAGCCAACGATATCTCCGTCGGCCTCTCTAATCCCTTTCTAGCAACTCAGGCTGCGGGGACCACCCAGTTCTGTAAGGCTCTGGAATGCCCCTCACTGTCCACTCCATCTGCCCCCAAATCACAAGAGCTCCTCCCAACCCCTCCCCATCCCTCCCCCCTCTTCTTCACAGAAGTGCTGTTGTTTTTCTTAATATTACTTCGCCCCTCCCCGAAAGACAGTTACACAAGTAGATGTGGGAGGAAGAAGAGAAACATAAGTCAA
Organism: Panthera pardus; assembly: GCF_024362965.1. Lineage (NCBI taxonomy): Eukaryota > Metazoa > Chordata > Mammalia > Carnivora > Felidae > Panthera > Panthera pardus. Next base: position 95,493,325 of record NW_026526666.1, on the reverse strand, counting down.
TGATGACTAAGTCTGCCGAGCTCCCTTGCCGCTGGAATATTGTCAGAATTGGCTCTGGCTCACCCCTGCCTCTGTAAAAATCCTTTGCGGAGGGTGTGATTTTTTTCCTGAAGATTCATTCTTTCCACATGACCAAATGCTGTAATGTGTAGCCAGTCCAGATCGTTTCTCTCTGCCCAAATCCACGCTTGGGGGCACAGCCCTCAGGGTCATTCAGAAACGATTCCCCCTAACGAACAGGCTGGAAGTTCTACAGTCACTGCTCATGGGCAGTCCCCGCCGCTCCTCCTCCACTATTTTCATTTCTGCAAAGGTGCCATTCCTCAAGATGAGTGGCCTCAGAAGGAAAAAGTTCAAGGAAAATGCAGCCCCCAGCATGCATCTCAGATGTTGGCAGATCAATAGATGTGTCTAGCAGCAGGGCCCAGGCCCAGGGCCTCAGAAATGAGGCAGGGAACTGAGTTCTCATCCTGCCTAAAACCCTGAGAACCCTCGAGAAAATCAACACAAGAGGTGTGAAAAGGGCATCTGGGCAGCATTTCCTGAGCTCTGCCTGAGGATAAGAGCAGCAGGCCTGGGCGATCCTCTCTCTCCTTTTACAGGACACAATAGGTAATGACCAAGAATTCCCCCACGGCATCATGGAGATTGGCCAGCCTTCTGAGGGCTGTGTCCACATAAACCCAAAGGGTAAGTGACCGGGGAGTTTAACACCCACAGCCCACCCAAATAATTCAAACCAAAACCATATCTGGCTTTCGCATATATGTGAGTTGTTTTTCAAGAAGGCAAACCCCCACATAGTCTCGTCACTATTAAAAGTTGGCTCCAGGGGCGTCTGGGTGGCTCAGTCGGTTAAGTGGCCGACTTTGGCTCAGGTCATGATCTCACGGTCCGTGAGTTCGAGCCCCGCATCAGGCTCTGTGCTGACAGCTCAGAGCCTGGAGCCTGTTTCAGATTCTGTGTCTCCCTCTCTCTGACCCTCCCCTGTTCATGCTCTGTCTCTCCCTGTCTCAAAAATAAATAAAACGTTAAAAAAAATTTTTTTTTTTAAATAAAAAAAATAAAAGTTGGCTCCCACATCAAGTACATGCAAAACATAGCATAATGAAGGCAGCCCTATTTCATGCAGACACATTATAAATCATAGATTGGGGCAAGATGAGGTTCACCAGATCTTTAAAAGTCATCAGCTGCTTGGTGAGAAAGACTAAGAATCTGGCAAACCAGAGCATCGGAAGACAGAATTTTTAGAGTTTCGATCCACATCCCATCCCTTAGTCTTTTGCATTCGATAAGTAACACACTATTTTAGGGGCGCCTGGGTGCGCCCACGAACCAACTCAGTTGGTTAAGCGTCCAACTCTTAACTTCGACTCAGGTCATGATCTTGTGGTTCGTGGGTTTGAGCCCAGTATCAGGCTCTGCACTGACAGCACAGAGCCTGCTTGAGATTCTCTCTCTCTGCCCGCCCCACCCCCACGAATAAATAAACATTAAAAAAAAATTTTTTTTTAACTATTTTACTTCTTTTGGGTCCTTCAAGGCCCCATACTGGTGATATAGAAACCTGCCTTTTCCAAGTAGCTGAAGTAAACTGCCCAACTCCAACAGAAACTTGATTCTGAGCTCAAAACAATAAAAATGCCATTTAAGCTGAGCATCTTCATGAGACTCAAACACACCTCAAAAATAAGTGAATGAAAACATCATATTTTCTGAACCCTAAAGTGTTTTTCTCAACTTTGTTCTCTTTAAATGCTTTTTAAATTAATTCAGCAATATTCTTGAACTATGGCAAACCCACAAATACCAATGAGGGTCTGTTCTATGCAAATCAGTCTGGAACAGCTTGCTGGCTTTACATTCTCAAGTGCTCTCTGCCTCCAGAGCATGGGTTTTTAAGCCCTGCATCCATCTTTTCTCTGCACGAACTGGTGGGAGCAGTTTCTGCATAGGGATCCTCGGCATTGTCCCAGTGTTTTAGAGAATAAGCCCCAAACACAGTCCTCCTTCTCGATTAGAGATTCTCAAACTTCAGTGGGCAGAACTCCCCTGGGTGCTTGTTAAAATGCAGGTTTCTGAGCCCCATGCAGAGATCTGTCTGGACCGGGGCCTGGGAATCTGCAGTATTAACCAGCCCTCCCCCGCCCCCTTCCCCCACAGCATCGCAGTTTTAAGGTGACACACGAGGCCACAGAGAGAGATCCTCTCAGGCTTCTTCCCGAAGGCGTATCCCATGGAGCCTTGGAGAGGGTATCTCTCCTCTGGGGCCCTCACCGAACTGGCAGGAGCCAGAGTCCCTGCCAGTTCCCCTAAAGCAGAGTCCCAGGGGACGACCGGGGCTCAGCAGCTCTATTCTGCCAAGTCATCCATGGGATGTGCCGGCCCAGGCGTGAGGACCAGCCCCTTCCCCGCTTTAGCTCTCCCTCTGTCTCGGAGAACCGTTCGGGGCTGAGGCCCGGCCCCAGGCTCCCTCGAAACTGCTGGTCCAGCCCTTTCCAGAAGCTCCTGCAGCTCTAGCCGCAGTTAGATCTAAACGGGGGTTCCCGCTCACCGGATCCACCTTCATACCCCTGCAACCCTCACTGAGAACGCCGGTGTTCAACAGCGAGTCGTCTCCATGGCGACCGACGGGGTGTCAGAGACTCGGGACTACGACTTCACGGCGTGGGGATTCCGGAGAAGGGGTTGGGGGCGGCGTCCCTCCGAGGCCCTGACCCATACCCAGATTGAGGGGATGGATCCCCGTCCTTCCCGCCTCGGTCCCCGGCCCCCAGCACGACCTCCGCTGCTCAGCGGCCACAGCGAGGTGGGGAAGGCGGGGGGGGGGGCGTGGAGTTTTACGGGGGCCCCAACCCCGACGGTGGGGCAGCGGGGGCGCGGGGCACGGCACCCCGCCCCGCCCCGCGCCCTCGAGCCCAGGCGGCGGAGCCCGGGCGCACGCGGGCGGCGCAGGGCCGGGCGCGGGCGCGGGGGCGGGGAGCGGGCGGGCCCCGCGCGGGGCCTAAGTCCCACCCCCGGGGGCGGCGCCTGGCGCCGGGGAGTGTCAGGAAGAGGAAGAGCGCGGCCAGAGGCGGTGCGGGCGCGCGGCGAGCAGGGGCCGGGCCCAGGCGGACGCCGAGCGGGCCACCATGGCCACGGACGAGCTGGCCAGCAAGCTGAGCCGGCGGCTGCAGATGGAGGGCGAGGGCGGCGCCGAGGCCCCGGAGCAGCCCGGGCTGAACGGGGCGGCGGCGGCGGCGGCGGCCGGGGCGCCCGACGAGGCGGCCGAGGCGCTGGGCAGCGCGGACGGCGAGCTGAGCGCCAAGCTACTGCGGCGCGCCGACCTCAACCAGGGCATCGGCGAGCCCCAGTCGCCCAGCCGCCGCGTCTTCAACCCCTACACCGAGTTCAAGGAGTTCTCCAGGAAGCAGATCAAGGACATGGAGAAGATGTTCAAGCAGTGAGTGCCCGCCCGACCCGGCCCCCTACCCACCCACCCCGCGCGCCGGCCTTGGGCCCCAGACCCCCGAACCCCGCGCCGCGCGGGACCCCCTGCCTCCAGCTCTGCGCCCCCGAACCCCGACACAGCAGGGGTGGCGACCCCGCGGCCCCTTTCATTTAATCACGAGGCTTCAGGACCTCCTCCCCACCGCGCGTGTGAGTCTGGCGACCCCCAGGCCCTGGCACGCGACCCCCTCCTCATGGTGACGCGGTCCCCAGTACACCTGACGCGCGCACTCGGTGTGGGGACCGTGCGGCTCTTCTGGGTAATCCCGAGTCCCCTCGAGCCCCCCACTACCACCGTACACATGAGTCCGAAGACTCTGGGTCTCTGGCCTAGGACCCCTGCCCAGTTAGTGAAGCTTCTCACCAGACACCCGCGCACACTGCGATTTGAAGACCCCGTGGCCCCCCTTTCCCTCTCCCTAGCGACTCGAATTCCCCACCCCCACCCCCTGGTCAAAAACACCCCCCTCTACACACCCTCCAGCGCCCCAACAAACGTTACCGGTCCCTTCACCCCTTGCCATACACATTGTTTTCATCGGGGTCCTTTCATTTCCTCTGCTTATCTCAGATGCCCCTCAACATAGGTTCTGGGCAGGGATCCCCCCCCCCTTCCCCTCCAATTATTCAGCATCTGCTAGCAAACTGTCATCAAAGACCCTTCAGACCTTCTCACCCCAACCCCATCCACCCTGCTATCCAGGACCCCTGTCCTTGACCCTCCGGTGGTCTCCCCAGGGAGAGACCCCTCCATCCCTGCCCCCCACTCTGCAGGTATGCACCACCCCTTCCCATCCTCCCTTCAGGGCTGGGTCCCCTCCTCCCTCCACACACTGTCCCTCCCTCCTCTTGCCCTAAGCCCTCCCCAGCAGCTTTGCAGTCACTGCCCCCCCAATCTGTCAGAAGCCCCCGTCTCTCCCCCCTTCCCCCACTATGTTCCCTCTTCCGTCCTTCATGGGGTTCCGACACCCCATACCTCCGTATCTAATTTGCCTGGTTGTTCTCACCCCTCCCTTTTCCTCTAATTCCACACATTGTGCCCTTAGCAGATTGGACAGGCACCCCCAGGCCTGCGGCTCAGCCCTCCCCACCCCCCCCCCCCAAAAAAACACTTAAAACCTCTCTGAAGGGACTAAATGGTCCCCTTCTGGTCCATCCTTGAGAACATCCAGTTGGGACTGAGACAGACAGTCAACCTCTTCACAACCACAGTGGGGGGGGGGGGGGGGGGAGGAGGGGGCAGGGGGGGCGCTAGTGGTAGAGTGTTGTGAAAGCGCTCAGCCCCCTTCCCTTTGGTACCCTTCCCCACCTGTTGTTGCCCAGCCCCTTTTCTGGTGGGGGAACAGCCCAGGGTATGGTCTGGAGTGGAGAGGTGCTGGCACACCTTGGCAGGGCAGGATGGGGCTGTGCGCCCAAGCAGGAAGCCCAGGAACAGGGTGTTTTGCAACCCCTACAGCTTGAGAAAGGCTCTTTCCCACTTCTCGATGCTGCTGCTTCTGCCTTTGGCCCCAACACAGGGGAAGAGGGCTTTGTTTCCCAGACCTGGATGGCTGGGAGCCCCATACTTCTCCAAGGGTCAGCCTGGGGCGGGGGACTGAGTCCTTAACCCTCCTCCGGGCCCTGAGGAGCCTGCTTCTTTGACTCCAGGGTCTTTGTCGGGAGTTCTTCTAAAGTTTCTTCCCCGCCAAAGACTGGCACCATCTGGAGAGCAGGATTTCCAGGATTCCAACCCAAACTGATAGAAAGCTCCTTGAGCCCAGGGCTAGGTATAGATAGCTTCACTGTCTGGAATTTCCCTGTTGAGCCTGCCCCCTGCCTTGGGGGCAGGGAGTTTGGGGGGGGGGGGGGGATCGTTTAAATGCAGCCATGATCCCTGCGTCAATAGTGGCTAGGTACTAACTCCTTGATTCCACCCAGCATCCCCACGACTAGAACTATCACCACCGTGGCACAGCTGAGCAGTCTGGGCACGGAAGAGTTAAATAACTTGCCGAGACCACACAGCTAGAAAATGACGGAGCCAGGATCTGAACTCAGGTCTATGACTCTAAAAACCACGTTCCTCCTTCTGGGTTTTCCATCACAAACATCTGCTTCCGTGTGGGAAAATGCACTTCGCCAACACCCCCTTCCATGTGCGTGGCTGATTTTCCACCTTGTGGACCCACCACCGTCCCGTGTCTCTCTCTCTCCCAGAATCCTCCTCCTCTTGGGCTTCCACAGCATTCCTACACCCCGCCAGAAAAAAAAAAAAAAAAAAAAAAGGACGGAGCTGTTTGGGAGAACCCATGCACCCCCAAAATGATCTGGGACTTGGGAGGCTGCGGCTTGATCAGAAGGGCGCGTGACCAGAGCAATGGCCTTGAAGCTGCATTTGCAGGCAAACTCACTTGCTAGAGAGGCTGCTTTTGGGTGTTAGTTTGACAAGGTTGATGTTGATGAAGTTAGGGGGGAACTTAAGCCCTCCCAACACCCCTGCAAACCAGCTCTTGGCACGACTGACCACCGGTGTAGGGGGCAGGAAGGGGCCAGGGAGCTGCCCTTCTAGGGAAGGAAGTGCCGCCCGCAGTGGTGGGGGGGCCCTGGCGGGGAGAGAGAAAGCTGCCGGTTTTGTATTCAAGGAAACAAGGCTTCTCTGTGCCAGCCAGCCGAGCCCAGCTGAGCCCAGCTGAGTCCCGGCCGGGAACAGCCGACACACAGGCTGTCGGGAAGGACAAAACCCCTGTTCTGCTTCTGCTGTCCTGGTGGGGCTGCAGCCTCCTGGGTCCAACAGGACCCTGCTGAGAGACTTCCACCCTGGTCTCTAGCTCCCTGGCAGGGAGGAGGGTTGCCCCGCCCTCCTGGAAGCTATTCACCAGAGCTGAGGGCAAGAGATAGGTCATAAGGAACCGGGGGCTGGCCTTCCTGGGGAGGCAGGAGCTAGAAAGCCTGGTCTTGAGTCCTCCTGGCTCTGCCCTCGCTGGGCACGAGTCTTCCCATCTGTAAAAGGAGCAGGCTGTACTCAGCAATGACCTCCTTCTTTCTGAGAGGTCCTGAACCCTTCTGGATGACAGACTGCCTCCCAGGGCCTTCCGGTTCATCCACTTATTAGCTGGATACTTCCTGAGGAGGGAGACAGGAGAGTCAAGGAGATTGAGGGAGGCAGTCCGCCTCTGACCTCACGACCCAGCTGTGCAGGTGCCGGCTGGGAGAGACACCTCGAGGGTGGACTCAAGCCTTTCCCCCCACTTTACAGAAAAGGAAACTGAGACCCAGAAAAGTGGTGGTTCGCTTGGGATCACAGGGAAGTTTTCAGTGGCTGAACCAGAGCACCCTGGTCTATACACTAAGGATGATGGTCCCTGCCTCTCGGTCGGGGCTGCGAGGAGGTGATGCCTGTAGAGGGCTGGCCTGGTGCCCAGCTCGTGGAGGTCCCCGCGTCCGTGGAGCCTGGATGTTCAGTCCTCCCTCCCCAGGCGGCCTCAGGCTGCCTCAGCACCTCTAACCCCTCTCCCCACCTCTGTCTCTGCCCATCCATCCAGGGCTGTTTCTGGAACCTTCCAGCCAAAGAGGGAATGGTATGACCCCACAGAGCCTCAAGGGGGCCCACCTCTGGGCCAGCAGCAGCCTGCACGAGGCTCTGTGGGGTTTCGTGAGTCGAGACCTGCCCAAGAGGGAGGCAGCCATGTAATTCTGAACCTGCTGTGGAATCTGAGGAAGATGCCCTAGTTCCCTGCTTGGCCAGCCTCGTCCCCAGACGCTGTGTCTCATGACCCCTCCTTGCGTCAGAGAGGCAGGCTTCCCTCTCCTTCTGGACGCCTCTGCCTCCCCTCTTCTCCATTTGCTCCTCCTCCACATGTCCCCTCAGACCCTGTGCCTCACAGCACGTCCCCCGGTGTCCTTCCTGAAAGATAGTATGAGGCACAGTCGTTCAGAGCAGGGCCTTCGGGGTCTGTGGTCCTGGGTTTGAATCCCAGCTGTGGGCCTGGGACAAGGCACCTAAACCTTCCGGGCCTCCGTCCGTCACCCTAAAAACAGGGAGAGTACTGGCACCCACCTCACAGGGCAGTTGTGAAGTCCTTCACCCGGTGCTTGGCACAAGTAAGTACTGTTCCTGTCACCCGCACCCCCAGCCCTGGCGGTGGTTGTCTGTGCAGGTGTGGAAGTCGCTGCACAAAAGCTGTCGGCTGCCTCCACTTACCCCACGTAGAGCTCCCGGGCCACCGACAACCTCACGCTGTGGGCCGGAGTGATGGGGACCCGGCATGAGACCCCCTGCCTTTTCTCTTGCTGAACAGACGCTCTGATCGACAGCTACGTGCGGCTTTCATAAATAACAAAAAGTAGGGAAATGAATTCATTATCACTTAATTACGTGGAAGGCAGGTGGCAGAGAAAAAGGAGAGAGCAAACGACACTCTGGAGGGATTCAGAACTGGGACTCCAGCGCCCATCTGTGCAGCTGCGTGGCTCGGGGCAAAGGGTGCTCAGCTTCTCAGCCTCAGTTTCCCCCTGGGCTAGGGACCCTACCTGGTAAAGTTCAAGGATGCAGCTTAAAAAGTCCTGACGCTTTGTAAAGAGTCCACCATCATGTCCTGCCTGTGCGCTGTTAAAAACATAGATGTTGTGGAAAAACATAAAAGCCCTTCGTTTGAGCATTCAACACGTCTTGTATGAAGTTGCTGCTTGTATTAAGTTCTAGACAATCCAGGGAAGAATAAAGTTCCTGCCGTCAGGAAGCTTAGTCTCATGAACAACGGTAGTGGAGAGGATGGGCCCCGGGGGCTAGAAATTGAAGTTTCCATTTATTCCTACCATGAGGACCAAACGCTCTCATGAGAGATGCCGTGCTGATGCCCTCTCCGCAGCCAGCCCCCTGCCTCCACGCCCTCTCCTCATTAAGTGGAGACACCGGGTCCAGTTGTTCCCAGAGGAGCCTGTGTGTATATTTCAGGGATTGAATTGAATCTGAACGACAGCACAGTGAGGTGGGTAGTATCGTTATCCCCATTTGCCAGGTGAGGAAACTGAGGCTCAAGAAGGTTGAGTCACTTATCCAAGGTAATAATCAGTGGCAGGGGCAGGATTGGAAGCAGGTCTGCCTGCGGGGAGCCCCAGAGACCAAAGGAGGGCTGTGTGTATGGATGGGAGCCGGAGGGGGCTCTCAGGGCCTCTGCGGGGGGAGGGTGGGTACAGACGTTCGGTCCTTCCACCTGTAGCAGCCAGGAGCCCGGCTTTCTGGGAAGATGCCCCACCCCTGGGGAGGGAGGATTTCTTGAACTTGGTGCTCACCCTGTGCCGTTCCTACTTCCCTTCCGCTTCTGAGTCACTGCTCCCCTCCCCCGCCTGGGGACTTTTGGTTCCCCTTTGGTTTGCACCTTCCTGACTGCCTTCTCTTGTCTGTCCGTCCGTCTGTACCCTCTGGGTCCAAGGCCTGGCTTCAGCAGGCCCCGCTGCCTCAGGGGAGGCCCTTTACCAAAGCCAGGCCAGCCGGAGGGAGGAGACAAGGCCACGTCGCTCTGAGACCTCAGCAGGGACAGTCCCCACTCCCTCCTGGCAGCCGAGTTCCCTCTGACTGCCGAGCAGCCCTCTCCTTGGCTGACTTCCGCTTTTCAAGGACTGCAGAGAAGCCAGAGTCCCATGCCAGAAGGGGGCAGCTAGAGCCGTGTGGAGACCCTCATGTGACTAAGACCGTGGCCACTGTCGGCCCCCTCCCTCCTGGGCATTTTGCCTCTTGTTTAGTCCTTTTATGACAGCCGGTGAGATCCTACCTACTGTTTTCACAAACTACCTACTATTGTCACAAACGAGAAGCCTGGGTCCCACAGAGGTTCCGTGCGTGGCCCGTCCAGAGTCACACAGCTAGTAAGGAGTGGGGACAGCGTGTGAACTCGGGTCTGTCCGACTCCAAGTCCCTCGCTCCCATGGGACCCGGAAAGGGCGGCTCGTTAGAAGTGTGGTTGCCCAGGTTCCGCCCCGGGTCTACCCGATCAGAATCTGCGTCCTAACGCTCGAGTGTAAGAAGCGCCAGGCCGCCCACAGGTGACTTCTGCCACTGGCCTAAGATTTTCCTACAGGGAAGGCAAGTCTGAGCAGTTAAGGGAAGGAGGAAGTTAAATAATAAACACGAGCCTGTGTTAGACGCTCAGTGAATGTTCGGTGCAATCACCGATGTAACAATAAGCGTTAAGAGCCGGCAGGAAGGAGGCAGTGCAGGAATTATTGGCAGGACACCCACCGCTGACGTTACAAGCCCGGGGAGATGGGGCTCAGCGTGCTGTGGTTGAACCCAAGGTTAGCAGGTCCCAAGCCCCGAGAGCCCCCAGCAGATGGCCGTCAGCCTGGGGGGCCCCTGCCTGGTCCACTAAAAAGCTACGGGAGAGCCATGAGCAGCATTCGTGCACTCGTCCACACGCACGTACACACCCTGACACCCTCTCCTTGGCCGACATGGCAACAGATCGAGTGTCCAATTCTGTAGATAGGGCTGGAGGAAGTGGTGAGTGGCTGGGCTTTCCCCTCATGAGTCAGGCAGTCTGGGGGCGGGGGCACGCAGGACCCCACGGGCAGGGCCGAGCAGCGATCATCGAGCATGTGGGTGGCCACCTGCAGAGGGAGGTGGGCAGGGCCCGCTGGCTGTGACAGCGAGCAAAGCCAGAGTTTTTCTGTTGTCCAGGACTTTCCTGCCCCAAGGGACCTGTCTTCCCACTTCATAGGGCAAAGTGTGTAGAGGCCTAGGAGCCACTGGGGGTGGACCAGGCCTGTGAATGCCGAGACCAAAGCCAGGTGGGCCTGGGGGATCGTTGGCCCACAGACACCACCCTCCCCAGCTGATTGTCCTCCTGGGGACCCCCGTGGGCCGAGGAGCCACCCACAAAGGCCTGGGATAGGAAGCAAAGGGACAAAATTGGGGTCTCCTGTGCTCCCACCTTCCCCCTCATTCTGCCATCAGACTGCGCAGCACAGCTGGTGGATGGGGAGGCTCGTGCGGGAGGAACCACCTTCCGATAGACCGTTCCAGAGCCAATATGGGCTACCATGAGTGAAGTAGGGAGCTTCCTGTGCCCAGAGATATTCGAAGACCCGAGCAGGAAAACCGCGTTAGGAATCTGACCTTCACGAACGGCTGAATGAGTCACCTCCAGTATCCCTCCCAGCCCGAGATTCTCTCGTACAGGGTGTGTGAGCATCGGGACATAACATGGCAGCTAAAAGCATGTGTGTTTCGTCAGATCGGGGTTCGGATCCCAGCTGTGTCCTTGTCAACCAGGGCTTTGGCCAAGTGGCTTCCTCCCTGAGCCTCTGTCTCCTCGTCTGTAATGGAGGGATAGTCATGCCAGCTTCGCAGGGTTCTTGTGAGCGTCTGATACGGAACACTTGGCGTTGTGCCTGGCGCTCAGTAAGTGCTCAGCAAAGAGTAGCCACTAAGGATAATATTGTTAGGAAGCAGGGACGCACACTGTAAGAGCCAGCCGCTGCCCGCTGCCGTAACTCCTGGATGTCAGAGCCAAGGCCGGAGGAGCAGCCGGCCGGGCGGGACCTGCTCCGTGCAAGGGTGCAACGAGGCAAAGTCTGTCTGGGCGGTGGCCGTCTACTCCGCTCTCGCTCTCGAGGGTAGATGGGAGGGATTTTGTCACCAGCATCCGGGGCGGCAGCTGCCGAGCCCTGCCCGCCGAGAACTATTCAGGGGGAGGCGGGTAGGAATGTGGGCACGGTGCCAGGGCCCGCAGCCTCCCTCCGGTGCTGCAGAAAAGTGCTGAGCTCCCAGCCCGCGAGCTTTGTTGCCAGTCCTGCCCGATAGAATTGGCCCTCCCAGGCAGGCCCCAGGCCGGGCTCTCAACCCCGCGTCCCCCAGCCCTGCAAGCTTGAGAATTCGGGACCCTCTCTGGGACCAGGAAGGAGAAGGACGCAGACAGGCGGGAAGAAGGAAAGCCTTTGGCTTTGGGGACCCTGCAGTCCACCCGCTGTGGGACCCTGGGCTGGTTGCTGCCTACTCTGGGCCCCAATTTCCCCCACATATCATGAAGCAGATAGACCAGGCTGTGCTGCCTCTCTTGCCCTGATCCCTCTGAGCCACCTGCACCCTCAGTTCCAGCTCAGGGAGAGAGTGATGGATGAGAGGGTCTCCCCAGCCAGGGGGTGTCTCCTGTGTTGCCAGTCATCCACCTGCTGGTGGCACAGTGACAGCCCCCTCCCCTTGTCCCTTCCTTCCTGTGAGAGGAAGGACAGAGTAACCCAGGGCTGGGGCTCCCCTCCTCTCTCTCTAGCCGGCGAGGGAGCAAACGGCTGTCCTGCTGTCTGTCCACCTCCCCAAGTGGTGGGGTCTGGGAATCGGGCCTCGTGGGGGGAGTCGTGGGAGCCTCAGAGGAGGGGGAGATGCTGGGGGCGGCCCCGGACCAACTTGCCCACCCCCTGCCTCCAGAACAGTCTGCAGCAAGCATTTCGTCACAGCCATGCGCCATCAGGACGGGCGCCCAAGGGAGAAGCCCTCGTATTTCTTTGCCGTTTTCATTCTTATCAGCACCGTTTTTATGTTGTGTGTGCAAAGCACTTAATGTAGTATCTGGCACACAAAAAGTTCTCAGTGGCCACTGTTCCAACAAAATTAGCAGGCTCTAAGCACCTGTTATGTACTAGGCATTTTATGTTCGTCATCTCATTTAATCTCTAATCCTAAAAGTGGGTAGTAATAACAACGTTTCATTATTATTACCGTCATTATTGACCGTCTGTGCTAATTAAGTGCTTACCGTGGGCCAGGCTCTGTGCTAGGAATCTACTTGGATTGTCTCTTTTAATCTGTGCCTTTGTCCTGAGTTGGGTCCTTTGAGTTCCATGATATAAATGGGAAAATTGGGGGGGGGGGGGGGGGAGGCGGGGTCAGGTGATTTAACCAGGGTCAGCCAGCCAGCCAAGCGGCAGATCTGGCGTTTGGACCCCAGTCAGTCTCAGCAGAGTTGATGTGGACACAGAACCTTCAAGGCCATCTTCAGTCACATTCACCCTGGCACCTGCTTGATCCAGTGACCCAAAGCCCACCCACCTCAGAGCCCAGGGCACATGATCTCTGCCTGCTCCCTCCAAGCCTCATGGTAACAGCCTCCCCCCAGTGTCTCCTCCTTGGGGGGGACGCAACTCCCACCTAGCACCTGACCTCTGTCACCTCCTCTTGGTGATTGATCCGCTGGCATATGGCCAGCCCCTGCATTGTCCCCTTGGGGCTCAGAGCCTGCCCGGGATAGAGCCCAGACCCAGTCATTGATTGACCTTTGATTGATGCAGGCAGTGGTTCAAGCCGCAGCCCAGCCAGGCCTGGGAGCTGCCAGAAACCAAGAAATACAGAGTCCAAGTCTGTGTCCAAGTTCGGACACGTTCTCTGCACTTCCTCTGACACTGAGCCACCCCCCTGCTGCAGGAGAGATCCGTACACGTGAGCGGTGACTAAAGGCAGCGCTCAGGGGGTGCAGGGGGGCCGGCGGGGAAGAGTGTGGGAACCACAGGGATGGGGTGTGAGTCCCTGGCCAGCTGGTTTCCGAGCCGGTGCCCTCACCCCTACAATCCTCATTCCCTGGTCAGTCACATGGGGAAGTAATCCCGACCCTCCAGGACTGCTGAGCACAGAAGCTGTAAAGAAATGCCTCGCACATAGTAGGAGCTTAATAAAGGCAACTGGATCCCAGTATAGTCACGGCACGTCACGGGGTTTCAGGCAGCGGCCCCTCACCCGACTCCAAAGATGGGAAGAGGGGCCTCTGCCACGCCCCCCACAGGGCCCCTCCAGCTTGAACTGGAGCCTGGGACTGTAGGCCTCCCTGACCCTCCTGAGGCCCACAGCCCTCTACCACATCCTCTCGCGTCAGCCTCGCCCGCAGGGACCTCTGGCCCATCTGCCCCCAGCTCCAGCCCCCCCCCTCCCACCCCTGCAGGGCGGGGGACAGAGGCCTCAGGACCTGCGTTCCCTGCAGGGTTCCCAGAGCCTCCCCTGTGCTGCGTCACTCCCAGCCACTGACTCGTGTGAACTATTTATACCCCCTGCACATACACCCTGCTGCGTAGCCCCAGGGCACACGGAAGCAGGCCGGGCACGGAGCGAATGTGCAGCTTTATGAGCCTGTTTATGAGCTGGGCTTCCACTCCTTTCCTTTACTGCTCTGGGACCTTGGGCAGGTCACTTAACCTCTCTGAGCCTCCATTTATATAATACGGTTCTCACCGGGCTTAAGTACAGTAAAGTTCCCGGCCCAAAGACTGATGTCAAAAAGTGGTTTCTATTAGTTGTTCAAGGTCATGCGAAGCTTATATATAACTAGAGTTGGGGGACGGGGACTGGGGAGCCCTGAAGAAGGCACTGAAATGAAGTGTGGACGTAGGAACTCTCAGACCAGGACACGGGTTTCTGCAGCTCAGCCCCTCAATGTCACTCTACCGTCACCAACACTTACCCAGCCAGCTTGAGGCCTGGGGACTACACAAGGTTTCTCTAGGCTCAGAAGGCCCATTTTAGCCCTGAGACCACTCTCTTCCCAGCCCCCGCCAGGGGGCGGTCCGGGCAAGTGTTTGGTTAGCCTGATAAGAGGGCATGGCTAGGCTGTGCAAACAGTGCCCACATCCGTCATGCTGTGATATACTCTGCACTCAAGGCACCTCCCCGGCCAGGGGACCGGGCCTGGAGGCCATCTCTGACCCAGGCGCTTGCCACAGGGAGGCCAGTCAAGAGAGGTGTTTAGACAACACACACACACACACACACACACACACACACACACACACACAGTGTCCCTGCGTCTCCTGGACCTTTGGTGGAAGAAAACAGACCTGAAATGTGCAGGCACGCTTTTATCACCTTATCAGTGTTCCAGCCCTTTCCAGCCACCCAGCCATGTCCCCACCACTCGCTGCACAGACTGTTCCCTGAGCTCGCCCCAGGCCACCTCCCAGAAAACGAGAAGTGGACCTCCCTCCTGTGACCTCCGGCCCTGCCCTGTGACATGTGGTACCTTCTGCCTCTCCTGAGTTGGGGCAGGAGTGGGGGAGAGACGGGGCCAAGATGTCCCTCGAGCGCTGGTAGAGGTGCTAGGCTGACCCTGGAGATAATGTCAAAGCCCCCCCCGCCCCCCCTCCCCACAGTCCATACCCCGTGGAATCGTGAATTCTTTCTCCCTGCTGGTTCACGTCACATTCAGTGCAGGGAGGCTGCAGATTCAGCCACAGTGTTCGACACGTAAGAGGCTGCGGGCCGTGTAGGGAGTCCCTCGTCATCAGAGATAACCAAGCGGAAGCCACAGATCCGGAGCCCATTCCAGCTGCAATGGATAGGATGACAGGCTCCTTGCAGCCCAGCCTGTGATGCTCTGACCGGTCAAGTCTGAGGTGTCAGGACGTCCCTGGCCTCTCTCGCCCCTCCCACAGGTACGACGCCGGCCGGGACGGCTTCATTGACCTGATGGAGCTGAAGCTGATGATGGAGAAGCTCGGGGCTCCGCAGACCCACCTGGGCCTGAAAAACATGATCAAGGAGGTGGATGAGGACTTTGACAGCAAGCTCAGCTTCCGGGAGGTAAGTCTGCTCCCCATGTGGACGACTGAGGGGCCTGTGCTCGACCGTTGAATGGCTCATAGTTGGCTGAGGGACGCTCCGGTGGGGATCCTAGAGCAGCCACCGTGGGGATCCTGAGGTGCCTGAAGTGAGAAGGAGGGACATCCATTCCTTCATGTAGTAAGCACTTACGGAGTGACTTCTGACCCTGGGTGCAGCTTTGGAAGTCCAGAGAAAGGCCTTGTGCTCCAAGGGCCCTGGAGCACAGAGGGGGAGATTCCCAGGGAGTGAAATGGCAGAGTGCCGTGACTCAGGAGAAGAGGGGGACAGACGGAGGAAGTGACACGACTGTGGTCCGAGAGGGGCCAGGCTCTGCGCTGGGTGACTTCACACCCTGGATCTCACTGGATTCTCACTCTGGGACAGGAGTCAGGGGCAAGCCTGTTCTCTGGCGGAGGCAATGGAGGCTCCCAGCCAGATAACAGCGGCACTGGACCGCAGGCAGCCCAGGCCAAAGGACAGGGGCAGCCTCCTTCGGAGAACTGGCAAGAAGCATAGAGGAGGCAGGACAAGAGAACGGTGGTGGGAGGACGAGTCCAGGGAGGAAGGTGCAGGCAGTGCAAGAGGATGGAGGCAGGACACGGGTTCACAACCTTCTTTTGTCACTTTCTGCCGCTGAGATGTGGGGGCAAGTTTTTTCCTGGCCTCTGAGTCTGCCTCCTTCTGTAAGATGGTCACAATCGTATACTTTCAGGACTCAGTGCGTGGAGCTTTTTTTTTTTTTAAGTTTACTTATTTATTTTGAGAGAGAGCGCAGGGGAGGGGCAGAGAGAGAGGGAGAGAGAGAGAGAATCCCAAGCAGGCTCCGCCCTGTCACTGCAGAGCCCGACGCGGGTCTTGAACTCATGAGTCCTGAGATCATGACCTGAGCCGAAATGAAGAGTCAGCTGCTTAACTGACTGAGCCCCCCCGGCGCCCCTAGTAAATGGAACTTCTGAGCAGATTAGTTTGAGGAGCAGTGAGACAATGGTACGGGGTAGCTTGGGGCTGTTCGTGGGATCTGAACATGGGCAAACAGGCCTGCAGTAGCCCCAGATCCTGGGAGAGCGGGAGATGTGTCACCTTGCCTCCCATTGTACAGGTGGGCAAGCTGAGGCCCAGAGATGGAGGGGCCCAGAGCATGGAGGGGGAGAGCCCAGACCTCTGGCCCCATGCCCCTCCCTGACACCTCGTGCCTTTTCCCTTCCGCAGTTCCTCCTGATTTTCCGCAAGGCAGCGGCTGGGGAGTTACAGGAGGACAGCGGGCTGCACGTGCTCGCCCGCCTCTCCGAGATCGATGTCTCCACCGAGGGCGTCAAGGGGGCCAAGAGCTTCTTTGAGGCCAAGGTGAGGAACCAGATGATGTGTGGGGCTCGGGGGGGTAGGGGGTGGGGGTCCCCCGACCCTGGCACGAGGAGAGGGGTGGCCGGGGTGTGACGGGACCCGAGTTAGCACGAGGGTCAGTGCTCGTCCTTCCTGTCCCCGCTGAGGAGCGGAGCACTGATGCCCGAGCTGGACCGCGCGAGGCCCACAGCACTCCTGGCTTCTGTCCCCTTCCGGCCGGGCTGTGGTCCCTGCCAGCTTCTCCTCTGTCTCCCTGGCCCCCGGGCAGGTGAAGGGCGTAGACTCTTGAAGAGTGGACACGGACCCCTCTGTGCTGCCCCTGGCAGACCTGTCCTTGAACGCTGGGCCCAGGAGACAGCAGAGCAGGCCCAGCTCACGGGCCTCCCCCGGCCTGGAGGGGGTGTGGGCCCCAGAGGCCGTCCCCGTGCACAGCAGGCTCCCCGTGCAGCACGTGCCCAGGTGGAGAGAACAAGTAGGGCTCCTGGATTCTCCGCCCCCGGGCACCTGCTTTCCCTAGTTTCTCTCTCTTCCCATGTTAGCTAAGAACATTCCTTCTGAAGGTCACCTCCCACCTCCCTCTGCGCTTCTGGGGTTGATGGGCCATTTCAGGGATCGTCAGTGGGAACAGGTGCGCATCCGGGCTTCTCGGGACGGGAAACCCGAAGAGCAGCATCGAAAGCCCCCCCTTGCGGGACTTAACACTAGGCGGTGGCCACCGAACGCACGTTCGAGCTTCCACCCCGCTCGGTGAATCCACGAGGCCAGTTGTCGGTCAGCAGGCTCTGAATGGAGAAACTGAGGCCCAGGGCCAGAGCCGGTGTGAGCTGGGCGTGGGCCAGCGGGACACCTGGGGGCAGATCCCTCTCCCGCCCTGCCTGACCCACCTCGTCCCCGCTCGGCTGTAGGTCCAGGCCATCAACGTGTCCAGCCGCTTCGAGGAGGAGATCAAGGCAGAGCAGGAGGAAAGGAAGAAGCAGGCGGAGGAGATGAAGCAGCGGAAGGCGGCCTTCAAGGAGCTGCAGTCCACCTTCAAGTAGCAAGGGGCTGTGGCCTGACCGCTCGGCCCCGGCCCCCGGCCCCCGGCGCCCAGCCCGGCCCGCAGAGGCGGGCAGACCGGAGGCCAGGCCTGCATCCCGGCTCCATCCGAAGGGACCATACTTAAAACCTAAAACGTCTGTGAACGGAGCCAGCGGAGGGGTGTCCAAGGCGGCCCTGCCTCCCCCGCTCCCCCCGCCCGCCCCCGCTGTTCCCGAGGCCGCGACACCAGTGCTGGCTCCTCGCCTGGCCCAGCCCTCCCTGGCGATTCCTGCGCGTCTGTCGCCCCCCCGGCCGTCCCTCTGCCTGCTCCAGCATTGCAGCGGCCCCGAGCCCAGCTCCTGGCCCTAGGGTCTCTCCTGCCCCAGGTGCCTGCCCTCCACACACTCTCCTCCTCCCTTCCCAGAGGCCTCCTGCCCTTAGCCTCCAGGCCACACTGCCCCCCGGGGGCCCTGCACCTCGGGGAGGCGCTCCGGAGCAGAGCACGACCCAAGGGGCTGATCAGAGACAACGAGGGCTTCCCGCCCCCCGACAGCCGACAGCCATTCCTCCAGCCCCTGCCTCCTCTCTCTGCCAGAGGGGAGGGCGCTTCTCTTTCAGCGAAGGGACCCAGGCCCTGGCACCCCGTGCTCACACGGAGACCCCGGCCCTCTGGGGCCCTGCCAGGCAGGGTGAGGGGGCAGCTGTGCCCATCTACCTCACGGGCCCACACTCTGCCGGCCACGCCGTGGATCGCGGGCAGGGAAGGCTCTGGGGGCAGAAACACCACCCCCTCGTCTCCCTGGAACAGCCCAAGGGGCCCAGGGGCTCT
The DNA here is from genome assembly GCF_024362965.1 of Panthera pardus. Lineage (NCBI taxonomy): Eukaryota > Metazoa > Chordata > Mammalia > Carnivora > Felidae > Panthera > Panthera pardus. Next base: position 95,475,089 of record NW_026526666.1, on the reverse strand, counting down.
GGGGAGAGCAGGGTGAGGAGGAGGGATTGGCCCCTTCACTGGGAAGGAAACTAGTGTCGGGCTCCGTGCTCCCGGAGGCGTCCGGGAAGTGCTTTCAGTGGTCTGCACGGACCAGGCGGCGGGGAGCAGGAGCCTGGCTCGGCCCTTTCACGCCATCCTTCCCCATGTGATGTGCACCGCCCTGTCACCAGCGATGGGACCCGTCCCGTCACCCCCACCCCCTGAGGAAGCATGGGGACCCCGGCCCTCCCTGTGCCCATCCCCAGCTGGGCTGCGGCCAAGCCTGTGCCACCAGCCCGGTCCTGCGCAGCTCCCGGCGTGCTCATTTCCGTGTGTGCGTGTGTGTGCGTGTGAGTGTGTGTGTCCGTTGCCGTGTCGTGAAACTGTGCCCGTCACCCAGTCCAAACACGTGAATGGCCACCGAGGCCACGGTTATGCAACTTTCGGTGTGTGTCAAGACAACGTCACTGCTTTTTAAACATGACAACTCTTTATTTTAGTAAAATGCCCCCCAAGAGTCCACAAAACTCCTGTTGGATTTGCAGAGGTTTTATTTTTTTGGCCTTAGAATCTGCAGAAATTAGGAGGTGCTGACCCCAGTGCGGCAGCCTTGGTCCTGAATTGCGTTTGCCTTAGCGGATGTGTTTATACAGATGACTATAAAAAGTTCTTTTCCTTCGGCTTCTCGCTTTTGTTTTTTTCCCTCCCTTCTCACCTTCCCCCAAAGAAAGCTACTTTTTCATTTGGTGGTACAATTATTTTTTTTAACTAAAATAAGATAAAATTCTATATTCTTACGTGTGTGTGGTTTTTGTTGGTTGGTGGAAGAGGGGAGGGGCTGGGAAGGGAAGGAAGGGGACCAAGTCACCTGGGTGCTGGGGCAGTGCGTGCTCAGGTGGCCCCCATGTCACATCAGGGACCAGGGAGGAGAGTCTTCCTAATGGAGGTTGAGGGACGCCCACCCCCTATCACCAGGGACTGCTCTAAACCCCATAGCTCATATATATATATGTATGTATGTATGTATGTATATTTGCTAATTTAATCCTCACAACCAGCCCATGGGGGGGTGCTGTTTTATTTCCCAGAGACTCTCCCAGAAGCACACAGGCTGGGGGAGTTGGGGGGGGCCGCATCCAGCCACCCTGCTGGGCGGATTCAGAGGAGGACACGCACCAGGAGTGGCACCAATACTCTGAGGATCCTAGATGGATGCACCCGAGGGCCCCCGAGATTCTCCCGCACAGAGACACCTCAAGCCTCCCCACCCCCAAGACATACACACACACACACACACACACACACACACAGGCTGTGGTGATAGGCAAGGAGGAAAGACCTGGGGTGCTCCCTGTGTGGCTTTGGACAGATCAGGCTCCCACCGGGTGTCAGTCTCCTCATCTGTCCAGTGCAAGGGTGGCCTAGGGTCTCTAGGGTCCTCCCAGCCCCGCAGTTTCCAGGTAGGGGGTGCGACCTGACTTGGGGTGTGGGAGTGTGAGATCAGGCTGGGCATCGCTGCCCCCAGGTGGACATGGCTGGTACTGCAGCAGCCAGGATGCCATTCCGACCCGCCCCCCCCCACCCCCCCGCCCCGCCCCTGCCCGCAGGGGCTCTGTCACAGACCCTGCACGGGGAGGACATCGTCCTTGGAGTGTGTTTCCTGGAGAATGCCACCCAGTGCCTACAATGCCACCATCATTAACACAGCATGTTAGGTTAAGCGTTGCCCCTCGATACTCCTTTCCCAAGGGATGAACATCAGAACCCCTAATGTCCTAACTCAGAGGGTCTCAGAACAAAAGGCAGAGAGGACCCTGACAGGGAAGGGCTAAAACTCAACCTCTAGAGCCCTCGCCTTCCAGCTGACCCGGTGATGGATGTGGGCCTCGAGCCCTCCAAATGGGAGGACACAAGCCAACGGTCCCACACCGGAACCCTCCACCAACAGGGCTCCGCCAGGGGCGTCCCTAAGCCTTGGCCTGCACAAGACCCCCACTCCAGCCCCAGCGGAGGGAACAGGCTGAGATGCGAAGAGGCCTGGAGTGGTTCAGGGCCCAAGAGTGGGAAAGGGAGATAGTTCCTCAATCCCCTCCCAGGCCCCATTCCCTCGGCCTCCATCACCAAACACCAAAACCCTGCAGGAGCCCCCAGACCGCCTCTGAACCCCCAGTACTTACATCTGGTTTTAAGGAGAAGCACTGCCAGCCCCCGCCCCCCACCCCCAGCTGGTCCCTTAGTGGCCCTCACCCAAGTAGCAGCTGCCACCGGAGAGTCCTGTCCCGGCGACTAGAAAATATGGGCCCCCGTCAGTGACACCTGCCCCATTTCTCAGGCTCTCACCACCCCTGGCTCCCAACCTTGGCACGGCTTCTCCCGAGGTTCCCCCCACCCCCTCGGCGACCTCAGCCACTGCCAAGTCACCCTTGATTATTTTTCCAGGACAGTCTGGCCCTGAGTGCCTGGGCCCTTGGGAGGCCCCACTCCAGGCCCCGGAAGTCACAGACTTCAAGGGTGGTGAGAATGAGGATTCCAACATTCTCACACCCTCAAGTCCTCAAGTTCATCTTGGACCTGGAGGCTGTAGAGAAGGAATCCTTCTGCGATCCGCACCCCCACCCAGCTCCCAGCTCCCAGAACTAACCTCTTCTCGTTCAGGGCTGCCAGCCCTCGGCCCGAACACTCTGAGAAACACTTGTTGCCATGCCCAGCAGGGAGCTCCAGCAGTTGTGAGGGGGTCTTATCTCTGCAGCCCCAGGCCTAGCACAAGGCCAAGCAAATGCGGGCGGAAGGGAGGAAGGAAGGAAGGGAGGAAGGAAGCAAGGAATGAAGGAAGGAAGGGAGGAAGGAAGGAAGGAAGGAAGGAGTGGAGGGATGGATGAATGGATGGAGGGAGGGATGGGTGGATGGAGGGAGGGAGGGAGGGAGACAGGGAGGGATGGAGACAGGGAGGGATGGAGGGAGGGATGGCCTCTATGTACACAGACTGTCAGCACCTCACAGTCTGGACAAACAAAACAGTCAAGCGTTTCATCAAGTTAATCCAGGAAATTCACTCCACAGAGCCCCCCTCTGCAGATATTAACAACCCCCCCCCCAGCCAGTGCTTACACAGAGCTTGCCGTGTGCCGGGCGCTCCCTGCAAAAGCCGTGTGAAGCAGATAGCATTTTTTACCCCCATTTTATCGACGAGGGCCAGGAGCACAGAGAGGTTGAGTCATCAACACAAGGTCGCACAGCCAAGAAGCGACGGCTCTGGGTTCTCCCCCCTTCAGGAATATGGCCCAACAGCAGGCAAAGCACTCACCGTGCCGTCTTCACCGTCTGAGGCAGATTCAGGAGACATCGGTTTCCTCCGAGTGCAATTGTTGGTACCTACTTCCGTGAAGGGCTCGTAAAGTTCCCAAAACAAGGAGGCTCCCCTAGAGCTGATGCCGTCCACGCCTTCAGAACAGTCTGCACCTTCCCTCCATAACAAGGTCAGTGTCGGGGCGCCTGGGCGGCTCCGTGGGTTGGGCGTCCGACTTCGGCTCAGGTCACGATCCCACGGTTCGTGGGTTCGAGCCCCGCGTCGGGCTCTGTGCTGACGGCTCGGAGCCTGGAGCCTTCTCTCGATTCTGCGTCTCCCTCTGTCTTCGCCCTTCTCCTGCTCGCGGTGTCTCTATCTCTCAAGGATGAATACACATTAAAACAAATTAAAAAAAAAAAAAAAAAAAAAGGTCAGCGTCTCTGCAAACATCCCAAAAAAGAAGAAAATTCTTGACTCTTCATCTGGTACCTCAGTACTTGTGTGTGTGTGTGTTCGGGGTCATTTCTAGGTTTGTGTACGTGTTTGAAGGTGAGGCACGTAGCCCTGCGTGTACCTGTGTATCAGTGAACGGGCTACACTTGTGACACGTGCACACATATGGAGGCGCATGTATGCGCGTGTGTCTGTCTGCCTGTCCCCGCGAGCTCGTGTAGCTGTGGGTGTGTGCACGTGACTGAGGTCGTTGCGTCCCCCAGTGTCCACCAGCAAAGTCCCAGTTCATCATTTCCCCACGTTGCTCAAGGGAAACTGAGGCCCAAAGAGCTTCCCCAAGACCCAGGGCCATCCGGAAAGTCACTAACGGAGCCAGAAACCAGAAGTCTGATCTCCTGCCGCTCCCAAGATCCGCCACGAAGCTCGGCCCACCTCTCCGCGTACAAGGTCTGTCTGCAGGCCAGGCTGACCCTTTGCAGCGCTCGGGTCTGCTCCGGGTCCGAGGTGTAGCAGCCACCGACCCCGCTGTCAGGACTGGCCTCGAGAATGCAACAGAAAGTTCCCCGCAGCCTGAGATCCCCAACGCAGCAGGAAAGACCCCTGCACATACCTTTACGCTCCCTGTCTTTCGGTCTCTTTTTACCAAACGTTTCTTGATCTTTCTATTACCAAAGTCATGGATGCTCGCTTTTAAGAAAGAACTTAAGCTGAATAAAATAGCACCCTCAGATAAGCACTGTTACAACATCCAAAGGGCAGAAAGGGGAGGGAGAGGAGAATCGAACTGGCCAGGCCCAAGTCAGGCCTCGGCGCAAATGGGTGAAACCAAACACTAAGCCCAGACTGCCGGGGCTCTGGATGGAAACTCTGGACACGCAGTGCTCTGGACCCACACCAAGTGCCACCAGCCCAGATCTGCCACTCGACCTTGACGCTCAAGTTTTAGGGCGCCTTGGGACCAACAGTCGCCTGGGATGCATTTAGTCCTATCTGCCCCTTTTAGAGACGGGGAGACCAGGACTTTGCAAGGAGATAACTGTGGCTCTGGGGAGGAATTCGGTCAACGGGCACCTCCCAGGGGCTGCCGGACCTCCACCTCCACCCACAGCAGGAAGGCAGGGGGTACCCCAAGACCAGACAATATGAGTTGAATGAAGGAGAAAGAAGAGAGGGGAAGAGAGAGAAGGAAACGGCGGACCGCGGCAGGATGAACCCCGGGCTGGCGTTAGAAGTCCCGGCTTCAAATCTGGGTTCCGTTGTCACCCAGCTGTGTGACCCTGGGCAGTCGCTGACCCCCTGAGTCTCAGCTTGCTCCTCCTTGCTGCAGGGATAAAAGCGTCTACTTCACGTCGGAACAATTGAGTGAATGCGGGAAGCACCGGGCACGAGGCCCAATAAATGATAGGTGCCCGATCAATGCTAATTAAACAGTGTGAGTTAGGGACAGAGGAGGAGAGCACGCTCCAGGCAGAGTGGCGGGGGGTCCCCCCAAACCTGCGGGCCTCAGAATTTGCTCTGTCTCAGGAGATTTGGGAAACCCATGCCTCTGAGCCAGCCCCATTTCCTGCCCAAATTAAACAGTAACCGCCCAAGGTCAGGGAAAGGGCCTTGTCGGAACAGGTTTCTCTCCGAGGGGCGGCTCGGCCTTGAGCAGGTGGTCCCACCCCCACACCTGCCTATAAGTGTGTCCCTGCCCACCTCGACGGCCACTCGGTCCTGAGCCAGTCCCACTCGCAACATGTTGGGCTTCACCACCCTAGCCGCGCTCCTGGCCTGTGGTAAGCCGTGGGGCGGGGACTAGCTGGGGCCGGCAGGCTCTGTGCTCAGGCTGGCCTCCCCGGGGACAAGGAGAGCGGCGGGGGGCTCTCCCCAGCTCCAGGAAAGGGGATTTGGGGCGACCAGCTGTGTGTCAAGCAAGGCACTCGCCTGCTGGGCAGCCCTTGTTTCCATATCTGCAAAATAGGCTGATGATGTGGCCGGGGGACAGTCACCGCCTCATCCCGGGCTCTCTCCAGGGACCATAAGGGCCTGGCTTTCTCAGCGCTGGCATCTCTTCCTTGGGGACCGATGCTTTGTTCACCCATTTTGGTGACCTTCTCCCAGACAGGAATCAAGGGACTTGGCTTGAATGTCCCTTACTCTGGGCGGGACAACAACAAGCCACTTCACCTCTCTAGATCTCACTGGCTCCTTTGACAGATGAGAGCACTTGATTGAGAGTCCTTCCGGCTAACGACAATGACAGTCCTAAGTAATAATAGCAGCTCGCTGTTTGTTACATGTTTACCATATGCCAGGCGCCGCGCCAAGCCCTTGACAGGCAGGAGCTGATTTGACTGGCGCAGCAACCTTGAATGGCAGGGTCTATCAACACCTCCATTTTATAGACGAGGAACTGAGGCTCAGCGAGGCTCAGGATCTTGCCTGAGATCGCATGACTGGTTAACGGTGGGGCCGGAATTTGAGTCCCGGGCCATCTCGCTGCAGAGCACATGCTCCTGACCGCTCCGCCCAGCTCCCCAGCCCTGACAGTCTGGAACCCTGGATTCGGTGCTCACACACCCCCATTTTGCTGCGGTCTAAAAAGGGACAGCAGGGAGAGAAGGAAAGACGCAGCTTTATCTGGGGACACACACGCAGCTGCCTTTTTAGTTCCTTCAACGCCTCAAACATTCGCTCCGCGCCAGGCCTTTTACTAAAGTCTTTCTACGCGTTGTCTGATTTCGTCCTCAGTTCAAACTCACCAAGCTGGTGCCACTCTTCCCATTGCACAGAGAGGGAAGCTGAGGCCCAGAGAACTAGCCGGCTTCCCCGGGCAGTAAAACCTGAGCCCGCGTCTGCCCAGCCCCAAAGCCTGTGCCCTTGCCACCTGCCCCTTCCCTGCTGGGGGTGCCGGCCCCTCTCACCCGTGCGCTTCCCCTCCCGAATCCCCCAGCCTCCAGCTGCGGGGTCCCCAGCTTCCTGCCCAACCTATCGGCCCGAGTGGTAGGAGGAGACAATGCCAGGCCCCACAGCTGGCCCTGGCAGGTAAGCATGCCGCTGCAGGGGTGGGAGGTGGGCTGCAGAGGGTGGCGGGGTGAGGGTCCCGGGGCTGACATGTGGCCCCCCCCCCCGCCCCCACTCCAGATCTCTCTCCAGTACCTCAAGAATGGCACGTGGAGACACACGTGTGGCGGCACCTTGATTGCCAACAGCTTCGTCCTCACAGCCGCCCACTGCATCAGGTGAGCGGGGTGACGCCCAGGGACCCCGCCCCCGCCCGGGGGTGCCAGCCTGATGACTGCTTTTATTGAGCACCTACTACACACCCCAGGCACTGGGCTCCCGAAGCCGCTTCTACCCAGTAGCTTCGCCGTTCACCTCTTCATGCAGCAAGCATTTATTGTGCGCCCACAGCGTGCCAGGGCACGCAGCGGTGAGGACACTCCGGGCTCGCAGGGAGCTTACATTCTAGCATAAGAGCAACAGGCCATTCAACAAGTAGCCATCTGACGTATCGAGTGGCAACGAGGAAAAATAAGGCAGGCCGGAAAGCGGGAGGGGTCCCATTTTAAACGGGGTGGCCAGGGGAGGACCCGAGGGAAGTGAGGGAAGGGTGTTCCGGGCAGAGGGAACAGCCAGTGCAAAGACCAGGAGGAGGGAGGCTACTTGGTAGGTGTGAGAAATAGCGTGCGAGCAGGGGTGGCAGGAGCAGCGTGTGCGAGGAGAGCAGGAGACGGGGGAGGCAGGAACGGACGCGAGAACATCCGGGCGAGAGGCGGTGGCGGCTTGGACCGGCTCGCGTCACAGCCACCTGGGCAGGCGATGCCAACGCGGTCTCCGCCGTACAGATGAGGGAACTGAGGCCCAGGGCCGCCCCCCCTGGGAATCAGGGTAGACTTGACCCCGAGAGCAGGGTCCTCACCCTGATCCCCGGGGAGGGTCCGTGCCGATGGAGACTCGCTTCCCCAAAACGATGCCCACGGTGGCCACAGGCCTGGGCCGCCAAAGCTCCGAGTTGCCTCCCTACCCCTCTGGCCAGCAAGGGCAGGAAGCCACCCTGACCCAGTCCCCTTCCTCTGCTCAGCAACACCAAGACCTACCGCGTGGCCCTGGGCAAGAACAACCTGGTGGTGGACAATGAGGAAGGCTCCCTGTTCGCGAACGTGGACACTATCTTTGTCCACGAGAAGTGGAACTCCTTCCTGGTGCGGTGAGTGCCCGCCGTTTCACGGCCCCTGGGGGAAGCGCCGATATGGGGGCGGTGGGGGTCCCCGATATGACAGAACCCGCCCCCACCCTGTCCCTGGACCCCGTCCTCACCCTGACCAGCCAGCAGACGACCCCTTTATGCAAAATGGAGAAATGCTAAATGGAGACGGACGCCTCTTCCGTCTCCATCATTGGCCAAGGGTTCCCAGAAGCTCCACGTGGAATAAAGACCCCCGAGGCCCCCACGGTGTCTTGCCTGAAGTCTCTCAGCCAGAGGCCAAGCCAGGACTCGCCGTTACTGAGTGCCTCCTGCGTGCCCATATTGCAATAATCTTATTTAACTGTCACAACAGCCCTACCTAGACAAGGAACCGAGACTCAGAGAGGTTAGGGAGCACGTCCCAGGTCACACAGCCCAGACTCAGAGAGGTTAGGGAGCACGTCCCAGGTCACACAGCCCAGACTCAGAGAGGTTAGGGAGCACGTCCCAGGTCACACAGCCCAGACTCAGAGAGGTTAGGGAGCACGTCCCGGGTCACACAGCCCAGTATGTGGCAGAACAGGGAATCAAACCAGCTCGGCAGGGGCCGCTCTTCGATCATTTCCAATTGGCTTTAAGGTCATGTCTCGTTGGTACGTAGCCTGCAGCGGCCCGGAAAGTTCCTGCTCTAGTCTCCCCTCCATAGAGCCTCACATGACGGGAAGGCACATGAGACGGAAGTTTCCTCTCAAGGGGCGCGCCGCGGTGTTGGGAGGCGGGTGTCATCTCTGTCTGCCACTAGGAAACTCGCTGCCCTCGAGGAGGACTCCTGGTCACCCTAGGCTTGGCTCCCGGCTGACAGCCTGGGCTGCTTAGCCTTAGCTCGCGGAGCCGGCGTCCTCCTACACACTCACCGCCTCCACTTTGGATTCCAGCAACGACATTGCCCTCATCAAGCTGGCGGAGCCCGTGCAGCTGAGTGCCACCATCCAGGTGGCATGCCTGCCGGAGGAGGGCTCTTTGCTGCCTCAAGACTACCCCTGCTACGTCACAGGCTGGGGCCGCCTCTGGAGTGAGTACAGCCCCCGGCAAATCATGAGAGCCTTCCTGGAGGAAGCGGCTCCCACGATAAGCGCACCGCCCGCCGTTGCCCGACCCTTTTCCTTTCTGTCTCAACATCTTCACATCTGTTTTACCCTTGTGATAGTAACAGCTCGTATTTATTAAGCACCTACCACGTGTCAGACCCTCTCGCAAGGGCACCTGAGGGGTGTCGTAAGATTGGAACTTGTCAAGTACTCAGAGCGGCGCCTGGTCTAATTGACTACGAAATAAACCAGGCAAGCCGCTGGGGGCAGGGGATTGGAGCTTCTGGAAAACCACATGCCTAAGTTAAAAGGGTGCATGCAAATAAGCGAAAGCACAGAAGACTTACAGAAACACGCAGGTCTGTCCTGGGAAAATCCGGGGGGAAGAAAGACCTCGGATGGTAGGACACCAAAGGCGGACGCGACAAGGAAATGATGGACCCTGGGGAAACCCCAGAATCCAAGTTAAAGATAAGTCAACGCAGTGGTTATCTCTGGAGGGCTTCCTGCAGATGAGCTCTGCCTCCCGCGGGCTCCCTTCCCCACCCTCAGAAGGGTCTCTGACTCAGACTTTGGGACCGCAGGCTCGGAGTCATTTCTCTCCGTTAAGGGCCCGTGTGTGTGTGTGTGTGTGTGTGTGTGTGTGTGTGGCTGCCCCCGAGGGGAGCCAGAGCTCACCTGGGTCCCGCCCCGGCCCCGTCCAGCCCTCTGTTCCCCGAAGGCCTGGCGCCGTCCGGGCTGACGCGGGGCCAACATCTGTCCCCCCCTCCCCCCCAGCCAACGGCCCCATTGCCGACGAGCTCCAGCAGGGCCTGCAGCCTGTGGTGGACCACACCACGTGCACCCAGAAGGACTGGTGGGGAAGCATGGTGAAGGACACCATGGTGTGTGCAGGTGGGGACGGTGTCATCTCGGCCTGCAACGTGAGTGTCCACACCCCGCACCGTGTCCCTGCCCCACGTGGCCAAGTGGAAGGGGGCAGTGAGGAGGGCAAAGGAGGTGCGGGGGGGGGGGAGGGGGACCCGCATGAGCAAACCCTCTCCCTGGTTGCGCCCGGGAGGCTCAGGGGAAACCTGTCAGCCCCACCCCTCCGCGCTATCGTGCGGGCAGGGGTGTGGAGCGAGTTCGAGTCCTAATCCCGCCACTTGGTAGCTGTGCAGCCTTGGGCAGGCTGCTTCCCCTCTCTGAGCCCCAGTTTTCCCAGCTATAAAATGGAGGCACCGTGAGCACAGGGTTGATGTGAGGACCAAGTCTAACAAGCGTAGAAGAGACCTCATCGAAGTCAGAGGCAGGGGGCTTAGGCAACCTGACCCAGAAACATCTAAAACCATCAGAAACGGTCCTGTTTTGAAACACACGACCCCTCCCCCCACTCCCACCCTTCCTTGCTCCCCCGGGTCTCCAGTGTGGCTCCTGGCATCCTCACCTCTCTGTGCAGCTCGCAGAGCCTTAGACACGACCTGAACAGCTAGGGAAGCCAAGGCACAGAGAGGGTTATCCTTATCCCAAGATCACACAGCAACCTTAGAGCTAGCCTGGGACTCCCAAACCACATCCCCACCGCCTCCCTCACCGTGGACAGGCCGAGGCCAAAACAGGGGGTCTCAGCCCCCTATCCCCCCACCCCCGTGACCCGTCCCTTCCTCCCAAGCCTCTGGGGGAGGCCCCGGGGGTTGACCTCTGCCCGGTCGGCCACAGGGAGACTCGGGCGGCCCACTGAACTGCCAGGCTGAGAACGGTTCCTGGGAGGTGCGAGGCATCGTGAGCTTTGGCTCCGGGCTGGGCTGCAACACCCTTAAGAAGCCCACGGTCTTCACCCGCGTGTCCGCCTACATCGACTGGATCAATGAGGTGGGTGCCCGTCTCCGAGCCCTTCTTCCCGCCGCCACCAGCCCCTCACCCACCCCCCCACCCATCCCTTCACTCGCTCCTTCTCTCCTTCATTCATTCACTCACTCGCCCACTCGGGAAGTGCCACGGGCTTCCTGTCTGCAGATGTTGAGTCAGGTGCAGGGAAGGAAACAGTCACTAACTTCAGCCCTTTATCCACCAGCTTCAGCGAGTGCTTGTGGATCCACCCCAGGCACCACACCAGTCCCCCCCGGCCCCGCCCCTGCCACCAGAGTGAAACCCCATGAGAGCAGGGCCCAGCAGGGGAGAGGGGTCAGCAGGGGTGGCCACATGTACCCGAGGATGGGGGAACAGAGGGTCACTCTGGACTTCGGAGCCTCATGCCAGGGGGACAGGATGTGTTCTGAGCCCCCATTTGCACAGTGGTCTTAAGTCCCGAGGGGGCTCAGACCCCTTGGGCAGAGGCGAGACGGGCTTGTCAAGGCCCTGGGGCTGCCTGCCACGCCCCCTTCCTCCTCTCGGGCAGTGTTCTCTCCCGGCAGAGCCTCGTGCTGCCCCAGAAGGGGGCACACACACATACCTCCACCAAAGTCCCTCTCCCTGTTCTCTGTTCTTCCAGAAAATGCAGCTGTGATTCTTCCTTGGGAGCCTGCAACCCCAATAAACATCCTTCCCCCTCAGACTGCCTGCATTTGTGATGTGTGCCTCCCCCGCGGGCCCCCGGGCTCTGTAGGGGCTGCCCCTTTCCACACCAGGGATGCAGGGAGAGACCCCCTCGGCCCACCTGGTTCGGCTGTGGAGGATGCTGCTGGGGTGCCGGTGGAGAGGGAACCCCAGAATGCCACATGGTAGCCTCAAAGGATGAGGGTTAAGGCCACACCGGACACTTACCCCCCAACATCTCACAGGCTGTGGACCACAGTGGCCTGATCAAATCACCCCCTTCCTGATCCTGCCTCCACAGAGGAGCCTGGTCGGTCCTCAGACACCACCCCGGCCCGGAGAGGATGGGGTCCCCCCAAGAACAGCTCCCCGGCCCGGAGAGGATGGGGTCTCCCCAAGAACAGCTCCCCGGCCCGGAGAGGATGGGGTCCCCCCAAGAACAGCTCCCCGGCCCAGAGAGGATGGCCACAGGAGAATGCCCGTTGCTCAGGGACGACCACTGGCTCCCTGAGAAAGAGACTCCCCAGTATCGCCCACCCTGGATCAGACCCCAGGGCTGCTGTCAGCTCGGGCTTTCTTGGTCGAGAAATGTCCAATGAGCGCTGACCTACGCCAGCCCTGTACTGGGCATCGTGAGAAGGAGGAGGGTCCCAGTGCCTCCTTCAGGGGGGGCAGGTTCGAGGGAAACGGCGGCCTCCACGCACAGTCACAGCAGGTCCGAGCTGGAAAAGCTTTTGCTGTATCAGACTGGCAGGGAAACAGAGGTCCGGAGAGAAGAGAGAGCAGGGCGAGGTCACAGGCACGGAGGGCCAGTAATGCATGAGCCACAGAGGCTCGGGGAAGGGAGCCCCCCTGAGGCCAACCAGAGGGCAAGTGGGGCCAAAAAAGAGAGAGATCTAGTGTCCAAGTGGGAACCTGGGCCCCGGGCCCCTGACCACGCACTCGTGCTTCGAGGGAGCGCCCCCACCCCGGCCTCTGGACTCCTGCTGGGAGAGCCCTCAGCCACAGCTGTCCCCGGCTGGCCCATGAGCTGCCAGGTTTCCCCATCAGAGTCTGGCTCCTGGACGTAGGGACCAGACAGACCCCCCCATACCTTACTAGGCCAAGGCGATTCTCAGGAAAGACTTTATCTACTCAACAAAGAGGCCCTCAAGCAGCCTGGCATCAGCTCAGACCTGGGAATCCAGGGATGGTTCAGACAAGATCTCTGCTCTGCAGAAGGCAGACCGAGAGACAGATTTCTTGATCATACTTACTGGGTGTTAAGTATGAAGGTTGGAATACAGACCAGGAGCATAGAAAGGGGACACTTAACCCAGTGTCAGTTGGCAGGAGGAGTCCAGGGTAGCTTCCTGGAAGTGGTGACGCCCAAGCTGAGTCTTTTTTTCTTTTTTTAATGTTTATTTATTTTTTTGAGAGAGACAGAGTGTGAGAAGGGGAGGGGCAGAGAGAGAGTGAGAGACACAGAATCGAAAGCAGGCTCCAGGCTCCGAGCTGTCAGCACAGAGCGCGATGTGGGGCTTGAACCCATGAACTGCGAGATCATGACCTGAGCCGAAAACCAAGAGTCGGACACTTAACCAACTGAGCCACTCAGGCGCCCCTGAGTCTTAAAATCTGAATAGAAGGTACCCAAATACAGAAGATGCTGCCGGTGGCTTGACCCAAACTTCATTCCCAGACAACTCCTTTTATGTCCATCTTTATGTATATTGGAGGTTATAAATGCTAAATGTCCTCAGGTCCCTTGCAGTTATAATAATAAAAGCTAACACATATTGAGCACTTCCTATGTGCCAGGCACTAGCTGTCCTACAGGTTTTACATGTATCACCTCACTTAATCTCCAAAACAACCCTATGAGGTATTTTAGAGGTGAGAAAATTGAGGCTAGAGAGGGCTGGTGACTTCCCAAGGTGACTTAACCAGGAGGTGACGGGGCTAGGATCCAGATGTTGGTAATCGGGCTCCAGAACCCATGCTCTTGGCCACCACACTCTACTGCCCTGCCAGAATATGAATACGGATGTGATGCCTGGAGCTGAGGCAGCCATCTTGTGGATGGAGAATTGCAAAGAGAATTGCAGCTATGAGCTCCAATATCATCAAGATCCAAAGCCAGCAACCATGCTCTGAATGTCTTTTTATGTGAAAAAAAATAAACCTCCATGTGTTTTAACCACCGTGACCAGGTCGTCAGTTACTTGAAGTTCAGCACACCCCTCACTGGTACCATCGGGGATAATATAAGGGGTTGCTTTCCTACTAAGAGAAGGGGATGAGCAGCGTCACGATAGCTGCTTGGAAGACGTTTCTCAGCAGCAGGTGTTGCTAAAGCCTAAGGTGAAGGGCAGGGATGGAGTGACGGAGTAGTTTTCCAGGATGTGGGACTTTCAGAGCTAACATGGGGACAGTCCCAGGCAAATTGGGATGGTTGGTCCCCCAAGCAAGGAGTGGCAAGAGACGGGCTGGAAAGTGAGCAAAGGCCTTTCACGGACAGCCTTGTGGTTATGGTGGAAGGTTGTTGGAACTTTATTCTGAGGGCAATGGAGAGCCACAGAAAGGTTATAGATAGAGAGGGGACCGCCGTGTTCAGAGGCACACATCAAAGCGTTCATCTGACAGCAGCAGGCAAGAGGGGAGGCAAGGAGGCCAGTTGAGAGGCTACTGCAATGAGCTAGTCCAAAATTAACACGTAGGCGGTGATGGAGAGAGGGGCTCAGTAATTCAGGAATAATTCGGTACTTACTTAGGCATACGTGTCGTGTGGACTAGCCACCCCCCACCCCCAGTCTCAAATCTTTATAAACTTCTGGGGATGTGATTGAATTATCAAAATGACTTGTTATTAGCTAATAGATGAAAAAAATATAATCCACAGTTCTGTTGGTTCAGTAAGAGAGTAAAATTCTCAGATTCGGGGCCCAGAGTCACTGTCCCCTCCAATGCCAGTCTGTGGTAGAATAATGGCCCTCCAAAGACGTCCGGCCTGATCCCCAGAACCTGCGGACGTGCTGCCTTGTGTCGCAAAAGAGATTTTGCAGGTGCGATTAATTTGAGGATCTTGGGAATGGGAGCGTGTCCTGCGTCACCCAGGTGAGCCCAATGTCATCCTAAGGGCTCTAGCGAGAGTCAGGAGGGTCGGGGCAGAGGCGATATAAGGGCGGGAGCAGGGGGTCAGGGTCCGATGGGTGGAAAAGGCTAGGGAAGGGGTTCTCCCCTGGAGCCTCCAGATGGACCCGGTGCTGCTGCAGCCCCACTTGAGGCTGACTGTGGACCTCTGACCTCCGAGCCGTAAGATAGTAACTCTATGTGTTTTTACGCCACTGCATTTGTGATACTTTGTTAAAGCAGCAGGAGGAAATCACCACGCCATCCCTCTTCCCTTCTGGCAAGATCTAGAGTACGCTGTGGGAGCACAGGGGAGAGGAAAGGGAGGGGGCACGAAGGACTCCCTTGGGTGACGCGAGGGTTCGTGTGCTTTGTCGAGGGGTCACAAAAGTACGGTTGGAGGCGAGGGAAAGGGGGCAGCGAGGCCCTGACCCTCCCACCTCCACCTTCTTCCCCGGGCAGAGGAAACCCTGGCCTAGGGGCTGAGAGCCCCACATGCCAATGAGCCCTGAGTGCTGTTGTGAGTCTAATGCAGTCGCTGGGTACTGAGTGCTGGGTAGTCCGTGTGCCAGGCACCGACCCAACACAATCTCTTAATAATCGTGGCAACCCTGATTAGTATCCCCCCTTTACAGATGAGGACGCTAGGGCTCAGAGAGGTTTAGAAACTCTCCCAAGACCACACAGCTAATAACGGGCGCCACGACTTCAACCCAGGCAGTGTGACCCCAGGGCCTGTGGGAGTAACAACTATGTTATTCTGCCACTAAGCCCCAGATCTTCAGGATCCCACCTTGGGGTCCTCGTAGTGGCCCTGACAAGGACAGGTGAAGCATGGGTGTGCTGACCAGCCTCAGGGAAGCTGGCGGTGAGTCCGGATAGACCGAAAACTGAACGAATTATGGCTCACAGGTGTTCACAGGCACCTTGCACGCACCGTATCAGTTAGCGGTAAGTAATGATGCCTTATAACCACCAGCCACAAACCCTCCGAGGCATCCAATGACCAGCGTTTCTGGTTCACGTATCTGAGGTCAGTCGGGGGTCAGTTAGGTGGCCCTGATGACTTTGGCTGGAATCACTCCTCTCCAGGGGTCTGGGATGGGTAAGCTGGTCTAGTCTGGGTCTGGCCGGGGGAGCTGGGCTTCACCTGTCTCTCCCCCTCCTCCCGGAAGGACACTGCAAAGTGATATGGCAAAAGGCGTGAACACAGGGGAGGGGGAGGAATCAGCCCCATGTTGGCAATTCACATCCACAGGACCTCTGACGCAAACGAACAGCATGAACTACGACAGGGCAGAAGGGAGGGCGCTCATGGGGCCAGAGGTCTGAATTCCACCACTGACAAGCAGGGTCCTTTAATCGCTCAGAGTCTCAGTTTCTCCACCTGTAAAATGGGCCTCCACCCCCCCTTCCCTGTTGGAAGCCAGTGAAATAACAGAAGCTTGTGATAGATGTCATTAGTGCTACTGATCTCACATCTGGGCCCTATTAGCAAATCTTCCCTCGCTCTTTTGTACCTTAGGCGACAGGGCCTCATTCCCAGAAGGCCTTCGGGGCCAATTCCCCGAAGCTCACCCTTACCAGGCTGGGGCACGTGTCTGCAAGGGTTAACTTGGCGGCAGACCAGGGTGAAGGCGTAAGGCAGGGAATAAACACAAAGCCTCTCCCCGAAGCATCAATTTTCTTTGAAGCCTGGGTGGGAAGAAAACAAATTAAATCAAAATAAACCCAGCTCTGGCTATGAAGTCAGCCGCAGAATTCAGATGAAGCTTTCCGGGTGAGAAATGAGACTTCTGAGACATTTTGCTGTGCGGTGACTGCTGAGTGCTAAACCCCAAATCATTGCTCTAGTACAAACGAGAGCCCACAAGCCAAATTCTGTTTTGTAAATAAAGTTTTATTGGAACACAGCTATGCCATATGGCTGCTTTTGTGCTGCAACAGAATGGCTGACTGTTGCAGCAGAGAACCATATGGCCCGCAAGCCTCAAATATTTACTATCTGGTCCTTTACGGAGAAGCCTGCCAACCTCAATCTACTAGGATCCTTTGATGGAAGCGTTTGAAGAATTCTGTGCTATCCTAATGCCTGAGGCCCGCAGGTCCGAGGATTTAAGGGTGAACATTTTGGTGCACATTTACTATTCCCGGTGTTTTTTATTCTAACAACAACGCTAAGAGACAGATGGAATTGTTCTCATTTCTATTTGCTAGGCAAAGAAACGGAGAAAGAAGAGCCATGAAATTTACCCTAACCTGGTTCTTCCCAAATTTCAACATGCAGAAGAACCCCCTGGGCTTTCTTGTTAAATAAACTGCAGATGAGGGGCACCTGGGTGGCTCAGTCCGTTAAGCGACCGACTTCGGCTCAGGTCATGATCTCATGGGTTTGTGGGTTCGAGCCCCGCGTCAGGCTCTGTGCTGACAGCTCTGAGCCTGGAGCCTGCTTCAGATTCTGTGTCTCCCTCTCTCTCTGCCCCTCCCCTGCTCTCGCTCTCTCTCTCTCTCTCTCTCTCTCTCTCTCTCAAAAATAAATAATAAATAGGGATGCCTGGGTGGCTCAGTAGGTTGAGCATCTGACTTCGGCTCACGTCATGATCTCCCGGCTGTGAGTTCGAGCCCACATCCGGCTCTGCACTGACTTGCTCCGAGCCTGGACCCTGTTTGGAATTCTGTGTGTCCCCCTCTCTCTCTGCTCTGCTCACATTCTGTCTCTCTCTCAAAAATAAACATTAAAATAAATAAAAATTAAAAAAAAAAACCACAGATGCTGAACAGGCGGGGGGGGGGGGATCTGCATTTCTAACCAGCTCCTAAACTGTGCTGCTGCTGCTCATGGTCCAGACCGCTCTCTGAGCGGCAAGGATCCAAACCATGGAGTCACTACATGGGAAGCACCAGGGTGTAAACCCCCAGCCCTAACCACTGAACTTGGCTTCTCAGAGGAATCCTTCTGCATGAGTCATAAAAGCCACGAGAAGTTCACAACCACATCTCCCTGCCCAGCGAAGTTTACCGACTGCCTTGCTGCCCAACAACATATAAATAAGGACTGAAGCCCCAGAGGGGAGAGCAGGCTGTGGTGGCACGTCACTGCCACCTGCCCGGCCTCTCCATCCCCTCTCCCTGAAGCCTGCACGTTGGCATCCAGGCCGCCCCTCCCCTACTCTTCAGACCCACGGTCTGGGTGGAGCCTCGCTCCCCGATGTCAGGGGCAGGACTTGAGCTCCAGGTCTGGCCAATCAACACACTGCATCCCCTTCTCCAGCACAGCAATTGGTTCAGGCATGGGCATGTGACCTGAAGCCGGTCCAATCAGAGAGCCCCAGGGCTTCTCGGGGAGCCCTGCAAGAAGACTCTCACCCACCTCTGTGTTGGGTTTGAGGTTGAGCGGGTGGGAGACTACGAGAGCAGATCGGGAAAGGGGAAGAAGGGGTCGTTTTGCCCCCCAGGGTAGATTTGGCAATATGCGGAGACATTTCTGGTTGCCATGACTTGGGGGAAGGGGCTACTGGCCCCTAGGGGGTGGGGGCCCAGGATGCTGCCACATATCCCACCGTGCAAGGAACAGCCCTGATAACAAAGAATCCTTGCCCAAAATAGTGCTGCGGTTGAGAAACCCTGGGCCAGAGATTCTGTAACCATCTTGTGCCTGTGGAAGGAAGAATCTGCAGCTGTTACAGGCCACTCAATGGAGCCTGAGAACGGCCCCTCCCAGTGGAAGGCGGAGTCGAAGGATGGAGAGAAGCCGAGTCCTGGGGACATCATCCGAGTCCTGGATCCAGCTTTGCCTGAAGCTAACACCGCTCCTGGACTTTTCCATTTTGTGGCCCAGTCAATGACCGGCTTAAGGCTGTTTGATGAAGTTTCTCTGCCACCTTTACCTCCTCACAGCAACGTGGTGAAATAGACTGGCCTCGTGTCCCTCTCCCTCTCTCTGCTTGATAGATGGGCAGTCCCAGGCCAGAGAGCCTGTGTGACTTACCCAAGGTCACACAGCAAGCCCACAACATGCGTCACACTGGTATTTGTTCAGTAACCTCGTACAGGACAAACCTTATTTTTATATTAAACACAGCTCCGTGGAGCAAAATGCCAAACTCACACTGATTTTCAAAATAAAATAGGACACCTCAGAAATAGGAGTTAGGGGTAGCGTTGGGACTAGAATCCCGGTGTTCTGATGTCCAACAGGATTCTGCACCCCAACCTCCCTCACCTTCAAACGACCCATGGGTGATGACGAAATCTTTCACACCCGTTTTCTCAGCCTTACGGCGATCCTGCAGTCAAGGCTGTTGCTGGACCAAAGGCGGCCTGCTTCTTGGTGAGCTAGAGACCGAGACTACGCTGGGCGGAGGTCACTGTATTTGTACAAACAAGGAGATCACTGGGGAATGGTTTCCAGAGCTGGGACGCCCCGGCAGCAGTAAGGGCTTGAGATGAATATTCAGAGGGGGGTTTTAACATTCTAATGAAGCTGAGGTCACTATCGGGGAATTTCTGATTCATCCAGCAGGCGTGGTCCTCGAATGTTTCTTCGTTTCTAAAAGATGATAAGCAGAAGCTTCTAGGGGTTTTCTGAGTTTAGGAGGTCAGGGCATCAATCCTGAGCTCAGGGGGTCAAGGAGTCACCGGTGACATGGCCTGGACGGGGAACTAAGAAACTCAGGCCCAGAAGGTAAGTGAATCGTCCAAGACATAATGTTTGAATCTGACTGAGGACTGGAGCCCAGGTCTTAACTGCTGATGCCCACTTTCATTTCTGCCTTTCTGGCTGTGGTCACAGAGCAAGGCTGTCTCACCAGAGCCTGGCCTGCCTGGGGCCGGGCTCTGACCACAAGGAGACCGAGGGTCTAAGAAAGAGTGAGGAAACTCTTCATTTGCTCCACCCTTCTCCCACCAAAAATAAGGGGCTTCCCGCGGTCCCAGGAGGAGAGTCAGAAGGCCATCGCCAGGGACATCAAGTAAAGGGGCTTTGGAAACACATGAGCCTAGGCTGGAATTCACACTCTGCCTCAGAGGCTGTGCGAGCTTGGGCAAGTCACATGACCTCTCTGAACCTCAGCTTTCTCGTCTGATATATGGAACCCTCTCGCAGGGTTTTGTAAAGCTGAGATGAGACATGTGAACGCACCGGACGTCTGTGTGGTGTTCGGTGGGTGTCAGCCCCCTTTCTGAGAAGGTCCTGCTTTGACCCCATTTGGAAGATGAAGTTATTGGAAAAGGCGCAAACTGCTGTCGTCTTGGGAGCAGACAATAAAACACATCTTGATCCATCCCTCTGCCAGCTCTCTCTCTCTCTCTCTCTCTCTCTCTGGCTCTCTCTCTCTCCATGGCTAGAGCTCTGCCAAACCCCAATTGTGTGGACCTATCTTGTGCTTTTCTTGTGGAAGCATGTTCCTTGTGTTTTTCAAATCCCCACCACAAGATTGCCATACAGACTGAGCACACATTTCTCTCCCTGTTTCACAGATGGGTGGGCCCTGGGCCTAGAGACTTCCATGACTAATGCAAGGTCACACAACGGGCCAGGGCCTAGCCTAGAGTGGGAATCCTCAACCTCGGTACCGTGGACATCGGGGACAGGATAATTCCTTCTGAGGAGCGGCCCTGTGCACTGTAGGATGTTCAGTGGCACCTCTAGTCTACCTGCTAAATGCCAATAGTGCCCTAGGCCCCGCCGTGACAACCAAGAATGCCTCCAGCCGTTGCCACACGTCCCCTGACTGGGAACACGGGCCCCGCTGAGAACCACCGGCCTGGAGTGCTATTTGCCCAGCGTTTCCTTGAAAACACAACTCCGAGGACCAACAACCAGTACTTTTCTTCTTTCCTTAACACGTAGCATAATCTCTTGAAAGCAAATAGAACCCATATTTCAATATCTACCTCTGGCATCTTTTTCAAAGTATTTCCAGGGTGACAGGTGGGGGAAAAAAGTACTGGGACACGGGCTCTTTTTTCCACTTGGCTTTGAGCAAATCTACCTCTTCTGTGCTCCTAGTAGATCTCTGGCCTGTAAGCCCACTCATAAAACCAGGGCCTTGGCAGAGCGACACTTACAGGACTCCTGCGGACTCACCATGATCAGGGGCCTACTGCTGTCTGCCCTGGTGGTAGGGGGTAAGCCCTGTCACTCAGAGGAACTTTCCCAGTCCCCTCCCCCTGGTGGTTTGGGGACCTCCCTGCCCACACCGGACTCAATCCTATGGTTATAAGAAAGCTGGAGTGGAGTTCCAAAGAAGTAGAGCAAAGGGCAGGACTCCATGGCTTCTTGGGATCCTTCCGGAACAAGCATTTTCTCTTTAGGCTTTGGCAATGCAGCAAGTGTGGGTTCTATTGTTTGGGTCACTACTTCCTGGACCCAAAACCCTTTCTCTGTTTAGAATTTCAGCTGGGCGCCGCCCATTTACCTGCCCCAACTGCCCGGGATGGTTGGAGGTGAAGATGTAAGGCCTGACACCCGGCCCTGACAGTTGAGTAAACCCGCTCTCCACGTCTTCCCCCCCCCCACGACCCCGCACCCCGTACTTACCTACCTCACATCACCCCTTTTGCCCTCCGCCATGGGGTCTGTTGCCCTGGCAAAGATGAGGAACAGTGGGGACTTGGAGGGCAAAATGGGAAAAGTCACTAATAGATTTCTATGGCCTTGGTCAACCTTGGAGGTGGAGGGAGAGGGGTCTTCTCCGGCTTCCGGGAAAGAACTGCTCCTCTCCGCTCTCCACGCACACAAATTCTCAAGTGCAGTCTTACCCTGGCGACCAACCACATGCTTGCTTGCAAATGTACTGTTCCCCTACGAACCATTCACAGCACCTATGCAAATGTCCCTTGCTTTAAGGAGCCAATCGGTGCTGTTTATTCAAATTAAGTCTCAACTACAGGCAAACTGACATTACCAACGAAAGTCAATGTTTCCTTTACCTGGAAATAGAAAGATACAGAGATTAAGACGCTGCGTGCGACACAGACACAAATTACTAAGACGTGTTAGCGGTAGGAATCCCAAAGGAAGTATGTGAGGCTGGCATTGACATAAATAAACATAGTAAAATCTCTCTTCTCTGACATGATTGGGACTGAGTAAGTGAAAAACTGGCCAGAGGGAAATTATTAGAAACCACACATACTCTGTAAACATTTTATTTTAATTTAAAACTTGTAACTATAGGTGTGTTCATCAATCCTTTGAGTTCTTAACTGTCTTATATAAACCGCTGCCCTCATAAATCACCTATAATTCCCTTTCTTTAAAATGGCACAATGACTCTGAGACACGTATGAAGCAACCTACACAAGCCCTTCCACGTTTTTATGGCCTTTCTTCCCCCATCGTTTAGCTTTTGCACAGACTCCTAATGCCGTAGCAATTTTGTAAGGTCACGGTTATCCAGTTTCTTCCAAGCGTTTAACTTAGTTTCCACATAAATCACAACGCACTTTCTGAACTCCTGTTCATGGGTTACACGCTTGATCAGTTTACAGACTGGCAGCGTGAGCACAGCTGGCATAAGCCATTTGGGAACAAAGAAGCCGGAAGGGGGTGAGTGTCCAGACTCCATGCCGGCCTCTCCACTAAGAGAGCTTCCATCACAGGGGCGCCTGGGTGGCTCAGTGGGTTAAGCCTCCGACTTCGGCTCAGGTCATGATCTCGCGGTTCGTGAGTTCGAGCCCCGCGTCGGGCTCTGTGCTGACATCGGAGCCTGGAGCCCGCTTGGGATTCTGTGTCTCCCTCTCGCTCTGCCCCGCCCCCCCCACTTGCACTCTGTCTCTCAAAAATAAATAAATGTTAAAAGACAATTTTTTTAGAGAGAGATTCTCTCACAGAATGGTGATGGATATTTCAAATATTTCACAACGTAGAACTTGGGTCTGTGGCTTGTGCCAGCTCTCCTGCTTTTCTCAGCCTCCCGCGGTAATTTTTCTCTGGAAAGTTGGGAGAGGAGCCATCCACTCTCCCCACAGAGGTCACCTCTGTGCACAGCCAACCAGTGCTGCCCAAGAAAATATTGCCCCACCCTCTGGGCCATTTGGTGCCGCTCTCTCGCGCAAACGTATCCTTGCCTTGGGACAGTCCTGGAAGAGTCTTCATTCCCTGCTTCTGCTTCCCTGGGAGATCTTTTTGTTTTTACTGGGGTGGGTGGGCAGGTCCAGCAGGGTGGGGACTAGGATGAGGCAAGCAAGACATTTACTTTGCGGCGAGATATTTTTTTATTAAAAAAAATTTTTACGCTTTTTTTAAAATTTATTTTTGAGAGAGAGACACAGAGCGTGAGCTGGGGAGGGGCAGAGAGAGAGGGAGACACAGAATCCGAAGCGGGCTCCAGGCTCCGAGCTGTCAGCACAGAGCCCGACGCGGGGCTCGAACTCGCAAACCTCGAGACCATGACCTGAGCCGAAGTCGGACGCTCCACCGACTGAGCCACCCAGGCGCCCCCACTTTGGGACAAGATTTAAGGGGACGCCACGTGACTCAGACGCCAAATGAATAGTATCTTAATGCAATTTTTAAATCAAACTTGATGCAAAAATAACTCACATTGAACAAAATAATCAAAATTTTAAACAAAGCCGGGATTACTATAACTTTGGCCCTGCGATTTCTGAGAGACCTCTCTAGTCTACACTCACCCAAGATTGTGGCCCTAGTTCACAATCTACCAGGCACTTGAAAATAAAGTGCTAGGTATCTAACGGCCTTCTGAACTCAGAACAGCGTCTGGTTCGTGGCCAGTGTTCCAACTATCAGACAAAGCATGAGCTTTGGTTACTAATCATCCCGAGAGCCCTGCACCGTAGGCGTGATGAGCTCCATTTTCCAGAGAAAACATTTTTTCAATATTGCATTAGAATGTCATTTCCCCGATTCCTGAGTTTCTTGGTGCTCCCTTAAATCTTGCACTTGAGGCAGGTGCCTTGCTCACCTTACCCCAGCCCTGCTCTCGGGGATGAGACTCTGAAGAGCTGAGAGGCCCCCCCCCCCCCGTGGCTGCCGGACCAGGTGTCCCTGCAGCACAGCTGCCATTGCACCTGCACAGGGTCTCTGGCGGCCAACAGCTGGGGCCTGACAGCTGCCGGCTGCATCAGGTGACCGTTGGTCCCCAGACCCCAGCCCGCTCGCCCCGCCAGCCAGCACACCAGTCTCCGCAAGCTGGAACCTGGGCAGGGCAGTGAGGGGGTGTAAGGAGGAGACCCATGTCCTGTCCTCGTAGGGGTGCTAGATGTGGCCTCCAGATCTAGAACTGGGTTCCCATGAGCGACTTGAATGACTTCTCCAAGCCTCAATGCCGTCACTGGCAAAAACAAAAAACAAACAAACAAACGAAAAACACACAGCAGACAATAGAATTTAGCGTGGATTAAATGAGATGATGAGTTAAAGGGCCAGCACTTAGTAAGTGCTCAGTGAAAGTGAGCGGTTAACGTCATAAAGACCCACAAGGGAAAGCAAAGTCTCTGTGACATTCATTGTTCACCTGTCCTCCTTCCTCCCTAATGACCTCTGCTTATCTGGCATCAGTGGGACTCTCCCACTGCCCACCTAGTCTTTGAGCTCAATGAGGTGGTGGGGAAGGAATAGAGGCCGGGAGTCAGGGGTCCTGGCTTCTAGTTCTGGATTCTCAGTAACTAGCTGAGAGACTCTGGACCCCTTACTCCTCTCTCAGCCTCAGTTGCCCCTCTAAAAAGGAAGGGTGGAGTGAGAGGGGCACCTGAGTGGCTCAGTCGGTTAGGGGCCCGACTCTCGGTTTCAAATCAGATCACGATCTCACGGTTCCGTGAGTTCAAGCCCCGCATCAGGCTCTGCGCTGACAATGCAGAGCCTGCTTGGGATTCCCTCTCTCTCTGCCTCTCCCTCCCTCTCTCTTTCTCTCTCTCTCTCTCTCAAAATAAATAAACTTTAAAAAAAATAAAAATGAGGGGTAGGAGATTCAATTAGAAAATGCCCGTGAGGGCAAATGACTCCTATTTTCTTTGTGCCCAATCCATGAGTTTATGTTATAACTTTTATTTTCTAGTATGCTTTATAGTTACTATGATGTGGTTATAATTATTATGTAGTTCTAATTATTATGCTGTAATGAACTCATTGTCCCTGGGGAAGAAAAATTCCCAGGCTTACTTGGGCCCATCCCAACATTGTCCAGAGCCAGGCCTCTGAAGTGTCCCTAACCATGGTGGGGGCGGGGCGGGGGGGACGGAGAGAGCAAAGGACTATGGGAGCCGACCCTCCAGCTGGCGGGGCGGGGGCTTTCTCCCCGGCTCCTCCGGGCCCTCCCCATGGAGCTGGGCAGGTGCAGTCTTTCCGCTGATGAACGCAGCTCACTGGTGTCAAGGTCCCCAAGCTCACGGTGTACAAGGACTGGAACCGCAACCAGTTCCACGAAGGGTCCCTTCCAGTGCCCTTGCAGGTTAGCTTGGCAGGGGTGCAGATTCGGAGGAGAGGCTGGAGGGGAGCGGGGCGGGGGGGGGGGGGGGCACGGTTCCGGCGGGAGGCAGTGGGTGCAACCCCATGCCCTCCTTTGCTTCTCCTGCAGGGAGGGGGAAGAAGCTTTGTGCCCTGAGAGGCACAGCCAGCCCCAAAGACACCTGGGGTGGAGGTGGGGCTGTGAACCAGGGGAGGGAGAGGCAAAGACCATCAGAGCCACCTGAGCCTCCTGCCCGCTAAGCCTGCAGGTCCCCCGCTCACCCGGGGCACTCACTGATGGTGGTCTTCCATGCCAAGACCTGGGGACACAGGGAAGGGTCTGCGGGCCCCACAGCTGTCAGTGGAGTAGGACACACTCCCTCCTGCCTTGCCCACCCGCTGACCCCTCCCAACAAGGCCTTTCACATTTTCAAAGAGTCCCGGATACCCTGCAGGGACATCCTGGGGTAACTAGGGTCTCTGAGCCCTCCAACGCCTCCCAGGAGGTATCCCCCGCCCCGCAGGGAAATGGCAACGGCCCCCCGCCCACCTCTCCTCTTAGATAAGCGCAGACCACCCTCTGTTCACCTGGCACCTTCGCTGGCCCCCACGGACCGTGTGCCGTGCTGGGCACTGGACTCTGGGTGCTGGACGCAGGGAGAAACACCAGTCACCCGCCAGCGCGCGGGGAGCTACGTGTGGCTGTGAGGCAGTGCGGGGTAGCGGTTAGGGGTGGGTTCGTGGAGCCCGGTGCCTTACGGACGGATAATGACCGGGTGGCCCGCGTGAGTTCCTCGGCTTCTCTGTGCCCCAGTTTCCTCTTCGATAAAATGGGGGTGACAGCAGGGATGTTACGAGGATCAGGGACTAAAGCACACGGAAAGCGGCCCGGCACGTGACAGAAGCCACACGCGGAAGCCAGTGCTTGGTGCAATCATAGTGCAGGAAAGGTGTGTAAGTGCGGCGGGACGTGTCTGAGCCGTGGAGAGAGCGGAGAACGGCCCCAGCAAGTGGGGAGAGGAGGGTCCTCTGCCCAAGAGAGAATTTGGGCAGAATCGGCCACTCACCCCTGCCCTTTCCCACTGTCACGGTGCAGGCCCCATCGAGGCACGTCAGAGACTTTGCAAGGGCTGGGCGTGCCTGCCTCACCCCTGAATCTCTAGCCCCTAACCCGGGGAGGGGCACAGAGTAGGGCCAGGGGACATTTGCTGGACCATCAGGCTTCCTTTGTGACCACTAATCCTGAGATCCAGGTGGCGCTAAACAAAATCCAGAGCTATTACAGGTTTACTCACGCCTTCGTTCCACAAATATCTGTTGAGCGAGCACCTACTATGTGCCAGGCCCTGTGCTAAATGTTTCCCCCAGCTGGTAAATGAGCTTAGTTATTCTGCACAGCGGCCTTGGGCGAGAGGTACTTTTATTATCCCCCGTTCACACATGAGGAAACCGTGACCTAGAGAGGTTCAAGAACTTGCCCAAAGTTACAGATCTAGAAAGGAGCATTAAATGAGGTGTGATGTACCTGGCAGAGGGCCTGATCTTAATTTTTTTTTAATTTTTATTTATTTTTCCGAGAGAGAAAGAGAGCACGAACGGGGGAGGAGCAGAGAGAGAGGGAGACCCAGAATTCGAAGCAGGCTCCAGGCTCCGAGCTGTCAGCACAGAGTCCGACGTGGGGCTCAAACCCACGGACCGGGAGATCACGACCTGAGCTGAAATCGGACGCTTAACTGACAGAGCCACCCAGGCGCCCCAGACAGTTATCTTCCCTTTTCCCTGCTTCCCCATCACCTTCCCGGAACCCAGAGATGCCCTGTTAGCCCTCCTCTCCCCGTCCAAAGAGCGGGTCTGCAGTTCCAGAAGGGGCTTGAACAAGAAGCATCCCAGCCAGGACTTCAAATCTGCATAATTTATCCACACACAGAACCACTTCTGCAACCCAAGATGCCACTCCTGAACGGCTGCCCAGAGAGCTCACGCTGCCAAATCTTCCAGAAGACGCCTCATTACAGACCCACAGAGAGCAGGAGGACGCCCTGTGGCCGTAACCCTCAGCGTTCCTTCATCCAGTCAGCCTCCTGCGATCCAGCACTGATGACGGCTCACAGAGGGCACAGGGGGTCCCTGAGGCAGCCTGGCGGCCCCTACCCTCAAGGGGCTTGTCAACTGGATGAGACGCACACAGACAAGACACTGGAAAGCTATGAAATGACACAGCATATGTCAAGGATGGGGAGGAAGGAGATGGGGGGGTGGCGAGGGGAGAACTGCCAAGACCAGGGACTGGTCACAGCAGGGACAGTGGTCCTGGGGCCAGTGAGCGGAGCAGCCCCGTGGCGATAGCGGTTATCCGAAGTGACATTATGGGACAGATGGCTAAGCACGTGCGTCAGAACCGAGAAGGTCGTCAGCACTGAGGGCATCTACTATCTGTCCTACTGGTGTCCTACCTGTCACTCTTCCTGTTACCTATTGCCGCATAACAAATCACCCACGAACTTCAGGACTGAAAGCTGAATGCGCTCAAGTGGGTGGTTCTCACGCTGGATCTCTCGCGAGGTGACAGACACACGGTGGTGGCTGGACTGCATCATCTGGAAGGTTTCCTCCCGCACCTGCGGGGGCGGGGAGGGGCGTCAGCTGGGACTGTTGTCCGGACCCCCGATGCGTGGCCTCTCTGTGTGGCTCAGAGACTTGGAGAAGAGGAATGTCCAGAGAAAAGAATTTCTACTTCTTCACACGGTATCACCGGCCCCGCCCCACGGGCCTCCCTCTCCAGGGGGAAGGAACCCAGACCCCAGCTCTCAGCGGACGGAGCGTCAACATCACATTGCCACGGCGTCTACGGGATGCGAGATCTCACGGCCATCGTGGGAAACACCAAGTGCCGACCGCTAAAGGCTCCCCGGGGCAAGAGAGTGACACAGAGGGGTGGATGGCAGCACATCTCAAGGTGGGAGGGAGAGTCAAGAGTAGAAGCCGACGGGTTTTTGATCTGAGCACTTCCTGCTGTCTTCCCAAACCGAATGCAGAAAGTACATGGCCAGGGCAGCCATCCCCAAGTTTGGACCGAGCTTCAGAACCCTTATTAGCACAGCCGGCCGGGCAGCCCTGACTAATCCATCCGGGCGCACGTCGCAAGACAAAACCTATTCGCCCTTTCTCTTCTGAGAAGCCCCATGAAAGGGCTCGGAGGAATCTGGGGCTCCCAGCTCCACCGGGGACTTAAACGGAATCTCGGGGTTTGATCCAGTCCCTGGTAGCCCCCCCAGAAGGAAGATTCACAATCGGCCCAGCCGAGGAAGGGGGTTCCATGGTGCCAGCTGGGGCTAGATCAGAAATGAAACCGGGGAGGGAACAGTCAACTCTCTCTCTGGGCTCCGCCTCTTCACCGACCCAGGAGCGACATTGCCCTGCTCGGACTGGCCAGCGCTGACCAAGACCCAGTGGGGCGCCACATCACGGACCGGAGAAGGCTGCAGGGTAAGTGGGCGCCGGGGGCCCGGGGCTCGGGGCGGGGGGGAGAGGAGGCCAGGTCGCCCCTGTCCAGGCAGGGGCTCTCCCCACATTCACCGCCCCAGGGTGTCTGGAAGAAAGGGCGGCCGCCTTGGGGAGGCAGGACTGCATGGACCGATAAGAAGGCAGACTTCTGCCTGGGTTCAAAGCCCAGCTCGTCCACCTTCTAGCTGTGTGACCGAGGGCACGTTACTTAGCCTCTCTCCACACTGCAGTTTCCTCATCTGTAAAATGGGGATTATGAAAGCACCTGCATCACAGGGTAAGAGAAGGGAAGGAGATAATCCATGGGAAGCACTTAGACCAACGCCTGGCACACAGTCGCTGCTGTGTTTGTTGTTGGCATTGCCACTAAGACGGAATGAGGGTTAGCAGGACCACGTGGCATTGGGCAAAGAAGGCCCTTTGGATGACCCAAGGTCAGAGTCCAAAACAGCATTCACGCTATAACCTCAGGCTTCTGGGGTTCCGCAAAGGTCCCCCAGGTTCTCATGAGATGCTCCACTCCCAACCTCAAAACTTTCCTGTCTCGTGGGACACCTGAGTGTGAGTCTCCTTTGGACATAAACTCCAACAGTCAGGGGGTGCCTGGGTGGCTCAGTCGGTTAAGCATCCGACTTCAGCTCAGGTCATGATCTCACAGTTCACAGGTTCGAGCCCCACGTCAGGCTCTATGCTGACAGCTCAGAGCCTGGAGCCTGCTTCCGATTCTGTGTCTCCCTCTCTCTCTCTCTGCCCCTTCCCCACTCATGCTCTGTCTCTCTCTCGAAAATAAATAAAAACATTTTTAAAAATTTTTGTTTAATAAAAAAAAAATTTTTTTAAGGCATACATACTTGCTATGAGGATTAGCATATTATAAAAAGCCTAGGGGTACCTGGGTGGCTCAGTGGGTTAAGCGTCCGACTTCGGCTCAGGTCATGATCTCACGATTCATGAGTTCAAGCCCCGTGTCGGACTCTGTGCTGACAGCTCAGAGCCTGGAGCCTGTCTCTCTCTCTCTCTCTCTCTCTCTCTCTCTCTCTCTCTGCCCCTCCGTCACTCATGCTCTCTCTCTCAAAAATAAATAAACATTAAAATTTTTTTTCTAAAAAAAAAAAAGCTTAATCAAGTTCAAGTGCAGAATTACAATAGTACTAACACCTTGTCATGTGTGGCAGGTTCTTGTGACAATTAAGTGACAGAAGGCATATGAAGTGCTTAGCTGCATTCCAGGCACAGAGAAGGAATAAATGTTGGCTCTTGGTACTCTGGTGTCATCTTGAGCTGTGACCACAAAGGCTGGCGTCAGAGAACAGGACGAGCCAGGATGGAACAACATGAATTCACTGCAAACATGTAAAACGCGGGGCTCTAATGGGCACCCCCTGCCCTCCGTGGCCCCACAGAAGCTCCCAGGTTCCTCCTGACGAACTGTGACCTTCCTCAGCAGGACCCTGCCAGGGGACTAATGGCCAGGGGGAAGTGCGCACCGCGGTCAGCTTCGGGTCTGCCCTCACCCGCAATTACTCAACCACAAGCCCTCCGTCTTCACATGGATCTCCAGCTACATCGACTGGATTAATTCGGTGAGAACCAGACACGCCCCGGGCCTCATGGGCCCTGTCCTGCTCACCTGGCCCCACAAGAGCAATGCCCACTTAGGGCCTGAGAATCCACTCTTTTCTCCTGAGAGCTGGGCAGGAGCCCCCTGGGAACCCCTGCTGGGTCCCCCTCCTTGGGACCCCACAATTTGTGTGAGCGAAAGGCACGCAGAGGGTGGCCCTGTCCAGGGAGCTTGAAAACAAAGGATGCTCTTCAGGCATTAAGAGTAGGTTCATTAGGGGCGCCTGGGTGGCTCAGTCAGTTAAGCGTTGGACTTCGGCTCAGGTCATGATCTCACGGTTCATGAGTTCGAGCCCCGCATTGGGCTCTGTGCTGACAGCTCAGAGCCTGGAGTCTGCTTCGGATTCTGTGTTTCCCTCTCTCTCTGCTGCTCGCTCCCCAAAATAAATGAACATTAGAAAAAAAAAAAAAGAGTAGGTTCATTAGGGGCACCTGGGTGGCTCAGTGAGTTAAGGGTCTAACTCCTGGTTTCAGCTCGGAGCGTGATCTCACGGGTCATGAGATCGAGCCCCTTGTCGGGCTCCGTGCTGCGGAGACTACAAGGGCAGGTTCCTTAGGATTAGTTACGTATTTTATCTCATTTTTGCTTTTTGCTGTATGTAGGCCCTACCATCCAATGCTACAAACAGATTTATCTGTAAAGCCCCAAACCTGATCATTTGAGACCTCCACAGCCTTGATGATTGGAAATCAGTCCCTCTAAAGGGTCCCCCCCCCCCACCTCCTTGTCCTGCAGCTTGCCCTGGACTGAGAGAGTTCAGGATTTTCTCTTTAGACTGGGATAGTCCAGGCAAACAGGACTGAGTGGGTCCCTCTGTTAGTGTGAATGTGTCCTGAGAGCTTCCTCCTGGTGAGCTCAAACCCAGTACCTCATAAGCTTCCACACCAGCTCAATTCCTATTTTTTAAACAATGGCCCACGTTTTTTTATAATAAAAACCATAAAAATTATTTAAGAAAAAACACCTGGCCACCTGGCACTAGTGTGGGGCGAACTCATGGACACAATCAGCAACAGGTGTAAGCAGCCGTAAAAGGGAGACATCACAAGAGAGGCTCGCTTGTAAGAGGGACCTGGGGGGCCTGGGGGAGGGAGGAGGGGCCTGGGGGACCCTGGGGGAGGGAAGAGGAGCTTGAAGGGGTCTAGGGGAGGGAAGAGGGACCTGGGGGGGCCTGGGGGACCCTGGGGGAGGGAAGAGGAGCTTGAAGGGGTCTAGGGGAGGGAAGAGGGACCTTGGGGGGCCTGGGGGAGGGAGGAGGGGCCTGGGGGACCCTGGGGGAGGGAAGAGGAGCTTGAAGGGGTCTAGGGGAGGGAAGAGGGACCTGGGGGGGCCTGGGGGAGGGAGGAGGGGCCTGGGGGACCCTGGGGGAGGGAAGAGGAGCTTGAAGGGGTCTAGGGGAGGGAAGAGGGACCTGGGGGGGCCTGGGGGGGCCTTGGGGAGGGAGGAGGAGCTTGAAGGGGTCTAGGGGAGGGAAGAGGGACCTGGGGGGGCCTGGGGGAGGGAGGAGGGGCCTGGGGGGCCCTGGGGGAGGGAGGAGGAGCTTGAAGGGGTCTAGGGGAGGGAAGAGGGACCTGGGTGGGGGGCCTGGGGGAGGGAAGAGGAGCTTGGAGGGGTTTGGGGGAGGGAAGAGGGACCTGGGGGGGGGCCTGGGGGAGGGAGGAGGGGCCTGGGGGGCCTGGGGGAGGAAGGAGGGGCCTGGGGGCGCTTGGAGAGGGAGGGGGGGGCCCGGGGGGAGGGAGGAGGAGGCATGGTGTCCAGTGATGGATGCTGGGAGGAAACAGGAGGACTCTATACTGATTGTGGGTGTTTTTTACCCACCTCCTGGCATTGCCACTGCCTCAACTTACCCTTCTGTAAAATGGACTTGAACCAGACCAGGAGCCAGAACAAGTGGGAGTTGTGTGTGGTTTGCCACAGAGCCCCAAAACAAGAGAAAGCGGGCATGTGATTTCATTATTTTAAATGTAATCTGCAGAGAACTGAGTCAAACCAACAGTCTTGTTTTAAAATCAAGTATGGGGGCATCTGGGTGGCTCCGTCAGTGGAGCGTCCGACTTCAGCTCAGGTCATGATCTTGCAGTTTGTGGGTTCGAGCCCCGCGTCAGGCCCTGTGCTGACCGCTCGGAGCCTGGAGCCTGCTTCGGATTCTGTGTCTCCCTCTCCCTCTGCCCCTCTCCTGCTCATGCTCTGACTCTCTCTTTCAATAATAAACATTAAAAATTTAAAATCAAGTATGAAACCACAGCCATGAGCATGTGGTCACAGGAGGAAAACTACACTGTCAGACGGGCACCGTGAAAATAAGCAGGTGGCTGCCTCCACGTCTCATTAATATGTGCCGGCCCCGTGTTCATTTGTCTGTCCCCCTGCCTCTCTTCGCCATCGGGTGGTCACAGGCACCGGAGATTCCAGAAAAGTTTGCTGGAGAACCGTGTAAAATCAAGAAGCGAGTGCCCATTAATCCACAGTTTACTGTTTGCTCCCCTGGGGAAAGGCCACGATTCTGTCTGGGCAGAGGGGAACTGGAGTTGAGGTTCTGAGGAGCCACCAGCATCTCAAAGGAGCCTGGCCCCAGGCTGGCTGGCTGCAAGGTTGCTCAGGGCCTTTGCCCAGCCACATCCTAGGACCCTTTCCAGTCCCGGCTGCTGTGCGAGTCACCGTGCAGATGGTCCGGGCAGCACCTCGGGGACCCAACTGCCGGGGACAATTGTCCTTTTTGCCCCAGCATTGGCTGTTCCCAGGCGCAGACACAGGCACAACAGAGCAGGCCACGGCCGAAAGCGTGGCCAGATGTCGGAGGGGATCAACGGGGAAGGCCAGCCTCGTGAGGCAGCTGGGCAGAGGCCCTGGGCTTGTGGGACAGCAGCCAGGACAGGCACATATGCTAACGGGCTCCAGGACTGGCAGAGCCCAGCAGCCAGCTGTCCCCGGGTGGAGGCCCCCCCAGCAGCTGCAGAAAGGCGGGGGCAGCCTCGCAGTGGTCCCAGCCCCAGGGGGGAGGGGGGCCGTGCATGTGCGGCTTGGAGCCCCACACTGCGCTTGGGGACACCTGCCCACGCAAACCCAGACAGGTGACGAGCCGAAGTCAGGAGGCTGCCAACGAAAAGCGCGAGCAGGGAGGTGGCAGGAGACAGGTGGCCAAGGGCATTCATCCTTTCAACAAATGTTCGCTGAATGGCGACAACACGTGCGTCTTCGTACCCACGATTTTTAGTTTTACTTTAGAAGGCAATACATATACTCCTTGTAAAAATATTAGAAGAATCTAGGAGCGTATCGAGTCAAAAAGCGAAGTCCCCCTCATTTTACTTCTCCGGTTCCACCTTGCAGAGGTAATCATTGTTAACAGCACGGTGTATGGCCTTCTGGACTTTATTTATGTGCACACATCACACGTCCATATGGGTACACTCATATACCATGGCTTCTAACCAAAAATAGCATTTTATGCTTCCTACTGTTCTGCAACTGGGTGTTTTTCACTCGGCACTGTGTCACAGTTTACGTGTCAGTACATACATCCGGGCCATTCTTTTGGACAGCTAAATAATATTCCATATTACGAATAGAAGGAGTGACACTTTCACCCGCTCCCTATTCTCTCTCCCACCGCTGCAGCGAACATCCTGGGACACACATTCTTGCACACTGGTCTGCGTATCTGTGCTGGAGAGCTGGCCCCAGCAGCGTCACTGGACGATGGAGATGGGGCAGTAAAATGTTTCATAGACACTGCTACCCAGCCTCTGAAAACACGCCATGGGGGTGGCCTTGCAAACAGCGCTAGTTGTTAAACTTTTGAGGCTCTCAATCCCTTTGAGAGACAAAGGAAATCTCAGCACCTGTCCCTCTACACATTCGGCGTATGATTTTCAGGAGTTCACAGGCCCGCTGCTCGGAAGTCCAAACAGAACTCCGGGCTAAGACCCCCCCACCCCCACCCCTTTATAGGAAGTCCCCGCCAGGTCAGTGAAAAGCTGTGATAACATCTTTTCAGTGAAAAGCTGTGATAACATCTTTTTGTCCTGAACACGATTCGGGCGCCTCAGGCAAGGACCACCTGATTCGCATGAGGGGCGAGTACAGAGCCTGGAAGCAGGGAGCAGGCAGAGGGCCAAGCGCTGCTTGGCTCTGTCGGGTTAATTGGATTGTTTCCTTGTACCTTCCCGCAGGTGACCACACATAACTAACCGCCAGAAGCCCCCGGGACTATTTCACACTTGGAAAGGTCACAGGCGGGGGGGGGGGGGGGGGGGGGGGAATAATAACCAAGTGACAACTGCGTGAATCACATCTTGGTGAGTCTTAGCAAACAATCCTCCAGTCCAAGGCCCTAAAAGCTCCAAATTGGCCAGGGTCAGGATCGCATACAAGACCTCAGGGGTGGGGCCGTATCTATGCTCCCCTTGACTCAGTGACCTAACTTCCCTGAGGACCCGGCTCCCAGACCTGTCATCTTTCCCTGGGATGGGGTGGGGTTCACATAAAGTAAGAGACGGGGAAATGTTCCCAGAAAAGCAAAAATCCCCTTTATAAGGAAAAACAAAGAGTTGGAGCAAAATGAGGGGGGAAATAAGGGGGGAAAAGTGTCCATATGCCCCTAAGATTTTGTTAATACTAGAATATAAGAAACATTGATCATTTTTAAAATCTCATTGAGGATTTGCAGACTCCAGCTTTTCAGACTAGTAGCCCCAAACTTGCTGATTTAAGAGAGATGATTTGTTTGTAACCAAAGTTTCTTGTAGATCAGTGGTTCTCACGGGGTGTCCCACCAGGGGACATCTGGCAATGTCTGGAGACATTTTGGGTTGTCACGACGCAGGGGGAGGTGCTCCTGGCACCTAGAGGGTAGAGGCCAGGGATGCTGCTAAACGTCCCACCGTGCACGGGACGCGCCCCCCCCCCCCCAACATCTGGCCCCAAATGTCAATCAGACTGAGGTTAAAAAGTCTTACTCTACAGAAAACACAGGGGTCATAGGCCACAGCCACTAGCCGGAGAACAGGCCACTGGTAAGAGTCCTGGGTGTCCTTGATTTTCTTCTGCTCTGCTTCCTGTGTCACCAGTCATCCGTCTCCAATTTGGAAGCTGCTAAGAGCCTGTCTGCCACTGGTGGGGAAAGAGCAGACCCACGACAGGCCACAAACCCCTTCGAAGAGTGACAGCTGTCGTCGTAGC
Organism: Panthera pardus; assembly: GCF_024362965.1. Classification (NCBI taxonomy): domain Eukaryota; kingdom Metazoa; phylum Chordata; class Mammalia; order Carnivora; family Felidae; genus Panthera; species Panthera pardus. The sequence goes on along the minus strand of NW_026526666.1, from coordinate 95,439,746 downwards.
AAAGACCGGACCTCCACTGCCGCTGGGCCTGGAGCAGGAAGGTTTTGGGGCAAAGGGTGCAGGGCCCCCGGCCTCATTACATTTTAAAGTAAAGTTTTTTCCGGAGGAAATTGAAACAACCAGGAATCTGCTTGTAAATCCCTTTCTGCGAAACAGCATTAGCGACCTGTGAAAACAGGAGCACAGGGGAGTCCGTGAGCTCTCTCGATGGAAGGAAGGGTTCCAGAGAAGGAGGAAGGGGGATGTCCACTGAACCAGCCCTGTAACAGCTCTGGCTTGTCCTCCGGGTTTGGGAGTCTGTTTCTGTTTGTTCGTTTGTTTTGTTTTTTTAGATTCCACACATGAGTGAAAGCATACGGTATTTGTCTTTCTCTGTCTGACTTATTTCACTTTGCCTAATCCTCTCTGGCTGCGTCCATGTTGTCGCAAATGGCAAGATCCCGTTCTTGTTTACAGCCGAGTAATATTCCACCGTATATAGACATCACATCTCCTTTATCCACACATCTGTCAGTGAACACTTAGCTTGCTTCTGTATCTTGGCTGTTGTAAATAATGCTGCAGGGGACGGGGGTGGGGGATGGGCGAAATAGGTGAAGGGGAGTAAGGGGAATAAACTTCCAGTTACGAAACACGTCGGGGCGATGAAAAGTGCAGCACAGGGAGGGAAAATAGTCTAGACTATCGTAATAACTTTGTATGGCGACAGATGGCGACTAGACTTATTGTAGTGAGCATAGCACAAAGAACAGAATTGTCAAATCGCTACCCGAAACTAACGTGACATGACTACATATGTCAACTACACTTTGATAAATACATACATACAAAAATATATAAATAAAACCCTAAAACCTACTTTAAAAACCAGCTCTAGGGGCGCCTGGGGGGCTCAGTCGGTTGAGCGTCCAATTTTGGCTCATGATCTCACGGTTCCCGAGTTCCAGCCCCGCGTCGGGCTGTCTTCTGTCAGTGCAGAACCTGCTTCAGCTCCTCTGTCCCCCTCTCTCTCTGCCCCTCCCCTGCTTGCACTCTCTCTCCTGCTCTCTCTCTCTCAAAAATAAATAAACATTTTTAAAAAACAAAAATAAACAGCTCTACCTGCAGCCTCCTTGAGCTGGGAGGGAGAGTGTTTAACAGAGAAAAGCATCTCCACTCTGAGTTTACAAAACTCAAAATGAGAAATGAGAAAATTGAAAACTTCACAAGGCTCAAATCAAATTGAAAGGTTTCCTTAAAGAGAAGTTGAGAGAAGAGATCAGGCCCAGGAGTCAAGTGCACTGCTTGGCCCTGATGGACTCCCACCCCCAACCGGCAAGGCCCCCCTGCTGCTCCCAAGGTCACCTGCCCAGAGTCACGGCGCCCCCTGGAGTTGTACCAGGTGGTGACCCTGTACTTGCTTTTTCTTTCTCCGCTGCTCTGCTCAGCAAAGCACAGAGCCAGAGCCTCCCCAGGAGGAAGGCGGGGTCCCAGACCTTCTAGATCCTTCTCATGACACAGAACGCCTGAGCAAGCAGGAGAGGCCCATGTGTGCTCTGAGCGGGATTTCACTGAGTGAGTCTGGGGCCCTATCAGACCATCCTTCCCGCTCTCCCCCGGGGGACCCCCAAGACAAGGGGATATACTTGAGGGTCAAGACTAAAAGACAAAGGGGCGCCCGGGTGGCTCAGTCGGTTAAGCGTCTGACTTCGGCTCAGGTCGTGACCTTGGAGTTTGTGAGTTCGAGCCCCGCGTCGGGCTCTGCGCCGACAGCTCGGAGCCTGGAGCCTGCTTCGGATTCTGGGTCTCCCTCTCTCCCTGCCCCTCCCCCACTCATGCTCTGTCTCTCTCACTCTCAAAAATGAAAATATGTTTAAAGAAATGTAAAAGACGAGAAGACTACACAGTGGGGCATGCCTCACGACCCGCCCTCAGGAACGCCACTCAGCTCTGGCCACTGAGCTGCCTTGGCACGGAGGGCTGCCTCTGCCAGCGGGGGTCCCAGTATCAGCCTGGGACCTCAGAGGAGCCAGGGGAGGCAGCCCTCCAAGTAATGGGCAAGTGTCACTGTCACGGTTACAGTTAACGGCAACACCAGCCCTCACAGCAAGCCAACCTCCGGTTTGGGCCTGGGGCCCCGCCCGCCCCACCTGAGGAGGACACGCTGCCCCTCCCAGAAGCCTCCCCTCTCTCTCCCAGAGGACGGCAACGCTCACCCTGAGCAGGAGGGTCTGCAGGTCCTCAGAGCGAGCCCACTGCTCGAAAACACCATCCAAGGTCTCCACGTACCAGGAGCCGCTCTTGGTGTCCCTCCAGGAAACAAAACCTTCAGAAGCAGAGAGGCGGAACTTTATCGGAGAGCCGCTAAGAGCCCCCCACACCCCGACTGGGGCCACCTGTGGACTTGGACCCATTCACACATCCACACATCTCTGCGCCCCATCCTGTTCACAACCTTCTTGCGTGGTCGTGAGGCCACCACCGCCTTGGGACTTTGGTTCTGGTTCCCGCCTTCCCAGCAAGGGAACCGAGGCTCCGAGAAGTCAAGTGACTCACCCAAGGGCTAAGAAAGGAAGGACACTAATGCCCGTCACGCCTGCTACGTGCCAGGCACTGCGCTCGGGGATGTGCTAGCCACCTTGCTAATCCCCGCGACGACCCCTGACGTACGACTGCTCTTCCCATTTTAAAGATGAGAATCCTGAGGCGGGGCCAGGACACGGGTGAGGCAAGTGAGGCACACAAACCCAAGAGCACAGGCCTCCTTGAATTCTGCATCCTAGCTGAGGCTCAGAGAGGCGAAGTGACTTGCTCGGGGTCCCGCAGATGGCAAGACTCAGGGCCAAGTCACCCCCAGGTCGCTCCTTAACAACACCGCTGCTTCTAGGGCTGACAGGGGGACCCGCCGGCTGGGAGGACACCTGATGTGCTCACCTGGGAAGGTGGAGTAGGACACAAAGATGTCACTGGGTGTGGGCAAGCTAGACACGGCGTCCGGCTGGTCAAAGGTGACTGGGCCTTCCTGGAACGGGACGGCGTCTGGCTCGGAGTCACTGCCAGGGGTCCTGTCTTCAGGGGACGTGGAGGCCACCTCAACCCCATGGTCTTTCCGCTCTGCAGGAAGCAAAAACGGACAGCACTCGTCACTGAAACACCGACCAGAGCCCCTGCTCCTTGCTTCTTGGCGACACCCGGCCCGCCCCAGCCCGAGACTGCCTGATTCCCTCCGGAGCCAGGGTTCCAGCGCTGAGCGAGAAACAGAAACCGAAGCTTTACTTTTTACTGTGACAAAAGTATTGCACACCCATTAGGTAGAAATTGGGACGGGGGTGCAGAGATTTCTTTTCTAAAGCTGTAGAAACAAGGGGCGCCTGGGTGGCTCAGTCAGTTGTGTCCGACCGCGGCTCAGGTCATGATCTCATGGTTTGTGGGTTCGAGCCCCGCGTCGGGCTCTGTGCTGACAGCTCGGAGCCTGGAGCCCGCTTCAGATTGTGTCTCCCTCTTTCTGCCCCTCTCCCACTCACTCCCTGTCTCTCTGTCTCTCAAAAATAAATAACTACTAAAAACAAAAGCTGTAAAAGCAACTTAAGAGGTACACACCCAAGAGAACTAAAAACAGAAGTTCAAACAAATCCTGGCACAGCGAAGTTCACAGCAGCATCATTCACAACAGGCAACAGGTGGGGACACCCCAAGTGTCCGCTGACAGATGAACGGATACACAGAAGGTGGCACAGACAGCCAGTGGAATTTCACCCAGGCTTAAAGAGGGATAAAGTGCTGATACCTAGGGCCATGTGGGTAGACACGAAAAACACGCTGAGCCAAAGAACCAGATGCGAGAAGCCACGTATCTGGCTCCGTTCACGTGAAAGACCCAGAAGGGGCAAATCCGTGGAGAAGAAAGCAGGTGAGCGGTTGCCCGGGATTGAGAGGAGGCAGGAAGGGGGAGTGAGCCCTGAGGGGTATGAGGTTTCAGTCTGGGGCGACGAGAAAGTTCTGGAATCAGGGAATGGTGATCGTTGCACACTTGTGAACGTACTCCCAGCCGCTGAATTGTATACACTTGAAAATGGCTACAGTGGTCGACCTCACGTCATTAAAAAAATAATTCGCTTTATTCAGCCTTGAAAGCGGGGGTTGCCTGAGCCCCCGGAAGGGCTCCAGAAACCCTTCCCTAAGGAACCCTCCGGGCCACTCTGCCCTCTGCTTTTACAGAAGCTCCTTTTAGCTGCTTTCTATCTGGAGTAGCACACTGCACCCTGCAGGGAGCTCTCCCTCCGAGGAGCTTGTCCCCGGAGAACCTCCTGCCATGTCGCCATCCCGATGGCTCTGTGATGGGAGCCGTGCGTGGCCCGAGTCCTGCCCTGACCCCTGGTTTCCAGGTCTGCTGCTGTGTGGGGGGGGAATTAGGATTTTAAAATGGAAAAGACAGAAAATACAGCTAAGGAAATCATCCAGGATCTTGCAAGCCTGACACAGCTACCCCCATTTCTGCCTCTTAACCTTTGGGTTGTGGCCCATGGGCACATTGTCCCGGGAGCATTTCTTCACATCTCCACAGTCCCCATCACAGCTAGTTCAAATGGCTTTATCATGGTCTGTTTCAGTGATACGCCCTCACTGATCCATTTCCTTAATGTTGGCTATTTTGATGATATCCAGCTTTTGGCTCATGTGGCCACAGGTGTCTTTACATAGAGGATTTTTATCATTATTATTATTATTTTAACGTTTAGTTTTGAGACAGAGAGAGAGAGAAGAGTGCAAGCAGGGGAGGGGCAGAGAGAGAGGGAGACACAGCATCGGAAGCAAGCTCCAGGCTCTGAGCTGTGAGCACAGAGCCCGATGCGGGACTCGAACCCACGGACCGCGAGATCATGACCTGAACCCAAGTTGGATGCTTAACCGACTGAGCCACCCAGGCGCCCTGTTTTATGTAGAGCGTTTTGACTTCACTTGAATTATTTCCTTAGGGAACTACTGGGTCAGAAGGTATAAACATGGCCAAAATCTCACGACCTATGATTTGATGCCTTCTTTGATTCCCTAAAAGAAGATAGCTTAGTAGGCGCAAATGATAAGAGCAGAATAAAATAGAGAAGACGTAAAACTTCAAGGGCAGAAGAAGAGTACATTTGGGATCTAGAAATGCACGTTGTAAGGTCCCGCGTGCTTGCTAGAGGTGGCCCGTGCGTTTGGCTTTGTGCTTTCCAGCAGCCGAGGCAGGATTGCACAAGGTCGAATTGCTCACAAGATCCACCTTACTTGGCATTCGTAAGACAGAAGCCAAGAATGGCAATTTTTCTCCGCTCGGTTGTCTGAAAGGGAGGGAACACTGTCGTATGACGGACTGTTTCCTCAACTCTATCCCTGTCCACCCCCAAAAAGCAAAGAGACGAGTTCGATGTCAGTTTTTTAAACCTAAGTCTCAATGTAAATTGAGGGCATAGATGTTTCTGTTTGGGCATTCAGCTCCCCAGAAAGCAGGACCCCGTCTTCTTCTTTTGTGTCTTCTTCGGTTTCTGTGTGGGTGCTGTGTACCCCAGGGGTAGTCTGTGCATGCGTGTGTGTGTGTGTGTGTGTGTGTGTCACAAACCATGATTTTATTTTTTTAATTTTTAAAAAACGTTTATTTATTTTTGAGAGAGAGAGAAAGAGGCAGAGAGAAAGGGAGACAGAGAATCCCAAGCGCGGGGTTCGAACCCATGAACCGCGAGATCATGACCTGAGCCAGACTCAAGAGGCGGACGCTTAACCAACTAAGCCACCCAGGCGCCCCACAAACCGTGATTTTAAAGAAGGCTTTGTAGGGGCACCCGGCTGGCTCAGTCGGCTCCCTCGGCAGGGGGCAGAGACAGGGCAAGGATGATTCTGGCAACCCCATAATGATAGCCCCAACATCTATGGGCCTCTCACTCCATACACCTGACTCGGGAACTTGGTAATCTGTTTTTGTTCTCACAGCTAACCTTCAGGGGTTGGGATTCTGCCCGGGTGTCTGGAAGCGACTTGCAGTGGAACAGGGGCAGGGACGTGAGATGTGGGTGGCAGGAAAGGTTGGGGCACTGCTGTGGGAGAAGCCACAGGAATGGCTTAAGCAGGCAGAGGTGGGCAGAGGGACGACCTGGGGAAGCAGGCAGAGGTGGGCAGAGGGACGACCCGGGGAAGCCGGAGAAGACACGGTGGGCTCCGAAAGGGGAATCTGGGAGAGACAGGAAATCTCCATTCCCGCGTCCTCCTCATGCGACAGACAAACCTGATGCGAAAGCCTCGCCCCCGGGGTTATCTGTCTCACACACGGTTTGTTCTCAGACAGACTCGCGAATCCAAACCCCTCCGTAAGGCAGACTGACTTCCCCAGAAGAATGAACACACAGCAGGATTTATCAGCATATAAAACCCACAACCACCACGGCAGCACGCTGTTCCTCCTTCTGCCTTCTCGGAGTGATTTCTAGAAGTCTAAAGAGGGGTTGCCCCAAAATGAACAGCTCGGGCTAACAGAGGCCGCTCAGCTTCGGCCAAGCGCATCACGCTAGATGCCGAATCGCGCTATCTACTCACTGACATTCCACACCCGCGCTACTCACTTGGAGGCAGGGATCTCTGCTCCAGGGTAGGCACCCCTACCTCTTACCGGTGGGGGGCACGACACGTCAAAGGATTTGAAAACTGTTGTAAGTTGTAACGACAGTGGATGTTACCAAAGCAACACAACAGTCACCGAAACCCAGGGCAGACGTTCAGATGGCCGTAAACAAGAGGCCACCCTGCAGAACACGGGTGCAGACTGCAGACCCGGCAGCATTTCTGTTCTCAGCACCGTGCCGCCCCCGTGTGGCCACAGCGTTACCCACAAGGTCAATAGCGGGCCGGGGGGCTGAGCAGGGCCCAGAATTCCAAAGGCAGAATCGTGATCACTGCATTGCAGCTTTGAAATCTTGCTCCTCCCACTAAGGTGGGTGTTTTGTGGTGGAGGGAGTCTCCATTATTTAAAATTTTGCTTATGTGATTTTTATATGGTTCTGTTTCAAATCGAATAATTAGGAGGCACATAAGATGCAACCATCCTGTGAGCTTAGTGGCAGGTCTGGGGGGACCAGAGGGGCCTGGCCTTGGCCTCGAAGAGCCGACCAGGGGATGAGGCCATCTCAATACAAGGAGAAAGCGCTGTGACAAGGGAAGGACAGGGGCTGCGTGAGCACAGAGACTAACCCTGACTCTGTGCAAGGGAGGGGGTGTATAGGGAAGACTTCCCGGACACAGAGACAATAAGCTGTAACTAGAAGAATGGATGATTAAGAGTAGGCCAGGAGGGGTGCCTGGCCAGCTCAGTTGGTGGGGCACAGGCCTCTTGATCTCAGGGTTGTGAGTTCGAGCCCCACGTTGGGCACAGAGATTATTTAAAAGTAAAATCCTTAAAAAAAAAAAAAAAAGAGGGGCACCTGGGTGACTCATAAGCGTCCGACTTCGGCTCAGGTCACGATCTCTCAGTTCGTGAGTTCGAGCCCGGCCTCGGGCTCTGTGCTGACAGCTCGGAGCCTGGAGCCGGCTTCGGATGCTGCATCTCCCTCTCTCCCTGCCCTGCCCCCGCTCATGCTCTGTCTCTCTCAAAAATAAACAAACATTAAAAAAAAATTTTTTTTTTTAAAGAGTAGGCCAGGAGGGCAGGCAGAGGGATGGCACAGGGAGGGCTGAGGAGCAAGCCAGAGCCTGGGAGGGCTGAACGGCGCTGGGGCGGGACACGGCGTGCCAGGCTGGGGGATGAAAAGTGGCCCGGGCCAGATCCCCGCGGACCTTGTGGGCCTGCTGAGGAGTCCAGAGAGTAACACAGGAAAGACCCTCTGTGCTGCCGAGAATGGGCGATGAGGGGGCACTGAGCCGGAAGACCAGCTAACCATGACTTTCCAGAAAGCAGGTGTCCCAGCTCGCCCTTCGTCCCCAGTTCCCTTGCCTGTTTCATCTTTTATTCTATTCACACAGGAAAGGACCACTCGCTTCAGAGTGAACAACATCACTGGGCGACACATTCTGGGTCGTAAAACAACGACGAGCTAGGATTTCTACAACTCCGAGAGCGGCAGCCTTTCCACCTTCCCATTACCAGCACTCTCAGGTAACCGTGCTGGGCTCAGGGGGCCCTTAGGTGACACGGGGTGCTCTGGGGTTAGGGGAGGGGGAGAGTCCAGGTTTGCAGTGATGCAAATGAGCCAGGCACTGCGTTCAGTGCTGCACATGCACCAACTCGTGCGCTAAATATTTCACGGGGACGCTAGGACGTGGGTCCTGTGATTATCCCTACTTGCCAAGACTTCTAGAGATTAGCTGGCCTGTGTTTGTGCAGGAACGAAGTAGCCACCAAGATCGAACCTGGGGTTCTCAGTCACCCATGGCCGAGTTATGGGCATGGGTCACGACAGTGACTTGATACAGTTCCAGTCACATTATAAATTCCAGGGGACAGAGACCCTGTGTGGCTTGTACCTCGAACACCGAACACACAGCCTGGTGTATACAGCAGATACTCAGTACACACGTATCAGATGAATCACGTGACCAGAGCCTGCTCACCTAGACGAGCCACATCCCCTCACATCACCCCTGCCAACGTGGAACAGTAGGGGACAGATGGACGCGTTCAGAAGGTTACGCTACAGGAACAGGTCGCTGGTGTGAATGGCGCCCCCTTTGGGCCGGCTGGATAAGCTCGGTGGTACAACAACGCAGAGGGGGCTGGGGGACAAGGAACTGGCGTGTCTTTCAGACATCCTTGCCCTTGAAGAGCCCTGGGCCAAGGGAACGCCCTGGGACAGGATGCCCAGTGTCCCCCACCTCTGCCATCATGTCCCATCATTCAGGACACACAATGTTCTCTCTTCCTTCCTTTTTTTTTTTTTTTTTCTTCACTTTATAAGAAAACCAGGTAATGGTGACGTCGCACTTAGGTTTAAAGTCGGGGCATATGGCAAAATCGCAAAGGATCCAAACGATCCTTAAAAATTACTGACATCTCCAGTACTTGGGCCTTTGGCAATTCTAATAATTGGTTTAGCTCCGGCCTCCCTTCCTCTGGGCCAGTGGAAAGAGGGTCTAGCTGAGGGAGGTCGGGAGAATGATAAGGAAAATGAAAGGGCTTTTTTTTTTTCTCTGTCCCCTGCTTTGTTACTACTGGGTCTCTGGAGTTGAAGCTGCCAGAGCTGAATGAGGCCCTGAGGCTACCGCACGGTGACACGGTAGAGGCTCTAACCTCTACAGGCTGGACACAGCTGGGGCCTACTCTAACCGGAGGGAGATACTGCAGTGTGGACAAAGGGACCATGTCTGGGACCCTCTGACTGCCTGGACACACCCCCTTGGGCATCAGGAGGGGCTGGACGGAGGAGGAGGCAGGGGGGCGGCTCCTTCCCCACTAGAGTCACCTGCAGGGAGACTGAGGACCTGCTTACCGCCACCACAGGCCTGGATAAAGAAGAGCTTGGGCTTCCCTCCCAAGCTGGGGCAGCCGGATCCATTGAAGATGTTCACAATTTTCTCGATGGACACAGGACAGCCATCTGTGCCATAAACAGCCCCTGGGAACTGGCGGTGGCTGGCCTAGAAGACCAAGAATCCTGGTTACAAAACCAAGAAGTTGGAGGAGGAATCCAACCACTGTCCAGAGGCTTTATGGGGGTCAAGCATTTAGAAGGCCCCAGCCAGGGGCACAAGGCTGATTTAGACAGAGGTTCGTTCTGGAAGGGCCCTGGTCAGCATCTATTCGAAGGGTCTCAGACTCCCATGGCTAAAACAGCCTAATGGGAGAGTGCCAGCCAGCTTCTTCTAGATCAGTGGTTCTCAAAGTGTGGTCCCTGGACCAGAGGCATCAGCATCACTTGGGAACCTGTAAGACCTGCTGATTCCTGGGCTCCCCCCTAGATCTAAATCAGGAACCCTGGTGGTGGGGACCAGCAATGTGGTCTTTCAGGAGCTTCTGATGCAGGTAAGCATTGAGAGCTACTGCTCTAGGCCAGTTCTTCTCAAACTTTATGTGGACGGGACCTTGTCAACGCACAGGCTCTCCGTGAAAAGGTCTGTGGCAAGGCCTGAGAGTCTGAATTTCCCATGATTTCCTGGTGAGGCCTATGCTGCCGGTCCAGGGGTCACACCACGAATGAAAAGGGGCAGTCCCTGCCCAGCTGTAGGCCAGAGTTTTGCTCTGTGAGGATGTGGCCTAGTAAGGCCCGACCACTGTGGTTTTTCAAGAGAAGCTGGAAATCCTGATTTTTGTGCGACAGTTGCCAGTTTGGAAAACACTGTGAAACCCCCACAGGGGACGACAGGCCTCCCGCTTGGAGCTTCTGACCTGTGCCAACGCTCAGCTGTAAAGATGAGGAAGTTGAGGCCCAGGAAGCGGGAGGTGCTGGGCCACGACGATGACCCAGCACATTAGCGGCCAAGCCCAGAAGCGGTCCCAGTGTCCTGACACCCAGCCCACAGCAAAGGGCCTGGGACAATGCAAGACGGAGGCAGGAGCTGCGAGCCCCTGTGTGCAGTGCCCGGCTCTGAACAAAATCCAGGCTAGGAGCTCTGTGAGCAGAATTCGTCTCCTCCCTGCTTCTCCCAGGAGGGGCATCCATTTCCTCAGAGGGCCGGATGGCTCCCAGGAAAACAACAGGAGATAGACAGGGCCCCACGGCTCTGCCCACAAAGCCCAGGGTGTCTTGGACACAGGAAGGGACGGGGCTCCTTCATGGCTTCTCAGCACAGCGTCTCCGGGCAGCTCGTACCTGACAGCCGTGAGAGAGGATGACCACCACGCAGCAGTCCAGAGCACCGTGGTCCTGCCGCGCCAGCTCCACCAACACCTGGACCATTTGCTACAAGACAAGGTCACAGATGAGCCAGGCCATTGACGGATCAGGTCGCCATCCTGGGCCCTCCCGGGCAGAGCACTTTCCCTGCTCCCAGGGCCAATACTGCAGTAAGGACAGTCCTAACAGCCACAGTAGCCACCGTTCTTGGGGACAAGGTGCCGTGCTTGGGTGCTGTTCACGATGCCCCTAGGAGGTGACTACCGTGCCTGCTGTCTAGACAAGGAGACTAAAACTCCGGAGTCACGAGGCAGGGAGCGGGAGTCCACAACCCAGGTCTCTCTGAGCCTGCAGCTCGAACTGGTACCCACTGAGCCATGCTGCCTCTCCCGGGGCTACAGTCCTAAGGGCGGGTGTCGGGGAGTCGCTTGCTTTCGGGTCTCTCCCAGGACCCTTGTCCCAGCCCACCCCCCGTCCCTGACCACAGGCAGTGACCGGACCTTGGCCGTCTGGTCGTGCTTCACCTCCACCACGAAATGCAGCAGGGAGAAACGTCGCTGCAACTTCTCACAGTCGATATTGGAGCCGGTACGGGTCTGGAGCCTCGACTCGAGGCAGAAGTTCATGTTGTTGATGATGAGGCAGTGGCCACAGGGGTCCGCGTTCAGGACATACGCCTGCCCAAGCACAGGGACCCACGTCAACCGGGGTCTCGCTGCACTCCCCAGGAGCGAAGGCGAGCCCCAGGTTTGCACTCATGCGGTGGACGGTCTGGAGACGTGGGACAGAAAGTGGGGTCTGCCCTCTCTCTGACCGAGTAGCAGCAGGCCTACACCCGGCATTCCGGGGCAGAAGCAAACGGACGGCAAACCAGATGGGCGTGAGCACGAACGGTACGACACGCAAACAGCCAGCTCGGGAGAGAAGACCAGTTCCCACGGCAGCACTCAGCTGGGAAACTCAACCCCCAGAGCCGTTCGCCCCCAAAGGACCGGACAGATTGTCCCGTCTGAGGAGCACCTGAGAACCATGGGGGGGCGGGGGTAGCACTCTGTCGACAGACTTGTGCCCAGATCCACCCTCAGAGTATGGATGCCATTTCCCGGCCAGACTCCCCTTCTCCCTTGGAATCCTCCCTCATCGCAGCCTGTTCTTTTTGTCACAGTACTTAAGATTTAGATTTAGACTTAGGCTTAGACTCAGACTCAAATTTAGATTTAGATTTAGATTTAGATATTTCTTTGTGCAAGCAGCCTCTGCTAGGCTGATGGCTCCACAAGGGCTAGAAACACAAGGGGTCCGCTCCCAGGTATCCCGGCATGAAGCCCAGGACTGGCACGCAGGGGTCAAGCCAACAAATGCTGTCAACAAGAGGGAGTGACTCAGTCCCACGGCCAGTTGTGAGGCCCGCCTCACGTGAGGTCTGACCCCCTGACTTCACAGAGGAGCAAAGAGCCGGTAGGGTTGGACAGCCTGCTCCAGGAAGAGCTGTGCCAGGGCCAGGGAGCTACAGGGGGGGCCTGGGGCCCTCTCTCCAGCTGGGGCTCCTGACCCACCGGCAGAGGGAAGGGTCTGGGAAGTGCAGAGCAGACGAGCCCAAGGCCAACATAGCTGGCCCCAAATCACATAAAGACTCACCAAATCAGCATTTCGCTTCGAAATTTCCTGAGCACCTGGAGAGAGAGAAAAGGAGAGAAAACGTGAATGTCTGGCCCAGCAGGAGCAGGGCAAGGGACTTTGAAAACAGAAGGGCGAGAACTCGGGAAGCCTCCGGCACTGCTGGTGGGAGTCTAGGGGCACAGCCACCTTGCAGAACTGCTTAGAAATTTCCAATGACGTTAAACACACACCTACCCTCTGACCAGCAATTCCATTTCTGGGTATATGCCCAAGAGAAAGGAGCGCAATGGGGCATAAAAAGAGCCAGCCGTGGAGGATCACTGAAGCCTTATTCTTCATGCCCAGAATTAGAAACAACCCAAAATGTTCATCAACAAGTCGACAGATAAGCAATTTATGATAAAAGCCATGCAAGGCAACACTCCACAGACTGAAAAGAAAGCAGGTACTGACACGTGCATTGCCACGGACAGCCACGAAACATTAGGCCAGGGAAAAGAAGCCAGAAGAGTGTATGTGGTGTGATTCCATCTATACGAAATTCTAAACCAGAAAGGCATGAGGGAAGCTCCAGGACAGTGGACACTTCCTGTCGGTGGAATCCATGGAGCCCAGCACCCAGAAAGTCCTCGGGAAAGACTGGCAGAATGATTAAACGAGTAACGGTGGCAATGTTTCCTTCGGTGTCAAAGGAGTTTTCATTTCAATTAGCAAGAAGTCCAATGACCCCCAGCCTCTATGGTAGTTAGGACTTCTTTTCTTTCTTAAACAAAGAGAACTGGGTGGTTATCGCAGAGCTGCAATGCTGAGTTGAGTTGCACTGGAATCTATTCTCATGATCCAACAATATGGTGCCATTCATTGTTCACAGAGGGCCTGGACCCCTTACGGGGAACTGTCCTCTTATGAGTTTCAAAGCCATGCCAGAAGAGCATTCACATCCCATTTTTAATTAGAAACGGTTCTAGGGGAACCTGGGTGGCTCAGTCAGTTAAGCGTCCGACTCTTGGTTTCAGCTCGGGTCATGATCTCACAGTTTGTGAGTTCAAGCCCCACGTCAGGCTCTGTGCTGACAGTGCAGAGCCTGCTTGGGATCCTCTCTCTCTCCCTTTCTCTCTGCCCCTTCCCTGCACGCACTCTCTCTCTCAACATAAACTTTAGTTAAACAAACAAACAAAAAGGAAATGGTTTTATCTTCCTGAAGAATCCTACAGTTCACAGCCTTAAATCTGAAACTATTGCTCATTTCCAAAATCTCACTGCACCCCCAAAAATACAACTATCATCCACGACTGAAAAATGCATTCATTCCCCAAATCAGTAGTATCCATCCACAAAGTGAGAGAGGGACATCAACAAAATGGCAGAATAAGAGTTTTCTACTGCCTTCCCCAACAAACAACACCAATTTTGACATCATCCATAACTGAGACCACCTTTGTCGAACTCTGGGAATCCAGCAGAGAAGTTCCAAAACACTGCTGGTGCAAAAAAAAATCCGAGATCGGACGCACTGAAGAGGTTAGTCAGCAAGGAGTTGGCTCCTCCTTCAAATGCAAAGCCAACACATGACTTCAAGAAACACGAGAAATCAAGGAAACAGGACCCCACCAAAGGAGCACATTAATTTCCCAGTAACTGACCCCAAAGAAACAGTAATCTGCAATGTGCCTGACAATTCAAAATCACTGTTTCAAGGAAGCTCAGTAAGCTACAAGAGTACACAGAAAGCCAACGTAACAAAAGCAGGAAAACAATACATGACCAAAACAAGAAGTTTAAAAGATAGAAACCACACAAAAAGAACCAAATAGAAATACGGGAGCTGAAGGATGCACTGAATGAATTGAAAGGAATGCAACAGACAGCATCAACATCAGATTCGATCACGCACAAGAAAGAATCTGTGAAGTAGAAGACAACTCATTTGAAACTACCCACTCAGAGAGCAAAGAGAAAAGAACAAAAAAGAGTGAAGAAAGCCTACATGAATGATGGGTTATCATGAAAAGAAACAATCTATGCTTTATTGTAGTCCCAGAAGAAGGAAGAGAGGGAGAAAGGGGTAGCAGGCTTATAGAATTCCAACTGCATACCGACCGTGGTCTTGGTACTCACAGACATCACTGAATGGTCCAGAACCAATGTCCACTGGCCTAGGCACCTCTGGTCTGAGAACCTCTGGCCGCAGCTTGGCTGGCCACAGCTCCTCGGGCCCCAACACCACTGGAGTGAGTTTTTCCGGAGTCGGCTTTAAAGGATACTGCCTCCTTCTGAGCTCCTCTGGTTTGAGGCCCATTGGTCCAACCACCACAGGCATGAGGTCCAGGGGTCTGACGGCCTGTGGATTCTGCTTTTCTGCTTGCCGACCCATTCTCAGCAATGAAGCCAGCGCATCCTGGCCTGTGTCCTCTAAGCAGGAGATGAACAAAGGAAGGGCCTGACTCCCTCGGGTCTCTAGATCTATGACAAGCTGCCTGACCTGATCGCTCCGAGACCCTGAGCCCGCATGCTGTTTGGAAAAAAAGACACGGCACTATTAGCCACACGATTTCCTGGGACTCTCACCATGTCCCCCCCGGCCCCCAACACTTCCCATCTGGTATAAGTCTGACCAGTCAGGCACATGGGCAAAAACTGAGCCTGCAGTTACACGGAGTGTTTGCCACCGGCCAGCCTTTGCTTATCTATTCATTCCGCATTTTGGAGGCATCTCCCATGAGCCCAGCGCTGTGCTAAGTGGTGAAAATACAGCAGCGAACATTCTCAGTCCTCAAGAAGCAGACATCTGGGCGCGGAATGCAAACAGACACATCAACAGTGGCACACCAAGGAGAGAAGTGCCAGCAGGAGGGTCCAGGGCCATCCAACTTAGCCTTGGGAAGCCAGGGAGTCCTCCAGGAGGGGATGTCTTCACGGAGACCCCAGGGAACGTTAGGAAGTGAATCGCGGATTCAGAGAAACGAAACGTAAGCTGGAGTGGGAAACAGCAGCGAGGGGGAGGCCTCTGTGCGGTGTGCCGAAACAGCCGGGAGAAGCCGCTGAGGACTTTTACGAGTGACAGAGTCAGAGCTGCCTCTGAGAAAAATCATCCTGGAGGCAGGGTAGACGGTGGAAGGGGGTGAGCCACAGCCAGGTCGGGTGGTGGCAAAGACAGTGTAGCAGGAATGGATAGAAATAAGTGGACAGACCAGAAAAGTACGGAAGGAGAGGCGCGCCTGGGTGGCTCAGTCGGTTGAGCGTCCGACTTCAGCTCAGGTCATGATCTCACGGTTCGTGAGTTCGAGCCCCACGTCGGGCTCTGTGTTGACAGCTCAGAGCCTGGAGCCTGCTTCAGATTCTGTGTCTCCCTCTCTCTCCGGCCCTCCCCCATTCATGCTCTGTCTCTCTCTGTCTCAAAAATAAATAAACGTTAAAAAAATGTTTTAAAGAAAAAAATATTTCTTAATTGAAAATTATATGAGGGGCGCCTGGGTGGCTCAGTCGGTTGAGCGTCTGACTTCAGCTCAGGTCATGATCTCGCGGTTCGTGGGTTCGAGCCCCGCGTCGGGCTCTGTGCTGACAGCTCGGAGCCTGGAGCCTGCTTCGGATTCTGTGTCTCCCTCGCTCTCTGCCCCTCCCCCATTCTCTCTCTCTCTCTCAGAAATAAATAAACATTAAAAAAAAACTTTTTTTAATAAGGAAGGAGAATGCACGGGATTTGGGCATCAATTGGGCGGACTGTGACGATGCAGAAAAGGTCGAGGTTTACGGGTGTCGGGATGGTGGGGCTGGTCACCAACACAGGGAAAAGGAGGAAGAAGCTATTCGTCAGCTCGCTGTCCTTTGAGACCCACTCTGGCCAAGTTCCTCACAGGGGTAAGACATCACCCTCTCCTCAAATATCCTAGAGCAGCACTGTCCAAGGGAACTTCCTGTGATGATAGAAATGTCCTTCATCTGCTCTGTCCAAACGCATGAGTCCCATGTGGCTCCTGAGTACTTGGGTCCTACAGCTGGGGAACTGAATTTGCTATTTTTTTCAATGTTTTTTAATATTTATTTTTGAGAGAGAGAGACAGAATGTGAGTGGGGGAGGAGCAGAGAGAGACAGGGCGACACAGAATCTGAAGCAGGCTCCAAGCTGTCAGCACAGAGCCCGAAGCGGGGCTCGAACTCACAAACTGCGAGCTCATGACCTGAGCCGAAGATGGATGCCTAACTGACTTAGCCACCCAGGTGCCCTGTAAGTGTTCTATTTTATTTAACATGAATTATTTCAGACTTACACTTAAATAGCCTCGTGTGGCTAATGGCTGCTAAGTTGAACACCACAGATCTGTAATGTCACTGCAAAGATAATCCTCACTACCAAAACAGCTACGTGCCTTTCAGCATTTCCGGAACACTCACAGTAAGACAGACCCCGTGTTAAATGCATCATTTCATCTAGTCCCCCCCTCAGTAACCTTACGGGGTTAAATTACAATTCTCCTCACTTTACAGATGAGGGAAACTGAGTCTCAGCAAGGCATCGCGACTAATATGTACCAAAACCAGGATGAGGACCCAGATCCATGCGGCTCAGCCAAACCAGGGGTGGCAAATGGCAGCCTCTCGTTCATGTGACAGTACTTCGAAAACCTGAATCTGTTGCTAACATCTAGAATCAGGGAATCTGACATCAAAATCGGGACTTGCAACTTCTTTTTACGTAACGTGAGAGATCTGGAAACACGGAGCCAGCATTCTGGAATGGCCAGACTGAGCTGGAGTGGGGGGGCCACCCACCGCGGTGCCCATCTCCTGGGCCTCTGTGGGCATCTGAATTTGCAACCCCTGTGAATGTATCTGAAGGCAAGGAAATGGTCTCAAACCATTTCCACTATTCAGTTCAGGTCACACAGCAGATTCTCATGAGACTTCTTCTAACACTAATATTCGCTGCTAATTTTTCATAGGACACGTATCCTATTAAAGACTTCCTCACTAGGTCAGGCCAAGCTCCTGGATGGGGCACAGCCAGCTAAGCCCTCACTCTGGGCCTGACGCAATTGTGTTCCACACCCACTATCTCACGTAGCTCTCACAATACTACTGTTGTCCCATTTCACAGCCCAGAAAACTGAGGCTCACAGTGGATCAACGACTTAGCCAGGGACACAGAACCAGGCAGTGTGACACCCCAGCTGGGCGCCCTGAACCTTCATGCCAGCAGGTAAGACACAGGCCTCCATCCCGGCCAGAAGCACAGGGCTCCAGCAGCCCACGGTGCACGCTGGTGGTGCTGGGCGTGGAATCGCTCTAGCAAGCCCTGGAAGAGGTGTTGGGTATTGCACGGTTCGGCTGGGCGATCTAGTGCGCTCAACGCCGTGAGGGAAAAGGGGGTTCCCACATCATGATTCCCCAAAGGGGATGGGTACCGGGGGCACAGGCGGGGAGGGGAAGGCGGGCGCTCGGCCTTTAAGACATGCTGTGCCTTCAGCAACCCTCTCGGCGCGGCCTCGCTGACCCCAGCCGGGACGTGAAGTCTGCGGGCGGCGCTGGAAGCGGGGCGCACCTGGATGTCCTCGATCATCGCGGGCGTGAAGAGCTGGCGGGTCAGCAGAGCGTCCCAGAGCGAGGCCACCTGCAGCTCGCCGACCAGCCGCACCCGGCACCGCCGCAGGAGCCGCCGGTCAGCCTCGTCCATGGCGGCCCGACGGCTGGGACCCGGGCGGCCTCGGTCCGCTTCCGGGCCTCGGCCGCGGCGCCCCGCCCGCCGCCCAGGACCCGCCCCGGCACCGGCCGCCGCGACGCGCTCCGCCCCTGCATCGCCCCTCGCCCCCCGGGCCCGCCCCAGGCCACCCACGGCACCACTTCCGCCTTGCGACTCCGCCTCCGCACCGCCCCCCAAGACACACCCCGCAACGGGCACCGCCCCCAGGGCGCGCCCCTAGTCCAGGCAGCCAGCCCTAACCAAAAGGTAGCCTCTTTCCGCTTTTACAGAAACTCGGAGGGTGGGGGTTCGGGGGTAGGGGGCGGGGGCGGCCCCTGGGTAGTTCAGTCGGTTAAATGTGGTTAAGCGTCTGAATTTGGCTCAGGTCGTGATCTCACGGTTGGAGCCCCGCATGGGGCTCTCTGCTGTCAGCGCAGAGCCTGCGTGCGACCCTGTCTCCCTCTCTCTGCCCCTACCCCACTAGCTGCTCGCTTTCTCTCTCTCTCTCTCTCTCTCTCTCTCTCTCTCTCAAATAAATAAATAAATAAATCTAAACTTAAAAAAAAAAAAAGCTCGGAGGGGGTTATACTGCTGGCAAGAGGGACACGCGTGCCTGGGGCGATGGTCTGTCCAGCCCCATTCAACCCCCTCCCTGCCTCAGTGTCCTCTAGCCCCCTTCCCGCCAGTAATAAAACCATAATTCTCCTGCCCCCGCCTGGTGCCCAGATCTCGTCGTTTACTGTTCCAAACTCGCCTGTCTCATCCAACCAAGCCCACATTACACGGCCTTGAATCCCCTTCTTCCTTCCTTCCCACCCTAGCACCTCCCACAAAGAAAAAAAAAAAAAAAAAGGCAGAAATCTACTCTTCTGAACTCCCAGTTTGTACAGCTCACTTCCACCTTTCAGAAATAATTGCTCCTGTTTGCTGAACATTTGCTAAGTCCCAGCCATTGTGCTAGTCACTTTACATTGTGTTATCTCACTTATCCTTGACTACAGTCCTATCAAAGGAATACCAAAAACCATTCTTTTCCCCCATTTTACAGATGGGGGACGCTGGAGCTGGAGGAAGTGGTGTCTGTTCAAGGTCACAGAGTAGCAAGTGGCACAAGGCCGTTCAAGATTTAAAGCTGAACCTGACTCAAGTCTACCTTAGAATCCATTCTCCTGAGCATCAAAACCTCAGCCCCATTTATTCACTCAGTCCACAAATATTTATTGAGATCCTGCCTGCGCTGAGGTCTACACAGGCATCGAGAATATACAGTTGAACAAATCAGAAAGCCCTGCCCTTAGAAGCTTACATTCCAGTGGGAGGAGACAGACGATGAAAAATATAAAGAAAGAAAAGATACAGTGTGTCAATGATAAATGAAAAGAAAATTCAATAAAAAACAGGGCGGTGGGGGGATAAGAAACCTCTTTCTTTATATCCCCAAGGATACGTATCTCATTGGCTCAATGAAAGTTTACTTCATTCATCTGTGTCTCCCCCTCCCTCCCCACCACACACACATCCGTTTCCCCGAGCCGAGGGCAGTCCCTGGCACATTCTATGGCAGATCTCGCTTTGGTAAATAAGTTTAGGGGTCCTGGATTCTAGGCCTTGGGCAAGTCCCTGCCCCTCTCTGGGCCTCGGTCTCCCCATCAGTTTATGGAGGAGTTGGACTAGAAAGGGTCCCTAAGGTCCCTTCCAACTCTGACGCTCTAGGATTCTATGAATAGGGTTAAAGAGAACAGGGACCAGCGATTGCTTCCCCACCCTAGCAACTGTTGCCAGACGAGGGCCATCTCCCGGTAAGTGTTGAAACACCTCCCTGGATCGGGGAGGTCTTGGGGGCATCCCATCATGCATCGCGACTTCGCCTCGCTAGGAGGCACGTTTTGTCCTCTTTGGTCACGATCGTCCCTTTGGATCCAGCCAGAGAGCGGGCCGCGTTCCTATGGCAACCGCGCCAGGTCCACGCGCAGACGGCGGGTAGCAAGGGTCAAAACAGATTCGCAAAGTAGAAGCCCTCGACCCGTTCAGTCCGTGACTTCCGGGCGCCGAGCCTTTAAGTGTCACGTGACCCCCTCCACTTGTCCCCGCCCCTCTCCCCTCCCCAGGTCCCGGCGAGCGCTGGTGCAGACGGGAGGCTCCTGGCCCGGCGGACTGACTGGAGCACGGACGCTGCAGCCGGTTGGGCCGGTGCCCTTTCCCGGTAACTCCTTCCCGGCGTGACGCGCGGAGCCGCGGACGCGGCGGGGCCGGGCAGGCTCGGGGATTTCCCGTCAGTTCCTCCTCGTTCCCGGTTCCCCAGGGCCCGGGGGAAACCGGGAGCCGACAGGGCCGGGCCCAGGACTCTCGGTGGGCGGCGGGGGAGGCGGTCGTCTCCTGGAGGGTTGCGACCTCCGGCGGGAGCTCAGACCTGGAGCGTGCCTCCTGGAGCCGCTGCCCGGTCTGGGGGATACTGCCCGCGGGCGGTAGCCTACCTGTTGGGCAGGTGATTTCCTGCCCCGACGCCGGCACAGTCGAGCTCGAGACTGTCAGCCAAAGAACTTAACAGCCCCCTCCCCCGCCTCTTGGGCCCCTCACTGGAGGCGACTGACACGGTGGAATAAGGCAGCGATTGCCCTGCGTGGTAGAAAAAAATAAGTACCCCTTTCTGACTGTCGACCCGGTGTTCAGTAAATCTGTACATACGTTTAACTCCCTTGCTGATCTTTTCAAGGTGGTATTATTCACCCTCCATTTATGAATGGCACTGAGGCTTAGCAAGTTTCAGTAACTTGCCCAAGGTCATGAAGTGGTAGAGGACGGATCCCGATTTGAGTCTGTTTCCGGAGCTTGTGTGCCTAACCAGTAGCTAGCTCCTCTTCCCGAGTTTTAGCGCTCTGTACATGTTTTATAGGTTATAGGTTGACTCCACAAGGAAGAAATGAATGTGTTTGCGGATTTGGTTCAGCATGCATGCAGTCCTAAAAATTGGCCATCGTGTCAGTCAATTCTGTGATCACTCCCAGTCAGTGCTTAGACTTCCACTTGTCCAAATCCACCACTGTTAGAGATTTGCCCACCTTCAGTAAGGTGTCACCTTAGACGCTTGAACCTTAAAATGTTAGTAATTCATGTAAAGTCAGGATAAATATGACCCGTGAAAACTCACTGTATGATATCACAGAGTTCATAATTCTTGACCATAAATGTCCGTGCAATACAGCACTACCTCGTTCATTAACCAACCAGGATGATTTCCCAGCCCACAGTGAGTTCAGTGACCACCCTGACCAGATATGGATCTTTAACATTTGAAGATGCCTGGTCTACAGGCTTTGCCATTAATCTCCCTTCACGTGGAAAACTAAATTTTTTTCTCACCGGTTTTTCTCCTCTTAGGTCTCCATTTATAATAACCATATTGCTGAGGGTTAAATTAAAGAGCATCCTCTCTGTTTGCTTGCTTCACTGGGTGTGGTGATAAAGACTAGAATTGGGGTACACAACGTCATAACAAGTTTTTAATTTTTTTAGAGTATCTCACTTCCCTGTTGGTACTTATTTAACCCCAAGAATGTCACAACTATGTCATTTCATAGTTTCGCACTTGGTAATTCTTCTGATCTCTTGAATTTATTTAGCATGTACTCAGTGAAGTATTCTGAAGCCACGTATTTTTAAATTTAAAGTATTATTGGCAGCATAAGTGAACTAGTGTATTTGAGATGTAGTTGCCTTGATTTTCCTATGAATGTTTTCCCACGTTTGCTTTTATTTCTCCATCTCATTGATTTTTCAGTCATTTCTAGAGCCAACCTAATCCAAGGATTCTGGCAAGTTGCTGTTAAGTCTTACCGCTCACCTTTTCACCTAGAATAGTTCTTATTTGTGATACTCAAAAACAGTAGTAAGATTGTCGATTTCAAAAGACATGGTCAAACAGCTTGACATCTTTCCTGCCAAACAGCTTTTGTTTGTTTTGTTTTTCATCTGTCTATCTTAGCCCTTTGCCTCAAAAGCGAGACTGTCCAGGTTTCTACCGCTGAAACTTATTGCCTCTTCAATCATTTCAGCTCTGGAAAGGAAGAGAAATGGAAGTGAAAAAATTGAGCATTTCCTGGCAGTTCTTGATAGTTCTGGTTCTGGTCCTGCAAATTCTGTCTGCGTTGGATTTTGACCCATACAGAGTCCTAGGGGTCAGCCGAACAGCCAGTCAGGCTGATATTAAAAAGGCTTATAAGAAGCTCGCCCGGGAATGGTAGGTGAAACAAAGAAATAGCAGTTTAATATAAGCTAAGCAGTTGCAGTAGGGGAATGCAGCCTAAATTATGGTTAGCTTTTATTTGTCTCTGTGTCTATGTTCAGTAAATCTGTATCTGTCTAAAATATTTCATTTGGGAGAACTAATGTTCATGTTATTCTATAATTTTTTTTTAATTTTTTTTAGTGATGAGATCCAAAGCCTGTATTGCTGTGAATGCTTTTGGCCTGAAGAATTACCCTAGATACTGCCAGCATATTTAATGTTAAAGTAGGAGGGAGCTTTAGTTTTAAAGTATATATGTCATCAGCAATGAATAAGCTAACCACCCCATGATGTTATTCATAAAGTAACCCTTTATGCTAAAGGGAAGACTCTCCAATCCTATTTTCTACATTATTAACTTTAAGCTTTCAAGAAAATTTAGAGTAAGAGCTTTTTTGCTCTCAATTTTATAAGAATATTCAGGAACCGAGTACATTGCTGTTAAGAATTACTCTACTCTAAAAGTCGTAATTCGGGGCGCCTGAGTGGCTCAGTGGGTTAAGCGTCCGACTTCAGCTCAGGTCACGATCTCACGGTCCGTGGGTTCGAGCCCCGCGTCGGGCTCTGTGCTGACAGCTCAGAGCCTGGAGCCTCCTTCGGATTCTGTGTCTCCCTCTCTCTCTGCCCCTCCCCCACTCACTCTCTGTCTCTCAAAAAAATGAATAAACATTAAAAAAAAAATTGTAGAAAAGTCATAATTCTACGTAGGTCGGTTTTCTATATGCTAAAGAGTATACCAGTGTTTGTGAATTAGCAGGACAGCGATAAATTTAAAACTTACAGACAGGCATCATCAGTTTTTTCCACCAAGACTTTGGACATGCCAAAGAAGTAGAAGTATTTGGATTATGTAGCTGGAGGGGCGCAGCAGGAGGGAAAGGACAGGAAGGGCACAGGTGACTAGGAGCTGGCAGAGCCAGTCGTAAATAATAAAAGACCGTTTGGGAAATGGGAATCAAGATTGTACATGCTAGGCTCTTACGAGGCTCCAACTAACCTACTGCATGCTAGGCTCCGGGTTCTATGCTTTTTATCTTATATAAACCTGCTAATTACCCTATGAGGGAGGATATTGCTGTCCCCCTTTTCCCTGTGGGGAAATCTGGGCTCACTGTTATTAAGTCTTTATTGCCCCTGGGCTCCCTAGCTTGACCTTCTGTGCCAATAGATAGTTCATTGCTTTTTTTACTTTGTAATCGCTTGCCCACGTGAGCAGAAGTAAGAATGAGTGGGTTAGGCCTGGGGGGGGGGGGGGGTGGGGGCGGGGCCGGAAGTTCTGCAGGAGCAAAGCTGCCACATGCAGATGACGTTGCAGGCCGTGCATGACTCTGCCTGACACTGTTATTCTTCAGCGAAAGATCTCCGTGTTAAGCTGGTTGCGGTCAAGGTAAAAGATAGTTTCCAATATGACGTTTTGAATTCATATTTTAAACCAAACTCCTATCACAGGGAATCCAGAATTAGGTACTGAAAACACAGTCTAATTATGTGTGGCCTCTTTCCAGGGACTCTCTTTACAGCAAAGTTGCCTTCCACATCATTTCAAACTCTTGCCTCTTTATATTTAAAGCAAAATATGTAAGTCTGCAGTAAATCCATGAAGTAGCAACATTCTTTTGGACAGAGTATGGCCTTCGGCCGCATTTTAAAAGCAGAAATGATCGCTTGAGTATGTGGGATTTGTTAAAATGGACAGCTTTGACGTTTCTGTCTTCCAGAGCTGAAAAGGGTGTTATGATATTAATTAAATGAGTCATATGCTCCTCTTCCTTAATTAGACTCTCTCTAGGAGTAATTCATCACCGTAAAAATATATAGAATATCATCCAGTGAAAGTCTAAAATTTTACTGCACCTTTGCGTGCTCACCGTGCTGTCACTTTTTGCCGTTTTGGCTCCGGCAGGGTTTTATCACTGAAATCGCTTGTTTCATTTCACGATGGCTTCATACACGCTGAAAAGGACAGTGCTTCCCAGTTTGACTTTTCAGAGCAGCAGCAGGGGGGAGTGGTTAGTGCTTGACCTGGACTTGCAGGTTTCCTCTACTAGGTTTTACTACTAAATAATGTCTCTTCAGCTTCTCAAGAGCTTTCCCCCTTCCTTGGCGAAACCATTTAAAGTTACTGTGTCTCTCAGGAAAACTGTGTTTCTCTCCTAATAATTAGGTTTTAACGTACGCACTTTTCTTTTATCATCTTCATGGGCGATGTAAACAACCCCACCCCAAGAAAAAGGCATCGTAAAATTTGATCCTAAGCAAACAGATATAACAAGGTCGGTCACTGGAACAGCAAAACGATTTGCCTAACACTTCTATTACTTTTTCTCCCTTCATTTTTATTTCCTTAGAGGTGGCTCCACAGCCAGTAGAGAGCAAGTGCAGTATTTTTCTTCACTTCCAGATTTAAAGGACGAGTATCATACTGCAGTGGGTGAAATGTTTCCTATACACTGAAAATAGTATTGGGCAGTGCTTTCCTAGAGCTGGATTTATCCTTTTCTGAATGTTTGCAACCTCGTGGCAGCACCCCTCAGTTAGGAAGATAGTTCTCATGACCTGGAACTGTCTTGTGGCTTCCTCCCTGTTCTCGGGCCTTGCTTTTGTCTTCGTCAGGATCTGTGGTTTTGGCCCAGCTGCCCTCACAGCCCTCGCCTTGGCTCAGTCTCCTCAAAAGCCCCTTCCTGTCCTTCAACAGCCCCCTACCGAGTTCTGGACGTTAAATCTTCATTTGTGTGATTGCTTTATTTTATCTTTTCAGCCTTTAGCCTAAGTTTGAATATTTGAAACACTGGGGGGTTTTTGGTTTTGGGGGGTTTTTTGTTTTTTGGGTTTTTTTTTGGTCATCCAGAAGCACGTTTTGGAACCACCATCTTGTTTCTTTAAGTCATACTATTTTCATTATAACCCAGCTGAGATTTTCTTTTGCCACTGATATTCACACCAAGAATTCAATAGTAAAGCAAGGAATAATGTCTAAATTTAATGGACAGCCATTTGCAGTTTATTTTTAGAGAGATCAGAATATGTGGTATAATTCATTCGAACATGTCCCGGCCAGAATAAGTTGACCAAGTTATAAAATTTCTTTATTCCAGTGTACTTGGTGCCGTTTTTAGTAGTCGTTTGCTTCCAGAAGAAGGAATGCTTGTCTTTCCTGAACCTTTGCTAGAGGAAACTTCCTGGAAGTTAGCAGAAGTGATTATATAAAGAATACGCTGTGTAATAGGGCCTCTTAATAAAGAGAACATTGAAAAATCAGTTGGTAGCAAACACTGACTTAGGACTTAGGGAGCTCTAAGGAAGTAAAACCCAGCCCCTACTTGCCAGGACTTTAAATCCCCAAAGCTGAAATTGGCATGAACACAGGCAGATTGTGGAAAACTGAATGACCACAAATGGATACAGTTAACTGCAAGCTGTGTGTAATAGCAAATATTGGTTCTAATATTAGTTTAAATCACTTTGCATAAACTGTAGATTTTTCTCACCCCTTAAACATGGGGCCTTGAAACCATGATCCGTTTACGGGTGAAAGGCCATCTTAGGCAAAAAGGAACAAGCAGAGCAATAACGAAACTAAAATGTTCTCTCTTAAACGTCAGCAGCAAAATGCCACTTGGAATATGGTTGTTACGAAACAAATTCACAGTGTGTCCTAGAAGCTATTTCCTATATCCTCCTGAGTTGTCCGAAGAAACACCTTCCTCGATGACATTCTAACATGGGGATGAATTGCCGCCATCTTGGGAAGGGAAGTCGGTTCTGAGGCCTCAGTGACCTTGGCCTGGAGCCAGCTCCCAGCTCAGCAGTATTAGGAACAACGTAAAGGCATGTGCATAGCCCACCTCTCCTCACTGGAATGTTCTAGTGCTCCCCGGTGTTGTGAAAATGTGCCCCACTGGAGTGCTTTTGGTAGAAACTGCCTGTTTCAAAGTTTCACTTAATTATTACGGTCATGCGAAGCAAGTGATTGCCTCTCCTGTGAATTTTTAAGAAACCGTCCTAACAAAATGGCCTTCCATCTGAGGTAGTGAACCGTGTGTACAAGATGTTAACTGACTGTGTGTAAAACATTAAATGCGTTCTCACTGCCTGCCCATTTGTGTTTTCAGGCATCCTGACAAAAACAAAGATCCAGGAGCGGAAGACAAGTTCATCCAAATTAGCAAGGCTTATGAGGTATCCTGTCAAACTTGTGACGCGTCCATTAGCTCTTATAAAATCTGCTTTAGGCGACCAGTTTTGTAAAGACCTCTCAGCAGGGGCACAGTCCCAATGCCCTTGACCCGGTTTCTAGATGGTGGTAGAGAAAACTTATTTAGTTACATCCAATATGTTGAAATTGGTGCCTGAATACTTCAGCTCTTAAAAAAAAATAAACAAAACTGGCTTATTTTAAAGGCTTTAATTGGAATTGTAGAGTTCTCAGAATTCTTAACTGTAGGTCTCTCTTTCCTTTGTAGAAACTTCTATTACATGGTCACTTTGACAGCACACATACTAGAACTTCTGTTAAAGAAAGATTGACTTCCCAATTTATTAAAGTGACACAAGGTTACAAATGCATTTAAACAGACTTTTTTCAACAATTTTCCAACATGTCCACTTAAGTAACTTGTTCTGGAATGTGCCTTAAAGATAAGTCCATGGCTTTATGGTTTCTGTAGGGTAATGCTCTTCAAGAGACAGTGCTTGGCTCATAGAATGGCACATCATCCGCAAACAGCCTCTTGAATTTTAGACTTCAGAATTAAGTAAAACAAAGTCAGCTAACGTCCGGGACACTGAGCTCAACCCTGTGGCTGCTTTTTGGTGTTCGCAGCTTTTCATATCTTGCTTTGAGTTATTCCAACTTAAGTGGCATAACCTAGTCAATTTTCTTGTCATCCAGCCCTGGTGATCAACAGTATGTTACGTTTTATTTGCTTTACTGATGTATTGAGTACTGTGATAACCCCAAATCTCTGAAGGCAGGACGAACATAAGTATCTAAATGACCGAAGTATTTTAGTCTTGACATATTTAATGTTTCTGTTGAAAGTAGGGTCTCCTGTAGATCTCCCCTATGACCCAGCAATAGCACTGCTAGGAATTTACCCAAGGGATACAGGAGTGCTGATGCATAGGGGCACTTGTACCCCAATATTTATAGCAGCACTTTGTCCGACTTCAGCTCAGGTCACAATCTCGCGGTCTGTGGGTTCGAGCCCCGCATCAGGCTCTGGGCTGATGGCTCAGAGCCTGGAGCCTGCTTCCGATTCTGTGTCTCCCTCTCTCTCTGCCCCTCCCCCGTTCATTCTCTGTCTCTCTCTGTCTCAAAAATAAATAAACGTTAAAAAAAAAAAATTTTAATATTTATAGCAGCACTTTCAACAATAGCCAAATTATGGAAAGAGCCTAAATGACCATCAACTGACGAATGGATAAAGAAATTGTGGTTTGTATACACAATGGAATACTACTTGGCAATGAGAAAGAATGAAATATGGCCTTTTGTAGCAACGTGGATGGAACTGGAGAAGGTTACGCTAAGTGAAATAAGTCCTACAGAGAAAGACAGAGACCATATGTTTTCACTCTTAGGTGGATCCTGAGAAACTTAACAGAAGTCCATGGGGGAGGGGAAGGGGAAAAAAAAAGTTAGGGAGGGAGAGAGTCAAACCATAAGAGACTCTTAAAAACAGAATAAACAGAGTTGATGGGGAATGGGAGGAGGGGAGGGGGGGTGGTGGGCATGGAGGAGGGCACCTGTTGGGATGAGCACTGGGTGTTGTATGCAAACCAGTTTGACAATAAATTTCATGTAATAAATAAGTAAATAAATAAATAAATAACATATAAAATAAAATAATATCTTAGAAAAATTGGGAAAGAAAGAAAATAGAGTCTCCTGGTATGTTGCAGATTACGTTGAGAATATCTAACCATGTCATGGCTCTACATTCATTTTCTTCCTGTGTCTTCCATGCCGCTCACAGGAAAATCCTCTGGGTGAAACTTTCCCCACTTCTTAAATGTCTTTTTTTTTTTTTTTTTTCCTCTCCTCACAGATCCTTTCCAACGAAGAAAAGAGATCGAATTACGATCACTACGGAGATGCCGGAGAGAACCAGGGCTACCAGAAGCAGCAGCAACGAGAGTATCGCTTCCGCCATTTCCATGAGAATTTTTACTTTGATGAGTCTTTTTTTCACTTCCCTTTTAATTCGGAGCGGCGGGACTCCATTGATGAAAAGTATTTATTGCACTTTTCACATTACGTGAACGAAGTGGTTCCAGATAGCTTCAAGAAACCCTACCTCATTAAGATCACCTCAGATTGGTGCTTCAGCTGCATCCACATCGAGCCCGTTTGGAAAGAAGTGGTTCAAGAACTGGAAGGACTGGGTAAGATAATTTTATTTTCTGGAAGATGTTTGTATGGGAGAAGGTGACCTTCATATCTTGAATTATATAGGCTACCAGGGAAATGAAGCTGAGATTTCTCTCACAAGTTCATGGTGACTGGTGTCTTCCAAGGACATGTTTTCAGAGCAGGGGAATGTATCAGCCACTTGCGTTTTCCATTACTAATTTGAAGCCTTATCCGTAGTCTCCTAACATCTAGCTGGGGGCCTAATATATAGGAGAAGCTTAAAAACTATCAGTTGGACAAAGCAGCCCTAAAGCATCAATTTAGATGCCGGTGGGATTTGCAGGTTATTCTTCACACTGTGTGTGATTTCGTTCTTTTTTTTTTTTTTTAATGTTTATTTATTTTTTGAGAGAGGGAGAGACAGAGTGTGAGCAGGGAGGGGCAGAGAGGGGGAGACACAGAATCCGAAGCAGGTTCCAGGCTCTGAGCTGTCAGCACAGAGGCCGATGCGGGGTTCGAACCCACAGGCTGTGAGATCATGACCTGTGCTGATGTCAGACGCTTAACAGACTGAGCCACCCAGGCGCCCCTGTGAGTTCGTTCTTTGATTTAGTTTACTAGAGCCGCCTTAACAGAATACCACAGAAACAACGGAAATTTATTTTCTTACAGTCCTCAAGGTTAGAAGTCCATTGTCAAGGTGTGGGCAGGTTTGGTTTTTTTCTGAGACCTCTCTCCTTGGCTTGCACACGGCCGCCCTCTCCATGCACATTCACGTGGTCTTGCCTCTGTATGTGCACGTTTCTGGTGTCTCTCTCTCTCCCTTTCATGTCCTAATCTCTTCTTATAAGGACACCAATGAAACTGGATTAGGGCCCACTTTAATGACCTAGTTTTAACGTAATTACTTCCATGAAGTTTCTGTCTAAACGCAGTCACATACTAAAGTACTGGGGGTTAGGACTCCAACATATGGATTCTGGTAGGGGACACAGTTCACTCCGTAACACTAACGGTTACGGGTGACCACTCTCGATCACCGATGAGCCTTTCCTGTGTTCATAGTTACCACTTAGTGCCAGGAAAATGTCAACCATCCAGACAGGATATTTATTTTAATAACTTTTAACAGTTGGAATTATTGAATTGCGTGTGTATGTTGTGTTTCCTAGGCATTAGCAGACCTATTCTTGAGTAACTAAAAAAGGCCCAACTCAAACATAGGGCCTGATTTCTCTGGAGAGAAAGTGCCACTGAAAGCCATCAGTTCACTTATTCTAAAGCAGAAATTATCAGCCTGTGGTTCGGAAGCACTCAGATTTGCCAGACGGCTTTCCTGAGATTGAATAAAGAAGCTCTTGGAGAAAGACAAGGAAATAAGTTTAACACAGTGTCATACGTGTGGTGGGAAGTCAGTGGGTGCTTGCTCGTGGTGCATAATGAATGAACGAGAGGCTGACCTCAGCTGGAAGCCCCTGGACTGAACAGCTTCCTCGTCAAAAAAGCGTAATTGCGTTTCATGCCACCCCACTTGGTATACTGAAAGCACTTGGTATACTGAAAGCTATTTCACCGGGAGCTGGCATTCAGGCCCACTAGCAGAACATAAGGCACTGCATAAGTCAGGGTGGTAATGCGTCTACACCGAAGTCAGATCAGGGCCAACATTACATTTTAAACATGTCAGGCAAATACACACAACGTGAGGTCGCGAAGCACAGTGTTTGGTGACCTGTGCTGCAGCCCTGGGCTTTGGAGTCAGACCGGTGTTCAGATCTCAGCTCTGTCATTTACTGTCTTGCTGCCCTTGGACAAATTCCCTAACCCAGGTTTCTTCATCTCCTAAGTGGATGTGATAATGTCAAACCAATAGGGTCATTAAGAAGATTAAATGAAAAAAAAAATTACACTAAGTGCCTGACATGGATCAAACACAAACATAAAATGAGTCATAAAAATGAGTCAACTAGGTTTTCTGGCTTACCAAAGAAAAAAAAATTCAAGGCACCTATTTTATACATTTTTAAAAATCATTCTCAGCTATATTAGCCTACTTTCTTCAACTCACTGACTCCCAGGCACCGACTTTTGACTTACGTTTAGCTTAAGTCTTGAAAGGTAATTAGAAGTTGGATGGGCAGGAAACCAAAGAATAACATTACAGGCAGAGAAACAAAGAGAGTCCACAGAAGAGCCAGTCGCAAGGTGTGAGTCGGGTGTAGACGAGGGGAGGAAGGAGGAAGAGTATGCTGGGACGAGGTAGTAAGGAGCCTTAAAGTCCAGGCTCCAAAAGGGGACTTTCGGGGCGCCTGGGTGGCTCAGTCGGTTAAGCGTCCAACTCTCGATCTCAGAGTTGTGAGTTCACGCCCTGTGTTGGGCTTAAGGCTGGGTGTGGAGCCTAGTTAAAAAAAAAAAAGAAGAAGAAGAAGGAAAAGTGGACTTTATCTTACAGTATGTAATAAAGCCAAGGAAAGCTGTCACATAGAGCTATGCTTTAATCCGATCTACGCTTTGGAAAACTGTTAGAGCCGCGTGAAGGACAGACTGAAGAAAGTAAGAAGAGAAGCTGGGAGAGGTCACCGGCCCCAGCGTGACAGCAACCACTGGCCCAGACTAGGACAGTGGGAACAGAGAGAGCTGGACAAGTGTAAGGTGTTTGAGAGGTAGGATCATGGAAGTCTGGAGGGACCTGGCTCCTGGAGACCCACCTGAATGTGAGGAGTGAGAAAAAAAGGAGAGAGAGGGTCACAGTTGACTCTGCATTGACTTGAGCTACTGGATGGGCAGGGAAGAGCTGGATTTGAGTCGTTCTAAATAGTAGCTACCGTCTGGACATACTGTGCGTGATGACATGAAAATTACAATATTAGCTTCCGTTTATTGATAATTTACCGTATGCCAAACACAATTGTAAAAATCAACTCGTATTAAACGGCAGCCGTTTGAAGCCGGTGCTGTTGTCATTCATCATTTTTCAGACACTTAGCTCAGTTTTGGTACCTTGTCAGGGTCTCACAGTTGGTGTTTGGCAAAGCTGGGGTTTGAACCCAGGTAGGCTGGCCCTGTGATCCTTGCACTGCGCCCCGTGCTGTCCTGTCTTCTAATGTCCTTAAATCCGTAGTGATCGAAGATCTTGCCATTCTTTTAGGTTGCCGTGCTGTATAATCGTAGTAAGTCAGGACTCAAGCGACAGGAATGGAAGAAGCAGAATTTAGATCCGTAGAAGTCACATTTACTGAGGGCTCAGTCCATTGCCCCGCTGCACCCCCCAAGTTCCCTGGAAGACAGGTTTGGCCTAATGTGTTAGATGAGTTTGGTTTGTAAACCGTTTTTCCCCTTTGGAACGTTCGCATTAGTCGCAGGTTCCCAACAGGCCCCACTGGGTTACAGCTGGGTGAGTTGGGCACAACCATGAGATCTATGGCCATTTCCCTGGCCGGCTGAGGCAGCACTACCCTCTAAGACAGGACAATGCCAAAAATTTTCTATTCTGAGTCCACAGGGAGATCAGCTGAGTGGTCTGGGGAAGCTGGGACCTTATGTCAGAATAACGTAAAAGGCCCGACTGGCCACGTGTGAACCTGCCCCCGGGGAGAAATGCTGCGGCCCTTCAGGTGGAGGCTCTGGTCACGCAGTGCGACAGCAACTAGTGTGCAAAAGCAGCCGGCATTCGTGGACAGCCGCGCCAAGGGGGAGGACCAGAAGCAGTCAGCACTACCCCTGCCCTTAGGGAGCTCACTGTTTAGTTGAAGAGAAAATATGTACCCTGAGAATTCACACTTGACATTTGCAAGTACAGAATTACATTCGCAAGTGTGGAATAATACAGCACTGCAGGAGTAAGCCGAGGAGAGGAGGGATTCTCGTTCTCATTTCAGACTTTCTTCTTGATGAGCCAAGTACTATGTTAGACACGAATATAATAGCTTTTCCTGAGCCTTTTAATTGTTGTCCACTATGCCAGGTGCTTTGTATGGATTATCGTTATCCCCAGAGCAACTCCGTTGAGGGAGAGACTATTATTAGCCCCATTTTCCAGATGAGGGCACTGAAGCCCAGGAAGGCTAAGGAACTGATCGAGATGACACTATCCACAAGTGGCAGTGCGGGGACATGGACCCGGGAGCTCAACTCCAGGGGCCACTTTTACCTGCCGTGCTGCACAGCTTCAGAAACACGTCAGACGTGGCCTTTGCACCCGCAACACCCAAATGGGAGACACACGTGAATTGTCACGGCGCACTGAGTGCCCCCCGGGGAGGCACAGACAGAGCTGCCAGAGCGCCAGGGAGGTTGAGGGTCTTGAAATCAAATACCATTTTAGGGCCACCCGATTGGAACCGTCGTGCAGAAATTCTTTCCCGTGACTTCTCAGGTTCAAAGAAGGAATAAATGAACGAACGATTCCTCTCTTTTAAGGAGTTGCTAAGGGTGTAGCAGTTTCACGCCATCTAGAAAAAGGATCTATCTAAATACTGGCTTTTAAAAATCTGCTT
The DNA here is from genome assembly GCF_024362965.1 of Panthera pardus. Lineage (NCBI taxonomy): Eukaryota > Metazoa > Chordata > Mammalia > Carnivora > Felidae > Panthera > Panthera pardus. Next base: position 95,406,541 of record NW_026526666.1, on the reverse strand, counting down.
TAGCTGCAGGCCCTCGATTTTGTTCCATTTCACATTGTTTGCATCTTAGCAGTTATTTTATTGATGGGTTTGTGTTCAGTCGGAATTGCGGTGGCCTGTTCCTGCAGCTGGTTCTGTACGGTTCCTGAAGACGTGTGCAAAACTCGAAGTAAAAGTGAATGTGTGTGTGCTGCAGAGGAGAAAGAGAAAGAAGTCCCCTAAAAGATGCAAACTACGTGTCTGGGATCATACGATGAAAGGCACAAGTGGCACCTCGAAACACGTGTGGCACAGACACGTTTAGCGCACAAAGAAAACTTCTTACAACCCCAGAGAGGGAAGGAAATGTCAGTGTTTTTGATTACCCAAAGTCTGCAAACTAGCCAGAAACATCAATGCATATCAAAATCAAATAATGTTTCTGAAAGAGGTCACATCTGCTTTGCCTTTCTTTCAAGTTCGCTACTCATGTTTGTTTGGATTTCGGGCATATCCGTCTGTCATCTCGCCAGGCTATGCTGAATCAAGATGAGAAAACGTGGTTACTCTTACTTGCTGTTGGCCTAGCTGAGCTTGCTTTATGGACCCTGAACTTTGAAGGGTAGAACATCCAAAAGCAGAGGCGACCATGGCGACCGTGTTGTTCACTGTGACTCAGACCCTATGTCACCACCAGTTCATTGGTCATTTCCCAGCCTGGGTCTCCGCGAGATCACAGCCCTACCAGCTTTTCTTACTCTTCCTTCCCAGCTTGGATGGGGAGGTGGGGGGTGAGATCTGAATTCTTTTTTTTTTTTTTTTTTTTTGCATTTATTCGTTATTGAAAGAGAGAGAGAGACAGAGCATGAGCAGGGGAGGAGCAGAGAGAGAGGGAGACACAGAATCCGAAGCGAGAGAGAGACAGAGCATGAGCAGGGGAGGAGCAGAGAGAGAGGGAGACACAGAATCCGAAGCGGGCTCCAGGCTCCGAGCTGTCAGCACAGACCCCGACGCGGGGCTTGAATTCACAAACCGTGAGATCATGACCTGAGCCGAAGTCAGACACCCGACCGACTGAGCCACCCAGGCGCCCTAGATCTGAATTCTTATTCAGTATCTTCTCAGGAGGAAAAATACCATGAATTGAAACACAAAATATTTATCAGTCTTTATTCTTTTCTAGTCCTTATGCTAGTTAATCTATAGGAGAGAAGTAAAATACCTCCAGAATTTAGAAATGGGATTATTATGGTAAGAATTGAGGTCCTTTGTAGAAACAATGCAAGGAAATAGCCTTTATAAATCTGGAAACACTTGTATTTTTTTTTAATGTTTATTTATTTAATTTGAAGGGGAGAGAGAGAGAGAGAAAGAGAGAGCATGAGCCGGGAAGGGTCAGAGAGAGAATCCCACGCAGGCTCTGCCCTGTCAGCACAGAGCCCAGCCCACCCAGGCCTCGATCTCATAAACCGTGAGACCATGACCTGAGCCGAAACCAAGAGGCAGATGCTTAACCAAACAGGCCACCCAGGGGCCCCCGAAACACTTATTATGTAAAGACTCAATGGTAATTTAAGTAAAAGAAATGAAACCTAATCACTTGTGTTCTATTTTAACTGGGAAAAAAGCTGTACTGATGGGAGTGCAGGAAAGGTGGGGGAAGGAGGGCATGAAGAGCAAGGGTTGACGCGTTTATCGCACTCTGCAGGAGGAGACCTTCTCCTCGAGGCACCACACAGAGACGGTCTTGGGCTTCACCATGGTCGGGATGGAATAATACTTCATAAAAGCAGTTGTAATTAATTAGGGGCCCACTGTGTTCAAGGCTCTGGATTAGGTCATTTTTTGTTGTGTCATTTAGTCCTGACCGAACAACTTCCCTCCAGTTTACAAATGAGGAAACCGGGGCAGAGGGGTTAAATGACTTGCCTCAAGTTACACAGCTCATGGGGAGCAGAGCTGGCCTTAAATCTGGATCTGACTGATTTTGAATTCACTGGTTTCTGTTTTAAAAATCGAGTACCTACTGGGGCGCCTGGGTGGCTCAGTCGGTTGAGCGTCCGACTTCAGCTCAGGTCACGATCTCACGGCTCGTGAGTTCGAGCCCCGCGACGGGCTCTGTGCTGACAGCTCAGAGCCTGGAGCCCGCTTCAGATGCTGTGTCTCCCCCTCTTTCTGCCCCTCCCCTGATGGCACGCTGTCTCTTTCTCTCTCTCGAAAATAAATAAAAGCATTTTTTAAACAATAAAAATCGAGTACCTAGTAAGTGCCAGGAACTGGAGGCAGCAGTAAAACCAAATAAACAAAAGTCCCTGTACTCGTAGAGCTGTGTTCTAGTGACTGCACACAACTAAATGAAACCGAGTCCATCAAAGGGCAACGGCGTGGTGAGCAGGGCAGGTACTAGAGAAGGCCAGGGCGAGGTGACAGGCTGAAGCTGGCCAGACAGGACACGCCTTGCTGAGGAGGCAACGCACAAGGGGTGTGACCGCGAGCTTCAGGGATACCTGGGGCAAGACTAGAGGGAACAGCAAGCTCTGAAGATCTTTCCGGTTTCCCTTTGCCCCCCCAGGGCTGCCTGCATCCCTCATCCTGACTCCAGGCCCACCAGCCACCTTTCTGATTACTGATTCTGGTCCCCGGGTGTCCCGAAACCCTGCAGGGGACACCCGGAATGGCGCAGTTACCTGAGCGTACCGCCTGGGATTGTATAATAAATTGGCATCTGGTCTATAGGAGATGGTTTAGGGTGAGCCCGACTCTAAGAAATTGATGCCTCCGGTATTTGGAACCTAGGATAGAAGAGGTCGTTCTTCCAAGCCAGGCGGCAGCCAGGCCTGGGTTCAAGTCCTGGTTCCACTGCACGCTAACTGTAATGCCAGGCCCGTTGTCCTCAGCCTCTCCGGGCACTGCGGTCCTCATCCATGAAGGCAACTACACTGACCACTCAGGATATTTGTATGAAAGGTGAAAATGTCTATAAAGCTTTAGCCACGCTGCCTAACTTAGAAAGGGTTCAGGACATGGTCATTCCGCCCCTGGGCCTTTGCCGTGTGGCCGCTCGACCTCCCTAGGTGATGTCTCTTCCTGACTTCACAGAAAAGCAAAGCTCTCAGTGTATGTGCCTGCTATATTCTTGTTCTTCTCACAGAATCTTATATGCACTTCCACTTACTGACATTGTTCCATCAGTATTTGTAATGCCTGTAGTGCGGTGCAATGTTCTAGACTTGGCTCTAGACCATCCAGCTTGGATTCTCGCTCTACAGTGTTACCAGCTCTGGCAGCCTGGATCACGTAATCTCTCTGAAGCTCACTTTGTCTGTGAAATGAGGGGGGGCCTATGTGATGTTTAAGGTTCCTCCTTTCCTGCCCTTGAGATACTCCAAGGGTCACCGTCAGGTCGCCTGCAAATAGACTTGTTCGGTCTGCTCAGCAGTTGTAATGTGTGAAGCTTGTGAGCCCTGCCGTTCACCTAGTAATTCCGTTTTTGGAATTTAACTAGGAAATCACACAAGTGCACAAAGATATGTACACAAAGACGTACAAGGATGCCCATCAGAATACTCTGGTAATAGTGAAAGCCAAAAGCAGTTTCAGTATTCAAATAGATTAATGGGGGCGCCTTGGTGGCTCAGTTTGTTAAGCATCCGACTCTTGATCTCAGCTCAGGTCTTAATCGAAGTGTCCGGAGTTCAAGCCCCACATCGGGCTCCACATTGGACATGGAACCTACTTAAAAATCTTAAAAACTTAGGGGTGCCTGGGTGGCTCAGTCAGTTGAGCGTCCAACTTCGGCTCAGGTCATGCTCTCACAGTTCATGAGCTCGAGCCCTGCGTCAAGCTCTGTGCTGACAGCTGGGAGCCTGAAGCCTGCTTTGGATTCTGTGTCTCTCTCTCTGTCCCTCCCCCTCTTGCACACGTGTGCGCGTGCGCTCACTCTCTCTCTAAGTATACGTTAAATTTTTTTTTAATTTTTTTTAATTTAAAAAACAAAAATAAAACCGAAAAGATTGATGTCCCGGTTCCAGTGAGCTCCTGCTGTGTCCCATGCTCTGGTCTGCTGCTTGGATGCACCAGTGACCGAACCAAGATCCCCGCCTTACATCCTAGCAGGGGCAGATGTACAACAAACAATCGACAGAGAAAGGAAAGTGTGTGATACGTTGGAAGGTGGGAAGTGCTACGGGAAAAGGGCAAGTGAGCAGGTTGAGGGGGATCCCAAGAGCGGGGAGTATTGTCTCAAACATGGTAGCCAAGTGGGCCTCGTTGAGAAGGGCCTGCAGCTGGCGAAGGAGTCGGCTGCACAGAGGTCAGGGAGGTACACGCTCCAGGCAGAAGGGAGAGCCAGTGCCAAGGCCCTAAGGCAGGAACATGCCCGTGTGTTTAAGGAAGAGAAGGATGCCGGGCGCTGGAGCAAAGGTGAGTGAGGGCGGGAGGAGGGGAAGGAGGCAGAAGGGAACCGGGGACCGAATCACAGAGGGTCTTGTCGGCCTTTGTGAAGATGGGCTTTTATTCTGAGTGAAACGGGAAGTGTTTGCAGGGTTTGGGCAGAGGAGTGCCCTGATCCACGTTTGTGTGTTCGAAGGGATGGTCCGGCCAGTACGTTGAGAGTAGACCGCAGGGAGACCGGGAGAAACAAGGCCATTAGGAGGGTATTGCAGCCACGGGGGAGGAGAGCTGATGTCTCAGAGAGGAGAGCCTAAAGAAGACGGAGAAAAACAGTCAGATCCCTGGTATATTTTGAAAACGAAACCAACAGGACTTGCTGACAGATTGGACGTGGGGTGTGAGAGGCAAGAGGTGGAAAATGACTCCCATCTTCCGTCCAAGTAACAGGAAGGGAGGGGCCCGTCCGTGACCAGGGGAGGCCTGCGTGGGACAGGCCTGGGGGAGGAGATCAGGAGGTAGGTTTGGGAAGTGTTAAGCTTGAGAAGTCTGTTGGGCATCCAAGAGAAGCCGCGTGTCTTTGCTGGCTATTAATACTTCACGTACCTCAGTGTTTGCAGAGCTCTCCAAATGGATCAGCTGATGGAGGAGCGAGGAAAATTATTCAACTATTAAGTGCAATGAGTGTCAGATGCTTCTATTTTATTTTATATATAGATGTTTGGGGAAGAAAAGGCACAGATAGATACCAAAATAGTAGCAGTAGGTAATGGGATTGGGCTTCTGAGTGATTTTCCCTAAATTTCTTTTTCCTTTTGAGAATGTGCACTTCCTAATATCTCTACAAAGTAATTTATAGGACAGGGAGATTTGCTCTCAAGAGCGAGAAGACCGTGACTTCCATCGATAAATCGTAATTATTTTTTCCAACCATTACCGAGTTGTTGAATCCCTGGATTGTTCACAGGTTTTTTTCTTTGTGCATAGGAACACGGGGAGCAGATGGCTTTCTTTTCTTCTCAAGTATTTTCTCATGTTCTACTCCCAAAATTCGAAATAACAGACTAAAAGAAAGACTTGTCGCTCTTAAATACTGCCAGATTATTCTGCAGAAAAACTGAACCGACTTAGAATGTCAGCAATGAAAACACTGATAGACAACCTATTGGGAAAGATATCGTCCCCTGCTGGGTCAGGATGGATTTTGATTGCACACCAGAAAAGTACCAGCCTTTCTTCATCCACCACGGCGCGGGTGGGGGGGGTATAAAAGGCTTCATGCAAGTCTTCCCTGCTTTCCAGGTGTAGGAATCGGCGTGGTCCACGCTGGGTACGAGAGACGCCTGGCCCATCACCTGGGAGCACACAGCACACCCTCCATCCTGGGAATCATAAATGGGAAGATCTCCTTCTTCCATAATGCAGTCGTCCGTGAGAACCTACGACAGTTTGTAGAAAGTCTTCTTCCAGGGAACTTGGTGGAGAAAGTAAGTACCCCGCGGAGAAGAAATTTACGAGGTCCCGGGACCCCTGGCTGTCCTGAACTCTTGTCCGCAGTCCTCTCAGGCCTGAGTGTCGTTTCGAACAGGGCAAGACATATCTTAATTAATTAATCATTCACCCGAAATCATTTCAATGAAGTCAGTAGGAGACTGAAAATCGAAACAAAGTAGAACAACCGAACAAATCCCTGCCTGTTAGTAACCACTGTGCACATACACACAGAGGTGGGGATCTGAGCCTAAAACGACAGGGGCTCTCTTTTTGTGAGCAAAACTCAGATCACAAGGTAGGATGAAGGATTTCTTTCTGACTGGTGAATTTGAAGGTATTTGTCTATGAAAGTATTCAAATTGAATTACATTTGGTTACATGACACTGACGTGCTGCCTACTGCTCTAAGGAGGCACCTTACGTTTGGTTACGTACTTAATCGCATCTATGGAATACGCAAGATTCCACAAAATCAAATAGTATTTTTGGAACTTTCAGAACTTAGAGTAATGCAACAATATGAATAATTTCACAAACAAAGGGTTGAGCTAAAAAAGCCAGGCACAGAGAGTTCATACTAGTTTACGATTTTTTATACTTAAGCATTCTTTCCCCCAGTATCTGAGGTTAGGGATCAAAGGAACTAGAACAGGATTTTTTTGTTTTAATTAATGCTTTAAGTTTATATATTTTTTTAATGTTTTATTTATTTTTGAGAGAGAGAGAGAGAGAGAGAGAGAGAGAGAGCAGGGGAGGGGCCGTGAGAGAGGGGGACAGAGGATTCAAAGCAGGCTCTGCGCTGACAGTAGTGAGCCCGATGAAGGGCTCAAGCTCACAAACCGTGAGATCATGACCTGAGCTGAAGTCGGACGCTCAACCGCCTGAGCCACCCGGGCACCCCAAGAACAGGATTCTTGTTTGCTTTAAGTGATTCAGTCCTTTAACTATATACCAGGGAGAGTGAACATACCAACATTTGCATCCTGTTTCCACATGCACTATTCATAGACTACCCCGCCAGCATCGTTATCCACAGAAGAAATATTCATTGGAGTTAGTGTGAAAGGAAATTGTCAAAGAGAATTTTGAACAATCACAGGTTGTTCAAATGGGTCCTCAAACGTTTATGAAATACCTATTCTATGCCAAGCACTGTAAGTGGGTACTTTTCAAGGAGCTCCCAGTCTAGTGGGTGATTATTTCCGTCTGATATGCTAAGAGCCTGTGCTTGAGAGCTGGGAATGGCTTCCTGGCCAGAGTTTGCCAAGGGAGGAGGAGAGGTGGTAGGGGATGAGTTCCAGGCCCCAGGAGGTCTGGGACAGGCAACAGTCTGCTCTGGATGAAGCAGTCACTAGTGAGCAGGAGAGGACCAGATGAGAGGCATTAACAGGAATCTCGAGGGCTTCCGAGGGCCTGGCTACCCCTTTGAGGAACTTGGGCCTTGGCTGGAGCCATTGAAGAGGGCTAAGCAGAGAGTGAAGTGCCCAGATTGAGGTTTAATATAGATCATTCTGGAAGCAGAACGGAAAGATAAATCTTTTTTTAACTATGAAAAGTTTCTAGGTAGAATTTTAATTTATTCATGTTTCTTCTTCTCTCGGTAGGATTATTTAAGGCATAAAGAGGGAAGCACAAAAGTAGCAAATCGGATGGAAATGAATGAAATCGTGTAACGTATAGACTGAGTGGGCCCACTTGTTTTTTTAAAAGCCATTTTGAAGGAGCAATCATTGCATTATCTTCCACAGGTTAATAGATTACGAAGCACAGTCTAAAATTCGAAAGTTCATTTTTTTTTTTATAACGTACTCAGCAATTGTTTCAGAAAAGATACGATTTCAGTCTGTCAGAGTGGGGCACCTGAAAACACGAAATCAATAACTCTGTTCTTTTAAAGCATTTTAGTCCAAGAAAGACAAAAGACTCATCGTCTGCATTTATTTTTTACAAAACAATCTTTTACACATACGTGATTTTGTTTAACGATCTCCTGACTGCCTTACAGTGCGGCTGTTGAGAACCAAATACTGAAACTGACATCCTCTTTTCAACTTAAGGTTACAAATAAAAATTATGTCCGATTCCTCTCTGGCTGGCAGCAAGACAACAAACCTCACGTCCTTCTGTTTGACCAAATGCCCGTCGTACCACTGCTGTACAAGGTATTTTGCGTGCCGGGGGAACGTTTGCTCTTCTGTTGGCGCAGTGAACTTGCCATGTGCTTGCCCTTCCCGCGAGTAAGAGCTGATCCAAAAAGAAGCGTTTATAAAGACCAGAAATGGGTCTATATATGGGCATTAACCACCATACACAGAGCACCTATGGGTGCCCTTACTGCGCTAGTGTGCCTTCCCCACACGTGCTAGTATTTAGTCCTCAGAAGAGCCCAGCGATACAGAGACCATCCGTGTTTTATAGACCAAGACATTGAAACTTAGACAGGTTGTAGAACCGACCCCCGGGGTGACTGTGTGATTCCCTTGAAGCCTGTCTGGACCCGGACCCGCCCCCCGAGTGACACCCTGTGGTCCTGCACTTGCGGCACACCTCTGGCTAGCGCTGGGACCTGAGATGCGAGAGGAGAGTGTCCCCCTTGACCTTGGGCCCAGTCACTGCCATCGTACAGGGTTGAGGTAATGCCTCAAACACTCCACACCTCCGACCCAGTGCAGATCTCAGTAAAATGAATATTTTCCTCTCTTTGTACACACACACACACACACACACACACACACACACACACACACACAGAAATCCCTGCGTTTGGCTTCGTTGGTACAGTTTGCGTGCGTGGAACACCATAGAATTCCTCTGAGTGCACCAGGGTCTAGCAGCCTGAGTGGGGCTATACAAGCTAACATTCGCCAGCCGCTGGTATGAACGAGTCACGCGTGGTGTGTGTGGTTCCGTGCCCTCAACTTAATTTCTTCCTCTCTATTGCACCCTAACAGTTGACCGCTTTTGCATACAAGGATTACTTGTCATTTGGATACGTACACGTCGGCTTGAGAGGGGCAGAAGAGATAACAAGGCAATACGACGTCAATGTCTACACCCCCACCATCTTGGTCTTTAAAGAACACATCCACAAGCCTGCAGATGTTATCCAGGTACGTGAGAGTCATCCTGTTGTGAGATTGCCCTCATGTTTTATCTTGACCTTTGTAAACAGCAAAATCGAACAAGGCAAGTGAGGAGGAGAAATTCGTTTTGAATTTCTTCCTTCAGAGGCACAAAATTTAAACACGAGTTTGGTTTTCATCTGATTTGGTACTATCTTGCTCAAAAAAAAAAAAAAAAAATCTTTCGGCAGGAACTAGAATGATGGGAACTCCGGGGCCCAGGGAGGAAGATACAGGGGGTTAGTGTTGAATGGGTGCACTTTTGGTTTGGGAAGTGAAAAGGTTCTACAGATGGACAGTCTGGACATGGCTGCACAGCAGTGTGAATATACTTCATGTCACAGAATTATGCCCTTGGAAATGGTTAAAATGGTCACTTTTACATTATGTGTATTTTGCCACAAAAATAAAATAAGAACCAATCATCATCTTTTCCCTCTAAAGTGCTCCTGTCAGAAAATCAATAATGTTCTTCTATAATAAGGTACAAAAATAGATTCAAAAGTCAGATGTAAAACAGTAATAAAAAGGAATTAAAAAACCATAAACTGGAGCGCCTGGGTGGCTCAGTCGGTTGAGTGTCCAGCTTCGGCTCAGGTCATGATCTCATGGTTTGTGAGTTCAAGTCCCGCGTCAGGCTCTGAGCTGTCAGCACAGAGCCTGGAGCCTGCTTTGGACTCTGTGTCTCCCTCCCTCTCTGCCCCTCCCCTCCTTGTGCTCAGTCTCTGTCTCTCAAAAATAAATAAACGTAAAAAAAAAATTTTTTTTTTAAACTAACTCGGAGACCATATACATGAATCTTTATCTGATCTTAAAGAAGAGCTAAAAGTCTTATTGGAAAATCTTCACTTGATTGTAAGTTTAAAATTTGCACATAAATACTTTATAATTTTTAAGTTAAACGATAAGCTGAGGGAAATATTTACAACCAATCTAAAAAAGATTCAGATCTTTAATTTTTCATGAGCTTCTTCTAGTCAAAGAGATCAACACAGAACATCCCAAAAGTGACCCCTTAATGGGTACAGAGCTTTCTTTTGGGATGATGGAAATGTGTGGGACTAGAGAGAGGTAATTGTGACACAACACTGTGCATATACGAAATGCCACTGGATTGTACATTTAAAAATAGCTGATTTTATTTTATGTGAATTTCACCTCAATAAAAACAATTTTTAGTAAAACTTTCCAAGAACTTTCCAAGAAGGCTGAGAATATGAACAAAATTCTGAGAAGAGATTCCAGTGACCAAGAAATCACTTTTAAAAATTAAATCTCACTGGGGCACCTGGGTGGCTCAGTCGGTTGAGCATCCAACTTCGGCTCAGGTCATGATCTCATGGTCCGTGGGTTCGAGCCCCGCGTCGGGCTCTCTGCTGACAGCTCAGAGCCTGTAGTCTGCTTCAGATTCTGTGCGTGTCTCTCTCTCTCTCTGACTCTCCCCCATTCACGCTCTGTCTCTCTCTGTCTCAAAAATAAATAAACATTAAAAAAAGTTCTTTTTAATTAAATCTCACTAATCAAGAAAAACAGTTTAACATATTCTTTTCGCATCACATTGTTAAAGATTTTCAAAGCAAAGATACTCAGTAGTGTTGAGGGTATAGAGAAACAGGACTCTGTTGTTTTGCTCACTGGAGGAAGCTTCAGAATTTTCAGAAAAGCAATTGGGTGATAATATATACATTGTCTAGATTCATTCAGGAAAAGACTACCCCTGAGTACCCGGCATGGGCCAAACCCTGCCCTGTGTGCTGGGGACAGAGCCCTGGACAAAATCCCCTGAATTCCCTGTCCTAGGGTCTGTTCTGTGTTCTAGCGGGGACAGCAGACAATTGGCATAATGTACTCCATGGTGGCATATCATACGGGAGAAGTGCTAAGGAGAAAAACGGCAGGAAAGGGGAATGTGGAATATCAGAGCAGGGGCACATTTTTTTTTTAAGGCAGAGTGGCCAAGAAGGGCCTCATTAAGATGATGCTTGCGGTGCCTGGGTGGCTCCGTCACTTAGGCGACCGACTTCACCTCAGCTCATGATCTCACAGTCTGGGTTCAAGCCCCGCGTCGGGCTCTGTGCTGACAGCTCAGAGCCTGGAGCCAGCTTTGGATTCTGTGTCTCCCTCTCTCTCTCTCTGCCCCACCCCTACTTGAGCTGTCTCTCTGTCTGTCTCAAAAATAAACATTTTTAAAAAGTTTAAAGGGGCGCCTGGGTGGCTCAGTCAGTTAAGCGACCGACTTCGGCTCAGGTCATGATCTTGCAGTCTGTGAGTTCGAGCCCCGCGTCGGGCTCTGTGCTGACAGCTCAGAGCCTGGAGCCTGTTTCAGATTCTGTGTCTCCCTCTCTCTCTCTGACCCTCCCCTGTTCATGCTCTGTCTCTCTCTGTCTCAAAAATAAATAAACGTTAAAAAAAATTTTTTTTTTTTTTTAAATAAAAAATAAATAAATAAATAATTAAAAAAAAGTTTAAAAAAAAAAAAAAGATGATGTTTGAGTAAAGACCTTGGGAAGGTGAGATTACCTGTTAGGAATCTTTCCTCAGAGACTAGGAATTCAGCCAAAACTTACATGCAGAGATGTTGAGTATCATTCGTAACAGTTTTCACTGGGGAGAAAATATAAATATGCAGCAGTAGGCTAATTATTGGTATATCCCAAACAGGGACTGCTCTACAGCCATGTAGCCAATTAAAATGGCAGTTCAAGAACACTGAATGATGGGGATGATTTTCGTGACATAATGTCAAAAAGAGCAAGCAGGATGCGTAACTGAGGGGCCTCACCCTGCAGCCGGTGGGGACTCTGTGGTCATCTCAGACCAGAGTTCCATTCTGAGCAAGGGAAGACACATTAGTTAATGAATAACTCAGACAAAATCATTTAAATGAAGTCTGTAGGATACTGGAAACTGAAACAGATAAACGCACAGAGACTAAAAGATCTCAAGGCATATCAACCGTATACACAGTTTCAACAGTGATCTCAATTTTGTAACCACATGTATGCATGTGTGTATATGTGTGTGCATGCACGTAGGAGAACACTGGAAATAAATACATCTCTTGATGGTAAAATTACATGTCATTTGCATATTGGGGTTTTAAAAAATCCCTACAATGAGCACGTATTCTTTTATTTCTTGAATGTTATTTTGAAAAAATCAAAAGAACCCCTTGACTCACCTTCTCCTAAAGGAAGCCGGGATGAGAAGTTCTGTAAAATCCTGTATTTCTTTCATGCAGTAAACGTTTCATCGCCTGCCTGCTGTGTAATGAATACAGAGGCGCCCTGACATCCAGAGTTAGTCTTTGTCCTCACGACCCAGTTAGAGGAGAAGAGGCCTAAAGGCAGTTCCCATCCACCGGCCTGGGTGACTCACTCAGACGCGAATGTAGGGAAAGGGCACTTGAGATGGGAATGAGGTCGGACATCGCGTGTGACAGAGCCAGACGGGGGAAGTGGACAGTGAGGAGAGAAGAGCAGGTTTAGGAAGAAGGTGACGAACTCAGCTGTGGATGTACAGGGTGAGAGCTGCCCACAGGGAATCTAAGGGGAGATGTCCGTCGGTCAGTCGGGTGTAGGGGTGTGGGTCTTAGGGAGCTGGGGAGAGGGATTTGTAGGCCACGAGTGAGTGGTCAGAGGCGGAACTCTTCAGTGTGGAGCGATCTCCCAGTGATTATGTGAGGTAAGGAGAGAAGGGGGCCAAGGACAAAATTGTGGACAGCCGTCAGCAATTGAAAAGGGGGTGTCCGATGGCGACTGAGTTGCTGAGAGGGTCCGTACGAGAACATGCTGGCGGCGTAGAGAGAAAAGATCATCTCAATCCAAGGTCGATCTCTGACGACTTCCCGAATTGCTTTTCAGTAATAGCTTCTACTCGTGAGAATGATTTATTTATCCCTTGCGGACAATTGTAACTCAAACACACTTAGAAAATTACTGGCACGGTGGATGCTTTACCAGTATGTTCATTAAGGACATAAAATGATATAGAGTGACTCCCGACGTCAAGTCACTTAGTAGGTGACACCAGCAGGACCACTGGTCTCATGGAGCTCTCCCGAGCTTGTTTTCCTTTGCTGGATAGTACGTTTGGCCGCACGGTAACATCTCGGTTCATCCTTCTTCTGACGGGCATTTCGGGGCTTTAGGAGCAGTGTCGCCATGAACACCATGTGCAATCTCCGTCCATCTGGGTGCCTCTAGGACAGCAGTTGGCAGATCGAGGTTCACAGACCTTGGAGTGGGGGTGGGAAGTCTGTGAGCTCAGAAGGATCTCCATAATCACACAGAGACATAACATAACTGGTCCGTTGTCTCTGTGTTGACGCTTGCCCTGATGGCGCGAGAGCAGTGGTGGGTAAAACTCCCGGGGCACAACCCAGAACATAATCGAAAGCCTGGGCCCCAGACCACCAGTAAGCATGTGTTTTCACTCCTAAGCAATCACCATAGAAACTAACCAAAACCACCCTCATTTATCACTTAATACCCTTGATGAAGCAGTGACAAGTATAATTTTGTTAATAAATCTGTTGACCCTTGAGTACATGTCTCTTGGATATTTTCAATATTCTTTGTGACGACACAGTGCTGCTACAGGCAGGGTATAAAGATTGTCTTGAGGGGGAGCATTTGTGTGATTACCTAACTCATGAGTTTTGAACTAGCCCTTTTCAATGGAACTTTTTTTTTTTTTTTTGGAGAAGGTGCGAGGCAGGGGCAGAGAGAGAGGGGGACAGAGGATCCAAAGCAGGCTCTGGGCTGACAGCAGAGAGCCCGATGTGGGGCCTGAAATCAAGAACCATGAGATCATGACCTGAGCCGAAGTTGGACACTTAACTGACTAAGCCACTCAGGTGCCCCAACGGGATGTTATTTTTACTTGAAAGAATAAGTGACAGACACCTATGGTTATTCAGACTTGGCTTTGGGGCAGACATTTCCTAAAAACTGAATGTAGTGAGCCTAGCCCTTGAACGGAAACAACTGATGGTATTTGTTGCCAATGACAAAATTCAGGTTTCCAAGAAAATTAGAATTTTGAAAAATTGATATCCGCCATTATGAACTTCTCAGAATTTTATGATAAAGTTGGTTCATCAATGTGGCGCACTTTTGTTTTATATGTATAATAAAATTTGCCAGCATTTGGAAGATCAGTGAACCAGTATTATCCAAATAACCAGTGCATGATATTGAAAAATCATGCGTGAGTAAAAGATCCATTCTAAGTGCAAGGTGATCAGTGACTATGAATTTAACAAAGTATTAAAAATTCGTTGAATCCAGGGGTGTCTGGCTGTCTCAGTTGGTAGAGCATGTGACTCTTGATCTCAGAGTCGCGAGTTCAAGCCCCACATTGGGCATGGAGATTACTTTAAAAAAAATTTTTTTTTTTAAAGTCCATTGAATCCAGGGGCGCCTGGGTGGCTCAGTCGGTTAAGCGTCCGACTTCAGCTCAGGTCACGATCTCACGGTCCGTGAGTTCGAGCCCCACGTCAGGCTCTGGGCTGATGGCTCAGAGCCTGGAGCCTGCTTCCGATTCTGTGTCTCCCTCTCTCTCTGCCCCTCCCCCATTCATGCTCTGTCTCTCTCTGTCTCAAAAATAAAAAATAAACGTTAAAAAAAAAAAAATTAAAAAAAATAAAAAATAAAAAATAAAGTCCATTGAATCCAGATAGCAACTAACTTTTAACAAACTACTTTCTATCGAATTTTTACATAGTAGCAAAGAATATCCACAGTTATGGCGGGGGGGGGGGGGGGGGGGGGGGGAGCTATTAAACTAAACCTCCCTTTTCCAACTGTGTATCTATATGAGGCTGGATTTTTCAGCCAAAACAACATATCACCACAGGTTGCACACAGAAACAGATATGAGCGGGACACCTGGGTGGCTCAGTCATCGAGCGCCTGACTTAGGCTCAGGTCATGATCTCGTGGTTCATGAGTTTGAACCCCACGTCGGGCTCTGTGCTGACAGCTCAGAGCCTGGAGCCTGCTTCGGATTCTGTGTCTCCCTCCCTCTCTCTCTCAAAAATAAAATAAAAACATTAAAAAAAAGAAAAGAAGCAGATATGCCAACCCACCTGTCTCTTCTCTGAGGCCAGACATTAGAAAGAATTGTCAGAATGTAAAGCAGTGCTACTCTTCTGACTAAACATTTTTGATTTTGGAAAAAATTGGGTTTTTTTCACTTAAAGATGTTTACGTTAACATGTATGAGTTTATTATTTTCTAATGAATTGCTAAATATGTTTAAAATTTGTCTAATTTGGGGTGCCTGGGTGGCTCAGTCGGTCAAGCGTCCGACTTCAGCTCAGGTCATGATCTCACAGTTTGTGAGTTTGAGCCCCGCGTCGGGCTCTGTGCTGACAGCTCAGAGCCCGGAGCCTGCTTCACATTCTGTGTCTCCCTCTCTCTCTGCCCCTTCCCTGCTCATTCTCTGTCTCTCTCTGTCTCAAAAATAAATAAACATTTAAAAAAATAATAAAAAAATTAAAAAAGATAAAATTTGTCTAATTTATATCTAATAAATATTAATAGGTAAAAACCACATTAAGCAAAAGTTCTTTGGGGTCCTCAGTAATCTTAAGAGTGTAAAGGTGGGGCGCCTGGTTGGCGCAGTCGGTTAAGCGTCCGACTTCAGCCAGGTCACGATCTCGCGGTCCGTGAGTTCGAGCCCCGCGTCAGGCTCTGGGCTGATGGCTCAGAGCCTGGAGCCTGTTTCCGATTCTGTGTCTCCCTCTCTCTCTGCCCCTCCCCCGTTCATGCTCTGTCTCTCTCTGTCCCAAAAATAAATAAAAAACGTTGAAAAAAAAAAAAAAGAGTGTAAAGGTGGGGCACCTGGCTGGCTCAGTCAGTAGAGCATGTGACTCTTGATCTCCGGGTTATGGGTTCGAGCCCCATCTTGGATGTAAAGATTACCTAAAAAATAAGATGGTTTTTTTTTTCGTTTTTTCAAATACTTATTAAGTTCTAGTTAGTTGACATATAGTATAATATCGGTTCAGGAGTAGAATGTAGTGATGTGGAATACCCAGTGTTCATCATAAAAAGTAAATAAAATCTTTTTTTAAAAAAAGCGTAAAGGTGTTCTGAGACCACAGAGTTTTGAGACCCGTTGCCTCTAGGGTGTATCTGGTTGCAACATTGCTGGGCCCTGGGCTGTGCACATCTCTAGCGTCTCTAGGTGGTGTGTTTTCCGAAGGGATGTTACCAGTTTCCACCTCCACCGGTCACGGGCGAAAGTTCCAGTGCTGCACCTCCTTGCCGGCACCGGTTCAAGTTCATGTTTCCGAGTTGACTGAGTCTGTAGCTGCATCTCCTTGTACTTCTGCTTTGCGTTTCCCTTAATCACAAGGAAGCTGATTATGCGCCTTCTGGATTTCCTTCCCCTTTGCTGGCATGCCCACCAAGTGTTCCACCCATTGTTTTCTATTGAATTGTCTCCCTTTTCGCTAATGATTTGTAGCCACTCGCTTATCCAGCTAGACTCAAGCAGTGTGAATTCCTGGCGCGTCTGGCTCTTGCCAGCTTATGTTTGTGAGGTCTGTACGTGTTGTCTGTGGAGCTTGGCGTGAATATACTACAGCGTAGCCAATCTGCTGCGGACAGACGTTTAGATCTTTCCACCGTTTAGTTATGTGACCAGTGATGCTCTGGATATATTCTTGTGTTTGGTATCATGTTGGTGAACACATGTTCTTACTTTTAATGTAGTCGCTCGCGTCAACAATTCCCTTTATGATTGGTTCTGTTTACTCTTCAGGACGCCTTTCCCTACAGCGAGGTAGTGAGGATAATCCTTCCGTGGAGCTTCTAAAAGCTTTACGGTTTGTCTTTTGTACGCCGGGTAGCAGCCATCTAGAAAGAGTCACGATAGCTCACAGAGCAAATCCTCCCCCTTTATTTTTTGGGTTTTAGCAGGGTGGGGAGGTGTCTTCAGAAGCACCTTGGCCGTTCTTGGTGTCTTGCACATTTTGTATTCGCATTACGTTCTGTCTGTCAAGTTCCATCAAAACAAACAAACAGAAAACTTGTTGGGATCTTACTGATTTGGTATTGATTCTTCAAATCAGTTTGGAGAGAGGGGCAGCTCCGTGGGTTGAGCGTCTGACTCTCAATTTTGGCTCAGGCCGTGACCTCGCGGTTTGTGAGGTCGAGTCCTGGGTGGGGCTGTGTGCTGACAGTGCAGAGCCTGCTTGGGATTCTCTCCCCCTCTCTGCCCCTCCCCTGCTCACACACATGCACTCTCTCTTTCTCTCAAACAAATAAAACTCTGAAAAAAAATTATTTTATATAAGTTTGAGGAGAACATGCCTCTTGACCAAATTGAGCCTTTCTACCCATGAGCATCATAGATCTGTTGCCATTTGTTTAGGTGCTCAGTAATATGTCTCCATAAGCTTTTTTTTTTTTTTTAAAAGGATCTTATTTTTAAGTAATCTCTACACCTAACATGGGGCTCAAACTTATAACACCGAGATCAAGAGTTGCACCCTCCGCCGACTGAGTCAGCCACATGGCCCTCTGTAAGCTTTTATAATTGTCTCTGTAAAGATCGTGCTTTTTCTCCAGCTTACTTCTAGGTACCTCATATTTTTTATGCTGTTGGAAAGGGTATCTTTGTTATTACATCTTTTGTGTGCTGGTATTAGGTGATACAGTTAAATTTTTTTTAACGTTTACTTATTTATTTATTTTGAAAGAGAGCGTGTGAACAGGGGAGGGGCAGAGAGAGGGGGGGGAGAGGGAGAATCCCAAGCAGGCTCCACGCTGTCAGCACAGAGCCCGACTCGGGGCTCGATACCCCAATACCATTCATTATTAAACACTGACTCCGTGTCCAGCAGTCTTGCTAAAACTCTCCTACTGATTTAAGTAATTTATCTGCACCACCTTTTGGGTTTGCTGAATTGCAGTCACATCATCTGAGATTAATGGCAGTTTTGCTTCATTTTCTTCCAGCCCTTATTTTATTTTATTTTATGTTATTTTATTTTCTAATTTTTTTTTGTTTGTTTATTTCTGAGACAGAGACAGACAGAGCATGAGCGGGGGAGGGGCAGAGACAGAGGGAGACACAGAATGTGAAGCAGGCTCCAGGCTCCGAGCTGTCAGCACAGAGCCCGACGTGGGGCCTGAACTCACGAACCGTGAGATCATGACCTGAGCTGAAGTCGGTCGCTCAACCGACCGAGCCACCCAGGCGCCCCTATTTTATTTCTTTTTCTTACTTTACTGCCGACCTCTGGTGTGACGCAGACTAGAAATGTAGTGATGGGGGGTTGGGGGGGCATCCTTGTTCCTGATCTCCATTTCCCCAATAAAGTGTGGCATTTGCAGAAGGCATTTTGTAGCTACCCTCTTCAGATTAAGGAGGTTCCCTTCTATTTATTGTTGACCTGAATGGTATTGGTTTTTATCAGATGTTTTTTCCACATCCATTGAGAGATTATCTTGTTTTTTTGTGTTTAATCTTTAATCATCTAAAATGTGCCAACTAGATTAATTCATTTTCTTTTATTATTTTTTTTTAACATTTATTTATTTTTGAGACAGAGAAAGACAGAGCATGAACGGGGGAAGGTCAGAGAGAGGGAGACACAGAATCGGAAACAGGCTCCAGGCTCTGAGCTGCCAGCACAGAGCCCGACACGGGGCTTGAACTCACGGACCTCGAGATCATGACCTGAGGTGAAGTCGGCCGCTTAACCGACTGAGCCACCCAGGCGCCCCGATTAATTCATTTTCTAATGTTAAGCCTAATTTGAGCTGATCAGATAAGTCCAGCAGGATCGTGACTTATATTATGCTTTGGGTATACTGCTGGATTCAGTTTGCTAAACTCTTGTTTAGGATTTTTGCATTTGTGCTCAGAAACGAGGTTGACTTCTGACTTTTCTTTCTCTTGAGGCCCATGTGAGGCTTTGCATCAGGAAGTGAGGTGGGTGCGTCTCCCTTTTTCTATTCTCGGGGAGACTTTATGTAAGATTGGATTGTCCTCTTGAAAGTTTCATGGAAACCATCTGTAACACCATCTGGGCTTTGAGTTTGTGTTTAAGGAAAGATCTTTGACTACCACCAGTTCACCTCCTTTAATGCTTATACAACTCTTTAAGTTTTCTGTTTTTTTTCAGATACTGCCGTATTTTTCTAGAAATTTTTCTCTTTCATCTAAGTCCTCAGATAACTTTAACTTTTGCAACACAGGTGGTGATACCTCCTTGTCATCCTTGATAATGGTCATTTGTGCTTTCTGTCTTGTCTTCACGATGGGTTTTACCAGAGATTTGTCCATTTGGTTGTTAGGTCTCCCAGAGAGCCAACTTTAGCTTTGTTGCTTCTTTGTTTCTTCTTCTCTTCCTATGTTTGTTGTGCTTCATGGATCTCTGTTTTCATTATTTCCTTCTTTCTCCTTTCATATTTTTTGTTGTTTCTTGTTAACTTCCGGATATAGGCCTCTAGGTCACTAATTTCTTTTCTGTTTTATTCATTTTTTAACATTACCCTCCAAGTGCTGCTTTAGCTATATACCCCAGCGTGTATAAATAGTGTTTTCATGAGTCATTCAAATTCAGAGAATTTTTTAAATATCTGATAAGTTCTTCTTAGTTAAGTAGGTGATTCAAAGTGTGTTTCTTAAAATATAAGGATTTTCTAGTTGACATTTTATATGGATTTCTAGATTGTGGTCAGACAGTCTGCTGTCTGTCTAATTTCAGCTCTTCGAAATGCACAAAACTTAGTAAAAACAAAGTGGCCATCATACGGTTTTGTTGTCTGCCTTTTATACTTAGTAACCTTGGTACTTTGGAGTTTATTTTTAATTGTTCGGTTTACTGCCAAACTTAAATGGAAGTCAATTTGCCTGGAATTCAAAATAACTCTTAAGGGACGCCTGGCTGGTTTATTTCATAGAACATGTAATTCTTGACCTCGGGGTCATCGAGCCCCATGTTGGGTGTGGAGCCTACTGAAAAATAAAATCTATAAAAACAAAACAAAACAAAGTGACTTTTTAAATCTGCCAGCATAAAACCTTACACAGGGGCACCTGGATGACTCAGTTGGTTGAGCCTCCAACTCTTGATTTCAGCTCGGGTCATGATCTCACGGTTCGCGAGGTCAATCCCCATGTCAGGCTCTATGCTGACAGCGTGGATCCTGCTTGAGATTTTCTCTCTCGCTGCCCCTTCCCCACTTGTGCATGCTCGCTCGCTCTCTTGCTCTTTCTTTCTCAAAACAAATAAATAAATAAACATTAAAAAAAAAAAAGTATACAAAAACTCTGTAGTGGAAAGAGCACTTGGTTTTCCTTTGACTTGAAATAGTTCTGTCATTGCGTCCAGCCCCACACTATCAAATAGATTCCCACGTGTTGATTTCTTCGGACGGGACCTGTCGTATTTATTATATCACTTTAGCCAGGGTCCGCCACACTTCTCTTCCAGTTTTTTTTTTTTTTTATATAATCTTTGTCTTGAGTGCGGTTTCCGTACAACGTGACATTAGTTTCAGGTGTACAAGCTAGTGACCCAGCTTCCCTGTGTGCTGTGCTCACGACAAGTGTGGCTGCCATCTGCTGTCGCCATACAACGTGAAATTACAACTTCACGGGTCAGCCACATTTTTTTTTCAGCTTCTACGTACAGCCCATTGGCAGTGAGCCGAGTGACTAAAAATCAACTGTTTGTTGGTTTTTCCGCAGGCCCGAGGTATGAAGAAGCAGGTCATTGACGACTTCATCACCCAAAACAAGTATCTACTGGCAGCCAGGCTCACCAGCCAGAAGTTGTTCCATGAGCTGTGCCCCGTGAAACGGTCTCACCGACAGAGGAAGTAAGGACTCAAGGCTGTGTCCCTGTCTGTCACTGCAATAGAGAGGCCACGGCACATTCTTCTACAGGGCGATTAAACATCTACCTGTGACAGTCAGAACTTTCTCTGTAGGTAACACATACTGACTGCCCACTCTGTTAGTAGGGGGGTGTGTGAATCCAGGGTGCCAGCCTGGCCCAGGGGGCAGAGAGGATCTCCCTAATTCGCAACCCTTTAGCTGAGGCCAGAAGGACGAACGGACTTGGGCCAGTTGTCGGGGACAGTCTGGGTCCCTTTAAAGAAGCACAGATACGAGAGAGTCCCTGCTCCTACAAGAGCGTCGCACACAGGGCGAGCCTTCAGAGGCCCAGGAGCGGGGCTGGGGCAGCAGCTAACCCTAGGGAGCTGTAGGACACTGAGGAAATAGTCAGATAATTAGCAGGGAGTGGAAGGCTGAGGCACATTTGTTCATACAGGGCGTCTAAAAAGTCTGGAAATACAGGGAAAATGTCTTTTTAGACATTTCTCGGATGAATGAATCAGTGGCTTTAAATGTAGGGCTAGTTCACTGGGAAACGTGTCTAGATAGGAAAGGAAAACGTACTGCTCATTTTACTTGAAGAGATAACTAAAATATGATTTAAAGTGAGAAAATTTCCCGGTTTCCAGATTTGTCTGATTCCTTTATTCCTTTATAAGACTAAGAGAGAAGAAAGACGTTAGCTCGATATAAAGAAGTATATCCCGGACCCTAAGGATTGTTGTGTATGTGGCCCTCAGAAAATCTCCCATATCCACCCTCTTCTCACCTGTTTTGCCCCTGCCGCCCTAGAGCAGGCCACCGGCACCTGTCGAGAGACCCTGCTAGCCTTCTAACCAGTCTCTGCTTCCATACCCCTCTTGTGCCTTCCACACGGTTCTCCACACGTCAGCCAGTGATCTTACTGGAACTGCGTATTGGGCCCAGTCTCTCTCCATCAGAGGGTCTTTATCTTGCGGTCCTCTCCGCCTGGAATGCCCTGACCCCTTTCTTTCAGGCTTCTGCTCACCTCTGGGAGGTGACATGTCCCTGAGCAATCTGTCTAATGGAGTGTGGCGCCCCCCCCAACCCTGGACTCTCTCTCTCTCTCCTCCTCTTCTTTTTCATAACAGTAGTTACTGCTTGTCACGATGTATCTATTTATGTGTGGTCCAACTTCCCCACTAGACTCTAAGCTCCACAAGGGCAAGAACGTTGTCCATCTTAGCAGGCATACAGTAAGTGCTTCCTAAATATTTGGGAGAAGGAGGGGCGCCTGGGTGGCTCAGTCGGTTAGGCATCTGACTTCGGCTCAGGTCGTGATCTCCCAGTTCGTGGGTTCATGCCCTGCACAGGGCTCTGTGCTGACAGCTCAGAGCCTGGAGCCTGCTTTGGATTCTGTGTCTTCCTCTCTCTCTGTCCCTCCCCCCACTTGCATTCTCTCTCTCTCTCTCTCTCTCTCTCTCTCTCTCAAAATAAATAAACATAAAATTTTTTTAAAAATATTTTGGAGAATGAATAAATGATGAGCTACACTTACCCTTGGAAAGATTGCAAAGGAAGCCCTTCAGAATGAGGCTCAGAGACCCCCAGCCCAAGATAGATTTGAACAACCCTGCCTGTGGCAGAAGAACTACAACAGTTGGCTTCTGGAAGCCCTTCTGCATCAAGGACTCAGAGCCGTTGCCCTGAAAGAAATTCCTGGGCAGCTGGGTGGCTTAGGCGGTTGAGCAGCTGACTTGGGCACAGGTCATGATCTCACGGTTGGGGAGTTCGAGCCCCGCGTCGGGCTCTCTGCCATCAGCGCAGAGCCTGCTTCTGACCCCTGGCCCCCCTTGCTCTCTGCCCCTCCCCTGCTTGCTCTGTCTCTCTCTCAAAAATAAATAAACATTAAAAAGAGAGAGAGAAAGAAAGAAATTCCTAAGTGTGGTAAAGTTTGCTTTGGGGAAGACATCACCAGTCTGGAAAAGAACAGGTCATCGGTGACTTGGAAATCCCTCGTCGGAGACCTTCTCACACCCGGCTTT
The DNA here is from genome assembly GCF_024362965.1 of Panthera pardus. Lineage (NCBI taxonomy): Eukaryota > Metazoa > Chordata > Mammalia > Carnivora > Felidae > Panthera > Panthera pardus. The sequence continues at coordinate 95,383,707 of NW_026526666.1, read as the reverse complement.
CGTCTGTAAAATGAGCGCCTGCTCCTCGTCGCCTTTACCTGCCGTCGCAGATCCTAGCCTTGGCCTCGGAGATCAGTTCATAAAGTCTTCTCTTTTGTTGTTGTGCAGGTACTGTGTGGTTTTACTGACTCCCGAGGCTACCAAGCTGGGTAAACCCTTTGAGGCTTTCCTGTCCTTTGCCCTGGCAAACACACAGGACACAGTGAGATTCGTGCACATCTACAGTAACCGGCAGCAGGAGTTTGCCACCACCTTATTACCGGACAGTGATACGTTCCCAGGAAGATCCGCGGTGAGTCATGGATTCTCTTCTGACTCTGAGCTCTTGACAAGCTCATGGCGCCTGATACTGTTTTCTCCTCCTTTGGGAGTTTTGAATACAGATTCCAGAGATCCAGAAATCTCTGAGCCTGTTTTGAAAGCCCACTCCTAAAACAGTCTTTGACCTTGGGGATTTCACCTCCTAGATTTTCAGCCTTAGACCTTCACAGAAAGCATCTTTCCTACGGGTAAAGGTTCAGGAGTGTCAGTTGTTTTCCCCAGTTTTTCTCCCCATGCCGGGTCTAGTCTTAGAGTACCTACTTTGTAAAATCTTCCTTAGACCACCAGGCTAAGGAATTTCTCCCTCCTTTACTTCTGCCTCTTTTTTTCACTTCATTTTAATTGATCTCTCCTTCCCTTCCCCTCCTTTGTCATCACTCTACAGAAGCATTAAATCCTCTCTTTGTCATCTTTTTGGTAATCATGGAAAATCTCTCTAAACGAGAAAGTTTCTTTATTATATTGAGTCAGAGGTTATAGAAAAAAGTCTACTCAGAAGAAAGAGCTTTAACTTTTAGCAAAAGCTGTGGAAAGTCACCATAGTTTCTTTGCCAGAAAAAAATGTAAATCTCTCGCGCATATTTTCTACCGATCCATATCCGTGTTTGAGTTCATTGCTGACTCCACTGGATCCTTTTTTCCACCCCCCCCCCCGAAAAAAGACCAAACAGGAACTTCCCATTCTTTTGGAAAGACTTCTGATGGCTTCCTCTCTTTTCCCGCCAGGTGTCTATCTTGGAAAGGCGCACCACGGGAGGAAGGGTAGTGTATAAAACCCTCGAAGCTCCCTGGACGGGGAGTGAGAGCGATAAATTCACCCTCCTGGGCTATCTCGACCAGCTGCGCAGAGACCCCGCTCTCCTGTCCTCGGAGGCAGTGCTCCCCGACCTGACCGATGAACTTGCCCCTGTAAGCACGTGGCCCAGGAGAGGGGGCTCCGGGCAGGGCTCGTGAGGAGCCTGAGCAGAGGCTGGCAGCACGCAGTCGTGGGCAAGGACTTCTCCCGCCTGGGGTTCGGGCGCCCCGTCCTGACCGACGTGTGTTTTCTCTCCCAACAGATCTTCCTCCTCCGGTGGCTCTACTCTGCTTCCGACTACATCTCGGACTGCTGGGACAGCATATTTCACAACAACTGGTGGGAACATTGCTACTTTGAATTTCTCTTTCTCCAATGCTAGTAGAACCACTGTGTTTCTCTTGAAAACTCTGTCCTTCGATTTCAGTGTAAACTTGATCCAGACAAGTGGCAGGTCGTGTACACGTTTCCGACACGTGTTCGTTCCCTTTTTCTTCCTTGCAGTCACTTCACTTTTTACGTGTTTGCTGGTTGACCCTTTCCCACTGGTTGGGTGAGAAAGGATCACCCGGGGCCGTGCTTGCACGCAGCACAGCCTGGGCCTGTCCTCTCCATCCAGGCGCCCCTGATGCCCAGCCCAGGGCCTGGCCCACACGGGGGCCGGCGTAGCGATGTACAAACCCGTCAGTGAGTTAACCAGAGAAGGGAGGCATGTCCCACCCCCACCCCCCAAAGTACCACGAGCTCCTGAGGGACAGAGCCACGTCGCCCTCACGTCAGTGATTCCTGGCACCCAGCACAACTCCTGACAGATGGCAGGCCTTGGAGGACCGTCGGTGGGCGAATTAAATTTTAGAGCGCCGGTCCTAGAGGAAATTGCGAAAGGTCACCTGTTTCTTCCTGCTCTACCCCCTTTGGGCCATGTCTGAATTATTCTGGCCAGAAAAAAATCAAAATAAAGGAAATAGTCCCACAGACTTTTTAGCCACCGATACCACCCTTGACATCAGAAAGTTCTCCCACATTCACAACATAAATCCTCTGACTTCCTTCTGCAGAACTTACTAAGCAGAATCTATTACGTTGAGACAAAATATCAAAGTTTTATTTGTTTTAAAGTTTATCTTAGAGAGCATGAGCAGGGGAGAGACAGAGAGAGAGAGGGAGAGAGAATCCCAAGCAGACTGCATGCTGTCAGTGTAGAGCCTGATGTGGGGCTCGAACTTACAAACCATGAGATCATGACCTGAGCCGAAATCAAGGGTCAGACGCTTAACCGACTGAGCCTCCCAGGCTCCCCGTAATATCAAGCTTTTGGAATAAGCAGTCTGAACTAAAATGGTGAGGGAAAAACTGTCCGCTTTCCCCACCACCACCCTCACCCTCAAAAGAAACCTCTATTTGTATGAAACTAGAAAGTGTTTATTGATACGAAGCCTTTTTGGTTTGGGGTTTTTTTGGTTTTGTTTTTTGTTTTTTGGTGTTTTTTTTTGGTTTTGTTTGAGCCAGGGAGAAGATCCCTCGTATCATGAACTGAGGTCACAGCAGCCCATCCAGAGCTGACCAGGGTTTATTCCCTTTGTTTTAGGCGGGAAATGATGCCCCTTCTGTCCCTGGTCTTCTCTGCCCTCTTCATCCTCTTTGGCACAGTCATCGTTCAGGCTTTCAGGTAAATGCCTGTGTGGCTTCTCAGTGGGATTTCCCAAGGGTGGGCCCCACACCTCGGGGTCATTTGTACTGTTCCTTCTGTAAAACTCTTTGTTTCTTTTTTTTTTTTTTTAATTTTTTTAATGTTTATTTACTTTTGAGAGAGAAAGAATGAGAGAGTGAGCATGAGCGGGGGAGGGGCAGAGAGAGAGGGAGACACAGCATCCAAAGCAGGCTCCAGGCTCTGAGCTGTCAGCACAGAGCCCGACGCGGGGCTCGAACTCACCAACCTCATGATCATGACCTGAGCCGAAGTTGCATGCTTAACCAACTGAGCCACCCAGACGCCCCTGAACTCCTTGTTTCTTACTTTAGTGACTCAAACGATGAGCGGGAGTCACACCCTCCAGATAAAGAGGAAGTCCACGAGAAGGCCGGGAAGACGGAGCCAAGCTTCACCAAAGAAAACAGCAGGTTTCTCTAACGGGACACCAAACCCACCCCCACCACACCACCCCGGCAGGAGAGCCACAGGCCGAGTTGGTCTGACAGAGCGGTGTTCCAGAACCAGTCTATACACGCACTCGGGTTCACCTCCTTGTGTGTGAGATGTCAATTTAGGGGCAAGTCAGCTGCCGGCTAGTGTTTACTGAGACCCCGTAGGCCTTTAGACACAGGACCTACTTACCTTCTACTCAGTACCTGCAGGCTCTCGATCTCAAATTTGATAATGGGGGCAGGAGGCCAAGTATGTCAGAGCCACTAGACGAGCCAGAAGCAGAGAAGGGTCCTAAAGCCGCTTCTCCACCAGCTGAACAGTAGCATCTGAAAGGCTCTTCGTAGGCCCAGGACCACCAAGGAGGGACCGTCCCTGTCCTGCCAGGGTGCCGGGCTCGAGAATATTAAATAACCTGTCTAGTCTGGTTGGAACAGAGCATTTTCTTCCTCCTATTTTTTTTTTTTCCAAAGTAATGGCATTCCCCTGTCCTGATAACATCTTAATTCCTCGCTGTCTCCCCACAGCAAGATCCCTAAAAAGGGCTTCGTGGAGGTAACGGAACTCACAGACGTGACCTACACCAGTAACCTGGTCCGCCTGAGGCCGGGCCACATGAACGTGGTCCTCATCCTGTCAGACCCCACCAAGACCAGCCTACTGCAGAAGTTCGCTTTGGAGGTCTACACATTCACTGGGTAAGCTCGTGGGAGGGAGAGCAAGGGAGGGCACGTTCGGGTGAGGGGGGAGCTGGAGGACAGTTTCCTCCTTTTCCCCTTGACCACGGGGGGCTCCTTGCTTGCAGCGAGATGTTGGCTGCGACCTCTTCTCCCCTGACTCCCTGTCCCGATGCTTCTGAACAGAAGAGCTCCCCCCCCGGCTTCTTCCCTGAGCCTTTCAGGGAGCTCTACCCCTGTCGCTCTCGTGTGCTTTTACTGAAGCCGGACACCGAGAGGGACACAGGGGACACCCGGCAGGAGACAGGGCGATGGGGCAAGCAGAGCGTGGCGCGTGTTGAAGCAGCCCTCAGGTCCCAGGGGAGTCCCCCATTCTTCCCATCTTCAGGCCCCACCCGACGCAACGCCTCCTTCTGCCACTTGAAATCTGACTGAGGCACTCGTGTCCCCTGCAGTTAAAGGCGTCAGGGTGTGCCCTAAGTCTTTCTTCTGTCCTTCCGGCAGGAGCAGCTGCCTGCACTTCTCCTTCCTGAGTCTGGACAAACACAGAGAATGGCTGGAGTACTTGCTGGAGTTTGCTCAAGATGCAGCCCCGATCCCAAACCAGTATGACAAGCATTTCATGGAACGGGACTACACGGGTTACGTGCTGGCCCTGAACGGCCACAAGAAATACTTCTGCCTCTTCAAGCCCCAGAAAGCAGTGGAAGAGGAGGAAGCCATGGGGTCTTGCGGTGCCCTTGACTCTTCCCTCCATCTGGGCGAATCGCGGGGGAAACCTTCCTGTGGCCTTGGACCCAGGCCCGTCAAAGGAAAATTGAGCAAGTTGTCCTTATGGATGGAGCGGCTGCTGGAAGGCTCCTTACAGAGGTTTTATATCCCGTCGTGGCCCGAGCTAGACTGAGAGGGGCTCAAGAGAGACTTAAACTCTTCAGGCTTTTTAATAGGCCCCTGCGAACAGGCCTTTTCAGGACTCAACCTATCACCGAGGACAGAGAATAGATTCTAGATTATCCTTCTGGAACAATGACTAGAAGAATCTTTCCTTTGTCCTGTTCTAACCTAGGAGTGAAAAACACCTCAAGCTGAATCCCCCAGATCAAAAGATTTTCCTGTGGGTTTCTTCGCCCTCGTTTGAATGCCACACCATGTAAAGCAGACTGCTCATTCCCTCTTTTTTTGTCGTCCCGTCCCGTCACATGCTCACACCTCGCTCCCCTGTCCTGTCTCTGTGCTGTGGGAGAAGCTGGGGGCTCCAGCCCTCAGCGGTACCCAGATGGAACCTCGCGAGCCCGGAGTGCTGGTCGGGTCACTTCCCACCCCCGCTCTGCTTCTGCCCCGGTGCATGCTGCGTCACCCGGACAGCCCACGGCAGCTTCTAGGCCCTGCATCCCGAAAGAGGCCCGGTTCCAAGCAACCTTAACATTTGATAGTTCTTCCAGTCGTCAGTGGCTAAAAGTATATTTGGGGGGTATCCCCCTGCCCCAGTTTGGCAGCCATTTAAAAGGCTGGGGATAAGTGGGGGCTCTGCATGTGAATTTGGTTTCCTTCCCAAGACAAAAGAAGGGAGGGCTGGGCAGTGACCGAAGTGACCTCTCGGTGGTGTCCCCCCCGGCCGCCGCCTCAGCACTAGATGTCGCCAGGGAGGGATCTGCACGGCAGGAAGTACTGTAATGACTTTGAGCCATTCACGTGTACGTTTTCCCATGCCTTTCTCCCTCTGTCAGTTTTAGGGTATGAATCTTAGGAGCCATGATTTGTGACCTTGTTCTCCGGACATAGAGATAAGCTGCTAGAAGCCAGTAGATGTTCAATGAAGACACCTCATTCCCACCTGCCATGAGTCAGGCTCGAGGAACCTCCAGTCGTGTCTCTTTAGTAAACTACCAGACCTGTCTTTGTATCAAGGAACTTAAAATTTCTTTTCAACAATTGTATTTTGAACACTGTTACCCCCAAAGTGCTATAACTTTGGGCTCTCTCTTGTGACAAGTGACCCAAGACTTGTTCTAGACTCCTGTTTGGCAAAAGGCTTACTTTGAGCTTCTGGCCTAGATTTTGATATCTCCGTTGCTTTCACTCTTAACAACTGCTTCACCAGTAACAGGGTCCGACCCACCATCAGCACCCAGCTTGCAGAGCTCCAGTGCACAGTGGATCATACCAGCCAGTTAGAGAGCTTGCCTTTTTTTCTTGTCTTTTTTCTTTTCTTTTTTTTTTTTTTTTTAGGGCAGAACCACCGGTGGAGTTTGAACAACTTCCAAGAGTGGTCAGTTCTCTTGTCAAAGTAAATTTGCCCTTCTATAAAATGAAGGGTCGGAATCAGTGATGGGACATTTACTGAGTTAGTATTTCTTTAATCATAATTGCTTGAAACTAAGCGATTCGGATCCTGAATAATTTAAATATTGAGCTACAATGGCAAGTAATTAATTATTTAAGCCCAGGAGTTCCTGTAGTTTCCGTGGAGAGTCTGTAGCTTTATTTAAAAAAGAAAGAAAGAAAGAAATCACTGCCAGGCTGCATTTTTTTTCCACATGATCCTCTAAAAATTGGATGCTTGCTCTGGTGGCCGTATCTCCTGGCACCTGGCCCAGGCAGGCGTGATTAAGGGACTCATTTGGTTCCTCGATGCACCGTCCTCTGAGTTATTTTCTAGGTCTTTTACGGCCACGTTGCTGATACGAGTGGTGTTTTGGTTCAGTGGTGGGCTTTTTAACTTCTGGTCCTAATGGGATTCGTGACCTTCATTTCTGAAAACAGAATCTCCCCAGCTTTGTTCACTTTAAAAATGTTTCCCATTAAAATCAAAAGCACCTTCGGACAGTTAGCCGCACCCCCCCTTTGCACTGAGAAAGGAAAGTGAGAATAGGATTAGAAACATTCCCGGCAAGTTCTTCCACTGGTCTGTTTGGGGCTGAAAGAGATGTCCCCCAAGAGGACACTAGGGAGGTTTTACTTCGACTGAACTTCGCCCTTGACCACCCACGCCTATCCTCCTGAACGTTCCCGTGAATTTGTTTACTTTTGTGTCAAATGTATGAGCCGCTGTCACACTCGGCCAATGCCACCTTTTCCCCTCTTGTGTGTAATCACACAGACCTAATTTCAGTTTGAAGTTAACTTCCTGGCCTTTGAATATGTTGAGACTGACAATGTTGTTTTATTTTTAGAAGTAGGGTTTTCTGGTTGATAGAGACTACGCATCATGTTTAGCAGATGGGGATGAAAACTGGCCTAAAACAAGTCTTTGTAGAATACACACCTACTTACAAATATTTTTTTTTATCGTCCAGGTGCCGGTGGCATAATTTGTCTAAGAGATTGTCAGCTATGAGTCAGCAGCGTTTCCATAAGACCACCTTGACTTCCATTAAGCACCATGGTCTCTCTCTGCCATCACCTACCGACCGTGAAAATTTGGCCGTACTTTTCAAATTAATAGGCTGATTGCCTCCTCGTTCAGCACATACATGTTTTTCCTGATTTAAAAAGAAATGCGGTCTAACTGTGTTTTAAGTGATTTGTTTTGTTTGGGAAAAGAGATTGGAAGCAGACACTCAAATGTTTTCCTGAGTAAAATTCTTTAAAAGCTGATGCAGAATGTCTTTACAGATGACATAATTGCTCGCATCCAAATGCCTGACCTTGTCCCTTGGAAACAAATGCAGTGTGGCAGCTGTGAAGGTGTCCACTCAGTTTGTCAAGGAGGAGGATGAAACTTGAGAGAGCGGTCTGAAAAGAAGGTGAATATTTTGCACTTTTGATACTCTTAGGAACAAATAACTCACTTGGCAAATGGTGTCTTTTTTATGTTGTTTTCGTTTTGTATTGTGAACAGGCACTGAAGCTGATGTTATTTTTGTTTTAAGAATATTACAGACTGGAAACAGAAATAAACTATTTTAATGTGTGACGATTACGCGTCGCCCTTGCATCAGGAAGAGGAGGGTTTGATCATGGACCCGTTCTCAACAAAATTGAATTTGTGTGTAACTCAACACATGCCTGAATCTTCAGTGCAGATCTCAGGAGCTGCTATCCTAGAGGGTGGGCCAGCGCGAAGAGCAGATGATGCGAAACTGAGGCAGGGAGTAGGTTAAGGAAGTGTCACCAAGGGCACTTTGGAGGCCACCCGCTGTCTGGTTGAAAAGACATTCCATGCGCCCTCCTGGGCTGTTGGGTGGGCAGTTTCTTTGTGAGGGTCTGCATGTTACTTTCAAACTATTTGTTTATGTTCACAAATGGCCTAAAACCCAGACGCAGCCCTGGGTTCCTCAGGAGGAGCCATAGTGTAAAGGAAGACAAACTAGAGACATAGGAGATGTTTATACGGGATTCTGTCCTATGGGTTGTTTTCTTTTTTTATATTTCATTTCTCCAGTTTTTAGATAATCCTAAACTAAATGCTCTGTCCCTTGTAACAACACACGTGCTTCTCTTTAATTCAGACTCCTTAGAAATATTAGCTGTTGGATCAGACTTCTACTGAATGCCCTGATTTTACAGCCTCCAGTGACACTCTAGCAGAAGGTTTTACTGGCGTAAACTCTTGAGTACTCGGGCCTCTTGCGCATAAATTCCTGAGAACCTGTCATCGACACAAGCTGCTGATTTATCAGGAAGAGCACGAGGTTCAGACGACTGTCACTTTGGGGAGCACACACAGCATCTCAAACAGCAGGTTAGCTGCCAGGAGGGCCGTGTTTCCTACAAAGATAAAAAACCAAAGGTGAACAGCGGGCCGAGCCTCTCGCTTGCCTTTGTGCCGCCTTTCCAGATTCCCTCTTCTGCCCAGCCACCCTGTGGACACGCTTTCCCCTGAACCAGAAGGTTCTTTGTTTACAAACAGATTCCCACCCCAAAGGAAAGCCTAGAATAATGGTGTGTATTGTATTTATCACCTACCCTCCTCCGAAGCTGACAGGCCTCAGTCTGTAAGTTCTCTAAATTGAAATTGTCGGGGCGGCCTCTGCTTTGAATATCTCTCCTAAACCAGCGAACTGCCCACTTTTTTAATATTAATAAACATCACTTAGGCCGCGACAATTCACTTCTCCATGAAACAGCAAAGGAGGAGAGGGGGCTATGCTATCCTACTACCAATTACCTTATCACTGTTCCTGCAGGCTGGTTTTCCTTCTGCTGACGGGAGGGCAAGCTAGTAAGAGCCACCTCCCAGGGGTGTGTGTTCGAGTTAATTAGCTCATGTCTGTAAGGTGTGGAGCAATAGGTTTATTTTCTTCACTGCAAAACACGCTCAGCAGGTTCCCAAGTTATACAAAAGGACGCAGCCATCTTCTACTTATTAAGCAGATTAATAGAATTTAAACTCGCAGCTGCTTATGGATCACAGTACTGTCGCTTACTCACCAGAAGGATCATAAGGCGGTGACACTTCCACAAGATCACAGCCCACCACGTTCAGGCCTTGACAACCCCGGATGATTTCCAGCGCCTGTGCAAGACCAAGCCCGAGTTGTCCACAGCAGTAACCATTGACCGGGAAAAGCAACTACAGAGATCTCAGTGGATCTCTCCCAATGCATGCCCACCCTTGGACTTGGAGCTGTTGCTTCCGCTCGATAAACGTTTATCGACTGCCAGGCACACTGCTGGGCATCACGTAGACACCAATGGCCAACACACAGCCCCTGCTCCCGAGGGGGGTCCATCGTGTGATGATGGACACAAGCAAACCAGTCATTTCAATGTCATGCATGAAAGCTTTCAAGAAAAGCAAGCGTAGGGGTCCCTGGCTGGCCCGGTCAGTAGAGCATGCAGCTCTTGATCTCAGGGTTGTGAGTTCGAGCCCCGTGTTGGGTGCAGAGATTACTTTAAAAAAAAAAAAAAAAACCACAAGTGTAGCAAAGTATAATACAAAACCACCCAAAGAGCTGGCTGAGGGAAGCCCTCCCCAAGGTGGAAACACTTAGTTCAAGGAATTGACCAAGCGGATTAGGGATAGGGCAGCCTGGGCAGAAAGACACACGCAAAGACCCCAAGATGGAAAGAAATACCGGTAGTTGGATGTGGCCAGAAGACAAGATAAGTGAGGGGGATGGTAGGAAGAAGTCACGTCATCTCAAAGAGTTTCCATTGTGCCGGTGAAAAGCCCAGAAGAATGATAAACTGAGGAATGAGGATTGTGTCTTAGAAATCTCTCCGTGGGGAACTGATGGAGAATGGCTTGGAAGAGGTAGTTGCTAACATGCCCCTTTCTTAGAGGAGATAAGATCATTGATAGGTGTAAGTGGCCTTCATTTATTTACTCAAGTGCCTTTGAGTTCCTACCCTTTAAGTCAGGCACTGTTCTAGACTGACGGGTGGGCTGGTAAAATAAAAGCCCTACCCTCCTGCAGCTTACCTTCCAGTTATAACCACACTCCAATTCTGCCTCCTGCATTAATTTATACTCAGCACACCTTAGATCTTTATTTGGGGGCCACCTGGGTGGCTCAGTTGGTTGAACATCCAACTCTTGATTTTGGCTCTGGCCATGATCTCACAATCATGAGGGTCCGCACGTCAGGGTCCACACTGGGCACGTCACCTGCTTGAGATTCTCTCTCCCTCTCCCTCTGCCCCTCCCTGCTCATGTGCACTCGCTCTCTCTCTCTCTCTCTCTCTCTCTCAAAAAGGAAAAGAGAGAGCTTTATTTGGATGTTTCTAAAACTCTTGAACTACCTTGGTAGGTAGTCCCATAGTGAGCACTTTTTAAATTTAACCCCAAAAAGATAAGTTCAGTGTTTGTTTTTTTTTTTTTGGTTTTTTTTTTATTTTTTTTAACGTTTATTTATTTTTGAGACAGGGAGAGACAGAGCATGAACGGGGGAGGGGCAGAGAGAGAGGGAGACACAGAATCTGAAACAGGCTCCAGGCTCTGAGCTGTCAGCACAGAGCCCGACGCGGGGCTCAGAACTCACGGACCGCGAGATCGTGACCTAAGCCGAAGTCGGATGCTGAACCGACTGAGCCACCCAGGCGCCCCAAGTTCAGTGTTTTTAAGAGGGGATGCTGCAAACTGTCCCCATGAACCAACTACAGGTGATCAGAGGCACAAAGCTCAAATAACAGACAGTTATGTCCCAGAGAAGAAACGAGGGCCTTTGCCAAATCAGTCCACTCCTCGCGCCAGAAGAGTGTTCAACCTGTGGTCAGCCCTGAGCAGAGTAAAAGGCCAAGTGCCCTGCTTTTAAAATCCTATCCTGATCCTGAAGACTGACTACACGTCCCAGGGAAGTGGGGGGTGGGGGGGGCGCTGGCTAAGAATCCTCACCCCCGGGAACTATCACTGGTGAAACCTCCTTACCTGACTAGGGGTGAGACCAGCAATTTCGGGCGTCCCTGTCCCCGGGGCATAGGCGGGATCCAAGCCGTCAATGTCAAAGCTGATGTACACGGGTTTGCCTCCCATCTGCTGCCTCACTTCCCCCATCAGAGGAACCAGGGACTTCATCCAGCAGTCTTCAGCCAGGACCAGCCGGAAGCCCTGAGGAGGCAGGAAGTAAAGAGCAGGAGGTCGAGGCTTCTGCATGGCAGCATTTACGGGGCATTTCTCCTGTGCCAACCCCCACGCCAAGTGCTTGTGGACGCTTCACACGTGACCCCCCAATCTTCACGAGGACGGAACGGTCGTCCCCGTTTGACTGGTGAGGAAGGGAGGAACGACAGCTGGTGAAGAAGCAGGTAGGCAGTCGAAGCTGCCCCAGGGGGGACGGGATCAGAGAGCAGCTTGGCTAGGACGAGAGGGAGAAACTCGGGTCAGCTCGTGGTAGCACCTCCTCCAAGACTAGCCTTGGCACACTCTAAAAGCAGGGGACTTGGGTCTTTCCTGTTGGGATCTTGCCACACGTGTCCACCTAGGAGCCGCTCTGCCTGGTGGGGAAGAGGACAGGAACCGGAAAGGTGGCCGCTCGCCTTGGCTTTGGGCCTCCCCAGCTCTTTTCCAGGCCAGCGACGGCCCAGGGACGGGTGTGTTTCCGCCCGTCTCCCCACCCCAGCGACGAGAGGCCTCCTTTGCCTCACGAACTAACAGCCTCGCTCCTCTCAGCTCCACGTGACCCTCTCGATGGCCACTCGGCCTTCAGTCCCGTTTTCTGAATTTGGTCACCGAAGCCCCTGTTGAATCTACAGCTACCACTGAGGGGGCACCGGACAGAAAGGCACTTTGCAGACGGGGGACAGAGGGAGGGGCGTTTGGTTTGTCACCTGGCTCCAGCTGTATCTGTAGGGATCCAGGGTCATGGCGGAGCCCCGGATGCCGATCTGCACCACACGCTTACAGTCCAGGAGTCCCTCGTCCACGCACCGGCGGAAGGGCGTCCCGTGATAGACCTTCTCTCCTAGGGCCTTGTCAGCCGTGTCCGTGTGGGCATCCACGTGCAGCAGCCCCACAGGGCCATGCCTGATGACAACACACAGCTCAGAGGCCAGACCTCCTCCTGGGGCCTGAGCACAGCCACCCCCTAGGCTACCGAACTTCCAAACATGGCCACGGGGCGGAGACCTGCCATCAATTACCGGCCTTGCAACTGGTTTCCGTCTGCAAATGGTTTAGCATCTCAGAGCGATAAACTCAGAGAAAGGCAGGCAGAGAACAGACAGGTACTGAAGCTTACCCACCCACTGCCTAGCACCACGAATTTTCTTCACTTGGAGACGGAGAGGCCCAGGAGGATGAGAAGGAAGGATGGGGGCTCAGGTGAGCTCGGCTGAACTAATCAGAGCCTGTCTACAACCGGGGCACCGAGAAGCAGCTTCAAACCCAGCTCCCTCTCCATAATCTCCATCAACCCTGCCGGCCGCCCCAAAGAAACATATCGTCTAAATCGATGCTGGGCAAGCCCAGCCTCCAGAAAACACTTGAGCCCACCCACCACCAACCAGAAGGCTGCCCACATGTCTTTCCCTCATATGGATACTGGAGCCGCCACCGCCTTGGCCCTTCTGCCTCTTCTTCAGGCTAATTAACCAAAGTTAGTTCGTCCCTGGTAGACTTCCATCACTAGAATATCCATTTTCCCGTTCTCTGGGGAAGGGGCCCTTTCGGGAAGAAACGGGGCCCCTCCCCGGCAAGCAACATCATTGTGCATTTGGCCTTTGAAGCAAAACAGAAACTGAAGTTAACCGGGGTTGTATATTTCGCGAGGGGCTCATCTTCCCAAAACAGAGGCACAGGCTGAGCATGCATTCACCAGAGCCGATGTAGGGCAAGCCAGGGTGGCCAGAAGTGTTAAAAATAAACTGTCTTGGCTCCCAGCTGGTGACTGACAGAGACACCTGGAGCTCGCCCGACCTTAATTTTGATCCACAGAAGCAACTCAGCCGGGAATTTCCTATCACCCCAAATAACCTGAGCCAGCAGAGGTCACTCGATGCCAGGGAGTCGCAAACAACTCATTCCCTAGCCCCTGAAGTTTGAAACCCTGTGTGGAACCAGACGCCCGGGACTTACTTTTTTGCCATCGCTTGCAATATAGGATATGTGATTGTGTGATCTCCACCTGCAAAGAGGAAAAAGAAAACATCTGACATGTGGATAAGATGGGGGGGGGGGACCGTGTATTTTACAGAGCAATCCTCAAATCGCCCAACGGTGCCACCCTTTTGATTGGACTGAAGAACTATAACATACTCAGCTAAAATGAGATCTTGTTCAGTGGTGGGAAAATGGCCACTGGATACTCGGGATTACATTGTCATCTAAAAGAGGAAACGAAGGGGCGCCTGGGTGGCTCAGTCGGTTAAGCGTCCGACTTCGGCTCAGGTCATGATCTCACGGTCTGTGAGTTCGAGCCCTGCGTGGGGCTCTGTGCTGACAGCTCAGAGCCTGGAGCCTGTTTCACATTCTGTGTCTCCCTCTCTCTCTGCCCCTCCCCTGTTCACGCTCTGTCTCTCTGTCTCAAAAATAAAAATAAGAAAACGTTAAAAAAAAAAATTTAAAAGAGGAAACGGGCACCTGGGTGGCTCAGTTGGTTAAGCATCCGACTTTGGCTCCGGTCACGATCTCACGGTTCATGGGATCAAGCCCCACGTCGGTCATGATCTCATGGTGCGTGGGATCGAGCCCCACGTCAAGCTCTCTGCTGACAGCGTGGAGCCTGCTTGGGATTCTCTCTCTCCCTCTCTCTCTGCCCCTGTTGGCTCTCTCTCTCTCAAAACAAATAAATAAAATTTAAAAAGAGGAAACAAATTAAAGCTTACAGGTAAAATGTCTGGAACAGCTCTGTCCAGTAGAGCTTTCTTTCTGCAATGATGGGCATGTTCTCTAGCATGTGGCCACTGGAATGTAGTTCAGGCCACGGAGGAGATGAATTTTTTCTTTTATTTTAATTACTTTTAATTTTACTTTTTTAAGTGTATTTATTTTGAGAGGAAAAAACCAGCACGAGCAGGGAAGGGGCAGGGAGAGAGGGAGAGAGGGAGAATCCCAAGCAGGCTCCTTACGGTCAGTGCAGAGCCCGATGCGGGGCTCGAACTCACGAACCGGGAGATCACGCCCTGAACCGAAATTGAGAGTCAGCCACTAAACCAACTGAAAATTAATTTCAGTTTCAATAACCACATGTGGCCAATGGGCACTGCACTGGCCAGCTCAGTAAAGAAGTATTACGATGGATGGCCGTTAAAAACAACAGTAGCCACATTTACAGAAGCTTAAAATGTGCCAGTCAGGATGCGGGGCACTTTATGTGCGCTTTCATTATGTGGCCCTCACACAACACAGTGAGGTAGGTGCTATGATTCCCATTTTACAGGTGAGGAAATGACGCAGGAGGAGCTAGGGAGAGGTAAAGCTGAGATTTCAAACTGCGTCCCTCCAGAAACCACACTCCACACCACGCACGATGTTCTGCAGGCTGGGCCCACGCTTTTGGCAAAAATACATTTGGATATTTGGAAAAAGGTCTGTGTCATTTTAACTCTTTGTGAACTGGAAGAGAAAGAGAAATGGAAGGGTGGGAGGGGTGGGGGGATAAGAGGAAAACTGCCCCATAGATGGACAGAGAGACCCTGACTTGGAGGAAAATGCCCCTTCGCACCTCTCTCTCAAAGTCATATAAAAGCAGGTTCTTGAAATAGTTAGGAAGTCACAATTGAGCCCCTGTTGTGAGCCTTCCCCCCCGGGGCCTGGAATGGAGGAGGGAGGTGACAAAGGTGAGGTGGGTAGAGGCACTTGCTGGGATGCAAAATTTAAGGGACACCAAAAACAAAACAAAACAAAACAAAACAAAAAACCTCAGTGATTAAGATAAATACTACTAGTTTAATGTAATACTTTTAAAATTCAAAATCGGTACTCCCAAAAAAATCCATGATAAATTTTAAAGAAAGATAGGATCAGTAACACTGCTATTCTGAGCCCT
Organism: Panthera pardus; assembly: GCF_024362965.1. Taxonomy (NCBI): domain Eukaryota; kingdom Metazoa; phylum Chordata; class Mammalia; order Carnivora; family Felidae; genus Panthera; species Panthera pardus. The sequence continues at coordinate 95,368,401 of NW_026526666.1, read as the reverse complement.
ATCGGAGCCTCAGGCAAAAGGGAAAAGTCAGTCATATTTATTGTTGACTTTTGGCACCTCCCTGCCTCCCCCCTTAAATTTTGCACTAAAGCAAATGCCTTGCCTGTGTGCTGACAGCTTAGAGCCTGGAGCCTGCTTTGGATTCTGTCTCCCTCTCCCTCTGCCCCTCCCCTGCTCACGTTCTGTCTGTCTGTCTGTCTCTCAAAAATAAACAAACATTAAAGTGAATGCGTTTGCCTCACCCTAGTCCATCCCTGTCAATCGTACCAGTCCAAAAATGTAAATATCCTCCCCCCAGGGGAGAAAAAACATTAATTAGAGGGGCGCCTGGGTGGGTTAGTTGCTTGAGCGTCGAACTCGATCGTGGCTCAGGTCGGCTCAGGTCACGATCTCACGGTCGGGGGATCCAGCCCAGCATCAGGTTCCGCACTGAGTATGGATCCTGCTTGGGATTCTCTCTCTCCCTCTCTCTCTACCCCCACTCAAAATAAACAAACAAACAAAAAGGATTACAAATTCTCTTTCCTATGCCGTCTCCATATTCACCGCGGCTTGCCCGTGATAAATAAACCCTCCGTGCAGAGAACTGCACTTGCCCTCGTAGATGTTATTACCCAAGGTCAGAGGAATACAGCCAGCTGCTACGATTTTCTGATAGGCCTCTCGAATTAGACGGCAGCTGTCCTGAAGGTTGTAAAGATTGACATTCACATCACCTAGGTCTGCAACCGAGAGGGACTGGAAGGGGAGGGCCCCCGTGCTAGGGTTAGTCGTCCGAAGCATCACGGATTCTTCCCTGATCCGCCGGGGTCCAAATCTGGAGGAGGAAGAATCATCCTGTGAACCATCCCTGCAAGGTCAGAGGTCCTACCTCGGCCGGGGTTTCTCAGCCTCTGCACTGCTGATATTTGGGGCTGGATGAATCTTTGATGTGGGGGGCCATGCGGTACATTGTGGGATAGTTCCCCTGGTCTGTAACCGATTAGATGCCAGGAGCAAGTTGTGATAACCAAAAAGTCCTCCAAGGACACCACCAAATGTCCCCTGGGGTCAAAATCATCCCTGATTGAGAATCACTAAAACCCAGGCTGTATACTGAAGAGATTAAAGGCACAGATTTGGAAGCCCACCCAACATCAATTTACTAATTGGCATTAGATAACTTCTTCAACTCCGTGAGCCTCAGTTTCCTAATCTGTAAAATATTTACCCTCCTGGGTTGTTATAGGAATGAAGTGAGGTCATCTATGCAAAGCCCCTTGCATTCAGTAGACATTTAATAAATGGTGGCATTTCTACTTCAGATTATTCGTCTATACAGTATTTACATCTGTAAAGTGGCTGAGCCCAATCAGACATAGCTGATGCTCACTATTTAGGAAAACAGACTTGACTTCACTTCCTCTGCCATGATCTTAGGGAAAAAAATGCCTTGGGGCGCCTGCCTGACTCAATCGATAGAGTTTACCACCCTTATCTTGGGGTTGTAAATTCCAGCCCCACGCTGGGTGTACAGGTTATTTAAAAATAATTTTTAGGGGCGCCTGGTTGGCTCAGTCTGTTAAACGTCAGACTTTGGCTCAGGTCATGATCTGGCGGTCCGTGAGTTCGAGCCCCACGTCAGGCTCTGTGCTGACAGCTCAGGGCCTGGAGCCAGCTTCTGATTCTGTGTGTGTGTGTGTGTGTGTGTGTGTGTGTGTGTCTCTCTCTGTCCCTTCCCCACTCATGCTCTGTCTCCCGTTCTCTCTCAAAAATGAGTAAATGTTTAAAAAAATTAAGAATTTAAAAAATAATATATATTCTTTTAACCTTAAAAAAATAAAAGCCTCGTGTTTGAGCAATTCTTGATCGGGTGCCATCTAGATCAGGTGCCATCGGCATCGTGTGATGAGGGAGGGGGGAACCAACCGTCTGTCAGTCGATTAGGGGCGTTCTGGAGCCGGCACCAGCTTCCACCCCCACCCTGGCTGAGGGGAGGCGCCGTCCGTGGGGCTTTCGCGCCCAGTGGCCTCGGGTGGTCCGGCCACGTGTCCCCCAGTCCTGCGGGCCTTACCTCGCCCCGGGCCGGTTGGAGGTCCCAATGTCCAGGGGCACCCCGATGAAGGCGGCGTCCAGCCCCTGGGGGGAGGCCTGCAGCGGCAGCCGCATCATGGAGCAGACGCCCACCGGCCGGGCCACGACCTCGGAGCTGGGGGGCTGGTTCCGGGGAGCATCGGAGGCCCGGCGGCGGGGGCTGCGGCCCAGGTGGCGGAGCCCCGCGGCAGGACGCGCGCCCCCGCGGGCCCCCAGGCTCCGGGCGCAGAGGGACCCCAGCCGCCGCAGCATGTCGCCCGCCGGTCCCCGCAGCGGCCCGAACGGCCGACTGTGCTCAAAGGGCCGGCGGCCTGGGGATCAAGGGCGGACGAGGGGCCGCGCTCTCCCCGCCCCCTCTCTGGACTTCGGCCTCCGGCTCCCTCGGTAAATAGAACCGGGCCCCGGGGGACGCCCCCGCCCCCACCCCCGCGGCCACCGCACTGTCCCTGGGGTCTGCGCCCCGCAAAAACAAGCCCTTGGCGCCTGCTTCTCCCTTTCAGAGTAGTATTTTTTAAAAGCAGAAAGAGTTAAAGGGGGGAGAGAAAACTTTCTCTAAGGAAGAGAAATTGGAAATGCATTTTTTTTAAATAATGTGTTACGAAATGCCTGGGGTAAGATTCCCGGGAAGCAGAGTCTCTTGTTTAAGTTTATTTATTTTGAGAGAAAGAGAGCATGCGCAGGGGAGGGGCAGAGAGCCAGAGCGAGAGCGAGAGACCGAATCCTAAGCAGACTCTGCACCATCAGAGCTGAGCCGCAGGCTGGGCTTGAACACCTGACCTGTGAGACCACGAAGCTAGAGGAGATCAAGAGGCCTGTGCAACTGAGCTGCCCAGGCGCCCCAGGGGGTAGAGTCTTTCTAAATAACCTTTTTTTTAAAAGGCCTTAGAGACCAGCTTGGTGAAGGTCACACTGCCAGGGGGCCCCCTAATCTCCAGTCCTCTTTATTTCTGGCGGGGGGGCGGGGACCACCAGGGAAAGAAAAAGTGACTTGTCATGAAGTTATGTGAGCCATGGGTGGTGGTAAATACATTTTTTATCTCTGGAAGTTGAAATTGAATGGAAGAGGCCGGCATTGGCTTTAAACGGTAACCTTCATGGGGCGCCTGCATGGCTCAGCCGGTTGAGCATTGGACTTCGGCTCAGGTCATGATCTCTCAGGTCGTGAGTTCAAGCCCCGCGTCCGGCTGTGCGCTGACCGCTTGGAGCCTGGAGCCTGCCTCAGATTCTGTGTCTCCCTCCCTCTCTGCCCCTCCCCTGCTCATACTCTCTCTGTGTCTCTCAAAAGTGAATAAACGTTAAAAAGAAAAAATTGTCAATGGTAACCTTTACGTGTACGTCACACCTTAAACCCACACCGCCCAGCCTCCACTCTGCACGATGGGGGCAAAGTTTCCTAATGGTCAATCCTGGGTGTTCCGTGTCGCAAGACGGCTGCAGAACAGGTCCCTGCCGTTTTCCAGAAAAAAAAGCTACACTCCCTTACCACCCCTATGGACAGATTCTAGCACCATTTCTCCCATAGTGTTTGTCCTGGCTGTATCGTTTTCTTTCTTTCTTTTTTTTTTAAATTTTTTTTTAATGTTTATTTACTTCTGGGACAGAGAGAGACAGAGCATGAGTGGGGGAGGGGCAGAGAGAGGGAAACACAGAATCCAAAACGCGCTCCAGGCTCCGAGCTGTCAGCACAGAGCCCGACGCGGGGCTCGAACTCACAGACCGTGAGATCATGACCTGAGCCGAAGTCGGACGCTCAACCGACTGAACCACCCGGGCGCCCCCCAGTTGCCCATTTTCTGACTCCCCACCTGGATGGTCTGATGGCACCTCAGGTGGCCTGTGGCTCAGCAACTTTCCACCTCCTTCTTGATCCTGCTCTCTGCCCAATGCTTTGTTCAGTCCTGGTGGTTCCCTGCTTACAAGACCCCCACTGGCTCCCTCTGCTGTTACTGTGGTGCCAGCCACAGCTTTCCACTTGGTGTCTCCACTCTCCCACCAGATAACGCTTCCTGAAGCCAATCCACTTTTTTTTTTTTTTTATAATGTTTCTTTTTGAGAGAAGAGAGAGCGAGAGAGACAGAGCGTGAGCGGAGGAGGGGCGCAGAGAGAGGGAGACACAGCATCAGAAGCAGGCTCCAGGCTCCGACCTGTCAGCACAGAGCCTGATGTGGGGCTCGAACCCATGAGCCGTGAGATCATGACCTGAGCCGAGGTCGGACACTTAACCGACTGAGCCACCCTGGTGCCTCGCAATCTGCTTTTTAAATTCTGTTTCCTTTCGTGCATCTTCCAGTACTTGGCTCTCGAGCCACTGTTCACCTTACACAGCCCTCACTTTCTTGCCTCCAGTCCTTTGCTCATGCCATCTCCTCGCCCGGAAGGTTCTCTCCCACGACCCTCATCTCCACATGCCAATGTTCTGCTGAAGCCCGTGCTCAAACCACCGTCTCTGGAACTCTTAAAACCCTTAAAATTCTCAGTTTTCAAGTATAGGAACTGGGATCAGGAAAAAAAGTGAAATCCTCGCTCCGCGATCCACGTATCTCCATTACTTGTGGCAGGAGAGAGAGCTCATTCGCATTTCCGCTGGGCTTGGGGCGACAGCTCAAGGCAACGCTCCATCCAGCACAACGTCTCTTTGCAGTTTCATGCTTGATCTTGCACATGTGTGTGTGTCATTCCATTTCGTAATACGTTTATGTTAGCATTAAAACATTTGGTATTATTTACCAGCTAAATGTTCCCCCCCCCGAACTTTCCTTTTTAATTTATTTTTTATTTTTACATTTATTTATTTTTGAGAGACAGAGAGAGCGTGAGCAGGGGAGGGGCAGAGAGAGAGGGAGACACAGAATCTGAAACGGGCTCCAGGCTCTGAGCGGTCAGCACAGAGCCCGACGCGGGGCTCGAACTCACGGACCGTGAGATCGTGACCTGAGCCGAAGTCGGACGCTTAACCGACCGAGCCACCCAGGCGCCCCAAAATTGTATGATTTCTCTATGTGTGTCATGACAGGAGAAAGTTTCCAAAGCACCGTTCTGGCAAACTCTAAGTTCCGATCCGTGCTTCATCCTTTTGGCCAGCCTCTAATTTTTGGTGCCTTAGAAAACAAAAAACAGGAGCGTCTGGGTGGCTCAGTTGGTTAAGCATCCGACTCTTGATTTCAGCTCAGGTCATGATCTCGCAAACTGTGAGCCCTGAGTCGGGCTCTGGGCTGACAACATGGAGCCTGCTCAGGATTCTTTCTCCCTGTCTCTCAAATAAATAAACTTAAAAAAAAAAAGTAATAGAATAAATGTTTGGTGGGTGAGTGAGTGAAAGACTGAACAGATCTTCTGGAAGCTGCAGAGACCAGCTCTAGGGTGATGAAAAAGCCGTGACAGCCGAAGAATGTGAGGAAAACATTGTGTATGTTCCGGCTATCTGCGTGGATTCCCTTTGGCCTAAAGAATAATACAAGGGCTCCACAGAAGGAGTCAACACCTTGAACTTGTCTGTGCTTGCAGAGACTGAAGAAATGATCCTGCATCAACTCCCGCCTCCGTGAGACACCTGGCGTGGGGGGAGGGAGCTTTCTGGGACACTCTACCCACTGTTACACTTCTTTGTCCACTGGCCCTAAAGAAAAATAGTTTTCAGCATGTTTAGAATACTTCCATCAAAGTTGGTCAGACTCCCCACGCTTCACCTATAAAGTTACATACTCAACAATCCCTCAGGGAATACTTTACACACGAGCGTGGAGTTACCTCCAGCAGTGGCATCATCATTTCTGAATCTCGAAAATGGTATGTGCTATTTGAACACGACATTGGTCGTTCGGTCTATTCAGCTTGCCCAGTGGACACCGGGAGCCTGATTGATCCAACCACTTTTAGCCATGTAAATGGCCCACTCAGCCTCTCTCTGGTCCAAATGGGGCAAGAGAAAGGGAGGCGAGAGCATGAATTCATCACAGGCAAGACCCACCCACTGAAGTTTAAAGAATACCACTGTCATGTAGTTTCAAAGTCAAGCCAGGAGAGGGCACAGAAAACTTCTGCTTGGTCGGCTAATAAGGAAGAGGAGTTTTAGCAAATGGACAGAGCGCTCCTTCAATCTTCTATCATGTGACGCATAGTTTAGGTCATTTAGTCTGATTTCATCAGCCCACAACGATTTTATTATGCAGTAGGCCACCTTAATGTGATCTTTGCACCGTTTAATTCTCTCTTGCAGAAAATGTTCAGATTTCTTTAAGGCCCCGGCCGTTTCCCCTGATTTCTTTCAGATGGCAGTCCTCTTTGCCTCTCGCGGGAAGTCAGCTGCTTCTGAATAGCACCTCTTCCCCTGCAATAGCTAACCTCTCCTGACTTCTTGGTGCTGACGCACAGCTGAAAGTACATCGTCAACCTGCTCCCGATGGTGCGAACGGCGTTAGACAAATGCGGGGCTGATTATTAACTATAAACTATATACCCTGAGTAAGTAGATCTGACTCAAGTTACTAGTGAGACTGAATACTCAGTAATTGAGGACTAAAGGGGCTGAGGCTTAAAACCCAGGTTCCAGAATGATGGAAAGCTCAGGGACACGTGGGAAAATGCTACGGAGACAAACCCATCTGCGAACCAACTCATGCTGGGCAGTTCAGACCAGGAGAACGTCATCATACACGGTTGGAGGAGAAGGATGGAAGCTTGAAGTACAGATAAGATCTCATACAACAGAGCATGTATGATACAATGTTTCCTGCAGTATCATAAAGCCAATGGCATGAGAAAGTATTTGTTCTGTTTCATTACGACTTACTTTTACATCCCAATTTCTGTCTGAATTGAACACTCGGTGTATATTATCTCGTTTGTCTTTCCAATTACCCTACAGATAAAACATATTATCTATATTTGATAAGGAAACTGAAGTGCTGAGCCAGTGATGTCACAGTATAGTGCAAGGCCATTTCCTCCCCGGGATCCAGGATTAGAAATGGCCTTACCTGTTAAAGGTTTCAGTCAGAGTGGTTGGGAGAGAGTGAGTCTCACCATTTTTGGACAGTCAGGAGGATAAAAAAAAAAAAAAAAAAAAAAAAAACAAACAAAACAAAACAAAACAAAAAAACCTCCCCTGAATTGACATCCTTCCATAGTTGCTATCAAAACTATTTCCAAGTTCCACTTTTGACACTGAAGATCCAGGCTCCAAATATTCACTTCATGACTCAAACCTGGTTTCTGGAATGATAGCCATCAGCTAAATAATTTGTTTTAGCTCAGAGTTCAAAAACCAGAATGAGAACAGAATTCGGGCTTTCTGATTTCTAATTTAATATCCTGTCCACTGCCTTGTGGATGGGTCAAATCGAACTTTTTTCTTTTGGTGTCACCCTTGGCTTGATTTTCTCTCTCTTTTAAAGTTTAATCTTGGGGGCCCTGGGTGGCTCAGTCGGTTAAGTGTGTGACTTCGGCTCAGGTCATGATCTCACGGTTCGTGGGTTCGAGCCCCGCGTGGGGCTCTGTGCTGACAGCTCGGAGCCTGGAACCTGCTTCGGATTCTGTGTGTGTCTCTCTCTCTGCCCCTTCCCTGCTTGCACTGTCTCTCTCAAAAATAAATAAACATTAAAAAAATAAATTTTAATCTTCCTTTTAAAATCTTTACTTCTTCTGATTACAAAATTCATACGTGTGTATTGTACAAAATGAGAGTCCATCATTGCCTACCCCTACCCAAGCAAGGTTGTATTTCATAGCATATAAGGCTTTTGAAAAAAATCAAAACTGGGCTTAGCTTATATAAAGTGGTTGGCAACTTCCTTTGTTTCACCTTAAAATGCCTTGGAAATCTTCACAATAAGCTTTTTTTTTTTTTAAACCGCCTTATTTAGGTATAATTTATATATCACAAAATTCACCTGTTTTTAAGTGTACAATTCAATGATTTTTTTTTGTAAACCTGTGCAACCATCACCACAACCCAGTTTTAGAACATTTCCCCCATCCCTAAAAGTTTTCTCGTGCCTGTAAATAAGCTTTTTTAGAGGGTGCATTTTTGTGGATAATTACAATCATGAATAACAAGTCCCAGAAATTTCCATTTTGCCTAGCTTTCACTTGCTGCTGGCAGGCAAGAAGAAAATTGCAAAAGCCCATCAACAAATGTTGGAAGAAAACACCATAAGCTGACCGACAGCTGTTTGCTCAAAATAGTTTATTCATCCACTCCAGCTTTTACAGAGTGTCAGCCAAGTATCAGGCTATTGGTTAAGTCTGTAGGGACATAACGACGGATAATAGCTGTCTTCTCCTGGAATAAATTGGGTGTGAGTTCAATAGCATGCAACCTAAGAGTTTCAAGATTCAATGGTTTTGAATCATAAGTGTTCCCGATGGGTGTGGTATTTGGATTTCCACTTCCAGAAGTCAAGAGAGAGAAACAGAGATGATTTCCTTTCCCACCTCAACCAACCAAACGAGGACAAAAAATACGAAAACAGTGGTTTTTTTTTCAATACACCGAACATATGGCCACAGCGGATAGTCATCCCGAGCAAGAACAACAAAATGGGGTGAGCCTTGGTACTTGCCCTGGTTTTTTACCGCGAGCTTATGGGCTCCGGTGCAGGGAATGAAAACTGAGGCAGAGCTCAGTGGAGTCCCCGAGTTGTGAAGGCAGAGCTGGGAGCCCAGGGTGACCAAAGCAGCTGGAGCTCACAGGCCAGAGTCACAGAGAGGAGAGCTACACACACACACACACACACACACACACACACAGCAGAGAGAGAGAGAGAGAGAGAGAGGAAAGGAGAAAGAGAGAAACCCGGAGATCTGTAGATGGCCCTATTCTGGTATTCAACAAGTTCTGCTTTGCACGTTTATGTAAGAAAATTACCCAAGGTTGGGAAAAGAACCGCTTGAAAGGCTTAGAGGGAAAGGTGCTCACCAGGGTAGGAATAGTGCCTATTCCCACTAGCCAAATAAGAAAAACTTGTATAATTTATGGGGCATTGAGAAGAATATTCATGAAAGTCTTGCCTCAGAAGGAATAATCAGCCCTAGAACTAGCACTGCTCCGGTCCTAACAAATCTGAAAAGCAAGACCCCAGGGGCGCCTGGGTGGCTCAGGCGGTTTAGTGTTGACCCTTGATTTTGGCTCAGGTCACGATCTCAAGATTTGTGAGTTTGAGCCCCGCCCGTTATCAGCTCAGAACCTGCCTGGGATTCTCTGTCTCCTTCTCTCAAAGTGAAGAAATAAACTTAAAAAAAAAAAAAAAAAAGCAAGACCCCGAAGAATCAATCTATTCCCAAGTAACTTCACTGCACCTCAGAACAAAGTTTAAGATGTAAAGGAACACAAAAATATGCAGCACGAAACACGGTAACACTCACGATACCTGGCACCCAAGCATAAAATCCCAGGCATGGAAAGAGACAGGTAAATGTGGCCCATAACGAGGACACAAACCAACCAATAAAAACTGACCCAGAAGTGACACAGATTTAGAATTAGCCAAGATGGGGCGCCTGGGTGGCTCGGTCGGTTAAGCCTCCGACTTGATCTCGCGGTTCACGGGTCCACCAGTTCCAGCCCCGGGTGGGGCTCCGTGCTGACAGCTCAGAGCCTGGAGCCTGTTTCAAATTCTGTGCTTCCCTCTCTCTCTGCCCCTCCCCAGCGTGCACCCTGTCTCTCTCTCTCTTTCTGTCAAAAATAAACATTTTACAAAACTAGCCAAAACATTAAAACTATTAAAACTGTATTCCCTATCTTCAAAATATTGAGTAGCACCATGGGAAATTAAAAAAAAAAAAGATTATAACTGAAATTTTAGAGCTGAGCTACATACAACTCCCAAGCCCACGGCAAGTATACATAACATTTTTTTTTTTTTTTAAGTATTTGACTCTTCACTTCGGGGAATATATATTTTTTTTTTAATGGAAATCTGTTATCCTCTGGTCTGCAACTATTCAAGACACAATCTTCTCACCCAAGACGCATTAGCAGCGCACAGAGTCCCCACTGCCCATTTCCTTTCTGTGACCAAGGCAACAAGCCTAAGCCCTGACATAAGGCGCAAGGAAGCTTCGGGAAGCCACCCACGCCTGGGACTTGCACCAGGCCCCAGTTTCTCGGCTCGCCACGGCCTCGGTCACACCTCCGCCCCGAGCTGGAGTCTGAGCCAGTTCTCCCGAGCCGCGCTGGCCAAGGCGAGTTCACTGGCCTAACCCGGCGCGGCCCCGCGGCGCCTCGGCCGCCCGCTCGGTCTCACGGGACCACGAGCCCGCCCGACCGCAGGGCGCACGGGGGTGGGGATCGCCACCCGGGCTTCCGCCACAGAGGTGGCGACAGCCGCGAAAAGCCCCCGCAGGTCGCGGCACATCCAAAGCCCTGGCCGGGTCTGAAGCGCTGGACTCTACCTCCCGGGATAAACCCAGACCGCGGGAGGGTCGCCTAGCAACCAGGAGCCCAGAGCGCAGGACGCCAGGCATTGGCCTGCGCGTGTCACGTGACGAGGCGCCCCTGCCCACTGGGAGATTACGCTGCAGCCACGTGATGCGGCGCAGGTACGTTTCCGCAAGGCTCTGGGACCACGGTGGTGGTGGTTTCGCGGGAGGACCTCTTGGGGTTTCCTTCCCGGTGTCGCGCGAAGTCCTGGCCTTGCACGGCGTGGCCAGAGAGTGACCAAGCACGTAAGGGGCAGCAGGGACCTTTCCGCACCGGCGACGGTGAAGCGATAAAACGGTGCTAACTGCGCTCGTGAGGCTCCTTTGGTCGTGCAGGAGCATGTCCTGAGAGTAAGACTGGTCAGGTGCTGAAGTCCGCCTCCTGTGGGCACAGAAAAAGTTCTGTGAAGTTTGTAACATTTAAGAAGGGGTGACATATAGGGATATCAAAGCTATTGAGTTGGACGATAGACGCAGCACTGGCTGGAAGAGAGATCTTGCATCTGGAGTAAGAGGACTTTCTTGGGGTGGAGGGTACGGTCTTGTTGAGGTAGTTATTGGAAAGGTACAACTTCAGCTGAATTTAGAGAACTAATCCAGCTTCTCAGAACGAGGGGGCAGAGCCTCAGTATCCACGTCAGTTCATAAAATCTAGGGTATGGGGGGACCCCGTCGCAGGCTACTTCCGTGATCCGCACCCCCCCCCCCCCCCCCGTCCCTTGCACCAGGCGAGGCCTGGGGGAAAAATACATACATGTATCTCGAATACGAAGGGGGTTTAAGGAGATGACTGGGAGGGCCCAGATCTTTTTAAAACTGCCAGGGGGTTGGGGCGCTTGGGGGCCCAGTGGGCCCAGTCGGTCTTCTGCTCGGGTCATGATCTCTCGGGACATGAGTTCATGAGCTCTGGGCCCCGAGTTAGGCTCTGTGCTGACAGCTCAGAGCCTGGAGCCTGCTTCCGATTCTGTGTCGCCCTCTCTCTTTGCCCCTCCCCTGCTCATGCTCTGTCTCTCAAAAAAAAAAAAAAAAAAAAAGATTTAAAGCCGCCGTGAGGTTTGGGAAGACCATTCTTTCCTTCTAATACATTTCAAGCTAGCAAGCAGAGGACTTTAAGATACTATATACACTCTGGAACACTGACACATGTCTTGTGGCCATGCTTGATTCCTCTTTTCTTCCATACCTTGTGTTCAACTCCTATTGGATCTCCATCAAAATGAATTCAGAGTCTGACAGCTTCTCACGACCACTTCAGCTACCACTGTGGTCAGATTTCCCACGGTCTGCCCCTTGTCACCCGGGGATCTTTTTGCTGGATCTTTTTTTTTTTTTAAGTTTTTATTTTCAAGTAATCTGTACACCCAGCCTGGGGCTTGAACTCACAACCCCGAGATCAAGAGTTGCACACTCCACCCACTGAGCCAGCCAGGCGCCCCTATTGCTGGTTCTCATAGTCTCCTCATGCCTTCCTCCACGAGTCAGCTAAAGTGATTTTTTTTTTTTTTTTACAGTAAGCTCTGTGCCCAACTGGGACTCAAACTCAGGAGTCCCGAAATAAAGAGTCGCATGCTCCACCGACTGAACCAACCAGGTGCCTCAGTCAAAGCGATCCTTTTTTTTTTTCAATTTTTCAAATTATTTTTTTTATTTTAGCGCGAGCAGGGGAGAGGGGCAGAAGGGAGAAAGAGAACCTCAAGCAGCCTTCATGTTCAGCGTGGAGCCCAACGCAGGGCTCGATCCCACAACCCTAGGATCATGACCTGAACCGAAATCAAGAGTCGGACACTCAACCGAGCCAACCAGGCGCCCCCAAAGTGATCTTCTAACACACGCATTACGTCATGTCACTTTGCTCAAAACCCTTCAGTGGCTTCCTGTTTCAGTGAAAGCCAAGGTCCTTATAATCTCTTGCCCCATAATGTGGTCCTGTGGGTTCCTGTCTACTTTCCTCCTCATTCATTGATTTCCAGAAGTGCTTTTCTTCATTCTGTTTCTTGAGCGGGGCAGGTATGCTTCCATATTTAGGTCTTTATACTTGCTTTTACCCTGTGCTGAGTATCCTTGCATTGTCCACGTGATTTACTCCATTCCGCTTCATCCTGCTTGGATGTTACCTTATAAGACAGACCGCCCCCTGTGAAGTAGCAACCACTGAATGCTCAAACTGCTCCCCCCAGTTACCAACACTCCCTACCCTCTGCTTCCTTTTTTTCCTTCTAGAGCGTTTATCACCAACTGACGCATCCTATATGTTCTCGACAGAATGAAAGCTCCATGTGGGGGCGCCTGGGTGGCTCAATCGGCTAAGCGTCCAGCTTCGGCTCAGGTCACGATCTCACAGTTTGTGAGTTTCAGCCCCGCGTCGGGGGGCTCACGGGCTGGATTCTGCTTCGGATTCTGTGTCTCCCTCTCTCTGCCCTCCCCCCCCCCCCCATTCACGCTCTGTCTCTCTCAAAAATGAATAAACGTTAAAAAAATTAAAAAAAAAAAGCTCCATGTGGATAGGGTCTTTGCCTTGTTTCCTGCTGTACCTAGAACAATGTCTGGCATTCAGTAGGTGTTAAGAATTGTTGAAGAAATTAATGAATGGTCTATGTCCAATACAGTTCTATTGCTGATTATGGTGAGTGAACCCAAGTTGTTCCAAGTGGCTAAAAGACTTTGAATATATCCGTGACATTGTAATGATTCTCACATTGGCAGTATCCACTAAGAATGTTTTGTATCTACTTTATATCTTAAAAGCTGACTCTGTACTCTTAGCCATGACACCCGAGATCCCTCCACAACTGTGATGCGGTGTTCCAAGAAGAAGGCCACTCACGTTTGTCATGAAAAACTGGGAGCTTCCTGAAGGGCAAGAATAGAAAAGGTAAATAAATAACAAGGATAGATCAACAAACTCCTGGTCAAATGTCAACAGAGCAGGTGAAGTAAGCTGGTGTCAATCCAGAGGTTCTTGGGAAAATTTACTTTCCCAACCAAATTCCCTGAAGCCTAGAAATCTGGAGCTGATGATTGATACCTTTATTCCCTATTAAAATGCAGCTAGCTACCATAAGAGAGAGCATACCGAGTTTCATAACGAGTTCATTAGTACCTTAGTGTGAATTAGTCCAGCTCCCCTTTTTTTAATGTTTATTTATTTATTTATTTAGAGAGAGAAAGGGAGAAAACGAGTAGGGGAGGGACAGAGAAAGGGAGACAGAGAATCCCAAGCAGGCTCTGTGCTGTCAGCACAGAGTCCGATGCAGGGCTCGAACCCACAAACCGTGAGATCATGACCTGAGCCGAAACCAAGAGTCAGATGCCCAACCGACTGAACCACCCGGGCACCCCAGGCCAGCTCTTTTCTTGAGAGCAGGTTTTAAAAAAGGCAAGTGAGGAAAGCAGGACCCATGAGAACTAAGAGGAACAGGTGGAGAGAGAGTCCATGAGCCAAGGAAGGAGCATCAGGTTGAGCTTGCCAAGGACAGACTTTGGCCTGTTTTGTACTTCTGCCCAGGCCGACTCTGGTAATCAAAGTACATTTTGATCTCTAGCGACAAACTTCCGAGTAGGCAAATTATGGTGCTTGAAATTAAAGCCATAATCACCTGCAATGTTGTGACAACACAGAGTACACCGTACATTGGAAATGAGGAGTTGACCTAGAATATGGTGGGACTGAAATGCTATCGGATTTTAGGAAAGATAAGCAGGAAAGGGAGGAGGCATTGCATTGTACATCTGCACATGATCCCGGCCTAAGAAACAGGAAACCGAATGAGAAGAGTTTTTGTGTTAAGGTAAAATGAGTAAAACAGAGCACTGTCTGCTATCAGTTGACATGCCAGGAATGGCAAGGTAAGAGAGGCTTCTTTGAGCTACCATGAACTGTTGATGAGGGAAGAATTCAAAGAACAATATATACCTGTTTAAAAAAAAAAAACAAGTCACAAATATCAAGCAACTACTTACAGTGTTTGGGGAGTCTAGTCCCTATTGCAGGAGTTTTAAAACTCAACCAGGGAAATGCCTTTACCGATTTGTTTTTTCTAGTACAGAAGAATTAGGCAAGCACCCAGAAGCAGACAAAAAACATTGCTGGTGGCAACCATATGGTTTTGAAAGTCAGGGTTTTGGAGCAGACCCAGATGTCTCCACATGTAGTGTGCAGGCAGAACATTGGTGCTTTAGTTAAAGGTTAGAAATAGATGTTTTTCTTTTTCTTTTCTTTTCTTTTCTTTTTTTTTTTTAATTTTTTTTTTTAACATTTATTTATTTTTGAGAGAGAGAGAGAGAGAGAGCATGAACCGGGGAGGGTCAGAGAGAGGGAGACACAGAATCTGAAACAGGCTCCAGGATCTGAGCTGTCAGCACAGAGCCCGACGCAGGGCTCGAACCCACGGACCGTGAGATCATGACCTGAGCCGAAGTCGGCCGCTTAACCGACTGAGCCACCCAGGCGCCCCTTTTCTTTTCTTTTTTCTTTTCTTTTCTTTTCTTTTCTTTTCTTTTCTTTTCTTTTCTTTTCTTTTCTTTTCTTTTTTTTCTTTTTTTTTTTTTTTTTAAGTACTCTTCACTCCCAGCATGGAGCCCAGTGCAGAGCTTGAACTCATGACCCTGAGATCAAGACCTGAGCTGAGATTAAGGGTTGGAGGCTTAGCCAACTGAGCCACCCAGGCGCCCCTAGATGTTTTCACTTTACGAAACTTCAGTTTTACAAAAGACCTACGTTACATTACTTACTTATTTTCAGTAACCAAGAGAAAGCTGCAGAGGATTTTCAATTTCATGAAATGCTAACCCCTTCTTCATTTTACACCATCTCGATTTACAAAAGGCTTCAGAGGAACCACCTACTTTCAGATCACGGGGGACACCTGTGGTTCCCACCTCTGAGAATTTCTAGAAGAATAAAATGAGGTTGTCAGTGTAGCAACGTCGAGTAGTAGTTAAGACTATGGACTTGAGGGGCGCCTGGGTGGCGCAGTCGGTTAAGCGTCCGACTTCAGCCAGGTCACGATCTCGCGGTCTGTGGGTTCGGGCCCCGCGTCGGGCTCTGGGCTGATGGCTCGGAGCCTGGAGCCTGTTTCCGATTCTGTGTCTCCCTCTCTCTCTGCCCCTCCCTCGTTCATGCTCTGTCTCTCTCTGTCCCAAAAATAAAAAAAAAAAAAAAAAAAAAAAAAAAAAAAAAAAAAAAAAAGACTATGGACTTGAGTCAGATTGTCTGGTTGGAATCCCAGAGCTGCCACTCACTACTTGTATGTCCTTGGGCAGGAGACTGACTCCTCTTTACACCTCAGGTGCTTCATCTGTAGAATGGACGTCACATCTCACAGGACTTTTGCGACGATCACATGACTCGGTAGATAAAGTGCTTAGAAGAATGTGTGGCACAAAGTTAGCATTCGGGAAAGGGTAGCAGCCATTTGCAAGATTCTTGACACACAGCACTCGTTGACACGTGGGAATCAAGGGTAACCCTGTTTGTCTAGGCTTTCTCTTGAGGTCCGCCCCACCCCATCCTGACGTAGAATTACACATCACAGGGGCGCCCGAGTGGCTCGGTCAGATGAGTGTCCAAGTCTTAATTTCAGCTCAGGGCACGATCCCAGGGTCATAGGAGCAAGTCCCACATCAGGCTTTGTGCTGAGCCTGGAGCCCGCTTGAGATTCTGTTTCCCTCCCTCTGCCCTATCTCCCGCTCACTCTCTTTCTCTCTCTCTCTCAAAAAAAAAATTAAAAAAAATTTGTTTTAATAACTGGAAATGTCTCAAGCCACTTGTGGCCACAAGTAATAGAAATAGGAATCCACACTCTGAACCAGATCTCAAGAGGCAGTTGAGCAGAGTCCGAAAGGGGTGAGGCCCATACCTCAATATAATAAAGGCTTTATATGAAAAACCCACAGCCAACATCATCCTCAGTGGTGAAAAACCAAGAGCTTTTCCCCTAAGGTCAGGAACAAGACAAGGATGTTCACTGTCACTCACTTAAAAAAATAGATTTATTTATTCATTCATTCATTCATTCATTCATTCATTCTCTACACCCAACATGGGGCTGGAACTCATGACCCTGAGATCAGTCAAGAGTCATAAGCTCCACTGACTGAACCAGCCAAGTGCCCCCACGCTCGCCACTTTATTCAACACAGTACTGGCAGTCGTAGCTACAGCAGTTAGACAACATAAAGAAAGAAAAGGCATCCAAACTGACAAGGAAGAAGACTGTCACTATCTGCAGATGACATGATACTGTATATAGAGAACCCTAAAGACTCCAACAAAAAACTGTTGGAACTAATAAATGAATTCAGTAAAGTCACAGGATACAAAATGTACAGAAATCTGTTACATTCCTATACACTAGTAATGAAGCAGCAGAAAGTGAAATTAAGGGGGCACTTAGGTGGCTTAGTCAGTTGAGTGACTCTTGATTTCGACTCAGGTCATGACCCCAGGGTCATGTGATTGAGCCCTGCATTGGACTCTGTGCTGTGTGGACCCTGCTTGAAAATCAACTTCTCTCTCTCCTTCTCTTTCTCTGTCTCTCCCTCTCTCCTCCCCCCTATCCAACACCCCTCTAAAGTAAAATTTTTTTCTTAAGCGAAATTAAGAAAACAATCATATTGGGTGCCTGGGTGGCTCAGTCTGTTGGGCATCTGACTCTTGATTTCAGCTCAGGTCATGATGCTAAGGTTGTGGGATCAAGCCCCGCATCGGGCATAGAGCCTGCTTGAGATTCTCTCTCTCCCTCTCTCTCTCTCTGTCCCTCTACCCCTCTCCTCTGCTTGCACTCTCCTTCTCTCTCTCAAAAAAAATTCTTTTAATTAAATTGAAAAAAAAAATCACATTTACAATTACACCAAAACCAATAAAATGCCTAGGAATAGATGTAACCAAAGAGGTGAAAAGCCTGTAGTCTGAAAACTATAAAACACTGATGAAGGAAATTCAAGATGATACAAAGTGGGGCATCTGGGTGGCTCAGTCGGTTGAGCGTCTGACTTCGTCTCAGGTCACCATCTCGTGGTTTACAGATTTGAACCCCGTGTCGGGCTCTGTGCGACAGCTCAGAGTCTGGAGCCTGCTTCCGATTCTGTGTCTCCCTCTCTCTCTGCCCCTCCCCTGCTCACGCTCTGTCTCTCGAAAATAAATAAAAACATTTTTAAAAATTAAAAAAAAAAAAAAAAAGGTGACACACAAAGATATGGAAAGGCATCCCAGGCTCATGGGTTGGAAGAAGAAATGTTATTAAAATGTCTACACTACCCAAAGTAATCTACAGATTTAATGCAATTCCTATCAAAACATCAATAGCATCTTTTACGAAACTAGAGCAAAAATTCTAAAATTTGTATGGAACCACAAAAGACCCTGAATAGCCAAAGCAATCTTGAAAAAGAAAAACAAAACTGGAAGTGTCACAATTCCAGACTTCAAGTTATATTACAAACCTCAAGTAATCCAAAGCGTATGTTACCGGCATACAAACAGACACATAGACCAATGGAACAGAATAGAAAACACAGAAATAAACCCACCGTTATATGGTCAATTAATCTTTGACAAAGGAGGAATGAATATACAATGGGAAAAAGACAATCTCTTCAACAAATGGTATTGGAAAAACTGGATGGCTACATGGAAAAGAATGAAATTGGACCACTTTCTTTCGCCATACACAAAAATAAACTCAAAATGGATTAAGGACCTAAATGTGAGACTGAACCTATAAAAATCCTCGAAGAGAGCACAATAACTTTTCTGACATTGGCCACAGCAACATTTTTCAAGATACGTCTCCTGAGGCAAGGGAAATAAAAGCAAAAATAAACTATCAGGACTACATCGAAATAAAAAGTGTCTGCACTGCAAAGGAAACAATCAACAAAACCAACAGGCAACCTACTGAATGGGAGAAGGTATTTGCAAATGACATATCCAGTAAAGGGTCAGTGTCCAAAATACATAAAGAACTGATACAGCTCAACACCCAAAACACAAATAACCCAATTAAAAAATGGACAGAAGAGGGGCGTCTGGGTGGCTCAGTTGGTTAAGCGTCTGGCTCTTGACTTCGGCTCAGGTCATGATCTCACGGTTCATGGTTCAAGCCCCGCACTGGGCTCTGTGCTGGCAGTGTGGAGCCTGCTTGGGATTCTCTCTTTGCCCCTTCCTCGCTTGTGTGCTCTGTCTCTCTCTCTCAAAATAAATAAGTAAAATTAAAAAAAAAATACTTAAAAAAAAAATGGACAGAAGACATGAACAGACATTTCTCCAAAGAAAACATACAGATGGCCAACATGACACATGAAAAGATGCTCAACATCACTCATTACTGGGGAAATGCAAATCAAAACTACAATGAGATATCACCTCACACTTGTTAGAATGGCTAAAGTAAAAAAAACACAATGGGAATGCAAGCTGGTGCAGCCACTCTGGAAAACAGTATGGAGGTTCCTCAAAAAACTAAAAATAGAACTACCCTACGACCCAGCAATTACACTACTAGGCATTTATCCACGGGATACAGGTGTGCTGTTTCGAAGAGACACATGCACCCCCATGTTTATAGCAGCACTATCGACAATAGCCAAAGTATGGAAGGAGCCCAAATGTCCATCGATGGATGAATGGATAAAGAAGATGTGGTGTATATATATACAACGGAGTATTACTTGGCCGTCACAAAGAATGAAATCTTGCCATTTGCAACTACGTGGATGGAACTGGCGGGTATTATGCTAAGTGAAATTAGTCAGAGAAAGACAAATATCCTATGACTTCACTCATATGAAGACTTTAAGAGACAAAACAGATGAACATAAGGCAAGGGAAACAAAAATAATCTAAAAACAGGGAGGGGGACAAAACAGCAGAGACTCATAAATGTGGAGAACAAACAGAGGGTTGCTGGAGGGGTTGTGGGAGAGGGGATGGGCTCAATGGGTCAGGGGCACTAAGGAATCTACTCCTGAACTCATTGTTGCACTATATGCTAACTAACTTGGATGTAAATTAAAAAGTAAAAACAAAAGTAAATATTAACAATTAACAATTCTAACTTAAGAGTTCTAATTTCTCCACATCCTCATCACAACTTGTCATATCTGTCGTGTTGATGGTAGCCATCCTCATGGATGTGAAATGGTATCTTGTTATGGTTTTGATTTGCATTTTTCCGATAGCTAATGATGTTGAGCATCTTTTCATATTGGCTATTTGTATATCTTTGGAGAAATGTCTTTTCAGATCCTTTCTTTGCACATTAAAAAAATTGTTTTAGGGGTACCTGGGTGACTCAGTCGGCTGAGTGTCCGACTTCAGCTCAAGTCACAATCTTGCAGTTCGTGAGTTCAAGCCCCACATTAGGCTCCGTGCTGACAGCTTGGAGCCTGGAGACTGTTTTAGACTCTGTGTCTCCCTCTCTCTCGGCCCCTTCACCCCCCAAAAAATATTTTATTATTTATTACTTTTTAAAGCAGCCTTTATTTATTTATTTTTTCAATTTTTTTTAATGTTTATTTATTTTTGAGACAGAGAGACAGAGCATGAGCAGGGGAGGGTCAGAGAGAGAGGGAGACACAGAATCTGAAACAGGCTCCGGGCTCTGAGCTGTCAGCACAGAGCCAGACGCAGGGCTTGAACTCACGGACCGTGAGATCATGACCTGAGCTGAAGTCGGATGCTCAACCGACTGAGCCATCCAGGCGCCCCCCCAAGAAAATACTTAAAAAATTTTTTAAAACTTGTTTGCCTTGGGGCGCCTGGGTGGCTCAGTCGGTTGAGTGCCCGACTTCGGCTCAGGTCATGATCTCACAGTTCGTGAGTTCGAGCCCCACGTCGGGCTTTGGGCTGACAGCTCAGAGCCTGGAGCCTGCTTCCGATTCTGCGTCTCCTTCTCTCTGCCCCTTCCCAGCTCATGCTCTGTCTCTCTCTGTCTCTCAAAAATGAATAAACATAAAAAAAAAAAATTTATAAAAAATAAAAAATAAAAAAATAAAACTTGTTTGCCTTTTTATTACTGAGCTGTAAGAGTTCTTTATGTATTTTAGATGTAAGTCCTTTATGAAATATATGATTTGCAAATATTATCTCCTGTGATAGTCTTTTCACTTTGTCAGCAGTGTCCTCTGAAACACAAAAGTTTCTAATTTTGATAAGGTCCAATTAATCTGTTTTTTCTTTCCTGGCACCTTTTGGTGTCCTACCTAAGAAGGCTTTGCCTAGTCCAAGGTTACAAAGATTCACTGTTGTACTTTCTTCTAAGAGTTTCATAGTTTTAGCTCCTTCATGTAAGTCTGAGATCCATTTTGAGTTAGTTTTGTATGTAGTGGGAGGTAGGGGTCCACCTTCCTTTTTTCACATGTGGAAGTCTAGTTGTCCCATATGTTGAGAGGCTATTCTTTTTCCCATTCTATTATCTTGGCACTCTTGTTGAAAATTAATTGACCATAAATGTGAGGGTTTATTTCTGGACAGCATGAACTCTTTTTTTTTTAATTTATTTTTTTATGTTTATTTCTTTTTAAGAGGGAGAAAGACAGAGTGTGAGCAGGGGAGGGGCAGAGAGAGAGGGAGACACAGAATCCAAAGCAGGCTCCAGACTCTGAGCTGTCAGCACAGAGCCTGACGCGGGGCTGGAACTCATAGAATGTGAGATCATGACCTGAGCCGAAGTCGGGTGCTTAACCGGCTGAGCCACCCAGGCGCCCCTCACACCATATTTGCATCCTTAAGTTGCTCCCTATGACATCACCCTGTTTATTTCTTCTATAAAGTCTGTGCTTTTTGTGTTTATTTATTCATGTGCGTTATTGTCTGCCACCTCCACTCGAATGTGCTGTCCGTGAGGCAGGAACCTTATCCATCCAGTTAGACTTTGAATCCCTCTGTCTTCAATGATACTTTTGCACACAGTAGGTGCTCAAAACCTGTTGAATGAGTGTATGGGTAACTTAAGCTATCTTCTAACAATTAATGAGCAGAATCTGCAAGTTGGGGAGTTTCAGAACTGTTTAGCGGTGTGTGTAGCCTGGATTTGCAGATGTTGGCTTGCATTGGGACTATGTATTTACTTATTTATTTATTTTACGTTAGGACTTTTTATTTTTTATTTATTTATTTATTTTTAAATTTTTTTTTTAAACATTTATTTATTTTTGAGACAGAGAGAGACAGAGCATGAACGGGGGAGGGTCAGAGAGAGGGAGACACAGAATCTGAAACAGGCCCCAGGCTCCAAGCTGTCAGCACAGAGCCTGACACGGGGCTCGAACTCACGGACCGCGAGATCATGACCTGAGCCGAAGTCGGCCGCTCAACCGACTGAGCCACCCAGGCGCCCCTATTTTTTATTTTTTTATGAGAGAGCACAAGCAGGGAAGGGGCGGGGGGTGGGGGTGGGGGGACAGAGGATCCGAAGCAGGCTCTGTGCTGACAGGCTGACAGCAGCAAGCCCGATGTGGGGCTCGAACTCACGAACTGCAAGATCACGAACTGAGCCAAAGTTGGACGCTCAACTGGCTTAGCCACCCAGGTGCCCCTTACGTTAGGATTTTTTAGACTGCAAGTTTGCGACGCCAAAATTCAAAATGGTTCAAGAAAAAAAAAAATGTATCTATTCAAATACCCGTCAGCCACAAAATGGATGAATTGTGGTATATTCGCACAACAAAATATTATACAGCAATGGGGATATACAAGCTATAATTACATGCAGTGATATGAACAAGACACTTGCTGTTGAGTGAAAGAAGGCAGACACAAGACTCATGAGTCTGTGCTGTTAGAAGTCAGGGAAGTGGTCACACTTGCAGTGGGGGCAGAGTTAGTGATTGGAAGTGATGAAGTTTTGGGGTGATGGGGGGCTCGTGGGGGTCTGGAGCCGATGGCCAAGAAACAATTCTTGAAGACATCTTCGGTGCACAAAGGTGATTCTATTAAAGCATAGAGACAGGACCCATGGGCAGGAAGTGCTGCCCCGGGGACCCTGAGAAACTTGTTATATACTTGGGAGTTGGGAGAGGTAAAGTCAAGGGGAGGTTTTCAAAGAGATTTTCTTTCTTTTTTTTTTTTTTTTTAATTTTTTTTTTTTTAACGTTTATTTATTTTTGAGACAGAGAGAGAGACACAGCATGAACGGGGAAGGGGCAGAGAGAGAGGGAGACACAGAATCGGAAGCAGGCTCCAGGCTCTGGGCCATCAGCCCAGAGCCCGATGCGGGGCTCGAACTCGCGGACCGCGAGATCGTGACCTGAGCCGAAGTCAGACGCTTAACCGACTGAGCCACCCAGGTGCCCCTCAAAGAGATTTTCATATGCTAAAGAAGAGTCACAGGATACTGGAGGCCGAGTTATTGTCAAGCTAAGGTTTAACCCTCCAGCAAAGCATTAACATTAAGACAGTAGGGAGCTCAAGTATTTGTTAATGGGCTGCAGGTTATAAGGAAATTTCATTTTTATCTGCCATTTCCTCCTTGCCTTTGTTTCCCACATCACCCCACACTGAGCTCTGCACTGGGTGTGAGGCCTGCTTGAGATTCTCTCTCTCCCTCTCTCTCTACCCAAATCTTGCCCTCTCTCTAAAAAAGATAAAATAACATAAAAATACATGGAAGGACACACACCCCATCTCCTCATAGAAGGAATGTTATGGACACATCGTAGGAAGAACGTATAAGGTGTATACGTATAAAGATATTGCCTTGGCCATCTTTGGAAAATAAACTCTGTCACCCCTGGGCACCTGAGCACCACTAGAAAAATCATGTAACAGAAAAATTCATCAATTCACGATTCCAACCTCAGCTGCATCCTCGACGCCACCTGGCAATTCGGCGTGACTTCTCTGTCCAACTTGCTTCAATTTGCAACGGTTATTTCAAATCTTCCCTGCCGTAGCAGGCACTATGCAGGTTTCGCCTCACACCCGTTGCCAAAACCTTTTTCTCCTGCCCATGTCCTTTAAAGAGGTGAGGAAAGCTAAACACTCACTTTCCTAGCCTTGCGGGCGTCTGCGTGACACAGTTCTGGCCAGCGAGAGGTAATCAGAAACCCGCCGCAGGACTGCCGGGCAAGCTTTTGCCTCGAACGAGAAAACGAGGCATGGGGTGGAGGCAGCCAGCCGTGTTGTGACTCTCAGGGAAAGGCCAAAAGATTTACAGAAATACAGGCCCCGGGATCACTGAGTCACCGAACAGATGCGGCTGTCTACCTCCAGGCTTCCTATCCTGGGAGAAAAATAGACCTTTCTTTGCTTAAGTCGCTGACAGCCAGGTTTTGTGTAGCCCACACACCCACTCTTCTCAACCCCCTGCTCCTCCAGAGATGACCTTCCCTCCTCCAGAGAGAATAGTCTCCAGCGGGTCATCGACTTTCTCGCCAGCCAACCTACCTACTTACCTGCCTCCGCAGCCATCCTGCTTCCTCCTTCCCTCCTGTTATAATAGAAGAGGGGTCCCTACTCCATGGATAGGGAAGAAGCGGGTGGTAAGCAGGGAGGTGCCGCTCTTGCACCCGTTTTGGTTTTCTGACGAAGCCTCATGTTCTGGGCCTCTATCCACTCATCAGCTAGGTGGCCCGCCACAGGCCACGACAGGAGAAAATACTTCGTGGGGTGGAGTCTAAGCCGTGCCCAATATTGTCAGGTGTAGGAAGGAGACAGTCCAAGTAGAGGGAACACTTTACAAGGCAGAGGAATGGAGCCGTGGAGGAACTGAAAATCCCAACGTGGCTGGGAGGGCAGAGCGCAGGAAGGGGTCAGGGGGTCAGGGGTCAGAATAAGCCCGGTTCTGTAGACTAGGCAGGGTTACGATTTTGGTTTTAACCCTCAATCATTAGCGCAAGAAGTGGGTTAAGCTCTCTGAGCCTCAATTTCTGCTTCGTAGAACACGTTTTAGAACTCTCTGCCTAGTTGTCAGTCGCCTATACCAAGCTGAGAGTTCTCAAGGGCCAAGAAAGACCTATCTTTTTACGCATTTTTTGTATCCACCTGGAAGGCGCTTCATAAATGCCTGCCGGATGAATGAGATTGTGGAGTCCGCCACAGACTTCAGCTGTTAACCCCCTCAGTTGGTACATTTTTGATTCTCCTCGTTCCTTTTCCTTCTCTCTCCTTTTCTCGCCCTTCCTCCTCCCTCCCTCTCCCCAAGCCCCTCCAATCCTCTCCCAGCTTCCCGCCTCCCTCTTCCCGGCCCGCCCCTTCGCCGCGTCGCGACGGCAGAGAGGGCCAGGCGGGCTTTACGGCAGCCGCGTTGCGGCGGGGCGGGGCGCCGGGCGGCTGGCGCGCTTGGCGGCAGCGGTGGGAGGCAGGCCGGCAGGCAGGCAGACGGAGTCGCAGGCGGGTGGCGGCGGCCGTGCTTGGTAGTGAGGGCGGGAGGGAGTGAGTCACTGAGCGTGTGTGAGGGAGGGAAGGAGCAAGCGGGCGAGCGAGCAGCCCGCGCCGTCCGCCCGCAGCACCAGCCAGGCCCCGCCGCCGCCCCGCAGCCCAGCGCCGAGGCCGGGCCGAGCCGAGCTGGGTCGGGCCCGGGCCATGCTGCTCACCGTGTACTGTGTGCGGAGGGACCTCTCCGAGGTGACCTTTTCCCTCCAGGTCGACGCCGACTTCGAGCTGCACAACTTCCGCGCGCTGTGCGAGCTCGAGTCCGGCATCCCCGCAGCCGAGAGCCAGGTACGCGGGGCAGCGAGCGGGGTCTCTCTCCAGGGCTGACCCTCCTGCCTTGGGGTCTCACGCCCTCCCTTTGCTGCCGGTGGGGAATTGGGGGTGGGGGAGCGGGATGGCCTCTCCCAGCTCGCCCCCGCGTCCGGGAGGGAGCTGGGATCGGTAGCTGCCCCCACACACTCCGAGCGTGGGGTGGGGTGCCATGGGAGGGAGCGGAGAGCCTGACCGCAGACGCACCCACTGCAGCCCGAGGGGCGCGTGGACTGTTGGGCGGCCCGCCCCATCTTCTGGCTCTTTGGCCCCTTCTCCCCTGATAATCCCGAGTTTGGGGTGTTGTGGACCTAAGAAGGAGCTCCAGGTCTGCAAGAGTTCATACATTCTACTTCCCCGACCAGAAATACCAGTTTGGATCGCTGTGGTAGGTTGGTGTTCATCTGGTGTTCTGGACAGAGCTCCTGCTTAAGCAACCGTAATTTACCTTTAAATGTAGAGATCTGCACTCCTAGTGAAGGAAAAAGTTTGAGACTTGCATTACCTTGTTTTGAGGCATTTGGAAATGCCCTGCACCTTTTTCCCTACCACATGGCATTTCTGATTAAATTCTCTTAAAAAAAAAAAAAAAAAAAGTAGTTATTCGTTCAATTCAAGCTGTTTGTTTCTCTGGTTTCTTCGCTGGTAGTAGGCCAGACTCCTTCTTTATTTCAGGCCACAATTGAGAGTTTGGGTGGGTTCAAAGTTCAGAGCTTTATGAGGATATTTTCGTAAAAATGGCCCGATATCTTCTCAGTGTGATTTGCTTGCTTGTTTCATTTCCCTACCATGCTGGAAGGAAATTCAGCTGCTCTTAACATTTATTTGAAATGAGCAACATAATTTATTCTCAGAATGCCCTGAGCTGCCACCAAACAGAATCGGTGACGATAACTCTGGCCTTTACAGGAAAACATTTAAATCTCAACTTGATAAGTGGACCGTGGAGGACATGGTCTAAACGTTGAGAAAATTATAGAAGTCCTCCAGGGCCCCAGAATGTAAATCCTGATTTTCTACTGCAGTTATGAAATACTTCCAAAAACTATTGCCCAACTGCAGCGTGTTCTGCCCTTTATTGTGATAAACAGATGCGTCAATATTTTGTTCAGAAGTGAGTATGATTCCTTTACACGATGTGAACTTTAGAACCTTGGCATAAAGCTGAATATCAAGAAAGAAGGGGTTTCAGGATGCAAAGTGTCACATACACAGACTGAAGCTGCAGAAGCTACAAAGAAATCGGTAAAAGGAATTTTTTGCAAATGTTTTCTAAAAACTGAGGAGCCAGTTCCTGCCCATGAATCCCTCACGTGAAAAACTAGGGAAGGACAGTTTAAGTAGGGAAGTAAACACAATTCTGAAATTTTTGAAGGTGGCATTTTCAATTGCTCTCTACCCTCCGGTTCTGTTACCCTGGTTATAATCACCAGCTGGCGGGGGGAATAAAAAATGAAAATGTAAGTTGTTCTCATTGTTATTTGGGCTTGGGAGAAGATGAAAAGCGGCATTGCCTCTCTTCCTGCCCTTTTTGAGACGGGCTGTAACAAATTTAAAGGAAGAGACCGATGGAAAAGACCATTCGTTGTATGGTCCAGGCAGGCACAGTCCTCTGTTAGCTCAGGATGTTAGGAGTACCTCACTAATTGAACAGTTAGGCTAACTCCACAAATTCTTTCTTATTCATTAGGTCACCATTTGGGCATTTACTTCCTCCCAAGCCAAATTAGCATATGGAAGCCTGGGCTCCAACTTCTGTGAAGCCTGTATTACCCAGCTGTAAACAGCTCCCCTGTTTCAAGTTTGTTCCGTTGGCTCCATTGTAACCTAACACAGTATCTATTTTAAGATGTCTGGTGGTCGGTTGTCTTTTCAGTTGCTTGCCTTGCCCATGAGGCAGGAACAGGATCCACCCTAGACACACACTTGAGTCATTTCCGTTCGCCAGATCGTAACGGTAAACATCATTATAGTTTTACCTACAAATACATCACTTACTCGAGGCCCCCACTCCCACTGCTTCACCGCCCAGGTTCTCCCATGTTACTCCTCTTCCCCTCCTAGTCCTCCTGCTTGCTCTGCCTCACTCTTGTTTACCTTCTCTGTCCTCGTTCCTTCACCTCCATTTCCAAAGGGAGTTTCTTCTTTCTTTTTCTTTTCTTCTTTCCTCTTTCTTTCTTTCTTTCTTTCTTTCTTTCTTTCTTTTTTTTTTTTTTTTTTTTTTAAGGTTCCTGGCTGTTCTTTCCTGTCACGGTGTGTCCAAACCACGGATCTCCAGACTTTTTCAGTCAGGTTTCCCTTCGCGTACAGTGTTTTGGAACATACATCTTTGCGATACATATAATCAGTTATAAACATGAACTAATGTTATATGCATTATATACATGCGCACATATGTATGGAATAACCGTAAACATCAATGAGTGAAGTAATAACCTTATGTCCATTATAAACAACCATAGGATAGCGTTTAAGGAAGGACGAACTAAAATAAATGGAAATGAACATTCTAATATTTTTCTGTTCCCACATCTTTAAAGAACCGTTTCGCCTGCCTGCCCCACATTGGGGATCACCGGTTTAGAATTCACACTTGCACATCAGCATCAGTCGTGCATAAGTATGCACTTGGAAAAGACGTTACTTTTTAACAGCTCTAGTCTGATTATAGTAGTTATAATGTGATGATAACAAATTTAGAACAGAAACTATCTCTACTTGTACATGTGATTAAAGCTGGGCATGTTCCATCTCTTAATACAAGTGTGGGCTTGGAAGCCGGTCGTGGCTCTGTTTGATGCTTTGATGCAGAACTTGGCTGGGCAGACTTCAAAGAATTATCAGAACTTAGCTTCACTTTAAATTAATGTCTTTGTATTTTTGAAACATCATTATAATTTACCCCTGTAGGTGGCATGTGGTCAAAACGTGTGCAGAATGTGTAAGGACTCTCAAAAGGCATGTGTAAATGCCAAGTAATATAGCAGTAACCGTATGATCCTGGGAAGGCAGCTCTGTACACAGCGTGATTTGTCGTTTGTAAAACACTATTTTAAAGCAGTGGAAACTGAAATTTTCTATTGTAGCTGCTTTTGACATACTTATTTTTGCAGGTAATTTTCGTGAATTTTTTTTCTGATAAATACTGCATATTCGTTTTAGAGAATTTGTACCTTATAGGAAAAGGTAGAGAGAAAAAGTTATTACCATATCACCCCGGAAACAACTGCAGTTTACTTCTTAGTGTATCTTTTTCCCTAAGCTTTCTTCCTTTTCTGTGGTTACAGTGTAACTTTTAAACATGATGCCCTGAACTGTACCAACAGTTTCAACTTTCTTTGTTCAGTCAAAGCTACATTGTCAGCATTTTTCCCTGACATTTCAAGTTCTTCAAATTTATAATTTTAATGGCCATGTAATATAGATGTACCGCAGTTTATTTAAAAATTTGCCTATTGCTGGGCATTTGAATTGGGGGAATTGGAAGCAGTTATTAGTAACATTTCCATGGATATCTATATTTAAGGCTTCGTTCCCATTTCTGATTGTTTTCTCAGGATGTATTCTTAGCTATGGAATTGCCAGGTCTTTTGAAAGGCTTTTAGTAACTGTTGCCATATTGTTTTCCAGAAGGGTTGGAAAAGTCAAGCTGTGGCATGAGATGTATATGTAGATCACTTGGCATATAGTAGGCTTTCAATTAATGATAGATAGTATTAGGGAGTCGTTCAGATGTGAGTCCAAAGATTCTGTGGCCAGTTGATGGTCCTTACTGCTAGAAATGTATTGTTACGATTTCTGTTGTATTGTTACGATTTCTGTTGATTGAAGACGAGAAGGCATTTGACCTCATGCTTAATGATGGAGTTGTTGGTCTTGGAGTTGTTTTAGTCTATTGTTAAATGTCGATTAAGCTTAAATTTGGTCTCTAGGGTGCTGCCTCTGGAGTAAGCACTAGCAGTGTGCCAGTTTCGCAGCTTGAGACTTGTAGATGTGTAAACTGTCCTGTTGTGTGTCCTCATAACTGGCAGAACCAGAATTCTTAGCTTTGTGGCCTTTGAGTTGGATATTATGGTGGAAAGCATCACCAATGCCTTACCGAAACTCTGTTTTGACTGGTGGAAATGTGAAACCATGGGTCTGATGATACACTCTTGTTGAGCTGGAAACTCATTCAGATTTCTTATAGGACTTGAGCTATACAATAATCGTCTTTCTTAGACTCTTAAGCCTGTTTTAACAAAAAGAAGTCGGTTCTTTGTGGCTGTTATAATTTCAGCTAAGCTTTTGTTTATTTCATTTGCGTCCTTGGACTAAAATGGAATACGCCTGCTGCTTTGTCAGAGTGAAGAATGTTTTGCTCCTCACCCACATTCTTCAGTCTAGTATTTTTAGGAAATGGGGCAAGATAGCAATGTTCCACATGACATGTATGTGTTTGGTGGTAGTTATTACCAGGATCTTAAACTTTTATTGTTAGATCGGGCTGTCTTTATTTTAAAAAGTTTTTTTTTTAATGTTTATTTATTTTGGGGGGAGAGAGAGAGAGACAGAACACGAGCAGAGGAGGGGCAGAGAGAGAGAGAAACACAGAATCCGAAGCAGGCTCCAGTCTGGGTGGTCAGCACAGAGCCTGACGTGGGGGCTCGAACTTACCAACCCTGAGATCATGACCGGAGCTGAAGTTGGACACTTAACCGACTGAGCCGCTCAGGCGCCCCCAGGCTGTCTTTATTTAAAAAAAAAAAAAAAAAAAAAAAAAAAAAATTTACAGCATCTGTTGAGGAAAGACTATGTCCACTGAACACCGTGGAGTTTTTACGTGGAAGTCCTGAGTGAGGAGCCGCCACTGGTCCTTCCTCATGTTCAGGACACATTGATAGGCTGAGCGGTGCACAGGGTTTTGGTTCCCCTGGTGAGCATAGGCCCTCAGTGGTGACAGATGGCTTAATAGCTCTTGTTCAGGTCACCAGCTAATTGAGCTGGCCACATTGGACTTCGGTTTGGGGCAGTTGTATGTGGTCCTTAGGGAAGATCTCCCGCTCTTGGAGTCAGGCAGGTGTTCCAATCCTAGTTCTATTCTTTTTCCTTTTTTTATGTTATTTTTTTCTTTCTTTATTTTTTGGTACAAAATAGATGGTTTTATCAAAGCACAGGGATAGGACCTGGGGGCAGAAAGAGCTGCCCTTATCTTCTTAATAGCTGTGTAGTCTCAGGTCACCGCACTCTGTTTCCCTGTCTGCAAAATGGGACGAATAATGCCCACCTAGAAATGAGAGGGCGTAGGATGAGGCGGGAGACTGTGGGAACCCGTTCCGATGGAAGTGCAAGCCGTGGTAGTGTCTGCTGTCTTAATATGGCCCTCCAGGTAGCGTTGCCAGCTTGAAGACAAGTCTTGTGCTGGATAGGAACATTTTGATGCTCTGCGTTTGATTTCCTGTTGTAGATAAATGTTCTTCTATAAGTACAGTTAAAATGTGTCAACCGATTGTGTCTCTACATATACTGATGGTTGAGTTTCTGAACCTGGAAAATTAAGGAGCGGGCCGTGGACCACTCACTACCTTTGTCGTAAGGTGGCTTCGCTGTGTTGAGGCCACCTTGTGAGAGCCGCCTGCGTGGCATTTCTGTTGTCATGCCTCCTCTTGCTTGGTGCACACCTCAACTGGGACACTTGTCCCTTCAGATTTATGGTAGCTTTCCCAGCAATTCCACAAGTTACCATACGGCTCTCGGGTTGTATTGCAAACAGTCTGTGTTGATTCTCTTGTACTTTCGCCACGCGATATGTGGTTACGTGAGGGAGAATAGCAGAGTGTGAGTGGATCGATGGAGTGACAGTCCAGTGGACTGCTGGAACGTGTTTTAACTTTGCAGGTTGAGGGTAGGCACCAACGATCCATTTTCTAGTACTGTATAGAACTTAGGAAGTGTAATCGGCCCTATGAGCTCTGAGTCCCATTTTTTTGTGCACCCCCAGAAGTATTTGGCTTTGGAAATTCAGTTTCCTGTTGGTTCTACTTCTCATGTCAGTGTAGATTCTGAGAGCAGATATGACAGATCATTTTTCCCAGCAGAAATCTGTATTTTTCAGGTTGCGTGTCAGGCAGTCTTCCTGCAAGAGCTGTGAGGACATGTGAGGAAGCACTGTGAAATGGTAGAGTAGCAGACCGACCTGGAAGGGACAGCTGTAGCGATTATCTAGCCCCAACTGCTTGCTTGACAAACGGAAATGTGAAGCCAGGACCAGCGGAGGGACGCGGCCACTGTCAGAGCCAGGACAGGACTCAGGTTCCTCAGCTTGCACGTGGCCTGGTGCACAGCAAATCTTTTGAAAGAAAACCTTTCAAAGCCTGAGTTTATTCTGAATACCCCTCTGCAGTATGTAATAGTGCAGGATAGGTTTTATGTTCCTTTGTGGTTAAACTATAGTATGCCCTTTCTCCGTTTTTTTCCTACAGCACAGTGTTTCACCTGCTTTTATGCTCTCAGGTTTTTTCAGTGTTTGATTGCACATCAAAAAAATGTTTTTATTAGTAGTACATCCCTGATCCAGTAGAAGAGAAGGAAGAATGCAGAACAGGCAGTATTTGGAAAACTTTTAGACTTGCCAGTGTGCAAGATCATTTAAAAATGGATACATTGGGATGTCATATACAGCTTGGTGTCTGTAATTGACAAGACTGTATCCCATACTGGAAAGTCGCTAAGAGAGTAAATGTTAAAAGTTCTTGTCACAAGAAAAAAAAAAAGACATTTGAGCTACGCAAACAAAACAAATTCCTGTCCTCAAGTAGCTTCCATTTTAGTGGAACAGAAAGACAATAAAGAAACAGATATTTAAGGAGCTCCTGGGTGGCTCAGTCGGTTAAGCGTCCAACTTTGGCTCAGGTCATGATCTCATGGCTTGTGAGTTCAAGACCCGTGTCGGGCTGTGTGCTGACAGCTCAGAGCCTGGAGCCTGCTTCGAATTCTGTGTCTCTGTCTCCCTCCCTCTCTCCCTCTCTCCCTCTCTCCCTCTCTCCCTTCCCCTCTGTCTGTCTCTTTCTCTTTCTCCCTCTCCCCCCCCACCCCCGCTCTTGCTCTGTTTCTCAAAAATAAACAGTAAAAAGAAATAGATACTTAATATGAGAGGGTTTTTAAATAGGGTGGTTAGTGAAGGGCTCTGGAAAGGTTATATTTGATCAGAGACCTTAAAAAAGAGTGGCTGGGAGGGCGTCTGGCTGGCTCAGTTGGTAGAGCACGTAATTCTTGATCCTGAGTTCAGGCCCCATGTTAGGCATAGAGCTTACTTAAAAAAGAAATAGCTGGGGAAAGAACATCCTTCAGGTAGAGAGAAGAGCAAGTGAAACAGTCCCAAGGGGGAAGTTGTCACATTATTTAGGGAGCAGCAATTACGGTATGAAATGAAGTCAGAGGGGGAGCCAGGGACCAAATTGTTGGACCTAGCAGGTAACGGGAAGGATTTAGGCTTTTATTCCAGGTGTGATGGGAAACCATTGGAGGGTTTTGAGCAGGCTGGGACTGACATCTGGTGAAAAGGGACACTGTACGTAGTCTTCCTGCTTTGTTCCATGTTATTTCTCAGTGCTTCATATGGTGAACTCTTTTCTGGTTGTAGATCGTCTATGCTGAAAGACCCCTCACAGACAACCACAGATCGCTGGCTTCCTACGGCTTGAAAGATGGGGATGTCGTGATTTTACGGCAGAAGGAGAATGCAGACCCTCGACCTCCAGTGCAGTTCCCAAGTAAGACATTCCTGACACAGGCATCAGGAGACAGCATAATGCAGTGGGTCAGAGCTGTGGACTAGCTTCGGGTTCAGACTGCGGGGTATGGAGTCTGCCCCTTGGTTGCTCTGTATCCTTGGCTGGGTTGACTTCCCTATGGCTGTTTTCTTAGCTGTGAGAATAGTGCAGCCTTCAGCACGCCCTGGATAAATGTTCGCTTCTGTTGTGATCGATGAGAACTGTATCCTGGGGAAGGACTTAAGAGGCCATCTATGCCCGTGATTCCTGACTGACTGTTGCTGCTTCGTGTCTGGCCCTCAGCTAGCAGGCCTGTGTGGGACATTTTACAGTCAGCCAGGCACTTGCATGCACATTGCACAGGATCACGGTTGTAGGGGAGGAGATTCCTCTTTATAATTTGTTATCGTTAATAGACAAAGCTCCGGTTTTAAGTAATGTCTTCAGTGTTACATAGCTAATAAGCGAAGGCATGGGAACTAAAACATGGTACTTTTCCCATTGTACTGAGCTTTTTGAACAGTAGGCAGCTGGACCACCAGATTCTGCTCCTTGCCCACCAGCCGTGTTAATCATGTGAAAGGAAACTTACCTGTCTCGATGTTCTATCCGGAATAGGGGTTTATAGTCTGGAATCTGTGCTTTGGGATTTAGAACGTTTCTGTGTCCCTGAAATAAATACGCACAGTTGCGTGGCTGAGAGCATGTGTGCATTTGATAGGGAGAGGGTCAGTAGCTTTCTTTGGATACTCACAGGGGTTCACGATCTACAAAAGTGGCCAGGGTTCTGATGTGGACCCCTTTAATGAAATGTAATAGTGTTTTCCATTCCCTGCTGTCTTCAGGTAGATTTCTTAAATACTGCTTAGTCTCTAGGTCAGTGGGTTTAAAGTTTGTGGTTCCAGCTGATGAGTGTCTGGGTGATGATGACACAGGCCAGCTTAGAACACAGTGCATCCGTTCAGCCCAAAACTGGGGCTGTAAGAGACCATCAAGCACTGTTCCTCCCAGATCGGAATTACATTAGTCCCTTGGGTCTACTGTTAAACTTTAGAAAGAGTTGTGACTTGAACATGTCAGTCAAAAAAACCCAAAACAAATCTTCCTTTGGTTAATTTGGTGAAATTGTTAGTTCTGGAGAATTGCTGGTTGTTTTTTTTTTCCCCGTACTGTCGCATGTGGACAAGAGAGCCAGTCTGTGGGGGAGGGGAGCCATCTGAGGGGAGCAGATCTAGTCGTTCAGGTAAACAAGTTTTTCAGAATTACTCTGAAGCGAATGGACTCTCAAGATAAGTGTTACCATGGTTAAAGATAAAAATTTCTTACCCTGCAGAGAAGGTCCACCCATATCTGTGTTGCTGGTTGGTATGGATTAACTCCCTCATGCGCATGTGTGTATACACACACACACACACACACACACACACACACACACACACAAGCTGCCAGCTGAGGTCTGTTGGAAGGAGGTGGCTAGTTGAACCCATGCTAAAGAGGCAGAAAATGATACTTGAGTTTAAGGATTCCCTTCTTCTAGGGGCGCCTGGGTGGCTCAGTCGGTTAAGCAACCGACTTCAGCTCAGGTCATGATCTCACAGGTCATGGGTTCGAGCCCCGCATCGGGCTCTGTGCTGACAGCTCAGAGCCTGGCACCTGCTTCGGATTCTGTGTCTCCCTCTCTCTCTCTGCCCCTCTCCTGCTTGTGCACGCGCGCTCTCTCCCTCTCTCTCTCTCTCAAAAGTAAATAAGCATTAAGGAAAAAAAAAAAAAGGATTCCCTTCTAGTCGATTTCCCAACAGCTTCAGGATAGCCTCAACTTGAAACAGGAGTGACCATCAGGCACATTTTTGGGATTGAGGAGATACACATTCGCTCAGTTCTAGCCCCTAATTCTGTCTCTGCTCTACCTTTTTTTTTTTTAAGGTAAAACTCCTTTTCTAAGTAACCGTTTTGTTGAGATATCATTCGTATACCATACAGTTCACTCATGTAAGGTATACGTAATGTGCAGTTCATTTTTAGTCTATTCCCAGTTGTGCAGCCATCACTACAATCAATTGTAGCACATTTTTATCACCTTATAAAGAAACTGGACCTATTAGCAGTCATTCCCCATCTGCCTCCAAGCCTTCTAGCCCTAGGCAACCGTCAGTCTACTTTCTGTGTCTGTATTTTCCTATTCTGGACATTTCATAGAAATGGAATCATATAACACGTGGGTCCTTTGTGTAAGGCTCCCTTTTATTTTCCTTTCGTTTTAATAAGGTCAGCTCAGCCTGGATTATAGAACCCAGGAGTTGTAGCCTCTAAATCTGTTCTATCTTTTGGTGACCTCAGCACCGAGAACCTGAGCAAGTCCCTTTTCTTCTGTTTGTCTCTCCTGTAAAACGATGACACCTGCTAGCTCCCTGGTGGTGTGAGAGGAGTTAGCCGTGGTGCGCAGATGAAAGTGTAAATTCCAAGAACGAGTATGTTTAGCAGAGACTTGTAGAATTTTACATCTAAAATTTATGCAGTTCACTTGGTTTGTATAGTATTCTTTATCCCAGGTGTCCGGGCCCTTTGAGAGATGTCAAAACAAACTAGGATTTTTCTCAAGAATTACATCCAGATTTATGTGGTTATGTTTATTAAGACTAGCTTTAATTTGTAAAAAATACAAGTAAGTAGGGGCTCCTGGGTGGCTAAGTCAGTTAAGCGTTCGACTTCAGCTCAGGGCACGATCTCGCAGTTCGTGGGTTCGAGCCCCGTGTGGGGCTCGGCTGACGGCCCGGAGCCTGGAGCCTGCTTCGGATTCTGTATCTCCCTCTCTGCCCCTCCTCCGCTCACGCTCTGTCTCTCTCTCTCAAAAATAAATACACATTAAAAAAGATACAAGTAAGTAAAAACTTGTTATGTCTTCTGGGATATTGTAGAAGCCAAAAATCTAGGGTCATTACCATGGACTGCACCCCTTTTCTGTTCTTGGTTGTGGGTTCACTCAGACTGCAGTCTTTATATTCAGTCAGCGTGAGAGAGCGCGGAGGAAAGGTCAGATGTCTGCAATTACCATTTACCATATACCGTTCACCAGCAAATGTTCCGCTGTGCCCTTCAAATGCTTGTGTCACTGGAAGTAAACTTTGAACCGATTTTCCCCAACAGACTTGCCCCGCATAGACTTCCGTAGTATAGCCGTGCCTGGCACGTCAGGCTCCCGGCAGCGCCGGCCACCAGGAGCACAGCAGTCCCACTCATCTCCCGGAGACGTAGCTTCATCTCCTCAGGGCTTGGACAATCCAGCCTTGCTCCGAGACATGTTGCTGGCCAACCCCCATGAGCTGTCCTTGCTGAAGGAGCGCAATCCACCCCTGGCGGACGCTCTGCTCAGTGGAGACCTTGGTAAGCTTATCAACGTGGAAGACTGGCGAGCGGACCTGAGGGGAAGTAGCAGTGTCGCGGCAAATTTGGAGAAACTCCAGCAACTGGGGTGTTCAGCCCGCCAGGTCACGTGATCTCTTGAGCACCCCAGTTGCTCTCCGAGAGGTAAAGTGATGCTGATGCCAAAGGCGGAGTTGAGTGGCGGTCGTGATCCAATTTTGCAACAGCACAGAGTTCTGAGATCCAGCTTGACCAGCCTCCTCCACTGATGGTTTTTTGTTCCCCCAAATTATTTTCACGGCGCGTAACCTAGGGACTGGTATTCTAACCTGTTCGGTGGGAGCCTCAGTTGAAGAGAGCACCAGTAAGCCAGCTGATGCCGGGTGAAATGCTCTTAGGGACAGAAAACCTGTCCGGTGCCATCAGCCTGTGTGGCAAAACGGAGCCCTCTGACTCTCACCCACCCCAAGATTAACGACAGTCGGTTGTCGCCAATAGCTTGTTGCTGTGTTTGAGCCATTCTTGAGTTAAACAGAATGTGTGTTTTTAGTCAGCTCGATGAATAAAGTTTTTCTGTGTAAATTTCTCCAGTTTTACTCCTGGGTTTATGCAACTGTGCTGATTACATTTTAAAGCGTAACAGATGCTCCATAGCTCATTCTTCAGCTGACCCTTTTTTAAACTGAGGTAATAATTACCTAACAGAAATGCGCAGGTTTTAAGTGTACAGTTCATTGAGCTTTGGCAAAGTCCTGGAGCCGCCACCCTAGTCAAGATGAGAGAATATTTTTCTCGCTCCCGAATTCCAGTATGTCCTCTGCTGGTCAGCTTCCTCCCCTTATGGGCTACTGCCGTTCTGACAATCGTGTTTTCAGTCTCCGGGTTAATGGAATCACACAGTATGTCCTCTCTCATGTCGGGCTTCTTTTGTCAGCTTAATGTGGTTTAGATTCCTTCATGTTGTGTGTATTGATAGTTCACACGACCGTTATCTTGGTGTCTTTAATTCCTTCCGCAATATATCTAATCGCCAAAGACCGTGATGATGGCACGTAGAACTTGATACATTTAAATACACCCTCATTTAAGAAACAGCGAGACTAAGGTGGCTCTTGGGACATACATTTTATAGCAAGCAGTATTTTCTCTTTCCTCATTTTCCTGCCTGTTACTCACGAGGTCCTGTAGGTAGACTGACAATAGTTTGCATGTAACGTCCCTGGTCTAAGGCAGGGGGTGTTCTCTTTGAACCGATTCAAAGGGAGTGGCAGGAAAAGCGGGGCTGTAGTGCCCTGTGGGTCTTGTTGTCGTCCCTCATCGAAGCGTAGCTGACACACGGTGTTGGCGGTAGAGTCACGGGGGCACAACACGGTGATTCGTCATGCCCACGCCTCATGCTGTGCCGCTGCAGGCGTGGCTGCCCTCTGTCCCCACGCAGGGCTGCGACGGCACCACCGACTCCATGCCCTGTGGTCGCGCTCTGTTTTAGTTCTGCGTAATAGGTTAATGGGGGCAGCGGGGAGGAGAGGAGTGGGGTCACTCATCTGCCACACAGATGGCTGTTTCTGCTGATTTAAATTGAAATGCTCTTACCTCTGAGTAGAAACAGTATGACGGATAATTTCTTACTGGAATAAATGACTTTTGAAAATACTTGATTTCTTGACACTGAATTTAGGGGACGTAGTCTTGCCTCAGAAATAGCAAGTAAATGTAATTGCCCGTTTAAAATAATTCTTAGGCATCCTTTCTGCATCTTGTATAGTTGTATTTTGAGAAACGATTTGATCTGGAAAAGTACTAACAGAGAATGGAAATAGCGTGGCACTCAAGATGTCCCCCTTGTTGTTTTTGTAGAGAAATTTTCTAGGGTCCTGGAGGGACAGCAGCAGGACCGAGCCCGGAGAGAGCAAGAAAGGATTCGTCTCTTTTCTGCCGACCCTTTTGATCTTGAAGCTCAGGCAAAAATAGAGGAAGATATAAGGTAATGACCCTTTACCTAAAGAGCAAGCTTTAGAGAATCCAGATTTCCCAAATGACAGGTGACCTGGTATCAGTCGGGCATCTGCTTTGAGGCAGCGTCCTTGTTTTGTATCTGAGATAGTAATTTCAGCCTTTTAGGTCACTCTCCTCTTCCGTTCTCCTCGTGTGTGGATTTAACGTTACAAAGTACGGGTACCTAACTTGGGGACTTTAATGAAGACTCCCGGACTGGCCTACGGTGCATCATTAGAGCAACCCCATCAACCTGGGGTCGGTGACCCCAGGACTGAGCAGAAGCTCCAGTCCGGTGAGACCGTTAGGCTGTCTGTACAGGCTGATTGGAATCTCAATCCTTACACACAATACACGAGCCCTAATTAAACCCAGGCTTGAGCATGATTGGATTAGAGAGCCCTGTACGGATGGGCCCTTGTAGTCCTGGGTCTGTTTTCCTTCTGCAGTTCTTGAGCTGGCCTCCGTGGATAAACAGACTGCCAGACACATTTCCAGCTCCAGTTTCCCCAATGCTGTGGCTCGCACCTGGGGCTAAGGTAAC
Source organism: Panthera pardus (assembly GCF_024362965.1). Taxonomy (NCBI): domain Eukaryota; kingdom Metazoa; phylum Chordata; class Mammalia; order Carnivora; family Felidae; genus Panthera; species Panthera pardus. The sequence goes on along the minus strand of NW_026526666.1, from coordinate 95,329,577 downwards.
ATCACATAGGAAGCTTTAAAAATGCAGATGGCTTGTGCTCTGTTCCCCAGTCAGCCAGATGGATCAGCATCATAAGAGATGGGGCCAGAGCAGGTATAATGATGCTAATGCCAACCTCAGTCACATCGTGAGTCACAAGAACGATGCTGGTCAGTGGTCAGTCCGTTAGAATGAAAGCACAGCTGCCCCCCACCCCCATGTCGTGTTTGTTGCGAACGGTGAAGGCTTTAGCACAGTAGTCCCTCACCTTACCCGTGGTTAATTGCAGTCCAAAAGCAGATACATCAGAAGGTCAGTAGTAGCCCAACAGTGTCACAAGGCCTGTGTCATTCGCCTCAGTTCATCTTATTACGTGGGCAATTTAGCATCTCCCATCATCACAAGAAGGGTGAGTACAGTACAGTAAGGTATTTTGAGAGAGACCACGTTCACATAACATTTGCCACAGAGTATTGTTCTGTTTTATTACTGTTGCTTATCTCTTGCTGGGCCTCACTGATAAATTAAGCTTTATCATAGGTGTGTATATATAGAAGAAAACATAGTGTGTATAGGGTTCAGTACTGTCTGTGTTTTCAGGCATCTGCTGGGGGTCATGGAATGTATCCCTTGCAGATAAGGGGGAACCACTGTATAGCTAAGAAGAACTGTGTTCTTTGTCATAATCTTTGGTTACTTGAATGAAGCCTGACTTGGTCATTACATTATACTGTCAGCTTAGAAGTCAGATAATGGTTATTTTATCTTTTATTTCTCTGACTACATTTGAAATCAGGGACATTTAAATTGTATGCCAGAATCAGTTGCTAGCCCTTAGCCATTCACTTGTGTTCTTGTTGATTAAGTGTCCCCATTAATTGCGTCAGTATATTAGTATATGAATATTTTTGGGGGAAAAAAAGCAAAAACATCTCACTAATTAAATCTCCCCAGAGAAATAGGAAGAAATTTGTGTTCTCTGAACTTGACCACATTGCAGTTGTAAGGGAACCTGACATAATTCTCAAGAATAGATGTGTTCAGGGGCTCACTCAGTTGAATGTCCGACTCTTGATTTCAGCTCAGGTCATGATCCCAGGGTCATGGGCTTGAGCCCTGTGTCGGTCTCCGTGCTGAGCACAGAGCCTGCTTGGGACAGTCTCTCTCTCTTTCTCTGTCTCTGTCTCTGTCTCTCTCTCTCTCTCTTTCTTCTCTCCTTCTCTCCTTCTCCCACCCTCCTTCTCTCCCTGCCCCTACTTTGCCCTCCCCCCTGCGGCCACACTTTCTCTGTCTCTCTCTTTCTCAAGTGAAGGATTATGGACCAGAAATGTCTCAAGTAAGAGATGTAAAGTCTCTCCCGTAGAGTGATGAGAGAGAAGTGAGAATCCACACGTGGTGCGTGTGGCCTTGCGTGCTCGCTCTCTCTCTAAAAAAAAAAAAAAAAAAAAAAATAGATGTGTTCCATCCAGAAACAGGAGTGGTGGGTGGGTGGGAGGGTATCGTAGCCAAACCCTGACCCTGCACTGTTGGCAGAGTAGCCATGAGATGAGGCATATTTGTGTAGCTCGAGGGGGGCCCAGGGAAGTTAAGGAAATGGGATAACGCGTACAGTCTTTTCAAGAAGACCTTGTGCCTCTGAAGAGACTCTCTACATACGTACGGAGCCCAGAATAGCCAAAGCGACTGGTATTATCTCAGAAGATTTTTTGCTGAAATTTATCTTGGTTGGAGTCAACGCAAGGTCAGGAATATACAACTAATTTTAGTTCATCTCTAAATTTAATAATGTGACAAAAGAGAAAAGCTGTGTAGTTCTGCCAAATGCCTTTTGAAGTTTTATTTGGTATGTTAGACCAGCGATTCCTCAGCGTATGTATACATTGGAGTATAATAGCTCGCATGTTTCCCCAACTAAATTAAACGAGGGTGCCTTGGACTTTCTGGGAAGTTTCATGCGTTTTACAGAAAGACTGCTAAAACCAGCAGTTCATTTGAGGTGGAGCATTACCGCGAAAAGGACAGGCACTGCAGTTTAGAACAGGGCTCCGCAGACTTCGTCCGCAGAGAGCCGGACCGTGAAGATCGTAGGGTTTGCAGGCCGTGCTGTGTCTGCCACCAGCACTCCCGTCCTCCAGCGCGGTATCAGAGCGACCACAGATGACCCCACAGGATGGAAGGGAGTGGTGTGGCTGCGCTCCCGTAGAAGTTCGCAGGTGGCGGCCTGTAATGAATGTGCTAGCCCGTCGCCTACGGTTATAACTTCTCCCCAATCTTGGGCCCTGTTCTGTTAGTATCTCAGTCTTCGGGTACGTTGCCCAGCGCCTGCCCTCGTTTCCATTAATGTTGGTCGTGTTTGGTGATGTTTTTAAAAGGAGGTTGGGAACGGAGACAGGAGATGTAGAAGTAAGCTGGAACTCCCTTTTACATCCCTTTCTCGTTTAAGAATTAGAATCTAATGTTTGAAGAAATGGTTTGCTGGACCAAGTGAACTGTGGGGTGTGTGTGTGTGTGTGTGTGTGTGTGTGTGTGTGTGTGGTTTTCCAAGTGATAGCCGGGTAGCTAAAGAGATGTGTGCGTTTTCCCAGCATCTGCTCTTTTGTTAACATTGTGTCGTAGATGCCGAATCCCTCTTAGCTCCTGGAGTAGGAGTCTGTCCCCTCGTTTACAGGTAGAAAACCCAGTCTTGGAGGTGAAGCAGCAGGTGCAGCAGGGCGGTTGAAACCTCTGTGTTTTACCTTTGCCAACCGTCTTTAACGCACTGGACATAGGACGCATACCCAGACACCCAGTAAATCCCCGTGAAAACGGAAGCATTCACGAGATTCTGACATTCTCCAGAATTAAAAGATTTTGACTCTTACTCTCTCGAGATTCAGTTTCCCGTATCTGAGCTTGTAAAGGGAGCAGAACTGTTTGACGTGAAAGTCATTTGTGTGCCTTTAGATTTTCTGCCAGCTGTGTCACTCTACCTCACCTGTTGCAGGGGAGAGTGCCAATGTCCATTTCCAGGGCTCAGCTGCTGTAATAGGGGCAAAAGATACGGACACATCTGGTGTGTGGTTTCTTTTTTTCAGTCAGTGAAAGGGAGACTTTATCGAGGCACACAGGCTCTGGGGTTCGGGCAGGGGGCCGTCCCGCAGGCCAAGAGCCGCTGGAAGGGCCTTATCTGACCTTCCTCTCGGGGCGCAGGTCATTGCTGTGACCACGCTTCTTGTGGCAGTTGACAGCGCAGGGGTGCAGGCGAGCAGAGCTCTCACGGCAGGTATCTTGTTGCAGTTGTATTTCTGGGCCGGCTGGCGGAGGGAAGGCTGGAGGGTGCCACCCCCCGGCCGAGCACCGAGCACCGAGCACCGGGCGGACTCTTCCTGGGTATTGTAGCCATCCTCCACCTGTTTGCCCACAGAAACCAGAAGCTGCTGCTCAGGCGAGATGCCCTCCTGGTCTCGGACTGTAGCCTAGACATTCTCACTGGTGTCACTGGGCTCAACCTCAAGGGTGGTGGTGTCGCCCATCAGGGTCTTCACAAAGATCTGTGTCTCTGCGTCTGCCACTCTCGTGGAAGAGAAAGCCCCGTCTGTGTTTAATACTGTGACTTGTGAAACAGATGATGATTCCACTCTACTTGGTTTGTTACAGGCAACAGAACATCGAGGAAAACATGACAATAGCTATGGAAGAGGCTCCTGAAAGTTTTGGCCAAGTGGTGATGCTTTATATTAACTGCAAAGTGAACGGACATCCTGTGAAAGCCTTTGTTGACTCAGGTGACGTCTCTGTCTTTGTCCATGTGTCCGACATTCTGACCTAACACAGGGAGAAGGGGAGACTCTGCTTTAACCCTGGTAAAGATGGCAGCAGTCCTCCAGGCTGCCACCTGACCAGCCCAGGGGTTACGTCACTCGCCAGGCTTTGTGTGTGTCTGTTGTCACAGGTTTATTTTTGTAATCTTTTTTTTTTTTTTTTTTTTTTTTAAGTAAGTAAGTAAACTCTGCCCCAAACGTGGCACTTGAACTCACAACCCTGAGATCAAGGGTCGCACGCTTTACTGATTGAGCCAGCCAGGCACCCGTAATCATTTCTTAACTGGTTTTGTCTTTCGCAGGATCTCCTTTAACTTCCTACCTCCCCTTATTTGGCATCCTGAGTTGTTCGGATATCTCTGTGGGAAATTTGGGAGTAAATGGGTTCAGCAGAAGGAGCTGTAAGAAGCGGCTGCATAGAGTGTAGGTCAGACAGATAGTTCAGCACGGTCTGTGCACCAGCGCTTTGCCAGGAGCGATGAGGAGGGGGAGCATGTGTGTCGGGGCTCTCGGCCTTAAAGAACTTAACAGCCAGGTCAGGAGACAGGGAGTTTCCCACTTGAGGATTCAGATAATCCCTGTACCAGCTGGCACCTTTTCTCACCGTAATAGCTCTGTTTCTCAGTAAGATCGCACAGAGCACCGTGCGGGTATGGCTGAGTGGTCCTATGTGTCTTAATTCTGTGCAGTTCCCTCAGGCTGTAAGATAGGATGAGTTCCTAGAGTAGTAGAAGCCTCTGCTCAAGTAATATTTTCCTCCGTTTGTTCATCCACAATTATTTGAGCACATGCTAGGTTTCAATTGTCATTAAGAGTTTGTATCTTGAGGGGGCACCTGGGTGGTTCGGTCGGTTAAATGTCCAGCTCTTGACGTCAGCTCAGGGTTTGATCTCAGGGTCGTGAGTTCAAGCCAGACATTGGGCTCCACACTGGACATGATGCCTATTTTAAAAAAAAAAGTTTGTATCTTGAGATGCATACATTCTTGGGAGAAGCAAATTTGCCGATTATTCGGTTTAAAAATGTCTGTTGAATGCTGTAGGCAGGGCACTTGTGCTGAGTGGGAGTTAAGACTCACTAACTGTAGCCTAATGGGGCTCCTGTGAGTGAGAGAGACAAATACCCAAGAGACTCTAATATTACCACACTCAACATTTATTGAGCCTCTATTGTATGCTAGGCAACATATTAGGTGCTTAATATAAATCATCTTAATTTCAGTTAGTCCTGAGGAAATCCCTGTGAGCTGTGTTTGACTATTAACCCTATTTTGTAGGTAGGGAGGCTTAGACTTTGAGAGGTGGTGTCCCTCTTCAGGTAGACAGGGTCACGAGGAGCAGGCTGTGGGTCCAGCCCCAGATCTGTTTGATGGCAGATTCCACAACAGCAAAAATCCGATGCGTGTTGGGTACACATCGAGACCACATTCGCACCACGACTGGGGTGCTCAGGCATGGCTCTGAACTGAGCTGTCTCCATGAGCAAGAGGATGGGGCTTCAAGCCGAGGCTTGAGAGAGGGCAGGGGAGCGGTGAAAGGGACCCTTCTCGTGTCGGGCTTGCTTACTTTACATCAGTAAATAGCTTCTGTGGGGTAGAGTGAGGAGAGGGGAAGAAAAGAGGAAAGTTGCCTTCTCCAGTTTTCTCTTCCTTCACTTTTGCTGGGCCTTCTTGAATCTAACTTTCCTCGAGTGCCAAGAGCTTTCGGTGTCCGTGAAGTGTAAGGTGCCTAATGAGTAACGCGAACAGGGAGTGTTGGAACTGAAGGAGCGGAAAACTCACTGGGTGAGGACAGTTTTGAGCTTGGTCTTAAAGCGTAAGTGGAAATCAGAGAAAGTGAAGGCAGGGGGCGCTCTGCAGGAGGGTCAGCGCGAGTAAGAGGCAAAGGGAACAATTTCCTCCTGTCAGATTGGAGGGTTTTGAACAGTCAGAGTAGAAGTCTGATATTTGAGTCTGTTTGGGCTACTATAAAAATACTGTCAACTGGGGGGCTTATAAACAACACAGATTGATTTCTCGTAGTTCTGGAGGCTGGGAAATCCACCGTGAAGATGCAGGCAGGCCCAGCATCTGCTGACCTGCTTCCTCGTTCACAGATGTTCTCTTCTGGCTGTGCCCTCAAGTGGCAGGAAGGGGGAGGGAGCTGTCCGAGGTCTCCTGTGCAGGGGCACTTGGCCCATTCCTGAGACTTTCACCTTCGTCACCTAATCACCTCCCAAAGACCCCACCTCCTAATCCCATCACGTTGAGGGTCAGGTTTTAACATAGGAAATTTGTGGGGACACAGATACTCCGTCTATTGTAGCAGGAAGTAGTTTGGCCAGGACGAGGTAGGTTGTGAAGCTGTGACAGTGTAGCTGGAGGCTAATCTTATTAAAGAGTAGAAGCCATGGAGGATTTGTGAGCAGAGGAATAAGTGATCTGAAGAAGACGATTATTTGAGGAAGACCAAAGATAGTTACAGATCTGGAGAATTCCGTACCCCTCAGGGGCAGGACTATTTCCTTGCTTTAAATTATGCATCCACAGAGTGGTTTGGAAACCAGAGAAGTTGTCCATTAGCAAGGGGAATAGGGTGTGAGCTAGGCTGATTGCTATAGTTAGAAGAAGGAAGGTCAGAAATAGAAATTGCATAAAACTTACTCACAGGGTTGGAGCAGAGTTTGAGAGTGGGGAGAAGACTGAGGCGCCTGGGTGGCTCAGTCGGCTGAGCGTCCGACTTTAGCTCGGGTCATGATCTCACGGCTCGTGGGTTCGAGGCCCATGTCAGGCTCTGCGCTGACAGCTCAGAGCCTGGAGCCTGCTTCTGATTCTGTGTCTCCCTCTCTCTCTGCCCGTCCCCTGCTTGTGTTCTGTCTCTCTCCCTCCCTCAAAAAGAAATAAGCATTAAAAATAATAATAAAAGCTTTAAAAATTAAAAAAAAGAGCGAGGGGAAGGCTAAAGGAAGAGGAGTCACGGGGGCTGTCTGGGCGGCTCAGTCAGTTGAGCATCCGACTTTAGTTCAGGTCATGAACTTGCAGTTCGTGGGTTCGAGCCCCACATTGGGCTCTGTGCTGACGGCTCAGAGCCTGGAGCCTGCTTCGGATTCTGTGTCTCCCCCTCTCTCTGCCCCTCCCCTGCTCATGCTCTCTCTCTCTCAAAAACAAAATAAACATTAAAAAAAAAAATTAAAAAAGAGGAGTCACAAGTGAACGGTGTCAAGTTTTATGTTGTAAGAAAGTAATTCCCTTGGTAAAGAGAGAAATCCAAAGTGAGAATTACTGGGGGAGAAAAGAGCTTTATAGCCCTGTTGGCTTTGAGATGGAAATGTTGAGCACACGGGCATGTAGACCAGAATCTGTGAGAGAGATCAGGGCTGTAGGTGAAAACAGATGTGTCTGTGTCCTGTTCTGGCCTGCTCCGGCTGTGTGGGTGAATACACGTAACCAGGAGAGAAAAGACCCTAAATGCCTTCTTGCTGAAAGGAAACAGAGTGTGATTGTTGGAGCAGAGATGGGGAGTTCAGATTTGGTTTTGTTTTTTTTTTTTGAGAGATGGTGGGTTTTACATGGTAAATTATAAAGTCCCCACATTTGGAATAAAAATAATCTGATAAGATGTTTAGAGATACTTGATGAAGATTGACCCGAGTGTAAAGGAGTGCTTAACTGAGCACTTAACACATTTCCATCTGTAGATGTGGGTTGACTTTCTGGAAGTCCTCTCCGGGTAGTTTTGCTTTCTGTCGGTAAAGTTTTAAAACATCATCTCATGAAACAAATTTAATGAGACATTCAAACAAAATATCCTTTCCGTCACTATCAGGTTTCTACGCTGTGTTTCCGATACCAGCGTGGAACTGAAAGTTGAATGAAGCGTGGCAAGAACGGCTAAGGGCTAGACTAACCCAGGTGTGAATAACCGTCCACAGACAAAAGCCTGGGGGCTACTTGCTTTCTGCCTTGTCCTCAGGCTGCGGTTTTTAATCTTCCCACAAACGTGGATTTCATTTTTATTATCTGATGTTTCCCTCTGCTTCCAGGTGCCCAGATGACTATTATGAGCCAAGCTTGTGCAGAAAGGTGTAATATAATGAGGCTGGTGGACCGTCGGTGGGCAGGGATTGCCAAAGGAGTGGGCACCCAGAAGATTATTGGAAGGGTACATCTAGGTGAGTAAAAGGCACTATGGGAGTCTTTTCAGGGTAGTGGGTGTTTCAAAATTTGTTTTGTGTAGGCATACCTGATGTAGGAAGCCTGATCCCCAGACACGTTAAATCCTGTGTTCTGTCAGAGTTACACACGTACAGGTTTTAATTTGTTACAAGACATCAGTCCCTATGTACTTCTATTTTCCTGCTCCTTTGAGACCGCGTTCAACTATTAGCTCTTTTCTTGTGGTGCTCACCTCCATATTTCGAAATAACATGTTTGTCGTGCTGTCACTGACACGTAAATACTGTGGAGAGCTGAGCCACCTAATTGAAGACGATTGCTTTTCTCTTTGTGTTGTTTGTCTTACAATTAGTAATTGTCTTCTTTTGGTCATCTGGTATTCTAAGTGTTCCTCAGTCCCCAAACACTTACCTAGTTGTGTAGATCTCCTTTATACAGTTCATCCTGTTGAAGATTCTTCTAGAGACTGGACCAGTGCTGTAGAGCTGCTTCACAGCTGTTGTTTTAGGATCTCTCTTGACTGGGTCCCAAAGGCTGCTTTCCTCTTGCTTTTAGATGGGATTATGTGAATCCTCTGTCTCGCTCTTTGTAATTTTGCTCCTCAGTTTATTGGAGGGTAGCTTCCAGAGAAAGAATACAAGGGAGGAAACGGAGTCCTTAAATATCAGAATTTGTCGTTGTTGTTTTCCTATATTCTACCAGTCTGGCTAAGTGGGAAGTCACTTTGTTTTCCACAGTTTTTGTCAGTGCTGCTGCGGAGAAGCTGGCTGCTGTCTCAGTTCTTGATCCTATATTTGAAAGGTTTCTTTTCCATTTCTGAAGCTTGCAGAATCTTCTTTGACCTCAGTGTTGTGGAATTTCAAATTCACAGTGATGCACTTGGGTGTAGATCTGTCTTCATCCACCGCATGGGGTACCTTTCACTTCCTCTCCCCCGCCCCAGGATGTTTGCTACTCGGTGGGATAATGTCCTATCCTAGACTTGTCCTGTAGTTTCCTTTCTTTCCTGTTTCTTTCTTTCATGTGTCCTGGGTGTGGTGGGTGTTTGTGGGATTTCCTCAACATTGCCTCCCAACCTTTCTGTTACGTTTTGTATTTGTTTGATGGTTTTCTCAGATATCTGGTGATCCTTGGCATCTGCTCATAGTGAAGACTGGGACACCAAAAGGCTGTTTGGAACATTACTTGGGTAGGGAGCCTTGGTGATATTTGGTGATCTGGAAGTTGGAAGGGGGGAAAGGGCTAGAGGCTCAGTAAACTTAAGCTTAATCCCCCTGGGATTCAGTCAGGTTCTTGTGTCTTTGTCTCTCTCCATGTGCACCTCTGTTTCACTCTCTTGAGAAAATAAACCTCTAGTCTATTGTTGGGGTGAAAGGAGATAGTCACCTGGCTGAGCAGAGGTTAAGAGAGAAACGCAGGGTCTAACTGTGCCTCCTACATAGACCTGCACCCAGTCTTGCTACTTTGGACTCACCTCTACCCATGCCTGCAGAGGTACTGGTTCATGAAACACTTGGGGGTTCTGTGATGTTAATTGGCTTGCTTCCCAGTTTTCCTCACTGCTCTCTGCTGCTTTCTGTTCCAAAATTACGTTTCAGTTGTCTCTTCTGTGTGTGTGTGTGTGTGTGTGTGTGTGTGTGTGTGTGTGTGTGTGTGTTTATTTATATTTATTTTTTGCCCTTAGTGATTTGTACCTTAAAAAAGATAAACTTTTATTGTAATTTTTCAGGAGTAAATGGAGATAAATACATGTGCTCAGTCCTTCCTCTGTAACCAAATTTTTTTTTTCTTAATTCCTTAAATCCCTTTAAGTGAGACTCAACCACCAAATAATCTCCTTCTGACCCTTTTCCCTTGCATTTTATTCTTGTAAAAGGTGGTCGTATAATGTATAGAATTTCAGACTCTGTTTTAAGAAAAAATGACATGTTCGCAGTGTTACTATAATTTTCATAAGCACCACGCAGATGCATGGGATTCTCTTATATGGGTTTAATGGTCAACTTTTAGGATAAATTTTTTCCCCCAATATTTTGTTACTGTAATACGGCAGTAGATTTTTGTGGGGTTTTTTGGGTGCACATTTTAATTTTTTTTTCCTTACTAAAGATTCCTGTCAATGAAACTACTGAGTCAAAGGTTATGAACACCTAAAGGCTCTTGATGTATTTCTAATTTGCACCAAAATGGCTTTTCCAGCACTTCGTCAGTATTCATCTTAATGTCCTTCTCCAATCAAGTATTACTAATTTTTAGTCCCTGAATTTACAGATTCAAAAAGTGTGGTTTTTTTATTGTAAGTTGCTCTTCTCTCATTGCAAGTGATCATTTCTACCCATTTTTCTCTCTTTTTTTTTTTTTGTAATATAGTTGTCTGTTTATTAGAGTCTTTTGTTTCTTTTATTGATTTATATAGAATTGGGGTAGTTTAAATACGTTACTGTCACGTACTTTCCTACACACAGTAGGACTGAAATACCACAAACTGGTTTGCTTCAGAGTCTGGGTTTGATTTTCCATGGTTTTAGGTAGGAAGATAATAGGATGAGGCAAAAAGTAAGTCTCAGTCCCTCGCGTCTTTCCTTGTGGATGGACAGGTCGTAGCATTTTGCAGCTTGGCTACGACAGCAGGCCGAAAACCTATGATCATAAGGGAAATCTAAATAAAGGAGAGCTGTGTCATGGGTGGGAAGACTCAGTGTGTCAAAGGTGAGAATTCTCCCACATTCATCAGCAGCAGTCATTGTGGTACCATGAAGATCTCAGTAGGTTTTTTGTGAGACCTGATGTGCTCATTTAAAATCAGCCCTTTATTGTAGGAATAGGCAAGATAACTCTGGAATGACTTCCCCTTCTAGATGTCAGGACCAAAGGACTAAAACAGAAACAGACCTGTGCTTACGTGAACCTTGATAAATGGCACAGGGCATCTTACAGAGCGGAGGGAAGGTTTCAGGAAATGATGCAAGGCCAGCTGGGTGTCCCTGTGGAAAAAATGAATTGGAAAACGGACCCTGCCTCACATCACACACAGATGTCAGTTCGGCGTGGGTTACAGACCTAGATGTTAAAAGCAGTATCAGAGCTTTTAGAAGAAAATATAGGAGAATATCTTGCATGCAGAAAAAGAGTTCCTTAAAAGTTAAGAAGGAGATTATTTGGTAGATTGGGCCACATTACGATTCAGAATTTTTTATCAAAAGACATCATAAAGGATGTGAACAGATGCAAACTAGGAAAGAGTTTTTATAACAGTGACCAATAAAGGATTCGTTTTCAGAATATATACAGTGTGTGTGTGTGCATGTGTCCATCCTTCAATTCAGTAAGATGGTATAAACAAAACAGGAGCGATGCACTCGGGTGGCTGGGTTGAGTGTCCGACTTCGGCTCAGGTCATGATCTCGGGGATTGTGGATTCGAGCTCCACGCCTGGCTCTGAGCTGTCAGCATGGAGCCTGGAGCCTGCTTCGGATTGTGTGTGTGTGTGTCTCTCTTTGCCCTTCCCCTGCTCATACTCTGTGTGTGTCTCTCTCTCAAAAATAAATAAACGTTAAAAAATTTAAAACAATTACAGGGGTACCTGAGTGGCCCAGTGTCCAACTTGGGCTCAGGTCATGATCTCATGCTCCATGAGTTCAAGCCCCACATTGGGCTCTGTGCTGACAGCTCAGAGCCTGGAGCCTGCTTCAGATTCTGTGTCTCCTCTCTCTGTCCCTCCCCTACTCACACTGTGTCTCTCAAGAAGATGAATAAATGTTAAAAAAAAATTACAGAAGCAATAGAACAGGCACTATTGAATAGGAAACCCAAATGGTTAAGAAATACATGAAAAGTTACTCATTATTAGGGAAATTTAGTAAGATTTTCAATCTAATAATACTAATTGTTGGTGAGAATGTGGAGCAGGAGGAACTCTGATACGCTGCTAGAAACATTTTGGAAAATAATTCAACATCCCCCAGCAAAGTTGAACCTAATATCCCCTAGAACCCTGTAATTCTGTTTTCTGTGGTATATATACCATTAGAGAAACTGAATGCACACCAGGAGAATACTCAGGGCAGCATTGCTTATGACCGCAGAAATTGGAAGTGACCCAGAAAGTCCCAGAGCAGTAGAATAAATCAGTTGTGGTATATTAGGCATTACAGTACACTAGGGATTTTTTTTTTTTTTAAGTTTTATTTATCTATTTTGAGAGAGAGAGCATAAGCAGGGGAGGGGGAGAGAGAGGGAGAGAGTGGAGCCTGATTCGGGGCTCAAATCCATGAACTATGAGATCATGACCTGAGTAGAAACCAAGAGTCAGATGGTTAACCGACTGAGCCACCCAGGCACCTCTAAGTTTGTTTTTGAGAGAGAAAGACAGAGAATCCCAAGCAGGCCCACCCCAGTTACCACAGAGCCCTGATGCGGGGCTCAAACTCATGAACGGCGAGATGATAACCTGAGCCAAAGTCCAGAGTCAGACGCTTAACCAGCTTATCCACCCAGGTGCCCTAAAGGATAATTAAAAATGAAAGAAATAGTTACATGTGCAGGGATCGATCTCAAAATACTTCTGTTTTTTTTTTTTTTAATTAACTTTTTTTAATGTTTATTTTTGAGGGGGGGAAGGGGCAGAGAGAGAGAGGGAGACCCAGAATCTGAAGCAGGCTCCTGGTTCTGAGCTGTCAGCACAGAGCCTGATGTGGGGCTCGAACTCAGGAACCGCGAGATCATGACCTGAGCCGATGTCGGACGCTTAACCGACTAAGTTACCCAGGCACCCCTCAAAATACTTGAGTAAAAGATTAGCGAGTGGTAATTCAAAAACACAAAACTAAATAGTATGTCACTTAGAAATCATACAAGACTGGGGGCACCTGTGGCTCTGTCGGTTAAGTGTCTTACTTTGGCTCAGGTCACGATCTCGCAGTTCATGAGTTCAAGCCCCACATAGGGCTCTGTGCTGACACCTCGGAGCCTGAAGCCTGCTTTGGATTCTGTGTCTCCGGCTCTCTCTGCCCTTCCCCCGCTCATGCTCTGTCTCTCTCTCAAAAATAAACATTAAAAAATTTTTTTAAAAAATCGTACAAGACTCGGGGCGCCTGGGTGACTCAGTTGGTTAAGTGTCCGACTTCAGCTGAGGTCATGATCTCACAGTCCATGAGTTCGAGCCCCGTGTCGGGCTCTGTGCTGACACCTCGGAGCCTGAAGCCTGCTTTGGATTCTGTGTCTCCGGCTCTCTCTGCCCTTCCCCCCACTCATGCTCTGTCTCTCTCTCTCAAAAATAAACATTAAGAAAATTTTTTTAAAAATCATACAAGACTTCGGGCACCTGGGTGACTCGGTTAAGGTCCAACTTCAGCTCAGGTCACAATCTCGCAGTCCATGAGTTCAAGCCCCATGTTGGGCTCTGTGCTGACAGCTCAGAGCCTGGAGCCTGCTTTGGATTCTGTGTCTCCCTCTCTCTCTGCCCTTCCCCCACTGATGATCTGTCTCTCTCACTCTCAAAAATGAATAAATGTTAAAGAAAAATTTTTAAAAAATCATACAAGACTCGTAAGAATCATTTAAAAAGCTAAGAATGATTGATACAAAAGCCAGGATAGTCGGGAGGGTTGGAGAAGACCCAAAGCTATGAGCAGTAGAACATAAGGAACCTCTGAGTTTTGTGTTTCCTAAACCGGGGAAATAAATGCATAGGTGTTTGTTTTATTCTGCTTTATTTATTTTTTATTTTTCTTACATTTATTCATTTATTTTTGAGAGACAGAGACAGAGCACAAGTGGGGGAGAGGCAGAGAGAGAGGCAGACACAGAATGTGAAACAAGCTCCAGGTTCTAAGCTGTCAGCACAGAGCCCGATGCGGGGCTCGAACCCATGAACTGGGAGATTGTGACCTGAGCTGACACCGGACAGTCAACCTACTGAGCCACCCAGGTGCCCCCTTCATTGACTTTTAAACTGGTCATTGGGTTCACTGGATTTTCATACTTAACTCACCTGTTTCATGCTTTGCCTTGGCTTTGACTGATTGCAAGAAGCAAGGCACAGAATGCAATCTTTCCAAAGATTGCATGAGGCTTTTGAAGCAAAAATCCGCAATCCCTTCTCTTAATATGCTTTAGCTCAGGTTCAAATTGAAGGAGATTTCCTGGCGTGCTCTTTCTCTATACTTGAGGAACAGCCTATGGACATGCTTCTGGGACTGGACATGCTGAAACGGCATCAGGTAATTAAGTGCTTCACTATCTTTCTGCACTGACGTTTTGTATGTTACATGGGTATGATTGCATCATTTCTCTTGGTTATATATACTAGAAAACTGAGAAAGCATGGCTTTTGAGACTTGGAAAGATCCCTAATTAAGGATGTCATCATACATGGTTTGAAACGATTTATCAGTAGAAATAGAATCTCTTCTTGTGAAATCTCTCTGAATCTGTTAAATCCCGCCATCTGTTTGAGAGTATAATGGGCAACTTGGTTCTCTTGTGTTACTTTCAGTTTCTGATTAGAACTCAGGTAAGTTTTGATGGGTTTGTAGCGGGATCTAGAAAACACATGATGATTTTACTGCTAGTATGAGTTTAGTAAATCCTTCACAGCTTGTCAGTGCTTAAGGAAGAAGGTGTAGGTAAGATGCGGGCAGTGGAAATGTTTGTTTAGTATGGGGAGAATGAGTTGTAACTATGTTCATTTACAATCTTTGTATTTCCACTCTGAAATCTAATAATTTGTTTAAAGATAAACTCTTCTGGTTGAAGAAGCAATTAGTGTCCACTGGGTGATAAAATTTTCCCAGTAAGGTTTTGTATCTAGGCAATATTTTTGTTTTAAATTTTTTTTTAAACGTTTATTCATTTTTTGGTAGAGACAGAGCGTGAGTGGGGGAGGGACAGAGAGAGAAGGAAACACAGAATCTGAAGCAGGCTCCAGGCTCTGAGCTGTCGGCACAGAGCCCAATGCGGGCCTTGAACACACGGACCGTGAGATCATGACCTGAGCCGAAGTCGGGCGCCCAACCGACTGAGCCACCCAGGCGCCCCCATATCTAGACAATATTTTTATGTCACTAATACTGTTTTTTGGTTTTTTTTTTTAATGTTTATTTATTTTGAGAGAGAGAAAGAGAGCAGGAGCGGGAAAGGGCAGAGAGGGAGAGAGAATCCTAAGTAGGCTCCACACTGTCAGTGCAGAGCACAACTCAGGGCTTCATCTCATGAACCATGAGATCATGACCTGAACTGAAATCAAGAATCGGACGTTTAACGGACTGAGCCACCCAGGTACCCCTATGTCATTAATACTCGTTTTAATACCGAAATCCTATAAAACATATATTGCATTAATATTCTAATCAAGGTGCAGAATTTTAAGTAGAAGGGGTGAGTGAATGCATGTATTAATAAAACCTAATTTATTAACTTGTCACTCTCTCCCCATTTTTTAGTCATGATATAGACCAGTAGTCTTCAGCTTTACAGATAGAAAACATATATGTGTGTACTGTCCTATGTTAAATAATTAGAAAAATACACAGAAAAGGAGGGTAGTTCTAAGTACGAAATAAAGATTGCCTTGGGGTGCCTGCGTGGCTCCGTTGGTTAAGCGTCCAACTTCAGCTCAGGTCGTGATCTCACAGTTCGTGCGTTCTGTGCTGACAGCTCAGAGCCTGGAGCTTTCTTCAGAGTTGGTGTCTCCCTCTCTCTGTATTAAAAAAATAAGAAGAAAAAAAAATAAAGATCGCCTTGCCCATATACCACTTTTGAGATGATTGGTACTTTGTGCAGTAAGCACAATATAAATAGTAATGTGAATGTATAAATGGTATGTCTCAGTTTTTTAAGAAAAAATCATCTCTGTATGTCTAAAAAGTGGGGCTGCTGATTATGCTTGGCCTTTTTCCCAATTTTGTACAGTGGATGTGTATTACATTTAAATTCAGAAATGAACAGAGGTTGGGTTAGACAAATATGTATAAAACTACATCATATAAAGATGATTCTCCTATAAGCTTTTTTTTTTGATTCTGCTATAAACTTTAAATGTTTCAAAAAATACTTAAATATTAGGGGCACCTGTGTGGCTCAATCTTTTGAGCTTCTGACCCGACTTCAGCTCAGGTCATGATCTCCTGGTTTGTGAGTTTGAGTCCTGCATCAGGCTCTGTGCCGACAGCTCAGAACCTGGAGCCTGTTTCGGATTCTGTCTGTCTCTCTCTGTCTCTCTCTGCCCCTCTCCTGCTCACTCGCTCACTCTCTTTTCTCTCTAAAAAACAAACAAACATTAAAAAAATACTTACAAAAAACTTAAATATTTAAATTCAGGATAACTTTTCTGCATGGTGTTTTATCCGCTATCATCCGTCTTTGGTTTCTTCCTTCTAAGTGTTCCATCGACCTCAAGAAAAATGTGCTCGTGATCGGCACGACAGGCTCACAGACCACCTTCCTGCCCGAGGGAGAGTTACCGGAGTGTGCCCGATTGGCGTATGGGGCGGGGCGAGAGGATGTGCGGCCAGAAGAGATTGCAGACCAAGAATTAGCAGAAGCTCTTCAGAAATCCGTGGAGGATGCAGGTATTTGCAGTGGCCATGCTCTGGGATAACTTGCTCGTTGTTGTCAGTGAGCCGGGGAGGTTGGAGCTTGAGAGGGCTTGGGGACCTTTTCAGTTCTTAATTCATGTCATCGTGCTGTCACGGATGTGTTCCTTGTCCTCTCTCAATACGGTAAAGAAAAACTCGGTGTTTCAACAGATCCATTGCTGTGTGCTAGGTCCCTTGGGCAGTTATTTGCTTAAGCGCATTTTGGTAGGCTTCCTAAAAAATCTTGTTTCCTTTTTCCTAACACAAATTCTTGCAGCAAGCAGACATTTCCTTTTAGTTCTGCAGTTTCCCTGAACATTTATTTTCCTTTCCTTAGGCCCGCTTCCTTTGAAGGATAGCATTGTCGTCCTGACTAAGCAGTCCTGACCTTTTTAATTAATATCTACTCAAAGCGCTGCTACCAGAGACAGAGGAACCAACAATAAGGAGCATAACTGAACACTAATCAGAATACAGGGTTTATGCTATTAATGAGATCGCATAGTGTGTTCTTGGGCCAAATTAGAACCGTCTGCAAACCCCTGACACGGGGATTCCTAATTCACTTCTTTGTGAGTCTCAGTTGTCTTGGTTTAAGTCTAAAGACCAAGCCAAGTTTTCTTGGGTAAGCTGGAAGGACACATTCTCGATGAAATCCTACCTCCATGTGATCATTTTCCCCATCTGTTCTAAAACCGTGACTGTGGGATGCATTTTCTAGAAACTGAAGAGAATTAACTTTTAAGTTGGGGTTATTTTCAAGTCTTGAGCTATATTCATCAGTGACTAATACCACATGTTGTGTTTTCTGGTACAGTAAAATGTATTAGAGCTACAAGTTCAGGGAATAGCTTTCTCCTAAAGACATAAAAGATAGGAGCTTATTAAAAAAAAGAAAAAGGCAGCCAGATTTTGCCAGTGTTTTTATGGAGAGCACCCAAGGTGTAGCCCTGAGCCTCTTTAAATTAAAATGGGTGTGGGTAGCAGATGGCCTTTTCCAAGCCGGCTGTGTTCAGTCTGCTCCTTGACACCTTTTGGCACCTTTGAGTTGTACATACAAAATACAGCCTTGGTTGTAGGAAGGGGAATATTCTGAACAGCCATGGAATGAATAGTTTTAAGCTTCCCTGCAAGGCAAGCTTGACTGAGTTTGACATACCCGCTTAGGAGGTTTTACCTGTTTTTAGTAACTTGTCAGTTGAGTCATCATTCTGGGTATTAATAAAATGAGGATGTATTACCATCTTGTGAAATGTCTATTTTCCCCCTACAATGTGGTGTTTTTATTTGAGAAGCACTGGCTGATGATAGCAATGCTTTCTAACCTACTAACAGTTATCCTCTTCGGGTAATTACCTTCTTGTAATAAAAAGTTAAGGAGATGAAAATAGAAACCACAGGTGTTTTCAGGCATAGTGAACAGAATGTGGCAATTCAAACTATTACAAGGAGGGGCTCCTGGGTGGCTTAGTTCGCAGAGCGTGCAGCTCCTAATCTCGGGGTCGAGAGTCTAGCCCTTCGTTGGGCGTAGAGATTATTTTAAAAACATAAAAAAATAAGATAAAAAAATAAAAATAGTTTTCAGAAAAGGATTAAAAGGAAGTGGGTTTTTTGCCCAGAGGATGATATTTTTTTAGTGACGATACATGGCTTGTGCTAATTTTTACAATATTTAAATAGTGAATGAATTCTACATCAGGTCTGTCTTGTTTGGAACGCTGACTTCCCAGTATCTTCAAAATCAAAACTCTGGACATAGTAGGTGAAAGTATTTTTGCCAAAAACTGTTCCTTTGGTGGATACCTTATACCATAGTATCTTTTATCTTTTCTATCAGCAGAAAAATAAGTCAGAACAGGAGCCATATCTGATACATTTTCTAAACACTGACTAGAAGAGAAGTTAAGCCAGGACGATCCAGTTTCATTTGTTTTTCTCCCAAAAATAAATGTCAACTGAGAAAGAAATTGGGAAAGTGACCGTCACAAGTGTTCGCTCACCTTGAAGATTGCCATAGCTTGTAATCCCATCCATGGGTCTGCTGTTTCCACCTGTCTCACACGTCTGCCCATGAGTTCCATGTGTGTGGGTGTGTGAGATGAATTCCTTCCCAAGTTCTATTGAAGATCTGTTGAAGTTGACACGTTGTTCTATGTATTGTGAGAGAATTAAACCAACCAAACTACAGAAGCATTCCCCAACTTTGACTCTACCAGCTCCTGATTATAAGACGGCAGAGGAATGGAGACAATAACCCCGCATGCTGTGTGGTTTGCGTTGTTAACCCAAGTTTGCTTGTCTGTTTCCTAATTCAAACAGAGCGTCAGAAGCCATGATGCATGTAGTGTGTGTGTGCTGCAGCTGGAGTGGGCCCCAGACCAGGTATTTATAGACGCCACGTTCAGCCTTCCATCCAGTTATCGTCTGTGCTCTGAAAGTCTCTGTGTCCGCCGCAGTTTTGGAACTTAGCTTCTGCCATCCATGTCACCTCGTCTAATCTGGTTACAACCAGCCTGTATATACATCCGTATGTTGGCATGCGTACACATCGAAGTATAGTTTCCTATTTATAGTTTCGTCAACTGTTGTGGAACAGTCCAAGGAGGGGAGGGAGATCCCAGTCAAAGCCAGGTCCATCTGGCCATTGTGAATAGAGCAAATCAAGAATATCAGCCCCACAGCATGTTGTTGTTGAAGATAACTACACCGTTAGGGGTTTCATGAGCCTGTTTCTTCTGGAAAACTGGAAGTTCCTTTTTCATATCCCTGCACACAACTGCCTAGACTGGTAGAAGGGCACTTCTACCTGAAAGAAATTTTCGTTCCGCCGAAGACGAAATCGGGGCTTCGGCCAGGTAAACTTGTCTGGGGGCACAGGTTCAATAACGTGGGCAGCGCTGAGGTTTAATTCTCCCTGAAACGGGAGTTAAGACTTGACTCTTCTCTCCCTAGCCTCGCAGGGTCTCCCCGGGAGACGCTCTGTTCCCATCTCCCTGGAGTGTAAATTTGGGAGACGGCAGCCTGAGTTTACTGGCTGATTTATCAAGAGGAAAAAAGGCAACTGCCAGCCTCGGGCTTTATACGGGGTTGCAGGCTGGTTGTGATTAGATACCTAGCACTTAATTTCTTCGGTTTTTTCTTTTTCCTTAGAAAGATGGGGTAAAAGTAGGCACAGTTTAATTATTCTTAATATCCATTGTTCTCATCCCCTTCTCCTCACCCGTAGTACTGAGCCTGTCCCCTACGGTCAGCACTTAGGCCAGTGAAGTCTCAGCTCTTGGAGGACCGTGTGCTGCTTTCTTAGCACAAAACACACACTGAGGCCACGTTCTCCTTGACCTGACACAGGGATCGTAACTGGCGTGCCAGTGCCCGAAGGCCATCATCACATGCCCCGTGCTACTTAACTCGGATATTTCACTGTGATGCATCTTTTCTGTTCGCATCAACTCACAACTGAACCTCTTTCAGAGTCGGCCTTAGAGATTGATAAATAAAACTAATAACTGTTTCTAGACACTGATGGATATAATTTACACTGAAGCAAATGCTGTTTTCCTGTTGACCTCTAAACTATATTGTTTCACCAGAAGTCAGTAACTTCCCAACAGAGTCAATGCTTTATCTCATTGTGCTGTTAACCGGTGTCGGATTAGAATGATTTAGAGCCATTTGAATCTGGATTGCTTCCTGACTTCTTAAGATCAAGCCCCCCACAATGGATGGCAGTCAACACGAAGCATTTGAGTCTGAGAAGCATCTGCCCTGAGAGATTGTATCGTGAAGTAGTTTTTGCTGCCACCCGTTGGCATTTAATTAACAATCTTCTAGTCACTGCATAGAGGTCAGTGTTCGTGTCGGTGGCAAAAGGAGAGTTGGAATTGATGTTTAATGGCTTCGTGAGGTGGTGTTTGAGCCTGCCACCCTTGAGTGCCCAGTCAGTTGTATTGAGTCTAAATGGTCATTGCCTGTCTGAAAACTATTATGAACCGTCCGCCTTTGCTGCCAGGACCCTACCCCCTTTCCCTGCCCTAAAAGACTTCAGTGTCCTCACTTAGTTGTACCATGTTAATGTGATAAAGTAACTGATAAACCCTTCTAAGGTTGCCGTATTTGGCAAGGTGATGATTGGATCTAATCTGTTTGCTCTTTACCTTTATTTTTGTGCTTTGAGTCCTTGCTCAGACAGCTGTCTCATGATTTGGATCATGGGAGTTTGGATAGAAATGAATTAAATAGAATATTTGTTTCTCTGTCTCCTAGAGAATCCTGAGCATATTCTCCTTTCTCTTTATAATTCCCACTCTGTTCCAGATATAACTGGTTTTAGTCTTGTCGTTTGAAATGCTAAAAGTGCATTGATGTGAGAATCACTCTAGTGCAGAGATCCTCAAAACCTGTAACATGCTTCAGAACCACCCGAAGAGCTTTTTGAAAGTGCAGACCCTTGGGTTTACTCCCAGGGATGGTGCCCCAGAGTGTGCATGCTTAGCAAACAGGATTTCAGGGCAAGTGATAGAACACACTCGGAGAAACTCTTCTAAGAGGGTCGGACCCACGGAGAATAAAGATACATGAATGTCCTTCAGTCTTGAGCACTAACGCAGCCATTATGTGGATGTTTATTAATGGTACTTAAAGAAAAATACTGAATTACAGTGTACATGTTTTGTTAAGAACGTGCCTATCTCTTATTCTGATGCTGTGATGTTGAATTGTCTACCCCAGTGAGAATGGTTCTTGTATAAGTATCAGTATAAGACAAACCCAAGTTTAAGGGCCTGATTTTGTTCTGTCCTGTTGAGATTTGTATCATCTGAGAAGTGATTGGCCTTTGTAACCTGCTAATTAATCTCTTTTCCTTTCCCTTTTGTTCCATGTAGAGAAAAGTGGTAAAGAAACTACCTCACTGGGAATGTCATCCTTACCAACTTCAGATGGATTTAACCATCCAGCCCATCCTTCAGGACAGAGTCCTGAGATTGGTAATCCTATGAGTCTTGCTCACTCTGTCTCTGCTTCAGGCTGCCCTTTCGAGCCCAGTGACCCTGACAGCATTGAACCTAAAGCTCTAAAGGCTTTGAAGGCTTCCGCCGAATTCCAGATAACCTCTGAAAAGAAAGAACATCTTCCTCCACGGGATCTTTCTGATTGTGCTTCTTCAGCAGACAGCGCTCCAGCCATGCCTCTGCAGAATTCATCCGAAGAAGCCATTGTTGCAGAGAATATGGAGAAATCTGCTGAAAGAAGCACCCAGGGCCTCAGATCTCCTCTCCACACAAGACCGCAAGCTAGTTTATCTGTCACGACTACTAGTGTGCAGGAACCACCGGGGTTTCTAGGTGAAAAGGGTTGGCATCCAGAAAGTCAGAACCCGAGTCAAGGGAACGGCCTTCAGCAGCACAAAGAACCAGGGAATGAACAGCATGAGGTTGTACAACAGAATGCTCTACATGACCAAGAACAGGAACATCTCTGTAACACAGAGGACTTTGAACTTCTTGGAGAAAGGCAACAGAATCCACAAAGAAGTGTTGATTTAGAAGCTACAATGAAAGAAGACAGGCTACAGCAGAATGTGGACCTTCCAGGTACAGAGGAAAATACTCTACCTTCAGGATGCTGTGGCTGCCCCCATTCAGAAACACTCATGGAAGTGGATACAGTTGAAGAGTCCCTAGTGGCTGTGCCTAACTCAGCGGATGGTCAGAATGCCAATGTCAAGAACATCGGTGCACCCGATCTCACCTTAGATAATCCCCTGATGGAAGTAGAAACATCAAAATGTAACCCTTCGTCCGAAATTTTGAGTAATTCAATTTGCACTCAGGATTTACAGCTCCCAGACAATAACGTTGAAATGTCTGGAACAAATAAAGAAGATGGGGATTGCTCCCCGTCTTTAAGTCTCTGTGGCAGTTGTCAGCCTTCTGTGGAGTCAGCAGAGGAATCCTGCTCATCTCTAACGGCAGCCTTGAAGGAACTCCATGAACTTTTGGTCATTAGTAGTAAACCAGCTTCAGAAAATACATCTGAAGAAGTTATCTGTCAATCAGAAATGGTAACTGAGGGCCAAACAGGTGGGAAGGACCTTTCTGAAAGATGGACCCAAAGTGAGCATGTTGTAGTTACCCAGAACGAAGAGCGTTCACAAGTCTCCTTTCATCAGACCGTAACTGTATCGGTGAGGGCAGAAAAGTTAACAGACACTTCAAATGGTGCTGGAGTAGAAGATGTAGAAGATATTAATGTCAGGGATCCAGGTGATGGCCTAGTAACTGATAAGGAAAGTGTCCCCGAGTCTAGGGAATCCGAGAACAAGAGCAGTTCTGACGCTCTAGCCTCAGCAAAAACGTCTAATCAATTACACTGCACCTTAGGTGTAGAAATCTCACCCAAACTTTCAGCAGGTGAGGAGGATGGTGTCAGTCCCACATCTGAGCAAACGAAGTCCTGGTCCAATTTCACGTTGGTTGAAGATCTGGGTCAGGGCGCACAGAATCCGGTGACAGACGGGCCTGAGACACGACAGGATGTCTGTCCTGAAGCCGCAGGGCCACTTGTTGACTTTGAACCGCCCACCAGCCACCCATCGTCAAGTCCCTCCGTTCTTCCACCACTGATTTTTCCTGCTGCAGACATTGACCGGATTCTCCGTGCCGGCTTCACTTTGCAGGAAGCTCTTGGGGCTTTGCATCGAGTTGGCGGAAATGCAGACCTTGCACTTCTTGTTTTGCTCGCAAAGAACATTGTAGTTCCTACATAACCAAGGAAAAGTGGGCTAAACCATCCTCCATTCCCTTAAAAAAAAAAAAAAAAAAGCTATAGACACACAACACACTCTCTCTCTCTCTCTCTCTCTCTCTCTCTCTCTCTCTCTCTCTCCTCTCTCTCTCTCTCTCTCTCCCTCTCCCTCTCTCTCTCTCTCTCTCTCTCTCTCTTTCACTCACCACGTACACAGTATATGTAGAAACCTGCAAGCAGAATGTTGAGCCAGATTTTTTTTAAAGATTTTTTTCGGCCAAAGTAACTTATCTCTTGTCTGATGAATTTGTCTATTCTATTTGTTAAAATTTGGGCCTTTTAAATGTATTGGCAGTATGTGCATACAAAAGCTTTTTATTATCAAGATGATGTATTCTGGAATAAAATTGACGGTTTTGTGTATAGCATACCATTTTAGAATGAGAGTGAGTGCTTTAAAAAGCAGAAGCCATGAGAAACCCTACCACCCATGCAGCTGAAAGCAGATCACCTTCCCTCTTTGGCTGTGTCTGTGCTGTAGGCAGGGTATGGCTTGTTGGCTCAATTGTCCATTTACAGACTTGATCACATGGTGTGGTGTTTGGAATTACACTTCGTGCTCTATGTATTGGTGATGCATCAGTTATAAGAGGAAGTTGAAGAATAATTGAGTGATCTCTCCTACTAGAGCGGTATGTTTTTATTTGTGTGGTTAGGATTTGGCAGTTTTATGGGGTGAGTTGGGAGGATTTAAAACTTGGGCTGCTCTGTACGCGACAGGCTGCTGCATGGATTGCCAAGTATTTTGGGGTGGGGGGGGAATCAACATCAGAATGGAACGTGGTGCTACCCAGATAGAAAAGGGAAAAGCGTGTAATTCTGTTTGCAAATGTTTGGTGATGTGTCAAGGACCGGGAGTGAAAAATAATGGCCTGAACGCTGGAATTTACTAGAGAGTGGGTTTGCGAGCATCTTACTGATCTCACCTCAACCCTTAGTGACCAACACTGAACCCAGAGTTCTGCTAAGGGGTTGATTTGCCTGCAGTTCATTTCCTTTCTAAGCTCATCTACTGGGAAGTGCTTCCAAAGCTCAGTGTGAGCCGCGATCGGAGTGAGATATCGTGAAGTGTGATAACCTTGTCGCTGGTTCATCTTGGTGCTTGGAATGGTCAGCCTGTTTGGTGAGTGGCCTTTACGGCAATGGAAATAGTAATGGCAGTTCCTGACTCAAGTGGCCTTGGTAGAGATTTCCATCCCTTTCTTTCCTCAGGAGTTTCTTTTTTAAAGCAGGCGGCGTCACATTTGTGTTTACCACGTCAAGGTAGAGTGGGGCATAGTATATAGATGTATTTATTGTGGCCTTTTTTTATATGAGGACTAGCCCTTGGAAATCATTGTCCTGTGGGCCCCACTGTGCAATAATCCTACTGGATAGATTTTAGGTAGTTTTTCCCAGAAAATAAATTATCTTATGTACCCAGCAGGAATCTGAAATCTTGGTTTTATTGAAAAGAATTTTGAGAATGACTCCTGATTCCAAGCTAGAGTTTGCAATGTGTTTGAAACAGATGCTTCGAAAGGGTGATTCGTGAACTTAGTGTTAAATGATTTTGTGTGAAGTCTTACTCTCTTTGCAAGCTTATTCTTTCTTTCAAAATTCAAGTCATTGAGCACAATCAAAACGGAGGCTCATATCTCAGGAGTTTTTGACATTTTCATTTGGGGGCACTTAGAGACCTTTCTCTTCTGTCCTGTTCCGTCTCCTTTTCTTTTTGCTGTGACGTTTGTATGTATGTTGTGAGTCTTCAGTGATGTGGCGGAAAGTCACATAGATTCATCATGATCCTCCGAAGTTGGGAGATGGTTGGCAGAAGGAGTTGTGGTTTACCGTTTTCACGAGGGCGCTCCGAACAGCAGGTCAGCCAGGTTGTCTTTAAGATGTTCTTTGAGACAATCACATGCTGCAGACCCTTTTGCCTGCCCCACACCAAAGACGTAAGATGCACTAGGAAACTGCGTGTAGGATTTCTGTCAACCGACTCTTAGAGCTGCGACCATAATTAAGTAGTTGGTGCTATGAGGGAAGCAAAATCCAGTAGCAGTGCAGTGGCCCCTGTATTTGCTTTATGGGTGGTAACTGGGAATTTATTCTAAGCTAATAAATCTTTAGGGTTATAAAGTGGGGTGGGTGTGAGGTGGGGGAAGTTATCAGTGACAACAGACCCCTCCCAAGAGGCCTTCTGGGTGAAGACGGGCCTCCTAGTCTTTCTGAGCAGTGGCACACTGCTCAGCGGCTTGGCCACTGAATTTTCACAGTGCGGAGATCTGGGAATCCATCCTAGGTAGAATACAGAATATCAGTGTGGAAGAGGTTTTATTACAATAGCTTTTTACGTATGTATATTTATTTTTAGGAGAAAATCGAATAGGCCTATAGTTGTACATGTATTCTCCTTAGGAGTACCTTGAATGAATGAGCTGAACCCTCTTGCCAGATAGCCTTGTCCTTTTTCATCATTTATTTTTCAGTGTATAATTGCTTTGGATCCTTAAAACTTTATTTTCCTGTCCCATCATTTGTATGAACGTAAAGTCGCTGACATTATTAGGATTTTGAATAATTTTAAATCACGCAGTTCTTAAAACACAAAGGGAATTAAGGAACACGACACTAGTGAACTTTGTCAGTTTTACTAAAAGTGCAGAGATGCGAGATTAACTTCTCTAAAAATGAGGTAAAATCATTGTGAACTCCTCTGGTGGCCAACAGAACTGATCCTGGCCAGCCATCGACAGTAACGGGCCACCTTTCTGGATAGCTTCTTTGCCGTAACCAGTAACGGACGGTTCTGTGGTCAGTGCTCCCCTCCAAGGGTGGTCTCTGTTTACTCACCAGAGAGAGGAGAAGGTTGTCCTTCCTGGAGGACTTCTGCAGTTTACCTTAAGTTGATTTCCATGGGTAGGAATGTGCTTGGTGACCAGACAGCTGTGCCTAACACAGCTGTAGATTTTGCCCACTGAAGCTGGGAAGAAGGATTTCCACTTGTACCTGTGTAGGCCCCCGGGCCCCAGCCGGCAGCCTTCATCCCTCAGTTTGGGCTTTAGGCGTTAACATCTAAAGATTACCAGTGGCTTGGCAAAGAGAATGGGATAGGTGGTGGGTGGGTGTTAAAACTGGTCTGCCTTGGAGCCTATGAAACCTCCCAGCGCTCCTTGTCTCCATATGTACTAAAGGAAGACACAGCCCGTGTGGTTTTTTTTGTTTTTTTTTTTTTTTTGTCCAAAGCATTTCTCTAGCAAGAGGGTTGCATAAAAATGGAAAGACACATGAGACTTTGTGTCACCAATTTTGATAACCAGTTAAAACTGGAATCTGCCTGTTCTTCCCTTAGCACAGCTTTCTCTCTCTAGTAAAAGCCATAAAAACTTCATTGGTTTAACCATCAGCTCATATGTATATATACATGTGTGATTGACAAATAGCCTACAGTTAATTTTACATAGAATGAAAAGCAAGCAATTTTTCTATTTACAGATATATCCTCCACATACGGTGGCTTTTATCCCACCATGTATATAAAAACAGCCTTGCCGGTAACCAGCCAGGAAAGTTGCAGTGCGTCTGATTTCCTTTTCCTACCTGTTTGCCACCTGCAGTGAGAGCAGGCAGCATAATTGAACTGCTGTGTGTTTCAAACTTGTTATCACCGGTAACATATCCTAAGAGAAGCTAACTAGATTATGCATTCTTCCAATCTCTAGCACAAATACCAAAAAGCCAAATTTCTCCTTTGAATTTGGTTACTTAGTATAGTCTGTGGCTGAGTTAGAAAGAAACCGTTATCAAGAGTTTCCCTTCCTAGAAGATGAATGTTAACATTTTAGGAGTTCCATAAAATAGCTTTTTTCCTGGAAGAATTAAAAACGCCAATTCCTCGAAGACCAAGTAAATTTAAAGCGTGTCCTTGAGAACTGTGGAAATGCAAATTCATGGCTCAAGCTCTGTATCTTAGAGGTCCCTCGGTGTTAGTGAGGTGTTCCTAGGAGTTCGTTAAGATTTTAGGGGTAAACCTTTGAAGTACTTGATTTTCTCTTGTGCCTTAGTTTCTCCAAGTAGCAGAGGCATCACATTTTGGTGGGGAGTGAAAGTGGAAATATCAGGGAGAAAGTTTGAAAATGGCCTTCCTAGAAATAGAGGGCGTGCATGGAGTTGGTCCTAAGACTCACCTTCAATTCAGAATTATCCTGCACCAAATCATTAGATTTCCTTAGACGGAAAAAATTCCAATAGGGCTTTTTTGCATTGGGAGTACCAGAAAATGGTTTCTAGATGTTTATTAGATTTTTCTTCATTGCACTATCAGTATTGTGGTGGTTAAGACACAGAAAAAGTTTGAGAAAATCTGGTACTCTTGAGGCCTATACAGTATGAGTCTTTGATTAAGAATTCATTGATTCATGGGGCACCTAACTGATTCAGTCGGTGGGGCAATGTGACTCTTGATCTCGGGGTCGTGAGTTCCAGCCCCATGTTGGGGTAGAGTTTACTTTTAAAAAAAAAATCGATTGATTCAAACATTAAGTGCCTGTGTGCCAGGTACTGGTGAGTACTGAGAACACAGGGGTGACTAAATCAGATTAGGAGCCTGTCCTCATGAAGCTTTGTCTAGTAAGGAGACATGAAGCAAATTTTAGCTTTAGGAGAAGGATCTGCTTTTGCCTATTAGCATGGTTTTATTTTAAAAGTCATACTAGAATGATTTGGTTCAAATTCAGAGAGTGGGAAAATCAGGCTCAAAATGGAATTCGATGCTTATTTAGAGCTTAAAACTGCTCTAAAATGTTTTTTTTTTAATTTTTTTTATGGAATCAGAAACCAACAAAAAATGTTCAAATATTTATAGGAATACTTGAAGAAATCAGTATAAATTATTTGCAAGTAATTTATGCTGCTGGGGTGGGGTGGGCAGGGTAGAAGTCCAAGGTAAACGGGAGAGATCCCAAATATGTAGCCGTGACCGTGAGCTTTCCCTCCCATCAGGGCATCCTTCCACGCAGGGTACGAATGTGGAGTGTGCCGGGGTATCCTCTCCCTGCCCGCCCCCCACCTTGAGCATGGCTGCTCTGGAATACTGACCATCTGGTCCCGCGGGACTTAGAGGATTCTGTGGCATTTGCTGCTTTAAAACAGCTGAGTGCAAAATGTGGAAATGAGAATCTAGAGCAGAAAATGAAGCAAGCGATAGTTCTGGGACTGGGTGGTGGGCAGAATTATTCACAAGAGGATTCGAGGCTCTACCAAATCTCTCAGCAGGATCGCTCCATCAAAAGAAAATTCGTTAGCCCATTCTTTAAAATGTCACCACGTATGTTGTAATCCTGAGGCATACAACCTGACTGCTAGTGACTTCTGAGGCTTACCATTAGAAAACTCCCAAGTTCATCGGATACTTCTTGGTGATTGGTAATTTAGATCCTCTGGGGGGCTGTAAAAGGTGAGGGGGATATAGCTGGTAAGTTTCAGGGCACAATGTTAAGGAATAAACTCCACAGAGAAAATGGCTCAAGGGTGTAGGAGTTAGAGAATGTTTCTTTTACCTTAAAAAGTTAGGCAGATTATCGAAGACGCGGGGTGGGGGTGTAGAATACAAAATTAGAATTTTTACAGAACTCTATTTCTCTAAATATGTACCATACGAAGGTTCTCATTAGCCGACTTGGGGAAGGGGCATGCTGGCTTATTTTTCCCTGGGAAAATCCGTGTCTGGTGGGAAATGATTTTGTTTACCAGGAGCTTGCTCTATATGCAACGTTGACTGAATGCGTCTGTGGTTTAGAGGAAGGTAGACCTCTCTTAATCTCCTACCAGAGGCAGTCAGATGAGCCATTTGGTTTCCAGATTCCTTCAGCCTGAGATGACCTGATGCCGACCAGACAGTTTTCTTTCCCTGCAGGCCCCACAGCTTTCTGAGTTTATGCCCCCTATCTGGGACCTTTCTCTCTGAATGATTATATCCCATTCTCTGTTCTCTCCATCACCCTTTTCAGATAGTTCTGGTGATGCACTCAGAGCAGTTCAACATACTGGTCATACTTGCTTTTCTCACCGTGCACGTACAGCGAAAATTGATTATGCTCATTGTTACTCAAAGTCCCGTCTTCATGGCGAGTTGAGCTAATGGCCTTTGCTCTCAAGGAAGCCTTGTTTACCAGTTTTGTAGCCACACTTGGCAAATCTTAGCAAACAGAAACCCTTCTCGAACCCTTTTATTTGTTCTTGCAATTGCTCATGTATTGCTTTTCTGACTTTTCTTTAAGCTTTGAGACTACTGCATCTTTAAAAAGCTAGGCAGATTGGCAAAATAGGCTTGCCAATAGCTTAGTCACTCCATAGCGCTTTGGTTTTGAGAGTTGGGAAACTCAGAACTTAAGGGAACCAAACTCAGGAATCCCACAGTTGGCTGCACTGTGCCCTTGGTTTAGGGGCTGGACATAGGACCTGTCTGCAGCTGAGTGAACTAGATGCATTTGGGTTTGAGTTTTTGTCACATACTGAAATGTTAAGTCAGCCCTAAATAATCAAAACACTTTATTTTTCTTTTTTTAATAGGAACTTTCTGAAGAAAAAGTGATGTGTAAAACATTTGATATTTAATAAGACAATAAAGTTTTTATCATAAGACTCTTGTTTGATCAGTTTCTTTTAAATTGAGATGATTACTTCACTTGAGTCCTGATCTGTCTGTCTCCCTGCCCCTTTGAACAGCTTGTACCCGGGCCCCGTGATTCGTGAGCCAGCTGCCTGTACCTCAGAAGAAATGGGTTATGCCCAAGCCCTTAAAGATAACTTGCAGATGACCACTACAGGGGCACGGCTATCTGAGCATGTCAGAGACGGTGCATTTGTGCCTGTGTGGGCAGCCGATGCCCTGGGACAGACATAACGCCGTGGTAGGGTGTCGTGGTTAGATTAGCCTCTAGAGCCAGGCTGCTCTGGCACTTACTGGCTATGTGACTTCGGGTAAGTTTCCTAACCTTTCTGTGCCTCTGTGTCCTCAGCTGTAAAATGGGGACCTTCTGGATGGTTTGTAGGGATTAAATGAGTTAATACTTTCAGAACAGTACCTGGCACATACTAAGTGCTCATTAGGTATTAGCTAGTATTCTTCATTGTGTCCCGTAAGGGGTTTGAGAACGCGAAATGCAGTTCCCAGAAGTTGGGCGGTTCCAAGAGCCAGATGTGGCTCTGCCCCGTGCAATCCGTCATTCAGGGTCCTAGGCTGCCAGGGCTCTGACCTTTTCAACACGTGACTTCCAAGATGACCTTGGATATCAGCATCCACTGACGGGAGAAGAGAATGAGGGTTGTTCGTGGAAGTTTTTCTACCAGGCCTGGAAGTGGTGCGATCACTCCTGTATCCGTTTCCCTGGCTTGGTATCCAGACGGCCATGCCGAAGCGCAAGGGAGGCCGTGAAGTGCAATCTACTCACGTGCCCAACGTGACGAGTACAGTTAGGGTCATCTAGCAGTGTTTCAACTACTACCCAACACCCCCCAGGGAGATGGCTCCATATATGTATATCTAGGTACTCAACTGACTTCAGTCCAGAATCCCCTGTGATCCCCTGCCCTCCTTCACGTCTTGATTGTGGCTTTTTATTGTTTAGCAAACTGAACTTGAGATAAATTATCTTGCTCCTGCACCTTGGGGTGCAGGGACAGAATAAACCGCATTAGCAAATCCCTTAACAGAAAAGAGAACAGGAAGTGCAACCCTTGTGAAGGGGTTGGGGAAACTCCTCTGCTTAAAACTCCAATTATCTTCAGTGGAAGGAACTCCCGTATCCATTGTCCATGGTCCCATCTGAAGCAGGTGCTAGGTCTCTACCTTCCTTGGGAGCTACACAGCTCTCTTGGCTTCCTGTTGGCACAAGTCTAGAGGACTGGGGGTTGGTCTGAAGGCTTGGAAGAGAGGCTGTGGCTTTTGAACTCTGGATTTGTGGTGTCTTCGGCAAAACAACTTCCTCCGTCACCGTGGCCTTCTGATTATCTGCTCCAGTCAATCCTCCGTTACCAGTAACCACACTCAAGAGTTCTTTCGTGTACACAGTCCTCAAGCAGGACTTCATTTCCTTATACAACCCTGCATTCAAGGCCCCAAATTTCTTAGCTCTGTTCCTTTCCAGCTTGGCTTGCGACAAGCCAGTTCTTTCCTAAACTTTGGTCTTTCTCAAACTGTAGAACTCAACACACAAACATGAGTTTTCAACCCTTCCTCGTAGACCTGAACTTGGGCTATGTGTTAATGTAGTCAACCATCCAAGCTGCCACGGGAGAGTTTTAGTAGATGTTTTGCCACTGAATTTTAAAGGTCTCCTATTTTTCTAGCCTCCCTAGATCAGTTTGCTTCCTGACCACCAAGACAGGGTCTTTTGGGTTTTTACGGTGACTATCCCATTTCAGTACCAAGTTCTGTATCAGGATAGGCTAACCGCTGTAACATACTCAACCCAAATGTAAGTAGCTTAACACAATAGAACCTTGTCTCTCCTTAACTAACAGTCCAAGTCAGTGGAGGCAGGAGGGCTCTTCACACCGTCATTCAGGAAACAGGCTTTCAGCATCTCTGCCATTTTCGCCCTGCTTCCAAGGTTGCCCTGGTCTACATTCGATTGGAAGATGATAGAAGAGAGAGTCGAGCTCAAGTGGTTTGTACAGGCCAGACCTGGAAACGGTACCTGTCCCTCCCTACACACAATCGATGAAAACCACGTAACTGGCCACACCTAGCTGAAAGAGAGACGGAAAACGTAGAGTAGCTCTGTGCGCGATAAGAGATTAACTAGCCCAGTTTTTGTCTCGGAAAGAATATCCGCCTTCTAATGTCTGCTCAGGGGACGGAGTCTCGTCTTGACTCCCGGTTACATATTCACAAATTGAGACCCCTCCTTCTGAACTACTGAGAGTCAATTACTTGTTGAGGGTTGCAGGATGATCTCTTTTCTATCCTAAAGCTTGTAAATGCCGTGTGTTTCATTTTTTACAAAAAATGTGCAAGTAACATAAGATTAATGATTTTGAGATTAATGAGTAACTTGGAAACACCTTTGAGGGGTTAGCCAATGTGGAGTCATTGCTTTGTGTATGGTTTGTATTGTGGGGTCTTCACTTGAGAAGATTTCAATGGACCTGGACCAGCTGGTATATATAGGGAGGAGTTTAGACAAATCCCCTCCCTTATCCTGTGACCATCCCTTGCCTATCTAATAAGAAGGACGACAGCAAAGGCTACTTCTAGTTGGAGGTGAGAATTATGTTGCCATTCTTCAGATCTCAATCTTTTGATAACCATTTGAAAATGGTTATAGAGTGATGCAAAATGTGAGACATAATTAGTTACTAGCAGAAAGAATTATGGGTCCTTGGCACAGAGAAAGGCGAATTCACTACATCTTTATGAAAACAAAAAACGGGGTAGCTGGGTGGCTCGGTCGGTTGGGTGTCCGACTTCAGCTCAGGTCATGATCTCACAGTTGGTGAGTTCGAGCCCCGCATCAGGGTCTGTGCTGACAGCTCGGAGCCTGGAGCCTACTGCTGATTCTGTGTCTCCCTGTCTCTCTGCCCCTCACCCACTCACACTCTGTCTCTGTCTCAAAAATAAAGAAAACATTTTTTAAAAATTAAAAAGAAAAAAAATCGAGCTAGAGTGCTTTGGTTCCTCCTAGGGAGTTACTAAAAGCCGACATTTTCCCTTTTAGACTCCAGGTATCTGAAATCACAGAGCCCTGCGCTGGAAATACTCCACCCACACCCCACACCTGCTCCTCTCCGTTTTCCCCGAGAAATCAATGGCAACATCATCCTTCCGGTTGCTCACTCCAAAACCTTGGCTCTTCTTTCTCAACCTACATCCAATCCGTCCGAAAGCCTGTTGGCTTCACTTCAAAACATATTCAAAATCCCATCATTTCTAGAACCCCGGTCCCAGGACCCCTCACCTCTCGCCTGGGTTACCCCAGTGGGTCTTCCTGTCCACCTGCATTCTGTTCTTCCTTAACACAACAGCCAGCCCGCACCTCTCCTTAAAACCCTTCAGTGGGGCCCCTTCCCACTCGGATAAAAGCTGAAAGTCCTTACGATGTCTCCAAGGCCCCCTACCCACCTCTCCGCCTTCCTCTCCTGCCTCCTTCCCCTCCTCACTCGTCTTCTGAGCCACCCTGACCTCCGTATTCCTTGAGCTCTTTCTCGCCCTCGAGCCTTTGGATCTGCCGTCTCCTTAGTCTGGAATGCTCTTTCCTCAGACACCTTCGTGGCTTTTTCTCTCACTTCCTTCAGGTCTTTCCGCAACTATCACCTCCGTAAAGGCCTTCTCTGGCTACCTGATCTGAAATCGAAGCCACCCACCCACCCCCTTCCATGTCATTTCCCTTCATTCTTCTCCGAGGCACCAACCACTGCCTAACATCCTTGCATTTCGCTTCTTGTCTACTTCCTTTCTCTCCGTCAGAAAGAAACTGCGGGAGGGTAGGGATTGATGCCTGTCCTTCTCACCGCTGTATCCCCAGTGCCTAGAGCGGTGTCTGATGTAGAGCGGATAGTAAGTCCATGGGCACCATCATGCTGCTGCGATTTCTCGTCTCAAAGGCCCCGAGGGGTTGTCCCGTAAGTGGAGTGACATAGCAGAACTGGGCCTGAAACCGGGCCAGGCCACCGAGGTCAGTTTGCAGGCTTAGGAATTCTAGCCTAGGATGACTGCTGAGTTTGAGTTTAGCATAGATTTTGAAAGAGGACTTTTTTTTTTTTTTTTTAAGTAATCTCTACACCCAATGTGGGGCTTGAACTCATGATCCTGAGATCAAGAATTGAATGCTTTTCAGACTGGGCCAGCCAGATGCCCTGAAGCAGTACTTTTCATTATACCCACATAGACAACTAATCTGGGA
This sequence comes from Panthera pardus, assembly GCF_024362965.1. Taxonomy (NCBI): domain Eukaryota; kingdom Metazoa; phylum Chordata; class Mammalia; order Carnivora; family Felidae; genus Panthera; species Panthera pardus. The sequence continues at coordinate 95,295,379 of NW_026526666.1, read as the reverse complement.
CGTAGGCAAACAGCACCCCTTATGGTTGTGTAAGCTTTGACTATACTGTCTCATCCTCTACCTTCCTAGGATGGAAAAGCCCAAATCAGGTGTAAAGAGAAGTGACTTTATGTTGGGTCCCCCTTCTCTTCCATCCTTTTATTTCTACGGCCAGCTACAAAGGTTTTTTGCATCCCTATTGGATTAAAAATTAAGCAGAAGGTGGGGCGCCTGGGTGGCTCAGTCAGTTAAGCATCTGGCTTTGGCTCGGGTCATGATCTCACGGTTCGTGAGGTTGAGCCCCGCATTGGGTGAGCTAAAGCCCGGATTCTCTCTGTCCCTCACTCACTCGTGCTCTCTCTCTCACAATAAAATAAATAACTTTAAAAAATTAAGCAGAAGGGGCGCCTGGGTGGCTCAGTCGGTTAAGCGTCCGACTTCAGCTCAGGTCACGATCTCATGGTCCGTGAGTTCGAGCCCTGCATCGGGCTCTGGGCTGATGGCTCAGAGCCTGGAGCCTGCTTCCGATCCTGTGTCTCCCTCTCTCTCTGCCCCTCCCCCGTTCATGCTCTGTCTCTCTCTGTCTCAAAAATAAATAAAAAAACGTTAAAAAATTAAAAAAAATAAATAAAAAATAAAAAATTAAGCAGAAGACATTAATTCAACAAACATTGAGTATCATGTGCCAGACACAGAGTTGATGCTGTGAATACATCATCGCATGAACTGAGCAAAGGCATAGAGTCCCAGGGAGCTTATACCATAGCAGTCTCTTTGAGGAGTGACGCCAATAAGAACACGACAGGTAGTAATAAATCCTACAACAAAAATTGAGTAGATTTCTATGTTGGAAGGGACTAGAGACTCCTTAGTCTCTACTTAGTCTCTACCCTGACTTGTGCTCTGACTGTATCAAAAATAAATGAACTGTCAAAAAAATTTTTTTATTAAAAAAATTATTTTTATTTTTTTTAATTTTTTTAAAAATTATTTTTAATGTTTACTTATTTTTGACACAGAGAGAGAGACAGAGCATGAGCAGGGGAGGGGCAGAGAGAGAGGGAGACACAGGATCCGAAGCGGGCTCCAGGCTCCGAGCTGTCAGTCCAGAGCCCGACGCGGGGCTCGAACCCACAAACCGTGAGATCATGACCCGAGCCGAAGTCAGACGCTTAACCGACTGAGCCACCCAGGCGCCCCGGAACCGTGCTCTTTACATCTCATAAGTGTGACCTCCTCTGTGCTTCATCTTACCTGGTGGAAGAAGAAACAGCACGGAGAAGGAGTACGCCTTGCTCAGAAGCCCAGCCGAGAAGTTGATCGCTTTATTTCTATTCACGTTCCGCTAGAGAGAACTTGATGGGATAGCTGTGCCCACTACAGAGGAGGACGTAATCTGGCCCTGGGCCTGGCTACGACGCTGTCACTGTGGAGAGAGCGGATTTTGGTGAATAGCTGGGTGGCCCCTGCCACCCTGGGGAAGAGCATCCCTGCACAGGTCCTCGGGTGTGAACGCACGAGGACGGCACAAGGGCTGGCACAGGTCCCGGCACGCACAGCCGAGGGCTTGGGAGATGAGTCAGGGAGAGAGGCTGGACCAATCAGCTGTGACCTTGGAGGCCAGAGAAGAGTCCGGATGTCCTTCCAGATGCCGTGACATGAAGATATGGAGGCGTTGAAGTTGGGAAGTTGGGGCGGCCGGGTGACTCAGCTGGTTAAGCGTCCAATTGTAGATTTCGGCTCACGTCACGATCTCAAGATTCGGGAGATCAAGCCCCACATGGGGCTCTGCACCGTCAGGGATCCTCTCTCTTCCCCTCTCTCTGCCCCTCCCCTGCTCTTTCTCTCTCATTCATGCGTCTGCTCTCTCTCTCTCTCTCTCTCTCAAAAATAAACAAACTTAAAAAAAAAAAATAAACTAGGAGGTGGAATGACTTCCCAATTTTCACCAAACTGTCTTGCTGACTGGACAGTGATGAGGAAGGAACTGGATGTTCAACATTTTTTAAAATTTTTTAATTAAAAAAAATGTATTTTAGAGAGAGAGGGTAAGTAGGGGAGTAGGGCAGAAGGAGCGAGAGAATCTCAGGCAGGCTCCCTGCTCAGCATAGAGTCCGACACAGGGTTCAAGCCCACGCCCCTGGGACCATGACCTGAGCCGAAATTGAGAGTTGGTCGCTCAACCGACTGGGCCACCCAGGTGCCCCTCGACATTTTAAGAAAATAGATTGTTATTATTTTTAGCAATCTCCACACCCAACATGGAGCTCGAACGCACAGCCTCCAAATGAAGAGTCACACGCTCTCGCAACTGAGCCAGCCAGGTCCCCTGGATGCTCAACATTTTCAAATAAAATCACCTGGGCACACCTGGCTGGCTCAGTCGGTGGAACCTGCAACTCTTGATCTTAGGGTTGTGAACTTGAGCCCCACATGGGATGTGGAAATGACTTAAAAATGAAGTCTTTAGGGGCACCTGGGGGTGAGCATCCAACTCTTTATTTTGGCTCGGGTCATTGATTTCATGGTTTGTGAAACTGAGTCCCACTTCAGGCTCTGCACTGACAGCTTGGAGCCTGCTTGGAATTCTCTCTTTCCCTCTCTCTCTGCCCCTCCGATAGAGCAAGCAGGGGAGGGGCAGAGAGAGAGGGAGACAGAATACCTAGCGGGCTCCGTGTCGTCAGCACAGAGCCTGAGGCGGGGTTCCAGGGCATGAACTGTGAGATCGTGACCTGAGCTGAAATCAAAGTTAGACCCTTAACTAACTGAGCCACCCACGTGTCCCTGTTTGTTTGTTTTAAATGAGCCAGTCCAATGGGGCACCTGGGTGGCTCTGTTGGTTAAGCTTCTGACTTCAGCTTGGGTAATGATCTCGTGGTGTGGTCCGTGAGTTCGAGCCCCGCGTCGGGCTCTGTGCTGACAGCTCAGAGCCTGGAGCCTGCTTCGGATTCTGTGTCCCTCTCTCTCTCTCTGCCCCAACCCCTCTCACGCTCTCTGTCTCTCAAAAATAAATAAACGTTAAAAAAAACCTTTTGTAAATGATCTAGTCCAATGACCTTTTAAGGATGTGGCAGGATAAAGCTGCTAGACTTTTCTGCTATCTTTTTCCTCTCTGAGGCAGCGCACATCTTTGGAAAGAAGAGTAAAGACGAGCCGGTGGCCAGGTCCGTGGACTTTCTATGATGTGCCTTCTTTCCCCACTTCATCCCTCGCCCGATGGATTGTGCAGTCGGGAGGTCAGGACGATATTTAAAAGAAGAAGAAGAAGAAGAAAGTCATCTTTCCTGTGACACTGATTTGGAAACTAAGACAGAGTGATTTGCCCGAGGCCTTAGCATGAGTCAACTGAGCGTCTCAACTCCTCATGCCTCAGAGTCTCATGCACTTTCCACATGATCAGCAGTCTTGTGCAATAAATGAAGGAGCTTCAATGACTCCCTATAACAAGATTGATAGGCATCCTGGGGTATTTAATTTTTTTTTCTGAGTTGTTTTTTTTTTTTTAATGTTTATTTCTTTTTTAGAGAGAGAGTGAGGGGTAGGGGAGGGGCAGAGAGAGAGAGGGAGACAGAGGATCCAAAATGGGCTCCGTGCTGACAGCAGAGAGCCTGAGCTGGGGCTCGAACTCACGAACCACAAGATCATCACCTGAGCTGAAGTCAGATGCTTAACCAACTGAGCCACCCAGGTGCTCCCGCTTTTGTTTTCTTTAGATAATCTCTACACCCAACAGGGGGCTCGAACTCACAACCTCAAGATCAAGAGTCACATGATCAAGAGTCACATGCTGTACCTTTTGAGCAAGCCAGGTGCCCCCTGAGTTGTCTTGTTGGGTTTTTTTTTTTTTTTTAATGTTTATTTATTTTTGAGACAGAGAGAGACAGAGTGCAAGTGGGGGAGGGGCAGAGAGAGAGGGAGACACAGGATCCGAAACAGGCTCCAGGCTCCGAGCTGTCAGCCCAGAGCCCGATGCGGGGCTCGAACCCACGAACCGTGAGATCATGGCCTGAGCCAAAGTCAGACGCTTAACCGACTGAGCCACCCAGGGCGCCCCTGAGTTGCCTTGTTTTTGACAGGCAAGGGCGAATTCCATATTCGAGTTCTGGGCCTGGGGCAATTATCTGCACGTGAACACGCCCTCGGCCCCTTCCTGTTCCTGCAAGAAGTCTTGTAAGACTGAAATGTGCCTCTCCTCTCCCACCCGCTTACCCATGCAGACCTTCGGTAAGTTTCTAACGAATGTTGTCAGCAGTTGAATGTGACCATCCCCCAATGTATGGAGATGTAAAGGACATGGCAGAAATGGCCATCACAGGTATATAGCCAAGCAATAAAAACATCCATGGAAGCCATCACATGCCCAAGCTGCGAGTAGCCATTTATAGGGAGGTAGCGTCCAGCAGAAGATGCCGCCCAGAAGACGTCTTATTATTTAACGGCAGGGGAGAATCACAAAGTTAACTGGTTCCACTTTGGGCTCAGTGTATTCTCATGAGCCAGAGTTGGATCTGACAGGTCGGGGCCTGTTGGCACCCTAGCTGACTGCGGTGGGAAGGGAGCTCACCAAGGTTATTAGCCTGGTCATTCAAGCAGTTTCCCTCCTGCTCGCCGCCAACACATTTGGACACGTGACTATTTCTTTCTTCATTCAACGTACTGAGTCCTCTGTTCTCAGCCTTTTCTCTACCTGCCCAGCAACTGTAACGTCTTCTCCGCCTGACATTCTGTCTGAGCCCAGCTCCACGGAGACTGTTCTCGCCTGTTTTTCTGAGCTCAGCGCTGATAAGAAATGCCTTCAGCTGAGAGACTGACTTCTTTTCCTAAAGGGGTAGACCGAGCCCCTGCGGGATCACCTGCTGGAACAGTACGAAGAAATGTAAAGGGCACTTTGACTCAGGATGCGAACGGGTCCCATCATCTGTGCGGGGGTTGTTGTGTGAGAATACAGGAGACGAATGTAGGTAAAGCAGTTAGTTCAGCGCATGGCACGTAGTCAGTACTCATTACTCATCGTCATCATCATCATTAGTCTCAAGAACTCTTGACCTAGATCCTGAAGTGGTAATAGAATGCAGTTTCTCAAGTAGTTCTCTTTCATTTTCTTGACATGTAATTTTGTCCCCTTATTCAGTGACAGAAAAACAAATCAATGGGCTCCTGGCTGGCTAGGTTGGTGGACCATGAGACTGTTGGTCTTGGGGCTGTAAGTTCAAGCACCACGTTGGGAGTAGAGAGGACTTAAAAATAAAACATTAAAGGGGTGCCTGGGTGGCTCAGCCGGTTAGGTGACTGGCTATGGCTCGGGTCATGATCTCATAGTTCGTGAGCTCGAGGCCCGTGTCGGGTTCTGTGCTGATAGGGTAGACCCTGGAGCCTGCTTCAGATTCTGTCTCTCTCTCTCTCTCTCTCTGTCCCTCCCCTGCTCGTTCTCTGTCTCTCTCTGTCTCTCAAAAATAAATAAAAACGTTAAGAAAATTGAAAAAGAATGAAATATTAAAACAAAAAACAAGAAGGCAACAACAAAAACATAACTACCACCATCTTGGATCTCTCCTGGGGAAACTGAGGGACGGAGAGGGAACTTTTGGTTGTGTATGGAGAGGGGTCCATTTAGGATAAGCTGTAGAATCGGTGTTTTGCATCTGTGCTGGGGAGACCAGGTTTGGGAGGCTGAGAAAGGTATGCCCGGACAAAGAGGGAAAATATAGGGAGCTGAAGTTGAGAATTGGGGTTTCTTCAAATAAAGAGGGTGCTGATCATTCCACAATATACAAATATCAAATCATTATGTTGTACACCTGAAACTAATGTTATTTGTCAATTATATCTCAGTTTCATAAAGTGAGACAAAAAAGGATACAGATTGACTTTTTTTGTTTGAGAGAAAGAGAGAGAGCGAGCGAGCACAAGCAGGGAAGAGGGGCAGAGGGAGAGGAAGACAGACAATCCCAAGCAGGCTGCAAGCTCAGCATGGAACCGGACAGCGGGCCTGATCCACGAGCCTGGGATCGTGACCCGAGCGGAAATCAAGAGTGGAACGTCAACCAGGCGCCCCAATATATTGACTTTAAAAAAAAGAAAAGAAAAGAATGAAAAGGCGGGACTCATGGATGCATCAGGGTATGTTCATTTGGAGACCAAATGAGCTAAGTGAGCCAGGTAGGAGACTGAGAGCTCTAAGTGTGGGTGACTTTAAGAGATGGGGAATTGGGGGGATGCGGGGAATTGTTAGGGTGGGTTTCAGGGCTGAGGCAGCTGGGGCCCCCAGGGTATGCGGCCCCACCGAAGGAGAGCTGGGGCACGGGTAGCAATCAATGGGCTGTGGGTAAGAATCAGAGTGGGTGTTGGGACAGAAGGGGAAGTGCGGAGGGTGTGTTTTGTTGGTGGGGAGGAGCACCCGGGACCTGAAATGGCCTTAAAGTTTAGGACTGGGCGTGAGGGTGGGGAACTGAGGAGACGGACTGGCTTCCAGGGGCGGGTGAGGGCCAGGGCAGCCAGGGAGGGCCAGAGGGTGAGGGTCTCTGGGTAGGTCGAGGTGGGGGGTGCCCGGGTCTCCAGGCTGCCGGAAGCCAGGGGCCCTGGGTCTCTGGGGTGCGGGGGGGCGGGTCTCACGACCCCGGGCATGGCAGGGGCCTCTGGGCCGAGGAAAGGGAGGGTCTGTGGGCTGAGGGATGTCGCTGGCCGGCGGGGGCGGCTTGTCCGGATCCCCGAGGTCTGTGGGGGGCTCCGCGGGCCCCGGCCGGAGGGGGTGGAGGGGCTCGGGGTCGCTGGGGAGGGCCGGGAGACCTGGGTCCGTGGGCCGGCAAGGGCAGGGCGGGGGGCCCAAGGTCTGCGGGGACCCGGGGGTCCCCGGGGTTAAGGGGCTCCCGCGGACCCTGGCCCGAGGGGCTGTGAGCCGACAAGGGCTGGGGCGCGGGGGCCCGGGGTCTGCGGGGGTCCCGGGCGACCCCGGCCGGAGGGGCTGCGGGCCCGGGGATGGCGACGCGGGGTCCGGCGGGTCTCCGGGCGCGGGCGCCCCGGCCCGACCGCCGGCCTTGGCGCCGCCCCGCCTGACATCAGTTCCTGCCGCCGCCGCCGCTGCCGCCGCCGCCGCCGCCGCCGCGCACAGCCCGCGGCCTCTTCCCCGCCGGCCGCGCTCCGGAGCCGCCTGGCCGCGGCGGAGCGAGGGGCCGGGCGAGGCGAGGGCCGGGCGGCGGGCGCCGGGCCCCGCGGCCGGCACGACGGAGCCCCCGCACGGCCGGCGGCAGCGGTTGGCGGCGGCCCCGGGCCCCCGGCGCGGGAAGCGGCGGCGGCGGGGCGGCGGCGGCGGCGGCGGTGGCGGCGGCGCCATGGAGCCGCGGGAGGTGAAGGACCGGATCCTGGAGAACATCTCGCTGTCGGTGAAGAAGGTGAGCGCGGCCCGGCCGACCCCCCCGCCGCCACCCCCAGCCCCACGCCCCACGCCCCGACCCCACCCGGCGCCCCCTGCTCCCCTCCCCCCTCCGCGGGGCCCGGGGGGGGGGGGGTCCGTCCTGTCCCCGGGGGCTCAGGGACACCGCCCTGCCCCCTGTGCGACCCCGGGAGCCGCCGGGAGCCCCGGGCGGGTGCCGGGGGAAGCGGGGGCCGCTCACGTGAGCGCCGCGGCCTCCCAGCTATTTTTAAAGAACAAAGTTGAGGTCAGCATCCCCCAGAGCTGCCACCGGCCGAGGGGGCCCTGCGTCACTCCGCGGGGCCGCGACACGCCGGTCCCCCTCCTCCCCCCCGCCCCCCCCCGCCGCCCCGCAGCGCAGGTCTGCGGGGCCTCCCGGGGCTGGCACCTCGGGGCGCGGCGGCCGGGCATAAGCAGCCTCTGCTCCTCCCGGTTCTGGGTTCTGGGCGACGTTGCCTCCGGTCCTGGGAAGTTCCTTGCCTCGTCTTGCTCAAGGATGGCAGTGCGAAGAGGCTCGTTTCAGGGTTGGGCCCGAGGACCCCAAGTGCCAGGGGATTGCGGGTTGGAGGGTGACCTGCGGAACTTGGTGGCACGCACGGGCACCCTGCTGCGTGGGGGCTCCGTGCGGTAGACATCGTTGCCCAGGCTGCCCGTAGGAAAAAATACTTCTTATGAAGCGTATGTCACTGCCTGTGTGAGGAAGTCAGCAGGGTCCTGTCCTCTTAACACCAAACCTGAATTGACAGTCATTTGAAGAAGGTGGTTGGATATTTTCCCCCCTAATTTGAGTTCCTGGCTCACCTGATAGTCTCGGAAACTAGGAATGATTTGGGGGGTTGGGGGGGGAGGAAAGGTTCGTTCATCAGATTATTTTAGTTCAACAAACCAAAATGAAGACAATTGATGAAATCAACGATTGTATTTAAATAGCTCCCCCCGCCCCATACAGGACACTTAAATTCCTCAAAAGTAACATAGGTAAGCAATTTTACCTTTCATAGAGATCGATGTGGCTTAAAAGAAAAGTCGATTCAAAGTGCTCTCACTGAAAGGAACATTGCAGACATCCAACAGAAGTTATATTTACTTTGCCCGAGCCTTGCTAATGCAGTCGGGGCATAGTTTTCGCTTACTCAAAGAGTGCGGGGTAAGCAAATACTTTATTAAAAAGCAATAGATCTTTCCTCACGGAAGACAAAGGAAGACCTTTGGGGTTTCCTTTTTTTTTTTGAAAAGAAAATTTTTTTTAATGTTTATTTATTTGAGAGACAGAGCATGAACGGGGGAGGGTCAGAGAGAGAGGGTGATACAGAATCCAAAGCAGGCTCCAGGCTCCGAGCTGTCAGCACAGAGCCCGACACGGGGCTCGAACTCACGGACCGCGAGATCGTGACCTGAGCAGAAGCCGGACACTTAACCAACTGGGCCACCCGGCGCCCCGACCTTTGGGGTTTCTAACCTAATCTGGGCCTCTGTGGCTTCTGGTGGGCCAAGCACTCGGTCTCGGATTTCCAACAAATGCATGGGGAAGTCCTGGGTAGAAAGGGGGCCGGCATGGACCCTGTCATTTGTGTGGCATGGAGATTCACTCTGTAAATCCGGCTGCCGTCCATGAAGGAGGTGGGTGCACTTGAGATTCTTGCTCCTGTACGCGTTGGACAAGCGCGTTTTATTGAGCCGTGACGCATGCCCGAAGATGGAAGACCCACACTAGAAACTGGAAAGCCATCCTTGGGTGCATCACAACCAAAGGCATGACCAGCATCACAGTCAAGAACGTGGGTTCTGGACTGGGGCTGTCTGGGTTGAACCCCTGGCCTGCCTATGAGTAACCGTCTAATCTTAGGTACGTTCCTTGACCTCTCCATGCCTCATTTTTCTCATCTATAAAGCAGGGATAGGGGCGCCTGGGTGGCTCAGTCGGTTAAGCGTCCGACTTCAGCCAGGTCACGATCTCGCGGTCCGTGAGTTCGAGCCCCGTGTCGGGCTCTGGGCTGATGGCTCGGAGCCTGGAGCCTGTTTCCGATTCTGTGTCTCCCTCTCTCTCTGCCCCTCCCCCGTTCATGCTCTGTCTCTCTCTGTCCCAAAAATAAATAAAAAACGTTGAAAAAAAAAATTAAAAAAAAAAAAAAAAGCAGGGATAAAGTCAGGGTTGTTGTGAAGAGAATATCTATAGAATGAGAGCATATCTGCAGAGTGGTTAGCAGGGCGCTCAAGCCAGTCTTAGGAAGCTGTCTTAGCCTGTTTGGGCTGCTATAGCAAATTACCATAGACTGGGTGGCTTATAAACAACAGAAATTTCTTTGTCACAGTTCCGGATGCTGGAAACCTGAAAACGTGGCTGCGTTCTGGTGAGGGCCCCCTTCCGATTGCGGGGTGCTCACTTCATCCTGTGTCCCCACATGGGGGAAGCCGAAGGGAGCTGGGTCTCTGTTATTAGGGCATTAATCCCCTGCGTGAGGGCTCATGACCTCAGCACCTCCCAAAGGTCCCGCAAAATGGGCTTGCTGATCTTTTTATAAGGATGTTGCATGAAGCAAATGAGATGTGTATTTCCGCAAAAAAGATCCGTTGTGTATTACTATGTTTGCAGAGGGCACTGTAGGACTTTTTATCGAAATAGAGCATACCTACAGAAAATAGCATATACTTACACTCCTAAGGGTGCAGCTGAATGAGTTCTCACAACATGAACATATCCACATATCCAACACCTAGATCGAGAAACAGAACATAACCATCATCCAGAAGCCCCCGCCCCCCCCCCCCCGTTCCCCTCCCAGAAGCTACACCTCCAGGTGTAGCCACTGTCCCCAAGCAGTGTTGTCGAGTTCAGTTCTTCTGACACCTAGGTTTCGTGGTCAAGAATATGCACTGTCATACTGACAGTGACAGAGCTGTTATCCCGCCTGGATCCGGGGGAACCTGTGTTTTGATATGAAGGCAGGGTTTCTGGGGGTTAGAGAGAATTCCCGAGTTTAACGGCGCAGTTAAAGGAAAATAGTAACAATGAAAAGCAAGCTCCACATGTTCTGGAAAGGGAGAGAAGGCAGAAACATCCCCGGTGCAGATAATAAAGCCTGCGGTTGCTGATTCGTTAATGGAGAGATGTCCGCGTCAAAGACAGAGTTGGCATTTTGAATTGGCATGTGGTTCTACTAGATAGCATCTACTCCAGGGGAGGGCAGGCAGTGGTTTCCATGAGAGTTTTGTTTTGTTTTTGAGAAGCCTGAGTGTCCGATGCGTACATGTGCAGCGGAAGAAGCAGCCTCTGTCCCCCGACAGTCTGTGCGTTGGTTGGTCTGGGTTTGAGTGCTGGCTTTGGCACTGACCTCCTTGACCCCAGCCCTCCAGGAGCCTCAGCAGTCAGGACTCCCCCAGAGCGTTGTCATGAGAATTGAATCACAGGAGATAATACGCTTCAATCACTGAGCACAATACGTGGCTCATGACAAGGCCTACCTAAAATATTAGCTACCATTGCCACTAGCAGGTGTCTATGGGAACGCTGCAGTTCGCTCCCGTGGGATTTGCAGTCAGAGTCTCGGGCTACCCTTCTCTGTGTCTTCCAGCCCGAGGTGTGTCAAACTTTTTCATAAAATGCCAGGTAGTCAATATGTTCAGCCCACGTGGTCTTTGTTGCAACTACTCAGCGCTGCCCTTGTAGCTCAAAAGCAACCACAGACAATCCGTCCGTATATGAGAGTAGCTCGATACGCCTTTATTTGCCAAAGCGGGCTGCGTGCGTGCGCACGCACGTAGAAAGCCTTCCTCAGGGTAGGCTAGGGGTCGCTTTTGGAGAAATCGGTGGGACCGGTCCTACAGTTAATCAAATCTCGATTATAACTGTGTTTCTGTGTGTTACACCAGGCCCGTGGAATGAGTATGGACATTCGTAGATCCCAACATGTGTCCATGTATTTGGTTTTTCAAAAATATTTAGTGGGTGTCCCCCAGAAGTCCCCAAGGTCCCAGGCCCTAGGAGGGTAGCAGGGAGCAAGGCAGATAAGATCCATGGAGTGGATACTTCTGGGAGAGAGGCAAGTTGGCGATTCAATAGACAAACCATTGCAAAGAGGATTCCAGGTCGTGATTAGCGGTCTGAAGGCATTGGGCAGGATACAGAATTGGCAGTGGAATTTGCCATAGAGGAGGTGACCGGAGAAGACTGACCTAAGGAGGTGATGTCGCATCCAATAAGGGACACTGACTAGGGTAAGAGAATGAGAGAGCATTCTAAGAAAATGAACGGTTGTTTTTAAAAAGCACAAAAAGAGGGGTCCCTGGTTGGCTCAGTTGGTTAAGCATCAGGATTTCAGCTCAGGTCATGATCTTACGGTTCGTGGGATCGAGCCCCATGTGGGGCCCTGCACTGAGAGCACAGAGCCTGCTTGGGATTCTCTCGCTCTCTCTGCGCTTCCCCTGCTCGCACTCTCTCTCTCTCAAACTAAATAAACTTTTAAAACACACAAAGAGCTCAGAAATATGTAAAATAAAAAGTAAGAGGCCCCCGTTCTCTGTCTCCTCAGCCTCAACTCTACTTTCCTTAAACAGGGTGAATAAATGGACTTTAATAAAGTAACCTTCCAGGGAATGAACACTCCTGGGTCATCCCAACTTTCCCTCACCTGGGACAACATAGGTCTCCCACCCGCCTCAGTTTGGGCACACACGCTGTCCCTCCAGTTTAGGTCCCGAGTGAGGTTGTGTTTCTGGCCAGGCACCGCGAGCAGGGGTCTCCCAGCCCGGGGCCTAGCCTGGGTGCAGCTGAAAGGCTGGCGAGGGTGGTGGGCTTTTTCTCCCCAGTTTCCCCACCCTCCAAATGGGTTGGATGTGCCAGCACGTTAAAAATTAGCTAGGGCAGCTGATTTCTAGAGAGGTCCTTGTATTTAGATACATGTGGGAGGTATATTGACCATTGGGTTTCAATCGATAGTTTTGTTCTCTCAGGCTTCATGGAAAAACTCTTAAGAGTTTAAAAATCTGAAGCGTTCTGAAAATCCCCAGTGACCTGAGTCGCTGGGGCAGAGATCTAAATGAAATAGTATCCAGACACACATTTTATAAACTGAAGTGCTCGGGGTCGGGCTACTTCTCCTGCCTCTTCCCCTGCATGTGTCCTGATGTTGGCAGTAGCTGTTCTGGGCTCCTTTCCTCTCTCCCAGGACGGAGGCTATCCAGGGAGGGACCCGCAGGCCCCCAAGCAGGAACCACAGAAGCATGCACCTGACCCTTTGAGTGACCCCACCCAGACCCAGCACTAGATGCTGTGACGGCCTTTTCTGAGCCCTGCCCATCCAGTGTTTTTTATTTTTTTTTATTCGAGTAATCTCTACACCCAACACAGGGCTCGAACTCACCACCCCAAGATCAAGAGTTGCATGGTCTTTTGACTGAGCCAGCCAGGCGCCCGCTTGCCCATTCAGTTTGTTTGTTTGTTTGTTTGTTTGTTTGTTTGTTTATTTTTGAGAGAGAGAGAGAAAGAGAACAAATGGGGGAGGAGCAGAGAGAGAGGGAAACAGGATCCAAAGCAGGCCCTGCATTGACAGCAGAGAGCCAGATGTGGGGCTCAAGCCCACCAACCCCGAGATCATGACCTGAGCCGAAGCGGGACACCCAACTGACTGAGCCACCCAGGCGCCCCCCCCCGCTTTCTTTTAATTGTTTTTTTTTTTTTTTCTTTTCAGTTTTAAGATATGGTTTTCCTTCTACAAAATGCGTCTCTAGCATTAGGTTTCTGTTTGAAGTCTTGTGACATTGTGGATCTCTCCATCCCATCAAAGAACACCCCGGGCCCTCTCTTTCTCCGTGGCTTTTGGCTCTTGGCTCTAGCGTGAGGCCCATCCAGACTGAAAGCCCCGTTGGATGATTGGAGGCCGGGCAGAAACTCACCTGCACCCGGGGTTGGACAGAAGCCAGGTGGCCATGTGGCAGCAGCCGGCCCCCTGTTGAGTTGGGGGCTACAGCAGTGGCTGTGTTTTCACTCTGTGGTGCGGCTAACACTCTGGAGTTCAGCTGGAGGGGTGGTGACCCCTGCGGGGCCCCCTCGGAGCTCGTCCAGCTGGAGCCCAGGGTGACGAGAAATTGCCAGCAAAACTGAAAATCTGCTGCTAGCCAGCAAAAATGTTTGGTCTGAAAACCAACGTGGAGCGGCCAAGACAGGTTTGAACGTGGAAGGCGAGGGGCAGTATTTGGAGCATGGATGCCGCAGGAAAAAGGCTGCCACTTGTCGGTACCGTGGGGCTCTGGGGTGGGTCGATCCCCCCCTCGAGTCTTTGGTGCTCAACTCGAGCATCAGGATTCACCACCATGGCAGGAGGATGATGCCACTGAAGCTGGAGGTGCTCTTAGGTCCAAGGAGAGCAATGGGGCTCTTCTCCCGGGGGTGGGGAGGGGGCTTGCCGAGAAACCACGAGGCGGGTGTCTGAGGTTGGGACCTGGAAGTACCTAGCAGTGTAGAGCAACCGTGTCCGGGCCCCTGGCTCCCCTCCGTGGGAGTCTGAACGAGGCAGCGGGGCCGGTTGGTTTGGGGGAACCTTCCTTTCCAGCCCTGTCCTCCTTATTGCTGCTCGCTTAAGGTGTGAACATCCTAGAACTTCCCCTGGAGGCAGGAGGACAAGGACCATTTGTGGGAGAGTCCCTTTGTCTGGAGCTCAGTCCCCTGTCTGAAAGCTCATGTCGTTGGTCTGTTGGTTATTGTGGTTATCCGGGGTCCCGAGGATGCCCGCTCTGTCTTGCTAGCAGAGCAGCTGGCCCTGCCACGTACCCATTCTTCCCTATTTTATGTGTTTGTAATGTATCTTTCCCCCCTTTTCTTGAATGCTTTACGAGCATTATAGAAATACATAAGGTGGGGCGCCTGGGTGGCTCAGTCGGTTGAGCGTCTGACTTCAGCTCAGGTCATGACCTCACGGTCTGTGAGTTCGAGCCCCGCGTCGGGCTCTGTGCTGACAGCTCAGAGCCTGGAGCCTGCTTCGGATTCTGTGTCTCCCTCTCTCTCTGTCCCTCTCCCCCTCATGCTCTGTCTCTTTCTCTCAAAAATAAATGTTAAAAAAAAAAAAAGAAATACATAAGGAAGGAAGCATTAGTTTCCTAGAAACACTTCTCTCCCATGATTCGCTGTCTTAAAGAGTTGGGACTCAGAGATTCTGAGAAACCTGGTAACCTATGAGAACGAGAAAGGGACTAACGTAGACTTGAAATCCACAAAAATCTCCAAACTTAAGTAAGTAGTCAACCTCTGTACACGCTTTCCCCCCAGGTTCTTTATTTTGGGTGTCACAGACTGCCGAGGCACGAAATGCCCAAGTGTACAGGAGGCAGCGGGGTAATGATACCAGAGGAGTCCCTCCATTGAGTTTCTTCAGCACCTGCCGGTTACACGCATTTCCTCGGTCAGGCTCACGACAAACTTGCAGGATAGGCCACGGGCCCTAGCTCATACCTGTGGGAGATGAGGTGTAGAGAAGGAACTTGCCAGGCTTGTGAGGCTCATAAAGAGCAGAGCTGGGTTCGAACCACGTTTCTGGCTGGTGCTCTTTTCGTTTCTCTGGGCCTTTTCCATCCCCAAGATGTCCGTCTTGAAACTATAACAGATGATCAAGGCACCCTCTCAGTCCTCCTTAAGAGCACGTGTCCGTTGAACAAATAATTGCTGAGTGACCGTGACGTGCTGGGTGCTCTTCCAGTCATTAGGATCCAGCAGCGACGAGAACCCACCAAGCCCCTGCTCCCTGGGGCTGCCACTGTAGAAGAGAAGACAGCCAGTCAACAAATCACAATGGCTGCCCTTTAATAGCCATTACAGATTTGTCGTCCATGGAGTTGCTGTCATCCCTCTTAACCCTGTATTGACGTTTCCAGCTCCTCGTCTCTGACTGTATTGCACGGACCATGGGATGGAGGCACGGGTCCCCCCAGTGTCCTCAAAACCTCGTGTTTTGGTTTCGACGGTGACTTGGTGCCATTTTCCGTAGCAACAAAATGGTTGTCGGGTGAGGGACGCTTGCGTGAGGTCGTGTTGCAGGTACAGCAGAGGAAAGGGGAAGTGAAAGATGAATGCAGGACCAGGGGGCGCTCCCAGGCTTTGAAAGACTAACTGAACGGAGGCTTTGAGAAACTCCCTTCTTCCTGCCAGTGTGCCACACGTCAGTGCCCTGACGACCCTGACCTGACCCTGGAGCACTGAGAACACAGGTCCCGCCTCCATCCCAGTGGTCAAAGTGTGTGCCGTGCGATCTTTCTGGTCATTGGTTGGCTTCTGGATCTGTGGTGTTTGCCTAGAGACCCCTTAGCAGAGACTCCTTCCATTTCGGTCCCTACTTTGAAAGGAGTCCTCAGTCCCACCCGCCACAAGCAGTCGCGCCCGCGCCCGGTGCAGTGTTGAGAGGCAGAACAATTGTAGTACCTGGGGGCTCGGACACTCCTTCCCCAGGAAAGAGAAGCATTTACCTTCTTTTGGAAACCATATTTCATCAAATTACCCAAAAGATCTGTGCCTAACAAGGCCAGTCGCCTTCTGTTATCACTGTTTCAACACCCCAAAGAAAGCAGTAAAAAAGAAAAAAAAAAAAAAAAAAAAAGGAATCCGCAGATAATTCAAGTACCTGCTTTTTTTAGCTTTTCCCCCCTGCATATCTTTCCATGAGCTGCCAATAAAGCAGAGAGCTCGCCAACTCTCCAGCAAAGGGGCTAATGAGCAGCGACTTGGGTAGTGGGAAAGGAAGCGGTATAATTGGGCGTATTTAGTAGCAAATAAAGGGTTAAGAAGCATTGATCTCACTCATCTTGCTCAAGAGACAGTGCACGCTCGTGGCAAACAAACAGCACACCCTTCGTGGTGACTCTCCGTGTGGGGCCAGTCAGTCCTAGGATGGCACCCAGCCCGGGCACAAGCTCTTCCTGGGCAGGGGCATTGGCAGAAGGACAGTGTCTTTCATGCCCCCCAAGAAATCAGGCTGATCATTTCTGAACTGCAGGATCTCTGGCTCCTTATGTAGCAGCGATTTCCCATTTGCCGGTTCTCTGGTTCTATAATCTAATTGAAATTGACGGTCATTGGGAATGAAGTATTTTTCAGGCTAAGGTGGGGTGGGATCTCAGGTTAGGGATTTTAAAATCAGGAGAGAGAATCAGAAGCACTGCGGTTGCCTGGGGTTGGCGGAGTGTTCGACACGCGGCGGGCCAGAGCCTCTGTTCACACACTCATGTTGTCTAGGAGGGAGGCACTTAAGACCTTCCTGACATTGTCCCCAGACCCCTGACTCCCATTCTGCAGAGCCCTGGGAATGGCCCCGGGCCGCTTACTGCCTTGCCCTCAGTAGGACATTGGGATGAGCGCTTCCAGATGGTTAGGGCAGGTACCCCCGAGTGTCGCTTTATCCTCAGGTGGGAGGGAAGCAGAAGGGGCTCCAGGAACAGCTACTGGCGGGGTGTCTGAGCTCACCTGGCCTGGGGGGTGGGCAGGAAGTGTCTTCGCCTCCCTGGGCCCCGATCTCCCTGCCGACAGAATGAGGATTCTGGCTGAGAGACGATTCTTCTGATCTTCCGCGTGTATGGTAGTCAAACTTTGATTCGCTGACAGCCTCACTCGGACTAGCCCCCCCCCCCCCAACCATGGAAGCCCCCAGGAAACTCTGCCGTGTAACCAGGTGACTTCTACGGGTGCTTGCACTCTTGGGTTCCAAAATTCTTCAGCCTGGCCAGGACCAGCCTTGTCTTAGACTCCAGTGGAGATTCTGCACAGAAAAGCTGTTGGCCCTGGCCTTCCATTCCTTGGATCGGGCATTATTATTCTTAAGAAGTTTTGCTGAGACTTACAAGACTCCAGTTTGCCTGCCTTGTTTGCATGTTTGCTGGTTTATTTTTGAGGGAATGCAGGATGAGCCTTCTCTTCAAATCCATGAGTCTGTGCCTGCAGCCAGTGCAAAATGCTCATGGGAGACCAGTGTGGGACACTGTTTCGGTGGGCTCCCCGGGGGGGCATTGGGTGGTTCTAACCCCACCACCTCTTCTCCAGTGGTCTCTGCTGGGGATGAACCCTCGTGGGGTCCCTCTCCCGGGGGAGTTCAGGCATCAAGATTTAGGGGCACCCCAACACCAAAGGTGGGTAATAAACGGTAGCACATGGCTTGACCTCGGCCTTTCCTCTGAGTTTCTGCCTTGGAAAGAAGAGCCGGTGTCTGAGAGGGCCACAGGGCCACTTTGACCCGGCAGTGGTCACACTGTAAATAGAATTCCAAAGGCAAGGCAGGCAGTGCCCTCTCGTTTTCCTTAAGACTCGTCCCTCGCCCAAAGCGCACCCGCAAGCAGCATCAGGTGAGAGGCAGCTCAGGGATCAGGTGGCCCCGCAGCTCAGGGGGCTCAGAGTTTGAGGCGAGCTCATGTAACCAGGGCCATCATGGATTTCATTTATAAAAGAGGTGAGTTGAAGTCAGGTATCCGTCCACGCTTCGCTCCGTGGGATTTTCCTGCTTTTGGATTTCCACCTCCTGGACTGCCGAGGCCATTCTAAACATTCTGTGGTCTAAATATACCTGGTCTCCATGGAGCCCACAGGGCGGCTGCTGTTGCCTGGGGAGCAGAGGAACCAGATTCTCCTGTGCTCTGTGTGCTAAGCAGGGAGGGAGCAGGCCCGGCAGGGAGCCCCGCATGGTCAGGCAGTTCCCAAAGACACGTTCACAGCCCTGTGTCTGTCCCACCTTGTGGACTCTCCTACCCTTGTTGGGGCAGGGATTCTTATCCAGCTCTGTAAATAGGGGATGGGGACCCTCCCACAGCCCTCCCGCTGCCCTGCCCCGTACAGCCTGTGAGTAGGTAGCAGTTAGATTCCAGACCTCCCATCTGTTTGCTCCGGGGCATCTCGGCCACCTTGGTGTGGACTGACAGAGAGAGAAAGGCACCTGTAACCGTCTTATTTTCCTTTGGTCATTTGTAATCTTTCATTGCTACCTTTGAGTTAACCTATTAGGAACCAGTTCTGGAAGGGTTTCTTGGTGCCAACCACAGAACTAGAAATGGTTTCTCAGTTGTGTGTCTGTAAGAGAGAGAGGAGACAAAGAGAGCCGGCTGCCACGCAGAGCAGAGAGTGGGACTAACCCGAATTAAAATGCCCCGAGTCAGGCATTTCTTGGCCTGCTGGAGTGTGCCACCCACATTTCCCAGCAGCCACGGGGTCTGGCACGGTCTCGTGATGGCCGGTCTTCCCAGGGTGCTCCGCAGGGAGCACCGTCCTCCTGGCTTTGAGAGAGTGGCTGGGCTGCGCCCAGCGCTCCCCGGGCCTGCGCACACCCCCAGAATCAGAAGCAGGGAATCCAGGGCGTGGTCTGGGAACATGCCTGACTTAAAGGACTTTAGGGAGACCGTGGCTTTAAAAAAATTACTTTAAATCTTAGTCCCTCTCTTCGTTCTCAGCTGACCTTGCTTATTTTTGATGTTTCCCTTTGATGGGAACGGTTCGTCCTGCCGCCTTCAAGCACACCTGCCCACTGCGTCTGGCTTCCCATCAGCACCACCCTCCCCTGGGGTGGTGGGTGCCATCCTGTCTTTCCTGTTCAAGGACTCGACTCCTTTACTCCACCTCCATTTCTTTGCCACTCTTTCGGCAAAACTGGTCAAAGGAGTTTTCTGTATTATTGTCTCCTCTCCTCCCTCCCTTCCTCCTTTCTCTTCCCCTCTCTCTTTCTTCGAACCCAAACTAGGCAGTATGGTATGCTGAAGTCCATGGACAGTGCTTATCATCTCATGGGCTATTTTGTGACAGCGTACTCCTCTGTTATTTTTGTTTATTTTTATTTACTTTGAGAGAGAGCACGCGACGAGCAGAGGAGGGGCAGAGAGAGAGAATCCCACGCAGGCTCCGCACTCTCAGTGCAAAGCCCGGCACGGGGCTCGAACTCACGAACGGTGAGATCATGACCTGAGCCAAAGCCAAGAGTCAGACACTCAACTTACTGAGCCACCCAGGCGCCCTGCCTGATCCAGACATCCGTAAATTTTTCAGTAAACATTGCTCAAAGGTAAGGATTCTTTTCTCACATAACCTAATACCACTATCACACCTTACAAATTTTAATAATTTTTCCATAATATCATCAAATAACTATGAAGTTTTTAAGCTCTAATTGCCTCATCAATGTCATTTTAAAAATGCCTCCTTTGCCGGAAACGGGATCCAAGTAAACTTGACCTCTCCTGGACGACTTCTCTCGGGCTTTTGTCCCCATCCCTTCTCTCATATCGCCTTTGCTGGGTTTCCCAGCACCTCCCTTTTTGTGGGACTGTGACCCTGATGAAGGGATCATTCCCTCCTTTTGGAAACTTTCTTCGCTTGGCTTCTGGAGCGCACAGTGTCCAGATTTTCTACCTGCCTCATCGGCTGTACCTTCTCAGTCTAAAGCAGTGCCCCTCAGCCCAGGCTGGGCATTAGAATAACGTGGGGAGCGTTTTAAAAATACTGGTTCCTGGGCTCCACCTCCAGAGTTTCTGCTTTAATTGATCTGGGAAGGCACCTGGACATTAGGATTCACCTGCCTTCCCCTAGTGGTTTTGTTGTGCAGGTTGGGCGAGAACCCCTGGTCTCCCATCGGAGGGCCCCGGCTCAGTGCTCAGGTGCTGGTCCTCCTGCACTCCCAGGGTGACCTCGTCCATCCCACAGCTTGAAATACCACTCTCTGAGCTCCAGACCCATTTATACACCTGTCTCCTTGACATCACCACCTAGATATCTGATAGGTGCTTCGAGCTTACCATGTCCACAGCACTGTTCCACCTGACCTGGAAACGGCGTCACCATTCAGTTGCTCAGACCAAAACCCTTAGAATCATCCTGGCACCTTCCTTTCTCTCATACCCCGTATCTAATCCATCAGTAAATCCTTGGGGCACCGCCTTCACAATAGATCTCGAACCCGACCCTTTCTCACTTCCACCCGGGGCAACGGTGGCGGGTTAGCCAAATGATACACTTCCTCACTCCTGGGGAGATGCCGGTGTGGGGCAAAAAGATGGCGAGAAGAATAGGCAAGATTTCTTCTTAAACATGCTGCCCCGCCTTTTCTCCGTGCTTCGTCTTCCAAGAAGAATTGCTTTTTAGTTCTGTGGCTTTTTAGTTCTGTGGCTTGAAAAAGAGAGACCGCATTTCTCTTTCTTGCATTCTCCTGCAGCATATTGGATCAGAGCATAACATTTTATATACATTATTCATTCAGGGATCTTGAGCCCAGGGTAGATGGAAAGACCTGGATCGAGAGTCTGGCTCTGCCACTTACTAGCTCTGTGACCTACTTTATAGAGCCGCTGTAATGACTAAATTAAATAGTGTTTGTAAAGTATGTCATCGTCACTTTGATAAAGACAGCGTCCATATTATCTAAACCCCTACAGCAACCTATAGGGAGGATTACTAAGTCCGTTTCACAGATGAGGACACTGAGTTTTTAATTTTTTTAAAAAAATTTTATTTGTTCAATTTACATCCAAATTAGTTCGCATATAGTGCAACAGTGATTTCAGGAGTAGATTCCTTAATGCCCCTTCCCCATTGAGCCCATCCCCCCTCCCACAACCCCTCCAGGAACCCTCAGTTTGTTCTCCATATTTATGAGTCTCTTCTGTTTTGTCCCCCTCCCTGTTTTTAGATGATTTTTGCTTCCCTTCCCTTGTGTTCATCTGCCCTGGAGGACACTGAGTTTTAGAGAGGGGAGGTCACTTGCCCAAGGTCACACAGTGAGTGAGTAGCGGAACCCACGTTCCCATCCCAGTTGTCTGCCCCCGGACATCCACCCCTCCCCTTCCTAGTGCACGTAATAAGCACGCTCAGTAAACGGTGCTCTGAATAGAGCCGCCTCAGTCCCAGCAGCAGGTGTATTGTATGGAACCCAAGAGTAGTTTGGAGCACAGCTGGTGACTGTGCTTCCAGGCTGACTTGTGTTCCGTATCCTCATTCCCTAAATTCTGTTGCCCTAGCGCCCTCGTTCGTGTGATGTTTGCTCCCCTCCCACTCCCCAGCTCTTTCAGAGCCTGCTGATGTTACCGGCGTAGTGAGTGGCTGCCGGCTGCGACCTGTCCACGGTGAAGGGAGAACGCCTCCGCTGTTTACCTTCGCGTCGTGCTTTGCTGACCAACTCCCAAAGCATGAGGTCACGCTGTGGGCACAGCTCCTAAAGTCCTCCCGTCACTGGTTCATAGACTGTCCCTTTCTTCCTGCTCCTCTCAGGAACCACGCTGGGCTGCAGCGTCGATTCGAGAACACCTTGTCCCCTGAGATCACGGGACATCTTTATTAACCTGCTGTAAAAGATGCTGTGAAAAGAGTGGTTAAGGGACACCTGGGTGGCTCAGTCGGTTGAGTGTCCGACTTCGGCTCAGGTCACGATCTCGCGGTTCGTGAGTCCGAGCCCCACGTCGGGCTCGTGGCTATCGGCGCGGAGCCCTCTTTGGACCCTCCGTCTCCGTCTCTCTCTGCCCCTCCCCACCTTGTGCCCTCTCGCTCAAAAGTAAATAAGACATTAAAAAGACAAGAACAGAAAGAGGGGTTAAAGGGTAGGCTTCGGAACCCCCTGCTGGTGAACCAGTGAACGGAATGGTAGTTCTTGAGAGCAGAGCGCTTCATTGTGTCTCATTTGTACCTGCTGTTAGGTTTAGCTGAGCGGTTTGTTACGGGTTTAAGAATACAGGTTCATTACTCTTAATAAGAGTGGCTCATGTTTACCGAGCAGTTGCTACTTACCAGGATCTATGGATGGTAAGCCTTTTGCATGCTTTGTATCATTCAGTCCTCCAAACTAGCACCGTCCGATGGAACTTTTGCAAGGAGGCAAATGTTCTGTACCTGCACTGTCAGTAACCCCTGACCGCGCGTACCGCACGCACGGGCTATTGAGCGTGTGAAATGTGGCCAGTGTCACTGAAGAGCTGAATTGTTACTTGTGTCTAATTTTAACTAATTCAATGTAGTCCCATGGAGCTAGCAGCCGCTATACTGAACAGCTCAGCTCTCTCCCATTTTACAGATGAGAAAAAGAGAGTTTAAAAAGATTTTTTTTTAACGTTTATTTTTGAGAGAGAGAGAGCACGAGCGGGGGAGGAGCAGAGAGAGAGGGAGACCCAGAATCCGAGGGAGGCTCCAGGCTCCAGGCTGTCAGCATAGAGCCTGAGGCGGGGCTCGAACCCACGAGCGGTGAGATCATGACCTGAGCCGAAGTCGGACGCTTCACCCACTGAGCCACCCAGAGAAAAAAATGAGTTTGGACGGTTGAGCAGTTTGCCGCTCCAGAGCAGCAGAGCCAAGCTTTGGACCCCTGCTTCCTGCCCAGAGCGCCCACCCTTCAGCGCCGCGTCACACGCCCTTTCTGTTGTACTTTCTGCAGAAGTTGTTTCGCGGTTGGCAGAATGTTCCCTAACTCATTATATATGTGTACGTGTGTAACCCACTTGGCAGTAAATGTGCGAGACTTACCTAACCAAAGCTCTGACACTTACCAGAGGATGTAAGAGGAGACCTGCATGACTGGGGGAAAGTTCCACGGCCCCAGATGGCAAGACTTAGTGTCGCAAAGATACCGTCTCCCCCCCAAATAATCCCAAGATTCAGTATAATTCTACTCCAAGCCCCAAAGGTAGTTGAATTGAAATTTGAATCTAAAAGAATGTGCCAGAATAGTCAAAACAGTGTTGGAAAAGAATAGTCGGGGGGGGGGGGGTGGATTTGTTCTGCCCATATCAAAATGACAAAGTGAAAATAATTAAAAATCAGAGACTGGGGGCGCCTGAGTGGCTGAGCGGGTCAAGCGTCCGAGTCTGGATTTCGGCTCAGGTCATGATCTCAGTTTGTGAGTTCAAGCCCTGCTTTGGGCTCTGCACTGACAGTGTGGAGCCTGCTTGGGATTCTCTCTCTCCCTGGCTCTCTGTCCCTCCCCTACTCTCTTTCTCTCTCAAAATAAATAAACTGAAATCGGAGACTGGCACAGGGACAGGCAATGGCCCAGTTAAAATAATCTAGAAAGGTGGCATATGAAAGCCCAAATCAGGATGGGACCACTAATAATGTGGAAAATGAGTTTTCCATCCAGAAAGTAATAAGGCTCAATTCTTACCTCATGCCACGTATAAAGGTTTAAACATTAAAAAAAAAAAAAAAAGTAATAAAAAGAAAAGAAAAGAAAGAAGAAGAAGAAACCAAAACTATAGAAGGATAAAAATACTTTTGTAATACTAGACTGGGAAAAACGGGAGACCGTGAAGAAAAAGATTGACCGAGTTGGCTCGGAAAACATAAAAGTTTCTCAATAGGATTAAAAAAAACCCACCATAAGCAAAATTTAAAGGTCATTTGACCCTGGGCAAAAATAATAATTCAAAGCAACACACAGGACTAAATCCTTCACCGGCAGAGAGCTGCGACAGACCAGCAGGAAAAAGAGAAGCAGACAAGATTGAGCAGCGGTTCAAATAGGCGGCTCACGGGAGAAGAAATAGGGAAGGGTGGTCAGCTGCACTAGTGTGGGGAGAAATCCAATTTAGAGCAAGCAGGTACCCGGGCGGCTGAGATCATGACCTCATGATCTCAGCTCAGGCCGGCTCAGTCGGAGGAGTGCACGACTCTTGATCTCGGGCTCGTGAATTCCAGCCCCACGTTGGGTGTAGAGATTGCTTAAAAAAAAAAAACAAAACTTCAAAAAAAACCCCAGAACAACAATTAGGTACTGTTTTTCAGCAGTTGGACTGGCAAGAATTAGACTAATTGTATCCAGGGTTAGCCCCGCACGGTGAGAGCAGCGTTTTAAAAGGTCTGCAGTTCGGCTGTGAGCACACCCCGCGCGGAAATAGCCACGCAGAGATCCACGGGTGCTCACATGCACGGATCCAGGAATCCACAGAAGCACGTCACATGTGGCATCAGAGAACGGGAGACAGCAGCCATTTAGCTAACAGCGTCCTCTTTCAGAATGCAGGGTGGCTCTGGAAAAACGCAGCCGCTCCGTATGGAATGGTGTGCAAACAGATGCTTCGTACATTGTCGAGAAAAAGCACGTTTCGGAACAATGAGTGTAGCATGACCCTCTTTCGCTCTTTTGATTTTTAAGTCTGTGTATGCAGGCGGCATGCTGGGAGGACACACGCGCAAGCTGTTGACAGTGGGGAACGGGGGCCCAGGTGGTCTTTATACTTTATACACACTCCGTGTTGCCGGAATTTTTATGGTGGGCCAGTGTTGTTTTCGGAATAATTGTTTCAAAAGTCTCTTGACCTGAAAAGGGAGTCTGAGTTCCAGCTCTGGCTCCCTCCCTTAGCTGAAAATCACAGTGAGGGTCTTAACCTCCACTGGTTTTAACCACCTTCTCTGTTTAAAAATAAACAAAACAGGGACGCCTGGGTGGCTCAATCGGTTAAGCATCCGACTTCGGCCCAGATCATGATCTCACGGTTGGTGAGTTTGACACAGAGCCGTGTCGGGCTCTATGCTGACATCTCGGAGCCTGGAGCCTGCTTCGGATTCTGTGTCTCCCTCTCTCTCTGCCCCAACCCCTCTCACGCTCTGTCTCTCTCTCTCTCAAAAATAAATAAAACATTAAAAATAAATAAAGAGATAAAAATAAACAAAAAATGTTAAAGCTTTTCCACGTCTCTTGAGTGTTATGGTAGGTGTGGCTACTTTTCTTTTTTTAGGTTTTTTTTTTTTTTAATGTTTATTTATTTTTGAGACAGAGGAGAGAGCACAAGGAAGGGAGGAGCAGAGAGAGAGGGAGACAGAATCTGAAGCAAGCTCTGGGATCTGAGCTGACAGCACAGAGCCTGACGCCGGGCTCGACCTTATGAACCATAAGATCATGACCTGAGCCGAAGTCGGATGCTCAACCGACTAAGCCACCCAGGCGCCCCAGTGTGGCTACTTTTATAATCAAGAAAATGAACAAACGTTCATTTTGCTTCCTTAATAAGGGAGTTCACTAGATCTCAAAAGATCCTGCCAGCTCTAACATCTGTCAAAGACTCCCTGATCTCAGATTTGCTCGGGTGTTGAAAAAAAGAAAGAAAAAGGAAAGTCTGGACTCCGGTATGGTTCCCTGTCCTGAAGTGAGCAAGGCAAGCCCCAGCCGTTGCTGGGAGGGAACTGGGCAGCTTGCACAAGCTCACCGCCCTTTTCCTTTCGGTTCTGGAAACCTTCCTCCCGGGACTGTGGTGCCTGTCTCTCAGGAGAGAGGGTGGCCCCACAGGACTGGGGTCTACCCCGGGCCGGCAGGGCCGCTGGACTCACCCTGGGCCACAGGAAAGAGAGGCTATTTTTGTTGTGGGTGCTGAATGGTTGGCCTCTCGCCAAGAGCGCGTGCTCCTTGGTGTGGTTGATGTCTCTTGCTGCTGCTGCTGCTGTCTCTACCACTGCGTCCAGAAAACACTTGAGAACACGTTTGTCCAGTGCCAAGAGCCCAAACCTGAGATGAGTGTTCTTTTTGTGTGTCTGCACCCTCCACCCCCTCATCTGGCCATCAGAAGGGCAACAGCAGACCAGAGTATGGCTAGAACAAAGTTGGTGGAAAGACCTGTCTCCTAGGGCTTTCCTTGCCTCCTCATGGTGGTTTCAGAGGATCCAGTTCAAGGGTCGGGGCTTTCTTGGCGGAGAGAGCCTCCCTCCCCTTCGTTGGCCTTTGCTTACTGCTGCCGTTCGGCTCCCCGCCTGCCCCCACCCGCCAGCCCGGAAACAGGTGTCCTTCTTGGAGCAGGGCTTGACACGATACCCCGACCTGTATCCAACCTAGTCTGTCTCCTCGGGCAAATCTGTGTCCCAGGTCAGCCTCCAGCAAGGAGGCCACCAGAGAAGGGCCACCGTGCCACACAACTCCGGGAGTGGGTGGCATTTATATAGATAAGGCTGCACGTAGGGTCCCTGGAGTGGTGTGGCGCTGTGGCCCTGACTCGAAGCCTGGTGCCACGTGAGACCTACTCCCAGGCTGTGGACCCCTCCCGGCATCCAGCTGGCATTGTGCAAAGCACTAGCTGAGGACCTCTTGGGACTGGGCCCCGAGGATACAGCCTTTGCCCTCTGGATGCTGGGTAAGCAGCCGGTGCAGGCGGTTCGAGGTAGACTTGTCTCTTGGTCACCACGGATACATCACTGGACTTGTTTTTTTCTTTTGTTATTTTTTAAAAATATTTATCTTGAGAGAGAGAGAGAGAGAGAGAGCGTGAGTCGGGGAGGGGCAGAGAGACACAGAATCAGCACAGAGCCCACTCAGGGCTCGAGCTCACACACCCTGAGATCAGGACCTGAGCCGAAATGAAGAGTCGGACGCTCAACCGACTGAGCCACCCAGGCGCCCCTCTTCTAAGATTTTATTTTTAAGTGGTCCGCAAACCCAACGTGGGGCTTGAACCCACAACCCCGAGATCACGCATCGCTCGCTGTACCCGCCGAGCCAGCCAGGTGCCCGGGGACTGGTTCCCTTTGCCCTCTGCGACAGCCCCCCTCTTTATCTGTTTCTCACTCCGGGCCGCTCTGTTCACCCGTCAGTTGCAGAGCTACTTTGCCGCCTGCGAGGACGAGACGCCGGCCATCCGGAACCACGACAAGGTCCTGCAGCGCCTGTGCGAGCACTTGGACCACGCCCTGCTCTATGGGTGAGCCGGGGGTCCTTTCCGGAGAAGACCGACCGCAGGGCACCTGGGAGCCTCCAGAGAGAAGTGCTTCGCCTCGTCTGCGCTTTATTTCTTCCCTCTCTCGGCAGAAAGAGATTTGCCTCAGGCCGCAGGCTGTCTGTAATTGCCCCTGTAAATCACCTCCTTGCAGGCGTCAATGGTTGTGGAAAGAATTAGCAGCAAATGAGACCCTGCGTGAAGGCGCGGTGGTTGCCCTGGGCCCCCGCTGGGAGCTGGGAGCCGGGAGCGGGGACCCTGTTGCTTTCGGCCCCCAGCTCATTTGGGTCATGGCAGCTCCTGTCCTGTTTTCTCAGACTGCAAGACCTCTCATCTGGCTACTGGGTGCTTGTGGTGCATTTCACCCGGAGAGAGGCCATCAAACAGATCGAGGTGCTGCAGCACGTGGCCACCAACCTGGGGCGCAGTGAGTAGGCCCAGGGGGATGCTGGGGAGGGCCCACCGCCGTCCTCCCCGTGGTGGGCGGCCGGGGGCGAAGGTGTGGCCTCAGGGTCAGCCCCGGGAGGCCGATTCCCCCGTGGTGCCCAGTGGCAGAGGGGCGTTCCGCTGCTGGCGCCCTGCGTATGACAGTTAGTTGGGGCGTCACGGACTGGGGGAAGGACAGTGAGGTGCTGAGGACAACCGGACTCCTCTGGAGCCCCAGCCCGGAACGGGGAGCCTCGCTTCTCTCCCTGAGCTGCTGTTAGCCGCCAGAGCTGGTGCACGGCGCTCATACTTCTCAACCCGTCTGGACCGGGTGACCTGCGCTCTTTCTCAGGTCTCCCTGCCCCGCTGCCAGCTAGGGTCTGACCAGGAGCCGGCCCGTGTCAGGGGTTACGGCCCTGCAACACGACGGGAGGCTCTCTGAGTGCGGGGTGCCCTCCGCTACTCTTCCTTTCCTTCCCGCCCGCCCTGGGCCAGAAGAGCCAGCACCCTGCCAGACCTTCCTTCCGGTTACTCCTGCCGTTTGTTTGCAGGCAGGGCCTGGCTGTACCTGGCGCTCAACGAGAACTCTCTGGAGAGCTACCTGCGGCTGTTCCAGGAGAACCTGGGTCTGCTGCACAAATACTACGTCAAGTGAGTGTCCGGAACGGTCTGTCTCACGTGGCCCCGGAGCTCCCCTTGAACCTTGTCCCTAAGACTCTTGTCACGCGCAGGCACCATGGCGTGCCACGTCAGAGGCCTAGCCTGGCATTGCACGCTGGGGACCCGTCAACGGTGGCCGAAGAGGCCTCAGCGCCTTGCCTGTGATGCCTTTGCCGGGAGTCTGGGCGGGCGTCCCCCCCGGGCTCCTGTGTAGCGATGTGGTGCTCTGCCTCTGCCCGATCCTCCACCCCGGCCTCGGACCTTACTAGAATGCTTAACCACATAGAGCAGCTGCAGAGAGCTAGATGAGCCGTGTGTCGCAGGCCCCATAGCCGAAGACACGCAGGAAAGTGCTGTGTGGCTCTACACCCAGTAGGAGAATATGCTGGAAAGGGGCGGGTGAAGGCTGCCCCAAGATGGGTGCCCTCCAGGGACTGGGGACGTCACATGTCAAATTTCAACACAGCCGGCTTGCCGGGGAGATACGGCCAAACTGGTAACCATCGTCCCTCCTCGTGTCTCACAGGAATGCCCTGGTCTGCAGCCACGATCACCTGACTCTCTTCCTGACCTTGGTGTCTGGGCTGGAGTTCATTCGATTCGACTTGGATCTGGTGAGACCCCTTGGCTCTTGCTGCCTGTGGGGGCAGCGGGGTGGGCAGGGTGGGCATATACCATTTTGCTTTTCTGGTTCCTCTCAGGGGACCCATGGGGTGTGACTGAGCCCGAGCAACATGTTTGGGGTTCAGGGACGGGAGGGTTCAGGGTCAGAACAGTGGAACCGAGTAGGTGATTCTATCTTGGCTTATCTAAGCCAGAACTCCTCGTTCAGGTGACCCCTTCCTGCCTGTCTGTCCCCACATCGCCTGGAGTATTTAGTGCTAAAATACCCTCTGTCATGTTTACAGCATGTTTGAGAAAGACCAGGCACGCTCACCCCTGTGCCTCTTGGGATCCTAGAAGGGTCCTCGGCTCCTTGCTTCCCAGCCTCCCTCACGGTCACCCACTGGAGAAACAGGACGCTGGCCCAGGAGGGGCTGAGGAGGGCCCAAAGCGGCTCTGGACTTGGCTCATCAGCGGGCAGCTGCCCTGTCCCAGTCCAGTCACCCCGCCAGGCCCCCGCACCAGCAGCACAGGCTGCCTACTGAAAAGTAGGCGAAACTGGAGGAAACGGGAGCGATTCTCATGGTCGCAGAGGTCAAGGAGGGGTCGACAGGCAGAGTAGGGTTCTGTCATCTCCGTTGGCCTCGAGTCCATCGCTGTATGAGCCACAGCCATTCACATCGCTCCTTTTAGCGGCTAATTTCTGAATTTAGAGCCTTAGGCCCACTGCTCTCCCAAAGGGAAACCAGCACAGAAGGCCTGGCAGGGGCAGGTCTGCGCACGGCCGCCCAAGGCCTCCCGCAGCCAAGCCCGCCCTCTGCACTCTCGTCTCAGGACGCCCCTTACTTGGACTTGGCCCCCTACATGCCTGACTACTACAAACCTCAGTACCTGCTGGACTTCGAAGACCGCCTCCCCAGCTCCGTGCAAGGTTCAGACAGCCTGTCCCTCAACTCCTTCAACTCCGTCACCTCCACCAACCTGGAGTGGGATGACAGCGCCATTGCCCCGTCCAGCGAGGGTAAGCGCCCCGGGCGGCCGGGAGCCACGCCGCTGCGGTGACACTGCTGGTGCCTGGCTGGCTGGCTGGCGTCTTTCCGGGCTCCTTGCGGTCCGATGGGGGAGATTTGAAGTTCGACAGGGCCCACCATTTCCCAGATCTTTGTTTTCTCAGTGTCTCCGCGGCGGCTGAAACACTGAGTGTGGGCGCAAAAAGCCAGCGTGAGATCATGGGAATGTCAGACTCTTTTCCAGAAGGCCAGTGCCACATGCCTGGGGCGGTTTTCTACGTGAGGAGGGATTAGCTGCGTGACCCGGAAACTCTCCCTGCCATTGCAGGGGCAAGGGTCGCCTGCCTGGGGAGGTCGCGCTGCCCTGGTTTTAGGCAGACAGAGGCGGAGCAACCCCTGGATGGAGACGAGAGAGCCAGACGGGTCCGAAGTTCAGGGAAACTTGACCCCCGTTTCTCAGGAGCCCCTCCCGCACTTGCTAGCATGTTAGGGCTGATGGCCCCCACTGCACCCGAGACTGGAAAAGACTGTCGTCACGTCTGTAGGTTGCTTTGTTTTCTTGATCCAACAACTTACTGGAACAGCCCAGTTTCTTTCAAACCTCAGACCCCCTGTGTTCGTTTATAAAACTGGCCGTTCCTCCAACCTTCGTCCCGTGTGGGAAACCAGAGCTCTTCCTTGGCTGCACCTGCCTCAGCTCCAGGGAAGGGGACCCCGCGCACAAGTTCAGCCCCTAGAACTGCATTAGCATTGAGGCCCTGGCCCTCTTCCTCCGTGTCTGCTTGTGCAATGAGCCGAGGGCCCATGAGGGCAATACTTTCAGACTTGTCGTCAGCACGACTCCTTGTACGAGCGGAAGGCGGCAGCACAGTGTCCTTGGGTTGTGCTCACGGGCTGCCTCGGAGAAGCCAGGGGCCAGGCCCCGAGGGAGCAGCTGGGCCGTCCGCGGCGGACGCGTCCCCTCGAGCCCACCTGCCACCCGCTGCTCGGTTCAGAGGGAAGAAAGGCAGGGGATAGAAAAGAAGGTTAGGTACGGGGGAGCCCACGTCCCAGAACCAGGTGCTGGGGTTGGAAAGGATTGTCCCCAGAGGTCTTTCTAGCCGTTCAGAGCTTCTGGGCCAGTGTCCGAGCTGAGAAGCATAAGGGTTCCCCAAAGCTGTTCGATGAAAGGTAGAAAGTGTAGCTTTTTCCTCTCTCGTTTTCTCCCCGTGTCGCCCGCCCCATTGCCCCCGCCCTCCCTGTCCTGCCACTGCCCGTTTCTAATCTTCGGTTTTGTCCCTCGTTTTTATAGATTATGATTTTGGAGATGTGTTTCCAGCAGTGCCGTCTGTACCCAGCACAGACTGGGAAGGTGGGACAGAGTCCGCTGTCACCCTCTTTTCCCGTTTTGCTACGTTTCCATGCCAAGCTTGCTGCATGATTCGAAATCAGCTCATTATTTGTAATAATGTCAGTGATCATAATAAAGCCAAGTTTGGTCTTCTAATAGATGGAATTCTGCAGGAGGAGAACTTGACCTAGGCAAATCCCATCTCCTAGCGCAGGACTCCTGCCTTTACGCGGTGGCCGCATGGGGTCGCCAAGCGATGTCCCGTCCCGATTCCCTTGCCGGTCGAAGCACCGGATGTGCGCAGGGAACTGCCACCTCGCGCGGGTGCCAGTGGCCCGACCCAGCGAGCGGGGACTTGTTCTGGAGAGCGTGGGTTGAACCTGTGGACCGTAAGCTCCTTCAGGGCAGATGTGCTCCTGGGTCAGAAGCATCGAGCAGGAAAGGCAGAGGACTCGATTCCTCCAGTCCGCTCTTGACGGCCTCCTCTCTGGCGTGGTTGAAAGAGACCGAGGACCGAATGAGCGAAATTGTCCAGGCACTGCTGAAACTTCCCACAGGGAGATTCTCTCTGAAGTTTTAAGGCAGATTAAGAGAGAATCTGCCCGCCCTCCCACCTGTCCGCTAAGCGACAACGACACTTGGGCGTCCTCCTGCCCGTGACTCCGCTTTCTGGGCTTCCGAAAGTCCATAGAGCTCCACCCCACGTTCTCACGATTACTCAAGGCACGTTTCTGAGAGGGTTAATGCTTCCTCTAGACCTGAGGCCGTAGCTACCCCCCCTCCCTCCTTGTTAAAGAACCACGCACCCTGTGGGCCCCTTCCGCCAGGGGCTGGCCCGGGTGGGGGTGTTGACTACTCATCCTGGGCAGGAGGCAGAGATGAGCGTCTCTCTCCGCTGCTCCAGAGCCGGCCCCTTTGCTATTAGGGCCGTGATCTCTGAGTAACGCATGACAGATGATCTTTTCCCAAGTAATGTGAGCATGAAATAGCTTAGTTTGAGGGAAATAAGATATGGCGTGAGGGAAAATTAATTAGGTCATCTGGCTGTGAGTGTAGCACTGAAGAGTGCCATGGGGTAGTTAGTTAAGATCAGCCCGAAATCCAGAATTCCATCGTAACATCATTTACCCTCTCAACCTCTCTTCTTGCAGTGCACATGCTGGGCATTGGTTTGTTTTTTTTTCTCCCTGCCTCTGATTCTAACCACTAACCCCCTCCCGACCCAGCTCCTCGCTGCCTGTTGCAGTCACTTGACAAACAGGGCCTGACCTTCCTCCGCAGCCCTTGAGAGCTCCCTGTGGCTTGAGAGCTAACAGCCCCGGTGGCACTGCTTGCTCGGGCGGGGCCGGGCTGGGCTCCGGGGGCCGGGTGACCTTAATCCACCCCCCCACACCGACCCACCCCCCCCCGCCCCGTGACCTCCTGAGTTCCCGAGGCTCCTCTGGCAGCTCACCTGGGAAGCTTTGCCTTCTTCCACCTGGAGGGGAGCAGGATTCGGGGGCGGCTCCAAACTCTGGGCCCTGGAATGGGGGTTGGGGCGGCCTTCCATGGTCCTCAGCTCACTTCCAGAACCGGTGGGCCCCCCCAACGTCCAGCCTTGACACCCAGCACGTCCCGTGGCCTGCTCACTCACCCCTCAGCTGCTCCCACAGACAGCCGCAGGTCTCTGGGGGCTGGAGCAAGAATGTCTGGCCTTGCGGGATCCTTCTTTGAGACCAAAGGGCGAGGTTTGCTGCACCTGAGAACGAAGGCTCTGGGGTCCCGGGACATGAGCGGCAAATCTCGTGTGTTGCCAGTGTTTTTCTGGCAGGGCTGGCGATTGCTTTCGGCCCCGCTTTTGTCCTCCCATGAAGAGACGCTGTACTTTTTAAAAAACTGGCTGATGTGCTGTATCAGCAGACAGCTGCCCAGCGGTTTCCAAGACCCACTAGGCAGCCGACAGCAGGTCGGGCCCTTCCAGATGAGGCTGAGGACGGGAAGCGTGTTTACTGCGTCTCCTCTGGGCAGATAATGGCCAACGAGACGTGTGTAAGCTGGCAAATGGGGCGTGAGCGTCCCCTGTCCCGTGCCATTAGCTGTCATCCAGCCTCTTCCGCCAGTAGGGCCTCAGTCCTCTGCTGGGGCAGCTCCCATCTGCCACCAGATAAGTGCCCCGTGTGCTTT
Organism: Panthera pardus; assembly: GCF_024362965.1. NCBI lineage: Eukaryota > Metazoa > Chordata > Mammalia > Carnivora > Felidae > Panthera > Panthera pardus. The sequence goes on along the minus strand of NW_026526666.1, from coordinate 95,262,171 downwards.
AGGCACGCCCGTTCCAGTACCTGGGGTGGATGGTTGGGGGCAGGGGGAGCCGATAAACCAGCCCCTCTCTGGAGAGTCAGCCTCCCTCCCCTCCCCGCCTTCTCACCAGGGTGGAGCCAAGGGTCAGGGTGACCGACCCAGAAAGGACCAGTAGGCAAGCTGAGTGAAACTGAGTTCTCAGCTCTCACCTTCAAGGGGCGCCTGGTCCTGCCCCCCCTTCCCCCCACCCCCACCCCCAGGAGTGAGCGGATAGGATGTCAGGGAGAGAAGCGGCCACCGAAGAGCCCATGAGGCAGCTGTTGGGGGGCAGCCACTCGGCACACCTTTCTTCTCCCCTTGGCATCTCCTCGTTGCCCTGATCTGGCCTCTCGTCCTGCCTCCTGTGCTCTGGGTCCGTCTTCTGCCCTTCCCCCACGCTCCTCACTCTCTGGGCTCCCTGTCCTGCCCTCAGCCCCTGCCCCCACTCTGCACCCCTCATTTTCTCTGATTCCCCTTCTCTCCCTCTATTCTTTCTGCCATTGTTGCGTTTTATCTGCCTCCGGTGGGGGGGGCACCCTTCAGAGGACTTTGGGTATCTCAGCCCTGCCGGTGGCCTTTGGTGCTGAAGGAGGGGCACTGGGGAGCCCCTCTGGCACTCTCCGTCGGAAGGCTCTGAGGTTAACCTGAGAGGTCTGTGGCTCATTTCCTCTTGAGGCATCGAGGTCACTGTCCTAAGGGGCTTCAGCCTGGAGGCCGTTTAACCTCGGGGCTCTTAACTCGCACTCGGCCAGATTGCTACGAGCTCTTGAGGGTTCCCAGTGCAGGTGGTGGTGGTGTCCCTCCAAGTCGCTCTTCAAGCCCAGGTCCCTGGTCCTGTTGCTCTGGGGCTTCAAATCTTAAAGCAGGGCCACCCCGGTCGGATTTCCCTGGGAGGAACTCACCCGCCTCCCTCATGGGATAAGGCATGCCTTGGGGGCCCGGGGGCCCCAGATGCTGTCTGACGGGCTGTCTCCTGTTTCCCGTTCTCTCAGATGGAGACCTCACAGACACTGTCAGCGGGCCCCGCTCTACCGCCTCGGACCCGACCAGCAGCAAGGGCCTCCACCAAGAGTCCCACCCAGCGCCACAACCCTTTCAGTGAGGACCAGGCAGAGACCGTGTCCTCCTCCGACACCACCCCCTGTGCACACGACGTCCCAGGAGAAGGGGGAATCCCGCACTCTTGACCTGCCAGACGCCTGCACGGAGCTGGAGGTCATCAGGTCGGTGGGGAGGGGCCCCGAGGAGCAGTTGGATGAGCATGTCCTGACGTCCATCCTGTGCACTCCTGGTGTCACGTTGTCCGTGCAGACTGGAACCACACTCACCCCCTGGCGGGACACATGGGCATCTGCCTGGAGACCGAGTGGTTCTCCCGCAGTTCTGTGAGCAGGAAGAAACAGAGGGCCCGAGCCCGGAAGACAGTGTGGCACAGGCCATGACCGGGGCCACGCCTGGGTGGGGGGCATTTGTCAGGTTCATCCAGGGCCACAAAGTCCCTGCAGACTGGAACTCTTCCCCAGGGGGTCCTTGGGTGTCGCTGTACAGTTTCTGAGGTCTGTACCGATTGTAGTTCAGCATGGCTCCTTGAAAGAAAAAGGGTCTCCATCCATCGCCAGGGGCCTACCTAGAAGGGGGGAAGTGCGGACGGATTGGGCTCCCGCCTGCCCCTGGGCTCCCGCCCTGAGGCTCTCAGCCCCGGGTGAGAAGATGTGCGTGTCCCTACCCCTGGGCCTTGCCGGCCTTGCTCCCCAGTGACTGGAGTCAGGGGTCCCCCTCTGCAGGGTGGTTCGAGTCCCGAGTGGCTTCATGGGTTCAGGCCTGGGGTCGCCTTGCCACGCCCGTCCCAGCCAATTTGCAACCAAGGGGTTTGAGCCCAAAAGACTTTAAGTCCACTTTTGGTTGAATTATCCACAGTGACACCTAATGGGAAGTGAGGTCCGCCCAGGGTCCACCGGCCACATCCTAAGGGGAGGGCTGAAGGGAGGCGCCATCGCTTCCGACCGACCGTGGCCTGTTTTGTCCCCCCAGAACACAGCTAGCTCATTTGTGTCATCGGCTAGAATTCGTGGGACCTGCTCAGGGGTTCCTCTGGTCCCTGTCTCTGCCAACAGCAGGGGGTCCCTCAGGGCCTGAGCTGCTCTGTGCCCCTGGCCCAGGGCCTCCCAGCCAGCACTGCCCAGGACCACGGAAGCTTGGCTGTGCCCTCAGAGGTCACACGCCCAGAATCACCTCTTTTGACCCAGCCCACCTAATTCCCCAGCTCAGTGGCGCCCAGATGGTAAATCTCTCCCCATCGCTACTGTCCCAGGGTCACCAAGAAGAAGAAAACCGGCAAGAAGAAGAAGACCAGATCGGATGAGGAAGCTAGTCCGCTTCACCCCTCCTCCAGCCAGGACAGCCGTGCCAGGCGGGGCGATGGTGACGGCCTCGTCAGCAGCCCAGGCCTTGGGCGGGCCTCACCGGACGCTACCTTCACTTCCCCCAGGAGGAGGGAGAGGGGCCCAGCGGCACAGCCGAGGGCAGCGAGCTCCCGGAGCCCGGCCAGATGGGTCTGCTCATCCCCGAAATGAAGGACACCTCCATGGAGCGCTTGGGGCAGCCCCTGAGTAAGGTCATTGACCAGCTCAACGGGCAGCTGGACCCCAGCGCCTGGCGCTCCCACGTCCAGTCCCCAGACCAGTCCTTTCGGACCGGCTCTCCGGGGATGCCCCGGAGAAGCCGCCATTTGCGACTTTAGTGAGGGGCTTCCAGCCCCAATGGACTTCTACCGCTTTACCGTCGAGAGTCCAAGCGCTCTTACATCAAGTGGCAGCAACCATGACCCTGCAGGGCCTGGCCAACCGCTGCATGTTCCTGGTGGCCCTGCGACTGCTGGCCAAGAAGAGGGAGGAGGAAGAAGAGAGGGACAGGCACCTGGGCCCCTAGAGGACGCCCCGGGGGAGGCCCGGGAGCCAGAGACCCGGGGACTGGAGACGCAGTTGCCCCCTGCGGGTGACGGACCTGTGCCCGAAGCAGAGCCCGGGACCCACGAGGCTCTCTGCCAGCTCAAGCGAGACCAGCCCCAGCCCGTGTCCGAGCAGCGCTGAGGACTCGGGGGTGGATGAGGGGCAGGGGAGCCCTTCTGAGATGACCCACTCGGCAGAGTTCAGGTGAGCAAGGCTCTCGGTGCGGCTGCCGTGAGATGCCCCCGGCCTGCAAAGCAGGGGACGGTGGGCGTCGTCCTCCCAACGAACCAAGCAGAACCCCCGGAGGAACTAGCCTGGGCTGGGGGCTGGGACGGGGCGCACGTCTCCCCTCCCTCGCTCTGGCTCTTGGTCAGGAGCAGAGCCGCGACAACGGTGCCGCCGCGTGCCTGTGTCCCCTCCCACCCCCCTCCTGGCCTTCACCCTCCCCACGCTTGTCCCTCTCGCAGGGTAGACAACAATCACTTACTCCTGCTGATGATCCACGTGTTTCGAGAAAACGAAGAGCAGCTCTTCAAAGTAAGTCCCAGGAGCTCAGGGGCCAGGGGCAAAAGCGCGCTGGCCCGGGCCGGGGGCGGGAGCCGGGGTGCCTGACCGCCCCCTGTCTCGGCCCCTCAGATGATCCGGATGAGCACCGGGCACATGGAGGGCACCCTGCAGCTGCTGTACGTGCTGCTCACAGACTGCTATGTCTACCTGCTCCGGAAAGGTGCCCGCCGCCCCGGGCTAGGCCAGGGCAGCTGCTGAGAGCGGGTCGAGGACGACACTGACCACCCTCCCTCCTTCTGTGCCCCCCGCCCCTGGCTCTCGGCTGCCTGGCGTGTGGTGGCGAAAACACTCCACTCCGCCCCAAGACGAGCCCGGGGGCCTGCCCGCCACGAGCACCCCGTGTCACTGTCCTACTCTGTCATCTCAGGTCGCAGGACAAGGACGGGTCCTCGCTGAGAGAGGGGCCAGTCTTAGAAAAGGGGGCAGGGGGAGGGAAAAGAGGCCACTGAGAGTTACAGGCATTGGGGTCTCCTCTCTCAGGGGCCGCGGAGAAGCCATACCTGGTGGAAGAGGCCGTTTCTTACAATGAACTTGACTATGTGTCGGTGAGTGCAGGATCTGCAGTTGGCACAGGCCAACTGCACAGGACGGGGCTCCTCTGGCCACCCACCTCGGGAGCTCAGAGCGAGGCACGTCCCTGCCTCGACCCCTCCGCCCCCAGGGCTGGGCGTCAGCTCCTCTCCCGGGAGCTTCACCACATGATGCTGGGGATAAGGACCGAGTCTGAGGACGCCTCTTTGTCCACCGTATTTCCGACCATCCCTCCCCTCCCTGACTCACGCCCTGGGTCCCAGGCCTCCGGGGCTTTACCTTGTGGCGATGCCAGGGTCTGCCTCCTCCCTCCCCAGCCGGCCCTCTGTCTGGCCGTGGCTGCCTCTTCCGCCAGGCAGCAGCCAAGCCCCTTGTGCATGTGAAGGTATCGTTTCTGGCAGGTGGGCCTCGACCAGCAGACGGTGAAGCTGGTGTGCACCAACCGCAGGAAGCAGTTTCTGCTGGACACGGCTGACGTGGCCCTGGCTGAGTGAGTGACGCACCCCCCGCCCCCGGCCAATCCCCCACCTCCCCGTTCCTGTAGGACTGGAGGTCCTGGCCTGGTCTCCCCACCCTTGGGGCAGGAGGGGGAGAAGTGGGACACAAACCAGTGCGGAGCAGATGTGTTCCCTCCGGCACCTGCAGGGAAAGGTACACACACACTGACTGGCTCCCTCGTCAGTTCAGGTGACCTCAGACCCTGCGTGGCCTGCGGAGAGGAAGGGGGCTGGTGTGAGTCACCCGCCAGGAAGGACACCCGAGCCCCACTGCTGGCCCTTGTGCTTTCATACAGAAAGTACACATGATAAGATCGGATAGTGACGGGCACCCGGGTCCCACCCGTTCTGCGGCATCCCCTCATAGGGTCCCGCCTCACCGTCAGACCCCAGGCACCTCGGCCGCGGGGAACGGTTAGGCCTCTTCCGGGTCACAGCTGATGGCAACCGACCGGTGCATCATCGCCCCACCTGCTGCCCTGAGCTCTGCTTCCGGCCGGGTCCCTCCCCAAAGTTCCTGGGACCCCTCCAGGCCGGGATCCCGTCCAGTTGAAGGGTGGGGGGTCCCCCAGGCCTCTGACAGCAAACCCCACTCCCTTGTATAGGTTCTTCTTGGCTTCTTTGAAGTCCGCCATGATCAAAGGCTGCCGGGAGCCACCTTACCCCAGCATCCTGACTGATGCCACCATGGAGAAGCTGGCACTGGCCAAATTCGTGGCCCAGGAATCTAAGTGTGAGGTAGAGCCGGGAGTGCAGGGGAGGTATTGTGGTGTTAGGGGCCAGGCGACGCAAAAGGACGTCTTTAGGACCTCTCCATCACCCACCTGGGAGGGGCTCTCCTACCCTCGGGTCCTGTCCCCCACCCCACTTGGGGCACGGCCTTGCTTTCTCAGCGGCCATTCCTGGTGCTGGGCCGCTGGTGAGCCCGACCCAGACCTCACCGCTCTGTCTGCTGCCCCCCTCCCCCCCCCCCCCCCCCCCCCAGGCCACCGCTGTCACCGTGCGCTTCTACGGGCTTGTGCACTGGGAGGACCCCCTGGATGAGTCCCTGGGTCCAGTGCCCTGCCACTGCTCACCCCCTGAGGGCGCCATCACCAAAGAAGGCATGCTGCATTACAAGGCGGGCACCTCCTACTTGGGCAAAGAGCACTGGAAGACTTGCTTCGTGGTCCTCAGGTGGGGGCTCCCACAGCTCTGGCCCCGGGCTCGACCTGGGGCTTGTTGGGCCCTCAGCGGGGGTCTCCCTTGGGCCGGCCACCCGGGAGAGAAGCCCACGGGGGCCTTCTTTCCCCCCCCAAAAGGTTTTTGGAGCACACCCCCTCGGGCTGCAAGAGCTTCTGTGTAAAGAAGCCCGGCCGTCTCTGGGGCCCGAGGATCCTGGGGCGCATCAGGCGGGGGTCCCGGGCCAGGGCTGCTGCCAAGGTTTTCGCCATCCCCAGGTCTGCTGAGGGGACAGCACGCCCTCCCCGAGCCTCTGCAGTTCTCTCTTCACCCTTCCCTTCCACAGAGGGCAGGCCCCTTGGCCTCTGGGGCTTAAGGCCCCAGTTCAGGCCCCCCCGGGATCTGGGCCCCACCTGGCCTTCGGTTCTTGGGGCGGGCCTCACCCCTGCCATGTTGTGCCCCTGCAGCAACGGGATCCTCTACCAGTATCCTGACCGCACAGATGTCACCCCTCTGCTCTCTGTGAACATGGGGTGAGTGTCCCTAGCGATGGGGGGCTGGGCAGGCGTGAGGCCTGGCGGTGCTGCCCACACGTGGCGGCTCTGGCCGAGCCTGGGACCCGGGGCTCCTGTTCTCCCTGGCTCGAGCTGACACCCCACCCCCTTGTGGTCAATCAGTTCGGCCTGCCCCCACTCAGCCCCCACCCCATCCAGCAGCCCTGACCGCTGCCCTGGGGTCTGCTGAGCCCTGAGGCTATAGGACCCCAAGCAAGGAGGCTGGGCAATCGTCCTGTCAGGGGAGCAAGAGGAACTCCTTGCCAGGAGGGTCTGTCCGGGCAGGGGAGGCGGTCCCTCCCCCGGGAAGCTCCTGACCTTGATGGAAGATGGACGCACAGGCACTTGGAGAAAACCTGGGGCCCACAGAGGCAACGGGAGTGAATGTGCCCTGATGTCAAGAGGGCCAGAGCTAAGAGCGGATTCTCACCCCTTGCCTGGCCAGGTTGAGATATCTAGAAGGATCTTGGCAATTCTGGCAGTTCCCCTTGCAGAAGTTGTCCCTCGGAAAGGGCCGGGCCCGCCTGGCAGCTTTAAGTCTCTCCTGAGAGCCAAAGGGGTCCATAGCACCTTCCGGTGGCCTCCAGCCCCCGGGACCGCGGGTGCAGGCGCACCCGTGTCCGACGCCACCCCTGCCTCCTTGCTCCCCTTTCACCCCTCCTCCTCTGGCCCAGGGGGGAGCAGTGCGGTGGCTGTCGGAGAGCCAACACCACGGATCGGCCCCCACGCCTTCCAGGTCATCCTCGCCGACCGGCCCTGCCTGGAGCTGAGCGCGGACAGCGAGGCCGAGATGGCCGGCTGGATTGCAGCAGCTCTGCCAGGCCGTGTCCAAAGGGGTGAGCGCCTCGGCCTGCGCCGCTCGTCTGGCCTCCCGACCCCGTCCAGCCCCCTCCGGTGTCCCTTCCCCAGACCCACACGCACTCACAGAGAGGCCATGAGGACGAAGACAGGGACCTCCAGGGGACAGCCCAGGAGCGGGTCCTAGGGCTCAGGGCCGCCTGTGGGCCGGACACTCCCACTGTCACCCCTGTCCCCACCTCCACTTCCGACTTGGGTGAGCCCGCCTGACCTCTGGAGCAGGGGGAGCCCAAGGGCTGGCTGGGCCCCTGAGGGGGCAGGTCTGGTGCCACCGACCCCCGAGAGCTCCAGCTTGCCTCTCCCCTCTACCGATGCCCTTCAGGTCATCCCCAGGGGGTGACCCCCAGCCCCTGCATCCCCTGCTGCCTGGTGATTACCGATGACCGCCTCTTCACACTGCCACGAGGACTGCCAGACCAGCTTCTTCCGCTCCCTAGGGCACAGCCAGGCTGGCCGACATCAGTGCGGTCTCCACGGAACCCGGCAAGAGTACTGTGTCCTGGTGAGCTGGGCCCGGGGGCAGTGGAGGCAGCCCTGCGGAAGGAGGGCCACGTCTGCTCACCTGGGGACCCGCCCTCCCCAGGAGTTTTTCCCAGGACAGCCAGCAGGCTCTGCCCCCCTGGGTCATCTACTTGAGCTGCACATCTGAACTGACCGATTCCTGTCTGCGCTGAGCTCCGGGTGGAAAACCATCTACCAGGTACCAAGCCACCCGGGGCCCCGAGGAGTGGAGCCGCTGCCCCGGGGAGAGGAGTCCTTCCTGTGTGGCACAGAGGCAGGAGGCAGGGGCCTGGGGACGGCACTGTACCAGCAGCTCTGGGACAGCCCGGAACATTTAGGACCAAAAGGGCAAGATTCCGCCCTCCAGCGCATCTGAGGCCACAGCCAGAAGCAGAACCTGGGACACGCTGCCCCTTCTTGGTCCCGTGGTGCCGAGGGTCTCCAGGGCTCCCGTGGGCGCCCCAGGATAGCGGGGTCCTGGGCCGAAGCCCTCACAGTCCCCCTCTCTGCCCCCGCACAGGTGGACCTCCCCCACAAGGCCACCCAGGAAGCCTCCAGCAAGAAGTTCGAGGATGCCCTGAGCCTCATCCACAGCGCCTGGCAGCGGAGCGACAGCCTGTGCCGGGGCAGAGCCTCCCGGGACCCCTGGTGCTGAGGCGGAGCTGGCCGGCCCCCCCACCCCCACCCCCCCCCCCGCGGGCCAAGAAAGGCGAGCGGAGCAGCACACCAGCAGTGGCCCGCTGGGGCATCATGCCGCTTGGGGCCTGGCTTCACCCCTGTTCCACAGCCCACTCCCACCCTGGGGGACAGAACACCGACCGGGGCCTGAGACGGGGTCTCTCCCCTCCCAGGGATCCAGAATGGGTGCTCCGCACACCCCTGGGCATCCTGCCTGGCCAGTGGTGCCCCGAGAGTGCTGCTGGGGCAGAGGGTCTGAGCCCTATGGGCACTGTGTACGCGGCACATCCGGATGTATCTGCGTCTCTTCAGGACAGCAGTGAGAATAGTATCAGCTTTGAGGGGAGCGGAAGGACCGAGAAGGCAGCAGTCCCCTCTTCCTCTCCCGAGTGAGAGGTCTGGGCGGAGACCCGGCCATCCTTGTTCATTTTTGAACGTTCAGCCGGCTCTGCAGGGAGGCCGGGCACTAAGGTCTCAGTGCATGTTTCCTCCTCGCTATCTCCGGCCCCCGGCACACTGCTGCCTGCCTCGGCCAGGGCCCACAGCTGGGGGCAGGGGCAGGGGCAGGGGCCGGGCCGGCCCTCCCTGGCTGCCCAGCGGCCTCGCATGTCCACGGCCCCCTGCCCCTGCCTCTTCCCAAACTGCAGCGGCCGGAGGACCCGGAGGGACCCAGGAGGACCCAGGAGGCAGGCTGTTTCCGTTTGCAGGGAGCAAAGGGGAGGAGGAGGGCTCAGAGAGGAATGGAGGCCCACCATCTGGCGTCCCCGTGGGTGTCTCCTGACCATCCCCTGCTTGGCTGGAGCCGGGCCCTTCCGGAGAGTTTTATCAAGGGCCCGCGGGGGGAAGGGGTCAGATGGTCTGGGTTTTGTTTGTTGTTTCTTTTCTTTTTTTTTTTTTTTTAAATAAAATAGACACGTTATATTGCCAAGACTTGTCACTGGCCCTTTATGACCAGGATGGAGGAGGGGCATCTCCAGCCCCCCTCTGAAGCCCCTTGGCCATTCATTCTTCATTCATTCCATAATTCTCTGCCATCAGCTGCTCTGTGCTGACTCTGAGAACCCGGTCGCCCGCTGCCCCGCCATGGAGCTCTCTGGAGCTCAGGCCCTGAGGGTTTCTTGGCCTGACCTTTGCTCTCTGTTGTATTTCCTGCAGTGGCCAGGGGAGCGGCAGCTACCCCTCCGGTCCCGGGACTTGTCTCTGCGGCCAGCCTTCCCAGCCTCCCCAGCTCTGGGGCGAGTGCCAGCCATGTGGGATAAACCCGAGAGTGTCCAAGCTGTCCCCGGACCGCTGGGCGCAGGCCAGAGGGTGCCATGCCTGCCAGGCCCAGGCCGGGGGTTGGGGGGAATGATCTGGGGCCCCGAAGCCCTCAGCGCTGCCTCTTCCAGGGCTTCGTACGGGGCGGCGGGGGGAGGAGTGGGGAGCTGGGAAAGGTGGGCGTGGAGGCCTAGAGGTGGGCTTGCAGGCAGGGTGGCTCGGCCTCTGGTTCTGTTTGGAACTTGGCTGATGTGGGGTGGCCGTGGCGGGAGAGAACTGCCCGGGGGCAGAGGCCAAGGTGGAGGCCAGGCCGAGCAGCCTAGCGCCTGACAGCCATTCCCAGGGGTGTGAAGTCCCTTCTCACAAAGGGCCACGTCTGGGCGCCTGGGTGGCTCAGTCAGTTAAGCAGCCGACTCTTGATTTCGGCTCAGGTCACCATCTCAAGGTACAGTAGTGAGCTAGGCGTGGAGCCTGCCTAAGATTCATTCTCTCTCTCTTTCTCTCTCTCTGAAAAAAAGCAAAAAAAAAAACAAACAAACCCAAAAAACAAAGACAAAGGGCCATTTCTATACCAGGGCCTCTCCAGAAACCTATAGTCCAGAAGAGGTTCCCACCAGGAGGAGGGACAGGACTAGGGGGCAAGTCTTCATAGGGTGAATGACCAAAGCCACAGGCCACCCCTTGAGACACAACGGCCCCAGGGCCCTGGAGTCTTGGGAGGCAAAGGATGGGGAGGAAGGAGCCAGAGCGGGGGACGGGGCGGATGGCGGGGGGGGGGGGGGGGGGGCGCATCTTCTGGGTGGAGCCCTGTGCCAGGCATGTTCTCCACACACCACCTCTGAAGTAGGTGCTGATATCCCCGTTTTAGAAACAGACAGTCGCTAAGAGAAAGTGACTTGCCCAGAGTCACACATGGTAGCAGAGCCCGGGATTCAAAAGCAGTTCCACGGGGCTCAAGAAGCCCTTCTCCACCTCTGCTCTCAGTGGGACCATAGACTGTGGGAGCCAGACTGGAAGACTGAGGCCGGGAACAGAGAAGCCACAAAGACGGTGGCAGGGTGGTTGTGGGCAGTCAGTGCGTTGCCTGGGCACGGTTTCAGGAGCCTCCCCGGGGAATTGCTCTATGCCCAGGGCTCTGAGCTGCAGCAGGACTGGCTAAACCAGAGGCGGGGCAGGGGCACCAGGGAGGGCAGGAGGGTAAGAAAAACAGGAGGAGGAGTCTCAGCTGATTGACACCTTCTCCCCGCCCCCAATCTCCCTCCTGCCCCAGGTGACCTTTTCCCCAGATCCCAGGGTCCAGGCCCACCCCTGCGGGGAGGTGTGGAGAACAGAGACAGCTGGGATTGGTCAGAGCCAGCAGGGGCGTGTCCCGGGCTCCAACAGCCCCAGCGGCCGAGCAGAGCAGGTGGACTCCCAGGATAGACCAGGGGCCACCCGGCCTGTCTGACCTGGACGTCTGCCCTCCAGACATGGCCCCAGGCCCCCTTGATCCCCAGCCGGGCGGCCCTGCGGGGGTGCAGACAGCGTAAGCTCCGCCACCCCAGGGCCTGTGCCCATGTCCCTGCCCGGGGCGCAACGGGCCTCGGGAACAGAGGCCACGGAGACAGTTGCCCCCGCTGTGGACCTGGTGCTAGGCGCCTCGGCCTGTTGCCTGGCCTGTGTCTTCACTAACCCCCTAGAGGTGGTGAAGACGCGGCTGCAGCTGCAGGGGGAGCTGCGGGCCCGGGGCACCTACCCACGGCCCTACAGGGGCTTTTTTGCCTCGGTGGCCGCGGTGATCCGTGCAGATGGGCTGTGTGGCCTGCAGAAGGGGCTGGCCGCCGGCCTCCTTTACCAGGGCCTCATGAATGGCGTCCGCTTCTACTGCTACAGCCTGGCGTGCCAGGCTGGCCTCACCCAACAGCCTGGTGGCACCGTGGTCGCAGGCGCCGTGGCTGGGGCGCTGGGAGCCTTCGTGGGGAGCCCTGCTTACTTGGTGAGTGCCTTTTCTCCATCCTCCATCACCCCGTGACCCAGCTCGCCCCGGGGACTCTGGAGCCTCCCAGGCTGGCCCTGCGGGACCGACCTGGACGGCCGGGTGGGGCCTGCTGGGCGGGGAACATCCCTGCCCGGGATTGGAATCTGCCCCTTGGCTCAAAGCCCCAGAGGCTGGTCCTGATCCTCATCCTCCTGGGGTCCCTGCCCCACCAGGCCTGAGCCAGAGGGGGGGGGCAGAGGGTGGCAGGACGTGTGCTGGCTCCACCCCGGTGTGGCCACCCATCTTCCCGTGCAGCCCGTGCGAGTGAAAAATAAGCGAGGCCCCCGCGTCCCCGGCTGGATGTTGTACCGTCGTCATCCCGCTTAGTCCTCAGAACGGCTTGTCAGGCGTGAGCGGACGGGCCTGGAGGGGGTTAAGTAACTTGCTCCGGTCACCCCGGGATGCAGACCCAGGCTGACTTCAGAGCCTCGCCCCCGACCCTATCCCACACGCCCCCTCAGCTGTGGGGGTGGGCTCGTGGCGCTCTGGATGTCGGGGCGCGCTCGTCCAGGCCCTCTCTCACGTCTGCTGTCACAGGTCAAAACACAGCTGCAGGCCCAGACGGTGGCCGCGATGGCTGTGGGGCACCAGCACCATCACCAGGTAGGAACCGTCACTCCCCAGAGCTCCCTGGGCCGGATGGGCTCCTGGGCCGGCAGGGGCTGCCCATGACGCGGCGTCTTCTCCCCGCAGAGTGTTCTGGGGGCCTTGGAGACCATCTGGCGGCAGCAAGGCCTGGCAGGACTATGGCGGGGCGTGGGTGGGGCCGTGCCCAGGGTCATGGTCGGCTCCGCGGCCCAGCTGGCCACCTTTGCCTCTGCCAAGGCCTGGGTGCAGAAGCAACAGGTGAGGAGCCGGGGACACCCGTGCCCACCCACAGACACCCCCAAGTAAGGGCCGTCTGCCTCCTTTCTCCCCCTCTGGGCCCTCATCACTCCCTAACATTTCCAGCTGGACCCCCACCTAGGGAAGCCAACGGGGAGGGTGACAGACAGGGCCCCTGAAGACAGCTGAGGACCCTGGCTCTGCCCTTAGGGTCGTGTCCCCGGCCCTTGTGCCCAGCAGGAGTGGGGGCCAGCAGTGAGCCCTGTAGCTGTGACGGAGCTGGGGTGGGGGGTGGCTGGAGGCACCCGGTCTGTTCCCCTCCCCCTAGGTCTCCCAGCCCCCACACGCTGGGAGGGGAGGGTGGGTACCCTGCGGGGGCGGGGGGGGGGAGGGTACCTGCAGGCGTCAGAACCTGTACCACCCCACAGTGGCTCCCGGAGGACAGCTGGCTGGTGGCTTTGGCTGGAGGCATGATCAGTAGCGTCGCCGTGGCCGCAGTCATGACCCCCTTCGACGTGGTCAGCACGCGGCTATACAATCAGCCCGTGGACGGAACTGGCAAAGTGAGCAGGGGCTGGTGCGGGCGGTGGGGGGCCAGTGGGAAACTGGAGAGCACCCTCCAACACACACACACACACACACACACACACACACACACAGCCAGAGACACGCAGACACGTGACATGCATGCAGACGCATCGATTTGCCTTGTTTGCTCAGCACCTATGTCCCAGGCAATCATCCTCACAATCACCTCCATCTTCCTGATGAGGAAACTGACGCTCAGAGAGATCTGGTGACTTGTGTGTGCGGTCGCCCGGCTGATACGTGGAGGAGCCCGAATCAGAATCCAGGCCTGACCCCACGGCCTCACGCACACGGGCCCTCGCGTACACCGGTGCGGGCTGCGCTCAGCCCAGAGGTGCCCTCCACAGGCCGAGTGAGGGCTGAAATCCACCTGTGTGCCACTAGCCAAAGTTCGGCCCCCAGGCACGGGGCTGTGGCTGCCTGGACGAAGAGGCTTCTTAAATTTCACAGCCTACAGGGCCACCTTTCTAGAATTTGCCCAGCTTGGGGAGAGTCTCTCTACTGATGTGCCACAGTAGCCCCTACACACAGACACCCCTGGTGGTGCCAGCCAGGGCGCCACGTTCCCTGTAGTGACATCTGCCCCGTGTCTGTCCCCAGGGCCAGCTGTATGGTGGCCTCGCCGACTGCCTGGTGAAGATCTGGCGGCAGGAGGGCCCCCTGGCACTCTACAAGGGTCTGGGCCCGGCCTACCTGCGCCTGGGCCCCCACACGATCCTCAGCATGCTCTTCTGGGATGAGCTCCGGAAACTGGCTGGGCGGGGCCTGCACCAGGGCACCTAGGGGGCACCCCTCACCCCCATTTCCCGACACAGCCTGGCACTCGGCAGGAAGCAACGGCCCGCTCCAGCTGGGAATGGCCGGCTCAGAGCAGACCACTGGCCTGGACCCTGCCGCAGGTCGGAGGAGAGTGTGGACAGCGCTGGTCCCCCCCAGACCCACGGCCCCCCTCAGGCCAGAGCATTTGTTCCGGATGGCCAGCCACTTTGTTCTCCAGCAAATTCTCTTCCCTCTCTGTACTGGGTTACCTTATCCCAGAGCCTTACTCATTATGATACTCGCTGCTCCGGGGCATGGCCATCACCTTGAGCTGGGTCGCTTACATGCATCAGCTTGCTTAGTCCTCAAACAGTGTGAGACGGTTAAACCCTCTTTTACCAAGAGGAAGCTGAGAACTCAGAAAGGGGAAGTGCTTTGACCAAAGCCACACAGCTCTGAAGTGGCAGAAAGAGGACTGGAAGTTAGCTCTGCCCGGCGCAGGCTGGTGTCCCTGGCAAGAGCCAGGACCATGAGGGCTGGAGGGCCCCCGACAGTCACTGTGAGGCACCACGAGGCCATAGTGGACCCTCCGACAAGATGGTTTAAACAACAGATATTGTCTCACAGCTTGGAGGCTGGAAGTCAGACATCCAGGCATCCGCGGGGTTGGTTTCTTCTGAGGCCTCTCTCTCTCTCTCTCTCTCTCTCTCTCTCTCTCTCTCTCTCTCTCCCCCCTCTCTCTCTCCCCCCTGGCATGTGGACGGCCATCTTCCCCCCGGGTCCTCACATGGTCTTCCTTCTGTGTCTGTGTCCTAATCTCTTCTTATAAGGCCCCCAGTCGTGTTGGATTAGCACCGACCCTAATGTCCTCATTTGAACTTAATTACCTCTCTAGAGACCCCATCTCCAATTACAGTCACATACAGGGGGTTAGAACTTCAATATATGAATGTGGGGGGGGGGGGGACATAATGCAGCCTATAACACCAACTAGAAGCTTTTACTGAGGGCTTCCTAGGTGCCCAGCACTGTGGGCGTCCAGACAAATCCTCATGACCGTTCTGAAAGGGGTCTCTGGACATGCCCATTCTTCAGATGAGGAGGCTCAGGCCCAGGGCGGGGAGGGGACTGGCTCAACGTGAGGAGCAGAGCTAGGTGTCCTCACCCTGGGCCCTTTCCCCAGGCTGCAGCCACACTCCTCCCAGGGAGTGTGTTCCTAAGGCCCACGTTGACCTTTGTGCTTCAGAGAATGACACCGAGTCCCTGGAAGGGATAGGACTGGCCCCAGCCCAAGCAGAGCCTAAACCACCTACCCTGCCATCCCCCATGTCTGCTGTTCCCCGGGGGTGCCCCACCACACACTCCAAGCCAATAAAGTTTTCTATTTTGTTTACTTCCACGACTCCCTTCTGCTGAAGCCTCGGTCTCCCCCACCCGTGACACCACCCCCCACCCCTCGGCTCCCTCCTCGGTCTGGGGAAGGAGGATCCAGATTTGCCGCACCCACGGCTTCCAACCCAACTGAGGCCTGCCACCTAGTGGACACGGGGAGGATCGTCGAGGCAGGCTGCCCAGTGGCGGAAGGAGAGGGGGGGCCCAGAACTGTATCTCAACCTCAGGTTGTGGGGGGTACGGACCACTTTCCAGAACTGGGGCTGATGGGGCAGAGCCTCGATGCAAGGCTGCGGGGGGCAACAGATAAGGCCTGGGGCTTCAGGAAGGCCCGGTGGGCAAGGCCTAAGGTAGGGTGAGAAAAACGGGCACACAACTTGAGCAGAGACAGAGGCCAGAGATCAGTGCTGGTTTCATGCCGCCCAAAGGCAGAGCCCCTGGACAGCAGTAGGCTCCCGAGGCCAGTAACCCTGGGGCCCTGAAGGTATCCCTGCCTCCCCTCCCCTCCCCTTCCCTCCCTTGAGCTTCTGATCCCTCCCTGCCCCTCCCCTCCCTCCACTGACACCTTTGCCCCGTGACTTTGGTCTCTCTGGAGCAGACCTGGCCAGAGGCGGGGGCTGATCCCGGCAGCGGCCATGTTCTCCCTGCCATCCCTGCCCTCCTGGCTCCCCGGCCTCCCCTCCCTCCAGTGGGGCTCCAGCCTCCTAGACTCTGTCCTGCAAGGTGAGCGCCACCTCCCTGTCCCGTGCAGCCCCGCCCCCTCCGGCAGCTCTGGGCAGCTGCAGGGTGGACCCCCCCCCCCCCGCCCCCGCCCCCCACCACGTGGGTCTCCCACCACCTCTAACCCTCCAAACCGCCTGCCCTCCCTCCTGCCCCTCAGGCCTCATCGGGGCCAGCGGAGTCTCCGTCCTGAACAGCCTCCTGAAGGTCTACTTCTTTGTGAACTGTGCCAAGTGAGTGCCTGCCAACCCAGCCCACTCCTGGGCCCCCGAGCTGTCTCTGGCCTGTGAGGGCAGGGCCGGAGGGAAGGGAACCCTATCCCCAGTGAGCACGTCTGGGGGCACGGGGACCACTGCCCAGGCTGAGGCTGGTGGTTCTGGCCCTGCCCACGTCCATTCTGCCCCACAGCAACCCTGAGCGGCGACTGGAAAAGCACCGGCTGCAGCCCCCATGGGCCTTGCTGGAGACCGCGCACTTGGCAGGGCTGGCCCTGATCCTGACCGTCGTGGGGGCCCGGGTGGCCGCCCTGGTGGTGCTTGAGTTCTCCCTCCGGGCTATTTCCACACTGCTCTCCCTGGGCAAGGTAAGGCTCCCTGAAGTGGGGGGGGGGGGGTGTCATTACCCGAACCCGGGCCCTGATTTTCACCCCAGACCCCCCTGTCTCCTCACCACCTCCTTTCTGTAAGACCGAGACCGGAGGGTGCAGATTGCCCCCTGGGGTTGTGATCGCCAGTACAGTCCCTGCTCCTAGCGAGGTCCTGGACACCGAGCTCCCCGTGTGCCAGGCCCCGTGCCGGATCCTCTGAGTGTGTCATCTCACGTATCCACACAGTCAGAGGCGGGTAGAGCTTCGCTGTGATCTCCATTTCACGGACAGGGAAACTAAGGCTCAGAGAGGGTAACTGGCTTGTCGCAGGTCAACAACCAGCAAGAAGCGGGGTCAGGCTCTGAACCCAGGTCTTCAAGGCTCTGAGCCACAAACCTTCAGCAAGCACATGGGGCCCAAGGAACAATCGTGACTGAAATTAAGCAGCAAGAAATGATCCCAGTAGGTAGGGCTTGACCTTGAAGGCAATATCCCTGCTTTTTTTTTTTAAGTTTATTTATTTATTTTGAGAGAGAGAGAGAGAGAGAGAGAGAGAATCCCAAGCAGGCTCCATGCTGTCAGCGCAGATCCCATTGCGGGCCTCGATCTCACGAACCATGAGATCATGACCTGAGCCGAAATCAAGAGTCAGACGCTTAACTGACAGAGCCACCCGCGCACCCCAGGGAATATTCGTTCTTTGGCAATGATCTCCAAGGTTCCTTCCGGCTCCAGATTCCTACAGAATGGAGCCTCTGCACCTTCACAGCCCCTTGCCCCCCCCCCCCCCCCCCGTCCTGGTGAGAGGCAGCCTGAGCCCCCAGCATCGCGGCCCCCTTTCTCCCCCTCCCTCCCCCGCCCAGGGCTCCCAGGGCACCGAGATGCTGCGGCTGCACCTGCTGTGCCAGTACGCGCTGGGCTGCGGGCTGACCTGCGGCCTGAGCTTCCTGCAGGAGGACGCCCCGCACCGCACCCTGAACCTGCTGCTGGGCCTCTGGCTGGCCACGCTGCTCCGCACGGGCGCCAGGCGCCTCTGCCGCCACATCCACCAGCTCTACGAGCTGCACAGCAGCCAGCAGTACTGCGGGGTCTGCCTGGGCCTGCTGGCCGGCGCTCATGCCCTCCCCCGGCTGCTGGCCCGCGCCCTGGCCGTGGCCTTTGCCGTGGGTGACCTGGCAGCCGTGGCCCTTATCAACCGGGACTTCCTGACCACGTCAGACGCCGTGCGTTTCTGGACACCGCTCGTCATCTGCTACACGCTGCTCGTCATCTACATGCAGGGTAAGGGCCACAGGCGGGGTCCTGGGCGGCCGCTGATTCACTGGGCATTCACGTCCCACTGTCCGACCGGGGCACAGCATTGTGCTGGGCCCCGGGGGAGGCCGACAACAGGCCACACCCCTGCCATCCCGGGGCGCCCGGTCTAGTGACAGAAGCCATATGGGGCGGCTCACTGATGGGTGTGGCATGCGCTGGGAGCCCCAAGGAGATGGAGCTTGAACCGGGTTCTGAAGGATAGTAGGAGGGCTCGGGTGGGGAAGGGGGACAGGGAAGAGATCCCGGCAGAGGGAACCCCGCAGGCCAAAGCCCAGAGGTGAGAGAAGGTGGGGCCCTGTGGAACGACTGAAAAAGTGGAGTATGGCTGTCACCCCAAGGGAATGGGGAGGGGTTGAGACTGGCCAGGCTGATGGGGGGGCCTGATGGAGAGCCCTCATCAACCCAATGCAGGCGGTCTGATGAGAAGCCCCTGCACGGCTTTCAGCAGGGGAGAGCGACCTGGCCAGATGTGGGCTATGGGAAGAACCTCCTGGCTGCAGGGCGGAGACGGGGTCGAGGTGGCGGGACAGGGAAGGGCAGTCAGGCAGAAAGCAGTGGGTGCAAAGGCCCTGAGGTGGGAGTGAGTCTGGCGTGCTGGGGAGTAGTAAGGAACGGGAGCGAGCCAGAGACGAAACGAGGACACGGCTCAGATCAGGCAGGACGTCACGTCACGTTCCTGTGTTTAGAAGGTCACTAGCTGCCGAGCGGACATGGAGTAGACACTTGACCCACAAGGTCAAGAACAGAAGCCGGGAGCTGGGACTGGGTGGGGCAGCGGGAGTGGGGAGGTGGGTTTGGGTGGGGCTCTACTTAGCAGAAAGAGTCCCCGGGGCTTCCCGACCGATTAGAGGTGGCAGTGGAGGCAGGACGGCGCCTGCAGCTTGGAGCTGGCGTGCCCCCCCTCCCTCCCCTGACTGCAGGCAGAGCGCAGCAGCGGGCAGGCTCGGGGGCAGACAGCGAGGCCTGGTTAGGAAGAAGTGCCTGGTGCCAGCCAGGTGCTCAGAGAGTGGGGGTGAGGGAGGAGGGAGGCAGGGGGCTGCAAGGGGAGGGGAAGGCTCACACTGAGGAAGGTCGGGGGCAGCCGGGAGTCCAGGCCCCGTCCCAGGCTGGACCTCAGGTATGGCGGGCAGGTGGTGACAGGTGCCCTGCCCCCCCAGAGGAGCAGCGGCAGAACCCCGGCCTGCAGAGCCAGGTCCAGACGGTGCTGGTGCGCATGGGCGGCCTCTTCGTGCTGCTGCTGACCGTGGGCAGCTGGCTGGACCTCCTGGGGGTCCTTATGTCCCTGCTGGGCGAGCTCTGGTGCCTGACGAGCGTCCGTACCCTGCTGGACCTTTGCCAGATACAGGTGGGCGCTTCACCGCGTGGGTCCCCCAGACACGGAAGCCCCGCTCCAGACAGCCCGAGGAGCCTCCACGGGCCCGAGTTCAAGAAGGGCTGGGGTGACCTCTCTCGGGGTGGGGGCAGAAGGAGCTGAAATCCCCTCTTTCACCTGGTGTTAAGCTTTGACCCCTGCGTGGGAAGCAGGGCCTGAAGCTCCCCCACCAGAGGATGGGGGAGCTGAGTTGTGTCCTTCTTCTTTTCCTCCCCACCTTCCCCCAGGAGTTTCCATCCCAGAGGCCTTCAGTGTCAGCTCCAAGGCAGCCCCCGCCCCAGCCCTCAGCACCTGGCCAGCCCCAGGGGACGGCCCCCTCCTGACCTGCCTTAGCAAGGACTTGGGAGTCTGTCTCGGGCCCACCCAGGCTCATCTGGAGGTCTTGACCCCAGGACTGCCAGCCCTGCCCCCCACTTGGAGTTCAAGGTGGGCACTGGGGCTCTTGGGAGGGAGAAGAGGGCTCGGGGCTAGAGCTCTCAGAAGGGGGCACTTGGAGGCCACTGAGCGAACCCCTATTTTTCTCAGGACAGAGAACGGATGCAGCGCCCTCAAACCTGCCTTCCCGGTGGGGGGGTTGGGGGAACGGGGGAGAATTGCATTCTCAGAACGGCTTCTCCTTTACTGGCCTCCCTCACCCTCTCCATGAACAACAATAAAGATGATTTTCTCAACCTGCGTTAGAATCATGAACACACAGAGAGGGAAAGAGGCTTTTCTGAGGCCACACAGCTCCTCTGGCTGGGGCGGGCCCCGGGGATACATGCCGGCTGGGTCCCCTGGTGTTGGGGAGTTCAGTACTGAGGTGGCTGAGGAAGCCATGGGGATGTGGTGGCCTGGACACGTGCTCTAGCACCCCCCTACAGTCGTGGGTGGATGGCGCCCACATTCCGTCCCATCCTAGGCTGAGAACCAGCTGAAGGGAGGCTCGGCTAAGACCGTGAGAATCCTTGCCATTTCAGCTTCGTTCAGCCTCGTATTCCCTGCAGGGCCCAGCCCGGGGAGGCAACAGGCTATCTGGGAAAAGGTTGGGTACCAGCTCCTCTGCTCACTTGCTGTGTGTCCTTGGGGGCTTCGCTGCCACTCTCTGAGCCCGTCAGAAGAAAAATTGCCACGTGTAGGGTGCTGACCATGTGCCAAGCACTATGCCGAGCACTTTTATGATCTCGTTTGGTTCTGACATCAGCCTCAAGAGGCAGGTACTGTTATCCCTTTTTACAGATTCAGAAACAGGATCAGAGAGGTTATGTAACTCGCTCAAGGTCACTGAGCTAGTTGGTGGCTAAGTCAGGATTTGAATCCGGGTGGCCTGACTCCCAGAGCTCAAGTGCTTTGCATGCCTCCTGCTACCCCCCTCTTGTTGGAAGAACTGGGGCCACGGAAACCAACCGAGGTGCACATAAAATATGGCAGGTCCATTCCTGGAAGGTTCTGGAATATGGTTGCAGCCACCTTGTGAGCAGGGTCATCTGATGCTCCATCACAGCCATGTTACCCCGGCCCGAGCATCCAGCCCACAGGGCAGTTTCCACAGGGACAGAAGGCCCAGCTCAGGGCCCTTTCCCAGGGGGTGCCCCACAGGGCAAAGGAGACTCCCAGCTTCCAGGCCTCCTGGGGGTTGTGAGGGTCAGATTGTCTAGGACGGGTGGAGGAGACGTCAGGGAGGAGGTGAGGGGAGACGATTCTTGGAGGATTCCAGGTTCTGGCAAGCCCTGCTTCTCAGTAAAGGCCACCATGGTCACCCAGAGGCTACTGCCTCAGGACAGAGTCTGGCGTAGGATTCTCCGCTCCCCACCCTGGGACACACCTGGGACACACCTGGGACATGGGGCAGGCTGGCCCCAAGCCTGGACAGGGTGGTTTCAGCTCATTCCTCCAGAAATGGCCACCCAACTGACAGTCCAAGCCTAATCCCTGACCCTTTGCTCTCTGCCACCCTACCCCCAGATGGGCCTCTCAGCCCCAAAGTAGCTGAGGTGGGGGAAATGCCTGTGGCTGCCCCTCCCCCAATCCAGGACCCAGCCCCCCTCTGCCTGGGAGTGCGTTCAGTTCCCTCTGGGCAGGAAACTTGTCCCAGTCTGGGAGGAAATGGCTCAGTTAGTTGGGCACCCAGCCAGCCCTTGCCAGACCCAGAATGGGCACCAGGTTCCAACTCGGGCCTGATGTTTTTGCTGGAAGGTTCTCTGGCCTCTTGGCCCCTAGCACAGCCTGGGACCCGGTGGGGACAGGGCTGGGAGGGGATTGGATTTGGCAGTCCTTTCCTTTTTATGGACACAGGGACCATTTCCAAACAAAAAAATGGGCCACGTGGGTTGGACTAGGATTCTTTTCTTATCTATTAAATTATTTTTATGAAAAAGTCTGACAAGGGTATAAAAATTAGATCACTCTAAGTGAGGCGTTTAGCAAATCTCCATCCCAAACAAAGGAAAAGAGGCCTGAAGTCCAAAGAGCAGAGGAAATCCAGAAGGTATGGTCTGGAATGGGGTATGAAGCTGGGACTTCTCTCAGAGACCATGAGAGTTCGAATCCTGGGCTCTGACCAGCATCCTTCCGAAGAGGAGGGAGACCGGGGCCCCCAGTCTCTGCTAGGAGGGGGTAGCAGCCTCCAGGGCAGCTGGGATTGGGGTGAACCGGCCTCCCCCCTCCTGAACTCCCACTTCGCCCCTTCTGAGCTCTGGCATTGTCCCTTTGGGCATCCTGCATGCCTTACCCTAGTCACTCATTCACAAGTAATTATTGAACATCTGCATGGGGCCAGGCTCTGGCCTGTAGTAACTGTGCCGCAAGGAAAAGTACAGCTGGGTAAGTCACTCTGTCGGCGGGAGACTGGGACAAGCTAAGGTGAGTGTATTTGTGATCCACGGCTGTGTTACAAACGGCCCCAAAAGTTAGCAGCTTAAAACAATAGACACTTACTGTCTCGCGCTTTTTTGTGGGTTGGGTCCCACAGGCTGGCTGGGGCCTCTGGCTCAGGGTCTCCTCACAGACCGCAGTCAAGACGTGGGCCAAGGCTCCGGTGACATCGTGAGGCTTGACCGGGGTAGGCTTGACCAAGCTCACTCACATGGCTGTTGACAGGATTCAGTTTCTTACAGGCTACCGGGCTGAGAGTCTCAGCTCCTCTGACTGTTGGCCGGGGGTCTCCCTTCGTTCCTCGCCATGTGGGCCTCCCCATAGACAGCTCCCAACAGGGGAGCTGGTGTCCCTCAGAGCAAGCCAGTAAGGGACAGAGAGAGAGAGAAAAGACATGCAGGACAGAAGTCACAGTCTTTTTGTAGCCCAGTGCTTTGGGTTTTTTTAATTTTTTTTAAATTTATTTATTTAAATTTATTTAAAATTTTTAAAATTTTTTGAGAGAGAGACAGAGACAGAGCACAGGCAGGGGAGGGGCAGAGAGGGAAACACAGAATCCAAAGCAGGATCCAGGCTCCGAGCCATCAGCACAGAGCCCGATCGAACTCCCGAACCGCGAGCTCATGACCTGAGCTGAAGTCAGACGCTCAACCGACTGAGCCACCCGGGCGCCTCACGTGACTGACATTTTTAAAGGACTCCTCCCCTTGCTGTTTGTAGAATAGCGCAGAAACAAGCCAGTTCGGAAGCATGTGAAATTACCCAGGTGAGATGATATTAACCCTGGCAAGAACCCAGGGCTTGAACCAAAATGGTAGCCATGGAGGTAGTCAGAAGTGGTTGGACGTGGATGTATTTCGAAGAGTCCATAGGACTTCCTGATCAATTAGATGTGGGTTTGATAGAATGAGAAGAATCCAGGGCTCTCGGCTTTTCGGCCTGAAGAACTGGGTGAGTGAGATGGGAGGCATCTGGGGCAGAGCAGGGCCCTTCACGCAGGTGCGGTTGGCGTTGACGGGAAGGCCGGGTGTTATGATGTGTGTGATGTGGGCTCAGGGAGGCCTAACCGACAAGGAGCTGTTGACACTGAGTCCTGAACGTTGGGGGGGGCGTGGTGCGGCAGCCCAGGTGCTGAGATGCCTGAGGGACTAAAGAAAGGTCCCTGTGGCTGAGCAGAGGGCGCGAGGGGCACAGCAGTGGGAGATGCGGTGGGTCGCGGAGGCTGGCTGTGGCCAGATGGCCCAGGGTCACGGGAGGGCTTGGCATTTTCCTCCCTGGAAGCAGCAGGAGCCCCGGAGGGGCTGGGTGGGGAGCGGGGACGGGGAGCTCGTGAGGATCACATCCTGCTCTAGCGAGATGGTCTGGCCATCAGGGTGGAGATGGGTTGTAAGGAGTAAGGCAGGGCCAGTCCAATGTTAAGGGCCCCCTTTAGGAAAAAGAATACAAAATTTGCATTGAAGTGGGTAGTGATAGAATGATAAAGAGAAAGCATAACAAATTGCTGGAGGCCTGGAGACTTGGGTGCCTTCTTCTGACATCTCCCTGGGCAGTGTGCCAAGGGCACTTAATGGAAAATGCTTCCTGAGTGCGACCTGGCTACCTCCCTTCCTAGAACACTCTGTAACTCCCAGCAACCCTCACAGGGGCCCCTACCACGGAGAGGCCTACACTCACAGTAAACCCACCTTGGCTAAGAGAGAAGTAGGGAGGCCAGCTGGGGGGAAGAAGGGGTCTCAGGAACTGGGGGTGCTAAGAAAGATGAAGCCAAGGGTGGGGGCTCCCAGTGGGGGTGGGGGCTCAAGCAGGGAGATGGGACCAGTGAGGTGTTTGAATAGGGGCTCAGCCTTGGCAAGCAGCCAAGGGCCTGGGGCAACCTCGGGGACCCCCAAAGGGACGGACACCGGGATTTCCTCCTCTCTGCCCACAGAGGGGCTCTGACCTTCAAGGCCAGGGCCAAAGAGGGGCCTTCCCAGCCTGCTGAGCCTCTGGCCCCCTCCATGGAGCCCGTGCTGATTTGCTAAGCAATGGTCTGGCCGTGGGAACCAACCAGCCCAGACAGTGCCAGCTCAGGCCCCCAGACCAGGAGGGGATTAAGACCCAGACGATGTTATCACAGCCAGCTCTGGGAAGCTGGGCCCTGCATGGCCCAAGTGGACATAGGCTTGGGGCCTGAGAGGAGGGGAATTTATGTGGCTATAATGTGGCCCGGTTTGCTCCCCTTTGGTTTTTTAAGTTTGTTTTTGAGAGAGAGCAAGCTGGGGAGGGGCAGAGAGAGAGAGAGGGAGAGAGAGAATCCCAAGCAGGCTCCACACTGTCAGCGTGGAGCCCGATGTGGGGCTCGAACCCATACGCCATGAGATCATGACCTGAGCTGAAATCAAGAGTCCGATGCTTACCCTGACTGAGCCCCCACCCCCACCCCGGGTGCCCCTTCCCCCTCCCTTGGTTTTCAAACATTTTCCCTACACACTTGGCCTGTTCGGTAAAGCTGCCTGGAGCCAGGCTACCCGGGTTCAAATGAAGCCCATTTGTCGAGTGGACTGAACAGATGATGGACGTGGGGCATGAAGCCCAGAGGCTGACCGTGGCCTCTAGTCCACCCCACCCCACCCAGCCAAGGGACTATAACTGAGTCTCAGTCGTGCCCTTCTGGTGTGAAGGGTCAGTGAACACATCTGAGTAAGGGGATGGAGAGGCAGGCCCCGATTCAGGCAGCCGAAGCAGGAACCGCAGAAGCCCATCTCAGGGGAGGAAGGGAATGAAGAGGCCCACTTCCCCCGTCTTGTCCAGGGGACTGCTTCCGGGTACAGGAAGATGAGCATATGTGCATTTCACTCGCCATGAGCTGTTAATTCGCTGATTCTCTACTGAGGAATTGTAACCCTGTGTTATGCATTTTTCATGCATTATCTGCCCGCCCCCCACCACCGCCCAGCTTTCAGAACCACCTGGAAGGCATGGTTTTCTCTGTCTCCTCAGGAGACAAGAGACTTGTCTTGCTTACGTGACTTGCTCAAGATCACAGAGCTAAGAAGCGGGAGAGCCAAGATCCAAATTCAGATAGGTCTGATTCCAAAGCCCAAGCTCCTAACTGCTTACTACCCGTCACTACACTGCTTCACATGTGATTTGCATTTGCAGCTACTTGTAGACCTCCAACCCCAACTTGTGCATTTTGCAGGAATTGCTGAGTCCTGACATCCCAAGGTCTCCGGGCCAGTGAGGGCTGTGGCACAGGAAAACTTGTCCCTGTTCCCGGATCTAGTTCCAGAGCTTATGGACTGTGTGGACCGAGATCTCCGGAGACCAGGCACGGGTGATGGGAGAATAGCCATTGCTACTTGGTGGTCACTAACTATGGGCCAGGCTCTGGGGGGTGCCCTTTCAGTGCCTCCGTCCCCCCCCCAACAGGTCTGCAAAGGGAAGCATTCCTGTCCCCATTTGAGGGTATCCAGCGCAGCACCTCTGTTTTTTGTTTTGGTTTAATTTTCTTAATGTTTATTTATTTATTTTATTAATTAAAAAAAAAATTTTTTTTTAACGTTTATTTTTCAGACAGAGAGAGACACAGCATGAACGGGGGAGGGGCAGAGAGAGAGAGGGAAACACAGAATCGGAAGCAGGCTCCAGGCTCCGAGCCATCAGCCCAGAGCCCGACGCGGGGCTCGAACCCGCGGACCGCGAGATCGTGACCTGAGCCGAAGTCGGACGCCCAACCGACAGAGCCACCCAGGCGCCCCAATGTTTATTTTTGAGAGAGAGAGAGAGAGAGAGAGAGTGTGTGTGTGTGAGCAGGGGAGGGGCAGAGAGAGAGAATCTGAAGCAGGCTCCACGCTCCGAGCTGTCAGCACAGAGCCTGATGTGGGGCTTGAACTCACGAACCGTGACATCATGACCTGAGCCGAAGTTGGATGCTTTACTGACTGAGCCACCCAGGCACCCCTGTTTTTTTTTTGTTTTGTTTTTTTTTAAGATTTCACTTTTGGGGCATCTGAGTGGCTCAGTCGGTTAAGCATCCGACTTCGGCTCAGGTCACGATCTCACGGTTTGTGAGTTTGAGCCCCACGTGGGGCTTGCTGCTGTTAGCACGGAGCTGGCTTCGGATCCTCTGTTCCCCTCTCTCTTTCCCCTCCCCCGGCTTGCGCGCTCTCTCTCTGTCTCTCTCAAAAATAAATAAACACTTATTTATGTTTATGATTTATGTGCTAAAAGCACAGGGCCCAACACGGGGCTTGAACTCACGAACCGTGAGATCATGACCTGAACCGAAGTTTGCCGCTTAGCCAACTGAGCTACCAGATGCCCCAAATAAATAAAACTAAAAAATACATTTTATTTTTAAGTAATCTCTGCACCCGGTGTGTAACTCAAACTCATGACCCCACAGGAGTCCTGTGCTCCACGGACTGAGTCAGCCAGGTGCCCCTCCCCTATGTGATAGGTGAGGAAACAAGAGCCTCAGAGAGGGAAGGAGTTTGTCCGAGGTCATAGCCAGCACCAGAATGCTGGGAGTTAAGCTGAAGTCTGACCTCAAAGCCCATGTATTTCCTACTGCCTCCCTGTCCTTGGAGTGTCCTCCTCTGTTCTCACGGCTGGCCCTTCCTCATCTCAGCCCATATGTAACCCACCCCCCAGAGAGGCCTCCCCTACCGCCACCCGTACACCTTACTCTGTCGCAGCCCCTTGCTCATTCCATCATGGCACACATCACCATTATATTATGGTCACCGTGATACATTGGTAGTTATGACATTAATTTGTGTTACATGTTGATCTCCCCCAACTCTCCGTAAGTTCTGTGGGGACGAGGATTAATTATGTCTGACGTGATTCCCTTGGGCTCCTCCACTCGTTCTTAGCACACAGTAGGTGCCCCACCATGTCTGTTGCATCAAAGCCCTCTTCTGTGGGCAGTGGGTGTCACGCTGCCCTCTGACTGGACAGCAAATGTCCGCACTGCCCTGGGTCTTTCCCCCGAACCTGTCTCCCACCCCCTCCCTGCCACCTGGGGTCTCAGATGCCACAGCCCTAATAAAAGATGGAGACCCTTTGCTCAATGGCTTGGAAGAGAGCTGGTCCAAGCCTGGCAGGATGGAGATGGGGAGGGAGCAGGGCCTCTCTGAGCCTGCGGACAAAGGGCGTGTGTTCCCATCCAATGCACTTCCTGGGTTTCCGTTGCAGGAAGCTTGGCACCTGCCAAGGTGACACTGACACCATCCGGGCTGGTGTGGGTCAGCCTTAACCAGGACACTCCTCTCCACGCGGGAGCAGAGACGGAGGTGGCACGGGTGGCCGGGGGTGCTGGACAGCAGGTAGGTGGTGGCAGCTGGACCTCCACATGTCCCTTCGACCTTCCCCCTTCCCCAGCCAGTCTCCACCCAGAGCAGATGTGCAGAGGTCTGGGCCCCAGATGGAGTTGGTGTGACTTTGGACGAGGCCCCAGCTCAACCCTTCGGTGCCTCATTGTCCCGTGCAGGGGGCGCAGTGAGGTGGCTCAGGGGATATGAAAATGAGGGACGGCGGCCCCATTTTTATCTGTTTTAAATAAGCTTCTGGGTCACAAAACGCTGGAAGAGGGGGTTCTAGGGCCCAAACTATCTGCAAACCCCTGGATCACACCTTCCTCTGTAAGGTCCTTCCCATCTCTGGCAGTCAGCAGCCCCCTCCTTCCTCCTGGGGAAGACTGCTCCAAGAAGTGCTGCAGGGAGGGGGAGGGGGGGAATGAGCCCGACCCAGGCCCCAGGCAGCCTGGAGTCTAAGTCCCCTCCGCCCTCAAGCCTCCACTTCTGCATCTGTAAGGGCCGCAGGTGCACAGGGGCCACAGGACCAGCACAGCCGTGTGTGCATCCAGGGGCACTGGCTGGTTCGGATTTGAACCCAGCTCTGCCACTCGCCCCTCGTGTGGCCTCGCACCTCTCGGAGCCTCAGTTTCCTCAACTGTGAGGTGGAAAGAACCAGCCCTGCCGCACGGGGCCGTCCTGGAGATTCAGTGGAAAGGTCTGTAGGTGGGGCGCCTGCAGATGTCTGCGTCAGTAGCTCCTGCGATGTTGTTATTGCAACGTGGCTGAGACGGTCCTTAAAAGAGGATGACAAAAGTGGGTGAGGGACTTAGAGAGGCTGGCAGGAGGAAGAGGAGGAGAGGTGAGGGATCCAAGTACCCCCCTCACGACCCCCCTGCGCTTGAGCCCCTCCCTCGGGAGCAACACCAGAGCCATCCCGGCCAGCGCAACTGTAACTTGGGCCACAGGGGAAAGCCAGACGCTGCCTGGCCTCTTCCCCCAGATGCCGCTGGGTCCAGCGCTCCTCTGGCCTCAGCTGCTGTGGCTTTAATCAAAAGAACAATCTGCCTCTGAATCAGACCCAGATTCCTTTTCCCAGCAATGTTCCCCGAGGCCTCCAGGGACCCAGGCGGCCCATCCAGGCTCTATCTCCGGTCCCAGGGCCCAGGCTCTGTTTACTCCTCCCCTCTCCAAATTCTATCTACTTGGGCTTGGAGGAGGGGGTGGGGGGAGTGCAGGAGGTGGGAGAGAGTCAGAGACTGGAACCGGAGTGGCAAACCAGGTGACCTGATTGCTGGCTGGGCCCTGCCTAGCCGGCTTCCTGAAGGGGCCTCTGCCCCGGGAGGGGAGGGGGGGGGTACTGGGACCCAAGGGCTTACAGATCCCCACAAGCAGTGATGACAGCAAACTGAGATGACCTGTTCCCCTGCACATCTGAGACACCCACCCAGGGTCACCCCCTAAAAAAGCCCCAAGCCCAGTATATACTGACCACTGGCTACCCCGGTGCTTCTCACCGTCATTACCATCTTTTATCCTCAGGCTGACCCCAGGCAGCCATCACTCCCATTTTACAGACAAGAGACGGAGGCTCCAGGAGGCGGAGTGACTGCCCAGGGTCACTCGGTTTGTGAATGGCCTTGGAACCCAGGTCCACCTGACTCTTAGGACCCTAGGAGATCTGAGGCCAAACTCCGACGTAAGTACCCCCCCACCCCCCTTCCACCCGACCGGGCAGGTGGGGCCGCCAACCCAGGTGACCTAGGGAAGGGGGAGCGGGCAAGGACCCCGGAGGGCGCGCAAAGGCAGGGGAGTGGGCAGCGGGGGAGGCCTCCCACCCCGGGACTGGGCCTTGGAGCCAGGAGGAGGGGTCGAGGGAACAAAGGGCGGGCGGCGGGGGCGGTGCGGGGCGAGGCCGGGCAGGTGGGGGGGCAGGTAGGGGCCGCTTCCGCCGGCGGGAACCCCGGGCCCCCTCCCCCTGAGCTTCACCTTTTATGGTAAGGCGGCCGGGGCGGCGGGGCGGAGGGAGCCGAGGGGCGGGGAGGGCGGAGGGGGCGGGAGGCGCCGCGCCGCTCCCGGCTCTGCTCGCTCGGGCGTCGGACCGGAGCCGCTGGGGGCGCGGGCGACGCAGGTAAGCGGGGCGAGGGGGGATCCTGTCTTTCCGTCCCTGCCCCGGCCGCACACAGGTGACAGCGCGGGCCGCCTCTGGCCGGAGCCCTCCCCCCCCCCCCCCCACGTTCCCCTCCCCCCGGGGTCGGGACCCCAGCCCCGGCGCTCGGGGGCGGGCCGCGGGGGCCAAGGGGCCGCCTCCCGTCCCAGCCCCCGGCCTCTGTCCCCGGAGCCGGGGGAGGACCGGTGTCCCTGCCCGGGAGCAGGGGCGCCAGGGGAAGAGGTGGGCAGGGCGGAAGCTCCCGCACAAAGAGGACAGCGTCCCGCACATGGATCGAATTAAAGTCCCCGGCGGCGCCCCACCGTGACCCGGCCGGTCGCCCAGCTTGGCTGCCTGCGGGAGGGCGCCGGGTTTCCGGAGCTCGGGGGAGCTCCGGGCCCCTTTACCCAGCCCGGGCCAAGCGAGGGGAGAGGAGGGACCCCAGGGCCGCCCCTCTCTGGGCCTCAAATCCCTGGGGGGGGGGGGGGGGGGGGGCTGGGAAGGGGTGTGCCGTGGAGGCGTCTTGGCGTGGATCCCCCTCCAGCCCATCCCCGAGGACCCCGGGAAGAGCCTGGCCAGCGCCCAGATTCCTGCTCTTAACGACGGAGGCCAAGTCGGGTCCTCCCAGGCCCCCCAAGCCAGCCCAGCGGCTGGGGGCTTCTCATCAGGAGCTTGGATAACCAGACGGCTCTTGGCACCTACCTAGTACCGAGATCTCCTGCACCTTCTCTCCTTGTGCCCTGTCTGCCAGCCACCTTTCAGGACAGACCTTTTTTAATTCTCACTTGGTGAAAAAACTGAGGCCCAGAGAGGGTCAGTGACCTGCTCAGGGTCACCCAGCAGGAAAGAGGTGGAGACGGGTGTGAATCCAGCTCCGTGTGCTTCCTTGGCTTCCCTGAGGTAGGAGAGGGGGAAGGGGAGCCTCTACCCAAGGCCGCAGGGTCCTCAGCGGTGGGGGTGGGCACCCCGTCTCATTGCCACCACCCCCCACCTCCGCAAATCTAATTCTGAACCAAGCATAGATTGCTTGGTCAAAGTATTAAAGAACAAAGCTTACAGGTGGTTCCAGAGTTTTTCGGAGGGGGTTTGAAGGAGTAGGAAGGAAGGGAAGGAGGGGGGCACTACCGGGAGGCTCTCCAGCTCAGGCAGCCTGTCCCCTGCCCTGGGCTGCAGCGTAAAGCCGGGCTGGGTGGCTGGCTGGCTGGATCTCAGCCTCCTTCCTTCCTCTTGACAGGAAATGACTTTCTTTCCCTTTGTTCCCACTTTCTCCGCTTACCCAACTGGATCTCAGATTCGCCCTCTGCGGGAGGAAGGATGGGGGAGGAGGGTCCCCTGGGTGCGGCTGGCCAGTAGCCCCACAGGGAGCTTTCTCACACATACCCCCCCCCCCAGCTCTGGGGTGACCTGGGGGCAGTGGGACCAGAGGGAGGCCTAGGCTCCCTCTCCTAGCAGCCCTGGGCCTGACTGACAGGCTTTTGAAAATCCCAGCTCGACCCCTTCCCCCGGGGGCCCCAAAGAAGTCCCTGCCTGAACCGCAGGGAGGGGTGGGGGTGGGGGGGTAGAGCTGCCCAGCTGTGAACATCTGGCCTCACAACTAGGACGTTTGCCTTGGATGTTTTCCGAGAAACCCACAGATCTGACTTCCCAGAGGAGTGGGCTGGGGCGGAGTGGGGGTCAGAGCAGGGTGGGAGGGAGGCGGAGGGGGCATCCACAGCATTCTGTCTGGGGATGAGCCCAGAATGACTGACCACAGGATAATAGATCTGGACTGGGCCACTCTGGGGTGAGAACAGGCTGAGGATTTGGAGGCCCCCGTACCATCCAGGGAAGGAAAAGTGTGGCATCTCAGGTCCAAGGACACCCTGGGACTCAGGTCACATGGTGCTCATTTAGAATTCTGCATCTGCCGAGACGGCCTAGAAAAATCACTTAACTTCTCGGGGCCTCACATGGCACCACCTGTAAAGTGGGGGCGTAACGGGCTGTTTTGCGACTCAGGTGCGTTTTGAGACTCAGAAAGCTTGTACCGCGGTGCCTGGCACACAGCAAGTGCCATTGTTGTTGTTTCTTGGATGTAAATCTCTGAAAACCGCTTACAAAAATAGACTCTTAAACTCGTAACAAAGTGTAAAGCCGAAGGATAAAACCGTATGGTCGTATATCACTAGGACAGCTCACATTAAGTCTGTACACTTCCAGACATCACTTACAGAACAAGAAACAAAAGGACAGTACTTTTCTTTATTTGTTTTTTAAGTTTATTTATTTATTTTGAGAAAATGAGGGAGAGAGAGAATCCCAAGCAGGCTCCACACTGTCAGTGCAGAGCCTGACGTGGGGCTCAGACTCACGGGACCGTGAGATCATGACCTGAGCCGAAACCAAGAGTCATATGCTTAATCGACTGAGCCACCCAGGGGCCCCCAAAGGAAAGTACTTTTGAAGAACTTTTAAAGCTCTCTTCCTACGTCGGGTTCCTTATTCAGAACGGATATTTTTATTAATCAGACTGAGCTATATGTTTTAACCAAACGTGTAAACCAATTTCAGAGGAACTGAGGGGCGTGTATTGTGTTTGCTGCTGTCATTTCTTCAGTCACCAAGAGAGACCCAGGTGGCCAGTGGCTTTGAGATACAGAGGGGGCCCTGTGAGTGGCCACTCGGGCTCCAAGTCTGTCATTAGGGTCCCTCGGGGCCCTCAGCCCCACTTCTTGAGATTCACTCTCTGGGTCCCTGCTAACTCTTCTCTCCATGTACCTGTGGGCTGGGCTTTGAGGCCATGTCAGAGTGGCTCAGCCACAGAGTGAGTTAGAAGGGGCGCTTTTCACCCCTGGGAGCCCAGTGAGGAGTCCTCCTGGCTGAATGTGGTCACTTGCCTTCCCCCCACCCGCATGGCCCCCCTCAGCCTTGGCCCTGGAGGTTACTGTTTGCAGGCACAACCTGGGAGATGGAAAACGGGGCCCTTGACATCAGGAATGCCGCTCTGCTCCCAGATTCACGCTCTGATGCCCACTCTGGACTTGGGTCACAAAGATTGCGGGCATAGCTGAAGTCACATGCAGTCACTTGGGGAGTAGGAGCAGACATGGTGACCGTGAGCCAGTATGTCCTGTGATGGGCTGTCATCACCCTGCAGAAGCAGACAGCTGCCCCAGGGAGAGGGTCAGGAATCAGGGGAGGTTTCGTGGAGAGGTGATGTCTGAGCTGAAAAAACTGACATTCACCCTGGGGTAGGGGCAGGGGAGGAAAACCAGGGGGTGGAAAAACCAGGGTGCCTCTTATGCCAAGGCAGGTAAGAGAGAAAGTTGAGAAAAGGTGAATGGTCCAGGGTGGTCAAAAAAGAAGTTGAAGCCAGAGGAATTTGCTAGTAGGAGCCATGGAAGGCTTTTGAGTAACAGGGAGACAGATTTATGCTCTAGGAAGATCAGGGCAGGAGGCGGGAATGGAGACCACTGGGGCTCCCACCCCTGCCTGAACCAGGGCCTGGTTTTGGAGATGGGACAGAGTGAGAGAGTCTGACGATAGAATCAAGACTTGGTTGGATACAGAGGTTGACACAGAGAGAAGGATGCGGGCTTGTGGGCTGGGCTGGGCTAGGCGAGGGTGGCAGGGCCGAGTGGCCAAGAGCCTGGGCCCTGCGTCCGAATCCCAGCTCCGCTGCTGTGTGACCCCGAACAAGTGACTATACCTCTCTGAACCTTTGTTTCCTCATCTGTCAGGATAGTCATAGTGCCTCTCCCCCAACAGCTGGGAGGATTTAGAAGTGAGGGGGCAGAAAGTGCTTAGGACAGGGCGGGCAGGGTAGGTCTTGACTGATCAACAGCAGCTCTGATTGTTTTCCTGTCCCCTTCTGCCTCCTGGAACCCGCCCCTGTGCTCTGACAGTTGACGCTGTCTCCCTCCCCCAGCAGAGCTGGCCTGGACCCCCGGAACTTCCTCCCTCCCAGGAGAATTGGATCCCAAGGGAGGGAGGTAACTGGGGTGTGGCCCAGTGGCAGGCCGGGCCCTGGGCTGGGACCGGCACCGGGGGTGGGGAGCCAGAGGGCCGGCAGGAGCCTCGCACTTGAGGAAAATTAATCATTTGTGAGGTGAGCAGGGCAGGGCTGCCCTTTGCTCCCCCAGGTGTGTAGGTTGGCGGGGGAGGGGCAGTCAGGACCATTGGGTCCCATCCCTGCGGCCAAGTCACCTGGTGGACGCCCACCCTCCCCCAAGGGACGTCCCCAGGCCCTTTGTCTCTGGTGGGGCCGGCCCGGGCCGCTGGCACAATAGAGCGGCTGCTCTTGTCTTGTCAGGAGAAGGGAGGCTCGATACCCTGGGGATGTCTGTCTGTCTAGGTGGAGCACATCCCTGTGCCCTAAGCCCTGCCCAAGCCTGTGCCCTGCTCTGTCCCCAGCACCACCAGGAGCGGAGACGATGGCCTCGAAGCCTGAGAAGAGGGTCGCCTCATCTGTCTTCATCACGCTGGCACCCCCGCGTCGGGATGAGGCTGTGGCCGAGGAGGTGAGGCGGGCAGCTTGCGAGGCCCGGCCTGGCCGCTCCCGGGAGCCCCCTGCTCCCACCAAGGCACCCGGGGCTGGCTCGGCAGGGAGGCCCAGCCTTTGGACTCCACCTGCCAAGGCCGCAGCCCCAGGGCCAGCTGTTCCATCTCAGCTCTCCAATGGAGGTAAGAGGGTGAGGGGGCTGGGCAGAAGGTTGGCTCAGAGGCAGCACTGAGGTGGGGAGGAAGGGGCCGACTCTGGCGTTCTTCATTCATTCATTCATTCATCCATTCATTCATCAAGCACCTACTATGTGCCAGGCAGACGCAAACCCACCTGCCTGGGTTTGAATCCTGGCTCTTCTCTGTTCCTCAGTTTCCTAATCTGTAAAGTGGGCGTAATGATAGTACCTTCCTCAGAGGGTTGTTGTGAGGAATGGAGGAAGTGAAACATACGTTGAGGCCAGCGCCTGCCACGGAGAAAGTGTTAAATGTGTTACCTGCTGTGACTTTTCTGGGCCAGGCACTGGGGACAAGTGAAAGAAGACAGGGCTTTCAGCCTACATGAAACTTAAATCTTAGCGGGGGAAACAGATGACAAAATTATATGATGTTGGGGAGACACAAGCGCTGTACAGAAATAAAACATGGTGAAGAGGTGCGGAGTACGACTATTTACGGGGTAGTCAGGATGGCTTCTCCAAGGAGGTGACATTTCGGCTCTGATAAGACCTGAATGACAGGATAGAGCTGGCCCGCGGGAACAGCCAGTGCAAAGGCCCTGAGGCAGGAATGCTTCGGGCGCGTCGGAGGACCTCAGAGGGGGTTTTATTCTCTCCCGGGCTCTGCCACTCATGTGCTGTGTGGTCTTACGCAAGCTGTTTCTTCGCTTGGTTCCCTGCTCTGGAAAGTGGAAATTTGGTCGTGTATATGACACACCCATCACAGAACGGATCTGCGTCAAAAATGGCTTTTCTCTACCTTGTACCTGGCTCTGCTGCCGTGGTGACAGAGAGTCTTCCGGTCCTCTCTCCCTGCCACTCCATGGAGTCTCGGCTGTTGGTTGGGTAGAAACAAGGAAGAAGGACAATCCGGGGCCTGGGGCAGGGGGATGTCTTGACTAATGGGACACCAGGTGGAATCGGGAGGCAAAGAGACATCAAGGACAACCCTCCGGAGGCCCCCCTGGGACCTGCTGTCCCCGAGCAAGGCTAGGGCAGCCCTGTGCGTCCATCACCACACAAACCACCTAAAGACCAGTAGGACTGCCAACTCCAGGTGGCCAGAAAGGGGCAGGAGAAAGGGCCATGCGTATACACGTGTGGGAATGCACGGACGTTCGTGCAACATGCCTCTTCATACGACCCAACCTTGTGAACCGATCTTTCCTTCCTAACCACACATCACAAGAACTCAGCCTCTTCCAGGTGCTTCCATGTAGAACCAGGACCACGATGACCGGAATTCACACATCAGGGCAGGTGATCCAGTTGAAGAAACTTACGTCCCTTCTGCATAGGAGAGGGAGTCCAGGAAACATAGTTTAGATGCCCAGACGCCAACGTTTCCGGGACATTTTCATGGGTCATCGGATCCTGGGATGGGTGGATTTTGTGGCAACAAAACCAGAGCCTGGGAGGGGTGCCTAGCAGCGGCCGGCCCGCCGTTTTGCTTGCCAAACTGGCAAACGGGCAGAGCACGGGGAATCTTGGGGCTCGGCCTCACTTGAGTGAGACAGGTTCTAGGCGAGCAGCTTGGTCATGAGTCTGGTCTGAGCACAGAACACAAAGCGGGAGCCATCTCTGCTGCAGGCTGTCCCCTGACGCCCCATCCAGTACTTGTCCCCTGGGCAATCCACACACGTCTCTTTGGCCCTTTCATCCTGGCAGCGGTCCCCACTCCCCTCTAGATGTTCGCGTGCACTTAACACGGATGCACCAGCTCACAGTCAGAAGTCAGTTTTTCTCGGGGCGCCTGGGTGGCGCAGTCGGTTAAGCGTCCGACTTCAGCCAGGTCACGATCTCGCGGTCCGTGAGTTCGAGCCCCGCGTCAGGCTCTGGGCTGATGGCTCGGAGCCTGGAGCCTGTTTCCGATTCTGTGTCTCCCTCTCTCTCTGCCCCTCCCCCGTTCATGCTCTGTCTCTCTCTGTCCCAAAAATAAATAAAAAACGTTGAAAAAAAAAAATTAAAAAAAAAAAAAAAAGAAGTCAGTTTTTCTCGGCTTCTCTTTAAAAAGCTGCTTCTCCTCTTCCTGCTCGTGGCCACTCGAACAGAATCGCCCGGGGTCCTCTGCACACCCGCCTGGTGGCCTCAAGCCCCTCTCTGGCTTGAATTCCTATCCTGGCTGGGGACAGAAGGCAGGTTCCGGGAGAGGCCTGAGCGTGCCTCTGCCTCTCCGTGATCTGGTTCCTGACTCACTTGAGCTCATCGGGAGCAAGGCTCTCACACTGGAGCAGCCTCGGCTCCGTGAGGGGCTTGTTCAAACAGAGCCGGCTGGGCCCCACCCCGGGTGTTTCTGATTCAGCAGGTCTGCGGTGGGGCCAGAGAATTTGCATTTCTTACACATATCCAGGTAATGCTGATGCTTCCGTGGGGGGACCACACTTGAGAACTGTTGTTTTAGCCCAAAGGCAGTAAGCAGGAGAAGCTTGGGGAGTAGAAGACTGGTTTGCTTGCTTGCTTGCTTGCTTGCTTTCTTTTGAGAGACAGAGAGAGAGAGAGAGAGAGAGAGGGCTAGGGAGGAACAGAGAGAGAGAGAATCCCAAGCAGACTCTGCACTGTAAGCACAGAGCCAGATGAGGGGCTCGAACTCACGAACCATGAGACCATGACCTGAGCCGAAATCAAGAGTCAGACACTTAACCGACTGAGCCACCCAGGTGCCTTTGAAAGACTAGTTTTCAAAGTGTGGCCTTTGTGGGGCGCCTGGGAGGCTCAGTCAGTTAAACATCTGACTCTTGGTTTCGGCTCAGGTCAGGATCCCACGGTTTGTGGGTTCGAACCCCGTGTCTGGCTCTGTGCTGAGAGCACGGAGCCTGCTTGGGGTTCTGTCTCTTTCTCCCTCTGTCTCTACCCCTCTGCCACTTGTGCTGTC
This sequence comes from Panthera pardus, assembly GCF_024362965.1. Classification (NCBI taxonomy): domain Eukaryota; kingdom Metazoa; phylum Chordata; class Mammalia; order Carnivora; family Felidae; genus Panthera; species Panthera pardus. The sequence goes on along the minus strand of NW_026526666.1, from coordinate 95,225,175 downwards.
TCTGTTTCTCTCAAAATAAATAAACTTAGACAAAAAATGAAGTGTGGCCTTTGAACCAGCAGCTTCACCTGGGAACTTTTCAAAAATGTAAATTATCAGGCACTTCCCCCCAAGCCTGCTGAGTCAGAAGCTCTGGGGGTGGGGCTCACCATCTGCCTTTGAGCAAGCCCCCAGATGATTCTGTGGCTTACTCACAGGTCTAGAATAATCTTCCCATCTGTACAGTCCCTCAGTCCTTGGGAGAAAGCAGAAGGGGCTCATTATCTTTCTCGAATGGACAAGAAACCTGAAGCCCAGAGAGGTGCCCGGGTGAATCAGCAGGGAATGGGACAGAGCCCAGGTCTTTAGGGGGCAGGGCCTCAGGCACTTTCCATCTGCTTTCCATGGGTGTGAAGGGAGTCTGACCTTGTGAGGCCTGGCCTGCCTTGTGCCCCAGACATAGGAGGGGGACGGAGGGCAGACGCGGACCAGACTCTGTGCCCTCTCTCCCTAGGGCACTAAGAATAGTGCTCTCCCTGCACATGGCAGCCAACAGAGGATTTTCAGGGCCTGACCCCCAGTCGCCTCCTCCAGGGAAGCTGGGCAGTGCCTCGACAGGACAGCATGGAGGGGTGGAGGTCACCCCCACAGTATAGTGAGCATTCCTGGACAGAGCAGAGCCTGGGGCTGAGGCAGGAACTGGGTGAGACCCAGCCCTCCTCCTCCTCCCTGTGCAAAGCCCTGGGATCCAGGCCCCCCCCCGTGTCCCCCACCGCGTGGGCCTCAGCCTTCCCTGCAGGCGTTAAGCTGTGCTAACCTTGAACATGACTTCATGCCGGGGTGCTTTTCTTGGGTATGTACTAGCGTTTGCTATTGGGTTCTTTTTTTTTTTTAATGAAATTTTCGAACATACACAGAATAGAGCAGCTAGAGGAATCCTGCTTATCCTGGATCCACTACCAACAGTTGATAAGACTTTGCCACATTTGTATCCTCTATTCCATTTCTGTGTTCTTTTTTACTTTTCTTTTGTGATTTATTTTTTTATTATTTTTCTAAATGTTATTTCAATCCAAGTTAGTTAACATACAGCGTAGCAATGGTTTCAGGAGTAGAATTTAGTGATTCGTCACTTACAACACCCAGTGCTCATCCCAGTAAGTCCCCCCCTTTAATGCCCATCCCCCATTTAGCCCATTCCCCCCACCACCCACCTCCCCTCCGGCAACCCTCAGTTTGTTCTCTGTATTTGTCTCCCGTGGTTTGGAGCACCTGGGTGGCTCAGTCGGTTGAGCATCTGACTTAAGCTCAGGTCGCGATCTTGTAGTTTGTGAGTTCAAGCCCCACATCGGCCTCGCTGATGTCAGCACAGAGCTCGCTTCGGATCCTCTGTCCCCCTCTCTCTCTGCACCTCCCCCACTTGTGCTCTCTCTCAAAAGTAAATACACATTAAAAATTTTAGGAAAAAGGAAGGGTCTCTTATGATTTGCCTCCCTCTATGTTTTTATCTTATTTTTCCTTCCCTTCCCCTACGTTCATCTATTGTGTTTCTTAAATGCCGCATGAGTGAAATCATATGGTATTTGTCTTTCTCTGACTCACTTTTATCGTTTAGCATGACATATTCTAGTTCCATCCACGTTGTTGCAAATGGCAAGATTTCATTCTTTTTCATCCCCAAGTAATATTCCGTTGTGTGCGTGCGTGTGTGTGTGTGTGTGTGTGTACATACCACATCTTCTTTCTCCGTTCATCCATCGATGGATATTTGGACTCCTTCCATAATTTGGCTAGTGTTGATAACTTTTGTGAAGTAATTTAAAGGAAACCCCAGGAACTGGGTCATTTCAGCACCGCATTCTTCAGGGTGCACGTCCAAAGATGGCCATTATCTAATACTCTCTCCATTCTTAATTTTCCCTGACATGCCATAAAAATACCTTTCAAGTGTTGGACTATAGCAGAATGAAAGGTTTGCTATCTTTTTTTGTACACTGTATACTGTGTATTTGTGTTGTATCTTGTGTATATTTCTTGCATATTCAGTAGAATAGTTCACTCTTCCTTATCTACAAAATGAGAATTCATGAGATGATTTATCTTTTGAATCAAGATCCAAAAAAGGTCTGTGTCAGCACTGGCCAATGAAAATATAAAGCAGGTCACCAATGCAGGCCTCATATTTTGAAATGTTCTACGGGGCACCTGGGTGGCTCAGTCGGTTGAGCATCTGACTTAGGCTCAGATTGTGATCTCGTTGCTCGTGAGTTCGAGCCTCGCGTCGCGCTCTGTGCTGACAGCTCGGAGCCTGGAGCCTGCTTCAGATTCTGTGTCTCCCTCTCTGTCTCTGACCCTCCCCTTCTTGCACTCTCTCTCTTTCTCTCTCTAAAAATAAGTAGACATTAAAAATATTAAAAAATAAAATAATGTTCTAGTATCCACATGGAAAAAAAGTAAAAAGGAATAAGGGATGCTAATTTTTTATACATTTTTAAAATGTTTTTATTTACTTTTGAGAGAGAGAGCGAGTGGGAAAGGGGCAGAGAGAGAGGGAGACACAGAATCCAAAGCAGGCTCCAGGCTCCGAGCTGTCAACACAAAGCCCGACGTGGGGCCTGAACCCACGAACTGTGAGATCACGAGCTGAGCTGAAGTCGGACGCTTAACCGACGGAGCCACCCCGGCACCCCTGTTCTGGAGGGTTCTGACAGGTGCTGTTTTTGGAGTCTGCGCCATTTTACCTGCCCCCCTCACTTAACCCTCACAACAGCCCGCAAAGATTGATAGCCATTTTTCAACTAAGCAAACAGATCCAGAGAGATTGAGTCTCTTGCCTAAGGACCCACGGCAGAGCCAGAGGCAGAACCCAGGTCTCGGTGACCCTGGACCTGAGCTCTTAGCCCCCCACGCTGCATGGCCTTCTGGGAAAGTGGACACCTCTTCTGTCCACCTGCAGAGAGAGACTCCCTCCAAGCCTCTCTCCCCTTTTGGTTGCAGGGTGTTCTCCCCCTCCTCCTACCCTGGATGGCGAGGACGCACTCCCGGACCTGGACCTCCTCCCACCTCCGCTGCCGTCCCCTGATGAGGAGCCCCCTGCCCCGACGGGGGCCTCCCTCATTTCGGACTTAGAGCAGCTGCACCTGCCCCCACCCCCGCCCCCACCACAGGTACTGCCGACCCCCCAGACAGAGCCCCAGGGGCCGAGGGAGGGCGAGGGCTAGTCTGCGCCTTTCAGGGACTTAAGCCTGGAGGTTGCTCCTGCTTGAGGGCCGTCCCTCTTCGAAGCTTTCAAGCTGCTAAAAATTGGTCATGTTTTTCAAGGTCCCTGGAGAAGGGGCTCCCCACCCTCTTTCCCCTCAAGTACCCCTTTCAGCTCTGAGAAGATATTTTTAATCCTCTGTCCTTCACAGAGGCCGTTGTAGAAATGGGAGGGATTCCAGGCCAAGGAAAAAAGATTCCAGGCGATTCCTCAGAAGGAAGTAGTTTTGGGCCCCGGTAGTACCTTCCTACTGAGTGATGTTAGATCGCTTGCTTCTCTGCGCCTTGGTTCCCTCCTCTGAGCAGTGGGGCTAATTGTGCCCAGTGCCACCAGAGGAGGAGCAGAGCTGAGAGGCCCGTGTGCAGTCCCCACTGGATGTCACCTCTCCTGCCCTCCCTTCCATGTCCCCACAGTCCCTGGAAGAGAGGCCTCCACTCCAGCCTCGGCCCAGTCCCCCCAGGCCCTCGGAAGAGCTGCCGCCTCCCCCAGAAGAGCCTGTTGGCTTCCACGAGAGAGAGGCATCCACAGGTACAGGCTCAGGCGTGGAAGGCTTCTGGGTGGTCCCCGGGGGCCCTCACTGCGCAAGCATGAGCTTCCAGGTGGGAAAGTGGGAGAGCAGCGGCCACAGCATCTGTCTCCACTCACGGACGGTTCAGTGATGGGCCTTAGAACTGTACATCGATTTTATTTTTACTGCCTTAACCTTTTTCCTTTATAACTGAAATCCATTTAAATATTGATCAGCAAGGGGCACCTGAGTGGTTCAGTCGGTGAAGCGTCTGACTCTTGGTTTTGGCTCAGGTCACGATCTCACGGTTCCTGAGTTCAAGGCCTGCCGTCGGGCTCCGTGCTGACAGTGCGGAGCCTGCTTGGGATTCTCTCTCCCTCTCTCTCTGCTGCTCCTCTGCTCACTCACTCTTCCTCTCTCTCTCTCTCTCTCTCTCTCTCTCTCTCAAAATAAAAAAATAAACTTTAAAATAAATAAATAGGGGCAGCTGGGTGGTGCAGTCGATTGAGTGTCTGAGTTCGGCTCAGGTCATGATCTCACGGTTTGTGGGTTTGAGCCCCAGGTCGGGCTCTCTGCTGGCCGCGTGGAGCCTGCTTCAGATCCTCTGTCCCCTTGTCTCTCTGCCCCTCCCCCGCACATGCTCGCTCTCTCTCTCTCTCAAAAATAAACATTTAAAAATAAATAAGCAAATAAATAAATATTGCGCTGCAAAATGTGCCGTGATAGCAGAATGGCTTGAATTGAATTTTTTCACCGTTTAGTTTTTTGAACACACGATGTTCTCATGTAGGCAAAACAAGAAGCGTGAAAAGCCTCCCCTTTGCCCCCATCCCTGTATCACCCAGTTTCCTGCCGGATCGACAGCCTCTGTTGTTAATGTGTCGCATATCCTCCCCGAGATAGGTTATGCATACGCAAGCAAATACAAGTACGTGTCCCCCGCCTCCAACCCTGCCCGTTTTTCCACAAATAGCAGCAAACTCTGGGCTGCTCTGCTCTTGGCTTTCTTTCCTTCCAGCCTCTTAGAGCTCGTTCCACATCAGAACAGAAAGTGGGTCCTTTTTCACAGGTGCATAGTATTCTTCCCCAGGGCCCTGCCGTATGCATTCGACCAGTCGCCTGCGGATGGGCACTTAGGTGGTTTCTTGCTGTGACAAATAAGGCTGAGACGAATTGCCATGCACGTAGGTCATTTTGCCTGTGTGTAGGGTTGTGAGAGAATTTCTGGGAGAGGAGATGCTGTGGGCAAAGGGTAGGTGCATTTGTAACTTTGCTCTTTTTGCTAAATTGTCCTTCGCGGTCCTCCCCATCTGCTACCCAGTGAGGGTGTGACTGCCCGCAGCCTCCTTGGCCCCGTGTGTTACCCATTTAATTAGCAGCTATTAAGTGCTTACCATGCACCAAAAGCCTTCTCTACCCCGAGGTTATGAAATAATTCTCTGGTTTCTTCTAGTCCTGTGGTTTCATTTTTCACACTTAGATCTCTGATACGTTTGGAATTGTCTGGGTGTAAATGTATCACAGTGGACCCTCCTTTAAATGTTTGCAGATGGCAACCCGTTTGTCCTGACAGTGTTCTTCTTTTTTTAATGTGTATTTATTTTTAGAGAGAGAGAGAGGAGGAGGATGGGCAGGGAGAGAGAGGGAGAGAATCCCAAGCAGGCTCCGTGCTGTCAGTGCAGAGCCTTTTGCAGGGCTCGAACTCACAAACCGCGAGATCATGACCTGAGCGGAAATCAAGAGCCAGACACGTAACTGACTGAGCCACCCATGCGCCCCTTGATGCTGTGTTCTTTGATTTAGGCTTTCTTTCTTTCTTTCCTTTTTTTTTTTTTTTTGATGTTTATTTATTTTTGAGAGAGAGACAGAGCGCAAGCAGGGGAGGGGCAGTGCGAGAGGGAGACCCAGAATCCGAAGCAGGCTCCAGGCTCTGAGCTGTCAGCACAGAGTCTGATGCGGGGCTCAAACTCATGAACCCTGAGATCACGACCTGAGCCGAAGTCAGACGCTTCACCGACTGAGCCACCCAGGTGCCCCTTTAAGATTTTATTTTTAAGTAATCTCTACACCCGGTGTGGGGCTCAGACCCACGACCCCAAGATCAAGAGTCGCGCGCTCCACCGATGGAGCCAGCCAGGCGGCCCTGATTTAGGCGTTCAGAGGCTGGTCACATTCCTTCTTACTGCTCCTCCTGAAATGAGGCCACACTCACGACCCCCAGGGCCTTGTTCCGGGGGGCGCCTGGGTGCAGTACTCCGGGACGGGGGGGCTTACAACCTGTGTCTCTACCCCAGACGTCTGTGCCTTCTGCCACAAGACCGTGTCCCCCCGAGAGCTGGCCGTGGAAGCCATGAAGAGGCAATATCACGCCCGGTGCTTTACGTGCCGCACCTGTCGCCGCCAGTTGGCCGGGCAGAGCTTCTACCAGAAGGACGGGCGGCCCCTCTGTGAATCCTGCTACCAGGTAACCACCCCCTGCGGCTAGGCCTCCAGGTACCAGGCGCTGTGCTGGGCACTTGGAAGGCGTCCCATTATTTCATTCCCCACAATCATCCTGGGAGGCAGGCACCACTGACCCACTTCACAGATGAGGAAGCTGAGGCTCAGAGAGAGGAAGGAGCTCAGCCAAGGTGTATTAGTTTCCTGTGGCCGCTCTAACAAATTACGGCAACCGTTGTTTGATGGCTTCAAACGACACTCATTTGTTCTCTTACGGTTCTGGAGGTCGGAAGGCCAAAGGCACGTCCGCACTCCCTCCAGAGGCTCTAGGGGAGAATCTGTTTCCTTACCTCTTCCCGCTTCTTCAGCTGCATCCCTTGCAGACTCTGATTTCTTTGCCCACCTTCAGAGCCAGCAGGGTGGCATCTTGCTTCAGAGTCCTGGTTCCTTCTTCTGCATCACATCTCCCTCTGCGTCCCCCTTACAGGGACCCTTGGGATGGCATTTAGGGCCCACCCAGGGTAATCCCCCCATGTCAGGACCATGAACTCAATCACATCTGCCATCTCCTTTGCCCCTGAAAGTAGTCACAGGTTCCAGGGATTAGGACCTGTATGTCTTGGGGACATTGACCCAGCCTGCCACACAAGGTCGCCGGGATTCTCCGGGATTCTCCCCCAGACCCATCTGGTTCTGGAGCCTGTCCGTGGTCTTCTATCTCACCTGAAGCCACAGGCTCCAGTGCACAGCCTGATGGGAATCTGTGTCACTTCTGGGTACCAAATGCGGTCTGGGAGAGCTGGTTTGGATGCCACGAAGTTAGAGTTGCTAACTCGCCGGTGTGTGGCATAAAGACCACTCACAGACACGTCACCTGGGTGTGTGTGGGCCTCACCTTGTTCTTGCGGGTGGGTAGCACCTGGCGATCTGCACTTTTAACAATCTCCCCGGTGATTCTGGTACACGTCACAGTTTGAAAACTACTGGTTCAAGGAGGTAGACTATTTGGAGCTGGAATAATCTAGAAAAACCCGAATGATCTGATGATAGTCTCAGCCAGTCTCCGTCTTACCACAGCCAGCAAGGCACACGGTGGGAGCAGCAAGGAGTCAGGCCATCCCCACCCCATCCCTCTGACCCCCATCACCGTGACAGTGGAGGACAGTCTTGTCCTCTTCTCTCACCTTGCAGCCAGGCAGAGGTGAGTCACTGAGGGGAAGCTGGGGCCAGGGTGGGCTGACAGCTGGAAGCGGCAGGAGGAAGACTCAGGCAGTGTTCTAGGGAGGGGAGGGAGGCCCCCAGGACACGGAGAGGGGACAATGCTGTCCCCACCAAATATGAGCAGATTATAGGCAGCTTAGGCAAACATACCTATCTGTCCAGATGAGCTCAAGTTAAATAAACACAGGAGCACAGCCAGGAACAGAAGAGACCTGCCTAGAAGAGGAAGGTGGACAGGCTGGAGGATATTTGCTCAGTAACCCCTCTCTCTCTCTCTCTCTCTCTCTCTCTCTCTCTCTCTCTCTCTCCCCCCCCTCCCCCTCCCTTCCCCACCCCCCTTAATCCTCATTCCAGAAGGGATTTGAGGCAGCTTGTAAGAATGCACAAATACCCATCCCTATAGTAATGTTGTACACGTAAACATTTGTTAAGAGAGTAGACCTCACATTAAGTGTTCTTACCACAATAAAATGTAAAAGATAAATAAAGAAATCAGAGGGGCACCTGGGTGGCTCAGTCCTTTAAGCATCTGACTCTTGATTTAGGCTCAAGTCATGATCTCACCGTTCGTGGGATTCAGCCCAGGGCCAGGCTCCGCAGCCTACTTGGGATTCTCTCTCTCCCTTTCTCTCTCTGCCCTCCCCTACTCATGCTCTCTCTCTCTTTCTCTCAAAATAAATAAGTAAACTTTAAAAATAAATCATGGGCACCTGGGTGGCTCAGTCGGTTAAGTGTCTGACTTCAGCTCTCAGGTCACGATCTCACAGTTCATGAGTTCAAGCCCGAGCCCTCTTTGATCCTCTGTCTCCCTCTCTCTGCCCCTCCCCACTCACACTCATGAGCTGTCTCTATCTCTCAAAAATAAACATTAAATCAAAATGTATGTATATATTATACATTTTATATATTATATTATTTATATATTTATATGTTATATGTTTATATATTAGAAATATAAATATATTTATATTTTAATTTATATTAATATTTAATTTAATAAATATATATTATAAATATAAATATGTTATATTTATATATTATCTATTTATATGTTTATATATTTATATATTTATTTATATTAGATTTATTTAAATTGATTTATTTAAATTTACTTATTTAAATTTATTTAATTTAAAATTTAAATTATAGTTAATTTAATAAATATATATTATAAATATAAATATATTCTATATAAAATATATAATATAGATATAATATATAAATATATAATATATAAATATATATTATATTGCATATAATATATATTATACATACATATATAAATATATTATATTACATATAATATATATAATATTATATATATTATACATATTATACATACATATATATATATATCAAAGAGAGGAAAATCAAAGTAGAAAGTGAGATGAGACCAGAGGGAATGTTAGTACCCCAAATATATGAATAAAAGACCCCTATAGTCATTCCTAAAGGTGGAGCATGGAATCTGACTCTGAGCTTTCAAGTGGCCTGATGGAGAAGGTTAAGAGTTTCAAGGTTTATTGTCTACAAGGTCAAAAGCATATCAGCTCTTCCAGGAGTTCCTCTTCCTGACTCTGAGGTTTAAGAGAGATTTCTCCCATGGGCCCTAGTGGACACGGGCCCTAAGCATGTCTTAGTAACAAAAAATGCGGTAATAGCTTCTTGGCAGGATTCCTCACTGTGGGCCAAGGATACCTTGCCGAGCTCGACTCCTTTTAAGCAGCGGTAGAGGTTTGGGGGTGATAGTTTCAGGCTGAGCCCGTCTCCTGTACCCCTGCCCTTCTGGGCCCCTGTGGGTAGCCAGCCGGAAACCCCTTCTGGCTCAGAGTGGGCACACCCACGGGATGGCTCTGAGGCAGTGTCCCTCTGTCCCAGGACACTCTGGAGAAGTGTGGCAAGTGTGGCGAGGTGGTCCGGGAACACATCATCAGGGCCCTGGGCCAGGCCTTCCACCCCACCTGCTTCACCTGTGTAACCTGTGCCCGGTGCATCGGCGACGAGAGCTTTGCCCTGGACAACCAGAATGAAGTGTACTGCCTGGACGACTTCTATAGGTACGGGAGGGGACTCCGCGCACCGGGTGGGGCCCCGCCAGAACAGAGCCGCCGAGCCTGAGCTCTCGGGGCCGGAGCAGAGCTTTCCCGCGGTCTCTGGGCTCCCAGAAACCAGTTGGCCTGTCCCACACACCCGCTTGCAGCTGATGCTCTGGGTACCTGCGCCGGGCCAGCCGCTCAGCGTGGATTAGGCCCTTTTATCCCCAAGCCTGGGGATTAATAGGCAGGCAGGTACTCTGAAGCGTTCTGTTTTTTACAATGTGGAAACTGAGGCAGGCAGCCGACAATTCTCCCAGCTGATAAGTGTGAAGCTACGATTCAAACCCCCAGACCCCAGTAGCTCGCCTTAGAACACGCTCTGCCTGAGGCTCAGCCCCTGTCCTGGAGTTGCTCACTGCACAAGGGCAGCTGTGCCTGTTAAAAAGAAAGGGAAGAGGAAGGGGGAACAAAAACAGTGACCCACAATACAAGATAAATGAAACGGGGTTAAGCCCCAGTGAACACACAGCAGATTTCTCTGCTTTCTCAAATTCAAACATTCCCCCAGTCACTTCCTTGGCTCGAGCTGATTATATACCCTGGGAAGCCGGGTCTAATTACACAGGACTCTCCATCCGCTCCTGCCAGGAAGAAAGAGGCGTTTGTGGTTGTGGCTCCAGGTGCAGTCACATGGCAACACGTCTGAAATAGCTCCGGAGGGCAACTAGAGCCGCCCCGGCTCCCACAGCTAATTTCTGCGGTCCTGGGCTGAGCGCCTCGAGCGTGGGTTCCCTTCCCTCTAGGAAATTCGCCCCTGTGTGCAGCATCTGTGAGAACCCCATCATCCCTCGAGACGGGAAGGATGCCTTCAAAATCGAGTGCATGGGGAGGAACTTCCATGAAAATTGCTACAGGTGCGAGGTGAGTAGGGCAATGAGGAGTCCGGGACGCGCTGTCCGCCCGGCCCCGGAGCCCTGCCGAGAGCCCGCGGGGTGCCGGGCCTGCGCTGGGCACTGGGACACGGTGACCAGTCAGGGTGGGGGCTCTGCTCTCAAATGCTCACAGCTCAGTAGCGAAGGCAAATGAGAATGGAGATCATTGCAAATAGTGTCTAATAATGAAAGCTCCGGGAGACGATAAAAACCAAGGTCATCCTGCTTTTCCTCAAGGAGAATCTCATGGGAAGGCTGATGGTGGGGTTATTGATCGGATAATCAAGGCTCACTCTCCATCTCGGTCCTGCCTATTTTGTGTGTTTGCTTTGTTTCCTCTTCCTGTGGGCTAACATCCTCTGTGAGGAGGCGGATACATGCCTGGCCACCGATGATCCAGCTTTAACATCTTCCAACTTAGAAACCTCATCAAGGGAACCGGTGTAGTCCCTAGAAGGGCTCTGATTGGCCCAGCCTGGGTCACATGTCCATTCTGGACCAATCACTGGCCGGGGCTACGATTGCCTACCCCTGGGGCCAGCAAAGCAGAACCATAGGAGACGGGAGTTGCTACAACCCTAGGAAGGGAGGGATGCTGGGCAGACGCACGGCACAGACATCGTCTCCAGGCGAAAGAGCATGTACAAATCAGCTTTGGGACAAAGAAGGCGGTGGCCAAGTCCAACCAGGGTGGTGGAATCAAAGGCGATCTTGTGGAGGAGGCGATGCTTCACCAGAGTCCTGCAGGATGAGCAGGAGTTCGCCAGGCATTCAGAGAGGGGAGGAGAAAGTCCAGAAAAGAGGCGCAGGCCTGTAAAACCCCACGGTGGCACAAGCAAGCCTGAAGAATCCGAGCAGGGGAAGTTTTTAGGTTTGTCTGTAGTGGAATGTGCCAAAGGGTGTGGTAGCAATGAGGCCAGAGGAAAGAAAAGGGCCTCCTGTGCCAAAGCTAAGGAGTCTGGACCTCAGGCTACAGGGTGGAGTGAGGCTGAGAGGGGGAGGCTGCTTCAAGGCGGTGCTGTAGCCCCAGCAAGAAATGCCCCCCCGAGTTGCACAGGGTCTCCCGCTCGGTGGGGTCCCCTGCTTGCTTCCGAGCTTGGCTGTCACCGACTTAAAGTGCTTCCTCTTTGAACAAGGATCTCTGCTTTGCACTTTGCCCCTGGACTCTGCAGTTACGGAGTCAGTCCTGCTGGGGAGGCCCTCAGAGGCCTCCTCTGGCTCTTCCTCTGTCACCCCCATGTTGCTGATGGATCTGGCGTCTCTGGGGATGGGGACAAAGGTAGCTACTTTTATGGGTGCCGTCCGTGGGGTGTCCCAGAGGAAATCTCTGAGTGTCTCAGAGGAGATCTCTTAATCAGCCCGTGAGCAATTCCAAACGTTTATTTTATTTTGCACTTATTTATACACATGCATGGAGCCAAGAGGCTGTTTGCACTGCTGGTGACAAGGGGACTTGGAGAGAAGTTGACATATTGCCCATGTTATGTTGCACGTTGGTTATGGCTCAAGGTCCAGCTGATAACACATCTTGAAAGAACAATGATGTCATTCAAGAGCTGTTATCACCACCCTAGCCCTCATTAAGGCCCAGTGGTGATTCACTTTTCCCTGAGCCTGGCTGGTGAGCAAACAGGCCCTCCCTGCGTGCCCTTGGTCAGCTTGGCGAAGGTGGCCATGAGCGTCATCCCCCTGCTGCTAGCAGTCAGCTCAGACTCTGGCAGTTACCTTTCAGGGGAAGGGGAGGGAAATGGGCTTCAAGGTGCCATCTCAGGTGAGGGATGATAAACTGAGGCAGAGAAAAGTGGTTCCAACCCTTGTCCGTCTGACTCGGGCCTAGCCAGCTCTCCACCACCCCTCAGCTCCCTCGCAGACTGTGACTCAGTCATAGTAGGGGTGTTTCCTCACTTGATTCTAAATTAGGAGAGGTCAGGGGCACCTGGCTGGCTCAGTCAGGGGAGTATGTGACTATTGATCTTGGGGTCTTGAGTTCGAGCCCCACGGTGGGTATAGAGATTACACACATACATACATGAGAGGTCACATGTGGCCCTTGGGGACCTTAGGTTGGACACTTGGTACTCTCGGAATACCAAACAAGTGGCCATTAGAAATAGCACAGATCCTTGGCATTAAATTGCCTGCAGTCCCCTGTGGGACTTGAGGTGCAGTTTCAGGGAAGAGACACATGAGGGCGCCCTTCTCCCTTGGCTGTGCTGGGCCCAGATGGCAGCCGGGACCCAACAGGACCCAAGCTGTCTCTCTGGGGACCAGCCCCTCTGGTCTGATCCATGCGGATTCCAGAGGATGCCAGCCGTGCCCTGAGCCAGGCCCCTGGACATCAACTGTTCCCATTGTCCCTCTCCAGTGTGTGTACAGGTGAGGCCCCGATGAGGTATGGGCTGTGGCAGAATGGTAAGGTGGGCAAAGTTTGGGCCTCGAATCCCCATCCTCCTTGATCCAAAATCCTTTGGTGATTTGAAAAATAAGAAATAGTAAAGTTTGTACCAGTGTTGAAGCCGTACAGACAGGGGAGCAAAAAGAGACCACTGAACTCAGCCTGGAAACCTGTCCTGTCCCAGCTCTGGAACCAGCTCTCTGGTCTGGGGCAAGCCCGTCCTTCCCCAGACCCTCAGTTTCCCCATCTGTAAAATGAAGCGACTGGACTAGATTCAGTTACTGCTTCAGCAGATGTTTATTGTATGTGTGTGGTATACTAGTCTCTGGACTAGGTGGGACCTAGCGGTAAACGGGGTTACGGCCTCACAGAGCTTATGTTCTCAAAGGGCTGCTGGGCGCTCATTAAGGCCCTTCTAGATCTTTCCATGATCCCTCAGTGTCCGTGATTCTCCGAGTGTCCTCAGGTCTCCCCTCAGCTGACTCTGCCCTCATCACTCACACCTCTGTGTGGCTGAAAGCCCGCATCGAATGTGCCCCTAGGCTTCCCTCACCCTTAGGGAGTACATTCGTTCAGTGAAATTCATCCACAGATGCTGGGGGAGTCCCCGCCCCGTGCGGGCTCCGGGCTGCAGGGCTCAGGCTGGGGTCCATCCACTTGTGCCTCGTCTCCCGCAGGACTGCAGGACCCTCCTGTCTGTGGAGCCCACAGACCAAGGCTGCTACCCGCTGAACAACCGTCTCTTCTGCAAGCCATGCCACGTGGAGCGGAGTGCTGCAGGGTGCTGCTGAGGGCCCCCACTGGGCCCTGGGGCCGTGAGCTGCCCACTAGCCCTGGACTGGGGGCGGGGGGGGGGGGGGGGGGAGGACCTTTCCCGACTCGGTTTGCCTTTCTGACCCACTTTTGCACACTCTCCTTCTGAGCCATGACAGGGGCCAGCCTGCAGCTCTGCCCACCATGTCCGGGACGTGAGGGGCTGAGCCACCCCAGCCCCACTCCCCTCCCAGCTCAAAGGCTGGTGGCCAGTGCCCCTCAGACTTCCCACTCCTCCTTCTGCCCTCTGGGCTCCGGAAGGCTTCCATACCTTGAACATCATGTCCAGGTTTCCCATCTCCTAGGGTCGTGCCCCTCTCGAGCACTGGCCTTGACCCCCATTTCCATGGGTGAGTTGGGGTGAGTCTTTAGATGACATCCTGTAGCTGTCCAGTAGGGGGCGTAAGACCAGCTCTGGCTTGCAGAACTGAGCTGTTTGAGTAGAACTCCAGGGTCCTCCTTTAACAGCCCTTTTTTTTAAATTTTGAGATTTATATGATGAGAAACATTCTTTGGATTTGGAGCGAGGTGGGGATCTTAATAGGAAATGTTTCATAAATGTACAAGAATGTGACCTAGTGGTGGCCACCGTGGACTTCTCACCGGGGGGACATGTCACGCTGACGTGGGCAGCAGACTCAGGCATGAACCTGAACAGCAGGGGCAGGAGGAGAGGGTGCTGTATGCTGACATCCAAGGACGTCAGCAACCCCTCTGCCCTGCCTTCTGGCGCTCCTGCCATGTGTGACAGTGATTCAACAGATATTAAGTGCCAATAGTTTGCTGGGGAACAGGGTACCAGGAACTCTGAGTTTTCCTCCTACAGCCTTGACGGGGGCCGTGCGCACAAACCCCGCCCCCCACATGCACACACTCCTCCAAGGACAGTGCCAGGGTTGTCTGTTCAGCCCCCCTGTTTATGCCCCGCCCCCAAGTCCCACTTGGACCCTCCAACACAGGCTGCCTTATGACCACTGCTTCCTCAAGGCTGTACCTAGAAGATTCTTCTTCCCTTTTAAGGAAAATCACTTTGTTGCTTTGTAACTTTTTTTTTTTTTTTTTTAGTGTTTTCATTTTATTTTTGAGAGAGAGAGAGAGAGAGTGCTAGTGGGGGGAGGGGCAGAGAGAGAAGGAGACACAGAATCCGAAGCAGGCTCCAGGCTCTGAGCTGTCAGCAGAGAGCCCGATGCGGGGCTCGAACTCACGGACGGTGAGATCATGACCTGGGCCGAAGTCGGACACCCAACTGACCGAGACACCCAGGCACTCCTGTTGCTTTGTAACTTCTAAGCCATTCTGTAGGGCGTGAACAAATGAAACAAAGTACTTGCCTCCCTGGGTCGTCTGGATGCAGCACACGCTCCTCTGCGGATGCCCTGGGCTCCAAGTACGAGGGCGGGGAGCAGGGTTTCTCTGTAGAGCCCCTTAGGGGCCTCAGAGCAGAGCCCAGCTTCTTAGTCAAAGCTTGGGGAGTGAGCCCCACACCCGGGGCCCTCCCATACCACCTCCACAATTTTTGTCCTAGCCGAGGCTCTCCTCTTCTCTTTTCCTTAAGATTTCCTTTGACTCACACCTACTTTTTAATTTTACTTATTTCAAACTTTAGTCCTGTGCTATGCAATATATCCCGCAGTCACATGGTGATGTGCTAGTTATGTTTTTTCCTGTTACACGTGAAAATAAACGCATACCTAGTAGAAGTCTGTCTGTGTTCCTACCAAGATCTCACCCAGGTAAACGCTGGCCTTTGGTCATACCTGGAAAAATGTCTGTTGGGCATCTGCTCACTGGGGCATGATCGTTCAGGTGCCCCCAAACTGGGGCTCGGCTCAGCAGATGGAGAAAATCCTGCCCCTCCTCGCGCCCAGCAAGGCTGGCCGCAGGGTGCCCAGAGCGGAGCCTCTGCTGCGGGAGGTCCTCCGGAGCCACCAGATCGTTCCGCAGAGTCAGCGCTCGCCCCGGGGATGTGCTGTCTCCACGAGAGCAGGACCGCCATCCCTGTGAGCTGGCTGATCCTCTGTCCTCACGCTAACAACTGGGCTTGTATCGGGAGCACAGCTCCAGAGAGAAGGGTGCGTGGTGGGAAGGAGCTCTGGCCTTGGGAGGTGCTCAGACCTGGCCTCTGCTACTGAGGGGTGTGGGCAAGCCAGCCACCCCGCGCCTTGATTTCCCCATTTGTAAAATGAGAACAATGCTGACCTCTATCACAGAGGATCGCTGTGCCAGAAAGAGAGAAATGTTGGGCTGGTGAGGGTTCTCCCCCGGGGCTGGCCAGCAGCGCTTAGCGTTCCTCGAGGGTCCTGTGGATGCCTGTCAATCAGAGGCCTGGGGGGGTGGGGGTGGTTGGAGACAGGAGACAGGCCTGCAGTCCACAAAGCCGGGTTTCTCATCCTTGCTGCAGCCCTGGAGGCCACACGGCGTGGGGGAACTGGAGGGCGTCTCAGTTCGCAGGTGTTGGGTGGGGGGGACTCCAGGACGCGGGCTGGCAATGAGGGATTTGGGGGAGGATTCGGAGCACTGAGAGTCTGCCCCCACGTGTGCCGTCAGGAAGCAGGGGTGACCGACTGAGAGGCTTGATTCATTTACATCCAGGAGGTGGCGCGACAGTCAGGGCTGGTAGGCAGGCGGCAGAGGCTCACAGCGGAGGGCGCTGGCCAGTTTTGCAGCGGGAGCCGCTGTGCTCAGGACATGACTACAGTGAGCAGGGGGACCGGAGGAGCGCAGCTCGGGCCAGCTGTGAGGGCCAGGCCGGCTCCCGTGTGCCAGGGGCCCCCTTGCTTTTTCAGTCACCAGGTTTGGTTCCGTTCAGGTTTTCCTATCATTAATATGTCACCTTGTGCTGTGATTCCTCGTGCTCCAGCTTATTTCTGGTTGGGTGTGTTTCCAGCAATGATATGTGGATGGAATTCTGGGGATGCTTTAGGCTTCCGGGCTGTACATCACTCCAGGAGGGGACACTTCTAGGGAGCTCTCTGCGGTGTGAAATTAGCCGGTCACAAAAAGGCAAATACTGTCTGATTCCACTTCTGTGAGGTACTTAGTGTAGCCCAATTCACAGAGACAGAAAGAAGGGTGGTCAGTTAGGGGCTGGAGGGAGGGGGAAGAGGGAGTTATTTAACGAATACAGACTTTCAGTTTGCAAGACAAAAAGTTCTGGAAATGATTGGAGGCCGTGCTTGGACAACAGTGTGAAGGTGCTTTAAAAAAGCCACTGAACTGTCTGTACATGCTTACAAATGGTTTTGATGATTCACGTAATGTTATATATATTTTGCAATTAAATATATGCGTGAATATATTTAATGCTCGGAGACGGGGAGAGGGGCTGATAAAATGATGTAGGAGTCTTGAGGGGCACCTGGGTGGCTCAGTCAGTTAAGCTTTGGACTCCTGGCTTCAGCTCAGGTCGTGATCTCCCGGTTCGTGAGTTTGAACCCCGCATCAGGCTCTGCTCTGACGATGTGGAGGCTGCTTGGGATTCTCTCTCTCCCTCTCTCTCTGCCCTTCCCCGTTCTCGCTCTCTCTCAAAATAAATAAACTTTTAAAAAATTGAAAAAAATAAAATAAGGTGACGTAGGGGTCCTGAGAGGTCATCCTCCCTATCGGGGTGCTCAGGAAGGCTGGCCATTGCTCTTTGCAAACCCAGGGAAATGCTAGGTGACCAAGACTTCTTGAAGGCAGGTGCTGGGCCCGGCCACCAGGGGGCAGCATGGGCTAGCAAACTGGGCATGGAGCACAGGGGCGCCGAGGTTCTCACGCCCCTGATGGGGTCCTCAGTTTCTCCAGAAGCAATAATCCCTGTCTGCCTCCTGCACGTGGCTGTAGTGAGGAGGAGAGAAGAAAATGACTTGGACAAGTAGAGAGTGAGCCATGTGGCTGTGAAATTACCACAACTGGAACACACCCTCTAGGAGGGAGACCCACGTCGGGAGACAATTCCTCATCTGCCCAAACTCCCACCTGCTAGGAGGGTCCCATCTGGGAACTCCCACGCTGCCAGCTCTCCACGTTGATGCCTGGGAGCCCGGACTCGGGAAGCACATAGGCGGGACAAAGGACAGCATGAGGTTGCTGGTAACACTGAGCCTTTCTGCTCGTCACCTCCTCTGCAGGGTTCTCCTTACTCAAAAGCCATACCTATGTGTCAAGAGGCACCAGCATGTGCCAGCCCCTCCACAGCAACCAAATGCTGTCCCCTACTCTGCTAGGGACACGAATGGTGGAAATAAGAGATTCATGGAGAGAAGGGGATCAGGATGAAGGGGGAGAGAAGGCTGGGCTGATAGGGAAGAACCCCAGTGTAACCACAGGATAGTTTCAAAGTAATGGTTTTATCCATTTAAAATACAGTTCCGGGGGTGCCTGGGTGGCTCAGTCAGTTAAGTGTCTGACTTAGGCTCAGGTCATGATCTCACGATTTGTGAGTTCGAGCCCCACATCGGGCTCTGTGCTGACAGCTCAGAGCCTGGAGCCTGCTTGGGATTCTGTGTCTCCCCCCCACCCCCACTCTGCCCCTCCTCTGCTCACACACTCTCTCTCTCTCTCTCTCTCATAAAAAAATAAACATTAAAAAAAATTTTAATACAGTTCTTCGGGCGCCTGGGTGGCACAGTCGGTTAAGCATCCGACTCTTGATCTCAGCTCATGTCATGATCTCACAGTTTGTGAGTTCGAGCCCCACATCGGACTCTGTGCTGATGACACAGAGCCTGCTTGGGATTCTGTCTCTCCTCTCTGCCCCTCTGCTTGTTCATACTCTCTCTCTTTCTCAAAATAAATAAATTAAAAAATTAAAAAGTAAATAAAATAAAATACAGTTCTCATAAGGTGAATGGCTACTCATTAAAAAAAATAATCTATGAAGTAGGCACTATTAATATCCCAGTTCAAAGACAAGGAAGCTGAACATCAGAGAGTTGGTGTAATTACCCAGGGCTGCACGGCAGAGTCAGTACCAAACCAGGTCGAGTGAAAACTACACATCACAAACACATTCTAGAATGTTCCAGAACCCATTGTGTAACACAGATGCCTAAATCCAGCTGAAAAAATGTGTGTCAACTATACTTAAAAAAAAAAAAAATATATCCAGGGGCACCTGGCTGGCTCAGTCAGTAGAGCACATCACTCTTGATCTCAGGGTCATGAGTTTGAGCCTCATGTTGAGCATGGAGCCTATTTAAAAAAAAACAAAAACAAAAACAAAAACAAAAAACCCAAAAAACTCCTGCTGAGAAAAACCCTTAAATGTCTTGGGCCCCTCATCTTTTAGGCTGTAGGCCTCTCACTTGCAAGTGAGAAGTAATTTCCCCAACTCTCTCAGAAAGGACCTTGCATCATTCATAGTGTGTGAATCATACTCATCTCGTGAACGATCACCAGATTAGAGACCACGGAGTGTACCTATTCATGGCCCTCCTTCTGCAGAAAACGTGTACTTCAGTGGAAAACTATGTCTGCACCCAGCACACCCTTCCGGGGTAAGATTCTAGCCTTTCATTACTGTTTTTTTTTATTTTTTTAAATAGGCTCCACGCCTGGTGTGGGGCTTGAACTCACGACCCTGACATTAAGGGTGGCATACGCTCCACCTACTGAGCCAGCCAGGCACCCCTAGCCTTTCATTATTATTTCACAACTGTAAATTGTGGGCGACAGATCAATTAATTGTCTTGTCTGGCATAGACCCCTTTGCCCCCTTGTGAATAACTAGTTTTGCCTCCATTTGCACATTTATTTCAATATTCCCGGCCTGTACATGTGAATGCTCTGTTGCCTCTTTGAGCCAGTTACATTATCTGATACATGTTCATTTTATATCTGCATAGGAGTCATGATTTTACCTTTTTTTGAAAATTGTCTGTAGCACTTCCTTCATCGGGTGTTTACAGATGGCACATTTAGGTGGGGGAGGGGGTGAGGTCGCTGGCAGGGCATCTCTGTTCCTCTGAGTTTAGATGCAGCAGGCATGGGGCCCCTGGGTGGCTCAGTCGGTTAAGCGGCTGACTTCAGCTCAGGTCATGCTCTCTCGGTCTGTGAGTTCGAGCCCCGCGTCGGGCTCTGTGCTGACAGCTCAGAGTCTGGAGCCTGCTTCGGATCCTATGTCTCCCTCTCCTTCTGCCCCACCCCTGCTCATGCTCTGTCTCTCTTCATCTTTCAAAATTGAATAAATGTTTAAAAAAAAAAAAAAAAAACAGATGCAGTAGGCATCTGCCCCCAGAGGAGTCTCCGAGTGAGTCAGGGAGCGGGAGGGTCATGCTCAGGTGGATGGGATAGGGTCTTAGCAAGGCCAACCAGTTACTTGACCTTGAGACACAACCTCTTTAGGCCTGAGGGTAAAGAGGGGCAGTGGAAGCTGACTTACATCCTGAGTGCTTGTTTGGGGTGAGGCTGGGGAGGTTAGGATGATTGATTATCCCTGACAGGAAGCTGGGTCTCAGCAGGGTTATGTAGCCTGCCTGGGAGGGCCGCACCTAGACAGAAGCCGACCTGAATGAGAACCAGGCCTGCCTGGCTGGGAGACCCAGCCTGTGACCTCCCTGCCCCTCACCCTTAGGGGCCAGAGGTCTACTCGAACTACCAGCTGCTGGGCACTGACCCACGGAGTCTCCCCAACATCTCTGCAATCCCCATCTTACAGATGAGGAAACTGAGGCTGAGGGGGGATGCCGTGAATTGCCCAAGGACCCGCAGCCAGTGGCCACAGTGGGACTACACCCTAGGATTTCTGTTCATCTTTAGCGCCGAGTCAAAGCAAAGTCTGTGAGGCCCGACTTATTCCCCAGTAAAGGTGCCCATAGGGTGAGTGGCAGGGGCTGGTCTAAACCTAATCCTTAACAAGGGGCGCCTGACTGGCTCCGTCAGGAAGAGCATGCGACTTGCTCTTGGGGTTGTACATTTGAGCCCCTTGTTGGGGGTAGAGATTACTTTAAAAAAGAAATCTTAAACATAATCCTTAGCAAAGAGCCTGGAGTCTTGAGGAGATCTGGGCCCCTTCATAATGATGGTGCTGAGGGTCATAATAACAGCAGCTCCCAACTTGTGGGCAGGAAGATGCCTGCAGACATGATCTCATTCTGTCCTCACTCCTGCCTTGAAGTTAACTACCTGTGATCCCATCCTCCAGATAAGTGGCCTACGGGGCCTGAGGCCGCACTACTGGTGACTTCTAGCTCTAAATGTCACATCCCAGGGCACCTGGATGGCTCAGTCACTTAAGCCTCTGACTCTTGATTTCAGTTCGGGTCATGATCTTGTGGTCTGTGAGTTCAAGCCCTGAGTCGGGCTCTGCACTGACGGCACAGAGCCTGCCTGGGATTCTCTCTCCCTCTCTCCCTGCCCCTCCCCTGCTGGCGCTCTCTGTCTCTCAAAATAAATAAATAAACATTTAAGTGCCGAGTCCTAATCCCTCTCTGCACTGCACTGGCCTCTGAGCGATGTCTATACCTTTGTCATCACCTTTAAGGGGGATTAAATAGCAGGTAACTAAAGGCAGTGTGTTTCCCTGGATGGGATCCCGGGATGGAAAAAGGACCTTTGTGGAAAAACTGGTGAGATATAATGAGGTCTGGAGTTGGGTGAATAGCACCAGGCCGGCATTGGTTTCCTCCTTTTAACAAATGCGCTGTGGTTTTGTAAGATGTTAACAAAAGGGTGAAGAGTGTAAGGAAACTCTGTGATCTTTGCAACATTTCTGCAAATCTGAACCTATTCCCAAATGAAAAGTTTCTTCCTGAAAAGGTAAGCGAACAAAGAGGGAAAGCCTGTGAGTTCTGGCGGGGTGGGGGGTGGGGGGCACTGCCTGTCATGGACAAGAGGACGCACAAAGGCCATCAGATACTTTTGCAAATGGGCATGTGCTGAGCTGGGGGAGGAAGGAGGTTCACTGATGGAGGCCCAGAAGGGGAAGTGGATTCACAATTGTTCTCAGGACTGGAGCAAGCCCCTCCCCTTCCCCCACCCCACCTCGTGGCCCCAGATGGCTTTGGCCGGGCAGACAATGTAAACAAGTGCTTTGGAGATGGCTTTCCCTAACCCGGATGGCCTGTGGAGCCTGGGGGTGCTGGGGTGGGGTGGGGAAAGTGCTGGGGCTCCCCTCCACCCCAGAAACCAGGAGACAGATGTCAAATGAGGGGTGGGGGGTGGTGAGGGGGTCACAGAAATTCACGGTGACCTTTAGCCAGCGTGTGTGACAGATATTGTCCTTTCTGTAAACAAAGCAAGGATTCCTCAGAAAACAATACAGCCAACGACTCTCCAGCTGGTCCTTTAAAGCCGGTGGGGATCAGAAGTTCATGGGGAGACACTGGGGAGAGCAGGAGAGAAGCCGAGAGATATTAGCCCTGAAGGCCTGATCAAAGGCCGGATCAGAAGGCAGATTCGAGAAGGGAAGGGTTGATGAGGGAGGGCTGAGAAAACTCTGGGGGCCGTGAGTCATGGGCCAGGCAGCTGGGGCTGTGGCGTGGCCAGAACCCAGATGGAGCCTCCCTTGAAAATCTGCCCCCCTCCGACCAGCACCCCATCCTGGGCTGGGCAGAGCTCTGGGGTGGCCGCACAGAGGCCCCATGTGGAGGGAGGAAACCACTTGGCCGGAGCTCCCGTTTCATTCATTTGTTCCTTCCTTCATTCATAAAACTTTCTTTGACCCTTCCGTATGCAGGTGCCTGCCCTCAGTTGAGAGCTCAGTTTAATGGGGAAGAGAGATAAGAGAACAGCCCCGCAGGAGGACACGCACGGCTGGCAGGCCTGGAGAGGAAGGCCGAAGAGTGTTCACCAAGCTGGGGCCCAATGGAGGAGTGGGCGTCAGCCAGTGAAGGTGCTGTACCGAGAGCATTCCAGGAGCTTGCTCTCTTAGCTAGGCCCAGCTGAATGTTGCTGGGGGTGTGTGGGAAGAGGGAGGATGAGATTCCCAGAGGCAGGACCAAATCAGCAAGGGCCTCTTGGGCTGGGCGGAGAGGGTGGGACTTTTTCCCTAAGGGCAGTGGCCAGCCGGAGAATTCCCAAGCCCTGGTAGAATTCCAGAGCCAAGGGACGGGTAGGACATGGAATCCAGCTTCCCGTTCTTGAAGAAGTGGAGACTAGAGCCCAGAGAGGCTGTGAGACCTGGTAGGCCCACCCAGCTGGTTAGTGGCACAGCCCCAGGTGTCCTAACTTGTAGAACAGGGTTTTCCCACCCCTCTGGCTGCCACTATTATCTGCTAAGACCTACTTTTAGACCCAGGCAGGCACCTGCAAACATCTCAACACCTCCACAGAGAGGTGGAGGACAAAGAAGACCGTGGGCGGATCGGGGTCAGTGTTATGAGTAGGCTGACCCAGCGGGATGATTCCCGGGGCGGGAGGCAAGCGGGCTTCCGGCAGGGGTGAGAGTTGACTCGCCCCAGATGGGTGAAGTGAGTCACTGAGGAGCCATGTTCACACTTCCTCCTTCCTCTGGGCCTTGATCCAGCTCCCTGGAGGGAGGCACAGCCCAGATTCCTGGGGCAGCCATCCTCCCCCTCTCTCCAGACTGGGGTGCCGGCTGTCTGCACCCCCAACTCCTCCACACACCCTTTCTGAGGCCCTGGTAAGTTTCCATTTTGGCCCTGGCCATCTGACTCAGGCTTGACCCACCCTGTGGGAGGTCGGCGGCAGGAAGTTGTAACCTTCCCTCTCCTACTGCTGAGCCCGGTCATGCATTTCACTGCCCTGAGCCACGTCCGCCCCTCTCACCGGGAGGATGATCAGACATGGCAAAGAACCCATGGCTTCCCAGCCAGTGGAACAAAACAAATGACCGCAGCGGGGGGGTCTCCCCAGAGACCAGGTTCCCAGGGAGCCCTGGACTGCAGGCCACAGATCCTAACCCCAGTGGCTGTCCCCGGTTGAGGGCCTACTATGTGCCAGGATCTAATGCAGCCAATAGCCCCGAGCAGAACTCTTACTGTCCCCATTTTACAGACAGGGTGTGCAACAGTCAGGGGGAGAAAATGACCATGGCGTCTGGCAACGCTAAGGGCCCAGTGGGGACGCATATCATGAATTCAGAGTGGGTTTTTTTCTCCTGCCCAGTACTGGACTTTTGTCAGGTGAGGCTGGTGTAAGGATGGAGAGGTGGAAGAGGTGGCTGGTGACCTGGTTGGGGGCGGGGGTGGCCAGTGAGCGGGGCTGGACTTCCTGGATGGGTAGAGCTTGGGTTACCAGAGGGAAAGGAAGGAGGTGAGGGTTCAGCGTCAGTGGTGGAAAGTCTGCAGCCGTGTAGGCACTGGTCATGGGGCTCTGGATATTGGGGTGACCATTGCTTATCGGAGGTGAGATTTGCTTCACATGGAGTCCTCAACCCACAGACTGCTCGGAACCGGCCCTCAGTGAGTATTTATGGTGTGAATGAGTAGCTACTTGGGGCAGGGTGACTTAAAGAGTATTTTATTTTCTTCTACCATTTTTTTTGTTTGTTTGTTTGTTTTAGAACAGCTTGATTGAGGTGTCAGTCACATACCATAAAATTCACCCTTTTAAGGGTTTCTTTCACATGTAGTTTTTGGTATATTCACAGAGTTGTACAGCCATGACCACTGCCTAATTTCAGAACATCTTGATCACCCCAAAAGGAAACCCTACACCCCCCGAAAAGGAAACCTCTACCCATGAGTAGTCAGTTAACCATTTCCCCACCCACCAGCCCCTGGCAACCACTAATCTACTTTCTGTTTCGTTGGGTTTGCCTAATCTGGATGTTTCTATAAACGGAATCATATGTGGTCTTTCAGGGCCGGCTTCTCTCCTAGCGTGTTTGCAAGGTATGCACCCATGTTGTAGCACGCATCGGTACATTGTCCTTTTGAATTATCAGATATTTCATTGCATGAATACCCCGTGTTGTTTGTCCATTTACCAGCTGATGGACACTTGGGTTATTCCCATTTTCGGCTATTGCAAATAGTGCTGCTGTCGACATTCGTGTACAGGTGTTGCATGTGACTTATGTTTTCCTTTCTCTTGAGTAGATAGATACCGAAGAGTGGAGGTGTCGGGGCAATTTTTACGTTGTTTGAATTCTTTCCAATAGGCACTTCATTCTTTTATAACAAACCAGTATTTTAAAAAATCACGTTTTCGAAAAAGAGGGGCCGAATCCATAGAAAAAAAGAGTGGACTAAACTTTGAGACCAGAAGGAAGGACTGGCTGGGAGCCGGGACTGAGGCCACCACTAGGTGGGTGTGTAACTGGGCAAATTACAGCCCTTCTCAGGGCCTCACCTGTGACGTGGGGGTGGGGCAGGGGTGGGCAGGGCAGCCGCTGAGCTGGAATGAAGACATCTCAGGCCCTTCCCAGCCCGGACAGCTCAAGATCTTAAGGCAGCCTAGATTCCCACACCTGGTTCGAGAAACAGATCAGGGAAGTGATCTGGTCTTGTAAAGTTCTCTCCCCAGGAGGATGAGTCCCCTGGTAGACCAGATTTAACCCGGAAGAATGTCTTAGGTCACAGCCTCTTCAATCTCTAATTGAGATGTGAAGAGATAGTTAACTCTATCTGCATTTAACCTTCTACTTTAAACCAGTGCCTCTCAGACTAACATGTGCGTGTGAAATCCTGGGCATCTTGTCAATATGCAAGTATTGAACCAATGGGTCTGAAGTGGGATGGCAATTCTGTCCTTCTGACAAGCTCCCAGGTGAAGTCAGGGCTGCTGGTCCCCAGATCACAATTTAAATAGCAAGGCTCTACCCCTCCTACGCACGGAAAGGAAATGGCACTTTACAAAATCTGCTCATTTGCTCACTAGGGAACTCCGTCCCTCTTGAATGTATTTTGACGGCTGTCTCAAAGCTGTTTGAGGAGTGGATGGATGTAAGAACAAAATGCTATGTCTGTTCCAGGAAGCACATGGGGAAAATTGATGTGTGATCCTTGCGATAACCCTGCGAGATTAGAGGGTTCCCCGTCTTGCAAATGGGGAGGTTCAGGGAGGGGAGGCAAATGGCAGAGCGGTGGTTTGTTCTCCAGTGTGACTCCGAACCCAGTGCTCGCTCCCTGCACTGCAGCTCCCCCTTCCCTCTGCCCCCCACGTCCTGATGTTCCCCAGAGCCCCCTTTCAGCTGTGGCTATGGCAACAGATGCCAGCCCTAGAAAGAAAAAGATCTGCTCCTCTAGACATGCAAATTTATGTCGCAAAGATGTTCCTTGCAGCATCACTGGTGACAGAAAGGCTGGAAACTCCACTGCACGCTGCAGAATCACCAAAAGATGACATAAAACCATACAAACTGCCTGCCTGTTGGCTTCTCTCACTCCTCATTTCTTTCTTGGGTTTCACCCCTCCTTGTTGTGTTTTTGTTTCTCATCCATGACTATCCCCTCCACTAGAATGCAAATTCTTTGAAGGCAAGGACATTGCTGGATCTCTAACTTCTGAGCACACAGTAGGGGCTCAATAAACATTTGTTGTCTGAATGAACCAAAACATTTTGAGAGCAGGTAAAACAAATTGCAGAACGGCATGCATGGAACAACTCCATTTTTGTTTACAATTTTTTTTTTGTTTTATTTTTTATTTTTGAGACAGAGAGAGACAGAGCATGAGTGGGGGAGGGGAAGAGAGAGAAAGAGACACAGAATCCGAAGCAGGCTCCAGGCTCTGAGCTGTCAACAGAGAGCCTGATGCGGGGCTCGAACTCACGGACGGTGAGATCATGACCTGGGCCAAAGTCGGACACCCAACTGACTGAGACACCCAGGCACTCCTGTTGCTTTGTAACTTTTTTTTTTAAACGTTTATTCATTTTTTGATAGAGACAGAGCGTGAGTGGGGGAGGGACAGAGAGAGAAGGAAACACAGAATCTGAAGCAGGCTCCAGGCTCTGAGCTGTCAGCACAGAGCCCGATGCGGGGCTCGAACCCACGAACCATGAGATCATGACCTGAGCCGAAGTTGGACACTTAACTGACTGAGCCACCCAGGCACTCCTGAACAACTCCATTTTTGTTTAAAAAATGTTTGAACGCAGGAACAGAAAAATCTGTAAGACCACATATTAATTATCTTGAGGATTGGGACTGGGACTTAAATGTACGTCATTTTCACTTTCCATTGTTTCCTTTTTGTTTTTGATAGGAGTATGGATTTCTTTAGTAATAATAAAAAAGTAAATATTTTTAAAAAGAATAATCGGGGCACCTGGGTGGCTCAGTCGGTTGGGCGGCCGACTTCAGCTCGGGTCATGATCTCGCAGTCCGTGGGTTCGAGCCCCGCGTCGGGCTCTGTGCTGACAGCTAAGAGCCTGGAGCCTGCTTCGGATTCTGTGTCTCCTTCTCTCTGACCCTCCCCCGTTCATGCTCTGTCTCTCTCTGTCTCAAAAGTGAATAAACGTTAAAAAAAAATTAAAAAAAATAAAAAATAAATAAATAAAAATAAATAAAAAGAATAATCATCCAAGGGGTACCTGGCTGGATCAATCTGTGGAATTTGTGACTCTTGATCTTGGGGTTGTGGGTTCAAGCCCCACATTGGAGGTAGAGATCGCTTAAAAATAAGATCTTTAAGGGGCGCCTGGGTGACTTAGCTCAGCGTCCAACTCTTGATTTCAGCTCAGGTCATGATCTCATGGTTTGTGGGATTGAGTTCTGTGTCAGGCTCTTTGCTGACAATGTGGAGACAGCTTGGGATTCTCCCTCTCTCTCTCCCCCGCCCACACTTTGCTCTCCCTCTTTCTCTCTCAGTCTCTCTCTTAAAATAAATAAATAAAGGGGCACCTGGGTGGCTCAGTCGGTTAAGCATCTGACTTTGGCTCAGGTCATGATCTCACAGTTCGTGAGTTCGAGCCCTGTGTCAGGCTCTGTACTGACAGATCGTAGTCTGGAGCCTGCTTCAGATTCTATGTCTCCCTCTCTCCCTGCCCTTCCCCTGGCCTTGCTCTGTCTCTCTTTCTCTCAAAAATAAATAAACATTTAAAATTTTAAATACATAAATAAAAAGGAAGAGGAAGAGTCCCCATAGAGATCCCTCACCCCTTCCTCCATGTGAAGATATAACAAAAAATTACGTGTCTGTGAACTAGAAAGCAAGTCCTCACCAGACTCTGAATCCGCTGGTCCCTTGGTCTTAGACTTCCCAGTGTCCAGACGGTGAGAAAATAAATTTCTTTTTTTGAATGTTTCTTTATTTATTTTGAGAGAGAGTGAGAGATCGAGCATGAGCGGGGCAAGGGCAGAGAGCGGGGGAGACAGAGGATCTGAAGCGGGCTCTGCGCCGACAGCAGAAAGCCTGATGAGGGGCTCGAACTCAAGAACAGCGAGATCGTGACCTGAACCGAAGCTCCCCAGGCGGCCCAGAAAATAAATTTCTGTTGCTTATAAGCTGTCCAGTCTATGGTATTTTGTTACAGCAACCCAGATGGACTAAGATAAACATGTATTTGTATAACTGAAAACAAAAAACAAATAAGGGCGATGTGTAGGCTAGCTGGCTTGTAACACCGAGCAGCCCGCCGCAGGCTCCCCTCTGGCCCACAAGGCAGGTGCCACTGCACCTGGCCAAGCCTATTTTTGTATTTTCCTCTCCCACACGCCACGTGAACAGTGGAAACAGCGTCTGACCGCTGGGACCGGCAGTGGAAAAGAGACAATCTGCTTCAGAGACCAGATGCCTCCAACTCTATGCTGTCTCCTTAGGGACAAGTGAGAAGCCCCTGCTGATCCCAGGGACTTGTCCCTGAGATCAGCCCGTCACCTCCCAACTTATGGACTTGTCCCTGGAGGCTGGGGTCTCTTCCCCTGGCTCAAACTTCCCGGGCTCCCCGTTCATTCTGACTGCACACTCAGGACAGAGTAAACAAAATCCCTGGAGGAGGACAGCTAGGTATGTTCTCTGAGCATTCTAGGGAGATAAGTCCCAGGTCGGGCTGTCTGTTGGGTGATTTATCTGCCTTATTTTCCCATGCAGGCTAGAGGGCACAGTGGTGAACTTCTCTTTGATAATGATCTCCCCAACAAATATAAATACAGCTGTGGGCAGAACCTTAGGACTTCTTCCTGCCTTCGAGGAGTTGACACGTACCTCGAAATTAGGGTCCCGTAGAGACTCAGAGGACTCTGGAACGCTTCCGTGGTTGGGGGCCGGGGGGACCGTGCTCCCAGTGCATTACCAAATGAAGAAATGCTAAAATAGCTTTACAAGAATTATAGTACATTTCATAATTTTTTTTAATGTTTTATTTATATTTGAGAAAGAGTGCAAGCAGGAGAGGGGCAAAGAGAGAGGGGTAGAGGATCCAAAGCAGGCTCTGTACTGACAGCAATGAGCCTAATGGGGGGCTCAAACTCATGAACCTTGAGATCATGACCTAAGCCGAAGTCAGACGTTCAACCAGCTGAGCCACCCAGTGCCCCCCCAAATTATAGTACATTTTAAATGTTTACATTAAACAAATTAACCCTTTTAAAGACACACAAATCACAATGTGGTTCTGCTAATCAGAAGATGATGGGAATTGTATAGGGTGCCTGGGTGGCTCAGTTGGTTGGGCGACAGACTTCAGCTCAGGTCATGATCTCACAGTTTGTGAGTTCGAGCCCTGCATTGGTCTCTGTGCTGACAGCTCAGAGCCTGGAGCCTACTTCAGATTCTGGGTCTCCCCCTCTCTCTACCCCCTCCCCTGCTCACGCTCTGTGTCTCTCTGTCTCTCAATAATAAATAAACGTTAAAAAAAATTAAAAAGAAAAAAAAGAAGATGATGGGGATTCTTTTTTAAAAAAAATTTTTTTTTAACGTTTATTTTTGAGACAGAGAGAGAGACAGAGCATGAACGGGGGAGGGTCACAGAGAGAGATAGACACAGAATCTGAAACAGGCTCCAGGCTCTGAGCGGTCAGCACAGAGCCCGACGCGGGGCTCGAACCCATGGACCGTGAGATCATGACCTGAGCCGAAGTCGGACGCTTAACCGACCGAGCCACCCAGGCGCCCCAAGATGATGGGGATTCTAAAAATACTCACGCGGGGCGCCTGGGTGTCTCAGTCGGTTAAGCGTCCGACTTCGGCTCAGGTCATGATCTCACGGTCCATGGGTTCGAGCCCCGCGTCGGGCTCTGTGCTGACCGCTCAGAGCCTGGAGCCTGTTTCTGATTCTGTGTCTCCCTCTCTCTGACCCTCCCCTGTTCATGCTCTGTCTCTCCCTGTCTCAAAAATAAATAAATAAAAAACAAAACAAAACAAAAAAAAACGTTAAAAAAAAATACGCACAACAGATCACAGGCTGCGTGGCCTGGTAAGGGGACACAAGTTTAAAGTTGTCTGCTGGGTGTCTTCTCTCACTCCTGTCTGGGGCGACAAGCCACAGCACATGATGGTTGGGTGCCTACCATTCTCTGTCCCATCACACACCTACTTTGTTTTCATCTCCACACTTCTGTGCTGTAAGACCGGAACCTTCTCTGTCCAGTTCACTGCTGTCTGACACGTGGTAGGCCCTCCATAAATTTTGGTTCAGTGAGTGGACATATGATACCCTCGTTTAGGTGAGATCAGGTGCATGTACCTACACAATGGGATTTCGTGATAAGAAACAGCGCGCGATGGGTCCCAGGGAAGCAACTTCTACGATGGATGCACAGAGCTCGGCACCAGGGCTCTACTCCCGGCTCAGCGGCTGTTTGGTAAACTTGGGCCAAATGCCAGTCTTTCCCAAGGCTCAGTTCCCCTGTTGGTAACATGGGGGAGGGGCAGACTGGCAGATCTCTGGGGTCTCCCTGACCCTGGCATCCTATGGATTCATGGAGGTGATACCTGGGCTGGATTTTCAGAGATGAGTGTGTCAGGCAGAAAGGGAAGGTGTTTTCCATTTCCACCTGCTCTTGTCTCTGAGAGGTGGCCTCGTGGAGGGAAAATCTGTTCAAGAGACCGTTGCTAGATGGAAAAGCAAGGTTCGGAAGGGTCTATCTAGAATAATCTCATTTCTGCGAAAATCAATAGTCCTGTTACTACGTTTAGAAAAGGTTGAGGAATACATACGTCGCTGTTGACAATGTTGACTTTAGGACAGAGCGTTTGGGGGAAGTTTTATTTCTTGTGCTGTGGATTTATATAGTGCTCACATTTTATGTGTTATGCATTTTATTTGTAACCGTTTTTTAAAAAAAAGATTAAAACATAACGTCGTTGCATTGGATTGTTTTAAAATTTATGACACGTGCTTCCTTTTCCCTTTCTTCATAGAAAGTTCTGTTTTGTTTTTTGGAGGAGCCAAGATAATCAGTTGCAGTAATTCTGCCGGGAGTATTTGAAATATCCAGGATTAAGTTGTCTTTAAGCTGAATGCCCCTAGATGACAGGACCCTGAGTGGATTTGAGGATGTCCAAAAGAATGTGTGTGACATATGTAAGTTAGAAGGCATAATAAACTGTGTGCTTTTGATGCCCACTTTAGGAATTATTGATTATGTGTCTTTCTCTGTCCCATCCCCTGGTCCACACCAGAGGAAACCACTACCCCAAATTTTGTGTTTAACAGTCCTTTCTTTTTGTTGCTATTTCTCTTTAAAAAATTTTTTTATGAGGGGCACCTGGCTGGCTCAGTCAGTAGAGCATGTGACTCTTTTTTTTTTTTAAGTTGATTTGTTTGAGACACACACACACAGAGAGAGAGAGAGAGAGAGAGAGCGAGCGCACAAGAGGGGGAGGGGCAGAGAGTGAGGGGAAAGGAAAGAATCCCAAGCAGGCTCCACACTGCCAGCACAGAGCCTGATGTGGGGCTTGAACTCACAAACCATGAGATCGTGACCTGAGCCGAAACCAACAGTCAGTTGCTTAACTGACTGAGCCGCTGAGGTACCCTGCATGTGACTCTTGATCTCAGGGTTGTGAGTTCGAGCCTCACGTTGAATATAGAGAGTACTTAAAAAAAATTCTCTGATATATTTATATATCCTTAATGGATATATTTATGAACATTCATCAAGCCATATGCCTATATAATTTGTGTACTTTTCTATGCATGTATCTATATGTATGAACATCGATGAAAGGTTGACAACAAAAAAGTACAGGTGTTCAGGCAGTTCTACCCTAAGACCAAGGTAGGAGGGACCCCTGCCCTGGGCTCTGCTTTATAAAACCCTGCTCAGTATCGAGTCCACACAGCCCGAGGGATGTGCCCGCCCCCCTCAACACCCTGCAAAACCCATGACCCCCTTCTACCTTGGTCCGGGCACCCAAATTGTTATGAAGGTTTATTTGTCAAGATGGGAAGATAGGAAAATATTTTATTTAGCAATTTGTTAGCTTGATTTGTAGCTGTTACATGTTTAGACCTCGTTATGTGAATCTCCACTGGTACTCTTTCTTTTTTTGTTTTTTTTTTAAGTAAATGCTACCCCCAACATGGGGATCGAACTGACAACCCCAAGATCAAGAGTCACATGCTCCACCGACTGAGCCAGCCAGGCGCCCCTCCACTGCTACTCTGGTTCTAGGCCCTGCAAGGGTTAGGGGTGAGGCTGTACCTAAGGCCTACCCCTGGAGGAGACGGGGTACTAGGATTTTTCAAAAGCTCCTCAGGTGATTCTCATGTGCAGCCAGAGTTGACAATCTCTGTCTTAAGATATCTTTTGCATCGATTC
Organism: Panthera pardus; assembly: GCF_024362965.1. Taxonomy (NCBI): domain Eukaryota; kingdom Metazoa; phylum Chordata; class Mammalia; order Carnivora; family Felidae; genus Panthera; species Panthera pardus. The sequence goes on along the minus strand of NW_026526666.1, from coordinate 95,192,997 downwards.
TTTCCTTTGTGGTCTGTGTTGCTTTTGTTTGTTGTTTTTTGTTTTGTTTTGTTTTAATTTTTTTAATACTTATTTATTTTTAAGAGAGAGAGAGAGAGAGAGAGAGAGAGCATGAGCTAGGAAGGGGCAGCAAGAGAGGGGGGGACAGAGGATCTGAAGCAGTCTCTCCCCTGACAGCACAGAGCCCGACGCGGGGCTCGAACTCATGAATGGTGAGATCGTGACATGAGCTGAAGTCAGATGCTTAATGAACTGAGCCACCCAGGCGTCCCTGTTGTTGTTTCTGCTTTTGCGTTTAATTTTAAGAAAGTCTTCCTTACCTTGAGCTCGTAACAATCATCCTATCTTTTTCTGTAAGTTGTAGGGTTTGGTTTTCACACTTAACATCTGGATTGATTTGTGTAGCACGTAGTGAGATTAGTTCCATTGCACGTCTCTCCAAATGGGCTGCAGATGATCCCAGGACCACTCACTCCCCAGCTCACCCTTTGCGCAGGTTGGCAGTGCTGTTCACATCGTGCTGCGGGTCTGCTCTGGGAGTCTTTCCTGCTGTGTCTAGTAGGCTTCCTTTTCCGTAATTAATATTCATGACTCGTGTGGTTTGTTTCATTTTCTCCGTGAAAGAAACCCCACTACTCTTAAGAAAGACTCTGAAACCCGTTCACCCAGATCTGTGATTGCTAATGGTGTTAAAATGACACCGCTCCCAAGGTGTCTCTGAATTTTACAGGGATCACACTTCAAGCAAAGGAGAGAAGTTCTAGCAGTGACATTTCAGCTGAGCTAGCCACTGAGTGGGGCGGGATGGGGGAGGAGGCCAGCAGCAGCGGCCAGGAGGCCCTGAAATCATGCCGCCTGGGAAGCAACCCCCGTTGGACATATAGGTCGATCCTGGCACACAGGTAAACATTTCACAGAACTGGGCAGGGGGAATCTGAGGAATTTGCTTACATCTCTAGTGGACAGAAGGGGAGACTGGAGGTGGGGGAAAGGCTAGAGAGGTATTTGGCCGGCCCCTGCCACTTATCCGGGATTCCTGGCATCGGAGGAATCTGTATCCATATGTAGTCATTGACCCTGAACCTTTCTCCAGGGCCAAATGCAGCCTTTGCAAGACAGAGTGAACTCTACTTAGAATGTCAGGGGTTTTTTTAGATGAATGACTGTCTCCCTTAGGGAAACAGAGCACTAGACTTTTTGGACATTGAACACCAGGGTTTAAGGAGCCTCTGTCACCCTCGGAACCAAATTCAAGTTTTAAAACATTTTTTTTTAATGTTTATTTATGTTTGGGAGACCGAGAGAGAGCATGAGCATGGGAGGGGCAGAGAGAGAGGGAGACACAGAATCCGAAGCAGGTTCCAGGCTCTGAGCTGTCAGCACAGAGCCCGACGCCGGGCTCAAACTCATGGACTGCCAGATCATGACCTGAGCTGAAGTCGGCCACTTAACCGACTGAGCCACCCAGGTGCCCCCAAATTCAAGTTTTAGTTTCTTCCTTTATAGATTTATGGTAATTCTGCTTCCATCAAAAAGTTCTAATGAGCTGAAGTCTTGGAAAGGGCTTTAGAAAGCGGCACAGCTCCTACCAAGTGTTAGCTGCATGGATGAAATGCCTGTCCAGCCCCTAGTTGAATGTCATCCCGAATGATTATGCTCCAAGCCTCTCCTAAGGGAGAAAAAAAGAGGTAATTGAGTTGATATTTTGTAATTCACTTACCCTAAATAACACTGGGCAAGAGCTGAATCACAACACGTGAATTATATAGCCTGGACATAAGATTGTTGGAAACATTCCCCAACACGTTTAGCCAAAATGTTGTTCGTTCCTCAATGTTCTCCTTCTTGTGTATCCCACTCCCAGCCAAGGACAGACTCAGCCTTAAGGGAGAAGTAGCTTGAATTCAACAACATTGTATTTAGCATCTTTATTTTTAAGCGGACTTATTTATTTTAAGTAGGCCCCACACCCAATGTGGGGCTTGAACTCATGACCCCGAGATCAAGAGTCCCACGCTCTTCTGACTGACACAGCCAGTCGCCCCATGTTTAGCGTCTTCTTATATTCCTACATTGAGCCAGACCTCTTCAGGTAAGGAGGGCCCCAGAACCAGAGGCCCGCAAGAGACCAAAGCAACAGTGGTCAGAGACGTCATAAAGTGGTTCGGGCATTAGACGAGAGGATGTAGTAAGGGAATAAACATCAAGATTCCTTCCAGCTCTAAAGTTGGCGTGGATGAGTTCCTGCCCTCTAGAAGCAGACAATCTGGTGAGGGCGATCAGGCATGAAACCACATGAGTATGTGTAGAAAAAAGGCCAAAATGAACGACAATAAAGAAACTGCTCTAAGACCTCGGAGTCCAGAGGGGACTGGAGAGGGATACATTCTTGGGGGTGACTCTTGAAGTGTGTGGGGTGGGGGTGGGCCTGAGAAGCGGAAAGGGAGGGGAGAAGACAGCTGTGGGAAGAGGCTGGAATCCAATCCATCACTGAGCACATCTCTGGGGCAGATGCAAACGTAAATCAGAATTTCAGTCCTGAAGAAATTCTGAAATACCACGTTGGTGTCGGTCATGTGACATCTTCTTCAAGCTGAAACTGGTTGGTTCTGTGGGCAACGGGGCAGGCTGTTCTTCGTTTCAGGGCAGCGATCCACCGGAGTCGGGTGGAAACCCCACCCAAGGATGGCCCATTAGCGTGGGTTTCTGGGGGGCACCTGGTTGGCTCAGCAGATGGAATGTGCAACTCTTGGTCTTGAGGTTATGAGTTCGAGCCCCATGTTGGTGTGGAACTTACTTAAAAAAAAAAAAAAAGTGGGCTTCTCGGGGGCACCTGGCTGGCTCAATGAATGGAGTGTGCAAGTCTTGGTCTTGAGGTTATGAGTTCGAGCCCCATGTTGGTGTGGAGCTTACTTAAAAAAAAAAAAAAAAGATAGTGGGCAGCAACATTACAGTTGAAGGGAAGGACTATAGCTTGCTAGTCAGTGGGAGGTGGCTAATCCAACGGGACAAATGCTCCTTACATTCTGGACATTGTTGGGGCATTGTAGAGCTCACAGGCACTCATACATATGCTCAGCTTTGCACGGTGCACAGCAGGGTCGTCATCCTCATACTGTAGATGAGGAAGCTGAAGGCAAATGATTTCCCTCTTACCTAGCAAGCCACAAGCTAGGCTGAGACCCAGTTTTCCTGACCCCTGATCAAGCGCTCATTCCTTAAAGAAGACTGGCACATGGACCCCGAGTGGGGGGTCAGAACTCTGCAAAGCTGAGGAGTGGGGAAAAGCCTGCTTCTTCCTTCTCTCAGCCCACCTTTGCATATATAGTTATAAATACACCATTTTACGTTTCCAGACACAATGTCTGGGCCTCCGCTCCTCTCCCAATCCACATTCAACTTTCTGTCACATCCTCGTTAAGATGTACTGACGATAAAGTTAAATGTATTTTTTCGGATGTAAGGATATCGCATTTGCATGAGGGATGAATCTTAAATCAATGCGGGGTGCCTGGCTCAAACTCAGTCGGTTGGGCCTCTGACATCTGAGTTTAGTTCAGGTCATGATCTTGAAATTCGTGGGACCAAGCCCCACGCTGGGCTCTGTGCTGACAGCGTGGAACCCGCTTGAGGTTCTCTGTCTCCCTCTCTCTCTCTGCCCCTCCACTGCTCAAGTGTACTCTCTTTCTCAAGATAAATAAGTATCTTTAAAAAAAGAAACAAGAAACAAGAACTGCTAGTGTGTAAAGCTGACCAGTGTGAAGTTGGCAGACATCTTTTTTGGGGGGGTCAATGTGTCTTCTAATGTCCTTTCTATCACACTGGAATGGCATGTGTCTTCCAAGAAAAAGAAACAAACAGGAACTATAGTTAAGTCGACTTTTAAACGTGTAGAAGATTCAACCGGAAGGGCTCTCTGAGATTATCTAGTCCAGAAGTTGGCAAACTTTAGCCCTGGGCCAGATCTGGCTCACTGCCTGTTTTTTCCTACAGCCTGAGCACTAAACATGTCTTTTGTGTTTTTTGTTTTGGTTTGTTTTTTACATTTTTAAATGGTTCAAAAATAATTGAAAGAAGAATAATGCGTCATGACATGGCAATATTACATGAAATTCAAAATTTCGTTTCCATAATGAAGTTTTATTGGAACATCTCCACACTCATTTGCTTACAGTTTGTGGATGCTTTTGAGCGATGGTGCCAGAGCTGAGTAGTTGCCATAGAGACAATATGGCTCATCAAGCCCCACATGGTATGATCTGGCCTTTTGCAGAACTTGGCTGACCCCTGGGCTAGACCAGCAGCTCCCATTCTGTTGGGGAATTGAGACACAGAGAGAAAAAAATGACCGGCCTGAGATCACACAGTCTGCCAATGGTCAATTGGGAACTCTTGGCTCCCTGTCAGGGCTCTTTTCACTACACTACCACATCAAAGCAGATAAGAAGCTTCTGGGTTTATCATGACAATGACCGCTTGGTCCTTAGCCCTTTTGTATGGCTTCTCTCTGCTCCTCACACACACAGGCCTGATCTAAGCTTTAGAATGAGTGAGAAGGTGCAGGGAGGGGCACCTAGGTGGCTCAATCGGTAAGCAACTGACTTCGGCTCAGGTCATGATCTCGCGGTCTGTGGGTTCGAGCCCCGCGTCGGGCTCTGGGCTGACGGCTTGGAGCCTGGAGCCTGCTTCAGATTCTGTGTCTCCCTCTCTCTCTGCCCCTCCCCCACCCACGCTCTGTCTCTTTCTCTCTCTCAAAAATAAATAAACATTAAAAAAAAAAAAAAAACTTAAGGGTGCCTGGGTGGCTCAGTCGGTTAAGTGTCTGACTTCAGCTCAGGTCATGATCTCATGGTTAGTGAGTTCAAGCCCCGCATTGGGCTCTGCACTGACAGCTCAGAGCCACTGACAGCTCAGAGCCTGGAGCCTGCTTCCAATCCTGTGTCCCCCTCCCCTGCTCACACTCTGTCTCTCTCTAAAAAAAAAAAAAATAATAATAATAAAAATAAATAAATATTAAAATATATGTATATATATTATTTAAAAAAAATACATTAAAAGAATGAGTGGCTGCATATGTAAACCTCAAGAGGGCAGCCCTGGCTAAGGTGACTCCAGAGTGCAACCTCTTATCCAAGAGAACCAAAATTGAATCACCATATGGTCCTGTCCCTAAAAAAAAAAGAAAGAAAAGAAAGGAAGGAAGGAAGGAAGGAAGGAAGGAAGGAAGGAAGAAAGAAAGGGAAAAAAGAAAATGGGCCAGAAGGGCCTGAATTGGTTTTGGTGATGATATACATACATGTGAGCGCAAATGTAAGACACCTTCATTTCCTTGTAAACAAATTGCCAAAGGTGAATTCAGCACACACAAAAAATCCCCACATCTAGCTTAGAAAAGCAGTCACAGGCTCCAAATCAGCTGCAAAAGAAAGATAGGCATTTCAGAGAGAAACACTCATACATTAAAACAAACCAAAACAGGGGCGCCTGGGTGGCTCAGTTGGTTAAGCTTCCGACTTCGGCTCAGGTCATGATCTCACGGTTCATGGCTTCAAGCCCCGCGTCGGGCTCTGTGCTGACAGCTCAGAGCCTGGAGCCTGCTTCAGGTTCTGTGTCTCCCTCTCTCCCTGCCCCTCCCTCATGTTCTGTCTCTCTCTGTCTCTCAAAAATGAATAAATGAATAAAAAAATTAAAACATAAAACAAAATAAAAACACTACTTTCTGGGTATTGGGGGAGCATGGGGAGAAAATTAGTTCTCCTACAGCCCTAGGGGCAGTTTTAAGTAGGCGAGGGGAGCTGTGCTCATGACCCAGATTTGTCCCTGTTCTGAGCGGGCTGAAGCAAAGGTTCCATCTCATTTGGGGAACCCTAATCATAAAACGGGGCTACTGGGGCTTGCAGCCTAGTATCAGTGAGGTATTTATGAAGCGTAATTAATGTTTGCAGCGGGTCTGGGGATCCTCCCGATTAAAAGGTGGCCGGTGCAAGGTGCAAGGTGGACGGGTGTCACTGTGAGGGCAGATCCATTCTGTGGATGTCAACACTGTTGTTCTTCACCGAGGCAGCGGGAGACAGAAGTAGGTTAAGACCAGGTGGCACAATCCTTCAACGTGACCCAGAACAGGAAACCTGTAGAGGGAGACTATCACATCAGATGGTGTAGGGAAATTTCACCGAGAATGCGTAAATCTCCAGAGGCAGAATGGTTGGCTCGAGGACACCCAATCATGCCTAGAAGAAATCTGGTGGGGCTGATTGGAAAAAACACATATGGCAGTTCCGGCTTTACAAGGAAGGGGACTGAGCTGCATTACTCAGCAAATATCTTTCCTCAGCCTGAGCGTGACTTCTGAGATTTTCTGAGAACTGAGTATTTTTTTTCCTAGGTAATCCTAAAAGGCCCGGTGCTGGGTAACAGCAGGAACTAGGCTGGAGGTCTAATTAAGCATCCCGTATTACAACACTTAAAAACACTTATGGGATCCTGGTGAGTTCCTAATGTCTGATTCCTAAATTTAATCCTAAACTGCTCTGCTGAATCCTCTTGTATGACCGTAGCTAATTATGTAATATCTAATCGCCAGTGATAATGACGAAAAATTGAAAATGATGGCATTGAGTTGATTTACTTCTCCTCGCAGATATTCTGTCAGAATCACAGATAAGAGCTTCTCCTAGGGAATAAAACCTTACTTAGCGTGGGGTGCCTGGCTGGCTCAAGTCGATAGAGAATGAGGCTCTTCATCTTGGGGTCATGAGTTCAAGCCCCATGTTGGGGGCAGAGTTTACTTAAAAATACATATATTAAAAACAAACAAACAAATCATAGCATATAGGAAATTGCTTTCAAACTCCAGGGCTCAAGTATATTACCTCCTGTAATCCTGGTAAGAAAATACACATGCACTGAATGGGATTTTTTTTTTCTTAGTTATTCTTATCAGCTAGAGCTTTGGTCCACATCAGTCCTACAATATGTGTGAAGATCATATAGATTTATCATGAAAATAGACTGGTGTACTTGGGTACCTTAAGAAATTCTCAGTAGTGGGGCGCCTGGGTGGCTCAGTCAGTTGAGCGTCTGACTTCAGCTCAGGTCATGATCTCACAGCTTGTGAGTTCGAGCCCTGCGTCGGGCTCTGTGCTGACAGCTCGGAGCCTGGAGCCTGCTTTGAATTCTGTGTCTTCCTCTCTCTGCCCCTAACCCACTCATGTTCTGTTTCTCTCTCAAAAATAAACATTAAAAAAAATCTTTTTAATAAAAAAAAAGAAATTCTCAGCAGAAACATCAACAAATTTGAAACTTTATTGTTACCTGGAAAAGTAAATCCACATCCCCAATTTGTATTTATTTTGGAAATTATAATCTACCAAAAAACAAGGCAAAACGAAGGAAGAAAAGGAAAGGTAATACAATACTTATGTGCTCAGTATTATAAATGTAACTTTGAACTTTATGACACTCGTATACAGCTGGCTGACTTAGATGGTTTTAGGTTTTTTGGCCTTTTTATACTTTGTCAATTCTGTGACATTACACGGGTTAAAAGGCCAAAGTTGACAAGCTAGTTCACAGACACTTTAGGTTTTGCTCTATTCCTCTAAGGGAAAGAAAAAGTCTATGGGGCGCCTGGATGGCTCAGTTGGTTAAGCGTCTGGCTCTTTTTTTCTTTTTTTCAATTTTTTAATGTTTATTTATTTTCAAGAGAGAGAGACAGAGAGCAACCAGGGGAGGGGCAGAGAGAGAGGGAGACACAAAACCCAAAGCAGGCTCCAGGCTCTGAACTGTCAGCACAGGGCCTGACACAAGGCTTGAACTCAAGAACCATGAGATCATGACCTGAGCCAAAGTTAGATGCTTAACCGACTGAGCCACCTAGGCTCCCTGAGCGTCCAGCTCTTGATCTTGGCTCAGATCATGATCTCACAGGTTTGTGAATTTGAGTCCCGCATCGGGCCACGCATTGTCAGTGCAGAGCCTGCTTGGGATTCTCTCTCGCTGTCTCCTGGCCCTCCCCTGCTCACGTGCCCTCTCTCTGAGAATAAATAAATAAACTTAAAAAATTGTTTTAAAACGAAAAAAAAAAAGTCTCAGTAACAATGACCATGTTTCCACATTTACATAATGTTTCTCATTTAAGGAGTCAAAAAAAACCCAGTGAACTTTATCCTGACTCTCCTGAACATAAACACCTTGGATTTGAATCGCATTTCTCAGACTACAAAGCACTTTTTTTTACATCCATTCTTTGTTTTACTGGATCTTCAAAACAACTCTGTTTTTGAAACTAACTCGGCGAATGTTTATTGAACAACTACTGTTTGCCAGACATTAGGTTAGTTTAGTGGCAAAGCCACACAAAGATCTTGCCAAAAACGTTTAAGAGACATGACCAAGAATATAGGAAGTAAATCGAAACCTTTTGACTGGTGTGCTGTATCATTATTCTCATATTCAGTCGGGGAAAATGAAGTGTAGATAACTTCCTGGTCCTGACTGTCTCTTAGTGTATCGTGGCATTTCTTGTATAGACTTGTTCAACCACATCTGTTTACCAGCACTTTATACCAATGTATTACAGCTTCTGGTCTCTCACTAGATGAACTATTTCTTTTTTAGATGAACTATTTTTTTTTTTGATGAACTATTTCTATCTATCTATCAATTTATTATTTTTTTTAGATGAACTATTTCTATCTATCTACCAATTTATTATTTTTGGACAGGAAGGGACTAAGATTTATTGATGGGGCTGCCTGAAGAGGGGGCATTGCCAAGGTTCTCCAGGGGGCAGGGCACACCATTTGTTGAGAGGGCCGCCACTGCGTCTGTATTTGACCCCACAGCCACCTGGGGGGCGGGGGGCTTTTCAGCCACGGTGTCTTTAAATCCGTCCACATTAAACTCAGTAAAACCCCACTCCTTGAAGATGTGGATCTGCCAGCCGCCAGGGAACTTGAACTTGGCCCTGCTTAGAGCTTGAATCATATGCTCCTTGTTCTGCAGCTTGGACATGATGACTGGGCCAGTGTGGACCCTGGTCACTGTGCCCTGAGGCTTTCCAAAGGTACCTGCATACGTCTGGAGTCTAGATTGGAGATAGCCTGAGATCAGACATGAATGTCCACTGTCTCCAAGGTCCCTTGAGGCAAATCATACAAGCAACACTCTGCCCACACTACCAAAGAGGCGACTGTTTGCAGCCTTGCACACTGGCCCCCATGGGGAAAGTGCATGTTCCGTTTAATTGGCTGAGACAGATGAACCATTTTATATTCCTATCCGAAGCCAGTTCCTTCCTGTATGCAGTCCTTCTCCCCTACTTAAGAATCTGCATCCGGTCAAACTCTCCTGCCCACATCAGTTATCTACCGTATAAGCAGTGGTATAAAAGAGTCTTGTAATTTCTTCCATCTTAAAAACAAGCAAACTTCCCTAGATCCCATTTTCCCCAGCCACTCATCCCTCACCAGCTACGTCTCCATTTTTCTGTTCTCCTTTTACAGCCAACTCCTCCCATTCTCTAATTTAAATGTCAATCAAGTATTTATTGAACAAATGTAAGCATGGTTCACACAAAGATAAGGAAATTCAAATATTCAGAAGACTTGTCACAAAAAACCCCAAAACTGGTTCTGTTTTTCTTCAAAAAAAAAATTTTTTTTTAACGTTTATTTATTTTTGAAACAGAGAGAGACACAGCATGAACAGGGGAGGGGCAGAGAGAGAGGGAAACACAGAATCGGAAGCAGGATCCAGGCTCTGAGCCATCAGCTTAGAGCCCGACGCGGGGCTTGAACTCGCGGACTGCGAGATCGTGACCTGAGCTGAAGTCGGGGTTCTGTTTTTCTTCAAAAGGCAGAACTATAATCAATGGTTAGAAACATCCAGCATGGGGCACCTGAGTGGCTTACTCCGATTAGCGTCTGACTCTTGATTTCGGCTCGGGTCCTGATCTCATGGTCCCTGAGTTTGAGCCCCACATCGGGCTCTGTGCTGACAGTGCGGATCCTGTCTGGGATTCTCTCCCTCTCTATTCCTCTCCAGCTTGTGCTCTCTTTCTCTCTCTCTCTCAAAATAAATAAATAAAGTTAAAAAAAAAATCCAGCATGATATTTGTACAAATAATTTCATTTTCTCCAATATAATAGATGCTATACTTTTTAAATTTATTTTTAGTTAAATTATTTTTTAATATGAAATTTATTGTCAAATTGGTTTCCATACAACACCCAGTGCTCATCCCAAAAGGTCCCCTCCTCAATACCCATCACCCACCCTCCCCTCCCTCCCACTCCCCATCAACCCTCAGTTTGTTCTCAGGTTTTTTTTTTTTTTATTTTTTTTTTTTTAAATTTTTTTTTTCAACGTTTTTTATTTATTTTTGGGACAGAGAGAGACAGAGCATGAACGGGGGAGGGGCAGAGAGAGAGGGAGACACAGAATCGGAAACAGGCTCCAGGCTCCGAGCCATCAGCCCAGAGCCTGACGCGGGGCTCGAACTCACGGACCGCGAGATCGTGACCTGGCTGAAGTCGGACGCTTAACCGACTGCGCCATCCAGGCGCCCCAATTTGTTCTCAGTTTTTAAGAGTCTCTTGTGCTTTGGCTCTTTCCCTCTCTAACCTCTTTTTTTGTTTTTCTTCCCCTCCCCCCATGGACTTCTGTTAAGTTTCTCAGGATCCACATAAGAGTGAAAACATATGGTATCTGTCTTTCTCTGTAGGACTTATTTCACTTAGGATAACACTCTCCAGTTCCATCCACATTGCTACAAAAGGCCATATTTCATTCTTTCTCATTGCCACATAGTATTCCACTGTGTATATGAACCACAATTTCTTTATCCATTCGTCAGTTGATGGACATTTAGGCTCTTTCCATAATTTGGCTATTGGTATACGTTTGTTAAAGTAAGAAAGTATATATGGGGCGCCTGGCTGCCTCAGTTAGTAGAGCATGCAACTCTTGATCTTGGGGTTGTGAGTTCAAGTCCCACATTGGGGCATAGAGCTTACTAAAATATAAATAAGTGAATAAATGAATAAATAAATAAATAAATAAATAAGAAGAAAGGAGATAGGTCTTTTGAAAAATGTAGTAGTCTTGGACCTCTCAAGGAAGTCAATTATTTATGACATATCCTCTGTGCCAGCAACTGATGCACTCATACCATTAGAAATAAATCTCAAGTCAACTAACTGGTTTGTAAAGGAAAAGACCATTTGTGCCTCAGCTATATTTAAGTTCTACATCAGTGATTTTCAGGAGGTGTGAAAAAGTCCCACAAGGCAGATGTATCAGACTGGCCTAGGATTCTGATATTCTGATATTCTGATATTCTGATATTCTATTGTAGGGAGACGGTCTTCCTTGGCCCCCAAATGGATCACTACAGGGCAAATCAGGGCAACTGATGCAAGCGTTGTGTGGGCCAGGACAAGGGAAAAATGGTTTAAGACTGCATAAGCTAGCCAGTGCAATGTTTCATGAGTATTAGAAAATATAAATTCAGGGGCGCCTGGGTGGCTCAGTCGGTTAAGCGGCCGACTTCGGCTCAGGTCATGATCTCATGGTCCGTGAGTTCGAGCCTCGTGTCGGGCTCTGTGCTGACAGCTCAGAGCCTGGAGCCTGTTTCAGATTCTGTCTCCCTCTCTCTGACCCTCCTCCATTCATGCTCTGTCTCCCTCTGTCTCAAAAATAAATAAACGTTAAAAGAAATTAAAAAAAAAAGAAAATATAAATTCAATCATATAATATTCTAGGCTTCATCCAAATTGATAAATGCTTCCAAATAAAGATGGTTTCAAAGGTGACTATTCAGCATAAATGTTTTAGGCTAATATATACATAATATTTTAGGGGCGCCTGGGTGGCTCAGTCGGTTAAGCGGCCGACTTCAGCTCAGGTCATGATCTCGCGGTCCGTGAGTTCAAGCCCCGCGTCGGGCTCTGTGCTGACAGCTCAGAGCGTGGAGCCTGTTTCAGATTCTGTGTCTCCCTCTCTCTGACCCTCCCCTGTTCATGCTCTGTCTCTCCTGTCTCAAAAATAAATAAAACGTTTAAAAAAAATTTTTTTTAATATTTTATATCTGTATTTTATCACATGCTCCTATAAGAAATGACCAGGTAATATAATTGAAAATAAAAATTTTAACTTAACTATATTAATCAGTATGCAGGATTCTAACGGTGGAGCTCAAGCCCAGGATGATAAATACGTTTTCATATAAAGCACACGGCCAATCTAGTTAACTGTCATCCACTGGCAATTGCTGTTAGTCAAGCAGTCTCCAATATGACAGGTACAGGAAACCTGTTGAAAGGGGCACTTAACTCTTAGGGCATTCCCATTCTTGTGATAGAGTCAGTTTGCCATCATTGGTCTAAGGCTTTTTTTTTTTTATTTTTTTTTATTTTTTTTTTTAAATTTTTTTTTTTTCAACGTTTTTTATTTATTTTTGGGACAGAGAGAGACAGAGCATGAACGGGGGAGGGGCAGAGAGAGAGGGAGACACAGAATCGGAAACAGGCTCCAGGCTCCGAGCCATCAGCCCAGAGCCCGACGCGGGGCTCGAACTCACGGACCGCGAGATCGTGACCTGGCTGAAGTCGGACGCTTAACCGACTGCGCCACCCAGGCGCCCCTGGTCTAAGGCTTTTTACAGGAAGTCCAACAAAAGCTGCAGAGTCCTCAGGGATTATTGAGGTACACGCTTGAGAAACCAGGGCAAAGTCTGCTTGGCTGTATCTCTAAGCACTCCAGACTGCTGGTGAGCATTGACGGTTATATAAATTCCAGGAAAAGCTCTCTGCTCGATTCCTTGTCCTACTGACCAAATTCTTCCAAGTGTTGACCAAACTCCAGGTTGAGAATTTGCAGGTTTTATAGGAAGTAGTTGTCTTTTCCAAAGAAAGTGTATACCGATCATGTCATTATGGGACAGAGGCACAGCTAAAAGATCCAGGAACTTTCTGCAACTGAAGGTATGTTCAACCATCACCACCCCTGGCATCTTCCCCTCCAAATCCACCGTAGGACTTTTCCCCAAGTGATTCCAGACTCGCTCATTTTTTTTTTCAATCTAGTCCAGGCAGGCTCTTGCCCCACTGCTCCACCAAAACTTCTCTTGTCAAGGTCGCCAAAGACCTCCACGGTGCTCCCAACAGTCAATCCTGCCTCACCTTCACCTCACCACAGCATCCCACAACAGCTCACTCTCTCCTCCTTCAGTTTCTTCCTCTGACTTCCTGGACACTACCCTCTCTTGGTTTTTCTCCTCCCTAACTGGTTTGCTCCTTCTCAGTTGCTTTGCAAGTTACTGACTTCTGAGATCTCTTTCTTAAGCGTCAAAATGCCCCAGGGCTTTTCTGGTTCTCTTCCATAACTACACTTACTCCCTTGGTGATCTCATCCAGTTTCAGACTTTAAATTCCATTCATATGTTGACAACTCCCAACTCTCTCTCTCCCTCTCCCCTCCCCTCCCCTCTTTCCCACTCTCTCTCTCACTCCGTCCCACGGACACAATATAGGTATGTATAATAGATCTCCTGAATAATATATAAATATATAGATCTTCAGAACTTCTTCCTGAACTCGAGACTCATATCCAGCCACCTACCTAATGTCTCCATCTAATAAATATCTCGAACTGAACAGATCTAAAACTGAGCTCTTCGTATTCCTCTATAAAACGGTTCTAGCCAGTGTTCCCTATTTCAGTTGATTGCAACTCAATCTTCCTAGTTGCTCGGGTCAAAAACCTCAGGCTCCTCTTGTTATCAACTCTATGTTCAATCCATCGGCAAGGCCTTCTGGGTTTACTTTCAAAATATATCCAGGATCCCTTCGCCACCGAAGCCACCCCCGTCTCTTAGATTACTGAAATAGCCCCCCGCATGGGGTCCTGCTTCTATCGTTAGCCTCTTCTTCTCAATAGCTCTCGGCAACACCTCCATGTGGATTCAAAGCTAAAGTCCTCCCCCGTGGCCTTCCAGGTTCTATGGACCTGCCCCTATTCCCCTAACCTCTGACCTCATCATCTCTTACGCTCTCTCCATTGTTCATTCTGTTCCAGCCACAGTGATTTCCTTGCTAGATTTATTTTTTAATTTTTTTTTTTAACGTTTTATTTTTGAGACAGGGAGAGACAGAGCATGAACAGGGGAGGGTCAGAGAGAGAGGGAGACACAGAATCGGAAACAGGCTCCAGGCTCTGAGCGGTCAGCACAGAGCCCGACGCGGGGCTCGAACTCACGGACCGCGCGATCATGACCTGAGCCCAAGTCGGCCGCTTAACCGACTGAGCCACCCAGGCGCCCCATCCTTGCTAGATTTAGATGTGCCAGTCATGCTCCTACCTGAGGACCTTTGCACTTCCTGGTCCATCTCTGTGGAATCACCTCCCTAAATAGCCAGTTTGGTCCCTTAGTTTCTTCCAGTCTTTACTCGAGTATCTTCTTTTGTTTTTTAAAATTTTATTTGAGAGAAAGAGAGAGCACGTGTGAGATGGGGAGGGGCCAGAAGGGGAGAGGGAGAGAGAGAGAGAGAATGAGAGAGAGATCTTAAGCAGGCTCTATACTCAGTGTGGAGCCGGACATGGAGCTCGATCCCACGACCCTGGTGTCACGACCTGAGCTGAAGTCAAGAGTCAGACACTCAGCCGAGCCACCCAGGCACCCTTCAAGTCCCTTCTTAATGAGGCCCACTCTGACCACCCCATCTCAATTGCAACACACACTTCATTTATTATGTGTCTCTATAGTTTCACCCTAGCACTTACTGTTCCTATTATTTTCCTGTAGATTAAATTTTTTTTTTAAGGTTTATTTATTTTTGAGGAAGAGAGAGAGACAGAGTGTGAGCAGGGAAGGGGCAGAGAGAGAGGGAGACACAGAATCTGAAGCAGGCTCCCGGCTCCAAACTGTCAGCACACAGCCCGATGCGAGGCTTGAACTCACGCACCGTGAGATCAGGACCTGAGCCAAAGTCGGAGGCCTAACCAACTGAGCAACCCAGGCGCCCCATTTTCCTGTGGATTATATTCATTGCCTCTTCTCCCCCTCCCGCCATCCCCCCTGCACCCCCTTCCCAAACCAGCTAAGCTTCATGAGAATAGCAATCTGATTGCTGTCTTCAGCAATATATCCTAAGTACTTGGAATAGGATGTGGCACAAGGTTGATGCTCAAAACTTGTTACATAAAGTAATAAAGAGCTTGACTTTCAGAAGACTTTTTTTTTTTTTTTTTTTTTTTTTTTTTTTTAGTGTTTATTTTTGAAAGAGACAGAGCATGAGCGGGGGAAGGGCAGAGAGAGAGGCAGACACAGAATCCCAAGCAGGCTTCTGTGCTGACAGCCCGGAGGCTGACGAGGGGCTCAAAGCCACAAACTGTGAGATCATGACCTGAGCTAAAGTCAGCCGTTTAACCGACTGAGCCACCCAGGCGCCCCCAGAAGTCTTTTTGATGTATTGTCTGTACAGGCCATCTAAACCATGATGCCAAAATGTTAAATCTACAGGTTTCATATAAACTGCACAATTACCAGGAATCTTGTACTCTGGCAAGACAAATGTGGGGTTGTTCCAGGGTCTTTTTTATTTTCATAGACGTGTTTCTATTTTCCTAAGAAACACTGTTGGCCGCAAAGATTTGTTCTTTGAACTCCAGTACTTCTGAAGTGCTGAATTTCTGAGTTTTGCCTCAAAGGGGAAGACTATTCCAGCACGTGGGAGTGCTTCACTGCTGCCAAAATATTTTGAAGAACTTCCCATATTACTAAAGTCTCTAGAAGAGCTTATTTATCCTTACCAGGAAAAGGTTATTACTGTTATTGTTTTAAATTCCCTCCGATGCTAGAATTTGGCATGAAAACTGCCCTTTCCTGTAACAATGGCTAGAGATCTTCAGTGTTTCTACGTTGTTTAGAAAAGCTGCAATCTTCACCAAACGTCAAAAAAAATAAGCCCAAGGGCCTAGCACATACCACTTTGATTCTGCCCTGGCTGTCTATAAATAAGAATCTTGGTTTAATTAAAGGTTCTGGTGAACATCCAATCTTTCTTCAGGGAACACAAAACAGTACAAATTAAGAAGCTCAGTTTAAAAAGAAAGAACTCTAGGGGCACCTGGGTGGCTCAGTCGGTTAAGCGGCCGACTTTGGCTCAGGTCACGATCTTGCGGTCTGTGAGTTCGAGCCCCGCGTCGGGCTCTGTGCTGACAGCTCAGAGCCTGGAGCCTGTTTCCGATTCTGTGTCTCCCTCTCTCTGACCCTCCCCTGTTCATGCTCTGTCTCTCCCTATCTCAAAAATAAATAAAACGTTAAAAAAAATTTTTTTTAAAAGAAAGAACTCTATAGGAACAATGGATTGGTGATCGTGGAATTCTCTAGTCCTGTGTGGTTTGACTAAATGAAACCAGTCCTAGGACTACATACAAAGCACTTTAACTCCAAGGGCAGGCAGATCATGAGATTGTTGTAATTCAGAATCTGCTTACTTGAACTTGGCTCTGCACATTTAAAGCCCACCTGTTTAATACTGTTTAGCTTTTTGGCATAGGAAGTTGGAACATGTTTTTGAGACCAACATTAGGATGGGAGAGAAGCTTCCTGAATTTCTGTTCAACTGTTTTGCAAATGTATGGCACTGGTCATAAGGGACAGGTGAACAGTGCTAAATAGCACCCACTCTAAAGAAAATACAAACTGCAAATATTTTGTGCAGAAAGGCGGTGTGCTTTTCGTGTTAAGTGTAAGAGTTAAAGGTGGGAAATAACATGTTTTATAAATAAAAACAAATTGTAGGAATCAGAATTGTTAAAACAGATCCTTCTACAGCTCTACAAAGTGAAAGGACTGTGTAATCACTCCATAAATTTCAACTGCCTAGCTCTTAAAGGCATGTTTTGTCTGCCTTATTTTGTCCTAATTCCCAATAAAGCTAATAGTTTCATACTACTTAATTTTGGTGGTACAAACAAAAAGTGACAGTGTTTTAAAAACAATATATTTCATAAGTTCTGAATACACAAAAAACACATTGTGCTTTGCAGAATATTGAGATAGAGTATACGAAATTAAAATTCCAGGCAGTGCTTTTAGTCATACTGAAATGGAGACAAAATTTGGGATCTAACAGCTACTCCTAAAATGTTTTTCATCTGGAAGCCATCAAATCCTGATCTGTTCCCTCAACGATAATATATTTTTTTAACTTTCCATCCTATCATTATGGGTTTAACTCCCCTGTTACTGAAACAGATAACCAGCCCCCTCCCCCCACCCCGTAATTATACATAGTAAGGGGAGGGGGAATCAATCCTACTGTGGCTGTTAACACCAAAAGACATGGGGACCTGAGCCAGAAAAGGCTGGCTCGCTTACGAATTCATGTTGCTGTGAAGAAAAACAAAACTGAAAAAACACAACAAAACAGCCAAACCCACTAAACAAAAATACCTTGCACAAAAAGCAAAGACGGGAAGACAAATATAGAAGCATTACTCTTGAATTTCCTGGCTTTGTTGATTCCAGCCGCAAAGTGAACATTAAAATGCCAAGATTCACATTTTAATATTCCCTTGAAATCAGAAAAACAATAGCTCTTTCAGGATTTCAAAGGACCCCGGAAGGCTCGTAATATTTTATTGAGTCAATTTGCTATTTACATACTCGTAAGGGGCTTAAAAAAGAAGCGAAACGGAAGATGTTCTCAACAGACAGAAATAAAATATTCCAATCTATTGTTCCAGTTTATGGCTCAGATCGAAATAATGGGCCACAAAACCTATCAGAAACTAGTTGCGCAGTGCGTGCCTCGCGGCCGGCCAATGAACAGCAACGTCTCGGCTCTCCTCCCGCCGACAGCACTTCAAAGACACTTTTCTTTCTTTAAAGAGCCCGACCCCTCGGTTACGCTAGCGCTCGGCACCTTTGTCAGGTCTCCCAGCTCGCGTAGCCCGGCCCTCTTCTATTTGCGGAGCGCCACTACGGTTCCAGGCAGTGGCATCCAAACCGATCGGCCACCCCCACCGCACGAGGCTCCCAAAGCGCCTCCATTCTCAGGGTGAACTACGGCTTCCCACGGTGGTGTTCGGGGCGCGGCCCAATAAAACGCACTCCCTTCACCGAGCGAGGGTAGGGGTGACGGGCCTCCCTGTGGAAGGGCTCAGAGGGCAGAGGGGACTTGGGACTGCGCGCACGCCCCTCCGCGGCTAGGCGGGGGGAGCGCACACGCCCTGCGCCCGCAGCGCTGCGGCACGGCGGCGGAGCCCCAGCCCAGAGGCGAAGAACAAAGGGGACGCGCTCGCCTTCGCTGCTGGGGGCTGCCCGGGCGCCGTCGCCAGCCCCGCCCCCCGCCGGCCGCGGCGGCGCGCGCCCCTCCCCCGTCCCGCTGCCCCCTCGGCCCCGCGAAATGGCGGCCGCGCCACAAAATGGCAGCCGCGCCGAGTCCCGAGCCGGCGCTGACGGAGAAATAAAAGGCGCCGCGGGCCTCTCCCCGCTCCCCCCCCCCCCTCCGCCTCCCCAAGCGCGACAATGCCCGCCCGGGCTTCCTTGTGGTGGCGGTCGGGGGCGATCCTCCCTGGGCACGGGTACGCCTTCGCGCCCCACACTCCGGCGAGCGCTTCTCGACTCCGCAAACCAGGCGGCGCCTTTGTGCGTGCGCCGCCTTTGCGCTTCCAAACTTGCCCCGCTGCCGGAGGCTCTCACTTAAGGGGCCAAAACCTGGAGAGAACCGAACGTCGCACAACAGCCAGGCGACCCCTGCCCGCCCAAGACGTTCCTCGGGCTGGCGCGGGCAGGGAGCACCCCTTTCTAGTGTCTGCACGCCCGCAGCTTTAGCTCTTGGCCATCAAAGTGAAGACAGGAAGAGGGACCAAATGACACCCCCCCCCCCCCCAAATGAGGGGGAGATTGAGGAAACAGGGGTTAAGGAGTTCCCGAACCAGCACTTCGGCCGCCGCGTAGAATCTCAATGCGGAGCCCACGCTCGAGACCCAGAGGAGAGCCACGGGCGGCCCACGAGTGCACGGGCAGCTCCAGAGGGCGGATGTCGGCTTGCGCTCCACGCAAACCTCCAGTGAGCGTCTTAGATTTTTCATCGCTCCCCCCCTTGCCCTCTCCCTTCTCCCCGTGGTCAGGAGTCTCGGGGCTGGGCACAGGCAGAGGAAGGAGCGGCTGCTGCAGTCCCCAAGCTTTCTCCCCCCCCCCCCCCCCCCCCCCCGCCCCGTGGCGTGAGGGTCTTGGTGGCCTTGGGCTTTGCCTCGGCCATGACGTGGTGGATGGAAGCTGGGCGGTGTCGGTGTGTTTTGGATGTTTCGCTTTCTTTCTCTCAAACGGTCGCTTCTCTGTGCTCCCCATCCCCCAGCTTCCCTTGGGCTCCGTCTTTCCAGAAACTTCTCAGGGAAACACCAAAAAGCCGCAGGCTCAGCCGCCGCCTCCCTCCCGGAGCATGCGCGCCGGATTGGGCGGCAAGTTCGGCGCGCGCGTGTGCAAGTGTGAGAGTGGGGCGTGCGCGCGCGCGTGCGGGGCGGGGCCGTTCGCTCTCACAATGAAGGGAACAGGTTTTCCTCCCCTCCCCCCCCCACGTTCCGTCGTTGCGCCAGCGCGTTGGGGCAACTCCCCTGGCCTTTGAGAGAAGACGGGGGGGAGGGGCAGGGCCCAAGCGCTCGCGTCGTTGCTCCGCGCGCCTGCGCAGCAGGTCGTCTCCGCCGAGCTGTGTTCTCCGCGCCGGTTGCGGTAGCGTCTTCGCTATGAAGTGCGTCTGAGCCACTCGGTTGCGTCCTACTCACTGTTTCCTCAGCTCCCACTCGGGGAAACTGTAGCGTCTTGAGGGGTTAAGCATTCTGTTCGCGGGTTTCCCGGAGCTGAGCCTTCCCTTTGTGCCGAAGGGATGAGCTCGGACTGTGTCTGGTTGGTTCCCTTCCACGCCTGCCTGCGCCATGTTTGGTCCGGCTCCTGACCGGATTCGGTGTCTGCAAGTGTGGTGGAGCCTTTTCCAAACGGGGAGGGGGCGGGGACAGCCCTGGCCCAGGGACAAGGCGGTGGCCGCGCCGGCTTCCCTCAGGCGCTGCCTGCAGTTCTTGCTCACTAAACCAAAATAAAGGTGTCCTTTATTTGGAACGCCTCCCTCGGTCGCAGACGTAAGCCTTTGGTGGGGCTGGCCGCTGGGTTTGTGCTTGGTGCGTGGATGCGGACAAAGGGCCCGGGCGTACTGCTCGGTCTCTCTGGGCAGAATTGAGCTCGCCGCGTGGTAACCATAGTAACAGCTTTTAGTGTTTCTCAAGGTGCCTTTGGTTTTAGTTTTCTTTTCCTCTCCCCTTAGAAGTGTGGTGGAAATTACTGCCAGGGTTGTGGGTTCTTAAAATCCGCCCCCCCCCCCCCCCAAGCTCTTTTATCTTGCCTTGTAATCCGCTCCCCATGCCAGCCCTGTTCTGAAATCCAGCAGGCTAAGTGAGGTTCCCTTGGCAGGGCATGGAGGTCTGCTGTCTCCAGTCCTGAGCTTTGTTTCCTTGCCCCCTGTTGGAGGACATTCGTTTCACTGGTGGAGTAATTGCCTTCCTATATTCGTTTAGCGTGTAACGTACCTTCAGATCCTGGTAGATGTAAGGTTTAAAAGAGGGAGCTTGTTCGCGAGGAAGGCACCTTGGGGGCTCCTAAAGACAGACATTTTATGGTCGAGAGCCGCATTTTGGCTCTGAAGTTGTTGGGAAGTGCTAACTTGCCCGCAGGTGCGGGTGCACCATTGACCACGCAAAGTCCGAGGTCAGGTCAGGTCAAGGCTCTGGGCGGAGCCACGCAGTGGGTCCTAAGGAAGGAAGATCTTTCTTCCCGGTGGGAATTTTGAGTTGGTGCCAGATTCCTAACAGAACTCTTAGTATCTGAAAAGCTATCCAGAGGCTGCGTTGAGGCACTAGCAAACAATAGAATTCTCCCCCTGCTAGCAAGGCTGTAATTTGAAGCTTGGAAATGACCAGATTAAGTGTCCTTTGAATTCGCAGAATTTCGGTTAGAGAGTCTATCCTAACAAATTATGGTTAGTGAGAGTCTTTGAAGTCAAAGTCCCTGAAGTAAGGGCAACACCTCTAAATAAGGGGAAGATTTTGTTTGTACGTTTTGTAATTAAACGATGTTTTTATTTTTTTTAAAGTAAACTCTATACCAACTTGGGCCTTGAACTCAAGACTCCAAGATCAAGGGTCGCATGCTCATGCTCTATCCACCGAACCAGCCAGGCACCCCCGATTTTTTTTAAAGCTTTTTTACATTTATTTATTTGTACCTTTTATAATTTTAAATAGGCATAAAAACAAAGTTCTTATTGGGGTCTAATTAGGATCTCTGGAAACTGATCCTGAGGGGAACGATATATATACATAAGTTGAAAATTGTGAAACACAAGAGTACCCCGTTTTGAAGCCACTTTCGAGTGAATTTAAGTGAAAGGTTTATGCTTGGGTGTGTGTTTATATCATCTTGTGTGGTGGGGAAAACCTAGACCCGTTTTAGTAGTTCATCCCACCCTGCCCCTTCTGCCAGCTAACTACAGTATACAGTGAAGTCTTTAGTTCTGACTCTTAATGATTCTGTTTTCTTAGAGAAACCATTTTAATGACCATTTTAATCAAGCATCCTTTAAGAGAGTTATCCTGAGGCATTCTCTTTTCAGCCAAAGTATTTACCAAAAGGAAGTGTAAGAAGTGGCTTCCATGACTCTCGTAGTATATGACGTGAAAAAAATTCAATGAGTGCCTCCATCAAAATACTGAAATTTAATTTTTTAAAGCCTGAAAAATAATTCCAGTATTTAATTCAGAAAGGCATCATGTCCTACCTCGTCTTTAAATAGTGTGGTTTTATCTTAAGCCAAAAGGTTTCTAATGTCGAATTATATAAAATTAGCAATCATTACCCTCCTGAAGAGTAATGCAAAATATTCCAGGCAGTGATGTGATTTAAAGAGGCATTATTATCAAACAATAATAATTGAATTGAAATGGAAACAGTTTTCAAAACATTTTGAATGAGTACATAAATAATTTTTTGTCTAAATTTTCTACTTCAAACTAGAGCAGGAAATCCCCTGAGTCTGCTGAAAATTTCAAAACCTATATAACAAGTTACTAAACACATTTTATTTGGTATTACTGTTTTTGAGATTCCATCAACTATACTTTGATAGTAGTCTTTGAATTAATCAGTAGCCTTGATTTGCATGATTTGTATTCTGCTGACTTCCTGATGTTTAAAAGTTACAATCTTCAATACATGAGGTGTTTTGGTTAAAGTATAGCACTTCTAGTGAAGAGGGTTAGTCTTTTCTCCCATGAGGATTAGCAGCAGGGGTTTAAAAGGTTGAATGAAATCTCAGAATTAACATAGTGAATAACATTTTGTTCACATGGGATCTGTTAAATATGTTAATTTAGTAGAGTCCAGCATCAACATTTCAGAGAAACCCTTAACTGAAGTAACCCAGATGCTGACTTCGAAAAGTCATTTTATTACAGCTTTTTCTAATTATAAAAGCAGTATATGTTAACTGAAGAAGGTGTAGAAGAAAATTTTAAGAAAATATAGATGAATAAAAACTTCTTAAAAATTTAAATTTCAGGTGAGGTGGGTGAGGGGATGGGTGAAATAGGTGAAGGGGATTAAGGGTACGCTTGTCATCACGAGCACTCCCTATAGAATTGCTGAATCACTATGTTATACACCTGAAACTAACACTGGCCGTTAACTTTAGTAGAATTAAAATTAAAAAAAAAATTCTACCACATAGGCACAGCTGTGATTAATATATTTGAAAATATCCTTCCAGTCCATTTTTTCCAATGCCATAAATGTTAATAAATCGTGTTCGTAATTGTAAATATTAGGTACATTAGCAGTATTTCCTCATAGAAGGAAAAAAGTTACTTTTAGCAACTTTCCTGGGAAATGGTAGAAACATAAGAATTGATTTTTTATAAGAAAATATCAGCCATTACATTCGTTTCTGGAAAACTAAAAACAACGTGGGATAAATTATTTAGCTTTCTTGGAGGGTTGAACAGGGAAATAGATGATGAAATGTTAGCCTGCTGAAAGAATGATTTAGAGAGCTAGCTGGCTAATGTTCAATTGATGGAAGTTCTGATAATTTATGTATATATAATTCCACCAGAGTGAGCCTGCTATATCAAAATAAGTTAATGGACAAGTCTGCCTTTCACCAGTTGACTCTCAGAACTAGCAATATGTCAAACACTCTTTGAGAATAATATAGCAGTGTTGTCTGTTTCATTTCTACTGTTTGGAAAACTGTTTCTAATAATAGAAGGAATTTGTATTGTCAAATAGGCTTTGATCATTTTAGGGCCCGTTAATGTATTTTTACATGATGCCTTTAGAAACAAGCGCTTGTATCTTAAGTATATGTGTTGTCATGAAATAGTTTAGTTTTAATTGCTTGGGACTAGATTTGTAACCAAAATCTTGTTAAATATCTGGTAACGATTCTGTCCTCCTGCTCAAATGTTGATTTTAATTTATCTGTTCTATTGGCTGGGGTAGCATTCAAAGCCCGAGTTTGAGGCTCAGATGCTTTCTCCAACTGGGCTTCCATTATGCATGACTGAACTCTTTGAGCACATCTAGCATGTTAAATGCGGGAGCTCCTCACAGTGTGAAAGTAAGACCTGATTAAAAACATCTATTTTAATTTCCCTTTGCAAATGGCTCTGCTTTAATGTTACCTTTCTGAATTATCTGTAATACTTAAATGAGGATATTCACTTCACTATCCACTTATCATAGATGAAAGGAGAGATCACAACCTCCTTTTGATCTTTTTCAGTGAGCATCAATTATTGTTAAAATAATTTAAAAACTAGAATAACAGAGTGGGTTGCCTTGCTATTGAAAACATACAAAGATAAATGCTTATGAAGAAATTCTGCTTTTGTAAATATTTTGTAACAAGGACAGAAACAGAGAAAAGCTTTCCCAGTGTTTCCTGATACATTGCCAATAAAAATGAAAGGCACTGAAAAAAAATCAAATACTTGATTTGGGGCTGTGCAAAGGGCATGCACTTACCAGTTTTGTTGTTATTAAGAGATTTGCAATAGAAAAAGTCAGCAAAAACCCACAAAACCCAGAAACTGCGCACTTAATATGCAATTAGTGCATTTTGATTTGACTATAGGACTTGGCTATAACTGTGAAAATTGGTAATAGTATGTTCTTTCAACTGATGCTTATTTTTTTTTATTAAAAATTTTTTTTCTTAATGTTTATTTATTTTTGAGAGAGACAGAGACAGAATGTGAGTGGGTTAGGAGCAGAGAGAGAGGGAGACACAGAAGCAGAAGCAGGCTCCAGGCTCTTGAGCTGTCAGCACAGAGCCTGACACGGGGCTCGAACTCACCAGCCGTGAGATCGTGACCTGAGCCGAAGTCGGACGCTCAACCGACTGAGCCACCCAGGCGCCCCAACTGATGCTTATTTTTGATGTAAATATGAAATTAGTGGTCAACTTATTAGTATTTGATATTTTGATGGTGTGTTTCTTCCAAATTCTTTTACATATGTTATCTTCTTTGATACTTCTAGCAACCATTTTTTTTTTTTAACTTTTTTTTTTAACGTTTATTTATTTTGGAGACAGAGAGAGACAGAGCATGAACGGGGGAGGGTCAGAGAGAGGGAGACACAATCTGAAACAGTCTCCAGGCTCTGAGCTGTCAGCACAGAGCCCGACGCGGGGCTTGAACTCACGGACCGCGAGATCAGGACCTGAGCTGAAGTCGGCCGCTTAACCGACTGAGCCACCCAGGTGCCCCTCTAACAACCATTTTTGGTAGAGAAAGCATATTTTTTATTTTCATTTTGCAGATACGGATATTGAGACTTTTGAGGATTTAATTGAATTGCCTAGGTCATATAGCCAGTGACAAAATTGGAACTGGAATTTTTAACTCTTAATCCAAGGGTTATTCCATTATACATTAAGGTCTCTCATTCATACCATCAATGTTTTTTTCTTCAGTGTTTTTCAATTCATGGTCAAGCAGTGTTATGCTGAAAGAATCAGTAAGGAATATGGGCAATATTTTTAACCTGCAACTATTAACTTTAACAAAGATGGACAGACTTCCTACCTAAATTGCTATATGTATGTATATACACTATATATGTAGTATATATATATATATATATACACATACATACACTATATGCATATATACTATATATATACTATGTATATATCCAATATATATAAATACTACATATATATACTATATATACACATATATGGTGTGTATATATATATATACATATATATATATATATAGGCATCAAAGGAGCACATTAAGAATTTGAACAGATAAGAATTGAAATTTGTTTTATTCATTAATCTATATATCTATTGATGTATGTTCACGTTTTATAAACTGAATTCTCTTTTTAGAAATACACATCAGATTTTTAAAAGCCCAGGAAACTCACATGAATACTTGGGTTGCTATTTTTGGTGCCCAACAGGTATTCTGACTAACACCTCAAGAGATCCTGAGTATAAGGTGGTATCAAATGACATTTGATGGGATTTTGCTATAGCCTTAATCTTGTTAGAGAGAGACTGTTTCTCAGTTTGGTAAATCTCTGGCAAAACGAGAACTGATACTCTCTTAATTTGACATTTGTTCCTAATCTTTTTGACACTCTGTGATCTGTAAAGGTCTTTGGGAGAATTTAATTCAATTTTGCTTAACAATTTGCGTTATGTTAAAAAAAATATTAGTTGGTAAACATGTTGCTTTAATTTTCACTTAATGTCCCCTAATTCTTGTGCCGTGCAGAAAGTAGTATAAAACATCTTAACTGGTTCTTATTTTGTTCTAGTTTATCCTTTTATTTTGTGGGAGTCCTAGATGGATACCGTATTTAATAATTACTCTAATTAGTCTCTCCTGATTTTGCATCTAAAAGCCCCCTTTTTTTTTTCAGCCCTTGAATTTTTCTTCAGCATGATTTTAACTGAAGTCTGCATTCAAGGTGAGATATCCCCTTCTCTAAGTGCAAGACCCTATTTTCTGAATCCTTGTCTTTGTTAGTTGCCCCTCTTAATGCAGTTGAGCTGAATCTCTTCTGTTCTTCATGATGACACTTTGGTCTTTCCCAAGAAGTTTCAGCTAATTCATAGCCTATCAGGATTTAAATAAATCATTTACATCATATTTTTAAAATGTGTTTCAAATTGTGGTTGCTTATATTGAAATTCATGCTTCATGGAAACATGCATTTTAGTTCAACGCTAACTGCATCTGTATATACAGGGCTATATAGTTCAGGGGTTTAGGTTAATAGTGTGCTGGCCTGACACTCCTTATGTGATAGTTGATGTGACAGAGAAATGGCCAAATGTAAATGACTTATCCTACATCTGAATGTGGTTTGATTTGCTTTTACTGAGAAATCAATTCCAGAATATTTTCAAGAACACACATTTCCATTTCATTTAATGACTGATTTGCATGAATACAAGATGAACTTCTGGGGTGGCACTAATACCTTAACTAAATTATGAATGAGTGCCACTATTAGGGTAGGGCTTTTCTGTTTCTAACTCTTTGCCACCACCTCTTTCTGTTTCTGACTTACTGAAGTTCCCAAACAGTAAAAAAAAAAAAAAAAAAGTTGAAATAGAAAACGTGTAAACATAAGCTAGGAAAATAGCATAAAAACCAGTTAAATTACCTTAGAATCTAGAAGTTTGAGAAGTAACTTGCCAAAATTCCAAAAATCATTTCAAATGGATGGTAAAGTTAGCTCCTGAGCTAGCACATCTTGTACTGTAATTGTTGCAACTGTTTAAAGTGGGGGCTTGCTTAGACTTTTGAATGTCCTAAAAAGAGGAGAGATTATCTCAATTCATCAGACCTGCTGAGATCAAGTTTATTTATTTAGTATAGACCATTATTAAACCAAATACAAGACAGTTGATGTGACTCTAAGTCTGACAATCATTAAGAAACTTACGTTAGACTATGTGGCAAACAACAACAAAACTACTTGGGAGCATTACTGTCTGTGGGAACGAAAGAAACTATGCACAGCTGATCCGGGTATTAGTGCCATTGATTATGGTGACCATATTTTTCGATTCAAAACAGCATAGTTTGGTGGTAAGTTGGCTCCTATTTAAGGAGACAGTGAATGAGACCAAATATTTACAATCTGGTATGTACTTGAAGCTCCACGCCTCTGATAACGTTATTTTTGTAGATAAAAAATGGAAAAGAAAATTTAAACAATTCCATTTTTCTGGACTCAGTACAATTGCCTTAATTTTGTGGGTTTTCTCCAGGGTTGCAAACTGGTCTTGATATAAAAGTTCTACTGTGGTCTTTAAAGGCCTTTAGGCCTGGAAAGGCCAGAGGTCTGATCCATTTCTATGCTTAAATGTTAAATTACAGTAAATCTCTATATGAATCCTTTATACAATATTAGATACGTAGCCTTCTCATTTCAGTTCTATTCCTGGTATCCTGTAACGACCAGCTAGGAGAGCTTGCAAAAGGTTTCGCAATCTTATATAAAATAAAGTTGCTTAACGTTACAAGCTAATGATTCTTGAGAGGAATGGGTTTTTGAAGCTGTCACTGCTTCGCTGGGCAGAGAGAAGGGCGGCCCTGTTCTGACACTTTCCCAAGCAGGCGGGGATCCAACTGCCCGGAAACCGCCAGCTCCTGGCCGAAGGGTGAGCAGGGGAAGAAGTCTTGGCTTCTCCTAGGAGGGGCACTGGCAGCCGCTTTGACACGCAGCCCTATCAAAACCAACCCCCTTTCTCTCTCTTCTTCCTCCAGACCGGCGCCTGGAACCCCTGCTCGAGGGGCCGGAGGCCGTCTCTGCCCCCGCACGCGCAGAGCCCCAAGCCTGACTGAGCGCCCGCCCCGCGGCCGGCTCCTCGCGCGACTGCGCGCCTGCGCACCGGGACCCGGCGCGCGAGCGTTCCTTCCCGACCCCGTGTCCCTCCCTCCCCCGCGCGCCTGCGCGCCGGCTGGGAGGAACTCGGCGCCTCGGCCTCGGCGGGAGGGCGGACGCGCGCGCGCCCGCGGCGAGGGAGGCGGGCCGCGCGCGCCGGTGGGAAGCGTCCGGCTGCCACAGCGCCAGCTTCGTCGTAGTCGCTGCCGCCCGGGTCCCGCTCGCCCCTCCTCCCCGCTCCCCCGCCCGCCGCCGCCGCCGCCGCCGCCGCCCGGGCGCATGCGCCGCCGGAGCGCGAGGGTCGGCTTCGGGTGTGTGGTGGCGGCAGAGCGGAGCTGCGAGGCCCGAGAGTCAGAACCTGGGGGAGAGGGATGGTCTCTGCACGGGGGGGAGCCGGAGGAGCCGCCGCCGCTGCCGACGCCACCGCCGCAGCCGCCGCCGCCGCCGCCCCGGCGCCCGCCTCCCGGCGCTGACGGGCTCGTACGAAGCCGGCGAGGGAGAACCCGCACCAGCGGTCGCCGGCACACCGCCCAGCATGGTCCGGGAAACCAGGCACCTCTGGGTGGGCAACTTACCGGAGAATGTGCGGGAAGAGAAGATCATCGAGCATTTCAAACGGTGAGTGACACGCGGCCCGGGGCCGCGCTTTCTCCTCAGGCGCCGCTTGCCCGTCCGGCCCGTTGCCGGCCCCTCCCCGTGCGCGGAACTGCTGAGGGGACCCGGGCCAGACCCACGGACGGGTGCGAGGAGCGCGCGGCTGTCTGGTCGCCGCTCGGCCCGCGTCGCGGCGTTGGGCCTGGGCCTCGGCGGCGCGGCCCCATTGCCGCCCTCTCCTTACCTAGCCGGGACGAGGCTGTCGCCCGGCCTCCCCGGAGCCGGCGCCGGGCGGCGGTGCGGTCGCATCCTTGCGCGCCGCCGCCCCGGACCCCTGCCTACTAGGGACCCCCACCCCGGCGCGGCCAACGCCGGAGTCCCGCAGCAGCTCCCGCTCCTCGCCTTGCGGGCTGACGGAGATGTCTGACCTACAGAGGGGTTGGTGTGAGAGCAGAGGTTCGACCCAGGCAGAAGTCTTGGTAGGTGGTGTAGGTGCATCTCAGAACTGGGGAGACACTACGAGGTTCCAGGCGCCTCTCACCACGGACTTCCAGATCTAGAAACTAAAGGGAAATAGCAAGCGCGCATTTTTTTCTTTTCTGTGGTTCCCCCCCCCCCCCCCCTTTTTTTTTTCTTTTTGCGGGGTTGGCTAGAGAGGATGGTGTCTGAAAATAAGTTGGTGCGCCTGTTTTGGCTCCTTCGCCTTCCTGGCCGCTCTCAGCCGTCTGGGGTCCCTGGGCGAGGAGGACGGTGGGGACCGAGGGCTTGCCGGGGAAGGCCCACCTCAGGTAGGACGGTACCCAGTTCGCGTCGGAGCCCGACAGCCTCAGGCTCTCTGCCTCCGGGGCCGCGCCGGGTTAGCGCGTAGGGGCCGCCTGTAAAAGAGACTCCCTCCCACCCAGAGTTCTTTCCTCGGTGCTTAGGAAAAAGCGAGTCTTTTAAGATTAGAACACGTAGCTGCTTTTTTAAACTTCCCAGAATACGTTTTGTGTGTGAAGTATAGGAATCCGTGTTGTTTTTTGATCCGTCTTTCTTCTACGGTAGTATTTAGGCGCTTGCTTTCTTTGTGAAATATACGTGTACCGTAACGGATAGAGTCCTCGGCATCAAATGCTGAAAGTGACGGTTTACTTAGGCTCGGTGCAAAATGAGAAGGACTGTAGCAAATCTGTGACTGCCTTTGAAAATTACTGTATTTTCCGATATTCACAATCCTCAAAGATTTTAAGTTTGGTTTCCTCTTAATTCCCCTTACTATCTAGTGAGTGAAGGAAATTGTGGAGCGCCCTTATTAGTGAGTCACCATGGGAAAAATAGATTGCGTCGCTTGCTCTTGAGCTGCTTGGATAAGGAAATGGAAGCAGAGGCAGCCGCGCTCCACTCTGTCTTTTAAATGGAGGATCATTGATTCTGTTGGTGGTTGCTGTTACTGGGGTATTAAATCTTCACCGCTGGAGCGCGCGTCTGCGCGTGTCCGCGTGTGAAAAGGAGCCGGCAATAGTGAGGCCATTCATAACCTGCTAGCGCTGTCCTAGGCAGGGCTGGGGGAGGCGCGCTTCCAGGGACTCTCCCGGTGTTTACTACGTTGTGCTGAGAAACCAGGCAGGGCGAGGCAGGGAGCAGAAACTCACCTCTGTCCATTGTGATAAAGGGGATCGAGACCTTGGGCTCAGTTGGGAGGCAGATGGGAACTTTCTCTGCCTGGCGCTGCTCCACCCATCACCCCCACCCGCAGCCCCAGTATCTTCGCTGCTTTAGTGGGAAAATCTTGGAGGTGCAGATTATTGGAGTGGAAGAACCACTTAGATGTGGTCACTTTTAACCCCTGGTGGACTTTGTCTGTGGGTCTCTGCCTGGGAAATTCGTCTGTGCCGACGTGCAGACACGTGCATTGCAGCATTCGCTTTGCTCCTCAGTGTTCTGTGGCCAGACGTGTCATTTCGCGTTATGCACATTCCAGAGACATTGCATGCCTCTTGCAGGGAGTTTGACCCCTCTCAAGATGAGGGGTTAGGGAAAGGAAAGAGGAAATCGTGCAGGGGAGTTTGGGGAGGTTTTTAAGTGGTTGGTGCTGCGGTCCGGCTTGTGTGAATGACTTTCTAAAATGGCGGCCAGGACCCACTTTATGTGGGAATCAGCCGAGCAGATCTCAGAATGCGCCGAGGGAGGAGGGGGCGGAGGATGCGAGCTGCCTTCGAAAGCCGAGGTCTGGAGGAACGTTACTGTATTCAAGAGGGCTTAGCCGGCACAGTGCTCGCGACTGCGTTTAAAGGAGTATCTCACCTATTGCAGAGCAAAAGCAGATGCTGCTGATAAAAGCAGATTATTTTAAAACTAAGCAGACCGTGTGTCCACCAAACTCCATTATTTTAAAAGCGATATTTAAAAACTTTAAACAAACGTTCTTCTTTAAATAGGCATTGCATTCTTATGGGTTTAAAGACTAAAAGATTTATAGAGAAAAATTTTCCCTTCACCCCTGACCTCGGGATTCCCAGTTCCCATTCTCCCACTTCCTACTGACAGGTAATCTCCATTTTTGGTTTCTTGTTTATTCTTAAACATGTGCAAGAAATGTTTTTGCTTCTCCAGCTGTGGAGCTAAATGGACCCTGTTTGGAGGAATTCAAAGCGTTTTATCCCTGTTGTAAAACATGTTTTGTAAAATATGTGATTGCTACCGGGAGGAAAATGAAATTTGAGTAATTTAAGTAAAAGGGATAAAAAGGTAGTTGTACCAGAATGACAGCTCTGCAAGGAAATTTAAGGATACTCACTTCTGGTGTTTTCTAGAAATCAAAATGCGAGAAACCCTACAATGCCTTTTACCAGCTTTTTCCCTTTCCCCAGCTAATTACATTAACTGATAAGTGTTTTACAGGATTAAGAGGTGTATACTGGGAATACATTATATAAAACGTTTTCAAAATGATTATTCTTGTAACACTGATTAGGCTTTTGTAGTAATTTTTTTTTTTTTTTTTTTTTTTTTTAAGATTAAGCCAGTTAGTTTAGGGAGCTGGCAGTTTAGAGGTACTTGGCGGGGGGGGGGGGGGGGGGGGGGGGGGGAGTGGGGGAAGGGTCAGAACCAAAAATTTTTTTTTATTATTTACATTTTGATCAGTGTTTTTGGTGAAAAATAGATTGAGAGAAGGATGCTGATCTGGCTTTTTTTCTTCCATACTAAAGAATGACTAAATCTTTAAAGTGTAATCAGGGCATTTTCAAAATTTGGCTTTACCCTCTTGCAATAAGAACACATTTGTTGTGTTCATTATCTTTACAGCTTTTAATATGCTGGTTGAAAAAAATTAAATGAGGACTATTTCTGAATCAGATTTTAGTTAACAAAGATCTATTGCAGGGACTGAATTTGCACAATAGAGAAAGTCCTTTCCTTTGTATGTTAGCTGGGTGGAAGGGGGGAAGGGAGGAGTTACACAACAATTGGTTGCTGTCTTTTAGTTGTAAGAGAGGTGTATGCAAAGATGATTCCCTGAATTAGAATGAACAAACGAATAGAGCCTTTTAAAGAATCTAAAATTCTTTATATCTTATTTGTAGATAATAAGTAAATTGCATATTCAGGTTCTTCCCATGTCCAGTTACTGAGAATACGTTAAAGATTGTGCAGATATAGAGCAGGGTAGCAGCTTATGTAAAAAATTTGTCCAAGAATGAGACCTATTTAAAAATGTATTTTGGTTTTGCTAATTTCAAAGGTCTTCTTTCAGTGGTTTTCTGAGCTTAAATCTCTGGAATGTATGTTATGTGTTACGTGTATCTGGATATCTTTACTTTTGGGACACAATAAAAATATAGTGGAAGAGTTTCCATTTCTTTAGTATTCTATAACTAGATATATTTTTAGACTTAAAACAGATTTGACTCACCCTAGCCTTACATCATTGCTACGTCGTTTCTTTTTTAGAGCCTAGCCAGTTTCTATGTAGAAACATCTCTGATTTTGAATGTTATAATTTTGATAATCTGTTTTCATGATGGGCTTTTGTACGTTTTAAAAATAAAAAAATCAGTTATCTTGAGAAATAGCATTAAAAAATCACATAGAATGCTTGAAATGTTGTTTTTTTACTTCCTGAGTAGAATGTCTCTGGCAGATTAGAGGAAAACAGGGCTCAGTGCCCGGAAGAATGGTGGTGTTTGACTTGTGTAGAGGGCACCTTTTTCCAACTACCTTTCTTGTAGACTGGTGATTGCTCAGGCATTGTACTGTTTGGTATGCTCATGAAGCGAATTCAGGCTTGATTTATGAGACACTTTTAATCCTGTGAGCACTCATGCTTTGGGAAAATTTATATACAAGTTATAAAGATAGTGGTAATGTGAAAGTTTTTCCAAATAGTCTTCTAAGTCTCACCTTCTCGTTTGAAATTTTGCTAAAATTTAAAAGTTTGCAGTAGTTCTTGAAAACTAGTATATCCAATTGGAGATGGTGTATTTCTCTGTTACTTTAAAAAAATCTAGTGTTTGAGCTGTAGTTAACTAGTCCACAGCATTTAGAGTAAGCATTGTAGTCTGCACATTCCTTCAGTGTATATATTTATTGAAATTGGGCTCCTGAATTTCCTTATTGGATGATTTGAAATAAATGTGCAAGCCCTTGAAACTGACATATATATTAGTCTGCTGAACAAGGAGACAAAACAAAGTAGTATTTTTCTGTAAATTTCTTACCTTCCTTACTTACTTTATTTTTACTTATTATTATTTGCCTTAGAGCTACTCATATTGTGAGTGAAAATAGCATACTCTGTTGTGGAAACCAGTTAGAATGTTTAAGTATTTTATTAGAAACCATATAATTTTTGTGTACTATCTAATTGGTTTTCAGTGTGTGGAAATACGCTTTGCCATAAAAAAATGATCTCGGTATAATTCTAGAGTATTATAATATTCAGGTTTTTCCCCCCTACATTATGTCTGTGTCTGCTAAATTGAAAATGGTAAACATCTAAAAAACCCACAAAGGAATATCTCTTTCCTGACTTAAATTTAGTGAATTTTTGTGTTTAAGGAGTTCATCTTGAGTATAGAGATGAATTGAAATTTAGCACAGTTAAAGATTTTTATTATAGGGGCACCTGGGTGGCTCAATCAGTTAAGCATCTGACTTCAGCTCAGGTCATGGTCTTATGCTCCATCAGTTCGAGCCCCACTTCATGTTCTGTGTTGACAACTCAGAGCCTGGAGCCTGTTTCAGATTCTGTGTCTCCCTCTGTGTTTCTGCCCCACCCCGGCTTGTGCTTGCTCGCTCGCTCTCTCTCTCTCTCTCTCTCAAAAATAAACATTAAAAAAAAAAAAAGATTTTTTATTATATAAAGAATTGCTCCGGTTCTTAGAGTTAAGGAATATTTGTGGGAACATTCAATGGGAAATACTTACATTGCTTATCACTTTCTTCAAGAAAATAGTATCATGGTATTATCAACATGGTAGTATGAATAGTACCTGTGGTTTCACCAACACAAATCAAGTGTTTTCATATTTCACCTTACATTTGTTGCACACATTCCTTTTCACTTCCCCATTTCTGTGTGAATCATTTATGCTTATCACGATTTGGAAACTAAAGTAGCAATTAGACCTGCTGCTAGGTACTTTAATGCATTAATAAAGATGCATATACATTACTAATTTATGTGTAAAAGTTATACTTTGGAGAAATTTGAACATATACAAAAATAGAAAAATAGTAAATGAATCCCACGTACTCCTCATTCAGCCCCAACAACCGTCAATCGTGGCTTGTCCTGCCTTATGAAGAAAAATAAAGCAAAGGAGGGGATGGAGGGCCATGTTGGTGGGGGGAGTAAGTAAGGTCTCTTTGAAAAGATGGCATTTGATACATCAGAATGAAGGCCTGTCCACACTTAGATCCAATTCTTTCCTACCAGTGTTATTTTTTTCCATTTATAATTTATTTTGAAATAGTTCATGAATGGTGCAAGGAATTCCCACACCCCTTTCACCCAAATTCCCCAATTGTTAGCATTTTGATACATTTACTCCATTAACTTCTCTTTCTTTTTTTTTAATGTTTGTTTATTTTTGAGACCAGACATGAGCAGGGGAGGGGCAGAGAGGGGGACAGAGGATCAGAGCCCCATGCCACTGAAATCATGACCTGAGCAGAAGTCAGATGCTTATCTGACTAAGCCACCTATGGACCCCAGTCTTACCCTAGTTTTCATGTGCCTGGTAGTCT
Source organism: Panthera pardus (assembly GCF_024362965.1). Lineage (NCBI taxonomy): Eukaryota > Metazoa > Chordata > Mammalia > Carnivora > Felidae > Panthera > Panthera pardus. Next base: position 95,158,202 of record NW_026526666.1, on the reverse strand, counting down.
TACGTAGCATGGATCTTTCATTCTGCAGAATGACCCTCCGCCTGAGTCTAGCCAGTATATCCTCCTGACCAGATCATGTCATGCATTTTTGGCAAGAATACCACAAATGATTCTGTGCCCTTCTCACAGTAACCTATAAGGAGACAGACGATATGGATCCATCCCACCACTGGTGATAGTTTAACTTTGCTCACCTAGTCAAGTTTTAGTTTTTACTATTTCCCCCTTTGTATTTGATTAGCATTTTATGGGGAGATATTGCACTATTATGCAGATAGTCTTTGTTCCATTATCAAGCCTATAGCCACTAGCCTTAGTATCTAATGATAAGTCTTGCCTTTATTATATACTGCTGTGATTGCTTCTATATTTAGTCTTCTGTAGACACAAACTTTACATGTGTATATAATACTCACGATTTGTTTCTTTCTTTTTTTTTTTTTTTTTCAGTTGAATTTTAGTCCAGGGTTTATTTGATACCCAAATTGTTCTAGATTTGGCCAGTGCAAGCTCCTTCAAACAGGCTACTGTGTCCTTTTGATATCTTCCCATTACTCTTTTGAGCATTTATTGTAGGTACAACAAAGACTTACCATGTACTTTCCTTGCCCCAATCCTGTAATCAACCATTTCCTCAAGAAGTCCTGGGTATTTTTTAGTGTAGGATGGTATTGAGAAACCAAGATCTGGATGCTCAGTTTACCCTTGGCTACAAAGCTAAGATGTGTGTTGTGTGTATATACCTCTGTGTGTGTGTGTACACACATTTTCATGTATGTGCCATATCTGTATCTCAGGGTCACATTGTTAAAAATATTCACGTGCTCCAATACACAAGGATTCTTTCTAACCTCCCATTTCCAAGTTTGTAAATTTTTAAACAATGTTTATTTATTTTTGAGAGAGACAGAGCATGAGCGGGGGAAGGGCAGAGAGAGAGGGAGACACAGAATCCAAAGCAGGCTCCGAGCTGTCAGCACAGAGCCCAACATGGGGGTCAAATTCACAAACCGCAAGATCATGACCTGAGCAGAAGTCGGATGGTTAACCCACTGAGCCACCCAGGCACTCCGTAAATTTTTTCTTAGACAGAAACCTGTCTCCAATTCCTCTCAGTATATTTACTTATTTGCCCAGTTATATTCTCAGTGTAGCACATATCCAGATGCCACCTCTAGGCACATTTCTTTGGAAAACCAACATTTGGGGATGAGGGACAAGGAAACAAAAGGAAGGTAGGACTGGAAATGACTTGAATGTTTTTGCCCTCAATTTTTTCTCTCATAGGAGACAACTTGTGGATGAGTAAATTTACCTGCCTCTCTGGTTAAAACCCATTTAGAACTATCCCACTCTTAAAATTTTAGTTTTGGTTCTAGTTCTACCACTGACTTTGTGAGATGAAGTTAATCACTGGATCAGTCTGGGCTTTATTATATGCTAGGTCACATAGAAGAGGGGATAGTGAGAAAGGAGCTTGTTGGGAATAATATTAGGAATTATCAGTGCTTCATTTATTTATTTTGTTGTTAGTTACTCACTTTGTGTGGTATCTCAGCAAAATTTGCCTTGGCCCTACCTTCCTCCAAACCTATGGACTTTAGCATTTTTTAAAAAATTGAATTATAATTGATGTATATTTGAAACTAATTATGTTATGTAACATAATGACTTGGTACTTGTATATACTTCAGTATGACCACCATATAAGTCTAGTTAACCCCTGTCACTATACATAATTACAAAAAAATTTTTTTCTTCTGATGAGGACTCTTTATTTTGAAGATTTTATTTTACTTTTCTTAAAGTGTTTAATTATTTTAGGGGGGAGAGAGAGAGTGAGACAGAATCCTAAGTATGCTCTGCATGGTCAGCGCAGAGCCTGGCGCAGGGTTCGAACTCAATAACTGTGAGATGATGACCTGAACCGAAATCAAGAGTTTCGTGCTTAACAGAGTCTTAATACAGCCCCACGACTATTTTCTAACTACAAGTTTGTACCTTTTGACCCCCTTTCAATTCACCCTTCTGCTCATTCCCCCCACCACTAATCTGTTCTCTGTATCTATGAGTTTGTGTTTTTTATTGTTGTTTTTAAGATTCTACATATAAATGAGATCACGTTATTTCTCTTTCTCTGACTTAGTTCATTTAGTGTAATGCCCTTAAGATCTATCCACATTGTTTCAAATAGCAAGATTTCCCTCTTTTTATGGCTGTATAGTACTCTATCGTGTATGTATGCACTACCTCTTCCGTATCTGTTCTTTAGTCCATGGATACTTAGGTTGTTTCCATGTGTTGGCTGTTGTAAATTATGCTGCAGTGAACATGGGGATGCACATATCTTTTCAAATTAGTGTTTTCATTTTCTCTGGATAAATACCCAGAAGTGGAATTGCTGGATCATATGGTAATTCTGTTTTTAATGTTTTGAGGAACCTTCATACTGTTGTCCATGGTGGCTGCACTCAGCTTTATTTTTCTTCTCCCTCTTGATACTCTTGGTCCCCATCCAAAGGGTTCCTTAATGAGTTAAGACCCTTATTCTTTGGCACAAGGGAATGGTGGAGTTTGTATTATTTTGAAGTAGATTCCAGACATCTTACTTTATCCAAAATATTTCAGTATTTATGTCTAGGAGATAAGGAATGTTTGAAGATCTGTATTCCTTTTTTTTTTTCTTTTTTTTTTTTTTAACGTTTATTTAGACGGATAGAGACAGAACATGAACAGGGGAGGGTCAGAGAGAGAGGGAGACACAGAATCTGAAACAGCTCCAGGCTCTGAGCTGTCAGCACAGAGCCCGACGTGGGGCTCGAACTCACAGACCGCGAGATCATGACCTGAGCTGAAGTCGGACGTTTAACCGACTGAGCCACCCAGGCGCCCCTCCTATTTCAAATACCCAGTCAGTATTCACGTTTGTAATTCTTTTAAGAATCTTTTTTTAAAAACTCAGTTGCTGGGGCACTTGGGTGGCTCAGTCGGTTGAGCATCCAACTTCAGCTCAGGTCATGATCTCTCGGTCCATGAGTTCAAGCCCCGTGTCGGGCTCTGTGCTGTCAGCTCAGAGCCTGGAGCCTGCTTTCAATTCTGTGTCTCCCTCTTTCTCTGCCCCTCCCCTGCTCATGCTCTGTCTCTCTCTCTGTCAAAAATAAATAAACATTAAAAAAAAATTAAAAAAAAAAACAAACAAAACTCAGTTTCTATATAAGGTACACAAATTATAATTGGCAATATGTAATTTTTAAAATTTTTATTTAAAAAATTTAAAAGGGGGGAAGGAGCACCTGGCTGGTTCAGTTGGTGGAGCATGTGACTCCTGATATCAGAGTTATAAGTTCAAGCCCTACATTGGACATAGAGAGTACTTTAATAAATAAACTTTAAAAAGTTGTATTGAGGGGGTGCCTAGGTGGCTCAATTGGTTGAGCATCTGACTCTTGATTTTGACTCAGGTTCATGATCCCATGGTCATGGGATCAAGCCTGTGTCCTGCTCCACACTGAGCATGGAGCCTGCTAGGAATTCTCCCTCTTCCTCTGCTGCTCTCCTCTGCTTGTGCTCTCTTTCTCTCCCTCTCTTTCAAATTAAACAAAAAATTTTTTATTAAAAATTTTTTTTCATAAAAATTTTTATGAAAAATTTTTATTTATTTTTGAGAGAGAGAGAGAGCACGAGCAGGGGAAGAGCAGAGAGAGAGGGAGACACAGAATCCGAAGCAGGATCCAGGCTCCGAGCTGTCAGCACAGAGCCTAACACAGGGCGCAAACCCATGAACTGTGAGATCATGACCTTAGCTGAAGTTGGATGCTCAACTGAGTGAGCTACCCAGGCACCTGCCCCGCCCCTACAATTTTTTTTTATTGAGGCTTAATTTACAGTACCTATTTTAAATGTAGAGCTTGTTGAATTTTGAGAAATGTAGGCTTGTTGTAACAACCACTACCATCGTAGTCATGATACCACAGTTTGTTTACTTATTTTTTTAAAGTTTATTTATTTTGAGAGAGAGTTGGGGGGGGGGTGCAGAGAGAGAGAGGGAGATAGAATCATAAGTAGTCTCCATACTGTCAGTGCAGACCCTGACGTGGGGCTCGAACCTACAAACCGTGGGAATATGACCTGAGCCAAAATCAAGAGTCTCATGCTTAACCGACTGAGCCACCTAGGCACCCCTGTTTATTTACTTATTAATGAACATTTTGATAATTGAAGTCTTTTAATCCATAGGTTTTTTAATGTTTAATTTTTAAATTTTATTTTAGAGAGAGAGAACATGAGTGGGGAGAGGGCCAGAGTAGGAGGGGGAGGGAGAGAGAGAATGAATCCCAAGCAGGCTCTGTGCTCAGAGCAGAGCCCAACTTGAGGCTCAGTCCCATGGCCCTGGGATCATGAGCCAAAATCAAGGGGCACCTGGGTGGCTCAGTTGGTTAGGCAGCTGACTCTTGATTTCGGCTCAGGTCATGATCTTGCGGTTTGTGGGTTTGAGCCCCACATCTGGCTCTGTGCTGACAGTGCAGAGCCTGCTTGGGATTCTGTCTCCCTTCCTCACTGCCCCCCTCTCCCCCCAAATAAATAAATAAATAAACAAACATTGAAAAAACGATTTAGAGAAATCAAAAAAGAAGTCAAATCAAGAGTCAGGTGATCAACCGAGTGAATCACCCAGGTGTCCCTAATCTGTAGGTTTATTATTTTTAATATTTATTTTTTGAGATAGCATGCGCACAAGCAGGGGAGAAGGCAGAGAGAGAGGGAGCGAGAATCCAAAGCAGTCTTCAAGCTGTCAGCACAGAGCTCAACTCAGGGCTCGAACTCACCAACTGTGAGATCGTGACCTGAGCAAAACCAAGAGCAGTTCAATTAACTGACTGAGCTACCCAGGTGCCCTGCTAATCTATAGGTTTTGTTTTTATTTTTATTTTTTGAGAGAGAGAGTGTGTGAGCAGAGGAGTGGCAGACAGGGAGACACAGAATCTGAAGCAGGCTCCGGTTTCTGGGCTGTCAGCACAGAGCCTGATGCAGAGCTCCAACTCATAGACCGTGAGATTGTGACTTGAGCTGAAGTCAGATGCTTAACCTACTGAGCCATTCAGGTGCCCCTAATAGGTTTTAATTTGGTTCTCTACTTACAACTTTATTTGTTGCTAACCAGGTTGATTGTTCTGTACAGTTTCTTGCTGTGTGAATTTTGCTGATAACGTTGTCTTTTGGTATATGTTAATATCACCTTTGTCCTCTGATTTTTTTTTTTATGAATAGAATTATATATATAAATATTTTAATAGGGGCACCTGGGTGGCTCATTTGGTTAAGTGTCCGAGTCTTTCAGCTCAGGTCATGATCTCAAGGTTTGTGAGATGGAGCCCCACGTCCTCTGCTAACAGTGCAGAGCCTGTTTGGGATTCTCTCTCTTTTCCTTGGGATTCTGTCCCTCCCCCGCTTGCCCTCAAAATAAACACTTAAGAAATAAAAATATTTTGATACTGTATTTCAATATAATCGGTTTTCTTTATTGTTCCGTGTATTTTAATTTCAATAATACTATTCTGAGAAAGGATTTATAGGTATCACCAGACCATCAAAGCATTCCAGGGCACAAAAAGGTTAAACATTGGTTTAATTTTTTTTTCTTTTTACGTTTTATTTTATTTTTTGAGGGAGACAGATTGTGAGCAGGGGAGGGGCAGAGAGAGAGGGAGACACAGAATCCAAAGCAGGCTCCAGACTCTAAGCTGTCAGCACAGAGTTTGATGGGGGGCTTGAACCCACAAAGTGTGAGATCATGACCTGAGCAGAAGTCGGATGCTCAACCTACTGAGCCACCCAGGTGCTCCAAGAATGATTTAACTGCTTTTTTTTTTTTTTTTTTTAAGTTTCTTCATTTTGTGAGAGAGTGTGCTTACACGTGAGAGAGAAAGGGCGGGGAGGGTCAGAGAGAGAATCCTAAGCAGGGTCCACACTGTCAGTGTGGAGCCTGACGCAGGGCTCAAACCCACAAACTGAGATCGAGAATCAAAATCAAGAATCTGACATTTAATCCACTGAGCCACCCAGGCTCCCCTTAAGTATTGATTTTAACTTTGACATAGAAAGGTTGAGCTGAGAAAGTTAAAATCTTCAAAAAACTTTGACTAGAAAGCAAAGGTTGTGTCCTGTGAATAGCTTGATTCCCACCCCTCCTTTTTTTTTTTTTTTTTTTTTTTTTTTTTTTTTGTGGTTGCATTCTTAGTGATTAGAACTGCTGTTTTTATCATGGGTTGTTTGTTTTGTTTTTCAGTTCTTACATTCCCTTCTTACCCCTGGTTTTAGCTTACGAATAATGGAATCTTTAGATTTCTAAGGTTGTTCTTTTAGTCAGGTTGAATTCTTTGAGTGATCTGAATTTCAGGCACATCCATAGTTAGAATTACATGCTGTAATAGGTACTGACTTCTTCTGGTGGGCCAGACTTTAGTCAGAGAAAACTAGGTTTGCAAAAATCTTAAGTTTATAGAGAGCACTTAAAATTCAGGTAGTATGTGATGCTGTATATAAAATAAGATGCTTTAAGTCTTCATTAACACATATATTAATCTAAAGTGGGTACATTTAATTTCTCCCAGAAACTCAGTGGGTGATTTTATAAGATTCCTAGGGTCTTTCCAGTTTAAGAAATCTTGTTATAGCTGTCATTCTTCCTTATGCATAAAGGTTACTGGAATGCTATAGTTTTTTTTTTTTTAATTTTTTAAATTTAATTTAACTTTTTAAAATCTTATTTCTTAAAATTTACATCCAAATTAGTTAGCATGTAGTGCAACAGTGATTTCAGGAGTAGATTCCTTAGTGCCCCTTACCCATTTAGCCCATCCTCCCTCCCACAACCCCTCCAGTAACCCTCAGTTTATTCTTCATATTTGAGTTTCTTCTGTTTTGTCCCCCTCCCTGTTTTTATATTATTTTTGTTTCCCTTCCCTTATGTTCATCTGTTTTGTCTCTTAAAGTCTTCATATGAGTGAAGTCATATGATTTTTGTCTTTCTCTGACTAATTTCACTTAGCGTAATACCCTCTAGTTCCATCCACGTAGTTGCAAATGGCAAGATGTCGTTCTTTTTGACTGCCAAGTAATACTCCATTGTATACGTGTGTACACACACACACACACACACACACACACACACACACACCACATCTTTATCCGTCCATCCATCGATGGACATTTGGGCTCCTTCCATACTTTGGCTATTGTTGATAGTGCTGCTATAAACATGGGGGTGTATGTGTCCCTTCGAAACAGCACACCTGTATCCTGTGGATAAATGCCTAGTAGTGCCATTGCTGGGTCATAGGGTAGTTCTATTTTTAGTTTTTTGAGGAACCTCCATACTGTTTTCCAGAGTGGCTGCACCAGCTTGCATTCCCAAAGAATGTTACAAAGTTTTAAAAAGCATATATTAAACTTCATTTGGATTATAAAAGAGTTTAACATCTACAAGTAGTGTTGTATCCATCATACAAAACATTGGTGTTATCAGTTACTTTGAAATGAATCATTCTAATGAGCTGTGCTCCTCAATCAAAAGTAGCCTTTCTGAGGCTCCATCAGTTGAGGTCCAACTTCGGCTCAGGTCATGATCTCGCAGTTAACGAGTTCAAGCCCCACGTTGGGCTCTGTGCTAACAACTGGGAGCCTGGGAGCTTGCTTCGGTTCTGTGTCTCCCTCTCTCTCTGCCCTTCCCTGTTCGAGCGCTGTCTCTCTCTCTCTCTCAAAAATAAAAACATTAAAAAAACCAAACAAACAACTTTTTGGGTCAAGACTTAAGTGGTATTTGTAAAGTTTTAAATAGTTTTAAATTATATTGCAGTGAATTTTTTAAATGGTGTATATGTTTTGTTACACCACTCTGAAGTATAGGGATATACTCTAGTTTTTCTTATCACCCACACCTCTCTATAAGTAGCGCTTTCCACAGTGGTTTTTGACACAGATCATCTTTTTCAGCATAGGTTTGCTTTGTCATTCTAAAAGTAGATGTATAAAAGGAACTTTCATCACAGCTTTGGGTCTCACGGGGTTATGACACTTGATTTCCCTTGTGTTGATCTTACTGGAAATTTTGTTTTAAAAATGTTTTTCTGGGGCGCCTGGGTGGCTCAGCCGGCTAAGTGTCCGTCTTCAGCTCAGGTCGTGATCTCACGGTCCGTGAGTTTGAGCCCCGCGTCAGGCTCTGTGCTGTTAGCTCAGAGCCTGGAGCCTGCTTCAGATTCTGTGTCTCCTTCTCTCTCTGCCCCTCCCCCCATCATGCTTTGTCCTTCTCTCTCTAAAAAATAAATAAACATGAAAAAAAATTAAAAACAAATGTTTTTTCTGAGTTTTTTTCCGAATGTTTTTATTCTTCCTAAAAGACTTCTTGTTTGTAGAAAAAGCTTTTTAGTTTTAGAGATTAACCAGATTAAAATGTTGACTGGGGAAGTTGGCACATTTAACAAAACGATTGGCATGGAGACTAAGGACTTATTTTTTTTTTAATTTGATGGGGTTAATTTCATGCCAAGGTTCTGTATTGGGAAGCATATTTACTTAAAAGTTTATAAAACAATGGAACTGAGCAAAAAAAAAAAAAAACAAAAAAAAAAACACCCAAAAACTATAGGCCTTTTAAGATGAAGGAGTGATACTGTGAGCTCATTTCCTAAATCTGAGAGTAGAGGTAGTCTTCAGAGTTTACAGAAATACTCATAATGGTGTATAAAAAAGAATATGGAATTTATGTATGTTAACAAAAGGTGGGATACGTTTTGTCTTGATTCTATTTTATCTTAGCAACCATGTAGTATGAAATAAGGATAAAAGTCACTAGTCAAGTGAAATATTGGAAGTATTCATAAATTTCCCAAAGTCGTTTTTTAAATTATCATTTTACTAAGAAGTTAGTCATAAGGTTAAAAATGAATTTCTTCTCAGCAGTTGTAAGTAATAGTCCTATTAAGTCAGGTAGGAAGCACGTTTTCAAAGAGCCCTTTGCGTTCTGACTAGGAATTCTTGATGTAGATTTTTGCTATTTTTTATTCTCTTGGCTTCTGCCACTTCAACTTTGTTCTCTCCAGCTTTCCCTTTTTTTCTTTTTCTTAAGTTTATTAAGGGAGGGAGGGAGAGGGAGAACCCAAGCAGGCTCTTTGCTGTCGGTGCAGAGCCCCACGCACGGCTCGATCCCAGGAACTGGGAGATCACAAACCAAGTTGAAATCGAGTCGGATGTTCAACCCACTGAGCTGCCCAGGCGCCTCAGCCTTCCCCCTCCCCTTTTTTTGTTAAACTTTTTAATGTTTTATTTATATGTGTATGTGTGTTAGAGCGAGCACGAGCGAGAGCGTGCATGAGCAGGAAAGGAGCAGAGAGAGATGGAGACCGAATCTGAAGCAGGCTCCAGGCTCTGAGCTGTCAGCACAGAGGACCCATGCGGGGCTCGAACCCATGAACCGCGAAATCATGACCTGAGCCAAAGTCGGACACTTAACCGAATGAGCCACCCAGGTGCCCCGGCCTTCCCTTTATTTTGATCAGCTTGCCTTGCTCCTTTTTCTTCACCTAACTGCTTTATTCATTGTCATTACTTTAAGAAATGGTTGATCATAAATAATCATTTGCTTCTATTTACAATTATACTTGAGCTTTCCCCAGAAAAGTCCTGTGTAAATCAGACACATTAATGAAGTTATTCATGAATTATTGTGAGAACAAATGTCCAGAAGTTAACTTGGTGGTCATCATATTCTTGCACTATATAATTTGATTCTTGCAGTACAGACTCCTTTCTCCTTTTCTCTAGAGAAAAACTTTATGAATTAGTTCTAAAATTGTCTAATAGATTCAGACTTCCTATTGATCTCACCAGTAGGATCTAAAGATTACAGAATCGGGGAGTCCGGCTGGCTCAGTTGGAGGAGTGTGTGACTCTTGATCTCGGCATCTTGAGTGTGAGCCCCATGTTGTATGTAGAGATTACTTAAATAAAAATGTAAAAAATAAAAATTTATAGAATCTTTGGAATTTTTTCTCATAATTGAATAATCTTTCAGAGGTGTACGTATTAGTTGAGCATTATCCTTTTGTTAAAAATTAAAAATTGTTAAAAGTTAAAATTTTGAATAAACTATGCCCACCGTGGGGCTTGAACTCAAGACCCTGAGATCGAGGTGCATGCTCTACTGACTGAGCCAGCCAGGCACTCCCTAAAATTAATTTTACTTAGTAAATAGTTTCTCATTAGATTGGTGTGAAATAATGCATTTTTTTCACTGACGTAATGATGCCTGTAATAGTTCTGAAGAATTTTGTCATTCAAGGCTTTACCTTGAAAACATTTTTCTCAAGAGTGAGTCATCAAATTTTCTTCTCTTTTTAAAAAAAATTTTTTTTTTTTCAACATTTATTTATTTTTGAGACAGCATGAACAGGGTGAGGGTCAGAGAAAGAGGGAGACACAGAATCTGAAACAGGCTCCAGGCTCTGAGCTGTCAGCACAGAGCCCGACGCGGGGCTCGAACCCACGGACCGCGAGATCATGACCTGAGCCGAAGTCGGACGCTTAACCGACTGAGCCACCCAGGCGCCCCAATCGAATTTTCATGTACAGCATTCTAGACACTCACCATGGATTAGGTTAACAAATGAGTATAGTTTTGTTGCTCGAATTAAGTTCTTCGGTTTTCAGGTTTTCTTAGACCCTCCTAAGTAGAACCAATAAATAGTTTTTCATATGTAAAAAGTAATCTGTGATCATAGCAGCATTATTCACAATAGCCAAAAGATGGAAGCAGCCATAGTGTTAATGACCCATGAATGGATAAACAGAAAACATACAATGCAATATCACTCAGCCTTAGAAAGGAAGGAAATTCTGACCCATGCTACAGATGGATGTACCTTGAAGAAGTTATGCTCAGTGAGGGAATCCCATGTCTGTGTGGATTTCCTGTATGTACACCTATTAAATTTGATTTTCACCTGTTTAAAAAAATTACGCTAAGTGAAATAAGGCAAATCTCAAACGGATAAATATTGTATTATTCTACTTATAGTAGGTACGTAAAGCAGTTAAATTCATACAAAGTGAAATGGTGGTTGCTTTGTTTTTTTTTACGGTTATAAGCAGTGTTGCAGTAAGCAATCTTGTATACTGTTTGCAGACACATGCAATTACATATACATGATCAATCCCTGTGAATGGAATTTCTGGGGATGTGTACTTAGTTCTAATCGATACTATAAAATTATCTTCCTAAGAGGTTTTCTAATTTATACTCCTGCAGAGAGTGGTATGAAATGGCTATTCTACTCAGGCTAGTACTTCGGTATTACTAATTTAGGTCTTTGTGTTATGTGGTACCTTTTTAAAAATTCAGATTTTTAAAATTCGTATTTTCAAAAGTTTGAGTGAAATTTAGCAACTTTTCTGAGTGTATTTCTTTTGTTTACTATTTGTGTGTATGTGCATATCTTATTTGTTTATTTTTATGTAATCTCCACACCCACTATGGGGCTTGAACCCCAAACCCCAAGATCAAGAGTCTCCTGCTCCACTGGCTGAACCAGCCAGGTGCCCCCATGTGTATGTGCGTATTTAAAAAGAACTTTATGTTAAAATATTTTGCCTGTTTTTTTTGTTGTTGGGGCCTCTGTCTCCCTTGATTTGTAAGAGCTGTTTGTATATTTAGGAAAACATTTTATTTCTCATGTGTTACAAGTATTTTCTCCCATTTTTTGACAGTATTTTGCTGTTAGGAACTGTAATTTTTATGTGGTTTATGTGGTATTTTTCTTTATGATTTAGAGGTTTTACCCCGGGGCACCTGGGTGGCTCAGTTGGTTAAGCATCCCACTCTTTTGGCTCAGGTCATGATCTCATGGTTTGTGAGTTCTAGCCTCCCTGCCTCTGTCAGGCTCTGTGCTCACAGCATAGAGCCTGCTTGGGATTCTCTTTCTCCCTCTTCTCTCTGCCCCTCCCCAGCTCTTTTTCTCTCTCAAAATAAATAAAGTTTAAAGAAAACAGAGAGGGGATCCTGGATGTCTCATTTTGTTGAGTGTCCGACTTCGGCTCACGTCATGATCTCCTGGTTCAGGTTTGAGCCCCACACTGGGCTCTGTGCTGTTGGTACAGAACCTTCTTCTGATCCTGTTTCCCTCTCTCTGCCCCAACCCTGCTCGAGTGCACGCACCCTCTTTCTCTCTCTAAAAAAAAAAAAAAAAAAAAAAGGTTTTACCCCATGTTGAAAGTCTTTCCCAGACCCAAGATTATACAACAAATTAATAGGTTTTTTTTGGTTTTTGTTTTTGTTTTTGTTTTTGTTTTTTTTTTTTTTGCTTTGCAGAGAGATAACACATATTGGCAAACTGTTACAAATCATTCTTCTCCTCCTCTTGTTTTTCTCCAGTCCTCCCCTCATCCCTCCAAGTAGAGAAGCATCTCTCAGGGTATTAGCTTTTTTTCTCTAGTGAGACTAGGGCTGTCTTTTGCTGGCTTTAGGGATTCTCAGTCTGTCTTTTGCCATCTTTAGTAATTATTTGTACTTAGGCAAAAGAAAGCGTGATTAAAACAAGAATATATTGTTTAAAAATAGCTTTAGATCTACTTTCTATATAAATTTATTTCACAGTAGATTTACTGAAGGAAATTCTGTGTCATTGTGACATGAAGGTGGCAGATAGTGGTTGTCATCAGTAGTGGGTTACTTATCTTCCCAGCCAGGCATACTTGAAATAGAAAATGTCTTCCGAGTGTGCCCAGTTATAGACAACACAGCATGCAGTTGATTTATGTTTACATAACAGATGCTCATGACTAAAGGAGATACAAAATCTTTTGTATTAAAGGACAGCGACAGGCACTATTTTATCATACATATATTTCTTATGACTGAGACAGCCAGGAGCTCCTATATTTTTTCTTTTATTTATTTTTTATTTTTATTTTAGAGAGAGGGGGAGAAGGGCACAGGGAGAGAGAAAATCTTAAGCAGGCTCCATGCTCAGTGCAGAGCCCAATGCCGGACTTAATCCCACGAGCCTGGGATCATGACTCAAGCCAAAATCGACACTCAGATGCTCGGGGCGCCTGGGTGGCTCAGTTGGGTAGAGTATCCAGCTTCAGCTCAGGTCATGAGCCCCACATCGAGTTTACTGCTGTCAAACTGTCAGCGTAGAGCCTGCTTCAGATCCTCTCTCCCTCTGTCTCTGCCGTTCCCCTGCTTATGCTCTCCCAAAAAACGTATATTAAAAAGAAAACAGAGAGATGCTCAACAGACTGGGCCATCCAGATGGCCCATCTTTTTCTTTTAGTAAGTTTTATTGAGATATAATCCACATTCCATAACACTCATCCTTTTTTTTTTTTTTTTTTAATTTTTTTTAACATTTATTTATTTTTGAGACAGAGAGAGACAGAGCATGAACAGGGGAGGGGCAGAGAGAGAGGGAGACACAGAATCTGAAACAGGCTCCAGGCTCTGAGCTGTCAGCACAGAGCCCGACGCGGGGCTCGAACTCACGGACTGTGAGATCATGACCTGAGCCGAAGTCGGACGCTTAACCGACCAAGCCACCCAGGCGCCCCCATCCTTTTAAAGTGTACAGTTCAGGAGTGCCTGGCTGGCTCATTCGGTAGAGCATGTGACTCTTGATCTCAGGGTAGTGAGTTTGAGCCCCTTGGTGGCTGTAGAATTTATGTACTATATATATATACATGTATATATGTGTACATATATGTACATATATGTGTATATATATAGGTATATGTATATATGTGTATATGTATCTTTAAAAAAAGGCATACAATCCAGTTGTCTTGAGTATAATCAGAGTTAGGCAACCATCACTACTAATTTCAAGAACATTTTCATTACAGCATAGTGAAACTCTACGTGCGTTAGCAGGCACTCCCCATTCTCCCTTCTCCTCGGGCCCTGGCAACCACTAATCTGCTTTATATTTCTATGAATTTGTCTGTTTTGGATGTTTCATATAATATATGGAATTATACAATACGTGACTGGTTTTTTTTCACTTAGCATAATGTCTTCGAGGCTCATCCCTTTCTGTGGCCAAACTGCATTCCATTGTATGGACATACGTATACATGCACATATACATACATCTATGTAAAAAAAATTTTTTTTTAATTTTTAACATTTATTAATTTTTCAGAGACAGAGAGAGACAGAGTGTGAGCAGGGGAGGGGCAGAGAGAGAGGGAGACATAGAATCCGAAGCAGGCTTCAGGCTCCGAGCTGTCAGCACAGAGCCTGATGCGGGGCTCGAACCCACAAACTGCGAGATCATGACCTGAGCCGAAGTCGGACGCTCAATGGACTGAGCCACCCAGGTGCCCCTATGTAAAAAATTTTTTTGTTCAAACCATTTATTGAGGGGTTTCAGGAGAAGGTGGAAAGGCTGGGAGGACAGTGAAATCCACACCATCATCCAGATGAGATCTGCCCAGCTTCATAGTCGCTGAGTGCCATATCATATATTTTTTTAGGTAATACATTTATTTATTTTTTAAAGTAAGCTCCATACCCAGCATGGGGCTTGATCTCACGGCCTCGAGATCAAGAGTTTCATGCTCCACTAGCTAAGCCAGCCAGGTGCCCCAACCTTTGCCCGTTCTTAAAAAAGATTTTTTTTAGGCTTTTTTTAATTTACTTTGAGAAAGTGAGCACACAAGCGGGGGGAGGGCAGAGAGAGAAGGAGAGAGAATCCAAGCAGGCTCTGCACTGTCAGCACGGAGCCCCTCTTGTGGGGCTAGAACTCCTGAACCGTGAGATCATGACCTGAGCTGAAATTAAGAGTCAGACGCTCAACCCACTGAGCCGCCCAGCCGCCCCTGTGTATTTTTAAACTGCATTCATTTTTAGGTTTAATTGTAAGAGCTCTTTACCAGATACATAGTTTGCAAGTATTATTTCCCTGTTTTTGTGGGTTTATATCAATTTTTGATATTTGTTTTTGGATAAAATAAGACCATTAACTTTTATCATTGTCATGCTAATAATGTAAATTTATTTTGTCATTCTAGGTCACTGTTAAAATTTAAGTTTTACTTTGGGCTTTAATTTAACTGTTATAACGAGACATGTTACAAATACCTTATTTGGCTATGTCCAAATTGTAGGCATTTTGGAATCTAAGTATGTGATTCTGAGTTATACACCACATTTAATGTGTTGAAATCTGGGGATATCAGTAATTGTGAATGAGGTAGCTTTAATATCTACCTCTGTTAAATTGATGACAAGCAATAGCTTTAATCTTAAAAGATTGGAATTGTACACTTAAAAATGGTTAAAATAACGACTGGCAGGCTCAGTCGGTAGAGCACATGACTCTTGATCTCAGAGTCGTGAATTCAAGCCCCATGTTGGGCATAGAGCTTACTTTTTAAAAAAATGGTTAACTTATATTGCATTTTATCACAATAAAAATGTTTTTTCACCCACAATTCTATAAGAAAAATGTGGCCAGCTCTAATTAGGTGCTCTTACAACATAACAAGTTGCTGAGGATTCTGTCTTAGGGATCGCCTGAAGTATTTCCAGTCACTGGTATAGGAAGTAAAAGTCTGACATAAGAGGGGAAACTAGCCTTTTGGTATAAATATAAGATCAAATGGGGGTTGATTTATAAATTAGCAATTCCTTTGTAAAAGTTACTGCTATGGAAAGATAATTAATGTGTTGATGTTACTGTGTTATTCCAGATAGTTTGGTAGTTGTAATGGATGTATTTATGACCCAACTGTCTGAGTTTGAAAGATGAATGATTTTGGATCTTTTTATAGTGTAAAAAACAAACACACGTTTTCTTGTC
The DNA here is from genome assembly GCF_024362965.1 of Panthera pardus. Lineage (NCBI taxonomy): Eukaryota > Metazoa > Chordata > Mammalia > Carnivora > Felidae > Panthera > Panthera pardus. The sequence continues at coordinate 95,142,348 of NW_026526666.1, read as the reverse complement.
TCTGCTATTGATTGATTGATTGATTGATTGAGAGACAGCATGAGCAGGGTAGAGGGGGCAGAGGGAGAGAGAAAAATATGAAGCAGGCTCCATGCTCAGCACCCAGCCTGATGTGGGGCCTGATCCCAAGACCCTGGCGTCATGACCTTAGCTGAAATCAAGTCAGATGCCCAACCGACTAAGCCACCTGGTGTCCCTCTTTTCTCTGCTATTCTAGGTAGCCTAACCAAGCTTTAATATTTATCTTTTAGGCCTTTTTATACCTTATGACATGTTCATTTGATCTTTGCTTTGTTTCTGTCTGTGCCTATTGGCCATTTGCTTTTGAATAAGCAACATGTTGGCCATAATGGGATGGAAGGGTGGGAAAGTGGGAAATACACAAAGCTATTGGTAGTTTGATAAAATATATAATGTTTGGAAAATGATATTTTGCATTTTACATGAGTAGATGTGTAGGTTAATTGCATGCCTCATCAGAGAAGCTGATATTCTTGTATATAATTCTATAACTCTTCCTTAAAAAATTTTTTAGTGTTTTTTATTTATGAGAGAGAGAGAGAGACACAGAGTACGAGCAGGGGAAGGGCAGAGAGAGGGAGACACAGAATCAGAAGCAGGCTCCAGGCTCCCAGCTGTCAGCCCAGAGCCCAACGCGAACTGCGAGATCATGACTGAGCTGAAGTCAGAAGCTCAACAGACTGAGCTACCCAGGCACCCCATAATTCTATTAACTCTTACCTGGGATAGCAGGACAACATTGAAGCTTTAGAAGGGATCTCTTTACCTGAAAATGCAGAAGTAATGTTAATAATCATAAAAGACTCAGAGGGGATCTTTTAACTCTAGGAGTTAACTGGGCAAAGTAGATGTAGAATTTGATTGTATTTTCTAAGCGGAGTGGACCTGTTGTCTTGTTTCAAAAATGACTTGGGGAGGATTGTTTTCTGTAGTAGGAGGCTTTGTGTGAAAAGGAAGTACTGTATGTGGCTGTTCTTTACTATTGCTTATTGGTAGGGTCTGTTGCAAAAACTAGGATTAAAATTAATCATTGAATTTTAATGGTAACCCAGCCATTAATGGTTGAGTACAGTGCCTTCTTGGAAAGAAGAGGTATTGAGAGAATTCATTGGGTTTTAGCATACTAATGTCTTTAGCTTTATGTAATGGTGTTGCTTTGGAAATTATAGAGTAAGCTTCTTGTAGAGTTGATAAAAACAGTTTAGAATAGGAGGACTCTTCACCTATCAGGACTAAATTATAATTAAATTCCCTGAGACTGGGGATCTTTGTTTTGCTCCCTGATATGCATCAAGTGCCTAGAACAGTACTTATTAAAAAGCATATAATTAATTGAATTGGGTTCCTAGTCTCTTATACTCCCATGCTTTTCCTCAACTATGTCAATATTGCTTTCTAATGTGAGCTCTGAGGCCATTAATTCAGTGAAATTATATTCTTCAAGGAACTGCTAACGATGGTCAGTGCTTGTTACATAAATTGTCCATTGCTGAAAGGAGACCAAACATTTCACCAGACCCGGTTATTATTTTGGATAACTTTTTTTTTTTTTTTTTTTTTTTTTTTTAAATTCTAAGTAGGCTTCACACTCAACATGAGGCTTGAACTCATGACCCAGAGATCTTAATAAGAGTCTTATGCTCTACTGATGGAGCCAGCCAGGTGTTCCTCTTTTGGGTGATTTTTACATTGACTCTTAAAAATTCAGAAGAATACAGTGTGTGTTGATAAATTTAATATTTTTTAATTTTGAAGGTTTTTGACCAACCAGAAACCAATTTAGTATTGTTTTTTGACCGGTTTTGAAGACAGACCTATAAGATTGTTATATACTGCAGCTTATAACCATCAAACACAATTTATTAGCTTTATGTTCTCATTTATTTTAAACAGTTTCTCTTAATTCTTTAAAAATTATAAATGAGATAGTAACACAACCAGTGACCCTGTAATCTTAGAAAAAGTTATTTTGTATGTATTACTGGAAAATACTCCATAGGTTCTCTGAAAACCTGTATCTACTGCTTGATATAGTTCAGAAAGGAAACAGTGTCTAATTATGGTTTGATTCTTTTTTTTAATTAGTAAACGTCAGATAAATGTCGCATCTTGATACTTGAGGAATACTTGAAAACTGTAGGAAATGTGTTGTTTCAGAAAGCGTAGACAAAAGTCAGGATGTTGTATTTACCAGTTGAGTGTTCATGGTATGAAGAGTTGGCTTTTTTTTTTTTTTTTTTTAATTTGGAAATTTCCAGTCTTCACATTGTAGAAGAGTAATATAGAATTGTAATATCTGATTAAGTTCTCCTTTGTTAAATTGGAAGATAGATTTGTATGTGTTTTCTTTCCAAAATGTGCTTTCCTTAATATAAAAATGATAGAGGGGCACCTGGGTGGTTCAGTCAGTTGAGCTTTCCGCTCAGGTCATGATCTCCTGGTTGGGTTCAAGGGATCAAGCTCTGCATTGGGCTCTATGCTGACAGCACAGATTCTCTGTCTCTGTCTCTCCCTTCCTCCCTCTCTCCCTTCCTCCCTCTCTCCCTTCCTCCCTCTCTCCCTCCCTCCCTCTCTCCCTCCCTCCCTCTCTCCCTCCCTCCCTCTCTCCCTCCCTCTCTCCCTCCCTCTCTCCCTCCCCTGCTTGCACAATGCACACACACTCTAAATAAATAGATAGATAGACAGATATTTAGAAAAAGAATAGAGATGGTGAGCCCACCTTATCTGCATTATCTGTACATTATCTGGTCCCTCTTTCAGTATTGCATTTAGCTCTTTATTATTCAAGACATAAGCTTAAACATTTGTTTTCCTTGTATTATTCTTCGGCTAACTAACTTTTTTTAATGGGGAGTTGCTTCTCTCTGCTGCTTCCCTCTTTTTTCTTTTTTAGTAGAAAAGCCTATGTATGCATCCTTCTGTTTAGTGATAAACTTTGTGGGTGTGGTAAAATATACATACTATAAAATTATTTTAACCATTTTTAGGTATACAGTTCAGTGGCATTAAGTACATTCACAGTGTTGTATATAACCATCACCACCATCTATTTCTAGAATTTTTTCATCCCATATGGAAATTCCATACCCATTAAGCAATAACTCCCATTTCCCCCTTCTCCCAGCTCCTGGTAACCTCTATTCTACTTTCTGTTTTGATGAATTTGCCTATTCTAGATACCTCATACAAGTGGAATCATAAGGTAATATTTTCCCATTTTGTCCAACTTATTTCATTTAGTATGATGTTTCAAATTTTTATCCATGTTGTAGCATGTATCAGAACTTTGTTTCTTTTTACATCTCTCTTTTTTTTTTTTTTTTAAGTTTATTTTTAAGAGAGAGCGAGCAGGGGAGGGGCGGGGAGAGAGAAAATTCTAAGCAGGCTCCATGCTGTCAGCACATAGCCCAACACGGGGCTTGAACTCTCACAAACCATGAGATCATGACCTGAGCCGAAATCAAGAGTTGGATGCTTAACTGATTGGGCTACCCAGGTGCCCCATCTTTTTATGTCTTAATGTACTATTCCATTTATGTGTATTTCACATTTTATTAATTCATTGGTAGACACTTGGATTGTTTCCATCTTTTGACTGTTGTGAATAATGCTTCAGTGAACACTGCTGTCTGCATAATTATTTGAGCACCAGTTTCCATTTCTTAAAGGAGTGGAATTGCTGGGTCATATGGTAATTCTGTGCTTAGCTTTTTGGGAAAATGCCAAACTTTTCCACAGTTGCTGCACCATTTTACAGTTCTACCAGCTCTGCACTAGATTTCAAATTTCTCCTCATTCTTGTCAACACTCGTTCTTCCCCCCGCCCCCCCCCCCCCTTAAATAGTCATCCTGGTGGGTGTGAAGTGGTATCTCGTGGTGGTTTTGATTTGCATTTCCCTAATGACTAATAATTTCGAGCATATTTTACTGTTTATCTGCCATCTGTGTGTCTTCTTTGTTGAAGTGTTTTGCCTATTTAAAAAAAAATGGGTTGAGTTATAAGGTTTTTTGTATTCTGGATACAAGTCCTTTGTCAGATATAATGGAAGGTATTATTTAATGTTTGTATTTTGGAAAGAAAAGGACGATTTCAATTTCAAACAATTTTTTCCCAAATTAAAAAGATCCTTTCATTACTTCATTAACAAATAATTTTGTTACTTTTAGTTCAGTTGCCGGATGAAATTGAGTTTTAGGGTTATGCTTCCCTTGTGAGAGATAGTAACTTAAATCATACTACAGGATGTAAAGAGGAAAGTTCTGCTTTCTGATAATGTCAGCTTCTTCAAGGGAAGTGTAAAATTATGATTTTGGGTTGTCAGCAAATACGAATGCTATATTTAAAAGTGCTGTGCCTGCCTTTCTAAAATGCCAAATTACAAGTACATAAAACATAATTAACTCCTAATGAAATTTGTAGAAATTTCATGACTTTTAAAATTCCAAGTCCTTGTATTTCTTATATATATGCTTCAAAATATAAAAGGTGTCGTAAAATTTTTCTTTGCAAACAATGATTTTTTAATAAAATGGGAACATATGGTCTATCAAAAGATTTTGTCAAATGTATTAATTTGTATGAAAAACAATTCTAACTATGCCTAAATTATGTTTTAATAGTTTTAACCTCCTGAAGAAATTAAATAGCAGAAAACTGCATTAAAAAAATTTGACACTGGGGGCGCCTGGGTGGCGCAGTCGGTTAAGCGTCCGACTTCAGCCAGGTCACGATCTCGCGGTCCGTGAGTTCGAGCCCCGCGTCAGGCTCTGGGCTGATGGCTCGGAGCCTGGAGCCTGTTTCCGATTCTGTGTCTCCCTCTCTCTCTGCCCCTCCCCCGTTCATGCTCTGTCTCTCTCTGTCCCAAAAATAAATTAAAAAACGTTGAAAAAAAAAAAAAATTAAAAAAAAAAAAATTTGACACTGGAAAATAAGTAGACACACAAAATAATGGATTTATTTTACCTTTAAGATATGAAATCATCTCATTTTTTCATTAAGACCATTTTCACTTATTGAGTTAAAATGAAATCTAAAGTAGCTGTTATCAGTTTCAATTTTTACTTTAATAAACATCTTTAAAGATTTCTAAGTAACATTGAACAATCTTAGGTTTAATATCTTTTTTTAGGATGTGAAAATTCCTAAAACTTCTGAGAGATTCATTTCAGCTGTTTCTTGAAGGGGAAAAGTAATTTAGTAAATACTATGTTTAAGAAGTGAGAACAATAAAATGGTTAAAACATCCGTGAACTTTTGGGGTTCCTGTCTGGCTCAGTCAGTAGAGCTTTTATGACTCTAGATCTCAGGGGTCATGAGTTCAAAGTTCCGTGTTGGTATAGAGCTTACTTTAAAAAAAAAATTTGTAGGGACGCTTTACTGGTTCAGTTGGTTAAGTCTCCAACTCTTAAATTAGGCTCAGGTCATGATCTCGCCACACCAGGCTCTGTGCTGGGCTCTGTGCTAGACACGGAGCCTGCTTAAGATTCACTCTCCCTCTGCCCCTTCCCTGCTTGTGTGCATGCTCTTTTTCTCTCATTCAAAGAAGGAAAGATTTTTAAAAATGTGTACATTTTTGCCCCAGGAAAGAAAAATGTGAGTGTGAAAGCCGTTCCAAGTGTCACTTTGCAGTTCCTCCCATGTTCATAGACAATGTAAATTGTCTAAAAATATGAAACAAATTCTCAAAAACTGTTTTTGGAAAATTATTCCTATGCAACAATAATGTTGGTTTTATTTTTTCCAGATATGGCCGCGTGGAAAGTGTCAAAATTCTCCCCAAGAGGGGATCTGAAGGAGGAGTGGCTGCCTTTGTGGATTTTGTGGACATCAAAAGTGCACAGAAAGCTCACAACTCAGTCAACAAAATGGGAGATAGAGACCTACGCACGGATTATAATGAACCAGGCACCATTCCGAGTGCTGCTCGGGGATTGGATGATACAGTTTCCATAGCATCTCGTAGTAGAGAGGTTTCTGGGTTCAGAGGAGGTGGTGGAGGGCCTGCTTATGGCCCCCCACCATCACTTCATGCACGAGAAGGACGTTATGAGCGGAGACTTGATGGGTAAGTTCCAAGGTTTCTGTAGGCAGGTATTTTGTATTTGATATGGTGAGAAACAGAAACTCATATTTAGGGGCCCCAGATGGATTTAAAGTTTTGGGCATTCTCAATGTTTCCTATTTTGGGTTGGAAACGGAAGTGATTTCTTCCCAGTGGCTGGTATCTTGTGGAATCGTAGAGGATATTTCCTGCAGCTGGTTGGATATCTACTCCTGAGATGTAAAGTGGTGGAAGATTTTGTATGGCAGTATCATTTTTGGAGTTACCTGTCTTCTAGAGTTAACTATTCCTTCTCTTGGATAATGTGAAGGCCTTCCTTGGATATATCTCTGCTATCTGATGGAGCTATTTGGCTACAGATTTGTGGTTGTACTATATGGAATATATCTGGAATATTAGAGCCTACAGATTCTTTTAGAAGTTGATATCTGCTTCTCAATTTTCACTACATAAAGTGTACGAACGAATTGGATTGTCACAAAAAAACCTAGCAGACCATAATGATTCAACCGCTTGGATTCTACAAACAATACTTTAATCTGGAAATCTGTACTTGGATGAAGAAGAGTGAAGGCACTGTTTGATTTTTTTCCATTTTGGATCTACACAGTTTCCATGTTGGAATTATACTCCTTGATGGAATGGGGGAAAATTGAGATAATGAATGTTTCTAAATCTTGGAATATAGCCATGCTTTTCTGATTGCTGGAATGTATGGGATGTCATGCAGTCAAGATTCCATTAGCCCAGGGGAAGAGGATTACTGTTTTGTTTCTTAAACAAGTTGCTGTCCAATTAAAGGTACTTTAGCCTTGAACACATGGTGACGATCAGTTGTGGATACAGCAATCAAAATTGACTGTGCTGGATGGCTACAAAGGTGAACTATTGGCGAACAACTGTTACTTCCTCATTTGGTGGAATCCTAGAGATATTTCCTCTTCTGTCAGCTGCCTGATTCATACTTAGGGCTGGAAATTTTTATAAATGTGGATGAATTTATAATTGTCTGCTATCTCAAGAAAGAAGTCTGGGGGTTTGAGAGTTACAGTTTGTCTGGGACTACTTGCTTCCAGTGGAATTATTTTATCTGGTCACTAAGATTTTTTTCCTTGTGGTTCATCTAAATATCATTTGACACCCTTGCCCATTAAGAAGGTGGATTACCCCCATAAGAGGGGCCAAAATTGGGGAAGTTATGTTCACAATTCTCTCCCTAGATTTAATTGGGATTATAGGTCGTGTTTCCACACTTGGAAAAGGTTGGTATGTCCTGACCTGTGTATATTAGCCCCTCTCCTAACCCAAGTCAAACTCTCTCTTTTTTTTCCCCCCACTAACTCTAGAAGTATTTAGTACTAATAGATGAATCAAAGAATAGCTATTAGATTTCAGCTCTGCTAGCTCTTGTGCCTGCCTTCTGTATCTTCCTAATGGATAAGAACTTCGCATATTTATAAAATATCAGCTGTAGAAGTAATTCTCCTAGAACTATTGCTTATTGCTTCTGGTATATCATTAATAACAGCTTTTACCAATTAACATTTGATAGGGTGCTAATTGAATTATTTGTGAAATTTTCTCTTTAAATCTCAAAGGAAACCCTATTGTTTGTTAGGCATTGAAATATCTATCCAAATGCCAGCAATGTAGCAAATTTAGAAAGGAGAAAGTTATTTAATACATTTAAAAAGGAAAGATATTACTGAATTTTTTGCCATGCCAGTTGCTTTACATCGTAGCAGCAAATAGCAAAAACAGCCTGGGAAGGTATGGTTGCTACTAAGTGAAATGGTGGCTGTAAATGAAGATTAGTGGAGAGATAAGGATCTATGTATATATTGGGGGCATAGTATTAGTTTTAAGATTTTTTTTCAGATCCTAATTCTTCTGTTTCTTTCGTTATTCCTTAATGCTTTGATAGATTAATCCAAAGATAAGGTTGAGAAGAAACTCTCAAATTCAGATTCAAGTAATGAAATAAATGGTCTTTTAGGAACTCAGGAAATGAGTTCTGGTTTCCTACAAAAGTAGAAAATGTTAAGATTTCTTCATAGGATTAGAATTTGTTTTTAATATTAGCACAGAATTGCATGTGTGTAATGGAACATATGCAACAACAGTTTTTGTAACCGTAGGTTGGCAAATATTCTTGTCCGACAAAAAATACCTTTAAGTTAAACCATTGCTGATAGCAACCTTCGAATATCTTACAGTTCCCAAAATTGGCTAATTTCATCAGAGGCAATTTGAGTTTAGCTAAAACCTAAGAGAACATATTTCCTGTAACCATTAAGTACAAATATTAACACGTCGAATCATGGAATAGGCGTTTTAAAAATTCTGTAGAATTTGATAGCACCATGAGATAAAATAATGTTTATCCTTTAATTAAATTTGCCATAGAATAGCATGTGTCAACCCATCATTTTGATATCCTAAGTGGTTTTCTTTTTCTTTTAAGATTCCATTTCTGTTATTAAATGTGATTGCTTGGGCACAGCAATTTACATAATCTAGTAGTTTTTATAATTACCCAAGAAGTCAAAAGTGAGAAAAAGTCACACTTAAAATTTTTTTCTGGACTTTTTTGAAAATGCCCTCTTACTGCTGGGACATACATTGCAATAGGGCTTTCATGTCTGTGTTAAAATGTATCATGGAAATTTTGCCTAAAATAAATTTGCTAAGTAAGTAAAAGTTTGGTGTATATTATAATCAGATGGAAGTATTGAAAACGTTGATATTAAAATGGTAGTCTTTTCTTGTTCCATTTAACTACAAGTGAAAAGGAGATGGTATATGTATATTTCTGTATGTAAGCCAGAAAATCCCTAATAAAAAGAGCAGCTGACTTGCAGAACACTAGTCATGAAAGCCCGATATACACAATGATTGCTCAGCTGTGAAGGTAATATTTGGAGTCAAGTAAAATGTTAAGCTTGGTAGTATTTGCTTACTAAGTAGGTTAATGCTGTTTAGAAAATGACCAGTTGCAGACAGACAATGCTGAAGTGAATGTTTGCATGACTTGCTTTTAGTTTTGCTTGCCCTTTTCTGATTGATTAAATATTTTTCCCCCCTCCTAAATGCAGGGCTTCAGATAACAGGGAGCGTGCTTATGAACATAGTGCCTATGGACACCATGAACGGGGGACGGGAGGATTTGATCGGACAAGACATTACGATCAGGATTACTATAGAGATCCTCGCGAGCGGACTTTACAACATGGGCTCTATTATACTTCTCGGAGTCGAAGTCCAAACCGTTTTGATGCTCATGACCCCCGATACGAACCTAGGGCTCGGGAGCAGTTTACACTGCCCAGTGTGGTACACAGGGATATCTACAGGGATGATATTACCCGGGAGGTACGAGGCAGAAGGCCAGAGCGGAATTACCAGCACAGCAGGAGTCGGTCACCACATTCATCCCAGTCTAGAAATCAGTCTCCTCAGAGGCTGGCTAGCCAAGCGTCTAGACCCACAAGGTCCCCTAGCGGCAGCGGCTCTAGGAGTAGATCCTCCAGTAGTGATTCAATCAGCAGCAGCAGTAGTACCAGCAGTGACAGGTAGGTTAACAGCCTTTTGTTATAACAGACAAGCTGTTGAATAAATTGTCACAAATTCTCAACAATCAGTGGTAATGATTTGTAGCATAGTAATATTTTTAAAAGTAAGTAATCTTGGATCATGTACGAATGAAGAAGCTTTGATTAGCGGGTGGCCATTGAATTCATTCTGTCTGATAACTGAAATTAAGCGATTTGCAAATACTGTTTCATGTTTCAGATGCTCAATATTAAAATGGCCAAAAGAGGCAGAAAAATGGTAACTTTAGCTGAATGAAGTAAATCCTGTGCCATTGAAAATGTGGTATCTCTACAGTTTTTAATTGCTTGGGTATATAATGCTAACTTATTTCTATTATTTTGGTTGGAAATTCATAAAAGCTGTTTGGTTAAAGATGTATTGGTGAAATATATTGTTGACACATTTAATATCAGTGAATAAATGAACTTATGAATACCTTTTAACTAATTTTAACAACAAAGTGGTAGCCAATTATAAACTCAAGTAGAAAAGCTTTCTTTAAACGCAGGTTGTAACTTAGCTGTTCACTAAGGCTGAGGGAGCTAATTTCATTAGTTGGGAATTTTTTTACAAAGGAGTTTTACCCTAAAGATGAAAATAATAACTCGAAGGTAAACTTAACAGGAAAGAGCTTAGAAGTTTATCATAGATCTAGGTAGACAGTAGAGCTTATTACTCATTTTAATAATCTTGGACATGTTACTTGGACAAGTTGCTCTCTGTGCCTCAGCTTCCCATCTCTTATAAGAATCGTGCTTTAAAATTATGTGAGGATTAAAATGAAAGAATGTATTTCACATGCTGAGCTTGATGCCTCTATATATTTAATAAATGCTGCCTTTAATAATTGCTAGCTATTATTATTCAGTTGATAATCTTTAATCATTTCCCATTTCCAGTTACTGTTTTTCAATCTATTTGTCACAGATATCGTAGTTTTATATTTAGGTGGTATATATTTTAAATTTACAGGATACGAATTTTTTGACCTGATTAAAATGCCCAGATTAATTATTTCTCTTTTAGTATTGCCTGCTTAGAATTAATTTAAGAAAAGTAAATGATCATGTAATTGGGGAAAATTAGGTTCTGGCTCCACATTTGCAGCCTCTGTCAAGGATGAAAACCCTTATCTTTCAGCTCTCACATGGATGAAAACCCTTAACTGGGGTGCCTGGATGGCTCAGTCAGTTAAGCGTCTGACTATGGTGTCAGCTCAGGTCATGATCTCATGGTTTGTGAGTTGGAGCTCATTGTCTCTCTTTCTCTCTCACCATGCCCCTCCCCTGCTCTTGGTTGCGTTCTTGTTCTCTTGTTCTCTCTCAAATAAACATCAAAAAGAAAAAACCCTTAACTTCTCTTGAGTTTATGTTTGGTATATTGTTGAGTTAAATGATTGACTAGATTCATTTGAATTCTTTTTTTTTTTTTTTTTTTTACTGTTTATTTTTGAGAGAGTGCAAGCAGGAGAAGGGCAGAGAGAAGAGGACAGAGGATCTGAAATGGGCTCTGCTGACAGCAGCGAGCCCAGTGTGGGGCTCAAACTCATTAACTGTGAGTGAGGTCATGACCTGAGCTCAAGTCAGACACTCAGCCGACTGAGCCACCCAGGTGCCGTGAGATTCATTCAAGTTCTATAAGCTGATTATAAAGTCTTGTCATGTCCCACTTTCTCCTACATGGAATTAAAGTGTTTAGGTTTTAGTCATTTTCCATAAACCTATCTCATTAAAGGGATGCCATGGCATTTTATTGGGTCAAAACGAAACATCATTTAGTGCCTTCAGGATTGTACTTAGTGGGAGTGATAGTGGTTTGGTATCTAACCCTTAGCATTGTAGGCTCAAAAGCTTGAACCCAGAGGTCATCTGATCAATTTGGTGGAGTTAATTCTTGTTTATATAAGCAAAAGGAGCAGTTATATGCTTCTGAATGTTTACAGTCAGAAAGATAACTGCCACAAAGGCAGGATGAGCTTAGAAAATCTACAGGGGTACTAAATTACAATCAGTAGAAGATATTTCCTCCTCTGTCACCTGCCTGATTCATACTTGGGGCTGGAAGTTTTTATGATTTAGGGGTATGAGGGATGTGTAGGATTTTAACAAGAAGAGGTGAGTTTTAGGCTAGACAGGGAACATTGTGGGCTGAAGGAACAACCTGAAGAGGTACAAGTGGTGGAAGAATGTTTTACAAACAGCAAATAATTTAGAGTGACTTAGCCATGATAATGAATTTGGGTTTGATTCTTCATGCAGAGATGAGTGGTTGAAAGATTTTGAGAAGGGAGATAGTTTGTTGAGGTCTGTGCTTTAGAAGGGCATTTGGTGACTTAGAATAGGAAAGGCAGAGATTGCAGTTAGGAGCCTATTTCAGTAGTTTGGAAAAGGAAAACTTGGACTCTGAGAATGCCTAAGTTGGGAAAAGCAGGAGAGACACAGTAAGAATCAGATTATGTTGATTTGTGGAAAAACAGAATGAATTTTTTGGAGATGGGACTCAGTGATGGACCTTTTGATGCTATCCTGTGAGAACAGGACCAGGTCTTCCTTTGTGCACACCACAGAGCCTAGTATATTGTCTGTCTCAAAGTACATGTTCAATAAATAGTTGAAATACTTGGTTACAGTTCTTAGTTAACACAGGATAAAGCAAAATTGTTGTAAATAGCTAAAAGATTTGATGCTGTGATTGAAACAAGTGTGGGAAATTCTTTTGGTGTGCAGAGCATATCTCTTATCCCTGGGTTCAGCCTCCTTTTTATCAAATGCCTTCTTCTCCTTTACTATTATGTTGACTTCAGAGTGCAGTATTTTGAGATGTTATATAGATTCACAATGTTCAATTTCCTTTTGGAAGAAATAAGTTCTTTTTTCTAATCTTTAAAACTTTATGACTGTGAAACTATGACCTTCCAAGGTCTTTAAAAATGTTTAAGATTAACATTTTGTAGTAGATAAAATATAGTTCAGTTCTAGCTATAGAAACAAGCTTGTATTCTGTCTGCATGACATGGAAAGTTAATCACTCTCCATCCCCCTTAATTGTTAGAACTTTGGTGAACAGATTCCTAGCAGTGCATTTCAAATGAGTAAACATGGGATTAATAGCAGTTTGGTTGTGAAGTCTTTATGAATGACACACCTACAGTTTCTGCATAACTGTTATCAGTATTTAACTGGTGAGAACTGGGATTTAATGGTATAAAAACTTCCATGTGGGAACACCTGGGTGGTTCAGTCAGTGTGTCCAACTTTGGCTCAGGTCATGATCTCAGTTTGTGAGTTCAAGCCCCGCATTGGGCTCTGTGCTGACAGCTCAGAGCCTGGAGCCTGCTTTGGTTTTTGTGCCTCCCTCTCTCTGCCCCTACCCTGCTCGTTCGCTCACTCACTCTCTCTCTCTCTCAAAAAAAAAAAAAATTAAAAATTGAAAAAAAATTTTTTTTAATTAAAAAATAACTTCCCTATGTGCAGCCCTATGATGCTCTGTCTCTTTCTCTGTCATGGTTTAGGAAGTCACTGTTCCTTCCAGCAGAAAATTTTAAATATGTAAATTCCATAAAAGCATTTATTTTCAAAGTCCTGATTGAACTTGAACATACTTTATTTCTATAGTTTCTTTTTCCTATCATGTTAATGAATTTTCTTTAATAAAGGTTAAGGGAATTGAAGAAGAATTTATGGAACTTAAATTAGTTCATAAACTTTCCCAATAATCTTAAAGTTTTTTTTTTTTTATGTTTATTTATTTTTGAGAGAGAGAGAGAGAGAGCAAGCATGAGTTGGGGAGGGGCAGAGAGAGGGAGAGAGAGAATCCCAAGCAGGTTCAGCACTGTCAGCACAGAACCAGATGTGAGGCTTGATCTCATGAATTGTGAGATCATGACCGGAGCTGAAACCAAGAGACAGATGCTTAATTGACTGAACCACCCAGGTACCCCTTAAAGTAGGTTTTGATTGTGCTTTGTTTCCCAGTTGTTTACTTCAATCACAACCAAAGATGATTGGCCTAGCTTAGGGTCCCTGAACTTGGATCAGGAAAATAACATCTTTTCACTTACTAGTAACATATAACTGAAATTAAGTATTGCCTCCCATTATGAAAATAGGCATCAAAAACCAGTGGTACTAACAGTATGAGTTACTTTGTTACCAGTATAAATCCACAGGTAATTCTGCAGGTATCTCAGAATTGGGCTTCTAGTCATCATTACTGGGAAGCAGTTATTAAACTCAATGTTAAGTATTGTAATTTAATGTCAATGAAGACATTACTATACCACAAAATTTAAATCTTTTAATAACCATGTCAATATAATTGTTTTCCCTTTTATTCCTATTTACTTTACTTCATGTATTTAGAAACACTATTTGAAAACTGGTATATAGACTTCACCAGATTGCTGAAAGGGTATCCTGGCAGTTAGTTGTTGATTTTACACCTTACAGAAGTTTACTGAATGAATGAGGGGGAAATGGATGAAAAGGGTAAAAGGAGAGAGTTGAGATTTGGATAATCTGAAACATTTTCTTATTCCATTCCCTCCTATTCAATAGATTACTTCTCTAAATCTCTTTTTAGTATAAAGTTAACTTTTGAATTTACATTCAGCCATCTATTTAACAAATATTGTGTTGTGCACCAGATCTATAGAATAAGATGGTTTGTATGGAGCCCCAAGAATAAAACTAGTTTATTTTATTTATATATTATCAAAGCTTGCGTGCTAGCTTCTATCCATCCATCCATCCATCCATCCATCCATCCATCCATCCATCTATTTTTAGTAATCTCTGTACCCAGCATGGGGCTCAACTCTCGACCCTGAGATCAGAAGTTGCATGCTCTTCTGATTGAGCCAGCTAGGTGCCCCAAGAATAGAACTAGTTTAGATTAAGCATTTGCAATGGCTAATCCAAAACAAAAACTATGTATGTGTCTAATTAAGAGCTAACATGTGAAATTTTATTAATCTGGGTGTATGGCTAGGTGCATCTTTTCAACTTTCCAAAGGCAGCCCCATCCTCTCCCTTAAAAGCTTTTTGGGCTCTGGTCAACCTTTGCCTTTTTGTTCTTCTGAACTCTGTTGGTTTGTCTTTCTAAATATGTCCAGTAACTACAGATTTTAATTCTTTTTAGTCACAAAAATAGGTATTTAGGTGGAAAGAAAATGAATATAGTAGTAAGCAAAGAAAACTGCATGAAAATAACTAGCAGATAACATCTCATTGTCTCTTTTCTCTTTGTGGCTTTTGGTAAGCCATGTGGCGTTAAATTGTGCTTAGTTACCTGTTTGAATAAATCTGAATATACGGCAAGCTTTTTTACCTATATAGAGTTTTAAAATTAGAATAAGTTGATTTAGAAAATACCTGTGAAATTTCATGGTTTTTTTTTTTTTTTGGTATAGTTAGTACATTACTAGAATTTTTTTATGTTGTCATAGTTGGAAGATTTTTTTTTTTTTTAAGTAGGCTTCATGTCCACTGTGAGATTTGAACTCACAACCCTGAGATCAATGACTCTGAGATCATGAGTCACATGCTTTACTAACTGAGCCAGCCAGGTGCCCCCATAGTTGGAAGATTTAAGGAAGAAGCTTGGGGACAGCAAAGGGGAAGACAGAGAGAGATACTCTTTTTTTCTTACATTCTAGAGCAGGAAAACTGACATTTGTGGTGTTTATTTAAAGTAACGAGAAAAGCCTATAGAACTTAGAACAGCCATGGGTGGCTCAGTGGGTTAAGTGTCCAACTCTGGGTTTTGCCTCAGGTCATCATGTCACAGTCTTGAGACCTTGTCAGGCTCTGTGCTGACAGTGCGGAGCCTGCTTGGGATTCTTTCTCTCCCTCTCTGTCTATCCCTCCCCTACTCGTTCTCTCGTGTTCGCTCGCTCGCTCGCTCTCTCTCTCTCTCAAAATAAGTAAATAAACTTAAAAATAAAAGAACTTAGGGGAGGCTGGGTGGCTCAGTCAGTTAAGTATCTGGCTCTTGATTTTGGTTCAGGTCATGATCTCGCAGTTCATGAACTGGAGCCCCACGTCAGGCTCTATGCTGACAGTGCAGAGCCTGCTTGGGATTCTCTTTCCCTCTCTCTCTCTGCTTCTCTCTCTCTCTCTCTCTGCTTCTCTCTCTCTCTCTCTCTCTCTCTCTCTCAAAAATAAACATTTTTAAAAATTTTGGAACAATCAGACTCTTCAGCTGTGATGCTGTATTAAGATATGGTGTGATTTATGCTAAAGGCCCTATCTTGTCTAATGTCTTACCTTTGCAATTGAAATAATTTACTTCTTATTGAAAGGGAAATGAAACTTCTTCTTTGGCTAGTATTATTTGTAGACCTCACTTTTATATTTCTTTTACATATATATGTTTTAAAATTTTATTTATTTTAGAGAGAGTGTGCACGTGAGCTGGGGAGAGGGGCATGGGGGGAGGGGAGGGAGAGAGAGAGAGGGAGGGAGGGAGGGAGGGAGGGAGGGAATCAAGCAGGTTCCACTCTCAGCACAGAGCCTGATGTGGGGCTCAATCCCAAGACCCTGGGATCATGACCTGAACCGAAATCAAGAGTTATACACTCAACCAACTGAGCCACTCAGACGCTCCTCTTTTATATTTTTGAGTAAATTATATCAAAGTTGTCATAACCCTACTCATTTCTTTCTAATAGTAGACAATTTAAGATTATTTTTCCTGAAGTATATTTTAACAGTAATTAGAATATTGAACACATTCTGGATTTTTACAACAGATACAGTTAAAAGTGCTAAAGAGCTTTTTATTCTATAAAGACCAATTCTGCTAGTCATTTTGTGAACAGTCAAGACGTTCTAGATTACAGTTTACTAGAGGGGGAGTTTAAAAAAAATTTTCTTAATGTTTATTTATTTTTGAGAGAGATACAGAGAGACCGAGTGCAAGCGAGGGAGGGGCAGAGAGAGAGGGAGACACAGAATCTGAAGCGGGCTCCAGGCCCTGAGCTGTCAGCACAGAGCCCGATGTGGGCCTTGAACTCCCGAATAGTGAGATCATGACCTGAGCGGAAGTTGGATGGATGCTCAATAGACTGAGCCATCCAGGTGCCCCAAGGGGGAGTTTTATTCAAATACCCTTTTGTCTGTGATTTAATGAGGAGGCTAGTGGTTGTTAAGTAGGGAGAGAGAATTTTCTTTCAAGTTTATGTAGAAAAATTTCCAAAATTACTGTCATCTTGCAGGCTTGTGAAAGAATATGGACGAAACTGATTATGTGAGAGGGAAGCCATTGGGATTAATAGTGACCGTGTATTTTTCATTTCTCTTATTTTACAAGTATGTTTATTTGGAATGTTGATTTGGGGAAGGAACACTCATTTTATTACCTGGCTATACAATTTGCTATGATATATAATGTGCTGGAAATTGTCAGTTATGGCAGTGGTTTTAATATATATACACAAAGTAAAAGTCACTTTCGTTTTTTTTTAAGGTTTTATTTTTTTATGCTTTTTAAAAATTTTAATTTATTTTATTTAATTTATTTTTAATGCTTATTTTGGGAGGGGGAGAGATGAGAAAGAGAGTAGGGGAGGGGCAGAGAGAGAGGGGGACAGAGGACCCAAAGTGGGTTCTGCACTAACAGCAGCCAGCCTGCTGTGGGGCTGGAACTCATGAACTGTGAGATCATGAGCCACCCAGGCCAAGAGGGAGAGGGAATCCCAAGCAGGCTCTGTGCTTTCCGTGCAAAGCCTGACAGAGGGCTGGAACTCATGAACTGTGAGTTCATGACCTGAGCTGAAACCAAGAGTCTGACACTTAACCCACTAAGTCACCCAGGTGCCTCTAAAGAATTTATCTTTAAGTAATCTCTGCACCCAATTGTGGGACTTGAGCTCACCACCACAAGATCAACTGGGCTAGCCATGCACCCTAAAAACCAGTTTTTTTAAGTGCTAAAGGAATTAATAGTTTGTTGGTGATTGTTGTAATGTTTAATCTTAGAGACACATTTGTTGAATTTTTACCATCAAAAGTGATCTCTTATCTATAATAATGAATAGGCAGATAACTTCTGGATTTATTTGGAGATAAAATTTGGTTTTGTTGCGCTGATTCCTCATTCTCAGATGTATTTAGGAGGGCCAAAATAGTTTGTGTTAATCTCAGGAAAAAGTGACACAACAAATCAAACTGTATTTGGGAAACTGGTGTTTAGAAACCATGATATTTCCCTCCAACTCTTCTGTTTGTAGCTGTGTAGGATTGAAGTGAGAGCAGAAATGAAGTTGATTTTATTGCATAATACCAACCTTTCTCCTCTTTGCTGTTTGTACCTGTCAGTTTGAGATGAGTTGCTTAAATTGAAATGAGATTTTTGTTGTTGTTGTTCTTTGTGTAAAGAGAACATACCTGTGCACAGAAACCATTGAAACATAAATTATGCTAGCTAAAATGTGAAAATAGACAATTCAGATGTATATTGATTTGAGGATAACAAGTGAAGTGTATGTTTTGGGAGAATTCATAGGACTTTCAAGGAGGGACAGTAAAGGTTTAAGCCTTTATGAAGCCAAAGTCAAGGATAATAAATATTCTCAGGAGAGATCTTTATTTTTTGTCCCTTACTTTCATATAAAATGAAAATATTTATGCTTATTTTAAACGTAACACCATTGTAGCGCATTTCTTTAAAGTGTATTTGAGAGAGAGAGAGAGAGAGCATGTGGAGCAGGAGACGGCAGAGGGAGAGGGAACTCCAAGCAGGCTCCATGCTGTCCACACAGGACCTGACGTGGGACTCAATCTCATGAACCATGAGATCATGACCTAAGCTGAAACCAAGAATCAGATGCTTAACAGACTGAGCCACCCAGGCGCCCTCCATTTTAAGGCATTTTAAATAGCTGATTTATTTATGGATTTCACAACCATTCTTAGCCTGTTTATTTTGTACTTATGCCTCATTTTTACTGTTTTTTATTTAAAAAAATTTCTTCATTAATGTTTCTCTTTTTGAGAGAGAGATCGGGTGAGGGGCAGAGACACACACACTTTCTCTCTCTCTCCCTCTCCCCCCACCCCCTGCCGCCCAGACTCTCAGCTGTTAGCACAGAGCCCGACATGGGGCTCAAACTCAAGAACTGCGAGATCATGACCTGAGCTGAAGTCGGACACTTAACTGACTCAGCCACCCAGGTGCCCCCTTTACTTTTTTAGACAGCTGAAATTACTTTAGATTTCAAAAGGGAGAATGTTTTGCTGAAAGTCAGTATTGTAAATGAAACGTATTCGTTGCCTGTTTCCAATAATATAGTTTTTATCTTGAAATCTTCAACTCTAAAAAAAATTTTTTTTTTAACGCTTTTATTCATTTTTGAGAGACAGAGCGTGAGCAGGGGAGGGCAGAGAGAGAGGGAGACACAGAATCTGAAGTAGGCTCCAGGCTCTGAGCTGTCAGCCCAGAGCCTGATGCAGGGCTCGAACCCACGAACCCTGAGATCATGACCCGAGCTGACATCAGACGCTTAACTGACTGAGCCACCCAGGTGCCCCAAAATTTTGAATTCTTACTTGTGATGAAATTAAATAAAAGCCATCTAGTGGTTTCATTGACTTTATGATTAACTATTCTCCTTGAGATAACGGTATCTACGTTCTTTTTTTTTTTTCCATAGAAAAAATTGTTTCTTTATTACTAAAATAAAGAAGTATAGATAGATGACAGGTTTTTAAGTTCTTTAAAAAGTTACCAATTTTGGAGGGAGAAGGGTTGGGGGTGGGAAAGGACAGCAAGCATATTAGTGTGTCTGCAATCCTGGAGAAAATTACTAGATTTCAAATACACATAGGGGCCCCTGGGTGACTCAGTCGGTTAAGTGTCCAACTCTTGGTCATCTCATGATTTGTGAGATCGAGCCCCGAGTTGGGCTTTGTGCTGACAGTGCTGAATCTGCTTGGGATTCTCTTTTTCCCCTCTCTCTCTCTCTGTCTGCCCCTCCCTAACTCGAGCGCACTCACTTGCTCTCTCTCTCTCTCTCTCTCTCTCTCTCAAAATAAGTAAATATTAAAAAAAATACACATAAAGTCTCCCCATATTTTGAGTGGCTCCATTAAATACCATTACTGTCCAGAAGAACCAACATTTGGTCATTCCCTCTTTAATGCCATTTTGGGGCTATTGAGCAGCATGGAATAAATGTTTACCAGTGTGTGCATTGGAGAGTAAACCCCAGTGAATGAATGTGTATGTGTGTGTGTGTGTGTATTATTGTAGTATCTTTTTCCATTCCCAGCATCAGTTGAAGAGCCCACATTTTTGAAGCACATTCCTTTCTAAGCTGCAGTATAGTTTGTTTTTTGGGGAAATAAGCTACACACAATCTTCTGTCTTTTGGGGTCATATTAGCTAGCCAGGCCTTTTTTTTAATGTTATTGACTGATTGATCGGAGAGAAAGAGAGCGTGAGTGGGGGAGTGGCAGAGAGAGAGGGAAACCCAGAATCTGAAGCAGGCTCCAGGCTCTGAGCTGTCAGCACAGAGCCCGATGTTGGGCTCGAACTCGTGAACTGTGAGATCATGACCTGAGCCAAAGATGGCTGCTTAACAGACTGAGCCACCCAGGCGCCTACTAGCCAAGCCTTTTTAATGCATAATATGGAAAATGGAGGTGTTTGCTTCCTGATTGCTTTGATGGGCTTAACTTCCATTGTGGAGATCTATAAATAGATTGATTTCCTTTATGGCTTTTCCTCTTTTTGTCAAGTATAAAAATTTTAGAGGAGCTTTCCATAGGTAATAGATGTTGTCAGTGTTAGGGTTCTGTATGGAATAGGCAGTTTTGGAAACAAGTGCTAGGCTGATCCATATTTGCTCTGCACTGAGAATCTTGCTTTCACTTAAGATTCCCTGCTACTAGGAGATGAGAACCGGGTAGATTTAACCCTGAGAGCAAATGAGGAGAGCTCATTGTGTGCTGCCTGGGCAGTCAGTGTGCCTGAATGTTGTGAGGAAGGCTAAGAACTGCTTGTTTTTGAGTCAGACCAGCCTAAACTGGAATCATCCAGTTTGAGTTGGCTGCTTGCCACCTCCCAGAGGCTTCCTTATTTTGCCAGAGTTTCTGCCCAGCCCTCAGCCCAGGGGGTGGGGCGGGGACTGCGGAAGTTTCTGGGCTGTGACTGGGCAGGCAGTAGGGAGGAGCAAGCTGTGAAGTGGCTGCCAGTTAAGCCGGTTCATTCCTAGGGGGAGGCCTTTCAGATCCAGTAAGGAGCTTGAGACTAGAAGCTGGTGTGAATGCTGCTGTTTTCAGTGCTTTACCTTTTTTCTCCCTTGCTTTCACTGTAATTTTTTGTCTTCTGCCCTTTAAAAGCCAGGGCTTGACAAACAGCATCTGCCATACCACTGCTTGGGTAATAATGACGTGGTTTGCATTTGGTGATAAAAGCACAATATATTACCCAAAATTTATTTAATTTCCAGAGTTCCCCAGGAATTTGCATTTAGTTAAGTTAGTCTGTTTTAAGTGATGAACTGTCTCTCCCTTACACCTTTTCATTCTTTTCATTTGGGTTGTGCTTGGGGTTTATTTTGATTAATTTGATTGTTAGGTGGAAGAAATGAAAATAGGTTTGGGGGTAAACTTGTGACTCCATATCTTGTGAATTTTAATCTTGAAGTAAACTTTTTAAATGTTGCTTTAAAATTAGCAAAGAGTAATTCAGATTAAAATCCTAAACAACAAATTTTAAAATTAAAAATACTGTGCAGAATTTTGTTTGACTTGGAAGCAAACTCTTTAAAAAAATGTTACGTTTAAATTGCAAATTTTTAGTGTCATAGCTACTTTGCGCATATAAAGAACTTAGCTTTCCTCTTTGAGAAATAAGGGAATTAAGCGATTAAACATGGCCTAATTCCTCATCAGAGAACACCCAGAAGTCACTAAGCCACAAATTAAAGCCTCAAATAAAAGAGTAAGTTTATTTTTGTCTTTGTGGATGCCAAGGCTATATAGAAAATGGAAATTTCCATAACTTTGCTTATGTTTCAGACTTTTGGAATGATATTGAAACCTCTGTTAATCTTTTTTACTTATGGTAAAAGTTTACTTATGGTTGAGGAGTAGTTTTGGTGTTCTTCTCTTTTATCTTTTTTTGGGGTTGTTTACATTTAGAGGTCATTCTCAGAAACCCTGGTATAATTTCACCCTGCCCTGAATAAGGGATCATCCATCACAGATGTAAAGGAAAATGTGCTAATCTCATTTTAAAGTAAATTAAACATTACCATTTTCTGAAGCTCAGAATTTGCCAAGATTTTATTACAAGCACCTTCCCCTATTATATTTTTAAATCTGTGTCTTAGAGTATAAAGTGAAAGATTGCCTTTATAGAGGGTAGTTTTGTGATTACTTCTCTTGTGAGAAAGAGTACCCTCTGGTAATTTATTTACTTAAATTGTGTGATCATTTATTAAATTATATGCTACTAGAGTTTATGCTGCTAGAAATTGTATAAATTGACCTCTGTAGAAAATCTTCCTAAATCCACTTTGTACAGTAAATGAACTTTTTCTTCCAGATAAACAAAATAATGAGTGAAATATATTTTAAGATTAACTTTGCACAATAGAGTTAGTTTCTCTTAAAAATCTTAGTCATACTCTGAAAATTTTCCTTGGTGCAGAAGAGATTAGAAATATATGCTACCATGAGGGTAGTAAAATATATTCATAGAATCAGGTGGGAAAACATTATATATAGCTCAGTAAAATAGGGTTAGAAATTTTTATTTTTTATTTTTTATTATTTTTAAATGTTTGTTTATTTTTGAGAGACAGAGACAGGGCACAAGTGGGGGAGGGGCAGAGAGAGAGAGGGAGACACAGAATGCGAAGCAGGCTCCAGGCTCTGAGTTGTCAGCACAGAGCCCAGTGTGGGACTTGAACTCATGAGCTGTGAGATCAGGACCTGAGCTGAAGTCGGATGCTTAACCGACTGAGCCACCCAGGTGCCCTGGGTTACACATTTTTGTTTAAATTTGGTTTATTACTTAATAACCATTTGAGGTTTTCTTAATGTCATTAAATTAAAAACTTTTCAACTTGTGTAGAATTGTTGGTATAATCCTGAACAAGGGATGGTGGTTATTTTTGTTTGTTTTAAATCATCAACGAAGGTAGTTTTTTAAAGTGTAAGTGGTAGGTACCCTGGAACTAAGTTCCATTTTTTTCTGCTAATTATGTACTTTCACAAGTAGTTAATTTATGCCTTTAAGAATCACTTTGCCCATTTGTTGGAGCTATCTGGAATTATAATGAGAAATACTTGTGGCTTTATCAAATAACATCTTGGCATTAGTTTTTCATAATGGTTTTTATATATACTATAACAATTATTTTAAAATACTAATCTCTAACTTGTTGCCTATCATAAATGGCATTTCTCTTTAAGGATTCTCATGGCTTTAACATGGTCTCTTATTTAACAGGTGATATGCTTGTTTATTGAGGAGCTTTTTGGTTCTAGAACTAGTTTGCCCAGTGTTGTCCACTGGCCACATGTGGCCTTTGAGCACTTGAAATTTGGTTAGTCTTTGCACCAGTACTGAACTGTGCTATAACATGGACAGACTGCAAAAAACATGCTAAGTGAAAGAAGCCAATATAAAAGGCTGCATACTGTATGATTCTGTTGATATGAAACATCCAGAATAGGTGAACTTATACAGACACAAAGTAGATTAGTGATTACCTACGGCTGGGGGTGGAAGAGAATGGGGAGTAACTGCTAATAGTAATGAGGTGTCTTTTTGGGGTGATGCAAATGTACTAAAGTTACATCATCATGATGATTGCCTAACTCCATAAATATACTAAAAATCATTAGTAGTATTCTTTTAAATGGCTCACTTTTCTGGTGTGAAATTATATCTCAGTAGAACTATTAAAAAATATACACTGAATTTTGAAGATGTAGCCAAAAAAGTATTAGTAATTTTTACATTGACTGCATGTTGAAATAATATTTTGAGTATATATTACATTAAATAAAGAATACATTATTAAGATTCCCGTTTCTTTTTACTTTTTAAATTGTGACTACTTAAAAGTTAAAATTTTTGGTTCGTAGTAAATTTTATTGGACAGCACTGTTGTAGAAGCAGGCTCTATCCAGATTACAGTGTCACGAAGTAATCTGTGCATCCGTTTAGTGCTTTTTGTCATGTTTAAAGAAAAATAGAATACATTCTTTTTATTTTAATTCTAAGAGCCTCTGTGCTCTTTGAAATTATGGACTGATTGATGGAAAAGGTTCTTGGGACTCGCAAGCCTAAAATACAGACTGAACTACTTCCAGATTCCATCCTTAACAAATTTCATTTTGGTCGGGCAAAAATGCATGTTGATTTCCAGGGTGGCTAAGGGTATATTTTAGCTTTTGAAAAAGTTTAATATCTAGACCTCCAAATAGTTTAATCCCCCAAGAAGAAAATGAAATCATTTTAACCAGAGTAATTTTTTTTAATAATTAAAAAAACACCGTAAGCTTTTGAAAGTAATTTTTAAGTGATGTTTATATTTTTTGATACAGGTTTAAAATGTGTCTATTAACATACAGTGGAATTTGGGTGTTGGAATTAGAATAAGACTCTTTAATAGACACCCGTGTGCTTCTAGACATGATTTATATAACCAAAACTGGGGGAGTTGGTGCTTCTTTGAACATCATTTTCCATGGTGGAGGGGAGGGCAGACTGGCCTGATAGTGCTGTGTCATGGTTGTTGGAGCCATTTGGACTGTAGCTTTTGAGTTTGTTTCCACTGGAAGAAACTGCAGGAGTTGTTTAAGCAGAAAGACTTTAGGCTGGAGTTTCTTTGTAATTTGAAGTCATTAATAAATAAGTAAGTAAGTAAGTAAACCAAATAGTAGATGGCTTTAGGCTTCCTGCTGGGGAATTAGGTGCCCTTCTAACCTCTTGAGTCTGGAACTGCCTTAACAGAGAGTTCAGAAGTGAGAAATAGCACTTCTTTTTTATTCTGGATAGGATAGAGATGTAATTAGCACCAAAGTTCAGTTGGAGAGAGGCAAAACTCAAAGTTCAAATTTACTTGTGGGTTTGGTGAAGGGTACAGCAGTTGCACGTAACCATTTGGAATAAAAAATATTGCAGTTTCACTTAATCTGTGTGCTTTCTCGGTTTATGTGTTTTGAAACATTTTGGTTTTTCAAACAAGAAATACATCTGCTTTTATATACTGCCTATGAGAAAAATCCCCTTTGTTATAATTGACAGTTTGGATTTCTTCCAGTTTGTCCCTTGAATAAGTCATCCCATGGATGTACAAAGACTTTGCTGCCATATAGGATTTCTTGTTCCTTCGGCAGACATGTTATATCTCCTTATAACTTTCAGGGATAAGGCATGTTTTGTTGCTTTTTGCTTTAAGTTACTTGAGTAGCAGATTTTCTGACTCCTAAGGGTTTGCCAAGAACGTAATGACTCTGTGAGCCCAGGCTCTTAGGAATTTAAGCCAAAAGTAATTCCGAGGCAAGGTGTTTGGGACACAGTGACAGTACGTATAAAGATAAGGTTTTTACTTTACCCACTAGTAGCAGTATCTGTCTGTAGCACCAGAATCTAATCATATATTGGCCCCATACCTCCATCCCCTAAATCTGAACATAAAATTGTAGTCAGCACTTGTGACTAGGTATCTGCTAGTCCATCATCTTAAAAAAATTTTTTTTAATGTTCGTTTATTTTTGAGAGAGAGTGGGGAGGGGGGGGGGGCGCGGAGGGACAGAGAGCAAGGAAGACAGAGGATCCCAAGCAGGCTCCGTGCTGTCAGTGCAGAGCTCAATATGGGGCTCAAACTCACAAATGGTAAGACCATGACCTGAGCTGAAATCAAGTCAGACACTTAACTGAGCCGCCCAGGCACCCCCATTTTTTCCCCCAAGACAAGCTAGTCTTTTGTTTTTTAATGTTTGTTTATTTTTGAGAGAGAGACAAAGTGCAAGCAAGGGAGGGGCAGAGAAAGGGAAACACAGAATCCAAAACGGGCTCCAGGCTCCGAGCTGTCAGCACAGAGCCCGATGCAGGGCTCGAATTCACTAACCATGAGATCATGACCTGAGCTGAAGTCAGATGCTTAACCGACTGAGCCACCCAGGTGCCCCTGCACCCCCATCATCTAAAAATTTTTAATTAACTAGGGAATTTTAGGGCCTTGTAAAGTCACCTGATTTTTAGTAATAGTTTATTTTACTTACTTTTTTTTTAAGAATTTTATTTTTTATTTTATTTTAGAGAGCGAGAGGGGGCCAGAGGCAGAGAGAGAGAGAGAATCCCAAGCAAGCTTTGTGGTCAGCATGGAGCCCGACATGAGGCTCCATCCCACAATCCTGGGATCATGACTTGAGCTGAAATAAAGAGTTGGACGCTTAACTGACTGACCCACTCAGGCACCCCTACAATTCCATTTTTTTTTTTTAATTTTTTTTTTTTTTAACGTTTATTTATTTTTGAGACAGAGAGAGACCGAGCATGAGTGGGGGAGGGTCAGAGAGAGGGAGACACAGAATCTGAAACAGGCTCCGGGCTCTGAGCTGTCAGCACAGGGGCCCGATGCGGGGCTCGAACTCACGGACCGCGAGATCGTGACCTGAGCCGAAGTCGGCGCTCAACCGACTGAGCCACCCAGGCGCCCCTACAATTCCATTTTTTAATGTATCAATAGTTTTTCTCAGTAAGTATCCTATATTTAAATAATTTAGACAACTTTTCATTACCTTTGGTTCTAAAGAGCTTAATTTATCATTGATACAGTTGAGCGCATAGTGCTTTCCCCATGTCTTTTGCAGTAGTTGCAGAATCACCAGTTAGAGCTAACTTATCCCTCTGAAATGATTTCTGAGGAACTTTACCTGGATCAACCAGGTTGTGAGACCCTTTGATTTAGCAGAGCTTTATTGACAGCAAGCAGCAGGTATCCTGTTTCATTGACTGGTTTGGAACCTCTCATCTTTTTCTAAGGCATAAAGAGAACTGTTCACTTTGTATTTTACTTTTTAGGTCGTATGTGTATGTGGCAAAATAACATAATATTTACCATTTAACTTTTTTTTTTTTTTTTAAAGTAATTTCTATCTCTACACCCAGCCTGGGGCTTGAACTTGTGACCCCGAGATCAAGAGTTGTCATGCTCTACTGACTGAGACAGGCATGTCCCTCCCACCCATTTTAACCATTTTTAAGTGTGTAGTTTCAGCGTACATTTACATTGTTGTGCAACCATCACCACCATCCATCTCCATAACCTTTTTATCTTTCCAAACTGAAACTCCATATCCCTTCAGCAGTTTCTAATTCTCCCTCCCCCAGCCCCTGGTAGCCACCATTCTGCTTCCTGTCTCTATGAACGTGACTATGTTTGGTATCTTCTGGGAGTGGAATCATAAAAGATTTGTCCTTTTGTGACTGGCTAATTTCATTTAGCGTAATGTCCTCAGGGTTCATTCAGGTTAACTTTTTTTGAGTTATAGTTTCCGTCTAGTCTTTCTATGAGCATTCAAGTTCCTCCCTTTCAAAGGCTGAATAGTGTTCAGTTTTATGTTGATATTATCCTTTGTTTAACCAGTCCTCTTTTGATGGACACTTTGGTTGCTTCCTTCTACTTTTTGGCTGTTAAACATGCTATGGGGTGTGTGGGTGGCTGTCAGTTAAGCATTCAACTTGGGCTCAGGTCATGATGTCACGGTTCGTGGGTTCCAGCCCTTTGTCAGGCTCTGTGCTGGCAGCCTGGAGCCTGCTCCAATTCTCTGTCTCCCTCTCTCTCTGCCCCTCTTCTGCTTGTGTGCATGCAGTCTCTCTCTGAAAAATAAATAAATAAACGTTAAAAAAAAAAAAACAAAACATGCTCTGAATGTGTGTGTACAAGTATCTCTTGGAGTCCCTGTTTTCAGTCCTTTTTTAAGTCCGTTCTTATTTAAGGAATTTTACATGTAATTCCTTCCACTGCCAATCACCTTAGTTCCTCCAAAGTCAAAATCCTAATCTTCAAAACAGCCCTATTGCTTATTTATTTATTTATTTATTTATTTATTTATTGATTGATAAGATTTTATTTTTAAGTAATTTCTACACCCACCGTTGGGCTCCAACCCATGACCCCAAGATCAAGAGTTACATGCTCAGAACCAGCCAGGTGCCCTTGAAAGATTTTAAGTTTTAAAAAACTTTTTATATATATGTATATGTTTTATTTCAGAGAGAGAGCGCATGAGCAGGGGAGAGGGGGAGAGGGAGAGAGTCTTAAAGCAGACCCGATGCTCAGTGCAAAGCCTGACACAGGGCTCAATCCCACCCTGGGATCATGACCTGAGCCAAAATCAAGAGTCGTTCGCTAAACTGACTAAGCCACCCAGGCACCCCTGATTTCATTTTATTTTATTTTTTAACCCCTGATTTTATTTTTAAGTAATCTGTGCACCCATCGTGGGGCTCGAACTGACTGAGCCAGCCAAGCACCTCCAAAACAGCCCCTTTTTAAAAAGAACTTTGGTTCAGTCCCCAGTTGTCACTGTTACTCCACAGTTCTTTCAGTTGGGCTTCTTTGATCTCCAGTTGAATACGGTCATACTTCAAAAATACCCCACTTGTAACCTTTGGGATCTAATTTTTTTATACTTTAGGACCCTAGAAGTCAAAGTGTAGGAAGTAGTATATTAATTGATATTTTGGCAAATGACCTAAAATTACTATTCTTGGTTTCTAATATTGAAAAGTCTTGTTACTTCCACTCTCCTTCATGAGCCTCGCAGAAAATATTACAGGTCCCATTTCACCACTGCAGTAAACCTGCTTGTTTCCAGTTCTTTTGGCTATATACCCGGAAGTAGAATTGCTGAATCATATGCTAATTGCACTTTTGAGGAACTGCCATACTGTTTTTTTTTTTATGGTGTCTGTAACCATTTTGCCTTCCCATCAGCAGTGCATAAGGGTTCTGATTTCTTTTCATCCTTGTCAACATAGTTATATTGTTTTTTTTTTATAATAGTCATCCTAATGAGTGTGAAGTAGTATCTCATTGTGGTTTGATTTGAATGTCTCTAATGATTAGTCGTGTTGAGTATCTTTTCATGTGCTTTTTGGCCATTTGTGTATCTTCTTTGGAGAAATGTCTATTCAAGTTCAAAGGTGCCCTTTTTTGCATCTGATTTTTTTTTTTTTTTTTGCTGTTCTATTGTTTTTAAAGGCAAGTTTAAACTTTTTATTTTTTTAATGTTTATTTTTTCACATGTGTGCTTATTCAGCTTTATTGAGCTGTAAGTGACAAATAAAATTGTAGTATATTTGAAGTATATAAAGTGATTTGATATATGTGTACATTGTGAAAGGATTCCCACATTTGACTTGACTTAATTAACACATCCATCACCTCACATATTTACCTTCTCTCTCTCTCTCTCTCTCTCTCTCTCTCTCTTTTTTTCCTTTGGTGAGAACACTTACATTCTACTCTCGGCAAGTTTCAGTTACACAATACTATAGTGACCAGGTTATACTTCAGATCCTCAGAACTTATTCATCTTACAACTGAACGCTTGTGTTCTTTGCCAACCTCTCTCCACTTCCATCACCCTCCTGGCAACCACCATCTCTGTTTATGTGGGTTTTTTCCTTTAGTTCCACAAAAAGGGATACCATGCAGTATTTGTCTTTATCTGACTTATTTCACCCAACACAATGACCTCTAGGCCCACCAGTGTTATTACAAATGGCAGGATTTGCTTCTTTTTAAAGACTGAATAGTATTCCATTGTAGATTTAGAGATATACATACAGATATCTCCATAATGTTTTTGGTTTTGGTTGTTTTTTTTT
Source organism: Panthera pardus (assembly GCF_024362965.1). Classification (NCBI taxonomy): domain Eukaryota; kingdom Metazoa; phylum Chordata; class Mammalia; order Carnivora; family Felidae; genus Panthera; species Panthera pardus. The sequence goes on along the minus strand of NW_026526666.1, from coordinate 95,112,808 downwards.
TGTTTTTTTTTTTTTTTTTGACAGTGTGAGTGCGGAAGGACCAGAGAGAGAGGGAGACAGAATCTGAAGCAGGCTCCAGGCTCTGAGCTCAGCACAGAGCTTGATGTGGGGCTCAAGCTCACAAACTGTGAGATCATGACCTTAGTTGAAGTTAGATGTTTTAACTGACTGAGCCACCCAGGAGCCCCATAAAGGCAAATTTAACATGTCTTGGGCGCCTGGGTCGCTTACTAGTGTCCAACTCTTGGTTTCGGCTCAGGTCATGATCTCACGGTTCTTGAGCTCGAGCCCTGCTTGGGATTCTCTGTTTCCCTCTCTCTGCTCCTCCCCCACTTGCTCTCTCTCTCTAGCTCTCAAATAAATAAACTTGAAAAAAATAAAATGTCTTCAAGTTTATAAAACAAAATACCCCATTAAGCTCTTTATTCAAATAGAAGTTTTACCAATTCTTCTGAACATGGTACTTTGGTGGGGAAAAAATCTGATTGTGATACTAAACCACCACCCTGAATCCCTAGGTTGAGAGTAAAGAAAGCTATTGAACTAAGAAACCATTTTAATATGAATAGAATATTTTCCATTGATGTAAACCTTACTAGAATATGGGATGCAGTATTGTATATTTCACCCATTATTTACATGAAGAAAACAGTTTTTCTACAAGAATTGTGACTCTGTTATTGACATGATGCACATATTGTAAAAAGCTGTTAGCAGTTTCTCTTTTTATCATGTTTTCTAAAATTGAGTGACAGCTTCTTGAGTAGTCTAATTTTCAGAAATTGACCTTTTTTTCCTTCATTTTTTTTCTGTAAGTTTTGGAATTCAAATATTTTTATGAAGTAATAGTAATAAGAACAGTTCCTTTAAAGGGTCCCATGTTTGAATTGGAGCTTAAAATTAGCATGTTGGGTTTTCAAAAAAAGGGAAAGTAGTTAAAGAATGTAGGCAGGGGTTTTCAATGTTGGACTATTCACTGCTCATGGATAATCCTTTTTCGTGGGGCTCCCCTATGCACTGTAGAATGTTTAACAGCATCTTTGGCCTCTGTGCACGAGATGGAAGTAATAACCTCATCCCCATCCACAGTTATGACCACCAAAAATGTCCCACGGTCGAGGTAACAGGATGCATGAAATGCATGCAGTGTTTTTGTTTTTATAGATCTCTGTGATTTTTCAGTCAGGTTATTAGTGTTTACAGTTCTGGAACCTGGGGCGCCTGGGTGGCTCAGTCGGTTAAGCATCTGACTTCAGCTCAGGTATGATCTCATGGTTTGTGAGCTCAAGCCCCGTGTTGGGCTCTGTGCTGATCAGCTCAGAGCCTGGAGCCCGCTTCAGATTCTGTGTCTTCCTCTCTGTCTGTCCCTCCCCCGCTTGTACTGTCTGTCTCTCTCAAAAATAAACAGTCCAGACAGTGCACTCTGCTGAACAGTGCAGAGCCTGCTTGGGATTCTCTCTCTGCCCCTGCCCCACTCTTGCTCTCTCAAAATAAATACATAAATTAAAAAAAAAAAAAATTAAAGTTCTAGAAACTTAGAACAGCCATTATTTTTTTAATTTTTTTTTTTTTTTTTTTTTTTTACATTTATTTATTTTTGAGATACCGAGCACAAGTTGGGGAGGGGCAGAGAGAGAAGGAGACAGAGAATCCAAAGCAGGCTCCAGGCTCTGAGCTGACAGTGACACATTGAAGAAAAAAGAAATAACCTTGTAGAGTTTGCTCCAAAGTAATATTTTATCAGAAATTTCATTTTGGGGCACCTGGGTAGCTCAGTTAGGTTAGGCATCTGACTCATGGTCTCAGCTTAGGTCATGATCTCACAGTTTGTGAGTTTGAGCCCCATGTTGGGCTCTGCACTGATAGTGTGCAGCCTGATTGGGATTCATTTTCATTCATTTTCATTCATATTCATATTCCCCCCACCCCCCACACTTGTGCTCAGTCACTCTCAAAATAAACTGTAAAATATTTCACAAATTAAAAAAATAGAAATTTCATTTTACTCTTTGATACTGAGTTTAGTTAATACCTTCATTTTATGGAGCTTGGTGTGCTTTCCTAGGTATTAATTTCATTCATTTTCACAATTCCAATCTGTAATTTCTTACAGGCACATCCATTACGTATCGGGCACCATACTAGGTTCTGTGTTTGCAAAGATGAATTCATTATTGGTCTTTCAAAAATGAGTAGCTACAATATAGAGTGAAGTTTGAGGTAGACGTTATAGTAAAAGTAAGAAACCAGTGAATGTAGTGGGGTGGAGCGGGATGTCAGGAACAGCTACAGAGAAGACGGTTAACATTGGAGCTGATTCTTGAAGGCAGGGCAGGCAAGGAGGGACAGGAAGGTGTCTTCAAGGGGCGCCTGAGTGACTCAGTTGATTGAACATCCCACTGTTGATTTTGGGTCAGGTCACAATCGCAGGGTCGTGGGATCAAGCCCTGCCTTGGGCTTCAAGCTGAGCGTGGAGCCTTCTTAAGATTCTCTCTCCCCTGCTCACACTCTCTGTCTCTCCAAAAAACAAAAAAAAGAAAGAAAAAAAATTAAAAAATAAAAGTGCCTTCAACAGGAATGGTATGGGCAATAGCTCTTATGTGCTTGCTGTATGCTAGGCATAGTGCTTATGCCTTTTATAATCATTAACTTGTTAAACCCTTACCACAACCTTCACAAGTATCACCATTTACATTACAAGAAAATTAAGGAGTAGAGAGGAAGTAATCTAATCAATGACTTAATGTCTAATAAGAAAAAAAAGATACCCATGACTAGAAACTGATATATTGCTCTTTTTTTTTTTTTTAAGATTTTGTTTTTGAGTAATCTCTACACCCAGCTTGAGGCTCAAACTCACAACCCCAGAGAGTTGCATGCTCTACTGACTGAGCCATCCAGGTGTCCCCTAATACATTGCTCTTATATGGATAGATGATTAGTGGGTGGGGTAAGAGGGTCAACACAAGGGAGTGAGAAGGATCAGGCAGAAAATTAGTGTGGGTCCAAGTTGTAAAGGATCCTCTCTCCCTTGTTGAAGAGTGTGGACTTTATGCTATAGGTATTTGGGAGCTATCAGAGATGAGTGGCTGGAGGTAGGTGGTGTAGCATAGACCCCTAGAGTTAGCAGGACCTTTGAAGGCCATGAGATCCGGTAACTCACTAGCTGAATTAAAGCTGAGAGAGACAAAAAGAGGTATCTTACTCTAGACCACACAGTTGAGTATTTCTTTCCCCTTTCTTATAAAAAGCAGAGTTATAATACTGAGGTTAACTCAGGTACATTAGAAGTGGTAGAGTTGAAAAATGGAATTGGGATCACATCAGACTGCCTATTAAACTAGTGGCTTTTTTGTTTTTTGTTTTTGTTTTGTTTTACTTCCTGGGCTCAGGATCCTTCTATATTCTGAAAGTATTATCTTTTGTTTATTGTAGTATTTATTGACATTTGCCATATTCGAAATTAAGACTTTTAATTGGAAACTTTTGTTTTTTATTTCATTTGATATGACTTTCTCACTCTCTCTTTCTCTCAGTAATTTGAGCAAAAATCAGTTTAAATTGGTCAGTGCCAAACCAGAAGTGCTTAGGATTGCTCCACCAACAGGAGGTAGGGTAAGGCTTTTAATAGAGAAAAGGTGTGGAAGCAAAGCAAGGAAATCATTTGATCAGTTGTATCTTTGCATTTGCCTTATTTGGAAAAGCTTCCTTGTCTGTTTGTGATGGGCTTTCTATTTGATTTCTTAACCTTGAGGCATGTACAGGCTTAGGTTTTGGTTTGCTTACATAGCCTGTTTAAGGTATTAGAACCACCTCAGTCTAATGGCCTCCTTCTTTAATGAATTTAACAACTCCCCTCCCCACCCCCCACTTTTGGTCATCCTCTAATAAGTGACAGTGGAACTAAAAATTTAGTATTAATGCCACTCTCACTAAAACCCATAGGTTGTGAAGTCAAGTCCATGAAAGAATTGTTTTTGCTGTTCATTTTGGTGTTGCATCTCATTTCTGTTTCTCCAAGCATGGTGAGACCATCTGATGTGCTGCTGATGGCTATAAACATGAATTTAAGACCCTTGAGAGAATATATATAGCCCATTAGGGAGACAGCAATAATGACTGTCAGTTGTATAATGCCAAAGATTGAAATATGCTCCTTAGGACCCTATGAGCCAAACCGGTTGAAGTCAAATAAATTAAAAAATGTACCTGGAGGGGCATCAGCCTGTTTTAGCTAGGTGGCCTGTTTGTTAATTTCTGATAGGTGCTGTGATACCAGAGGTGTCGATCCAGGTACAAGCAAAAAGTACCTGTGTGGTACTTTGCTGTGGTACACTGTTCAGCCCATAAGTAATCTAAAGCAATTCTGTTATCTCAAACCACCTTAGGAAGAAATTCTAAGGACTTTTATTGTGCAGTTTTGTGGCCTTAGTGATAGATTTAGTGACAGTCGCCAGAGTTAAGGAACATTGTCTTCCTGTGCATTGACAGAGAAAAGGCAAGTAGGGTCAAAAGCAAAAGAAAAGCAAAAAGCAAGAAAAGGCAAAAGGAATAAAGGTTTCATGTTGGAGATGAAGATCTTCATCCCTGATCCTAGGGGAGCTGTTCACCTCAAGATGATGTCTGCTTCTGGGGAGGAACTTCCCTAGCCAATTTTAGAGCTTCAGCTGGTGTGATACAACTATTTTTTAAAACCAAAAATAGTGAGATGACTGGTGTTTTTTTATTTATCTTTGCTAATCTCTTTAAAGTCTGGTTTAAGTAGATAGATTCTCATAACTACTTCTGTATTCAGCCTGTTATTATAATTTGTGTGTGTGTGAAGTATATGAAGATCTGGCCTCACACAGATGTGTAATTGAAGTAAGGAGGACCTCACAGACCCCCTGAAAGGATACTGGGACCCCCATTGAAAGAACTGCTGCACTAAAAAACCATGATTATCTTGAACATTTGGACCTATGAGACATCGGATACAGAGGGGTTATTACCTGGTGTGGTAACACATCCCATTTAAGTAAGAAATTACATGATTTTCCCCTTCATTTCATGGAAGCATGAGGACAGTGGGCACGTTTTGAATTGCCAAAGCCTGATGAAAAAGCTGCATTTTGCATCTTTTTCCTTACTGATTCAAGCTTGTATATTATGTAGAGAGAAAATTATTAGCTATCTGATAGAAGAGAGGTGGTTGGAAAATTGTCACTTGAGATTATATCTGCATTTAACAAATAGACCCTCTTAACTGTTTTAATTGCAGAGTTTTCTAGTTGCTTTAATTGCTCCTTTTTCCATTTATGCCAGATTTTTGTTTCTTAACTTAATTTGGTTAAATGTTTTTTAATCTTTGAGCTTTCAAAAAGCCAACATAGGGGTGCCTGGGTGGCTTAGTAGGTTGAGTGTCCAACCCTTGATTTCGGCTTAGCTCGTGAGGTTGAGCCCCACCTCGAGCGTGGAGCCTGCATGAGATTCTGTCCCTCTGCCCTTCTTCCCTGTTTGCGTGTTCTCTCTCTCTCTCTCTCTCTCTCTCCCCCCCAAATTAAAAAAACAAAACCAACATAAGTAAATATTTATAATAATCAAGTGTTTACAAATACAGGGATACAGATGTTGATGTCTGTCATTAGATGCTACTCTTGTGTAAGAGCAAATTTAGCCCTGAGTCATTTTATAAATAGTATACCCAGTGCCTTGACATTTTCAGTGTTAAGAGTCAAGTGTTCACTGTACTTCTGTGTATAAAATGGCTGTAGGAATAGGGATAGTTGATTATTGGACACTGTAATTTGGGGTTAATGAATCCTGGCATCCCAGATTCTGTTCTCTTAATGTTATATCGAGGTCCTGAGCTACTGCCCTCGGCCAGAGGGCCTTGTCCCTTCCCTGGAAGCCTAGGCCCTGTAGACACAGCAAGGGGAGACCTGTGCGATGGGGATTCTAGAGCTGCAGGTGCCACTCCCCACACAGGGGCATGGTTCACTGATGTGGATACCTGCACTGGAGCAGAGCTGGTCCAGCTGGGTGAGGCAGTTGGAGGGAGGCAGCAGGGTTCCAGCAGGGCTCAGGGAGGTGGGCTTCTCCTCAAGCGGTGGCCTCCATGCAATGGATAGGGCACCCTGTCACAGGTTCTTACCTGGGCACTAACCAGTATCTTCCATATAGTTGTGTTGGTAGGCCACCTGCTTTCATGTACTCCTAATCATTGCTCGTACAACTGCATTGCCAGCTCAGGTGCCCTTTAGTACACCTTTATGTTCATTTCTTTTTATCTGTTTCCTAATAAATTGCCTTTTGTAATTTTTGCATTTTATTTTCCCTTTTATTGGTAAAACATGGTTCCTATAAAATAAAGATACTTACCATTAAAAAAAAAAAGAATTGTCAAGTAACTAGTTGTTTGTTGTATTTATTCATTGTGGAAATTTTTAGATCTACTTCTTAGTTTTCTTAGTAATCTTAGTGAAAAATTCTGTGCACATGTAAGAAGTAATTTAGCCTACTTAGATGTTTAAGAACAGTGTAACTAGATTTCTTTTAAACTGTGGGTTATTTTTTTTTCCCAGTTCTACCATTTAGATGTTGAATTGTAATATTAGTGTTGAGGGCACCTCGGTGGCTCAGCCGTTGAGCATCCGACTTCATGATCCACAGTTTGTGACTTTGACCTCCACATCAGGCTCACTACTGTCAGCATGGAGCCTGCTTTAACCCTCTGTCCCCCACTCCTCTCTCTGCCCCTTCCTTGCTCACAGTCTGTCAAAAATAAATAAACATTAAAAAATCTAATATTGATGTTGAAAATGTAATATTGATGTTGAAAATGTAATATTGATGTGGCTTTATGAATTTAAAATTCACTTCCTTAAAACTTAGCTGATAATATCACTACTACTTTAAGACAATTTAGATTGGAATAGATTCTGACTAACTACTTTTGGCTTTCAAGAAAGCTTTGGTGAACGTTGTGATTCTTCACTTTTGTTTTTTGTTTTTTGTTTTTTTAATGTCTATTTATTTATTTATTTATTTATTTTTGAGAGAGTGTGAGTGGGGGAGAGGCCGAGAGAGAGGAAGACAGAGAATCCGAAGCAGGCACCTTGCTGTCAGTGCAGAGCCCAACATGGGCCTCAAACCCACAAACTCTGAGATCATGACCTGAGCTGAAGTCAGATGCTTAACCGACTGAGCCCCCCAGGGCCCTGGTGATTCTTTAGTTTTAGCAAAATTATGAAAATAAGAATTTTCTAAAAATTAAAAACAACACAGCTTTGGGGCACCTGGGTGGCTCAGTTGGTTGAGCGTCCGACTTTGGCTCAGGTCATGATCTCACCATTCCCGAGTTCAGGCCCCATGTTGGGCCCCGCATCGGGCTCTGTGCTGACGGCTCGGAGCCTGGAGCCTGCTTCAGATTCTGTGTCTCCCTCTCTGTCTCTGTCTCGCCCCCTCTCGTGCTCTCTCTCTCTCTCTCAAAAATAAAATAAAACATTTAAAAAGAAAATTTAAAAAATGACACAGGCTTCTGGGCATTTGGGCCTTCTGTCAATTTAGTAGAACTGAAAAATATTCGGGGGTCTAAATTTGTGCCCCCATTTTGATTCCTGATCTTAAAATCCATCGTACATTTAACAGACCACACTGGAAATGCACATTGCAGATTAGGTTAGCATATTGAAATGTGAACTCAAAAGTTGAATCATTTTATCATTTTGTAAGGTTTTGTAAAGATTTAAAAACCTTTCCCTTTTGTAGTTACCACTTCAAATTGGTCAGCAGATAATTCTGCCAGTTAAATTCTACATCTTGTTTCAAAATTAGTGTGGTAGCAGGGAATTCACCAAAATTGCGATGGCATTTATGACAAATCTAATTTCTATCATTATTTTGTACTTTAAAGTCATTGTTCCCATTGGTCACCTTGTTTTCCATTTTTATAACACAGACTTATCTAGAACTTGGTTTTTGTTGCCTCATGATTGTTTCAATGGCAGAAATTCTACTCTTACCCATATTTGTTTACCCACTGTTGCTAAGGAATTTTTGGTGTTTATAATATCAGTAGAATTGTAATTATTTTCCTTAATGGTTTTTTTTGTGATTCATTGGAATTAAGTTGATAAGTCATAACATATTCTATACTGTAATCAAATGGTCGCCTAGTCAGTAATCTTGTATTACTTGGAGTACTTAATACATAAGACAAGCCTTTTTTTTCCCTTCTGTGCTAAAAATAGAAGATTACTTTTATTAACCCTTAATTTGAATGAACATCACTTGGTGCTAGTAGCCCTGCTTTTACTGAATGATCTAGGAAAAAAATTATTTTTATAGGGAAAACTGAAGCCTAGTCATGTATAGGAGGCCTGGCTGTGACAATCTGCGGTTCTGTCTTGAGACTTCTATCCCTAGTAGTTCGTATTTTGTAACTCAGATATGTCCTTTTGGATCTTACTGGCTTTGGTTTATTTCTGTTTCAAACTTACGGGTGCTCTGATAACCTAATCAAGCTTTCATTTTTGCCTTAGCACATGAGAGCTAAGTAAAAATGCTGTGTATGTTCTTAGTTATAGTACTCTGTTTTCTTACAGCATTTCTTAATTTTTAAAAAAGCAAAGGCAAATTTGCCTTAGTTCCTTGGTTGGATTTACTTATCTGGCTGGTTTAGAGATTGTATTGGCTGTGAGAGCTGCAGTTTTAGCCCAAATGACAAAAACTATCAGGTCTTCCCTCTAGTGTGTTCGAGGTGGATTAACCACCCCCCTCCCACCAGAGTTATTTGCTTAAAAGATAAGGCTTCCACAGTAGGGAGGGGGAGTGTGAAGCAAAATTTCAGAAACCTGTAAATAGCTTTTTTATTAATATATTTGAGATGTTAGAACAAAACCATGGCAGTCTTTGCTCGTCTGGTGCTAAAAAGAGACTTTCCTATTATTCATACAGATCTCAGACATAATAAATTTGTTTCGGTATATCTCTCTCTTGATCTGAATGTGGTAATGTTTTCTCCTTGTCTTTCAACTGTCTCCCCCTTTGAGGATTGTATCAAACTGAAGAGTAATAAATTCAATTTCATTGACTCATTTCTCACATTTCTTACAGAGAAAAGAGCTTAAACCAACAGGACTCAAGTAATTTACGTAGTATTTCATTAGTCCCTCAAATATTTAAAAATTAAAATACCTAGGAAATTATTTTGGATGTTTTTGTTTTCTTCAAAATTAATATGTCCCTGAGATGGCGGTGGTGGCAGTAGCAGCAGCGGTAGTAGTAACGACAGTAGTAGCAGCAAGGCCACTTTGTTTGTTGATTGCTGTCAGAGTAGAAACTCAGTAAACCTGTGGGTTATTTTACTTCATAACCCTGCAGGATAGGTACTTCTATTATTTCCATTTTGCAGATGTGGAAACTAAGGCTTAGCAAGAGGTGAAGTTACTTGTCCAAGGATATGTGCTCTACATCTAAGTCAGGATTTGAATTGCAGTCTCTGAATCCAAAACCCATATATTCACCATGGTTTTAAAAAAGAAAAAAAAAAAAGGAATTTTTTTCTCTCTTCCTCCTCCCTTCCTCCCTTCCTTCCTTTTGGAGAGAGCACTAAGGGGGGAGAGGGGTAAAGGGAAAGAGGGCGAGAGAGAGAATCTCAAGCAGGCTCCACATGGAGCCCAACACAGGGCTTCATCCCACAACCCTGGGATCATGACCTGAGCCCCTGTCCAAGAGTCAGACCCTCAACCACTAGGTGGACTGAGTCACCCAGGCATCCCAATTCACTGTTCTTTTATTACCACCTTTAAGTGAACTGCATTTACAGGCTTAACTTCATTTGGAAAACGTTGTTCACATTTTGCATAGAATACAACATTTGTCTTTTGGTGGACTGTGGTGGTAGAAGATTGTTACTTTTGCTTCCACAGTCTCAGGCCAGTGTTTGTTCTGCCTTCCCAGGGGGAGTGTGAAATAGAGTGTGGAGAGAGGGGAGGGTGTCCAGAAATCCCAGACCTAAAATGTAGATTGTTGCTTTTAATTATTGCCACTTGTTGATTTCTCAGAAATTTTATATGTATTCATTTTCTGTCTGTCTTTTTTTTTGCCCTTCTGCAGCACTGACTCCAGCAGTAGTTCAAGTGATGACTCTCCAGCCCGATCAGTTCAATCTGCAGCAGTCCCAGCACCCACTTCCCAGTTGCTTTCATCCCTGGAGAAAGAGGAGCCGCGTAAAAGTTTTGGAATCAAGGTTCAGAATCTCCCAGTACGCTCTACAGGTAAAGTTTTGGGTTACTGTACTTTCCTCTCGGCTGCTGTTGGGGAATATGAGGCTGGGCAACTTAAATTCTGTCTTGTAGTGACAGCAGGCTTTCTTTTTTGTGGTTCATTACTATTTAAATGCCACGTAAGGAAAAGCAAGGGATTATCATAACTGTATGTAGTTTCTAGGTTGTTACGTGTATGAAGCTTGCATGTTATTTGTATTTACTATATCACATATATATGTACATATATACATTATTGTGCCCATCGTATGTACATATACAAAGATTGTGTGGTGTGTGTTATATGAAGAAAACACGTTTAGTTTTTAGTAAATATACTTACTGGATTAAGTATTTTGATATTAGGGGAAATTTGATGTGAATTATAGAAATGCTATTTTCAGTTAATTTTATTATATTGGCCTGGAGTCCTGTGTTATCTGAAATAATTTTGGATATAAAACTATGATAGGAAACCCATTTCAAAATATTAACATTTTAAATGAGGAAAATTATGAATACCATTTTAGTTATTTTATTTAAAAGTTTCATATGCTAACAAAACTTAGGTCAAAAATCAAGCCAGAGATTTTGTAGCTGGTTTTAATTGAATTGTAACTGAACTAGAAAAATAAGCACCTTGTTTTTTTGGGGGGGGATTTAGATACAAGCCTTAAAGATGGCCTTTTCCATGAATTTAAGAAATTTGGAAAGGTGACGTCAGTGCAGATCCATGGAACTTCAGAAGAGAGGTATGGTTTGGTATTCTTTCGGCAGCAAGAGGACCAAGAAAAAGCATTGACTGCGTCAAAAGGAAAACTTTTCTTTGGCATGCAGATTGAAGTAACAGCATGGATAGGGCCAGGTAAGAGACAAGGAGGCTAATTTTTAGTAAGATTTATATTTCACCTTATGAAAAAGTCACATCTCACCCTGAATTGGGACACTATTCCAACTTTATTTGTTGACATACTTCCAATGTCTTCTGTTTTAAAGACTGGTTATATTTGTTTTTCAAGTTAATAAAATTATGTTGTTTTGCTTAGGGAGGGTGAAAATTGTTCTGTTTCTTTAAGGGAGAAATGCTGACTTCTAAGAGGCTGAAAGGCACAATTTGGCCCTTTGTTGAGTCCTGTCTTCCCAAAAGGATTGAATTGAATGAGATAAGGAGATAGTTCTTTGGAGAATGACATCAGAGTTACCCTGAATTAAGAAACAGACGACTTGCTACATTGATCGGAGGGACTAGTTAGACTGCTTTTATTTCTGTTATGCCCAGCACAAATTAGATCTGTTGTCCTAGTTTCCATGACCTTGAAAGCTAGTGACAAAGAAAAGCAGGACTAAATCTGAAGAGTGTGACCCATTGAGAGTTTCAGGGGGACATTTTATTAGTTTGAATCTACCTGTAAGACCTGTTGTAAGGCAGGAAGTCTTCTCAGGCATGGCTCGGGTCAGTGTTTATCCTGTTTCAGAACCACCTATAGTGCAGACCTTTCACCTTGTCCCAGCCTAATGGTTCAGAATTCACATATTCAAGTTTGGGAACCTTCCAGTTTAAGGCAGCTTGTAAGTAAATTTGTGGAGAAATGTTTAAATTAGGCAGTCACATTATGTAGCTGAGACCAACTTTAAGACTAAGACTTTGAGGGGTGCTGGCTCAGTTGGTAGAATATGTGACTCTTGATCTCAGGGTTGTGCGTTCAGGTCCCATACTGGCTGTAGAGCTTTATTTTATTTTATTTTTTTTAATTTTTTTTTTTTAAACGTTTATTTATTTTTGGGACAGAGAGAGACAGAGCATGAACTGGGGAGGGGCAGAGAGAGGGAGACACAGAATCGGAAGCAGGCTCCAGGCTCCGAGGCATCAGCCCAGAGCCTGACGCGGGGCTCGAACTCACGGACCGTGAGATCGTGACCTGAGCTGAAGTCGGACGCTCAACCGACTGAGCCACCCAGGCGCCCCTGTAGAGCTTTATTTTAAAACAAAACAAAAACACACACCTAAAACTTTGAATGGAATTTTAGGGCAAACGTAGCCTATTTTCTTATAATATTCATTGTTTTGACAGTTAAGAGGGAAAAAATAGAATTTCCCTGATAAGATTGTGTAAATGTTATTTGTATGTATTAAAACAGGCATGGGGGCGCCTGGGTGGCTCAGTTGGTTAGGCGACTGACTTCAGCTCAGGGCATGATCTCACAGTTCGCGAGTTCGAGCCCCGTGTCTGGCTCTGTGCTGATAGCTCGGAGCCCAGAGCCTACTTCAGATTCTGTGTCTTCCCCTCTCTCTACCCCTCCCCCGCTCACGCTCTGTGTCTGTCTCTCAATAATAAATAAATGTTTAAAAAAGAATTAAAAATAGGCACAGAGTTGCTAGAGGGAAGATTGTAAAATGTGCATAATTTTATGATAAACACAAGAATTCAAAGGGATTATAGGTAATGCCCTCATGTTTCCTCCTCTTCCAAGTTTGAGATGTACTCTCTTAAGTTATACTGAGCTAAGTACAACTCAGGAGTTCTTCTTTAACACATTCAGAACAGGTCACAATTGACCTAAGGAATAATATTTAGAATGTCATATAACGTATTGTAGGAAGTTGTTAGAGCCACATATAATTATTAAGTAGCGGGGATCTAATTCAGGGCCTTTAACAATAGATGGCCCTCACATCTCCCAAGTCGTGGGGCTGGCTTGTCATTTTCACTGTAAAAAATGCATTTTACCTAATTAGTTAGCACCTGGGCTTTAACCACACCTGCTAGTGAAGATTTTGAGAAGTTTGGTTGGTTGAGGCATAGGAAAGCTTGAACGTACTTTTTCCAGGTGGGACAGCATGAAACACTTGTTGAATGGGATATTTGAAAGCAGTTGAATGTGAGTATGGAGACTTGGTTGGAATTGTTGTTGGATGGTTAAGTCATAAAATGTTTTGTATTGAAATGTATGGAGCTGATTGCTTCCTTAGGTCAGGGACCTCTTGTTAGAAAGATCCAAATCCAAGAAGCCCAACTCTGCATATAGACCCCAGGTGGCTTCTAAGATTGTGCTTAGTTCTGTGCAGATAGATCATTACAATCCCTTAAACATGAAATTGCGAAGATAAAAAGAGTTTTTTTACATTGACATGCAGGCATTAAGACCTGAACTGGTCATGAAGGTTAAATAGATGACATGTGGAAAATACACTTTTTAAAAATCTTTGTTAAACTGAATTTCTGATTTTGAAATTTTTATTGAGCTGTTTATTTGGTGGAAATGAAGCCAGTACGTACGATTTTAATGGTTGCAAATTATGTTCTATCTTTCTGATTCTGCCTTTTGGAGTATAAACCTTAAGATGTGTCTGAATTATTTTTTCTTTTCTTTTTCATTTTTTCTCCCTTTTTAAATGAAATATTCCTAAATATGTGCCCTCTATTAGTTTCAAGAAGACCTAGTTGATCTTGAAATGAGATCTCCCCTGGGAGATATGATCAAAATACAGTATGGAGACAGGTACAGGAACCCTGGCAGTTTCTGGGTCCACTTGAGTCTCTGAAAGTACATATTCTTTGATGACACCAGTAAGATTAAGCTGAGCTGCCATTAGAGCAGTCAGACTGGAATCGGGAGTGAGGTGTGTTCTGTCTGAATTCACTCAGCAGCTCAGAAGTTGAGCAGCTCAGAAGTTGAATCTTTTCAGTATCAGTGTTGTTGGTGACATCAGTAATATTTAGTGCCTGTCTCTAAACAGTTTGTTTCAGTCAGTTAATTGTTAACTTTTTTGTGTGGCTTTGTTTTACATTAAAAAAAGAGAACATAATAGGCTGTGTATAAGTTATTATCAACAAAACATTGAATATTCTGCGCTGGACCGTGTTTAAAATGGAGCTTTAGAGAAAGGTTGTGCTTGAATTAGACACTAAACCAGGGCTTTAATCATAAGAAATAGAAACCTTAGTTAGGAGTGGTGTGTGGTCTCCCTGTGTGTGTCATTGGGGCCCATGTGGCAGCAGTTTCAGAAGTACTGCTTCAGTCAGTTTGCATACAATTACTATTCTTGTATCTAAAAATCGCTACATTTAGATGGTTGGGCTCTGTTAATTAACGGAGATGCAAAATGCTAAATATTTTATAAAATGCTGAAAAGCAAATTGAGTAATGAAGCTGGCCTGTTTTCAGTTGAGTTTTACGTGTGTTTCAGATTGTAGTTTTATACTTCCCATCGAGAGCCTGCTGCAGAATTTTTGGAACCTAAGATTAGGCTTAAGTAATTGCTGTTTTTGCTGGGGTTTAAAATCTATTTCTGTGTTAGTGATTATTTTTAAAACAAATGAACTTAGCGGACTGAAATTCAGTCCACTTTTCTATTTTGAAGATCAAAGAAAGAAAGTGTTACTTACCCCTAAGTTTTTTTGACAAGTTTCTTTAGCCTTTGGAGTTAAGCAAAAGGCAGCTATTTGTGAAGCTGTATATACCTTTTTCAGATTGTATGAGTATTCACACCCAATATTTCAGAGATTCTTAAGTGTAGATTTTCCTGTGATATCTAAATATACATTAAAACATTCTTCGGTTTTGGGGTGCCTGGCTGGCTCAGTCTGTAGGGCATGTGACTTTTGATCTTGGTGTTGTGAGTTTGAACCCTACATTGGGTATAGAGATTACTTAAAAAAGAAAAAGAAAAAAACAAACAAACAACCCTCTTCTCTTTTTACTCTGCCCCCAAAACACTTAACAGAAACGGAAAGTGAAAATGAATTTCGTCCTTTGGATGAAAGGATAGATGAATTTCACCCCAAAGCAACAAGAACCCTCTTTATTGGCAACCTTGAAAAAACCACTACTTATCATGACCTTCGCAACATCTTCCAGCGGTTCGGAGAAATTGTGGTATGTTGTTTTTTTACAGTAAAAAGTTTTAGATCTTTGTCGTAAAACATAAAGCATAGTACAAGATTATATTTGGAAAGATGATATTTAGATGGTGTAACAAATACTTTTCTCATTTGCCCTGTGTTTTTAACTCCTGCTAAAAGATGGTCTGGCAAAACTCCTTGGGGGACTGTTTTATGTGTGTATATAAAACTATATAATAGGTATTTGTTTTATTTATATATATGTATTTTTCTATCCATTTTTCTTATTTTCTTTGTCCATCGAGTACTGTTTAAAGCCATTTCTAGTCCTGTGGGTGGGAAGGAAAATAAAAGAAGTCTGTAAGAAAGAAGCAGCAACTTAGTATAGGAGTATTGTGTTATCACAATTCATGTCAGAAATACCTTGGGGATTACTGGAATGTGGATGTCATGCTGGAAGCTCAGTTCTGTTTTGAAATTTTAATTAGAATCACTTTTTATATTTTGCAAGTCATTATTAAATTTAGGAATTCGAAGGGTTTTTCTGTTCCTCGTGACTCAAAACTTGAGTCACTTTATAGTGAAAATAGTTTGGTTACAGCTTTATACCCTTGGGATATATATACTATTTTGTTTTGTGTTTGAAAAAAATAGGGAAATTACTTCTGTCTTTCCTAGACTTTGTATTAGTAACAGCAAGAAAATTGTTGTGTATATTTGGATTTTAGAGAGTAAAAAAACGTTCTGGGTTAAGAACAGTTACTGTTAATCTTTCAGGTGTGTGTGTGTATGTGTCCGTCCATCTATCCATCCTTATTTATACACTAATGTTGGAAGTAAAAATTCTTACTTTTTTTAAATGATACAATCTAGTGAATAAAATATTTGTGCTTGTAGTTGACCTAAACCTCAAAGGGACTAGGAGCAAGAGATAGAAATGGTTGGTACAAAGTAAGAAAAAACAAGCTATATATTTAGAGAAACAGCAAAACATTCATTTTCCTTTCTTGAATTTCAATTATTTTAAGTTCTTTTATCACACACCCTAATTCCAGCCGTACTGCCTACTTAGATGAGTTCACTTAACCTACCTGGGCTCCAGCCTTTTCGTGACAGAAAAGTTTTATTTATTTTGCTGCTTAGCATTTATGAGTCTATGAGTTGATAAAACTTTCAGATATACTTTTATTTGAATGTGGCTGCTACTTTGAATTTTGGAGGAGCGTAAGAAATTGTATTTGTGTACATAGATACATTTTCATCAGCAGGGTTGCTACACATGGAGTGATTATAGTGTTTAAGATCCATGCTTAATAAGTGGCCATGTCCTATTCTGTTTGAAAACCATTATTCCATGTTTGCAATTGCTCACGAGGGTAACTATTTTAATGACACACAAACTTAGGGGAAATGGTCTGCTGCTTATTGATAGATTATGCTGTAGCTAGAAGAACCCTTGTAGTGAGCCTACCCACCAATATTCTTTGGAGACCATTTCTCTTACATGGAGTTATTCTGGATTGTTGCGTACTACATTTTGGTGAAACTCAGCTCCTATTTACCATTACTTAGAACTGTTTTGAGTATAGGGGTGCCTGGGTGGCTTATGCCATTGAGCGTCCGACACTGAATCTCAGCTCAGGTCTTGATCTCAGGGTTGTGAGCTCAAGCCCTGCATTTGGCTTCTCGCTGGGGGTGAAGCCTATTTAAAAGAAAAAAAGAAGAACTATTTTAAGTATAAACTACTGCTTTTTTTAAGGATTCCTCAAACTGCTCTTCAAATGCATTATTCATTTTGCTCTGTTTCAGCTTTTGATTATTGGCTTATGACCCTTAAAAAGGCGTAAATATTGTGATTTACAGAATACTTTAGATAATCACCATATGGGTCATTATTGTTCAAGTGTAAGTTTTGCAATCCACGTATCTGGTTTCTCTGGACCATTTTCATGTGTAAGCCAGCTTTTTTACACCACCTTGTCTAAGTAGTGAAGTAGGCAGAACCAGAGTGTCATGCATGAGTACAGGTTTCAGTCTTTCTAAAGAATTAGAGTTAAGGGCGCCTGGCTGGCTCAGTTGAAAGAACACATGACTTTTGACCTCAGGGTCCTGAGTTTGAGACCCACGTTGGGTGTGGAGATTACTTAATAAATAAACTTAAAAAAAAAAAAAATAAAGAGATGGGGCTTTGCCTTTTATAGACTGTTTCTTTAATCAAGGGATGGTGTTCTGATACATCTTCACAAGGTAGTTCAGGTATTTATATATTTATTCATTCTGGATATGAGAGATTATTACTATATATATCAGTCACCAGGCTTGGTTCAGTTAGATACACTGATACATTAAATGAGTCTTCTAATTTAGGATTGCATATTTTAAATCACTTTTTTGAAAACCTGATTTCTTTCTCATTCTTATTCTTCTCAGATATTCTATTTTAAATGGCCAGCCAGCCACTAATAAAGGTTTTTAGATTATTGCAGAAGCGAATTACAGTTTACCCTCGAACAGCATGGGTTTTAACTGCATGGATCTGCTTGAATGTGGACTTTTCTTCTTATGATTTTCTTAATAACATTCTCTTTCTTCCAGCTTACTTAAGGATATAGTATAATAATTTTTACAGAATATGTGTTAATTAACCATGTTATCAGCAAGGCTTCTGGTCAGCAGTAGGGTATGAGTGGTTAAGTTTGGTGGGAGTCAAAAGTTATATGTGGATTTTCAACTGCCTTGGAGGTGGGTGCCCTAACTAACTCCCTTGCCCCCAGCCTCCTGTTGTTCAAGGGTCAACTGTATTTCTTAGGTTTTTATTAAATAGGCTGCCTTTATTAATCTCTGTACTGTTCCAATTTTAGTATATGTGCTGCTGAATCAAGCACAGCCTTTTTCTTCATAAATTTGTCTTAACACAGGTATTGTGAATTTTAAATTTTGAGTTTGCACTTTCTCTTCTGCAAAGAATTTCACAGAGGAAGGATTTCATGGTTGTGACTACAAATGCTGTGTTGTGTAGTCTTTCAGGCTATTTACAGTTGTATTACAATGTATGGTTTTAACTAAGAAAGTGATTTGGGGGAATATGACTGTTTTGAGAAATATGCACCTTGTTTGGGCTTAGTTTATTCTGATTTATTTTCCTGTTGGCCTGTCACTAATTGGTACTAATTGGCTTTTTCAGGATATTGATATTAAGAAAGTAAATGGAGTTCCTCAGTACGCGTTCTTGCAGTACTGTGATATTGCCAGCGTTTGTAAGGCTATTAAGAAGATGGATGGAGAGTACCTTGGAAATAATCGCCTCAAGGTAAAGGACTTTGCATAAGTTATTACACCGTTATGATTTGGAGTGTTTGTGTGTCTGTCTGTCTCATTATTTCAAATTGCAGTACAGTTAGATAACAGTAAAGGTGATATAATTCTGTGCACCCTCATCCTCTTGTACTGTAAGCTGAATTAATACTTAGCCTGGCAGGATCACGCTTGTGTACATTTCTTTTGATTTTAACCAGATGTTTCTCCCTTGGGATGATGGTTGATAAGATTCCTACAGAAGACAGATTTTTTCAGAATTCTGTAGTTGAATAATTGGTGACTTTACTAATAGAAATTTCACCTCTCCTATTCAGCTGGGTTTTGGAAAGAGCATGCCTACAAACTGCGTGTGGTTAGACGGGCTTTCTTCAAATGTGTCGGATCAGTATTTAACACGCCATTTCTGCCGATATGGGCCTGTGGTAAAGGTAGGTGGGAGGTTTTGGTGTTGGTGTCAGGTTACTTCTGACTCCCCATTCTTGGAATTCTGTCCTGTCAGCCCCAGTTCTTAATGTTGACGTTTTCTTTTCTTTAAAAATTACTAGTAATTTGTTGTAGAAGGGCTTTTGCATCTATTAGCTTATGATGTGAGGAAGTATTTTGAAAAACTGTTTTGAACTAGCCATGATGATTAATTTTGAAACTAATTTGCATGATACTGTTAAATAGAAGGTGTTTTAGAGGTTTTTATTATTTTATCTCACATGAAAATTAGTCTAATTATCTAATTATTTACAATCACACAAATATGTCATTAGACTTTATTTTTTAAAAAAGAAGATGACTTTAAAGGGATGATCATACAGTGTTCATCTAGTCAAAGTTTGTAAGGTAACATACCTACAAGCAACAGGAAAAGGGTCTGTGGGCCCCATTCCATTATGTGAAAGTAGAGCTTTGAACTCCCTTCTTGAGAGCAGAGTTACACTGTGGTGGGTGTGGTGTATAATTTCAGCATTTCTTTAAATGTAGCTTTTGTTGTTTGGACAAATACACATCATAAAGACTGCTAGTATAAATGTAAAAATCCAGTAGCTTAAAGTTAATAATGCTTGTTATTAACCAAAATTCACTGAAATTTATTGTTGATTCAGTGTTCTACATTTTTTTCTCTTTCAGGGGTGTTGATTTTTTTTTTTTTTTTTTTTTTTTTTTGAGCCCAAACTACAAGAATGCCTACTTAAGTACACAGTACAGAACTTAGTCAACATGGAAAATAAAGATGCAGAAAGACAAAATAAAGGCATAATGTACCTCAAGGCACAGCATCCGCAATTGTAAACAGTCCCTACACATTTTATTATCTTCACTGGGAAAAGCCCTGACATTTTTTCTAGAATTAGAGAAAATTTTTTTTTTTTTTTTTTTTTTTTTTTTTTTGGCAGTGTCCTTGTGACCTAAGATTTTCTTGGAACTGACAATGAGTCTAGTGGATGAGGCTCTTATTTGGTTTTTGTTTTGTTTTTTACAGGTGGTGTTTGACCGCTTAAAAGGCATGGCCCTGGTCCTCTACAATGAAATTGAATATGCGCAAGCAGCTGTAAAAGAGACCAAGGGGAGGAAAATCGGTGGGAATAAAATTAAGGTGTGCAGAATGACTAAACAGAAGTAAAACAAAATCGCATTGAGACCCCACCCTCTTAATAACTGGCATTTTGTGGGTGGCCAGCAAGGGACGTGGTTTACAGCGAGTGTGCTGTATGTCCCGTTCTTAAGGGGAACGTTACTATTTTGACATTTGGCTGCTTGAGGGCACAGGGTCATTAGCCACAGAACCTTCCCCAAAAATTGTGTCATTCAAGGAAATGTGCCTCTCCACATCCCACGTACCCAATGCTTACATGTAGACTCTTGGAGCAGGCTGGCCCGCATTCACCTGTGGGTGTATGCATCCCAGGAACTTGAAGTGTCAGTCATTCCAGTTTCCAGAATGATCCTCTCTTCCTCTTTCCTCCTCTTCTAGAGAGTGGGTAACCACTGAACATACAAT
Source organism: Panthera pardus (assembly GCF_024362965.1). NCBI lineage: Eukaryota > Metazoa > Chordata > Mammalia > Carnivora > Felidae > Panthera > Panthera pardus. The sequence goes on along the minus strand of NW_026526666.1, from coordinate 95,092,409 downwards.
CTTTTGTCTGGTGTTTTTGTTTAAAAAACTTTGGTTCAGGAGAACTTGAAGAAATGTATGCACTTAATACCTATGGTGGTTAGATTGAAATAAGATATTAATAGATAGCAGGTATCATAGTCTTTTAATAATGACTCTGAGGCCCAGCTGTGAGTGAAGTTTAAATGTTTTATATTTTCTGACTGATTCCAGCAAATATACATATAGATTGCTGGATTTCATTGATCTGATTACTTGGCAACCTAGAATCCTGATAGGTATCGTTTCAGTTTTCCATTTTGCCTTTTCCACTCCTTCAGTATTGGACTCTGGAGCTTAAAAAAAAATTTTTTTTTCAATTTAATTTTTGAGAGAGGAAGAGAGAGAATGTGTGAGTGAGGAAGGGGTAAAGAGGGAGAGAGAGAGGGAGAGAAAGAGAGAATCCCAAGCAGGCACTGTCAGCATCAGAGCCCAGTGTGGGGCTCGAACCCACAAACAGTGAGATCATGACCTGAACTGAAATCAGGAGTCTGATGCTTAACCATCTGAGCCACCTAGGTGCCCCTGGGTTCTAGAACTTTTAATTATACTTCTTTATTGGGGCACCTGGCTGGATCAGGTGGTAGAACATAGGACTCTTAATTTCAGGGTCATGAGTTCAAGCCTTACAGTGGGCATAGAGTTTACATTAAAAAATAATAAAGTATACCTCGTTGTCAAGATTTGTATTGAATTTGAAAGAGATTTTGAGTTAACAAAATACATTTCCAGTTAGGACTGTTTAACTTAGTTGAGATAGATTGCTCTTACTTGAACTTTATCTAGAGGGTTGTGTTGGGAAGGATTTTCAAATCTGATAACACTTTCCACTTTAAAAATCTGAAACTTGAATCAAACACCTGCTATTCTTTGTTTTTAAGGTGGATTTTGCAAATCGGGAAAGCCAGCTGGCATTTTATCACTGTATGGAAAAGTCTGGTCAAGATATCAGAGACTTTTATGAAATGTTAGCAGAAAGAAGGTATGTATTTTTTTTCCCCCAAGCAATAAGGTATGTATTTTAAACCTATCAGCATAACTTGAATTTTAAAATTTCAAATACATAAAATTTATATAGAATTAAATTTTATTTTTCACTCCTTATTTCTAAATTCATCCCCCAAAAACTCCTTTCCTTTTTTATTCACCCATACAGAAACACAGGTTTATTTTTATGAATTCAGTTTTCATGTGGCTCAGGGGATTTAGGTAACCTAAACACATTTCTCACTGAAAGCCCTATAATTTGAAAGAGTTACTATTTTGCTAAATTATAACTTTATGTACAAATATCCTGCCTTACAGTTTTAAATTAAATATGATAACATGTTAAAGGGCGTTACAAACTATTAAGTGCCCTGTATATTTATTTAGTAATGACAGCATCCAGATTATCACCATGCATGTGCCCATACAATTAAAAAAATTTTTTTAAAGATTACCAAGAACTTTGTTTTGAATTCAAATCTTTTAAATAATAATTTGTGAATCAGCCAAAGCATATATAAATTGGTAACTTTAGCAACATAAAAAGTAAACCTTATTTCCTGTTGTTGATTTTTTTCAGTCATGGTACTGTAGTACAGTATTTGATATTTTTTCTGCTATTTGTAGGAAACATTGCAGTTCAGAATCATTTTAAGTTCTCACAGTTTGAACCAGGCTATCTCTGTTAGCGTACAACTGCCCCCAAACTGATGATTGATTCTTTTTTAGACTGGATATGTTAAAAACATCCTAACATAGTGTCACCAAGTGCTTCAATAGCTGATCATATTTGAAAATGGAAACTATCAGGGTGTGTTGCGGGAGGGGTGGGGGCAGTGCTCAGTCAGTTGAGTGAGTGTCTGACTCTTGATTTTGGCTCAGGTCATAATTGAGGTCGTGGGATCAAGCCCCATGTTGGGCACTGTGCTGATCAGTGGAGCCTGCTTGGGATCTTCTCTTTCCCCCTTTGCCCCTTCCTTGCGCATGTGTGCTCTCTCAAAAAACTAAAAAGAAAATGGAAACTATTATCCACGTGGTCAGGCTGTTTGTCCAAACATGTCTCTGTGATTAAGTGTCCTGGAATGTTACCACTGGATCTCCACCCCTGTACATACGCATTAAACAAAAGGCTGCGTGTGAAAAATGCCTTTAGACACTCTAGTTCAAGTATAAAAGGGGTTCTACAAGTATGAGTCAGATCCTGATTGTGCTGCCAGAAACCTGTTGAATACATTGATTCCCTTTTTACTGCATGTTTTTGCCACTTTGTTTTTAAGTTACAGAAGAAGGTATATAGTTTTTGAGTCCTTTACTTGTGGAATATTGAACAACGTTCATTGAATGCCGGGAAAGTTTTTTATTTTTATTTTTTGTAAAGATTTTATTTTTAAGTAATCTCTATACCCAAAATGTGAGCTCAGACTTACAACCTCCAGATCAAGTGTCGCATGCTCTACCAACCAAGCCAGCCAGGCAGCCGTGAGGAGGTTTTGTTTTGCTTTAATGAAAAATGTACCCCGCAGCCAAATTCCCAAAAGCCTGAACTTATATAAAGATTTGATGGTTTTTCACTAGTAGACTGGAGTCCACAGCCCTCTAGCCAGAATGTCGGTTTCGATGTAAGGTTTTTCTGTGTCGTGTGTGTGTGTGTGTGTGTGTGTGTGTGTGTGTGAGAGAGAGAGAGAGAGAGAGAGAGAGAGAACGCACACGTGCGTGAGAGCATACATGTGCATATGCATGAGAATATATGTGTCTGTGGAGAGAGAAAAAAGGTCTCCACCCTGGCTCCCCAAGTAGCAGTTCAAAGTCATTTTTAACATTTTTAGTACTTACAGGAATTCTTACCCATATGCCAATACGAAGTGTGTTGGTGGCCTGGTGGCACCTAAGACAAAACATCCATTAAAATCCTCTATGCATACGTTAAATATTTTTCAAAGAATAGTGTCTTGTGAGGGTTGGATAATGCTGTGTGGGTGTTAATTTTTGTATATTACCACTCTTAAATTCACTCATTTTACTGACATTCTGGCTCTGGCTTTGTTCTTTGGTTTTTACCCGTGGTTATTTATCCCTTTTGAATGGAGTTTATCTCCTAAAGTAGGAAGCAGAAGGGTGTGACCCAGTTTTGCCCCATTTTTTTTAGATGGCAGTGCTTATGGAGTGCACTCTTTGCAGTAGAACTTGAGGATATCTGCCCTTCATATAGAGTGGAAGGAAGTCATCCCACTGAATGCGTAATAAATGAATGAATGAAAAAATGGTTTACCTCTAATGGTAGTTTCCCTCAGGAATGCAAACAGTGACCGATTTGCATAGGGTTCTGCAGTTTAAAAGTAGCATTTCATTTACTCCTTCTTATCTTGTGTTACTTTTAGTGGAACTGAAGATCAGATCGCCTTGCTGATAAGGTCACAGGCTAAGACATTAGTCTGGAGATAAACCCAGTGCTCCTTCCTGCTGGTGCATGGAGCTTTATACTTTACCAAAATGATTCTCAAGATAAATTTACAAGAGCCTATTATGCTTTAGATGAATTTCCCACCTACTTAGGGGAATTGGGATATTGTGCAGTCATGTGAACAGAGTTCTCAAAACCTGGCTTTTCCAGGTTCCTGAACACCCTTTTGTCCAAGGTTCAGTGTTGAGTTGTACTGTCTCTTACTTGAGTTCTTTGAGGACAGGAACACTCATTTCTTTTGGTTCATAAGGCCCAGCAAAATATGTGCAAAATCAGTATTTATTAAACTGAACAGTGCTCCAGCACTAACATTTACACATATAGCTTCAACTTCTGTAAATATTTTCATATTTTTGGGTATAGTTGTAGTCTGATTAAAACATCTCTCAAGCCTACTGTTAATGTGGGCGGTGAACTAGTGGCCATTCTAGGTGTCTTAATCATTTTATATTAGCATGAACGTGGGGTGCCTGGGTGGCGCAGGTGGTTAAGCGTCTGACTCTTGATCTCAGCTTAGGTCATGATCTCATGATTCATGAGATCGAGCCTTGTGTTGGGCTCTGTGCGCTGACAGCGTGGAACGGCTTGGGATTCTCTCTCTGCCCCTCCCCCACTCGTGTGCGTGTGCCTGCTCGCGCTCTCTCTCTCTCTCTCTCTCTCTCTCTCTCTCTCTCATATAAACATTTCTTTTAAAAAGAAAGCATACAGTATGTTTATGAAAATGGCGTTTCCTTGGAATTTATGGTGGCAATGAATTAGCCAAGTTCCATGCCTAGTAACATTTGCAAGATGGCTGGCCATTATTTAGGCAAAGACTCTGATTCCTGTGGAACTCTAAGAAAGACCATCTCGAAACCAATTAAATAACATAGGGGTGCCTAGGTGCTTCAGTTGGTTGAGTCCGACTTTGGCTCGGGTCACCATCTCGCGGTTTGTGAGTTCAAGCCCCATGTTGGACTCTGTGCTGACAGCTTGAAGCCTGGATCCTGCTTCGGATTCTGTGTCTCCCATCTCTCTCTGCCCCTCCCCCACTCACGCTCTGGTCTCTCTGTCAAAAATAAATAAACATTAAAAAAAAATAACCTAAATAATGTAAAAAAAAATACTCTTTTTGGACTGAGAAATGCCATACAAATATATATAATAATGTGTGATGCTTCTAGTGTTTGGATATTAAGTCTTTAGATACTTCATTTGCTGTGGAGAGTGTATTGGAACAACACCCAGTAGTAGCTTTGACATATTTTCCTCTCCTCTCCTCCCTTCCCTTTTTTTTTTTTTTTTTTTTGAGAAAGCATGTACACACGTATGTGTGAACAGGGGAGAGGCAGAAAGAGAGAATTCCAAGCAGCCCCCATACTGTTAGCATAGCGCCCAACACGGGGCTTGAACTCACAAACTGCGAGATCGTGACCTGAAAGAGACGCTTAACCAACTGAGCCCCCCAGGAACCCCACTGACATATTTTTCTAAGGTTCATTCTTTCAATAGATATTTCAGTCCTTCCTATGAGTCAAGCACTGTTACAAGAGCTAGAAAAAATTGTAGCCAAGGAGACAAAAAAAGCTCATGCCATTAGGGGCTTAAGTTCTAGATTTTTGTTTCAGTGAGCCACTAATGGCAGTACTTTGTAGAATGCATGACCTGCTTGAGAGAACAAAAATGGAGAGGGAACAAGAGTGAAAGAATTAGTCTCTGTTGTGGGTGAATTTCATTTTATCTATCATACATGTTCTTGTGTGTAAATTTAATCTTAAATGCCCCCTATAGGTCACTGTAAGAGAAAACCATGGTGAATTCCTTTACAATTGAGGAATCCTTTCACAAGCTTATAATCAGTTCATGGGTTGGGGAAAAGTAACAATATGACGGAAGGTCTTCACATTATGTTAGGAAAGTTCTTACAAATGTTATCTTATTTAATCTTAAGAACCTTCTGAGGAAAGGTTACCATCATTTTACAAGTGAGGAGACAGCCTAGGGAGACTGGCCCCCAGCATGCTTTTTTAAATTGTGAATTGAGCTAGATGTGTTATCAGTATCCTATGGGTCACATAGGTGGGAGGATTTCAATTAAAATATTTTTAAATATTTAATCAATATTTTAATTAAACTGTTTTTACCAGTAGTACGTTTTTTTCCCAGATTGTGGTAAGAATATTTTTGGCAGAAAAGTAATTATGAAAGACTCAGAAGTGTGGGGATGTGATACTGTGTAATATACTAGTGATCATTATGTCATACCACCTCCTACCAAAAAAAAGGGGGGGGGGGACTGAAGTGTCATCCAGTAGAAACATGTAGACTAAACTGTGGTTTTCAATTTTTTTTTTAAGCTTATTTATTTCATTTGAGAGAGAGCATGCACACATGTGAGGGGCAGAGAGGGAGAGAGAGAGAGAATCCCAAATAGGCTGTACACTGTCAGCGTGGACCCCATGTGGGGCTTGATCCCACAAACCATGAGATCATGACCTGAACTAAAATCAAGTTGCATTTTTAATCGACTGAACCAGTTTTAAATTTTCTGGTAGACATAAAAATGTGGGAAAAAAAGGTGACATTAATTTCATTTAACTCCTAGCTTTCAAATATTACCATTTCAACATGTAGTCAATCTAAACTATTTGAAGGGTTTCTTTTTTAAAAGATAAATGTACCAAGTCCAATGTGTATTTTATAGTCACATCTCAAATTTTAAGTTACTGATAGCCACATGTAAATTGTGGCTATGTACCATATTGGACCATCCAAGTCTAATGATTAAATAATGGCAAAGATTTTTAGAATAGGCCTTTTAATCTCATATGTGTGATTAAATGTGTAAATGACAAGGACACAAAAGAACTAATATATTCTTTTTTGAATTTGATAGAGAGGAACGAAGGGGATCTTATGACTATAGCCAAGATCGTACGTATTATGAGAATGTTCGTACTCCGGGCACATATCCTGAGGACTCCAGACGGGACTATCCAGCTCGAGGGAGAGAATTTTATTCAGAATGGGAAACTTACCAAGGAGACTACTATGAATCGCGATACTATGACGATCCTCGGGAATACAGGGATTACAGAAATGATCCTTACGAACAGGATATTCGGGAATACAGTTACAGGCAAAGGGAACGAGAAAGAGAACGCGAAAGATTTGAGTCTGACCGAGACAGAGACCACGAGAGGCGGCCAAGTGAGCGCAGTCAGAGCCCGGTGCACCTGCGGCGCCCCCAGAGCCCTGGCACCTCTCCCTCACAGTCCGAGCGGCTGCCGAGTGACTCAGAGAGGAGGATTTACAGCAGGTCCTCAGACCGGAGTGGAAGCTGTAGCTCACTTTCTCCTCCAAGATATGAAAAACTGGACAAATCTCGTTTGGAACGCTATACAAAAAATGAAAAGACAGATAAAGAAAGGACTTTTGATCCTGAGAGAGTAGAAAGAGAGAGACGCTTAATAAGGAAGGAGAAAGTGGAAAAGGACAAAACTGAAAAGCAGAAACGAAAAGGAAAAGTTCATTCTCCTAGTTCTCAGTCTTCAGAGACAGACCAAGAAAATGAGAGGGAACAGAGCCCCGAAAAATCAAGGAGTTCTAATAAACTGAGCAGAGAAAAAGCTGACAAAGAAGGGATAGCAAAAAACCGCCTCGAGCTCATGCCCTGTGTAGTCTTGACCCGCGTGAAAGAAAAAGAGGGGAAAGTTATTGACCATACTCCCTTGGAAAAGCTGAAAGCCAAGCTTGATAATGACACTGCCAAGTCTTCTGCCCTAGATCAGAAACTTCAGGTCTGTCAGACAGAGCCCGCAAAGTCTGACTTGTCTAAACTGGAACCGGTTCGAATGAAAGTGCCAAAGGAAAAGGGCCTGTCAAGCCACATAGAAGTGGTAGATAAGGAAGGCAGGCTTAAATCCAGGAAGCACCTAAAACCAGAGCAGACTGCTGATGGGGTCAGCGCTGCAGATTTGGAGAAGCTGGAAGCAAGGAAGCGGCGCTTTGCAGATTCCAATTTGAAAGTAGAAAAGCAAAAGTCAGAAGTCAAGAAAAGTAGTCCAGAGATGGAGGAAGCTCGGGTACTTTTAAAAAAGCAGCCTGACCTATCCTCTAGAGACATCCTTCTGCTGAGGGAAGGAGAGTCAGAAAGAAAGCCTGTGAGGAAAGAAATTCTTAAACGAGAATCTAAGAAAATAAAACTAGACAGACTTAATGCTGCTCCCAGCCCCAAAGAGTGTCAGGAGCTTGCCAGCGTTTCTGTTGGGACTGGCTCAAGGCCCAACTCAGACCTACAAGCAAGGCTGGGAGAACCAGTATGTGACTCTGTGGAAAATCAAGAAATCCAGTCAAAAAAACCTATTCCCTCAAAACCACAACTCAAACAGTTGCAATTATTAGATGATCAGGGACCAGAGAGAGAAGATATTAGGAAAAACTATTGCAGTCTTCGTGATGAAACACTTGAATGTAAACCAAGCCAAGAGAAACCACATTCAGTAAATACTGAAGAAAAAATTGGCATTGATATTGATCACACGCAGAGTTACCGAAAACAAATGGAGCAGAGTCGGAGAAAACAGCAGATGGAGATGGAAATAGCCAAGTCTGAGAAGTTTGGCAGTCCTAAAAAAGATGTAGATGAATATGAAAGACGTAGTTTGGTTCACGAGGTAGGCAAACCCCCCCAAGATGTCACTGACGACTCTCCTCCTAGCAAAAAGAAAAGGATGGACCACGTGGATTTTGATGTCTGCACCAAGAGAGAGAGGAATTACCGAAGTTCACGCCAGATCAGTGAAGATTCTGAAAGGGCTGGCGGTTCTCCCAGCATCCGACATGGCTCTTTCCACGAAGACGACGACCCTATAGGCTCCCCTAGGCTCATGTCAGTAAGAGGGTCTCCTAAAGTAGATGAAAAAGGTCTCCCCTATTCTAACATCACGGTCAGAGAAGAGTCTTTAAAATTTAATCCTTATGATTCTAGCAGGAGAGAACAGATGGCAGACATGGCCAAAATAAAGCTCTCGGTCTTGAATTCTGAAGATGAACTAAACCGGTGGGATTCTCAAATGAAACAAGATGCCAGCAGATTTGATGTGAGTTTCCCAAACAGCATAATTAAGAGAGACAGCCTTCGAAAGAGGTCTGTACGTGACTTGGAACCTGGGGAGGTGCCTTCTGATTCTGATGAAGACGGTGAACACAAATCCCACTCACCCAGAGCCTCTGCACTATATGAAAGTTCTCGGTTGTCTTTTTTATTGAGGGACAGAGAAGACAAGCTACGTGAGCGAGAGGAAAGACTCTCCAGTTCTTTAGAAAGGAACAAATTTTACTCTTTTGCACTGGATAAGACAATCACACCAGACACGAAGGCTTTGCTTGAAAGAGCTAAGTCCCTCTCTTCATCTCGAGAAGAAAACTGGTCTTTTCTTGATTGGGACTCCCGTTTTGCCAATTTTCGAAACAACAAAGATAAAGAGAAGGTTGACTCTGCTCCAAGACCTATCCCATCCTGGTACATGAAAAAGAAGAAAATTCGGACTGATTCCGAAGGAAAAATGGATGATAAAAAAGATGACCATAAAGAAGAAGAACAGGAAAGACAAGAATTATTTGCTTCTCGTTTTTTACACAGCTCAATCTTTGAACAAGATTCCAAGCGATTGCAGCATCTGGAGAGAAAAGACGAGGAATCAGACTTCGTTGCTGGCAGGTTGTATGGGAGGCAGACGTCTGATGGAGCAAACAGCACGGCTGACGTGATTCAAGAGCCAGTAGTTCTTTTCCATAGCAGATTTATGGAACTCACGCGAATGCAACAGAAAGAAAAGGAAAAAGACCAAAAACCCAAAGAGGCTGAAAAACAGGAAGATACAGAGGATCATCCTGAGACCCCAGAGTCTGCCTCTGAGAGTAAAGAGGTGGAACCGAAGACCCCCCTTCCCATTGGGCCTCCTGCTGTCACAGCTGTAACTCCAGAGTCAGCATCGTCATCACCGGAAAAGGCGACAGCAGGTGAAAAAGCAGGGGAGGTGCCTTTGGTGACAGAAGAGAAGCCCAGGGAGCCAGCCTCTGCCTCAGAAGAAGCAAAGCCTGTGTCTGAGCAGGCTCCCGCTGCCGTGCAGCAAACCGAGCAAGGCGACCTGCCCCCAGGAGCGGACGCCAATAAAGATGCTGCCAGGACTCCATCAGTTGTTGAAGAAAGTTCATCAGTTGACCAGCTGCCTTATCTGGACACCAAGCCTCCAACTCCTGGGGCCTCATTTTCTCAGGTTGAGGTCACTGTAGATCCAGAACCCGACAGTGCCCAACCGCTTTCAAAACCGACTCAGAAGCCTGAGGACGCTGATGAGCCCAAAGTGGAAAAGCCAAACTCAGCCGCTAATGTTGAGCCCAGTGCAAATCCAAAAGCTGAAGTTGTCCCTGAGGTTCAGCCTCAAGCTGCTGAAGACATTGAGGTCGATCCTCCGGTTGCCACGAAAGATAAAAAGCCAAACAAAAGTAAGCGTTCCAAGACCCCTGTTCAGGCCACCGCAGCAAGTACTGTGGAGAAGCCTGTCACCCGGAAGAGCGAGCGGATAGACCGGGAGAAACTCAAGCGGTCCAATTCTCCGCGGGGAGAAGCACAGAAGCTTTTAGAATTGAAGATGGAGGCAGAGAAGATTACAAGGACCGCCTCTAAAAATGCCACGGCAGACCCAGAACACCCAGAACCAAGCTTGCCCCTCAGCCGAACGAGGCGCCGGAACGTGAGGAGTGTCTATGCAACCATGGGAGACCACGAGAGCCGCTCTCCCGTCAAGGAGCCCACTGAGCAACCACGAGTGACCAGGAAGAGACTGGAGCGAGAGCTGCAGGAGGCCGCGGCGGTTCCCACGACCCCACGGAGGGGAAGGCCTCCGAAAACACGCCGTCGAGCTGAAGAAGATGAGGAGACCGAGGCCAAAGAACCAGTTGAGACGCTCAAACCAGCGGAGGGATGGAGGTCCCCACGAGCCCAAAAATCAGGAGCTGCTGGTGGCCCACAAGGGAAAAGGGGCAAAAACGAGCCAAAAGTTGACGCTGAACGTCTGGAGGCGGCCACTGAGGTGAGTCCCCAGGTCAGTGTGAAAGAAAATAATACAAAGTCCAAGGCTGATAAAGAAGAAGCAGGAAGCGAACAGAAACGTGACAAAAAAGAAATTGGCACAGACAGAAATGTACCGGAAGCCCCTGCAGTTGAAGTGGTAGAGAAAAAAGCAGCCCCTGAAAAAAACTCCAAGTCAAAGAGAGGGAGATCTCGAAACTCTAGGTCAGCAGCGGACAAATCTGCAAATCTGAAAACTGCGGATACCAGTGCGAGTCCCAGCGTGGCCGCGGGCCCTGCGGGGCCGGCAGCGGAAAAGGAAGCTGAGGTAGTGGCGGGTCCCCCTGAGAAGAGCGAGAGTCCCCAGAAGGAGGGGAGTTTATCTTCCCAGTTGAACAGCGATCCGGCCCGTCTGGAGAAGGAACCGGAGGAGAAGGAAGATGTGTCTGCCACTACGCCGTCCCCAGAACCAAATCAGTTAGCCAGGCAGATGGAGCTGGAGCAGGCCGTGGAGAACATCGCGAAGCTCACGGAGACCACCTCCGCGGCCTTCAAGGCGGCGGCCACAGATGCACCAGAGGGCCTCTCCACAGAGGATGGGGACAAGCCCGCACACCAAGCAAGTGAAACAGAACTGGCTGCGGCCATTGGCTCCATCATCAATGACATTTCTGGGGAGCCAGAAAACTTCCCAGCAGCCGCCCCTTACCCTGCAGAACCACAGGCAGATCTACAGCCCCGTCCTCAAGTGCTGCGGCCCCCTGGGGAGGGAATGGAGCCTGAGACCCATGAGGCTGTGTCCGGCATCTTGGAGACCGAGGCTGCCGCAGAATCTTCTGGGCCACCAGTCAGTGCCCCTGACCCCTCAGCAGGCCCAGCAGATACCAAGGAAGCTGGAGGGAACAGCAGCGAACCCTCCCAGCCAGTGCCAGAAGCCAAAGGATCAAAAGAAGCAGAAGTCCCTCTTGCTCGGAAAGAGAAAGGGCGCCAGAAGACAACTCGATCACGCCGCAAACGGAATACAAATAAGAAAACGGGGGTCAGTACAGAGACTCCCGTCTCTGAACCTGACCAAGGTCAAAGCAAGAGTCCTGCTACAAATGAGGGGAGGGTGGCGCCACCCCCAGAAGCGCCACAGGAAGAGAAGCAGAGAGAAAAGCCCCAGTCCGCCCCGCCTGAGTCCTGTTCTTCTGACCCAAGCAAGACCCCATCCCTGGAGAACTTGTCCCAAGACACCGGCGTGGAAGAAAAGACACCGACCAGAGCATCTGCACTCCCAGACCTTCCCCCGCCCTCCCAGCCAGCACCAGTGGAGGACGAGCCTCAGGCCAGATTCAAGGTGCATTCCATCATCGAAAGTGACCCAGTGACCCCACCCAGTGACTCCAGCACACCCACCCCCCCAATTCCTTCTGTAACTGCAGCAAAGCTCCCACCTCCTGTCGCCTCTGGGGGGGTCCCACACCAGAGCTCCTCTACGAAGGTCACAGAGTGGATCACGAGGCAGGAGGAGCCTCGGGCTCAGTCCACCCCATCTCCAGCTCTTCCCCCAGACACGAAAGCTTCTGACATCGACACCAGCTCCAGTACGCTGAGGAAGATCCTCATGGACCCCAAATACGTCTCCGCCACTGGCGTCACTTCCACGAGTGTCACGACTGCCATTCCAGAGCCCGTCAGTGCCGCCCCTTGCCTGCATGAGGCACCGCCCCCTCCTCCAGTTGAGTCTAAAAAGCCTCTTTTAGAAGAAAAACCAGCGGCTCCAGTAACCAACACCTCTGACACACAGGCCCCAGAGGCTCCAGTAGCCGCTGAAAAGGAAAAGGTGGCTCCGGTCATTGCTCCCAAAATTACTTCTGTTATTAGTCGGATGCCCGTGAGCATTGATTTGGAGAACTCGCAAAAGATCACTCTGGCAAAACCAGCTCCTCAAACCCTGACTGGCCTGGTGAGCGCTCTGACGGGCCTGGTGAATGTGTCCTTGGTCCCAGTGAATGCCCTTACCGGCCCGGTGAATGCCCTCAAAAGCTCTGTGAAGGGCCCGGTGACCACGCTGAAAGGTTTGGTGAACACTCCTGCCGGCCCCGTGAACGTCCTAAAGGGGCCCGTGAACGTTCTGACGGGGCCAGTGAACGTTCTCACCACCCCGGTGAATGCCACCGTGGGCGCGGTGAACGCCGCTGCGGGTGCGGTGAACGCCACCGTGGGCGCGGTGAACGCTGCTGCGGGCGCCATGAATGCAGGCGCGGTGACAGTCACGGCAGGTGCAGTAACCGCTGCCTCTGGCAGTGTGACTGCCACAACAGGTGCGGTGACTGTGGCAGGTGCAGTGATTACACCGTCAGCAAAGTGCAAACCCAGACCGAGCACTAATGAAAACAGTCGGTTCCACCCGGGGTCCATGTCGGTGATTGACGACCGTCCAGCAGACACGGGCTCTGGTGCCGGCCTGCGTGTGAACACGTCCGAAGGGGTCGTGCTCCTGAGCTATTCGGGGCAGAAGACCGAAGGCCCGCAGCGGATCAGCGCCAAGATTAGCCAGATCCCCCCCGCCAGTGCAATGGACATCGAATTTCAGCAGTCGGTGTCCAAGTCCCAGGTCAAACCGGATGCTGTCGCACCAGCGCAGCCTTCGCCCAAAGGCCCCCAGGCTCCTTCAGGCTATGCAAATGTGGCCACCCATTCTACTCTGGTACTGACTGCCCAGACGTACAACGCGTCTCCTGTGATTTCATCTGTTAAGGCTGACCGTCCATCCCTGGAGAAGCCCGAGCCCATTCACCTCTCTGTGTCCACCCCTGTCACCCAGGGTGGCACAGTGAAGGTTCTCACCCAGGGCATAAACACACCCCCAGTGCTGGTTCACAACCAGCTGGTCCTCACCCCAAGCATAGTCACCACGAATAAAAAGCTTGCTGACCCCGTCACCCTCAAAATAGAGACCAAGGTCCTTCAGCCGGCTAACCTGGGGTCTGCGCTCACTCCCCACCACCCTCCTGCTCTGCCCAGCAAACTGCCTACAGAAGTGAACCACGTCGCCTCGGGGCCCAGTACCCCGACAGATCGAACGGTCTCCCATTTGGCAGCCACGAAGCCAGATGCGCATTCTCCTCGCCCCAGCGGGCCCGCTCCGACCCCCTTCCCGAGAGCGTGTCACCCCAGCAGCACCACGTCCACCGCGCTCTCCACTAATGCCACGGTCATGCTGGCTGCGGGCATTCCTGTGCCTCAGTTCATCTCTAGCATACACCCGGAGCAGTCTGTCATTATGCCCCCGCACAGCATCACCCAGACCGTGTCCCTCAGCCACCTGTCCCAGGGCGAGGTAAGAATGAACACTCCCACGCTGCCCAGCATCACCTACAGCATCCGGCCAGAGACCCTTCACTCTCCGAGGGCCCCTCTGCAGCCCCAGCAGATAGAGGTCCGGGCCCCGCAGCGTGCAGGCACACCGCAGCCAGCCACAGCTGGCGTGCCGGCCTTGGCCCCCCAACACCCTGCAGAGGAAGAAGTGCATTATCACCTCCCTGTCGCTCGAGCTGCGGCCCCTGTGCAGTCAGAGGTGCTGGTCATGCAGTCCGAGTACCGACTGCACCCGTACACCGTGCCCCGGGACGTGAGGATCATGGTGCATCCGCACGTGACGGCAGTCAGCGAGCAGCCCCGGGCAGCCGACGGGGTAGTGAAGGTGCCACCAGCCAGCAAGGTCCCTCAGCAGCCCGGGAAAGACGCCACCAAGACCGCAGATGCCAAAGCCGCGCCAGCCCCCGCCCCCCACGGAGAGGCCCGCATCCTCACGGTCACCCCCAGCAGCCAGCTCCAGGGGCTGCCTCTCACCCCACCCGTGGTGGTGACCCATGGGGTGCAGATCGTGCACTCCAGCGGGGAGCTGTTTCAGGAGTACAGATACGGAGACATCCGCACCTACCACAGCCCCGCGCAGCTCACACACACGCAGTTTCCTGCTGCCGCCTCCATCGGTCTACCTCCTCGGACCAAGGCTCCCGCTCAGGTGAGTGCCACCGATCAGCCTTACTCCCTATAGCGGTTGAGACGCCAGTGAGGTCCCCAAAATGTGTCGCCGTTTTCGTGAGTTTAAAGAGGAGCTCCCTAAGTTGCAGGATGAGGGGATCAGGTCACAGTGCAGAGGGCGGAGACACGGGAAGGAGCTGTGGGAACCAGGAGGTGGCTACTGGCTGCAGGGGGGGAGGAGGGAGGAGCGAGCGGGTGACCTCCCACCAGAACCTTCAGTCCCGAGTGCCCAAGAGGATCGGCACCATGGGCCTGGCTCACCGGAGGTGCCTGAGGCTGACCCTGCCCAGAAACCCGTGGCCAGTTGGTGCGGGGCAGGGTGCTGGGCACAACGGGCTCTTTACTCTGTCCCCCTCTCTCCCGCCGAACTCCAGGGCCCGGCTCCTGAAGGTGAGCCCTTGCAGCCCACTCAGCCTGCGCAGTCTACACAGCCTGTCCAGCCTGTGCAGTCCACACAGCCCGCACAGCCCACGCAGCCCTGCCAGCCCTCCCAGCTCAGCCAGCCAGGCCAGCCACCAAGCAGCAAGATGCCTCAGGTCTCCCAGGAGGCGAAGGGGACCCAGACAGGAGTCGAACAGCCTCGTCTCCCAGCCGTCCCCACAAACAGGCCAGCCGAGCCTCATGCCCCGGTCCAGAGGGCACAGGCAGAAACAAGTCAGACCTCCTACCCGTCGCCTGTGTCTGTCTCCATGAAGCCTGACCTCCCGGCCCCTCTCCCAGCTCAGGCTGCCCCAAAGCAGCCGTCGTTTGTCCCCACGACCTCAAGCCCCAGCACCCCTCCGGGACTGGCCCTGACGCACACTGAAGCCCAGGCCACCCCCAAGCCAGATTCTTCTCCACACTTGACTTCCCAGAGGCCCGTGGACATGGTCCAGCTTCTGAAGGTAAGCCTGGCCGGGGCCCCTGCCCCGCTCCCCTCCGAGCCCTGCGCGGCGTTCAGTGCCCTGAAGCCCCCACTTAGACTAGCGAGCTGTTGCCCGGGGCCGCGTCCGGCGGGGCTCTGCTCCCCGGCCCTGCGCTCACTTCCTGTCTATCTCCCCGAGAGCAGAAGTACCCCATTGTGTGGCAGGGCCTACTGGCCCTCAAGAACGACACGGCTGCCGTGCAGCTCCACTTTGTCTCCGGCAACAACGTCCTGGCACATCGGTCTCTGCCGCTTTCTGAAGGAGGCCCCCCGCTGAGGATTGCCCAGAGGATGCGGCTGGAGACCTCCCAGCTGGAAGGGGTTGCCCGGAGGATGACGGTAAGTCTCAGGGCCCAGGCAAGGAACTGCCCTGCCCGCGAGGGAGGACGTGGGGCGCCCCCACCTGCCTGTCTCCCCGGCTGGCCGTGGTAGTGGCATTCCTGCTGTGTTTGGTCTCCGATGGGGGGGGGGGTGGTAAAATGCCTCTAGATTCAGAAACCCTTTTTTTTTTTTTTTTCAGTCAAAAAATAGGGTAGACTTGAAGGTCACCTCAGAAAGGGGGCCTTTTGTGGACGCAGGAGCTGAACCCCTGGGTTGGACAAGCCTCTACCTGGGCTGCTGTCTCCGGGGGAGGCCCCTGGTCACTGACGGCTACGCTTCTGCCACAGGTGGAGACAGATTACTGTCTGCTGCTGGCTCTGCCCTGTGGCCGTGACCAAGAGGATGTCGTGAGCCAAACTGAGTCCCTCAAGGCGGCCTTCATCACCTATCTGCAGGCCAAGCAGGCGGCAGGGATCATCAACGTTCCCAACCCCGGCTCCAATCAGGTCAGCCTGGTGTCCTCGCTCGGGGCACACGCGTGTGGGGCCGATCTAAGCTGGTGGCTTGGTTACCAGTGCCGACCAGAATAGTCCGGAGGCGGGCACAGGGCAATCTGGATAGAGGCAACAGGCAAGCAGAGTGTAGACGAGGGGCCGTCCTTGCCCCTCCCGGAGACGACCCAAGAACAGCTGAGACGGCGGAGGTTCTTAGCCTAATGCTGTGGAAGAGGTTCCCAGGAGGATAGTTTAGTTCGTGTTAGTTTTTCTGACACCTTGTAGGTTTCATCTGCTGGACAAAGTCACGGAGACGTTAGTTCCCCGGGAAACGGGACTCCCCCCAGCTCCGTGTTGGGCCCCATCGGGGCCCCCAGTCGGGAGTGGTTGGAAGAGCGGTAGTGGGGTGACCGATGCGGAGGCGGGGGATCCCACTTTTCTCCCTCTCTCGTCCTCTTCTCCAGCCCGCCTATGTGCTACAGATCTTCCCGCCCTGTGAGTTCTCGGAGAGCCACCTGTCCCGTCTGGCCCCTGACCTGCTCGCCAGCATCTCCAATATCTCTCCCCACCTCATGATTGTCATTGCCTCTGTGTGAGCCACTGAACAGCCACCGCTCGGTGTATTTCCCCGAGGCTCTGCAGCAAAAGAGTAAACACAGGACAACCCGGTCAAGTGGAGGAAGAAGCTGCCGCAGGGGACGTACTCCACTGCCAGATGCCAGCCTCGCCCTCGAGCCCGCCCACCCGGCTCAGTGGGACAGACCCCTCTGGGCAGTGGTGCTGCTACTTGTATGTTTACATGACATTTAGCCCAAGGACAGACCACCAACCGATGGACTCTGCAGGCACCTTGGGGCTGGGTTTCCCTCCTCCTCTTGGAGAAAAGGAACTGGGCAGTGGAATGAATTTTTTGTTGTTTTTGTTTTTAAGAAACAAAACAGAACTGCCTTTGCACTAAATTAGTGACTTGGACTTTTGCACAGTGAAGACGGGCTGTGACACTCCGGATGTCTGGGTGTCCCTGAACACGCATCGAGGACTCTAACGCGGGACTTCAGGCTTCTGCTGAAACGCCGGGGTCAAGGAACATTTCACTGGGTTGTTTGGTCCCCACCCCGCCCTTCCCCTTGCTCATTTGGATGTGTCACCTTTCTTAATTCTCCCGCTGCCACCATCTGTGATTCACCCGGATGTACAGTTTACAATCAAAAAAGAGCAAACAGAAGGATTTTCTTTCTCGGTGGGATATGCAGAACTTGGGATGTGTGTATATATAAATATATAATATATATAAATATATATAATACTGACTTAAAAAAAATCAAATTCCCCTGACATACATTTTTTTTAATCTGTGCCAAAAATGTGTTTTCAGAGAAAATCTTATTTTCATACTCAGACTTTGTATTGTCACTCATTTGTATAAGTGCGCTTCGTTACAGCACGGGCCCGGCCCCCGCGATTTGAAGTGTCACACACACAAAAAGACTGTACAAAAAGGACTGGCTTCCCCTCTTCCTGTTACCTTGACCTCTCCCCCCAACTTCCTAACACTTATTAATTTATGAAACTGGTTTTCTCAGCGCAGTTTTGTTTTGTGTGTCCATTGGATTACAAACTTTATTAAAAAATACAAAACACGTCCAGTGTGAATGTGATTGTCGCTTGGGTGGGAGGACCGAGGGTCCTTTGCTTATGGGAGCAGCTAGCCCTCGTCCCACTTGTTTCCCTCCCCAAGTCTATATGGGACCTGTCTCTTTTCTGCCACTTGATCCTCCCCAAGCATCGTTTTGTTTTATACAAAAGAGGTTTCTGTCACAGACCGAACTTCCTTGTTCTTGGGTAACGCGGAAGGCACTTCAAAGTTGGATACGGGAAAAACAAACTACCCCCCCCCCCCCCCCCCCCCCCCCGGCCCATGCAAACTCAGAAACCCCTCAAGCAAACTTTGGTGTCTGTCTCTCGCCCCTTCCTCCTCCAGGTCTGGAGCAGGCTGGCCCCGAGGCGGCACAGCCCGAAAGGAGGATGGGGCGACAGGAACACGGGGACCACAGACTCGGGGTCTCACGTGGGACAGTCGCGGGGCTCGTAACGGGCCTGTGCTTTTGCTGAGGGGGTGGTGCCGTCTCTGAGGGAGGGATCACGGCTGCCGGGAGCGAACTGTGGACGCGGGGCAGAGACGGCATCACGTCTCCCGCCGACGGCGGCGCTCGCGGTGCCCCCCACCCCCAACAAAGCCCCCGGCCCACGCGGCTCCGGGCCCAGAGCCTGGTCGTAGACTCCCGCCGATGCACGGCAAACGGATGTTCCCCAAAGATGGCACTTAGCTCGGCCCCGATCCTGTGAGGTGAGGGCGGGGCCCGCCTGCTTCCCCAAGCCCAACGAACTGTGGCCGCTGGGCCTGGCTCTCTGCCTACCTTGCTGCTCTGGCTCAGTGGGCTTCTGAGCGGGGCTCTGTGGGTTGCCCGGATCCTGGTTAAGCCAACCCAGCGGGGCACAGGGGGAGCAGGCTCACGGCTGTGCTCCGTGGCGGGGGCGGGGAGCTCGGGTCCCGAAGCCGAACGGGTGAGAAGCCCGAGCAGGAGACCGGCCGAGGGGGGACGGGGGGTGCGTGGAGCCACCGTCTGTCCGGCCCCGGGCGTGCCGCCCACACCCCAACTGAGGACCAGGAAGCCAGCTCTTCTCTCGACCGGTCCGGAGGCACCGGTCCCCTTCTGCACGAGGGACAGCCTGGCCTGGCCAAGAAGCTCCCCGGGTGGAGCATCGGCCCGGCTCTGGCAGCCCCCGCCCCCAACCCCACAGGGAGCTACAGGCAGCGTTAGAAAATAATCCAATTTATTCTCTAGGGAACGGGGCCACCCCTCTCAGATCTAGGGTGCCGTCCATCCTTAAATAAACAGTCAGAGGAGAGACGCCTGCTCACTCAGCAGGCGGTGGACATTCGGGGCCGGTGGGGGGCGTCTCCGCCAGAGCAGGCTGGCCGTCGGCCCCGTCCCGAGGGCGGAAGACCAGCTCCCCGGCCTGCAGCACCTGCCCGGCCGGCCACGTGCCGCCCGGCCCGTACTGCTGGTAGAAGTCCGCGTCCGTCTGGAACATGACCAGCGCCTGGGCCGTGTGGATCCGCACGTGCTGGGCGAGGCTGTTAGCGTCCAGGAACTTGTCCCCACAGGAGTCGCAGGCATAGAGGATGTGGGTGTTGGGGTCTGTGGGAGGCGGAGGGCTGCGGTCAGGATGGGGAGAACCCTCGGGGGTTCACAGGTGTTCACGCCCCGGGCGGCCCCCTCACCTTCCTCCTGGACTTGCTTCACAGCTTTGCTGATCTCGGCCTTGAGGACCTCCGTCTCGTCGGCGGTCACCGCGGCCCCCACTGGCACCACTGTGGGCAAAGTCCAAGGGGCCTAAGGCCAAAGGCACCTGCCCGTCGCCACCACCCCAGAGGCCGGCTGCCCGCGACCAGCCCCTGCTGCCCGCGGCCCGCACCTGTGAGCTGAGTGACAGCGGTTGCCGCCAGCGCTTCGGTGGCCAGCGTGACCATGTCATCCACGGTGACCACGCTGACCTCCCCGCCCTCCTCTGGCTCCAGGATTTTGATGCCCGCCTTGCCCTGGTGCACGGTCTTCACGTGGGAGCGCAGGTTGTCCACGCGGTTGAAGCCACGACCGCACTTGTCACACAGGTAGGGCTTCTCTCCTGAGGGGGGAGGCAAGGTTCTCGCCTGCCGTTGGGAGGGGGGGGCGGGGGGGGGAGGACCTCAGTGGCCTCCAGCTGCCCCAGAGCCCCGTCTTTTCCAGTAGCGAGTGCTCTGGGGCAGCCACCAGGGCTGCACAGAAGCGTCCAGTGGCCACTGCGCCTTCTAGAAACTCTAAACGGGGTCCTCCTTTGAACTGCAGCAAGGGCCAGTGCCCAAGGCTGGGATCTGGAGGGCCCTCCCTTCCCACCGCCCCCGCCCCCCCGCCCCCCCCGCCCCCCCCACAGGGACAGACAGGCAAGTGGGCACGGGCTCACCAGTGTGGATGATGATGTGCTTGGACAGGTCCCCCACGTTCACGAAGGCCTTGCTGCACACACTGCACTTGTGAGGGCGGATGTTGTCGTGGTGGCGGATGTGATTGGCCAACTGGCTGGACTGGACGAACCTGCGGGGCCGCAGAGGGAGGGGGCTTGCACGGAGCTGCACAAGCCAGGGCCCAGGGTGGCGGGGGAGCCGGGGGGGAGCCGGGCAGGCGTCTCGGGCGTGGCTGCGAGACCGGAGCCGAGGCCCGGGGCCGGGCAGCCGTCCACCCAGTTCCCAGCTGAGCTCTAGGTTCGCTTCCTGACCCCCTTCACCGTGCAGGGCGCCGGGCATGGGAGGGACGGACGGGCGGGCGGGCGGGGCAGGACCTCTTGCCGCAGCGCTCGCAGACGTAGGGCTTCTCGCCGGTGTGCTGGCGCACGTGCGCGATGAGGGAGCTGGCCTGGGTGAAGGCCTTGCCGCACATCACGCACTGGCACGGCTTCTCGCCTGGGGACGGGGGGGGAGGCGACGGGAGAAGGTGTCGGCGCCCGCTCCTCCCCGAGCGCCTTCCCCAGCCTCCAGGCGCCCGCCGCCCGGCCCGGCCCGGCCACCTGTGTGGATGCGGACGTGCCGCTGCAGAGCGCCGGGGTCCGCGAACTGCCGCTGGCAGTGGATGCACACGTAGGGCTTCTCCCCGCTGTGGATCCGGAGGTGCCGCTTGAGGTTCCCTGCGGCGGGATGCAGGAGGGCCCGCGTGAGCGCCGGCGGGGGGGGGGGGGGGGGGGGGGCAAGGAGCGGAGGGGCGTGACGCGAGGGCACGAGGGCAGCCGGGGCAGCCCCGGCCCTACCTGAGGTGGTGAACTGCTTCCCACACTCTCGGCACTTGAGGGGCCCGTCCGCGATGTGGATCTTCAGGTGGGCCTTCAGATTCCCCACCTGCGCCCGGGCAGGGGTCAGAGGGGGCCACCCCGCGCAACCGGCCTCGGCCACCCCTCCCGCCGGCGAACAAGGGATTCTCGGCCCTCTCCCGGGCCCGCGGACCACTCCGTCCTTCCTCAAGGCCCGTGGAACGTTCCAGGTCCCGGAGGCGAAAAGGGAAAACCACCCCCGCCCCCGCCCCGGGTCTTTGGGGCCCGAGCCACCACCTCCCGCCCCAGATTCCGCGGCAGAGCGGTCAGAGCTTCGCCGGGGCGGGGCCCCGTCTGCTTCGGTCCCCGGCGCGGCCGGCCCTCCTGGCCGCTCCGTCGGCACGCACCTGGTTGAACTTCTTGTCACAGTGCGGGCACTTGTGCTCCTTGTCGGTGTCGTGGGTCTCCAGGTGGCGCATCTTGGAGGTGGGGTCGGAGAAGGAGCGGCCGCAGTAGTCGCACTGGTAGGGCTTCTCGCCGCTGTGCACCAGCTGGTGGCGCTTCAGGTTGCCCGACGTGGTGAACAGCTTGCCGCAGTCCCCGCAGCGGTAGCGCGCCTCGCCCGAGTGCCGCTTCTTGTGCAGGTTCAGCAGGCTGATGAGCCGGTAGCTCTTGCCGCACTCCTCGCAGCCGTACGGCTTCAGCGGGCTGGGGGGCACGGGGCGACAGGGAGAGGGGACGGTCGCTGGGCGCCCAGAGGCCGGGGCCCTGCGGGGGGCAGGGGGGCGGGGGCCGGGGGGGGGCGGCGTACCTGTGCGTCTTCTCGTGGGCCTTGCAGGCGGCCGGGTCCGAGAAGGCCTTGCTGCACTCCCGGCACGAGAAGGGCTTCTCGCCCGTGTGGATGCGGATGTGCCGCTTGAAGTTGCCCGTGTGCGTGAACTCCTTCCCGCAGTCCTGCAGGGCGCAGCAGGGGGGCGGGCATCAGGGACTGCGGGGCCGCGAGGGGGGGGAGGGGAGGGGAGGGGAGGGGGGGGAGCGAGGGGAGGGCCGCACCTCGCACTTGTGGATGACCGAGCCGTAGGCCTTGGACTCGGTGCGGTCGCCGTAGGTGCCCGAGCGCGGGCCCCGGGCCTCGGTGCCCAGCTCCTGGCCCGAGTCCGTGCTGGCAGACTCCTCGCTCTCCTCGGGGGGCTCCCCCTTCTCCAGCGGCGGCCCCTCTTCCTTGACCTCGGCGGCCGCTGCGCCTTCGTCCTCCTGCTCTTCTCCTTTCCTGGCCGGCTCCACCTCCATTTCTGCCGGAGAAGGGTGGGCACTGAGGCGCTCAGGAGGGCCGGAAGGGACCTCGGAGCCAGCGAAGGCCGAGGGCTCGTCTCCGCAGCCCTCCCTGTGCGCGCGAGTCCCCTGCAGGGGCCAGCTCGGCGTGGCCACCACAGACAAGCGGCCCCGGTGCCGGCCGGGGAGAGGGCAGAGGACACTGCGGAGCAGGCCGCTCGCTGCCGGGAGGTGGGACCGGGCCTCCGCCCCCGGGGAAGCCGGGCTGGCGGCACGGCGGGTGCGGGGGGCGGCCGGGACGCCGCGGCCACGCCGAGGCTGCGTCAGGAACACGTCCGCGCCGAGAGAAGCCCGGCCGGGGTGCACGACCGAGACAGCGGTCAGGAGTTGACCGTGGCAAGACGGCCTCGGCCGAAGCTACAGCCTGAGTCAGAGAGGGATCAGCTTGGGGACTGGGGGGTCGGGGAAGGGGCCCGGGGGGACGCGTGAGCGACGGCCGCCCGGCCGGGCCGGTGGCAGGGCACCTTGCTCCGAGCCGTCCGACAAGGCGGCCTCGGCCTCCGCAGCGGCCATGCTGCTCGTGGGGTCGGGCTTGGGCTCCACGGAGGGCGGCTCCCGGGGGGCGTCGGCCTTCTCTGTCTGCTCGGCACCTGGGTGGGGTGTGGGAACACCGAGGCTGCGTGAGGACCCTCCCTCTGGCAGCCAGATGGCTCCCCGGGACCAGGCCCCCGGGGACCCCGGGGAGTGGCTGTGGCCCGGCGCTGGGCGGGGGGGGGGCCGCACGTCCAAACTCAGGCTACTTGTGCCCGTGCTCTCGCTGCAGCAGGTGCCTTGGAGTGAACGGCTCTCCCAGCCCCAGGAGGCCCCCCCCCACCCCCCGGGAGGCCGCTCACTGCCCCAGGGCCCAGGCTGCCGGGGGGGAGGTGACAGACTCGGCGTCACAACTCACCGCTGGCCGTGCTCTCGGCCTGGCCGCCCCGCTCCTCCTTGGGCTCCCTGTCTGGGCCCGTGGGTGGACCGCTTCCGGCCGGGTCCAGCTCGCTCAGCACGGCAGCAGCCGCCTTTTCCTCTTTGGCTCTCTTGTCTCCTCCTGGAGATGGAACGGGACAGTCTTGCCATTTCCCACCACGCGCCCACCGCCTGGAGGGGTGAGGTGGCCCGGAACTTGCCGGCTCTTCCAGATCCTCCCTGGGGAGACACCTACATATTGGCTGACCAGACTGCTCATCGGGCAGCCACTCCATGCCAGGCCACCGGCTGAGCACAGAATGAACAGTCCCGGCTGCTGCTTCCGCGGGGGCTCCCGCCCTGGTCAGGGAGCAGACCTCACACGCAAAGCAATACCGCCCATCAGAGCTCCGTGCTCAGGAGGGAGACGGGCTCTCCGCAAGGGGTACCACGAGAGCCTGGCCCACCCCTGGTGTCAGGGGGAAGGGCACGAGCAGGGAGAGCTGCTGGAGGAACGACCCCACGCGCAGGGGCCCGGGCCGAGCGCACCCCCAGCCCTCTGCAGCAGCAGAGCCCACGGGAAGTGGGTAAAGCGGGGGGAGGGGTAGGCAGACGACAAGCCCCTCGGGAGGCCTTCCTGAGACTAGCACCCCTTGACACAGGCAGGGCCGGGCGAGGACGCTGAGGCCCAGAGAGTCAGAGACAGCACCCCAGCCAAAGCCACGTGTTCAGGAACAGCCTGGCCATAACCTCACCTTCCGTGGCTGAGGCCACCGTATTCTCCCCGGGGCTGCCGGCGGGCTCGGCGAGGGACTTGAGGGCGTGGCAGGCTGTGACGATGTCCTGCATCTGCAGGAAGCTGGCCACAGCCAGCACATCGTCCACGTTCTCAGGGCTCAGACTCAGCTTGGCCGTGTACATAAACTCCAGCACCTGCCCGAGGCCTGCCAAGGACACAGCCAGCCATCACGGACCTCGCGGGGCCTGGCTTTTCCAGCCGGCTCTGCCACTCCACTCGGTCGCAGGATCCAGGGATTTGGGAAAAGTGGAGTGGCGGGCCGCCGTCCCCCCATCTCCCGTGCTGGCGGGTGGGCGGACAGCCTGGGGGTTCTCGGCCCAGACGACGGCCTCCGAGATGAAGCACACCCGCACAAGGCAGGGGGTACGACGGCCGCCCTGCACGGGGGACAGCGGGGTGAACGCCCACCCTGCACCAAGGACAGAGGGTGTGAACAGAGAACCGAGAGGAAAAACACCCGCCCTGCACGGAGGACCAGGGTGTAAACCTCTACCCTGCACAGAGGACGGCAGTGGGAACACCCCCCCCCGCCCCCCCGGGGTAAGCTCCGGCCAGCCGCCGCACCCTACCACTGGAGGGCGCCCCAACACGAGGGTCTCGGCACTGGCTTTCCTCAGGGCTCTGCCACAAAGTACCTGACCTCCAGGCCAGTCACCTGACCTCTTTGGGTCTCAGCTTCCGTACCGGTAAGATGGGGGCACGGCACTCTGCCCGGACCTTCCCATGGCGCGTCATGCGGTTCTGGGCCAGAGCCAAATCCAGGCCCCGTTCCTTCCTCAACTGCAAGGTTTCCCGACACCCCTCCCGTCTCCATCATAGTTAGCACTGGAGTAGGGGGTTCAGGACCGACTGAGCAATGGGAACGGGTCGGGGGCTGAGAGCCCACCTGTTCTCTGTCCCTCTTGACGAGCCTGTCCTATTTCACTCCGGCTGAGAGTGTATCGTGAGCCCTCCCTCGTCAGTTCTCCTCTTACCACCCGGCTCCCGGTCGACAATGCGGTAGGAACTTGGTGCCCAGACGCTCGTGGCAGCACCCGTGCGGGCGGCCTGGTGCACCCGACACCTCGGAGGGGCCGCTCCCGGGAGGGCCGTGCGCGGCACAGAGCCAGCCACGGCCCCCGACCCTCACGGAGCCTGGCCCTGGACCCAACGGGGTACCTGCCGCGTTACTGATGTCCAGGTGCACCACATCCTTCTGGTCCACGAAGAGCATCTTGAAGTACTCGCTGCAGGCCGCCAGCACTGCTTTGTGGGCCTTGAAGTCAACACCGTCCACCACAAAAGTGCAGTCACACAGAAGCCCCAGCTGCCGCTGCTGGTTCAGCTGCTCCAAGACGTGCTGGCTGTGCTGGGGAAAGTCCATGGCTGGGGAGAGCCAAAGGGCCTTTGCGTTAGCACAGAGACGGGGGGCCAGCCAGCCTGACGGTCGCCCCCCAAGTTCCCAGGTGAGAAATGAGGGGGAGATGGGGAGAATTCAAACAAATCCACAAGGGGTAAAATCACTCCAGACTTCCTCTGCAAGCCAAGGCTCCTAGAGCCCCGGGTTTACTGGCCAGCAAAGTTCCCAACCACAAGCATGGAGGGACCAACACAAAACGGCCACCTTTGTGTCCTGCCAGGTAACAAACATTAAAAAAAAAAAAAAATCAAAAAACAAACACAAAACACAGATTACGGTGAGCATTTAAGAAAAAGACATGGTCAGTTTAACATTTTTTTTATGAAAACAACGCATGACATAATTTTAGAAAAAAGGACAGATCTTTCAATTCGATACATTTGGCCTTATGAAAACCTTTCTACTTTGTTCTTACTTTTCCCATTCTGCCACGCACAGGTGACAGATGTCTCATCACCCGGCATTTCAGCAACGGACCCTCTCCCGCTGCACCCACAGGGCTCTGGCAAAGTCCAGGAGAGAGGGATCTCTCTCTCCCTCTCCCTCTCTCTCTCTCTCTCTGATTCACAGGCTCAGGAAACTACATAAAGTCCTCTGCCTCCAGAACCATCTCCAGGCTGTCCCCAGAGGAGGAATAGCTCTGGCCCTGACCCCAAGAGCTGCTGGGCTGGCTGCAGTTTCTCTGCCAGAGGCCTCACACAAAGGCCTGGAAATCCCGTAACAGTCTCAAGTGAAAATGCTCAGAAAAATTCCATGGCCCGGTGCCCAACAATCACAAACTACCACAGGCCGTGACTAAATAAGTATCTAAAGCAGCCCTCTCCTCCCCAGCAGCACCACACCAGAGTCAGTCTCAAGACCAGCATTTTATAGGGAATGCAGCGGGCCCTCCGTTCAAGAAAGACCCGACTTCAAAATAAAAGTCAACGCCCCACTCCTGGGACCGCATCACGTTGATCCACCAGGACCGGGCTGTCGGTGCCCTGGCCCGGCATCTGAGGTCCGGGTCTGCTCGGAGCTGCCCCCGGGCTGTTTCCGGGCAGGGGAGAAGGACACTTTGGGGCTCCCAGCCCCCAGGGTGCAGCAGCCCCTCACCGGCTCCTGCTGTTCAGTTAAATCAGCCTCCCGGGGGTGAGTCACCGGTGCTGCTGCAGCCGCAGTGACCATGTATGGCGGTCGGTCGTGGCGGAGGAGCCGCGAGGAAAGCCACGCCCCCACACGAGGGGCTTAGCCAGCGCAGACCAGCCCCGAAGGACCAAAAGCCCACCCACCCTGTGGTGTCTGGAAACCGTTCAGAAGCGGGGCCGCGTATTTGCGGAGCTGGGGGAAGTCACCGCGCGGCAGGCGGGGCTCCAAGGAGTAAGGGGGGATGTGGCAATGGCAACAGACTGTGCGCCCCACGTGCCAGCCTTCCTCCGAGCCACGAGTTCAGAGAAGCTGTTGCTGGGGACCCAGAAACACCCTTTCCCTCCCTCCGACGTCCCCAGGACGGTCCTTTGGTCCCAGCCTCCACACACAAGCTCCCGGACAGAGCCACGGCTTCTCGGTTCTCCGTTCCGTCGCGGTGCCAGTGGCTGGAGCTCGAGTCAGCAGGGAAGCGCCAGGAGCCAGCCCTGGAGTCCAGAGGGGAGGCCTTCGGCATCCGCTGAGCAACCCGCTCTGGAGCCAAGCCAGCCAGCAGCAGCAGCAGGGAGCCACCAAAGCAAAGGCCACGGCTGACACGCGACACCTGTGAAGGCATCCTTCTCTGTCTTTAATCTCTGGAAAAAGCGGGGAAGGAAGGTGTCTGCTTTCTCCAGAAACCTTTCTGTTTCTGGAGAACATGGACAAGAACCAACGTCCAGTCCGCGGGTTGAACACCTGGGCCAGGGCACTCAGGCCTAGCATCTGAAAGCAGTTCAGTCCAGGCCCGGCATACGTGGACCCAAAGGCAGGTGGCAAGGAGAGGCCTGGGCCAGCTCACCTGTACAGCTGTCCTCTCACGACAGAAAAAGGCACTTGAGCAGACGGGTGAGTGCGTGGGAGCACGGGCAGCCCCCGAGCCCCAGTCACCAGTCGCCGCCTGTGTCCTCTGAGGCCCAGGTGAAGCGGGTCTGGAGAGCAGAAGGGAGGACAACCAGAGGCCTAGGGGGCAGATGTTCCATCAGCTTCCGGGTAAGCCCATTCGGAGCTCCCTCACCTTCGCCAGCGGCCAACCCGAAAACTGAGCTGGGAGGAAGGGTCTCCCAGGTACACAAACAACCAGGGGGCATCAGCTGACACCCCACCCCCACCCCCCCCACCCACCCCCGAGGCACAGAGCTGGTCCCAGGGCCCTCGCCCTCCAGCTTGGAACGACCTAACTTGCTGCGAAAGTAAACCTGAGAAGAGACTCCCGGCCAACAGGGTGGAAGGGGCCGATCAGTCCGGGGTGGCAGGGCACCCAAAGCCACGAGGAGCCATCGTGCCGCCGTACGGCCTCAGCTTCCAGGGAAAGGGCACGAAGCAGGCTCTCCTGGGGCTGGACATGGGGGGTGGGCAGGGGCTTTTATCTCAGAGGCTGTGGGGGGGCCAGTAAAGGTCCTGGGAGAGGGTGGCTGGTGGCCCGGTACCTCCAGTGTCCCCCACCCCCAGGAGAGCAGCAGTGCCCACGGGGAATGCCTCCTCCCCAACGCTAACCACGCTCTTCCGCTGCCAGCTGCCGCCCAGAAGTGGGCTCCTCCCCAAACATGGGTGTGGGGGTCTCCAGAGTCCTCTGCAGCTGTCCCAAAGCTGTCCCAACAGAGAAACACTCCTAAAGGGCACCTGTTCTGACAAAATCAAAGAAAGAAAAGGAAGAGAGACAACGGGACAGGATAAGAGAGGAAGCAGCGAAAGAAACGGGGAGTGTGAGGGGGGAAGGACAAGGAAGGAAGAGAAAGAAGGCGGCGCCCACACGCCCGAGAAGCCAGGCTCACAAGCCCAGTCCTGCCATCAGCCCCAGGGAGGGCGAGCGCAGCCGTGGGGGCTCGGGCTCAGCGGGGGTGCCCACAGGCAGGCCACAACCCGCCCCCCCAGATGGGGGGCCCCCAGCTGCCTCCACCAGCTGGCCCAGCCTGCTAGAAAGCTCCACCAGCCCCTGTCTCCTCAAGGTGATGTGGCAAGCAGGTGAGGGGCCAGCTGGCCGGGCCCTTCCCTCAGAGGGGCTGAGCGAGAACAGGGGCACCAGAGGTGGCATGAAATGCTCTAGAATGATCACGGCAGTCCTCCCACTGGGTCCTGTTTCCTCTTTTACGCTCCACAGAGACAGGACCCCACCGCGATCCGGCCAGGTTTAGAGGCTCCAGGAAGAGGTGAGGGCGTGGAGACCCCGCACCTGCCTGGGCCGCACAGCCACATGCGTGGGTCCCGCGGGCCCGGGGGGCTGTCCACCCCCGTGCACACTCGGAGTCACCGTCTGAGGAGAGACCTGAAATGGTACAAGAGCAACAGCCCAGCCGCCCCTGGTCACCAGCGTCAGTGCTCGAGTGCGGTTCCCCCAGCCCCTGGCCGGCTCTGCGATGCCTTCGCTCAGGCCAAAGTGTGGGGGCCCCTGCTGCCTTCTTTCTCCTTGCTTTCGAGCGATAAAGGTGGGCCTTAGAGAAAACTACTAGAAGACCCTAAGAGCTTCGAGCTAGAGAAAATGCAAACAGAACAGAGCCCACAAAGTCCTCACGTTAGATGGAGAAGATGAAGCCCCAAACCGGCCCCCGACTGGCCCACTCAAGAAACTGGCCTGACCTTCCAAACACTCACTGCACTCGGGCACCTTCCCCAGGACGCCACCAGCTGCTCTGTGGTTATCCCTGCGGGACGGGGCCGACTTCCCAGGCTCTGGGGACAGCCACCAACCTGGCTGGACGTACAGCCCCGGCCCGCCCCACAAGGAATTCATTCGGGGATGAAAAGGGACCTGGAGAGCGCCTGCAGCATGATTCCAAACAGGCCCGACTAAGCGACCGGACACGGACGGACGGCATGGGCACCCTTCTCAGGATGGCCACCAACCGCTCCCCCTGTGCCAGAAGATTCCAACTGCATGTGGGGGCCCTGTGATGACTCTCACCAAGAGGCAGGGACTGTGCCTGCTGGAGAGACAAGACGCGTGGAGGGGCCTCCAGAGGCACACGATGAACTCGGAGGCCCTGGCTGACGGCAGTATGAGAGAACTTTCCTGGACCTTCCAGGCCAGCTATTAAACGGTCACATGCACGACCTCAACGCCTCATGGAACAAAAGAAACTGCCCAGTCAACCCCCAACATTGGGAGAAGTAACAAACTCCCAACAGTTGAAGTCACTGAGTTTCAAGGTGGTTGCTCCCAGCGAGGGAGAGCGGACCCAGCCGGCAAAACCGTGAAGGCAGTGAGTACCAGAACACCCAGGACGATGGCTCTGTCCGGATGGCAGGAGGGGCAAGCAGAGGTCTTCTGAGACACTGAGAGCATTCCGTCTCTTTACTTGGACACACCTAGATGTATCATCTAAATCACACACACACAATCCATATACTTCCGTACGGTACCATTTCTCCAGAGTTGACACAATTTTCAGTAAGAAAAGAGAGAGGGACAGGTGCTACACTCAAGCCCGCAGAGATGGGGTTATTTCCAAGCACGCTCCTGGCCTCTCTCACTGGGTGTCCGTCAGGTTTCAGCGGACTCGAGTGGGGTGCACGGGGGGCTGGCCACGGCAAACACGGTCCCTCCCGTTCCCCCAGTTCCCAAACATCCGGAAGCAGATGAGGACATAAGAAGGGCTTCTCCTTGGGTGGTGAAATGCAAGAAATTCAACAAAACCTGGATCCCAGGTCCCCCCGCCCCCGCCCCCGCCCCCACCCATGACGAAATGGCATTCACGACGTCTCTTCAACACGCGCACGGCACCACCCGACCACCTGAGAACTAAGAACACGGCCGCTCTGAGAGTCAAGTTCTGCACTGCGGCCTCCGGGACTCCAGGAGGCGAGAGGCAGTTCAGCACCGCGGCGACAGGGCCTCTGGGATCGGGCCAGGTGGGACCCGAGTCCAGCTTCTGCCACCCACCACACCAGCCGTGCGTCTCCAGCAAAGCTCCTCCCCTGGCAAAACGGGGCCAGTGGGACCACTTCGACGTGTGTTACAGGCTTACAGGAGATAAACGTAAGCACAGCACCTGTACAGTGCCTGACATACGGTAAACACTCAGCAAACGAACGCTACCAGGAAAGAAAGATGCAAACTATGGCTGTATTTTTAGGTCGAAGATCGTATCAGATGGTTTCTACATATCCTTTTATGCTGGGTACCTTGGGTGCACCTGGTAACTATTTAGTGACTTGACCTTGTTAGGAAGTTGTAATCATAACCCATTATTCTTTCTAAAAGCAATCTGGTGGGGCGCCTGGGTGGCTCCGTCGGTTGAGCGTCCGACTTCAGCTCAGGTCACGATCTCGCGGTCTGTGAGTTCGAGCCCCGCGTCGGGCTCTGGGCTGATGGCTCAGAGCCTGGAGCCTGCTTCCGATTCTGTCTCCCTCTCTCTCTGCCCCTCCCCCGTTCATGCTCTCTCTCTGTCTCAAAAATAAATAAATGTCAAAAAAAAAAAAATTTAAAAAAATAAAAAAATTAAAAAAAAATAAAAGCAATCTGGAAAAATCCCAGAGCCCAATTAACATTAAGAGAGGGAGGGCGTGAAGGGAGGAGCACTGGGCAAGAACCATCCAGAGCTACTTTCTCTGTGGGGGAAGCACTTTATATTGAACAACTGCTCTGTTAAGCCCCACGGGTGCTGCCGGGTGAAGGCTGGAGCACCTGCCCACAGCTCTAAGTGGGTCCACACAGCACCGCCCCATCTCAGAGTCAAAGGGGCACCTGTCAAACATGAAATATTACCCGGGTTATTAGCAAGCACCGAACTGCACGCAGAGGGAAGCCATCAAGCCAGGAAACAACTGGCCTACCGCGAGGAGACGCTGGTCTTGATAAACAGCAGTCCCCAGCTCCCAGAACACAACGTGCCCGGTTGCAGGCCCGGACGTGACACAGCCGTGTCCTGTCCGGGGGCAGGTAAGAGGGATCACCCTTCAGCTTCCAGTCGCTCGGCATTCCAGATCTTCTAGAAACACAGGTAGATCCTGTCTACCGCTGAGCGCACACAAACTCAGGCCAAAGACACGGAAGTTCACAGCAGGCCAGCCTTGTACCTGTGAGACCTGCCGGCCCAGCCCGCCCACCCACCCACCCAGTGTGACGAGCTGTCCCTTTCCAGCACAACATGGCAGAGGGGCAGCTGCCAACAAAACCAGCTCTTCCGGCACCTTCCTCTTTGCCCAGCAAGGACGGCTCTGATATTAAGCTTGTGTTTCTCAAACTTTTAAAAATCAATTTCCCCTTTAGGGTAAACACACAAACGGCCTCGGCCCTTCCCAGCAGGCCCAGATTCTGATACTTCATCTTCCACTGGGTAATGGCCCCACTCTGAAAATCAACTGCTGCCGTCTACACGTTCCTACCAGCCAAGATTCAGTAGCATTTTCTTTGAAGTCTGTGTTACAAGAAAACCACAGATTTTTAAAACCCTAAAAATAACACCTAAATATAAAGTTAAATTGTACAACTGCCTCTGCTTTTCAAATTCTACAACCCCCATTATCTCGAACGCTTAACCACGCTTCTGAAGAGGGAACAGGCATCCCCTTCCCTGACCCCCGATGGAGCCCACCGCTCCAGGAATGTGGCCCGGTGGGAAGGTTGGCCGGCCCTGAGGAAAGGGCTGTCCCAGATCCCGGCGTGCCCATGCCAGTTCAGAATCCATCATGCTAGGACCTGCTCTGGGCACTCTTAAGAGCTTGACAGAGGGTGAGTTAAGGGCCTTGCTTCCAAAAAAGACAAAATCAGAATATGTGGGACTTGGTGGCACTTTACCATTCTCCCAACACGCCCCCCCGGCCCCTCCACCCCAATACTCCCTGAGCACTGACATAGCCTGAAACAAGGCTGCTACTTTGCCTGGTCTCCCCTGGTTTCATAAACTCACTGCTGGGTGGGACAGACGGACTTCCTCCTCACAGCTGTTGACAGCACTGACCCCAGGACCTTGGCATCACACGATTACAAATCAAGTCGGGGAAGAGGCCTGTACAGAGAGGTAGGTGATTCCTGGCCTTTTTTTTTTTTTTTTAATGTTTATTGATTTTGAGAGAGCATGCACACACGCAAGTGGGGGATGGGGATGGACAGAGAGAGGGAGACAGAGAATAGCAAGCAGGCTCCACGCTGTAAATGCACAGCCCGAACCCACAAACCACGAGCTCATGATCTGAGCTGAAATCAAGAGTCAGAAGCCCAACTGACTGAGCTGCCCAGGCGCCCCTATTCCTGGACTTTTTGAGTGTGACTAACTCAAGGTCAAATATTCCGAGGACCCTCATGAGATGATAATCGTACTTCCGGTGCTCGTCAACGGAGAAAATAATAGACAAAAACCACTATGAAAAATAATTTCCCTCCTACTAATCGCAACAGCATCTCTGTGCATTTGAGAGGTCGTAAGAATGAGAAATCTCCTTCAATATACAGAGAATCGGGGAGGGGGGAGCAATACAGCTGCGTGGCTACCTAACTATCACCTTCCCCTCTAAGGGTCCTCAGCCCCTAAATCGGGAAACAGACCCAGAGACAACAGCCTTTCACAGACACTGGAGGAGGGTCTGCTCTGTGCCTGTACTACATCAGAGCTACCAGGCCTCGGGGGAGGGCGGGTAATAAATATGATATACAATCTCACGTGTTAAGTGTTGTGAAGAAGGCGCAAGAAGATGAGGAGACAAGAGGCAGAGGCTGTTTCATATTTAAGAAAACAGTCAAGGAAGGCCTCTATGAGGAGGTGACGTTTAAGCCAAGACCTGAATGAAGTGGAAGGGAAAGCCACGTTGTTGCCGTGAAAGCCCAGGGACTGTTGCAGAAACAAGGAAGAGTAAACGCAAAGGCCCTGAGACAGGCATGACCTTGACAAAGGGGCTGGGCGCCTGGAAAGGAGGAAGCTGGGGGGGGGGGGGGTGGCACGGGGTGGGCAGTGGCAGAGGCGGAGATCACTCAGGTTGATCAGAGGCAAGTCGGGCTTTGGAGTTTCTTCTAAGTGCACTGGGGGGCCCCAGGGGACTGGGTGCAGAGAGGCGTGAAGGAGGCCGGAGGGGACAGAGGAACAGCAGGGAGAGGCAAGCAATGGAGGCCCCGCACCCAGGCAGGAGAGGCGGTGGGATCAGGAAGCTGTTTGGTAGAGACAACAGTCAGCTGATGCAGACGTGCCTGCCAGGAAAGAAAGGAGTCAAGGAGGACTCTAAATTGTCCTCTGAGAAACTGGCCGAGTGCTGGGGCCATTCCCTGAGGCGACGAGTGAGGCTGGTGTACCGGCTGACAAGGCCACAGGAGGGCCGGTGGTGACAGACACAGGACCAGGGCGGACCGGGGTCCCCATGGGAGCACATACTGGACAAAGAAGAGGAGACACCAGCAGATTCAGATCAAAGGATGTGCAAATGAATCCTGGCTCCCGTCTTGCCAGGGTGGCCTCAGGCAAGCTTCTCCGGGTTCTAGGCTGCTCACCCATTGACCAGGAAAGCCACACACCACTGTGCGGGCTAAAGACACAACACAGGGGTGCCTGGATGGTTCGGTCAGTTAAGCGTCCAACTCTTGGTTTTGGCTCAGGTCAAGATCTCGTGGTTTGTGAGTTCGAGCCCCGCGTCGGGCTCCGCGCTGACAGTGCGGAACCTGCTTGGGACTCTCTCTCTCTCTCCCTCTCTCTCTCTCTGCCCCTCCCCTGCTGGGCACTCGTACTCTCTCTCAAAAATAAACTTTAAAAAAGAGAGACAGAGAAATAACAGGTCATACTGCACAAATACAGGCAAAGGTAGAATCAAATATTACATCTTTTTTTTTTTAAAGTTTATTTATTTTGAGAGACAGAGACAGCATGAGTGGGGGGGGGGCAGAGACGGGGGAGAGAGAGAGGGAGAGAGGGAGGCAGAGAGGGAGGGAGAGAGGGAGGGAGAGAGGGAGGGAGGGAGGGAGAGAGGGAGGGAGGGAGGGAGGGAGAGAGGGAGGGAGGGAGGGAGGGAGGGAGGGAGGGAGAGAGGGAGAGAGGGAGAGAGGGAGGGAGAGAGGGAGGGAGGGAGGGAGAGGGAGAGAGGGAGGGAGAGAGGGAGGGAGAGGGAGGGAGAGGGAGGGAGAGGGAGGGAGAGAGGGGGGCAGAGAGAGAGAGAGAGAGAGAGAGAGAGGGAGAGAGAGGGAGAATCCCAAGCAGGCTCTGCACTGCCCACGCAGGGCTCAAACCCACAAAAACAGGAGATCATGACCTGAGCTGAAACCGAGAGTCAGACGCTCGACTAAGCCACCCAAGCACCCCATTTCTCTTAACACAGGTCTGTGACTGATACACAGTTGAACAAAAAGGGGAAAAAATGAATTAAAACAAACCAAACCAGGTTATCCCAAGCGAACCCCCTTTGCCACTGAGGCACGCGGCTCCTCTCCACAGCAGGGGGACAGAGAGGAGGGAGCCACGGCCTGGTCCAACGTGACAAAAGGGCACTCAGATCTCGGGCGTTGTGTCCGTGGGGCTTCAAACTTCCGCTGTGAGGCCTCTGTTACTGTGTCTCTTCGGCAGAAAGCCTGAGGCGGGTCGCCCACTGAGGTTAACACGGTTGGATTCGGGGGTCTAACCTTCACATGTGGTGGCCGAGGGGACAGCGTAGCAGACTTACACTTGAAACCAACCGCACAGGACTCCCCAGTGCAGGTGACCTGATGGGAGCTGGCGGCACCCGCCCCCCCCCCCCCCCCCCGGGAGCAAGGTCAGGCCTAGGCGCCCACCTTCAAGGACCTTTCACCAAGGAGAAGGTTCCAGACCCCGTCGCCATCCTCTGCTGAGTTCTGAAGGGGTGCCACAGGAGGATACGGTACCTGGTCGCAGCCAACAAGACACACGAACAAAGGCAAGAAGGGCGTTCAGAGAAGAGGACAGCACACCCAACGGGGTGCGTTCAGGAGAAAAACTGCTGCGCGGGCTCGGGACCGGGTGGGGGAGGGACAGCACACCTCAGCATCCCAAGAGAAACGACCGAGTGCAAAACGCGGTGAGAAATGCAGCTGGAGGGACAGGCCGGGGCCATGCCCCCACCATGCCAGGACCTCGCGTTCATGCCTGGCCGTCGGGAGCCTTGCCGGGGGTTTGAGCAAGAGGGGGCCACGGTGAGGTTCACATTTCTGAAAGGTCACTCTGGCTGCATCAGTATGGAGAACAGACTCAAAGAGGAAAAAGCAGTTAGAAAGTCCCACAGTGCTGGACCCTTGGGATGGGAAAAATGAGGCAATGTCACCCCCAGCTGGCACCAGGAGGGTGCACACATTCACGCGGACCTTTCAGGGCAACCCGTGCAAATGGCCTGCCCATTAAACGTTGTAACATCCTTTGAAAAATGTTAAGTACCTCTTCTCAGAGCGGCTCAAAGTCCCTTAACACACTCGGAACCTGACCCTTCCTAGGGGAAACGGGGCCGTGCGGTCTGTGCAAAACCATCAGCCCAGGCTGTGACATCCTAGCTCATCTGTCACCGGAAGCACAAGACACAGGGGAGGGGCCCTCGGAGGAGCAGGGCAAGGGCAGGAAGGAGCTCTACTTGCCAGGGCACATCCTTTCTGCATTCTCTTTTACCACTTCTAAATGTTAGCCATTAACAAAGTCAAAC
Organism: Panthera pardus; assembly: GCF_024362965.1. Lineage (NCBI taxonomy): Eukaryota > Metazoa > Chordata > Mammalia > Carnivora > Felidae > Panthera > Panthera pardus. The sequence continues at coordinate 95,056,156 of NW_026526666.1, read as the reverse complement.
CAAGTAAAAAAAAAAAAGGAAGAAGGAAGGAAGGAGAAAGAAAGTGTCCACAATGCCTGAGCGCCTTCATTTCTCTTTACTATAAAACCTCTAAGACATTTTCTACGAGACCTGGTGACTCAAAACTTCTCAACGGGAAAACGTTTCTCATAGGGGAAATGGAAAATTATGGTAATTTGCACAACGAATGTGTCACCCGAGAAATCTTTATGAGCAGATATTCCTTACGGGGACAAAAGTGAAAATCCCCTAGAAGGGCAGCCGGCGGCCTTTGCCAGGTGCGGCCGAGCCGCTCGGACGCCGTGATGACCTTCCAGAGAGGCTCACACGCAGCTCTGCGCGCGGCCTCAGGGACTTGCCGGACCCCTGGCCCCAGTCACCCCCTCCTGCCTCGGCATCAAACCAAAGCGGGCCGAGCACCTCGGGTTCCTTTCTTGAAATGGGGATGATGAGGATACAAGTTCCCGCTGCACAACGCGGCTGCCGGCGACCATCATTCCAGCTGCACGTGAACCCACGCTAGCGATACCGAAGGAAAAAGAGGAATCTGATGCCATCTTCTTCTAAAAGATGTGAAATCTCACCAGGCCCCCATGAAATGAAAGACGACCAGGAAAAGGCCCTGCAAATGGCAGTGCTTGTGCCGCTCAACAGTAACCGAAACACAGGCTGCAGTGCTCATCCTTGACGGCAAAAGTCACCTACCTGCTCTCTGCAAAGAACACGATGATTCCGGAGGAACACCGGGGCTTTCATTGAGAAAGCAGGTAGAACATGACAATTCCAAAGGAAGGATCAGTTGTCCCATGATACTCGTCAGGGTTGGGACCCAAGCCAAAAGGAAAAAGGAAGTTGGGAGTGGATGTATTCGGACTTCAACGCAGCACGTGCATTTCACGTGACTTTTCCTTGGCTTGTCATCGCCTCACTAGGATTCGTGACTGCTAAGATCCCTTCTAGTGTGAAGACTTAATAAATGTTGAATAAATGCTTTCACCAATAAGACTGCCAGATGACAAATGGCATGCAAAGTATAACAGATACCAAGCGAGCGACAAAAATGAGACAGTAACCCAGCACTGAGAAGACTTTCATTTAAAACTTTCCCTATACGGGGCGCCCGGGTGGCTCAGTCGGTTAAGCGTCCGACTTTGGCTCAGGTCACGATCTCGCGGTCCATGAGTTCAAGCCCCGCGTCGGGCTCTGTGCTGACTGCTCAGAGCCTGGAGCCTGTTTCAGATTCTGTGTCTCCCTCTCTCTCTGACCCTCCCCCGTTCATGCTCTGTCTCTCTGTCTCAAAAATAAATAAACGTTAAAAAGAAAAAATTAAAAAAAAAAAAAAAAAACTTTCCCTATATTGGAGGACGCCTGGGTGGCTCAGTCTGTTGAGCATCTGACTTTGGCTCAGGCCATGAGTTTGCAGTTCGTGGGTTCGAGCCCTTCATCGGGCTCTGTGCTGTCAGTGCAGAACCTGCTTTGGATCCTCTGTCTTCCTCCCTCTCTGCTCCTCCCCCACTCACACTCTCCCTCTCAAAATTAAACATTTAAAAAAACAAAAACCTTCCCTGTATTGGAAATCTTGAGATGGACAAGAGCTACACAGGACATATATATTCGGATACAGAACTATGCACAGCAGAAGCCAGCACCAAACTGTCTACTTACTATTCCAGATAGTTGGTTCGACTAAAAATATTTTGTAAAACTTGACTGAGGAAAACTAAATGAGTACAAGGATATTTTAGAGGGCTATTTTGGGTTATGTTAGGCCTGGATAACAAGTGGTCAAGAACTCAATGTCTCCATTTCCAATGATTTTAAAAAAAAATTTTTTTTAATGTTTTTATTTATTTTTGAGACAGAGAGAGACAGAGCATGAGCAGGGGAGGGGCAGAGAGAGAGGGAGACACAGAATCCAAAGCAGGCTCCAGGCTCCGAGCTGTCAGCACAGAGCCCGACGTGGGGCTCGAACTCACAGAGTGTAAGATCATGACCTGAGCTGAAGTCGGCCACTTAACCGACTGAGCCACCCAGGCGCCCCTCCAATGGTTTTTTAAAACTGCTGTGCTCCTCAACTCCAGCTGCTAAAGGGCAGCTCTAGAACAGTTTCTGGACAACAGCCCTGGGAGGATTCAGGAAGCTCAGGGCCCCAGCGCTTGCCCTTGAACAAACAGCGCTGGCTGACCTCCAGCCCCTCGAATCCCCTCCACCTGCAACAGCCGTGAGTCAGCAGAGCTGCTGGAAGCCTTTTAACGACTGATTGACTCTCAAACCCTGGCGGTTTTTCAGCCAGTCGCTTTGGAGTGTGAGCTTCCGAGAGAAACTTGGAAAGCACCCTAGTTGCTGCCTGGTTCCTGTTTCCCGGTCCTAAGGCCTGAGAGAGACACAAACAGGTACAGAAAGAGAGCTTGCAGCAGCCCTGTAAGGTATGCAGACCAGCCCCAAGGGGCCACTTACTGGGGCCACAGTGGGGGAAGTCGGCACATACACTTAATTCTTAGAAGTATGGAAGACTGGTCAGCATTCTAAATGTTCTGTTCCTTTTTTTTTTTTTTTTTTTTTAAGAGTTTATTTTTATGTAATCTCTACATCCAACACGGGGCTCAAACTCACAACCCTGAGATCAAGAGTCACACGCACCACTGACCCAGGCCAGCCAGGTGCCCCTAAATGTTCTGTTTCATCCATTTTACCCTTATCTTCTAACTTCCCAAATGTAAATATAAATTAGGGGTGAATATTGGCAGCCTATGTTGTAAATAAGAGTTAACACTCTTGTTATACAAAAGGCTCCTCATACAAACAACAATGAAAACGTTATGTCCCCATAAAAGCTTGTGCACAAATGTTCACGGCAACATTACTTGTAATAGTCAAAAGGTGGAAACAACCCAAATGTCCGTCAACTGATGGATAAATAAAACGTGGTGTGTCCAGGCAATCGAATACTGGACAATAAAAAAGTAATGATAAAGGGGTGCCTGGGTGGCTCAGTCTGTTAAGACTCTGACTCGTGAGCTCAGCTCAGGTCTTGATCGCAGGGTCATGAGTTCAAGCCCCACGTTGGGCTCCACACTGGGCGTCGAGGTTACTTAAACAAAACAAAAAAGTAAAAATATATGCTACAACATGAATGAACCTGGAAAATATCATGCTAAATGAAGGCAGCCAAAAGACCACAAGTTACAGGATTCCATTCACATGAAATGCCCAGAACAGGCCTATCCATAAGGATAGATAATGACTGCCTACTAGGGCTTGGGGAGACAGAGGGAAACAAAGAGTGACTGGTAATGGGTTTCTTTCGAGATAATACAAATGTTCTGAAAATAGAGAGAGGTGATAGTTGTGCAACTCTGGGAATATACTGCAAGCCATTTACTTGTACACTTTTTTTTAATGTTTATTTTTGAGAGAGAGAGAGAGAGAAAGAGAGACACAGTGTGAGTGAGGGAGGGACAGAGACAGGGAGACACAGAATCCAAAGCAGGCTCCAGGCTCTGAGCTGTCAGCACAGAGCCCGATGTGGGGCTCAAACCCACGAGACGTGAGATCATGACCTGAGCCGAAGTCAGCTGCTTCACCAACTGAGCCACCCAGGCACCCCAATTCTATGCTTTAAATGGGTGCTGCATGGGTATCTCAATAAAGCTATTAAAAATTAATCAACAAGAAAAAAAAATCTCCCAACAGAAAAATGAGTCAAGGAAATGACGAGGCAATTCACAAAAGAAACACAGGTGGTCAATGTATTCTACACAGAAAAAAAGACGTTCAGCCTAATAAAGAAATATAAAGAAGTACGAGATACCACTTCCAGAACAGGGCGAGCAAAAATCTAAAAGACTGACAGTTTCCACTGTGGGCCAGGGCGTGTTCTCAGGATCATGAAATGGTACACTTTGTCTAGATGGCGGCCTGCTGATACCGATGCGAATTTTTAATGCATTCGTTGGTTGGGTAAAAACTAATGCTTGGATGTGAGTAGCTGATCAGAGACCCAATCGGATGGGGATTTCGCCCAGCTGGGAAAAACTGTGAGTCCCGGTAAAGGACTGCGGGTGGGACCGTGTGCCTGTGCCCGGAGAAAACAGCCTTGCTAATATGTAATCAGCTCCACCACGTGAAACAACTGGGAGGTTACCAAGATCACAGGCTCGTCATTTCCCGAGGGCAGCAGCACGTGGAGAAAATGCCGTCAAAGGGAATAACTGATAGCTGCTGTAGCTGCCTGCCTGCCTGCAGCGTGTTCCAGAATACATGCTACGTCATCACTACCCGCAGTAATCCCCAGAGAAGGGTGTTAATCTGATCACCCCCACTGTGCAGATAAGCAAATCAAGGCTCAGAGAGGTTGTCAGCTGACCCAGCTCTCACTGACACGCCCAGATTCAAGGCCAAGTCCATCATACTCTAAAGATGTGCTCTTTCCACTTCAGAAAAGGACAAAACCTCTGCAGACATGGAGTGCCAGCCTCAAAAGACCCTTAGTCTGTCCCCAAAGGGCAAATTCTGTCATTAATTGGCACTTACCAACTCCCTTTCCTTGTACTAATGAGTGTTACAAAACATCTTATGAAAACCCTTAGCGCACATCACTAAGTCTTAGTTCTAATCTCCGGTGTTTCCTGCTGCCAGAGGAAACACAAGATTAAAACTCAGAAACATCCTGATTTCTGGAAGCGTGGCACACCAAGTAACCAGGCCAAGTCTCACAGCAAACAACTACAAATGCTGAAGGAAAACTGTGAGACATTTTTTTTTAAATGCATCAAAGAACCGGCAAGTCAGTGAGGAACACTGAGAGGTCAAACAAAAGTCAGCAAAGGCTGGAATCCAGAGAGCAAGTGGAGCTTTGAGGGTGGGTATCGAAGGCACCTGCAGAACTGAGCGGGCTCAAGTTCTCTCTCCCTCCTAAGGAGGGAGGTCTCGTGTGAGAATCCTCCAGAATAAAGCTGGAGCCACATAGGATGATAAGTCAATGGAAAAACGGACTGCACAGAAACTGCCTATACCAAAATCTTGGCAGGTAAAATCCACCCCCCCCCCGAACTGGTAAACACTAGAAAGCCCCCAAATAAATGACAGCCCAAACTCACACATTACAAAAGATATACTTCAGGGAGACAAAAAGTGATCCCAGAATGAAAATATTAAATGCAAGAAAGAATGAGGACCAACTAAAGTAGTCAATAATAAGTGAGTGAATCCAAACAATACTGAACTAATGGCATCTTCCAAAATTGTAAAAAAAGAACTAAAATGTGCACCAATAGAATAAAAGGAGGGAGTGATGGGAATTAAAGTGTGCTAAGGTCCTTGATTGTTTGACAGTAGGCTGTGAAGACAGTGACTAAAGTTAGACTTTGGTGATTTATGTAAATTAGAAGATATACCATGTTCATGAAAGACTTGAACATCATAAAAATGCCAACTCTATCCAAATTGATATGGAATAAATTCAAAAACAATTCTAATAAAAGATCCCAACAACGTTTTATGGAATTTGACAAGCACAATCTAAAATGAAGATGGGGGCACCTGGGTGGCTCAGCTGGTTAAGCATCTGACTCTTAATCTTGGCTTAGGGTATTTGGCTCATGCTCCATGAGCTCAAGCCCCACATCAGGCTCTGTGCTGACAGCATGGAGTCTGCTTGAGAGTCTCTCCCCCGCCTTCCCCATTTGCACGTGCTCTCTCTCAAGATAAACGTTAAAAAATGAAATGAAATTAAAATGGAAGAGCAAAGGGCCAAGGCCCTACTAGGTTCCAAGAACTATCACATAAAAATTCAGCCATTAAGGCAGAATGATATTGGCACAGAGACGGAGAAGAGTAAAGAGCTCAGAAACAGATCCACGTTATCTGTGGACGTTGACGTATTAAGACGGTCAGTGGTCACATTTACAGAACCACATGAAAGGGATTCCCGCCCCCCCCCCCCCAATAAATAGTACTAGGACAATTTAGTCCATTTATATATGTTTTTTTGTTTTTTTTTAAAGGAGGGGAGCCCAGATGGCTCCGTTAAGCATCCAACTCTTGATTTGGGCTCAGGTCATGATCTCATGGTTGGTGGGATGCAGTCCCACGCTGGGTTCTGTGCTGGTGGCACCTCACACGTGTGTGCTCTCTCTCTCTCTCAAAATAAATAAACTGGAAAAAAAATTTTTTTTTAAATAAAAATTTGTGGCAGGGGGGGGGTGGCGCCTGGGTGACTCAGTCGGTTGAGCATCCGACTTCGGCTCAGGTCATGATCTCGTGGTTTGTGAGTTCGAGCCCCGTGTCAGGCTCTGTGCTGACAGCTCAGAGCCTAGAGCCTCTTTCAGATTCTGTCTCTCTCTCTCTGCCCCTCACCCACTCACACTCTATCTCTCCTTCAAAAATAAATAAACATTAAAAAAAAATTGGGGGGGGGGAGCATGGCTCAGACGGTTAAGCGTCCAACTTCAGCGTCCAACTTCAGAGGTCATGATCTCACAGGTTTGAGCCCCGCATCAGGTTCTGGGCCGACAGTTCAGAGCCTGGAGCCTGCTTTGGACTGACTGTGTGTCTGTCTCTCTCTCTCTCTCTCTCCCTCTCCCCCCCCCGCCCCTCCCCCACTCATGCTGTCTCTCTCAAAAATAAACATTAGAAAAATTTTAGGTGTGCCTGGGTGACTCAGCTGAGTGTCCGACTTTAGCTCAGGTCATGATCATGCTGCTTCTTGGGTTCCAGCCCCGCATCAGGCTCTGTGCCAACAGCTCAGATCTATGCCTCCCTCCTTCTCTCTGCCCCTCCCCAGCTCATGCACTCTCTCAAAAATGAATAAACATTTAAAAAGCTTAAAAGTTGTTTTAAATAAAATTTTTGAAAAAGGAAAAAAGAAATCAGCCCCCCATCTCATAGCATACACAAAAATAATTTTAAATGGACTAAAGACCGTAACGTAAAAGGCAAAATCAAAAAATGTTTGGACGACAACATACAGGGGAATATTTTTATAAAGTAGGAAGGAAGTTCTTAAAAGGAACAGAAAGCGCAAACCATAAAAGAAAAAAAAATGATAAACATTAAAATTAAGAATTTGTTAAAAAAAAAAAACACACACGGTGAAAAGCAACAAACAGGAGGAAACGGACAGGTACAACACATATAACCGAAAAAGGGTCAGTCTACAAAACAAAAACCAAAAACAAACAAGAAATCCATATACAATAAAAAGACAGGGGAGCCCGGGTGACTCAGTCGGTTGAGCGTCTGACTTCGGCTCAGGTCATGATCTCGTGGTTTGTGAGTTTGAGCCCCGCATTGGGCTCTGTGCCGACAGCTCAGAGCCTGGAGCCTGCTTCGGATTCTGTGTCTCCCTCTGTCTGTCCCTCCACTGCTTGTACTCTGTCTCTCACATTGTCTCAAAAATAAATAAACATTAATAAATAAAATGAAATAAAATCGACAACCCAGTAGAGAAATAAGCAAAAGATTTAAGCAGCTTTTTCACAGCAGCTGAAACCTGAATAAGTATACGAGGGACACCTGGCTGGCTCAGTCAGGCGAGCGCGTGCCTCTTACTCTCAGGGTCGTGAGTTCAAGCCCCACATTGGGCGTGGAACCTCGTTAAACAAGAATTTTCATAAGTATATGAAAAGATGCTTAGCCCACTAATAATCATGAAAATGCAAATCAAAACCACACAAGACATCATTCCCATCAGATTACTAGAAATTAAAAAAAAAATTTTTTTTAACGTTTATTTATTTTTGAGAGACAGAATGAGCAGGGGAGGAACAGAGAGAGAGGGAGACACAGAATGCAAAGCAGGCTCCAGACTCTGAGCTGTCAGCACAGAGCCTGACACGGGGCTTGAACCCATGAACCGTGAGATCATGGCCTGAGCTAAAGTCAGTTGCTTAACCCACTGAGCCACCCAGGTGCCCCAGATTACGAAAAATTTTTAGAGCCTAATAAAACCAGAGTTGGGAGGATGTGAAACAAACAGAATTTTCAGTTGAACTGTAAACGGGGGAAGGCACTTTGGAAACGTTACGCATTATTTGGTTGGACTGAAGGTCACACACCCTGAGATTCAGCCACACTCCTGAGGGTGCGCCCTGCAGAAGCTAAACGTGGGGGCCAGGAATGCTCACAGCAACACCGTCTCAGCAAAATACTCAACAACCCAGAAGTCCGCTAGCAAGAGAAAGGATAAGTAAATTCTCCTGCAAGGGAACTTTATCCGTGAAAGTGAAATAACAACTACAGGCAACATGCATCACTCTCAAGAACCCATATTAAGCCAACAATTTAAGAAACTAAAGAAAACAACATGATTATATTGAGTTCAAAACATGCAAAATGAGGGGTGCCTGGGTGGCTCATTCGGTTGAGTGTCAGACTTCGGCTCAGGTCACGATCTCGCAGTTGGTGAGTTCGAGCCCCGCGTCGGGCTCGGTGCTGCAAGCTCGGACCTGGAGCCTGCTTCCGATTCGGCGTCTCCCTTTCTCTCTGCCCCTCCCCTGCTCACGCGTGCGCGCGCTCGCTCTCTCTCCCTCTCTCTCAAAAAAATAAATAATAAAAACAAAACAAAAACATGCAAAATGAGACAACACATTGTTTAGCAATACAAACACACGTGGTTGAAACTGTAAAGAGAATGGTAAAAGCAAAACTGTGATGAGCTGGGGGCGGGGGCAGGACAGGATAGGATCAGGGAGGGGTGTTCCTAAGGTAACAAACGGTAACATTCTTATTTGTAAATTGAGCCATGGGTACATGGGTTTCTTTGTATCTATTCTTTATGCTGTATATATTTCTTTGTATCTACTCAATATTTAACAAAAAACAACTTACAAAATTAAACAATGTTCTTTCTGACTTTAAACAATGTTTTTGTTTTTTAATTTTATTTATTTTGAGAGAGGGAAAGAGAGGGCGAGCAGGGGAAGGGCAGAGAGAGACAGGGGGAGAGAGAGAATCCCAAGCAGGCTCCACACTGCCAGCACAGAGCCCCACGCGAGGCTCAAACCCACAAACCGTGAGATCATGACCTGAACCGAAACCAAGAGTCAGACGCTTAACCAACTGAGACACCCAGGCGCCCCTAAACAATGTTTCGAGGCATGAACTTGGGCAGCTGAGTTACAGTAAACCAGGAAAGTCCCTGACGGGGCCCCCCACTGCCAAGACTACCGAAATGAGACGTGCTGCACACCAGGCTCAGAGCGCCTGGAGAAACAGCTTCCCGCTGGGCACCAGCGCCTCCCATTCGGGACAGGAAAGTGGCTGCTTTGATTAATAACAGTTCCAGCATAGGAAGTGGTGTGGGTGGGGTGGGGGGAACAGGTTCTACTGCCAGACCTCTTATGACAAAAAACTGAGTGCTTTTTCTTTTTTTGGGGGGTGGGGGGTTCCAGTTTTACTGAGAAATAATTGACATACATCACTGGGTAAGTTTAACGTGTACAGCTCGTCTGAGTTGCCATATATGGTGACGTGTGATCACAACAGGTGCAGCTGACATCCTCCTTCTCACAGAGATACAAGAAAAATAAAGAGGGGCACCTGGGTGGCTCAGTTGGCTAAGGGGCTGACTCTTGGTTTCGGCTCAGGTCATGATCTCCCAGTTCGTGAGTTCAAGCCCTGAGTTGGGCTCTGTGCCGACAGTGTGGAGCCTGCTTGGGATTCATTCATTCATTCATTCTCTCTCTCTCTCTCTCTCTCTCTCTCTCTCTCTCTCTCTCCCTCCCTCCCTCTCTCTGCCCCTCCCCTGCTCGTGCTCTCTCTCTCTCAAAATAAGTAAACTTAAAAAAAAAAAAAGAAGGAAAACAATTTTCTCCTGTGATGAGGGCTCACAGGATCTACTCTCAACGGCCCCCCTTTTGTCACATGGCAGTATCAGCTGCAGTCATCAAAATGTCAGAGGAGGCTTCTGATGTTACCAGGAACCCACTGCACCTGCTTTCGGGGTGGTCCCGCCCTCAGCAGGAACCGCCGCCTCCGGGCCTCCGCAGGCGGCTGTTTAGACAGGAGTGAGCAACTCCCACTTCTAACCAGGCCCTCTGCCTCTTTCCTTGGAAGTTCAAGGCTTACATCTCTCCAGTTCCTGACAAGCAGGCTTGACTCCCCGAGCCCAGAGCCCAAGCCCCGGTTTTCCGCACGAATCCGTGGCGATTACAGCCCGGAGGTCTACTTTCACTGGCCCTTGGATGGGTAGCTACTGGTGGCAGGGGGACCCACGAGAGGGCCGGGTACCTGTGCCGACAGCGCACACGTCCGCAGCAAGTGCGGAAACCGCTCAGCAAACGCTTATGCTTCGACCTCTGTTATTTCAGTCATTTAGAAACCGTGGCCAGCAAAGGAAGGAGGGAGTGGTCTCCAGGACAACATGCTTTGTGCACACAAACGTATCTGGAGTTTTTCATTTTCTCTCGGGCTGGGTCCCTCCCTTTTGTGACCACCCGCGCAAGCACCATCCTTCGAGGAATTTCAGGACGGTAAAGAGCGAGCCACCTGGTCTTTTATGTGGCAAACTAGTAAAACCCTGAAGCCCCGCCCTCAGAGGCTGCCCTTCTACACGCAGGAGCTCAGTGTCTGTAAACAGAATCAAACCACTTGACGCTTACAAAATGGTCCTCCCTAGATACACAGAGACATATACATGCAGGCAATAGCTCTGGAAGGATCCACAGATACCATTAACAGTTCTCTGGGAGGGGAAATGGGTCAGGTATGGAAGGGTGACTCGCCTCCCCACAAGGCATTCTTTGGAACCTTCTGACTTTTGTACCTTGTACGTATTCCTATACCATTTTTTTTCTTCCTCAACTGTGCACGCTCTGTTTTGACCCTCTCAAGGGTCCTCTTCTCCTAACACATAATAACACCAGTTACCAATTACGGAGTCAGGGACCCGACTAAGCATTTCACATTCATCACCTCATCAATAATTCCAGCCAATAAAGTTACGTGTGAGGTCATCAGTATCCCCATTTTACAACGGGAGAAACTGAGGCTTGGAGAGACCAAGTATTTTGCCCAGAGGCACATCTAGTGGGTATAAGAACAAGGAAGAGTCCACGTATGTCTGACTTCTGACCAGTACCCGACACTGCAGGCTTCTAGCGGGAGACCATCTGGCCCCAGGAGATGTTTGGCAACGTCCGGAGTCATGTTTCATCATCACAGCTGGTGAGGTAGGTGAGTATTACAGGCGTCTATGGGTGGAGACCAGGGATGCCATAACCATCCCGAAGTGCACAGGACAGCTCACAACAAAGATTCACGCAGCTCTGAATGTCGAGAACACCAACATTGAGAAGGGGCTGCCTGGGCGACTTCGTCGGTTAAACATCCGACTTCGGCTCAGGACGTGAATCTTGTGGTGAGTTTGAGCCCCATGTCAGGCTCTGTGCTGACAGCTGGGAGCCTAGAGCCCGCTTCAGGGAAACAATTCTGTGTTTCCCTTTCCCTCTGCCCCTCCCCCACTCGCACTCTGTCTCTCTCACTCTCAAAAATAAATGAACATTAAAAAATAGAAATTGAAAAAAAAAAATCGAAGTTGAGAAACCATGCTCTACTAGAAAAAGACAGAGGAACTATCTTCTGACCTCAACTGTCAAATCTCACAGGTCACCATTTTATTTCGCACCCCTACTCCAGCCGGATACCAAATAAACCGTCAGGTTTCTCCTGTCTTCAGTCAATAGCATGCCAGCCCCACATCACGTTGGGGTTCTCTCCAACCCGACTGCTGGTTCCTCCCTAGCCAGCCAAGGCTGATCATTCATCCACCCAAGTATGTCTACTGAGCACCAGCTATGTGCCGGGGACCAGAAGAAACAAGCCCCGTCCCCGCCTGCACGATGCCAATGGGCCAACGGGGAGACGGAGAAACCTGGGATTATCCCGTGAGGTAGGAATGCATTGAGACATCAGTGCAGGATGCTAAGAAATCAAGAGGAGGAGCTCTACCCTCAGCTGGGGTGGGTGACCGGGCAGGGCCCAGAGAAGGCTTCCCAGCAGCATTTGCGCTTATGGGAATTCAACAGGCAGAGGCAATCCTTCCCTTCCCAAAGGACCCCTCGCCAGACCATTCAGAGTACGGTCTCTGAGAATCCACAGATGGACCCCTTTAATCAGAGAGCTTGGCAGAACTCCCACAGTGGTCGCTGATCCCCTCTGGACAATCGGGATAATTCCTGCCTTGAGTGAGGACACAACCCGGCTTCCCCACCGGGAATTCTCAAAACAATTCTGTGATGTAGGTACTGTTATCCCTATCTGACAGAGGAGGAAACTGAGGCACAGCAGTGACGTAACTGGCCCTCAGGATACAGAGCCACTAAACAGAGATTCACACCTAACACCAGAGTCCTCACCGCCTACGAGGGGAGCTTCACAAATGTCAATCCAAACACGTTGTTCAGTCTGATCTCCCCCCCATCTCAGCAGAGCCTTCCACCATCAGTCATCCTTCCCCTGGATCGCCTCACACTCGGGAATAGACCCCCGTAGTGTTCCTTGTGTTGTATGGTGATTACCCACACGGCTAAGAGCTCCTTGCTCCCAGGATCTAGTCTTCCCTAGCTAGCACCTGCCATGGCGTCTGACCTGGGCACAGGAAGCGCTGAATGCATTAACAAGCCAGGACTCCCTGTGCCCAAGCATGTCAACCCACCTGAAGCCAGAGCAGTCTGCCTTGGGGAGAACGCCCAGCCCTCTGTCACCAATACAGGGGACGTTCCCTCAGGCTGGGCCCAAGCCCCAGGGTCAGCAATCCAGTCACACAGGGACCAAGCAGGCTCCCTTAGCCAGCTTTCCCTCCAGCTTTGGGACAGTCATGATTCGTTCTTTGGTTGTACACCAGATGCTTATGTTTGGGGACATGCTGTACAAGAATACAGATCTTTAAACATGAGAACCTTAAAAGGAATGAACATGTGCTCCCCACTCTGTCTGCCAGATGGGGTGCAGACAATAATGGCAGGGGCTGGAGCGGCCAGCTTGGACCAGGAGACGGAGATCTGGGTTTGAGCAAGGAGAGCCACATGATCACTAGAACCCCATTTCCGGATACTTCACAGAACAGAGCAAGATGCCCTACCAACTCTGGACTGCCTACTTCTAGATTATCAAGAGGAGAGGAGTAAATTTCGAGTTTGTTTCAGCCACTGTATTTTGGGATTGCTTGGCTGTTGCATGTTAGGTTGTACTTGATTAAAACAAGGTGTGAGCATTTGCCCAGTGATTAACCTAGTCTGGTCTTCATTGGTAAACCACGAATGACAGCAACAATCTCCCAACCACACTCAGATACTGTCCTCACTGTACAGCTTGAAAGAAAAAGCTGCCTTGAAAGGGTGATTTGAATCGCGCTGAGCCTAGAGAAGAAGAAGGACGAGCGAGCTGACCTTCTGGTCTGTTTCATCCTTGAGCATTACCGACATACCTCAGATTTCCAAGGAGCCCAGGCTACTCTTTTCTGACAGTTTGCGTAAACTCCAGCTTGGCTCTCCTCCTCCAGCTCATCACCTGAATCAAAGACACCCAAGCAGAAAATCGGATGAGAACCTGCAAGGCACCTGCTCCCTAAAAGCCGCCCTTTTTCACTCATCCATGAAACACAGGCAAATTCAGAGCCCGGCACAAAGTCAGTCCTCCGTACAAGTTCGTTTGGATCATTATCGGCCTGCTGCGTGCCGGACCCTGTGCCGGCCACCCGGGACACAAAGATGAGTAAACCCTCTCCCAGCCCTCACACACCCCTACTTACCAGAAAGACATAACACAATGCTGAAAAGCAAGAGCAACAAGGCTGTGCCCAAGTTACCGCATTGCTACAGCATTAGCATCCCTCCGGGGGGTCTCAGACACTCTTGCTTTCCCATGAAATATACTCTTGCCCCAGGTGAGCACACCCACTCCCACAACCTTAGTGACTTTTGATGGAGGACGACTTCTGGCTTGCCACTGTATAGTCCCACCTGACTGTTCCACAGGCACCTGCGTTCAACATGTTCAAAACTAAACGTATCTTCCCTTCTCACAGCTACTCCCCGGCCTGTTCCCTATCACACTGAGTGGCACCACCACCTGTGGGTCACAAGTGTGAGGTCAGTCCCGACACCTCTCTGCCCCTAGGAGCCACAGACATAAATACGTGATTCTGATACTGCCCTGAAGGACGAAAAGCATAAAAGTTCTCCTTGCTCATCTACGTAACCACCGAGTTTTGCCAGTTCTCCAAAACCTCTCTCCCCACCCTCTGCCTCTAACCTAACTCAAGACCACCCTCATTTCTCACCTGGATTCTTCTAGCAGCCTCTTAACGGGTCTCCAGGCCTGCTCCCTTTAACGCCCCCTCCACATAAACAGGTGATCTTTCTAGTCCACCCATCTGATTCTTACGTGGCTTTCCATTAACCTAAAACTTAAGAGCCCTTAACTAGGTTCACAAGGTCCCACAGGACCAGACCACAGCCTGCTTCTTTAGTCCTACCTCTTGTCTCTGTCTCTAGGGCAGAGAACTCAATTCAGTTATGCCAGTAGCCCCTAAACTTTCTCACAAACCCCCGTCTTCAGGTGAGAATCCTCCCCCTTTTCTTGCATCCGTTAAGTCTCAGCTTCCAGGGAGAGAGAGCCTCCCTGGATCCGCCTAGACTGAGTGAGGTGCCTCTACTCGGTTTCCCGAGCAAGGAGAACTTTTGTGCTTTTTCTTCCTTCAGGGCAGTTTCAGAATCACGTATTTATGTCCACGGCTCCCACATGAGTCTCTGAGCTCTGGGCGATGACCACGAAACGAACAGTCACAACAACAAACACACACAGCATTTACGTTATGCTAGCAAGGGTTCTCCACACCTTGCACCTATTACCTTATTTAATCTTTAGAACAGCCCTAGGAGGCAGGTTTCATTACCATCTCTGCTTTAAGGATGAGGAAACCGGGGCAGACAGCGAGAACCTCACGTGTTTCAGGACACAGCCGGCAAGCACCGAGTCCGGATCCAAACCCCGGCGGCCTGGCTCCACAGTTGACACTTTCAACCACCCCACCAGGATCAAGTCTGTCTGGTGCACTCGCTCTAGCCTCACACCCTATCAGGTGCCTAGCCGCCGCGGGTGGAAGGAAGGAATGAATGAAATAATCCTGTACAGGGGCAGTGTGGACCTCCCACTCTGCCAACACCTCCTGGTCCGGCAAGCCCGTGCCCTCCTGCCCCCGACGCGCCGACGCGAGCGGCCCCGACAC
This sequence comes from Panthera pardus, assembly GCF_024362965.1. Taxonomy (NCBI): domain Eukaryota; kingdom Metazoa; phylum Chordata; class Mammalia; order Carnivora; family Felidae; genus Panthera; species Panthera pardus. The sequence goes on along the minus strand of NW_026526666.1, from coordinate 95,040,927 downwards.
CGCGCCACGCTGCGGCCGCAGAACGACCACCCGCCACGGCGCGCGAGGTCAAGGGACGGTGACAGCCGGGCGGCGGGGGCGGAGATGCTACGAGCCGGGGTGTCACCCAAGCCGGGAGGCGATTCGCGCTCCCTCGCGGGAACTGCCGGTCCGCTCGCCCCCTCAGCGCCCGCTCGCCTGGCGGCTGCCCCGCACCCCCTTGCCCCGCGGGGTCGTCACCCCCCAATCCCGGTTCCCTTCCCCTTCCACTTCCCTCCCCTCCCCCACACAACCGTCCCCGGCGTCCCGCTGCGCCCCATCCTTCACCGCCTCCGCCCGGCTCCCGGGACTCCCCGGGCCGCGGGCGTCTGCTGGCCCTCACCTGCCATGTCCCGGACCCCACCGTAGAGGGAGGTGCATCACGGCCGCGAGAAGGCCGGGGACGGCACTTCAGAGCAGACAAAGGGCGCCGCCATGTCAGAGTCGGGCGGAACCGACCTCGCTGGCTTCCCGGCTGCAACTTCCGGCGCATGCGCAGCGCCCGCGCCGGCCGAGGACCGCGGACAGGCGCATGCGCCTACCTGCCCAGAAGTTCTGTATTACACAGTACTTCGGCACTTAGAATTGTCCTCATTGTAACCCTTCCTTGGTTTTCTGTTCCAAACATAACAGTAACAGCTTCTCCGCGTTCAGCGCTTACTGTGTGCCAGGCACTGTTAAGCGCTTTACGCGCATGATCTCCTTAAGTCTTCTCACTAACCGTGGGGTTAGGCTTTTTTCTCCCCCTTTTGAAGAAGAGAAAACGGAGGCCCAGGAAGGTTGAACGAATTGCCCATTGTCACGTATCTTACAAGTGGTGGAGCAGAGATGTGAACCAGTTGTGTGGCTCCAAAGCAGCAGATCCCCATTTATGTTTTTTCTACTTTCTGAGCCAATCATTTCCCCGTTCTCTATTTAGGGCAGAGCCAGGATTAGCCCGGGTGTGAATGAGGGTGCTAGAAACAAAAAAAGTGTCTGCAGACGTGAACAGTCCTTCTCTGGCCTCTTTCCAACTTTAAAGCACCTCTAGGCCGTTGACTTCTCTATTTCCTCACAGTTCGCGGGCTCTCTCCTTTCTTCACTTCTGATCCTGTTGATTTCCCATGAATGTTAACCACACTCTTGTCACCATCCTGAACTCCTTTGCTCCCTTGTCTTTTTGTCGTATGGGTTTTGATGAGGTTTTGGGGTGATGGTGGGGTGGTCCGGAGCCAACAGCCAAGAAAGAATTCTTGAAGATATCTTTGGTGCAAAAAGGTGATTTTATTAAAACACGGGGACTGGACCCGTGGGCAGGAAGAGCTGCACCAGGGTCCTGACGGGTAACTCATTATATACCCTCAGGTTGGGGGGGGGGGGCGGGCGGTCAGGGATAGAGTGAGTCCCTAAGGTATTTTTGTAAGCAAGTTTTCCGGGACCTTGAGGGGCTAGCTGTTGCTAGGGAAATGCCATTTATTACCATTTAATAAAACCTTAGTCATGAGACCCTTCAGATGTATATCAGGGGGCCATAAGCTTGGAGTAGGATTGCCAGCATGTATCTTGGAGCAGTTGAGATAAAGGAAGTAGACTTACAGGATCCTCAAGGTTGGGATGATGTTAAGATTCTCTTTTGCCCCTAGCAAAGTGTCATCGAGGCAGCTGGGATCCTAGAGGGAGGTCACTGTGCTTGTTTCAAGGACTTGTCAGTGGACTATAGGCCTATTAAATTAGGAATTTGATTTTTCACTTGCCTTAGTTTCCCACATCACCATGGCAAGCACTTGAACTGCTTTCCTTTGTTTTGGGGTAGCCAGGAGTGTCCCAGAAACATCACACATGTTCAACCGGGGTGGGCGTGGGGGGTGCTGTTAGCCTGTACTTTGCCCTCAGCTTGCCCCACGCTCCCTCATCAGGTTTGGTGAGCTTTCCAACCCTCAGTAAATCCAGCTGCTCCTTTTCTCTTTGATTGCACCCACAGCCAAGCACAGTTGGAAGAAGTACCCAAAGGGACAGACTGTTACCTACAAATTCATGATGGCTAGCCTGAAAAGGAGCTTCAGCAAACATGGGTCAGCCAAGTCACCACTCCTCCCTTCGCAACAACTAGGAAAACTAAAAGGACTCAGTAGCAGGTTGACTTCACTCTTTCTTTTAAAGAAAATCATAGCAAATCTGATAGGACCCCTCTTGTGCTCCCAGTATGAAGGACACAGATCTACCTCTGTGTCCATCTGTGTTGGGTATCGTCCACCCACTCCTTCCAGAATCGAAAAAGTTCAAATACCATTTCCCACACTCAGTTGCAGTTAGAATTCCAGATACAGATGAGTTCTGCAAGTTGGTAAGAACTGTCCTACCGATGTTAGCTCATTGCGGCTGGCAAGCAAGGTCATGCACACGTGAGGGTCTTCAACAGTGCATGGTGGCCAGTCTCCAGCTCCGCTAGTGTTCAGAAGCCATCTGTGAGATGGTGACAGCCAAACTCAGCATTCCAGCGCCTGGGAACCAGCTTCTAGTCCCAAATCTAGATCCGTGGATTCCTGCTGGTGATCTGTTGAATGCAATAATCTCAGTGGTGGCTTCTTGATTCCTCATTTTCCTGACTGTGGCAGAAGTAAAAGCGTCTGACTGGTGAGTTCCATGGTGTTCTGAGAGCCATTATTAGGGGACCGGTCTAGAGACCATTCTTTCAGCCCCTCCAATAATGTTATAAACACTTAATTTTCTGTATTGAATCCCTTTTAGGTTAAAGGAAGACTAGAGACAGCATGAGGGATCCTTGTAGTGATGGAAATGTTGGGCACCTTGACTGTATCCATGTAAATATCCTGGTCGAGATAGTGTTCTATAGTTTTGCAAGATGTTAGCGTGGGGGTAACTAGGTAAAGGAGGAGGTGGTGGCATTGCTCTGTATTGTTTCTTAAGATTGCATGTGAGGGGCGCCTGAGTGGCTCAGTCGGTTGAGTGGCCGACTTTGGCTCAGGTCACGATCTCACACTCCGTGAGTTCAAGCCCCGCGTCGGGCTCTGTGCTGACAGCTCGGAGCCTGGAGCCTGTTTCAGATTCTGTGTCTCCCTCTCTCTGACCCTTCCCCGTTCATGCTCTGTCTCTTTCTGTCTCAAAAAAAAAAAAAAAAAAAAAAAAAAAAAAAAGATTGCATGTGAACCTACATTCTTTTTTTTTTTTTTTTTTTTTTTTTTCAAAATAAAAAGTTTAAAGAGAAAGCCCAGCAAGGTTTCTATTTCTGCAGGAAACTGACCCCCAAGGGGTCAGGGCATTAGATTTGAAGGTGATGCAGATCTAGCCTATTTTGTGCAGGGAAAAAAATAGTTACATAAGTTATCACTTATCACAATACGTATTGTTGCCTGGGGGAAAGTGCCTAATAAAGACACGCTTTGGTAGATGGAGTAGTTACTGCAATTGAACATTATGGGGAAAATGAGGATAATGAGGACTCGTGGGTAGGTTGGCTATTCATAATTTCACTGAAGACTTTCAAAAAAAAAATTAGGGTTTAAATTCTCAGCTCAAGACAGGACCAGAGAAGCAAGGGCCATTCGTGACTACTCTAAAAATTTGATCTCCTCTCTTGTAGCTACAGGGCTTATGCAACCAAAAATTCAAGCTGATCCTGTAGGTTGCTGAATTGTAACATAATTGCAATAAAGTTGTATTCACAGCCTGGCCAAGTGCGTTGAATGGGAACAAGTGGCAGTTAGGAGTCAAAATAGGGGTGTTTGGGTGGATACAGATGACTAAATGCCCCGCCTCTCCAAATTCGAAATTCAATGAAACTCTTTTGCAGAGAGATGCAGCCCCTTCCTCCCATTGAATGAGACTAACCCTGCTTTCCCTGGGAAGCACGTACTGACCTTATCTGAGGAAGTTATTTTACAAAGAGAGGCTGATTCCTCTCCGAGATCACCATCCTTTATTTGTCCTCAGATCTGAGTCCAGTCCAGAGTGCCCCAGGGAAGAAGCACATGGTCTGGCCAGAGAGGTGATGAAAGAGAGAAAGAAAGAAAGAAGGAAAGAGCAAACCTTAGCTAATAAATGAGCCGAAACCTAGAGACTGTCCATGAAATTTAGACATGCTAAGTCAGGGAGGAAGGAACATAGCATTAGATTTGGCCAAATTTATAAATATAAGTGCACATTGCAGACTTTTGAGTTTTACTGTCCCAGCCCTAACAGCTGAGAATGGTTCTAACGGCATCGTTGGTTGGTTGATTGAGATCTCGACCCAACCGTGGTCTTTATTAAGTGAAGCTGAGATGCCAGAAACTCCTTAGAATAATATCCAAGAAGGGATCGAAACATTTGGGCCACGGGGCTGAGAGCAGGAGCTAAGTATACATTTGTTGATGGAATGAGTGAAGGCTTGTGACTTGCCTGGTTCCTCATTAGGGATAATTGTTTAGTCTATTAATAACTAAGAGACTCCCTCCACCCGGGGCTTCCCCCTCCACTGTCCCCTCCCTTTAGCTATCCGAAGGACACACAGGGCTCTTCGCCATCTCTGGAGTCTCCAACCAAAACCCCATCCACTCCCTACCCTAATGTCCTCCCAAAGCTCAGTAATTGTTTACGTGTGGGCCATTTCCCCACGAGGAGAACCTCAGTGGTTGACCAACACTTGTGGCTGTAAACTCGAAGGGTTGTAGAGAAACTGACAAATGTCTGTTTATACAATTTAGTTGATCAGTTTGATTACATACAGGTTGAAAATCACAAGTTAGGGGCGCCTGGGTGGCGCAGTCGGTTAAGCGTCCGACTTCAGCCAGGTCACGATCTCGCGGTCCGTGAGTTCGAGCCCCGCGTCGGGCTCTGGGCTGATGGCTCAGAGCCTGGAGCCTGCTTCCGATTCTGTGTCTCCCTCTCTCTCTGCCCCTCCCCCGTTCATGCTCTCTCTCTGTCCCAAAAATAAATAAAAAACGTTGAAAAAAAAATTAAAAAAAAAAAAGAAAATCACAAGTTAAATAACCATATATTAATTTGTAAGCGCAATGAGTTTTTTTCTCTGCTTATTTGTCATGAAGCAGTTTTCTTAACACTTCACAGGCATCCTTGGCATACATCCTTGACACACACGTTTTAATTCATCTCCATTTTGGAAATATTACAAAGTACTAGATAAAATAAGGGTATCCAGCTGACTCAGTTGGTGGAGCGCGTGACCCTTAAGCTCAGCATCATGAGTTTGAGGCCCATGTTAGGTGTACAGCTTACTTTAAAAGGAAAAGAAAAGGGGCGCCAGGGTGGCTCAGTCGGTTGAGCGTCCGACTTCAGCTCAGGTCACGATCTCGCGGTCTGTGAGTTCGAGCCCCGCTTCGGGCTCTGGGTTGATGGCTCAGAGCCTGGAGCCTGCTTCCGATTCTGTGTCTCCCTCTCTCTCTGCCCCTCCCCCGTTCATGCTCTGTCTCTCTCTGTCTCAAAAATAAATAAACGTTAAAAAAATTTTTTTTTAAGTTTAAAAAAAAGAAAAGAAAGGAAAAAAACAATAAAGTACTAGGTAAAATAATAAAATAAAATAATAGATCTAGAAAAAATATTATTTTCTATATGCCCATCATCCAGATTCAACAGTTATTTTGCTACAGGTACCTAATATATCCTTCCTTTCCTTTTTCTTTCTTTTTTTAATCTCTGAAGTCTAATCTCTAGGGGTGCCTGGGTGGCTCAGTCGTTTAAATGTCCGACTCTTGATTTCAGCTCAAGTCATGATCTCATGGTTGGTGAGTTCAAGCCCCGTGACAGGCTCCACACTCAGAGCCTGCTTGGGATTCTCTCTCTCCCCGCCGCCTCTTGGCCCCTCTCTTCCTCTCTCTCTTTCTCTAAATAAATAAAATAAGATAAAGCAAACCCAGATATGTCATTCTATCCTTATATAGTTCAGTGTGCAACTTTTTTTTTTCAGTGCTTATTTATTTTTGAGAGAAAGAAAGAGAGAGAGAGAGAGAGAGAGAGACAGAGCACGAGCAGGGGAGGGGCAGAGAGAGAGGGAGACACAGAATCGGAAGCAGGCTCCAGGCCCCGAGCTGTCAGCACACAGCCCGACGCAGGACTCGAACTCATGAACCTCGAGATCATGACCTGAGTGGAAGTCAGACACTTAATGGACTGAGCCACCCAGGCGCCCCTCAGTGTGCAACTCTTAAAAAATCATCTTACATTTCCACAATGTAACATTAAAAGAGGAAGAGGAAGAAGGAGGTGGAGGAGGAGGAGGAGGGGGAGGAGGAGGAGGAGGGGGAGGAGGAGGAGGAGGAGGAGGAGGAGGAGGAGGAGGAGGAGGAGGAGGAGGAGAAGAAAATTCTTTGGAAGCATGTCCTGTAGAAAGTCCCACATTCTGGATTTCTCCGTTTGCTTCCTTGTGCTGTCATCTGACTACCTCTTCTCTCCTCCTATTTCCTGTAAATTAGCTACAGAGGCCTGAGTAGATTTGGATACATTTTTAGTAAGAACATGTCCCTAGGTGCTGCTGAGTGCTTCTCTTGAGTCCCATCAGAGACCCCTTCAGTGGTGCTAAGACCACTGGCAGGTTTCGATGACAGCAGCTGGATTCCTTCTTTGGAAAGTTCCCCATCGACCTCCCATGTAACAGTTTCTTCATTCGAGTCAATGATTTCATTAGAGGTCGTAAAATGATGCATTTCTGATGTTATCATTCTTTTCCACATTTACTAGCTGGATTGTTTTCAAGTTATTTATTTATTTAAGTAACTTCTACCCCCAATGTGGGGCTTAAACTCCTGAACTCAGGAACCGAGACCAAGAGTCACGTGCTCTTTCCTACTGAGCCACCCAGGTGCCCCAGCTGGAATTCTTGTGTAAACAAGAACTTTTCCCTCGAGGGCCAAAGTTACCTGGAAATATAGTTCATTCGGTGGGGTGCCTGGGTGGCTCAGTCGTTTAGGCGTCCAACTTTGGCTCAGGTCATGATCTTATGGTTCATGAGTTCGAGCCCTGCGTCGGGCTGACAGCTCAGAGCCTGGATCCTGCTTCGGATTCTGTCTCCTTCTCTCTCGTTTCCCACCTGCTTGCCCTCTGTCTCTCTCTCAAAAATAAAGAATAAAAAATATATATATAGTTCATTCAGAGAAGTAGGATAGAGCTCGTGTCCTTTTAAAAGAAATAATAACTTTATTGAGATTTAATTCATATACCATACAATTCACCTTCTGCAAGCGTATACTTCAGTGGTTTTTAGTATATTCACAGACTCATGCAACCATCACCACTAATTTCAGAACATTTTCATCACCCCAAAAAGAAACCCTTACACGCATTAGCAATCACTCTCCCCCGCCCCAGCTCCTTGGCAACCACTAATCTACTTTGTGTTGATGACCTTGCCTATTTAGAACATTTGATATAAATGGAATCAAACAACATGTAGTTTCTTTCAAGTACTTTTCAAGCTTCATCCCTGCGGTGGCAGGTATCATCACTTCACTCTTTTTTTATAGTCAAATGATACTGCGTTGGGGCACCTGGGGGGCTCTGTCGGTTAAGTGCCCAGCTCTTGGTTTCAGCTCAGGTCATGATCTTGCGGTCGGTCGGTAGTGGGTTTGAGGCCCTCATCAGGGCTCACTGGAATTCTCTCACCCTTTCTCTCTGCTCCTCCCTCTCCCTCCCTCTCTCAAAAGAAAGAAATAAACTTTAAAATAATGATAATAATAATAAATATTGTGTCGTATGAATATACCACACGTGGTTTATCCATTCATCAGTTGATGGACATTTGAGCTGTTTCCTTCTATTGTATATATTCTTACTTTTGCTGTTATAAATACTACTACTCTAAACATTTGCATACAAGTTTTTGTTTGGACATATGTTTTCACACTGCCAAATGGTTTTCTTTTTTTTTTTTTTTAATGTTTTTTTTTTCAATTTTTTTAACGTTTATTTACTTTTGAGACAGAGAGAGAGCATGAATAGGGGAGGGTCAGAGAGAGAGGGAGACACAGAATCTGAAACAGGCTCCAGGCTCTGAGCTGTCAGCACAGAGCCCGACGCGGGGCTCGAACTCACAGACCGCGAGATCATGACCTGAGCCGAAGTCAGACGCCTAGCCGACTGAGCCACCCAGGCGCCCCGACTGCCAAATGGTTTTCTAAAATGACTACACCATTGGGGCGCCTGGGTGGCTCATTTGGATAAACTGGAAATAGATTCCAGTCACTGTTCTGGTTCTTGGCCTTTGGAATTGCCCTTGTGAAAGAGAGCAAGAAAGGTGTCTTTTGTTATGTTAACAAAGTGACTTTTGGAAAGCCCCTAGGTCACTTAAGGGTGCGCCTGGTTGCCAGGGGAACCAACAAAGTGATTAGAGTTGGAACTTCCAGCCCCACCCAGTGATCTCAGGAAGGGGAGAGGGGCTAGAGGTTGAGTTCAGTCACTAATGGCCAATGATTTAACCAATGACACCACTGTAACAATGCTCAAAAAAAAAAAAAAAAACAAAAAAACAAAACCCAAAACCCAAAAAACCCAAAAGGACAGGGTTCATGAGCTTTGGGGCTGGTGAACCTATGGAGGAGATTCTGGGAAGAGTGGGGCACTCAGTTTTCCACGCCCCGTTTTCCATGCCCCGCCTGTGCATTTCCTCCAGCTGGCTTCACCTGAGTTGTATCTTTTTATAATAAACTGGTAATCTAGTAAATAAAATGTTTCTCTGACTTCTGTGTGCAGCTCTAGCAAATAAATCCAACCCAAGGAGGGGGTTGTGGGAACCTCTGATCTATAAATCAGGAGCACAGATGGCAACGTAGAATTGCAATTGGCTTGAGCAGTGGGGGAAATTGGCAGTCACGTGGGACTGAGCTCTTAACCTGGGGGATCTGACGCTCTTTCCAGCAAGGTGGCGTCAGAATTGAGTTAATTGGTGGCGTGGGGGAAAAACCCACATACATCAGAACTGATGTTAAAAGTGGAATACCCTTAATCACAAATGCAGAGTCCTTTTTGCTGTGCCAGCACACATGATCGCAGGTTCCGGGGACTAAGGCAAGGGACCATTATTCTTACACCATACAGAGTTACTTGTGATGTATAGAAGTGATACTGTTTCCATTTAATGTAGCAATACTAATTTTCTTTTTAAAGTAGATTTCCAGTAAATGAGTAAACAAACAGAAACAAACTCATAAATACAGAGAACAAACTGGTGCTTGTCAGAGGGGTGGATGTGGGGAATTAGCAAAATAGGTGAAGGGGATTAAGAGTTACAAACTACCAGTTATAAAACAGGGCTGCCTGGCTGGCTCAGTTGGTAGAGCCTGCTGCTCTTGATCTCAGGGTTGTGAATTTGAGCCCCGCATTGGGTGTAGAGATTACTTAAAAAGTCAATTTAAAAAAATTATTTATGGGGCGCCTGGGTGGCTCAGTCGGTTAGGCGTCGTCGGGCTCTGGGCTGACAGCTCGGAGCCTGGAGCCTGCTTCGGATTCTGTGTCTCCCTCTCTCTCTGACCCTCCCCCACTCACACTCTGTCTCTGTCTGTCTCTCTCTCTCAAGAATAAACATTAAAAAATTTTTTTTTAATTAATTTATTTAAGTAATCTCTACACCGAACATGGGGCTCGAACTCACGACCCTGAGATCAAGAATCACACATTCTTCGGACTGAGGCAGCCAGGCACCTCTAAAAAATAAAATCTTTAATTAAAAAAAAAAAAGGGAAGTACAAAAAACGATGAAAAGTATAGCATAGGGAACGTAGTTGATAATACAGTAATAGTTTTGTACGGTGACAGATGGACAGATGGTAAGTATACTTACTGTGGCGAGCATTTCTTCTTATCCGCAAATGTCAAATCACTGTGTCACAAATCTGAAACTAATATAATATTTTATGTCGGGGCGCCTGGGTGGCTCAGTCAGTTAAGTGTCCGAGTTCGGCTCAGGTCACGATCTCGCGGTTTGTGAGTTTGAGTCCCGCGTCGGGCTCTGTGCTGACAGCTCAGAGCCTGGAGCCTGCTTCAGATTCTGTGTCTCCCTCTCTGTCTGTCCCTCCCCAGCCTCAAAAATAAACAAACATTAAATATATATATCTTGTAGGTTAACTATGCTCCCCTCGAAAAATAATAAAGTATATATATATATATTTTTTTTTTCAGTAAAAACAGCTGATTTAAAGGATGCTGTGGACTGAATGTGTCCTCCCGAAATTCATATTTTGAAACCTAATCCCGGTGTGATGGTATTAGGAGGTGGAGCCTTTGGGAGGTGATTAGATCACGAGGAGGAAGCCCTCAGGGTAGGATTAGTGTCCTGATAAAAGAGACCCCAGAGCGTACTTGTGTCTTTTCAGCCACCTGAAGACACCGTGGGGAAGACAGCCATCTACGAACCAGTGCGTCCTCATCAAACAGAATCTGTGGACATCTTGATTTTGGGCTTCCCAGCCTCTAAGATCGAGAGAAATACATGTTTCTTGTTTAACGCCGGACAGGCTAAGACAAAGGACGTGTGGGAAGCGGCTGGAGTTGAAAGACATAAGTATCTGTTTGGTAGAAAAGGCCAGCCTCCCAGCGACCCAACAGCAGTTCTGTTGACATAACCCTGTTGATCAAAGCGATCCCCTAGCTGCCCCAGGCCAGTTCCTGTGGCTCTTGGTGGAACTCACTCTGCAGATCCGGATCCGGATCCGGTAAATATAAAAGCTCTGGTCCTTGGGTGGGGAGCCTCATCCTGGAAGAGGCCGCCGAGAAGTGCTCTTCCATCCAGGCCCTGTGGAAAGCGGCAATGACCCCCTCGGAAGACCCCAGCGACCCAAAGGCCAGCCCCAAGGTCACGGGCCTGGAGACGGACGTGGAGACCAGTTCAGGTAAGAGATGGCGGAGGGGCGTCAGCACTTCCCAAAGACCAGCCAAGGGGGCCTGGGGAGGGCAGATAGGCTCCCCAGAGCCGCCAGGATTCTCAAGCCATGGGTGGGCTTCATTTATTTCCTGTGTCAGCAAAGCTACCAGGACGTAAGCTTCCTTCTGAGCCTGTGTCGTGATGAAGGGCATACAGTTGAGAAAATGGATTTATTTGCTGTTTCGGTAGCTCCAAAGTTAATTGTTTAAGAGTACAGGCTTTAGGGGCGCCTGGGTGGCTCAGTCGGCAAAGTGTCCGACTCCGGCTCAGGTCATGATCTCGCGGTTTGTGGGTTCAAGCCCCACGTCGGGCTCTGTGCTGACAGCTCAGAGCCTGGAGCCCGCTTCGGATTCTGTCTCCCTCTCTCTCTCTCTCTCTCTCTGCCCCTCCCCCACTTGTGCTATGTCTCTGTCTCTCAAAAATAATTAATTGAAAAAATAATTAAAAAAAAAAAAAACAAGGAGTACAGGCTTTGGATTCACAGAGAGCTGCTCTGGTACTTTCTTCGTTGATAAGTGAGCAGATTGGCTCAGGGCTTATCCTGGACCTGGGTGGGAAGGGTACCAAAGAAAGATGGCAGGAATTCCTTCCCAGGCCCGACAGCACAGGTGCTCCTGGTGTGCTCTGAGGCTAAGGACAAGGTTGTGTTGGGAGGGGAGGACCAGCATTTGCACAAACTGGAGTCTCAGTTTTCCTCGTCTGCAAAAGGTGACAGGACCTTCCTCCTGTTTGAGGACCTCATTACTTGAACAGTGTGGTCTGTGGACCAGCAGCACCGGCATCCCCTGGGAGCCTGTTAAAAACTCAGAACCTGGGGGGCTGGGTGGCTCAGTCTGTTGAGCATTTCTGCTCAGGTCTTGATCTCATGGTTCATGAGTGAGTTCGAGTCCTACGTCAGGCTCTTCCCTGACAGCTTGGAGCCTGTTTGGGATTCTCTGTCTCCCTCTGGCTCTGCCCCGTCCCTGCTGTCTCTGTCTCTCTCTCTCTCTCAAAAATCTTCCCTGCTGTCTCTCTCTCTCTCTCTCCCTCAAAAATAACTAAATATAGGCACTTGGGTGGCTGAGTCGGTTAAGCGTCCAACATCAACTCAGGTCATGATCTTGCAGTTCGAGAGTTCGAGCCCCGCGTCAGGCTCCGCGCTGACAGCTCAGAGCCTGGAGCCTGCTTTGGATTCTGTGTCTCCTTCTCTCTCTGCCCCTCCCCTGCTCTCTCGCTCTCAAAATAAATAAATAAATAAATAAACATTGAAAAAATTTAAAAAAAAAGAAAAAGAAATGTTTTTTAATGCAGAACCTCACTCCTCCCCCTCCCCCAGTGTATCAGAGTCTGTTACCAGGAGCCCTGATGTAATGGACTCCTGCTCCAGCCACTCAGATGGCTGATATGGGGAAAGCCAGGATTTAAACTCAGGTCTCCCTGGGGGCAGGAATCCATGCTTTTAGACCCCATTCTCTTCCCCTCTTTGTGTGTCAGCCAACCTTTCGAGGGAAGGGTTGTTAAACCCTTTAAGGGAAGGGAAGGGAAGGGGAAGTTAAACCCTTTAAGGGAAGGGAAGGGAAGGGAAGGGAAGGGAAGGGAAGGGAAGGGAAGGGAAGGGAAGGGAAGGGGAAGTTAAACCCTTTAAGGGAGGGCACCAGGGAACGAAAACCAAACCATGAATGGAAACCACACTCCACTGTGCTAACACAGACCTTTGGTCTTTTCCCTCCTTCTAGGTGGGAAGCCAGGCTGCCATCAGAAGGCCATCCCCCCCGCTCACCTGACTTTTGTCATCGACTGTGCTCGTGGCAGACAGATCTCCCTGATAGCACCCCCAGTGCTGCCCCGAGCCCCTGGTCCTAATCTAGGAACCGTCACCCCACCAATGAAGACTTATATCTTGTTCTGTGGAGAAAACCAGCCCCACCTGACTCAGGAGGCCCCCCTGGGTAGGGGACGCCTTGCCCAGGCCAGGGGGGCCGTGCCACCCTGCAGAGGGACTGGGGCCCCAGATTCCTCCCCAGTCAGTCCACTGGTCCCGCAGGAGGCTCCTGAAGCCAAGGGAAACCCCTTGAAGTCTGTGCCCTCGAGGTCTTCAGCTTGGGGAACTGTCATAGGCTCCCTCAAAGCCCTCTCCTCCTGTGTCTGTGGGCAGGCAGATTAATTGGAAGAGCCTGGCCATGAAGGAGGGGGTTGGCACACCAGGCTCGAGCTCGGGGACTGCAATTCCCAGAACCCAACCCCCCTTCCCCAGCCAAGCAGAAGTCATTTGTGCCTGAGCCAAGGAAAGGCATTGGATCCGCAAAGGACATCTGAAACAGCCACCAAGTACACACTCAAGGGTATCCACCTTCCCCCTTCCTATCTTTGCGAGCCTTTCAGCGGAAGCAAGATCAGGCACCTGCACATGGAAAGAGACCAGACCATTCATACAGCAAATTCTAACGGAGCGGCTTCCACGTCAGGCTCTGCAAAGTACTGGGGAAGATGCCACAGCTTTCTTGGAGCTCCTCCTCCGGGTGGGGGAGAGGGAAAGGGCTAAATATGTAACCAAATAAAGATGATTTTGAATAGTGATGAACTAATGACTATGTAGGAAGGGAAATGGGGTGCTGGGATGGGAAGCCGTTGGGGCAAAAAAGCTTTTCTGACACCGTGAGTGGCAAAGTGTGATCTAAAAGATGAGAAGGGGGGCGCCTGGGTGGCGCAGTCGGTTAAGCGTCCGACTTCAACTCAGGTCACGATCTCGCGGTCCGTGAGTTCGAGCCCCGCGTCAGGCTCTGGGCTGATGGCTCGGAGCCTGGAGCCTGTTTCCGATTCTGTGTCTCCCTCTCTCTCTGCCCCTCCCCCGTTCATGCTCTGTCTCTCTCTGTCCCAAAAATAAATAAAAAACGTTGAAAAAAAAATTAAAAAAAAATAAAATAAAATAAAAGATGAGAAGGAGGGGCGCCTGGGTGGCTCAGTCAGTTAAGCTTTTGGCTTCGGCTCCGGTCGGGATCTCGCACTCTGCGAGTTCGAGCCCCGCGTCGGGCTCTGTGCTGACAGCTCAGAGCCTGCAGCCTGCTTCACATTCTGTGTCTCCCTCTCTCTATGCCCCTCCTCCACTCATGATCTGTCTCTACCTCTCAAAAATAATTTAAGTAAAAGATGAGAAAGCCAGCACTGTGAAAATCCACACTCCCCAGGGCCACCTGGCTGGCATCTGATCCCAGGGCCGGCCAGAGCGGGGTCAGGATGCCCCAGTGCGACAGGCAAGTCACTCTCGTGCAAGTCTGTAGGTCACCGGGAGGCATGGATACCAGGTGGGGGAAATTCCCAGGCAATCCACAATGGGAAATAAGGGAAACTGCTTCTCAAGAGGGGGCAGAAGGTGCTCAGAAAGGTGACGGGGTATCATGTCTGAACAGATACAAACAGGAGCGGTTACTTACTCAGCAGCTACTGCGACCAGCCTCATGTGCCCCTCGGGATACAAGGGACCAGGTGGTCCCCGCCTCCCAGGGCAGTCGTGTTACCCCGCAGGAAGTGGGGTCACTGGAGTGCGTGTGAGGGTGTAAGAGGCACAGCGTTGTGTGAAATGCTGAATCAACTCATCCGAGGAAGCGTGGCTCAAGGCTTTCTGAGATCGCTGAATGTCCATTTAGATATTCAATGGCTATTTTATCGGTTTTCTACAAACGTGTGTTGGCCATTTGCTCCAGGCCAGGGAAGCGGCCTCCTTGCAGGGCCCGTGTGAGGCAGCACAGATTAGGGAGGTGAGGTCCAAAGAGCTGAGGGGTGTAGTGAGGCCCCACAGACTGGTGTAGTTGGAATTAGCACCCAGGCAAGCCCGGGTTGCTCCTAACCAGAGGGCTGATGGCCTCTCGTCCCAGCAGAATCCCTCCTAGGCAGAGGGGATCCAGAGAGAACAGACATAACTCAGTCCTCCAGAAGCTCACAGCCTGGTGGGAAGCCAGGAAAGGAAGTGACTATTAATATTACTGTTAGCTTCTGATAAGTGCAACAGTAAGGGTATACAGGATAATGCTGGGGCTGGAGGAGGGTGACCAGTCGATTCTGGGGAGAGGAGATCAGGGAGGGCTTCCTGCAGGAAGTGATATCTAGACTAAGCTTTCTCAACGTTGTTTTTTTTTTTTTAATTTATTTTTGGGACAGAGAGAGACAGAGCATGAATGGGGGAGGGGCAGAGAGAGAGGGAGACACAGAATCGGAAACAGGCTCCAGGCTCCGAGCCATCAGCCCAGAGCCTGACGCGGGGCTCGAACTCACGGACCACGAGATCGTGACCTGGCTGAAGTCGGACGCTTAACCGACTGCGCCACCCAGGCGCCCCTAGACTAAGCTTTGACCAGTGGAGTGAACCACACAAAGGCAAGGGAGCCAGGATGGGGAGTGTTCCAGGAAAAGGGACCAGAGTCATTCAGTCTAGCTAGGGCATTCATTCATTCAGTGCCCGGCTCTGGGCTAGACCCCGCACTGGAGCAGTGATAGGACAGACAGGGCCCCCTCTAAAGGAGCTTCTTCTCCAGTCGGGACAGATGACGTGTGCATATGTACACAAAACAGTTGCCAGACAAGTGGCAGGGACCACATCGCGCGATGCCTTGTGGGCCACGATGAGGTCTTTAGATTTTATTCTGAGATAGGTTCCATTGGAAACTGTGAGCAGTGACAGGCCCAGACCCACCTTTAAAAAAAAAGGTTCCTCTAGGGCCAGTAGAGCATGCGACTGTTCTTTTTTTTTTTTTTTTTTAAGTTTATTTATGTAAGTAATTTCTACAACCATCCTGGGGCTTGAACTCAGGACCCTGGGATCAAGAGTCACACACTCTTCTGACTGAGCCACCTAGGTGCCCTGGGAATGCAACTCTGATCTCAGGGTCGTGAGTTCAAGCCCCGTGTTGGGTGTTGGGTGTTGCATTTACTTAAAAAAAAAAAAAAAAAAGTTTCTCTAGCTTTTGTGCTGGGACCAGAAGGTAGGGAAGCTTTGGAGGCTGTGCCCTAATCCAGGCAAAGGGAGGTGACGACTTAGACTAGAGAGGTGGTGACAGAGTAATATGGATGACATCTACCCTTCCTCTCTCCTCCCCTGGTTGAGAATCACTGAATTAGAAGAGCCCAAAGAAATGGCTGCAAAGGAGGAGTTTGAGGCCCTCAAGGGAGAGGGTGGGCCTGTGGCTGCACATCCTACTTTGGAACAGCAGGTGTCGCCCTATCACCAGACTCGAGGGCACCCCATAGGTTCCGGGCCAAGGACAGTTGGAACCTGTAGGGCATGGGGCACCTCGTGGGGCCCATGGTTTCAGAAGCCAAACCTTCATTCTAACCAACACCCGCTTGGTCTCGATGACTATATGGGTATACCTACTTTAAGTTTATTTATTTTTTAGTAATCTCTACACTCAACGTGGGGCTCGAACTCACAACCCTGAGATCAAGAGTCTCAAGTTCTTCTGACTGAGCCAGCCAGGAGCCCCGTGACTGTGTATATTTTTATACGTATCACACATCACCCCTGGGAGAGGTGAGTATGACTTTTATTGCCATTTTACAGATGCAGAAAGAGGCAGAGCCCAAATCCAAACCCCAGGGAGTGTGACTATAAGCCACACCATCATGACCTTGAGCCATGCGGCTAGGCACTGCGTTCACATCCGTTCCAGCAGCAAACGGTTTTACGAGGACCCAGCCTGGGGCCTGGCAGTGTGCAGGGAGTGTGTGGGGCTGAGCAGGTGAGCAGGGCCCTCACTGAGGTGGAACACACAGGTGGAGGAGAGCAGCTCAGTTAGTCTCGCCACCCACAATCCTGCGCGGCATTATCCCATTTTACAGATGAGGAAACTGAGGCTCAGGTAGGTTAAGCAACTGGCCTGAGGTCACACAGCTAGCAAGTGGCAGAGCCAGGGTTGAAATTAAGGTATTTGACCTCAGAGCTCTGCCTACCAATCACGCCGTAGGAGCTTAGCGAAATTCTGTTGAGGGAATGAATAAATGAAAGACTATTGAACCAGTGAGTGAGTTAAAGTGTGAGTAAATGCGTGTGTTTCCAGGTTGGTGGCCATGCTTAGGCACTGCGTCCCCAGTGCCTTCAAGTGTCAGTATATAACAGGGGGTGGTCAAGAACTGTGTGAGAAGGGGACGCCTGGGGGGCTCAATCGGTTGAGCGTCCAACTCTTGATGTCGTGGGTTCGAGCCCCGTATTGGGCTCCGTGCTGGTAGTGTAGAGCCTGCTTGTGGATTTTCTCTCTTTCCTTTTTTTTTTTTTAATTTTTTTTTAACGTTTATTTATTTTTGAGACAGAGAGAGACAGAGCATGAATGGGGGAGGGGCAGAGAGAGAGGGAGACACAGAATCGGAAGCAGGCTCCAGGCTCTGAGCCATCAGCCCAGAGCCCGATGCGGGGCTCGAACTCACGGACCGCGAGATCGTGACCTGAGCTGAAGTCGGACGCTCAACCGACTGAGCCACCCAGGCGCCCCGGATTTTCTCTCTTTCTATCTCTCTGCCCTTATCCCACTCATGCTTGGTCTCTCTCTCTCTCAAAATAAATAAAATAAACTTAAAAAAAAATGTGTGAGAAGGAGGGGACAGAGAATGGAAGGAAGATGCAGATTTGCAGTCCTGCCTCCCCCCTCTGGGGCTCCCTAGGGCCAGCAGCCCTGTCTAGTAGCCCCCAGACTTCCATGAAAGATTGTCTCTGGGTCTGGGCCTTGGAAGGCCTCAGAGCTGGGGACTGGCCCAGCTGGCTGGTGACAGTGAGCCTCAGGCCAGCTGTGGGGTAGCCCAGCTGTGTTGACTGTAAACAATTTGCCTCTCCTGCCCAGAGGCTCCTGCCTTGACCACCAGTCCTGCTGGTACTCAAATCACCACCCACTCAGGACCGTCTGTTATCTCAGGGCAAAGCCAGGTGGGCGGAGCCTTGGTTTTTGTTATTCGTCAAACAAGCACAATTTTAACAAGAGTTTACCATTTACTAAGCTTATACAAAAACATCATCTCTCTCTGGTACATCCTAGCAGCCCCTGGAAGGGTGGTGCCTGATCTTTGCTTATGGGATGAGGAAACTAAGGCTTCCAGAGGCTTCTCTCTGCCATCTCCACCCCCAGGACCCAGACAGGGAACATTTTAGCTCTGCCCTTACCTGCTTTTCATGGACAGAAGGCTGCAGCAATCCGGCAACTCCTCTGAACCCCCTGCCTGAGTCTCGATCTCCACGGAGCCACAGCGTGGGTGAAGCTGAGGAGGTCGGGATCCAAACCTAAACGCAATAACGGTAGCATTTTCAGTGTGTGGCACCCGTGAGCTACAGCCAGCCACCACACACGAGTCCCGGGTCCCTTACATGCATTACAAAACAACCTTAGCGGGGCGCCTGGGTGGCTCGGTTGGTTTCAACTCTTGGTTGCAGCTCAGGTCACGATCTCCTGGTTCTGAGATCGAGCCCCATGTGGCCTCTGCCGTTAGCTCTCAGCCTGCTTGGGATCCTCTCTCTCTCCCTCTCTGTCTGTCCCTCTCCCACTCATGTTCACTCTCTCTCTCTTTCTCTCTCTCTCTCAAAATAAATAGACTAAAAAAAAAAAATTAAAAGAAAAAAACCTCTAGCAAGTAGATTCTATGAGCACCATTTACAGATGGGGCAACTGAGGCACAGAGAGACTATGTGACTCCTCCAGGGTCACACAGGTCAGAAGCAGCAGAGTCAAGATTTGAACCCAGGTGAGGTAGCTCCAGAGTCTGTGACCGACCCTCCACTATTTACTGAGGCTCGTTAGCTTTTTCAAACACCCAACAAACGCGCGCTTAGCCCCTTTCCCATGCCAGGGTTGGGAGCAAGAGGGCAGAGTGAGACATCTTCTGCCTTTGCGGAACTAGGATCGCAGGCAGATTGGGGAGGGGGGAGGTGGGGGGGCGGGGTGTACAATGTGGGAGGTGGGAGTTGTCTCTGGGCCCAGGGGAAAGGTGGCCATGGCACGAAGGGCTTGGTCTGGAAGAGATGCCCTGGCCGGAGGGTCTGGAGGCCTGGGTCTTTATCTCACCTCGGCCACTGACTTGTGTGTGACCCTGGGGCGAGGCGCTGGGCCTCCCTGGGCCTGGGTTCCCCACCACACCAAGAGGACTGTGGAGTGACTCCCTAAGGGCACAGGGCTGGCCAAGCAAGTGGGTCTGCCTTCCCCCTTGGCCAGTTCCAACATGAAGTCTGGGCCTCAGGTTCTTTGGGTTCTGTCTGTGCCCCTCAACTGGTAGCTCTAGAAGGCTTTCTGGAGGAGGTGGCTTTGAGCCTAAAAGTGAGGGAAACTTCTAGGTCCTTGGCACCCTTGGGGGTCCCTGGCACCTGGGCTTCTCACAGGTCTCCGGCCCCAGGAGGCTGTATCTTTTCCACTCCCCCTGCCCTCCTGCACAGGCCCACTCCAAAAACTATAGATGTACAACTTTGCCTTTCCGGTGCAAGATGCCAGAATAGGGGCGGGGGAGCTGACTTGCCCCTCCCCCTCGGGTGTAGACGAGGATTCAAATCTCAGCCAAGTCACTTCCAAGCTGGCGACCTTGGGCCAGCTGCTTGACCTCTCCCAACCTCCTCGGTACCTACTTTGCAGGATCCTTGCAAGGATGAGCAGCATGCTGGGCACACACTAGGCACTCAGTGAATGGGGCTGCTAAAATTATCCCTCACGGGGTGGGGGTGGGGCGCAGGGCCCGCAGCCAGGCCTATATTTAGCCTGGAAAGGGTGGGGGGCGGAGGAGACAAAGCGCTGTGGCCAGCCCAGGCGCCCAGGGGGCGGAGCCCATGAAAGAGGGCCCCGCTGTCCCCATCTCCCCGCCCTCCTCTCCCACAGGGTCACCTTGGTCGGAGGGCTCTCTCAGACAGCCTCTGCTCTGTCCCCGGCAAAATCTTCAGCTCCGGAACCTCGGTCGGGGGCGGGGGGATGGTTCTGGGGCCCGGGTGGGGGGGGGATGGTATTCGGCCCCACTGGCCGCTTCTGGAGAAACTTCTCCTTTTCTCAGCCCGGGCTGCCAGCGGCCCAGCCCCCAGCCCCCACCCTCTTCGCGCGACCCTGGGAGGGGCATCGCTGGGGTCGGGAAGCCAAGGTGAGCGTGACCCTGGGTAGGGGTCGAGGGAGACTGGGAAGCTGGCCCGGCTCCACCCCCAACCCCCGCGCTGCTGAGTTTCGGGGCTGCAAATAGCCCAGTGGAATCAGTGAGTCACGGAGGCTGGAAATACCGCGCCCCCTCTCCTTCTCCCCTCCTCCGGCCCGCAGCCAGCCGGAGCTGCACCGGAGACTGCCTGGCACTCGGGTTTCAGTAGCGCCTGCTGGTGTTGGGGGTGGGGTGGGGTCCCTCCGGAGAGCACGCAGACTCCCCGAACCAGCCAGCCCTCCAGCCAGGTTCCAGCCCTGCTCTGCCCCTGGCTCTGCGTGACCCCGAGCCCAGTCACTCAGCCAGTCTGGTCCTCAGAGCCCATGTGACACCAGATGGGCTTCAAGAGGGCAGGTGACACAGTGCAGCTGGCCCACCCTCGGTGTCCCTGTGCCTGGGACAGTGCTCGGCATGTAGCAGCAGGGGCTGGCGGTTGGGAGAGAAAGCCCCGCAAGGTTTTTCAGGGCAATAATTCTGGGATTCCCGCTCAGGTGGGTCTGGGAGCTGAGGGAGGAGACCACAGGCCACCCACATTTCTGTGAGGTCCTGGAAGTTTACTTGAGGTGCCACCCCTGCCCCCAAACCTCAAGGAAGTCAGATCTGTCTATCCTGGGGTTTCTCCCCCTGGCTGCCTCCAGCCCCCACCCAAGTTTGAGAATTTCAGGCAGGTGATCTCCGGAAGTCTGTGATTCTGTGGTTTATTGTGTGTGCAGGGTACAATGCTGGGGTCCTCCCATGCCCCCTCCCACCCCCCAGCCATCCCTTAAGGGCCCCAGAATGGCAGGGTCACGTCAGAGGCCATCCTATAGAACACTGACCCAAGAGGTGCAGAAGTCAGAAGCTGGCCCCGCCTCTCGCCCCAGGGGGCCTCAACTACTGTGAACCACCCCCTTTCCCCCCACCCCTGCATCTGTAGGTTGGAGACTGAGCCAGTGTCACTGCAGGTGTCTGGGGCTCCTCAGCATGAAGGCTGATTGGGGGTCCCTGCCCTGGACTGGAGACTAGGAGGGAACTGGGCTGGGGGCTCTTCCCATGGTCTGGGCCCTCTCTCCCAACAGGAAGATGTGGGGCAGGGGGACATAGGCCATAAGGGACAAAATGAGGGGAACTACTCCCCAGTGCACAGAGGGGTTGGGGGTGGGGCCATTTGAGAGCAGCTTTCACAGCCTGGGTTCAAATCCAACCTTTAATGAGTAAGGTGGGCATTCAACCACTCGGAGACTCAGTTTCCCCATTGATAAAAATAGAGATTGAAAAATCTGATTTTAGAATGTTCTGCATTCAGCCTCAACCAATGGTCGTGCTCAGTATTTGAAGGACAGGACAATAGGCGTGTGTGTGGTATGTACACACACCAAGCCTTATAGATTCATTGATTGAAGAAGGGGCAGGGTTGTGGGGGAGGTGACTGGCCGCGGGGGAAGGTTGGCAAGAAGCCAGGGTCCAACCTTGAAGACCCAAGGCCCCATCCATGTTCTCTCTCTCACCTCATCTGGGGGACCTGTCTGCGGAAGCAGCCCCGGGAGCCCAGGTCTCCAGGTGGGAGGAGGGACCAGCCCCACCCCTCTGCCCGGCCTCGCCTGAGGGCACAGCAGGTAACGGAGGGCAGAAGTGTTGCAATTTCATCGTGAACCCTCTGTATCGGAAAAACCCCATCTATGTACAGACGTTGTGTGGCCCTGCCCTGGCACAGCTGGTGGGTGGGGACACCGGGGAGCAGGGAGCCTGGCAGCTGGTTTGGGGCTCGGGGAGTGGCAGAGAAGAGGGTTCCCGCCACGGCCGGGGATCAGCACCTCCGCTAATATCTGCCTCTTCCTCGCCCGCTCCCCTTGGCCAAGGGGGTCCCAGGTCCCTGTCCCCCCGCAGGGACTCCATAGATCAAAGGAGTTGTCCATCTGTCTGTCCTGCAGATTATTTGCCTAGTGCTCCTGCCTGTCCCAGACCCCTTCCCCAAAGTGGGTTCTTTGGGGTCTCCCTTTCCAATCTCAATCCCTTTATTCTGGATTAAGGGAAAGAGGCCACATCTGGAATCTGGAGGCCACAGGTGAGGCAGAAGGCCTCAGTTGCAGGGGGCGGGGTTGACCCACCCGGGGTCTGATGGTGTCAGGGCCTGGAACTTGAGCTGAGATGTTCTGCAAGCTGTCATGAGAGGTGAGGAAAATGTCTCTGGCAGGCCAGTGGGGGAGAAGGGGGGAGTGGGGGGGACAGGAAAGGGGAGGCCCTCAGATTTTTATCTCTGTCCGGAAGGTCTGCTGGACGTGCTCCGTGTGTGGGTGACGCCGGGCCCGGATGGTGAGGCTGCCGTCTTCCCTCAGGGCTGAGGTCACGGAAGTGGGGTCCACGTCCTCGGGCAGCTGGCACTTGTGAGCGAAGGTGTTCATGACTGTGCCGTCGGCTGCCAGCTAGGGGAGGGGTGATGGGTCAGGGCCGGATGCCCCCAGCCCCATCCTGCTCACATCAAGTCTTCCTCCTCTCACCCCAGCCAGGCCCCGACATGCCAAGGGGTTCTACCCTCGGGAGCAGAGGGGCTGGCCCGGGTGGCGGTGGCTGAGGGCTGTATGCAGGGCCAGCCTCAGAGCTGCTCGGAGGCCTTCCAGTGTTTCCCAGGGGGAGGCGAGGGGCTTGGCGGGGGGGGGCAGCTCAGAGAGGGAGCTCGGTGGCAGAATCCAGAGCCCCCGGGGGACAAAGAGAAGACGGCACACAGCAGGGCCGTGCCCTCTGGGATGCCCAGACGCACTGGGCGTCCGGGGCCTGGGCTGGGCCGGCAGCCCCGCCCCCACGACTCGGCCGGCACATCGTGTCCAGAGGAGGCTGGGGCGGCTGAGTCACTGGCGGGGGTTACAGGGCTGGCACGTGCTGCCCTCTGGTCCTGGTGCCCACAGTCCTCAGCTTCCCTGGCAGAGGTGCCAGGGCATGTAGCCTCCCCTGCTCGGGAGAGGAAGCTAGGCCGTGGGGGATCTGGAGGCAGCCTGGCAGGCCCTCTCTGATGGGCAGTCGTGACTGGGGCCCTGGGGGTGGGGGTGGGGAGGGTGCAGCGCTCCTGTGCAGGCCGGGCCACACCCTCCACCGGGGTCTCAGCCTCCTGGGAGCTGGGACTCAGAGACCCTAGTGACCCAGTGACCCTGAGGCCCATGGGTGGAAGGAGTGCGGGGTGGGTCCGGAGTGTGTCTGACCCTGAACTGCAGGGCCTCTGGCCAGCCTTGGGCCCAGGTCAAGGATCCCAGGAGGATGGGGGCTGAACCACTGGGTAGGGGAGGGAATGTCACGTGGGCGAGCTCCTCCCTGCCAGCTTCCCAGGTGAGCCCCCTACCTACCCATATGCCTGCCAGGAAAGCTGTCCCCACTCAGCCACTATGTCCATCCTCTGGGCCCCCCTCAACTCACCTCCTCAGGTGCCGCCTCCCTGCATCCCTCCACCCTCTCCCATTCCCCTGTGGCTCCCTCAGCTGCCCTTGGCTCCTAAAGAAAGGACCTCAGAGTCTTGGGGCAGGGAGAGGCAGAGGCTGGGGTCCGTCCCGTGGCCTACAAGTAATAAAAGCAAGGTCTCTAGTTTGTTCTGGGGGGGTTCGGGGGAGGGGCACTGGACAAGGTCTGGGGTCCCAGCATGGAGTATGGGGTACAGAGGGTACAGACGTGGAGCCGGGGTCCAGACAGGGTGGGCAGGCTCACCTTCTCAGCCCGCACCTCGATGTGGTTGTTGGAGGTGGTGACAATGATGTCTTCAGGTGAGAAGTCACTCACATCCACTGCAAACTCATAGGCGTCCCCGAGGGTCTTGATGTTGCCCGGCCCCCCGGAACGGGCTGTGGAGGAGGCTGCTGTGAGCTGAGCACCGGGCAGACCGGCGTCTAGAACCCGGGTCTCTGGCTCCTCTTGGGGAAAGGGGCAGGCCCCCAGGCCTCGCCTCCCGCTCAGCTGTTGTTTCCAACCCCCCAGCCCACCTGTCCTCACCTCTCGCAGCCCACCTTCTCCGTGGTGGGGCCAGGCCTCACCCAGCACAGGTGGGAGGACTATGTGTATGTGACCGTGTCTGTGGCAGCCCCCCCGCCCCCCCCACCCAGGCCTGAAGGCTGGGGGATGCCTCCCACCCCTCAACCCTGTCCTGCCCCCTACATCTCCAGCGAGGACCTGGCCACGGGCCATGTGTGGCCATCGGCATCATAGCTGACCCCTGGGGCCACAACTCTTCCTTGGAGACCAGCCTGTTCTCCTGGCCACATCTGTCCCTGGCCACATCTGTCCTGGTGGCCACACGTGGCTATGGTTGTACAGCACCTGTTCTTGGCAGCTCGGCAGCCGTCTCCAGAGGTGGCCAGGAGCAGGTGTCCCCTACCTGTGCATCGCCCCTCCCCTCAAAGCCCTGACAACTTGCCTGGGAAGGCCCGGGGCTCTGAGTGGGGCCTCATGAAGCTGCCAAAATCCTCAGAAAACATGCTCAAGGCTTTCTCCATGGGCGGGTCCTGGGCTGGGAGGGCACGGGAGGCTGAGGAGGATGAGGATGAGGAGGACGAGGAGGAGGAATGGAAGCTTCTCTCCGCTCTGAAGGTGGAGGAGGTCCTGTGGCTCATCCACGGCGGGCGGCCGGGCCCTGGCCAGGCGGGCAGGGGGACAGCAGAGGGTGTGGGCTCTGGGGGAGCGTGCTGGGCCCTGATTGCCGGCGCTTTATAAGGCCCGACCGTCCCTGGGCTTGGGGCCAGCCCCTTGTCTCCTAGCTAAATTTAGGCCTTGCCACGGCCCGGAGGGGGCTGGAAATCTTCTCCGGTGAGGCAGCACTGCTGACAGTCCGGCACACGCAGGCCCAGGCTGAGCTCACAGCCCAGCATTCCAGGCCGAGAACTCCAGCCCAGGGGCCTCCGCAGCCGCGGGCCGGGGGCAATCTGTCCCCTTGCCACTCGGACCCCCCGTCCCCACCCCAGGACCTTGTGGGTGTGGTGCTTCTGAGTCTCCGTGTGCCCCCATCGGCCTGGGGCTCTCTAAGGACTGTGCCTCCCCCATCAGACTGCAAGCTGCTTGAGGACAGGGTTTTCTATTTCCTGTCCCCCCTCCCCCAACATCCCAGTCTTTGGCAAGAGGGGATCTAGGTGGTGGGCAGTCAGGGCGGTGGGGCCCCGAGCCCCTGGCTCTGGGGACAGTAGGAGGTGCAAGGTGAGAAGGTAGGGGTAGGTGAAGGACCCCCACCTGTTGGACCCTTGTGTGAGGTGACTCTTTCCCTCAGGGCAGATAATGTTTACAGCCATCTCTTAGGAAAGACTGAGACAGCCCTTGATTGGGGGGGAGTAGAATGTGCAGCCGTCCCCCTGCCCGCTCCCATGGGGACCCAGATTCCATGCTTGCCCTCCCCCTACTCTCAGGACATTTTGGGGCCCCAAGAGGAGAAAGCTGGCGGTCCTTGGCTGGGGTGGGGTGTTGGGCTAGGACTCAGGGGAGGAGGGCGGATAATTTGGTAATTGTCCTTAAAGATTTAGAAGGTGGGGGTGCCTGCATGCCTCGGTCAGTTAAGCATCTTACTCTTGATCTCAGGGTCGTGAGTTCAAATCCTGTTTTGGGCTCCGTGCTGGGCATGAACCCTGCTTAAAAAAAAAAAAAAGTTCTATCATGTTGTATTCTGGGAACTGTTCACTTGACCTCCAGCTCAATGGAGATGCTGAGGACCGCAGTGGGAGGGGTTTCGGTTAGAGGTAAACGAGAATTCCCGAAGACATTATTCTAGCTCTGACTTCTGGAGTGCCTCCCTGTTGTGAGCTTTCCAGCATGGCCCCATATGGTTTCCCCACAGCTCAGGAAAGAGGTGCTGTTCCCATTTTATAGGCAGGGAAGCGGAGCCTCGCGGAGAGGGTGGGGCTTGCACGTGGGTAAGTGGCAGAGCTGGCCAGATGGGTCTGATTCAAAGCCTTCTAGGAGGCTGGGGTGACCTGACCGTATGTGTATGGAGACAGGCTAGCCCAGAAGCTCCAGAAACCCCTCTCTGGCCACCCACGGCTCAGCCGAGCCAGGACTGACATCATGCAGGGCCAGTAGGTGAAGCAGGAGAGGCCATTCTGGGGGGGTGGGCACTGCCCAGGCTACAGTGTGGGGTTTCTGTTCTTGTCTCCAGATCCTGCCTTTCCTGCCCAGACCGGCTCGGATTCCTCCTCCTCCGTGAAGGCCTCTGTGATTGCTGCAGCCACACTGGGGCCCTTGCCCAGATGCCCACCCCAGCGCCTGGCACTCTGATATGGTCTTCCTGGGGCTGTGACTTCTCTGCTGTGTTTTCACCCCCCCACCCCCCGCCCTCAGACTGGTGGTTCCCCTGGTGCAGGGGTCTGCCTCTCTCCCCACCAGATTGGGGGCTCCTGAAGGTGGCGACTGTTTTCCTTTGCTTTGGCTCCCACAGAACATCGTCCGTTTTGGGGGAGGGGCTCCATCTGGGGTGATTATTGCTGCTGGTGGGGTATGTGCAGCAGGGGCAACCTAGGGCTCAGGGTGTAGCCGGGAGCTGAGTGGCGGCTGGGGCGAGAGGGGTCTGTCACTGTGGTGGAGATCACTGCTGGGCCCGTGTCACCCATCCTGTCCGAGGGGTTCCACTAGGGCTGCCAGGAAGTTACCGGCACGAGGCAGAGATGGAAAGAGGGTAGGGGCGGGGGTGGGGGGCCCAGAAGCCTGCCGCCCGCCAGGGGAACAGGAGCCAGTGGCTAAATGCAGACATAAGGTCATGGTGCTGAGGGCCTGAGTCACTGCTCCTGGACCTCAGATCTCGTTACCCACCCCCGCCCACCGTTCCTCCTCCCCTTCCTCCTATCTCTGAGGCATCGCCCATGAATGTACTGGATCTACTGACTTCAGTGGCCAGGGGGGACCTCAAAAGGTCATCAAGGCTATTCCCCTGTCTCTGGCAATGCTCTCCCTCCAGATCACAGGGATAGAAGGAACTTCAGAGATGATCCAGAACCTCGAATCCCAAACCTACCAGGGCATCCCAACCATCCGGGGGGGGGGGGGAAACGTTTGACAAACACAGACTCTTCCCTCTGTGTGCCAAGATTCTGATTTGGGGTCTTGGGAAGGGACCAGGAATCTGTTCCCATCAGGTCCCCACACAGCCAGCCCTCAGGCCTGTGTTTGGAAACCACTCATCACTCAGCAGGAATTTATTGAACACCTACTATGTGGGGGGCACCGTTCTAGCTCTGGGGGACTCACGATGAATGAGGCAGAGAGAGCCCCCTGCGCCCATGACTCCTCCTGGGGCAGAAGAGGACACCGAGGCTCCGAGTGGTGAGGGACCAATGGGGGTGGCAGAGCTGTTCTGGCACCCCCCACCTGCTGCTGGGACATGACGCAGGAAAATGCCTTTTGGAGGGACTTTGCTGCCCTTTCCCCAGCTTCCTGGTGCTCCCAGGGCTGGGAGGTGAGGCTGGCCCGGCCGATGCCGGCTGTGGGATTGTAGCCTATTCAACAGTTTTCCTGTTACTGTACAGAGTCAGCAGGTTGTGGCAGCAAGGTGACAGCGGGCCCAGGCCCACCAGGTCCAGGCAGAACAACAAGCCCGCACCCCACCTCCCACCACCTCCCACGACAGGCACACGTGCTCCTACTTTGGATGGACTTGGCCAGGCATCCGGGGGCAGAGAGCAGCTCAGGGTGCCAGGATTTTAACACGTCGCGGAAGGGCCATGATGATTTTCACAGAGGAGCTTTGTCTGGCGGGGGGGCGGGGGGGGGGGGGGGGAGGGAGGGCAGTTACCCCAAATCTCTTGCCCAAATCTTTCCAAAAGCGGCATCAGACCCAAATCTATTGCTTTGTGCTCAAACCCTTGCCCTGGCTGATTAAAGCCACAGGGACTGAAGGAACTCCAGGGAGGGGGGAAGCCAGGCAGTCTAGGGCTGGGTTCAGCCTCTGCTGTGTGACTTTAGACACGTGCTGGCACCTCTCTGATCCTCGATCAGAGGCTGTGAAATGGTGATACCGCCCTTGATTCATAAGGCCGTGGGAGGATGAACAGTGTTGCAAACATGAAGGGCCTGGCATGTGGCAGGCACATAACCTTGTTCCCTCACCATGTCCCTCGTGCCCTCAGTCCTACCCTCTGCTGGGGTGGGACCGTCTGTGCCTTTCACTCAGCATTATAGTTTGAGAGGGCAGTTTTCTGAGACCAGAAGGGCCGGATGTGAGGATCGAGTTCAAGTTCCTCCCCAGGCCTCGGGGGTCTGTGGTGCCCCAAATCGCTGCCCCTGCTCCAGCTTGGAGGTCTGTCCCCAACCCCCGATCTCCGAGCAAGGTGGGCAGTGGAGAGTGTGTGGGCTGGAGTTTGACCAACCTGGTTGGGAATTCTGGCTCTGCCCTCAGTGTCTGTGACCTTGGAGTGGAAGCATCACCCCCCAGAGACTCCAATTTCTTTAAAATGGGATAATACCTCCCACCTCGCTGGGTTTCTGTGAGCGCTCACGGGTTTGGGGGAGGGTTGAGCACAGAGCCTGGCACAGCCAGGGGACAGCAGCAATGGGGCCCCTCGCCTTTGCCCAAGGTCTTCCTCCAGCTCCACTGGCTTTCTCCCCTCTCCCTTCTCTGCTGCTGCTGCTTCTTTGAGTTTATTTACTTATTTTGAGAGAGAGAGAGAAAGAGGAGAGCGAGTGGGGGAGGGGCAGAGGGAGAATCCCAAGCAGGTTCCATGCTGTCAGCCCCAAGCCTGACGCGGGGCTCAATCTCACCAACCGAACCATGAGATCATGACCTGAGCCCCAATCAGGAGTCGGATACTTAACCGACTGAGCCACCCAGGCACCCCTCTTCTCTGCTTTTTTAAACCCTTTCCATGCCCCGATCTGAGAATCCAGGGCCCTGACCCTCAGCCCCCCGCAGATGACCCCTCCCTGTCCTGCTGGTGTGCAGGAGTTTCTCTCTCCCGTGTCCCCCAGCCCACAGCAGGCACCTGCAGCGTGCTTGAGTGCCACCCTCCGTGTGGCTGTCCTGGGTTTTGGGAAGCTCCTGCTCCTGGTCCCCCTTGGCCGCTCTGGCCTGCACGGCTCAACCGGCCTGGGCAGTTCTGGTTGGTTTGTCAAGGACATTCTTAATGGCCACGGTAAACCCGGGCAGGGCGGGGAGGGAGGGGGGCCTAGGATGTTGATTGGTGGAACGCAGACCTGCTCAGGTGCATCTGGGCTGCAGGCAGAGGTGTCTCTGTTAGAGGAGGGCTGGCTGGGGCCGCAGCAGGGCCAACGGACAGAGGTGAGGGGCTGCTGGGTGTGGAGCCGGGGCCTGGGTTGGGTGGAAGCTGGGCCAGGGCAGGTCGGGCTGGGGCAGGAGGCTGGGGGGCAGGGGGCCAGCACCTCGTTTCAATCC
The DNA here is from genome assembly GCF_024362965.1 of Panthera pardus. Lineage (NCBI taxonomy): Eukaryota > Metazoa > Chordata > Mammalia > Carnivora > Felidae > Panthera > Panthera pardus. Next base: position 95,011,630 of record NW_026526666.1, on the reverse strand, counting down.
TCACGGGCTTTCCTTCAGCACCTGCGGTTTACCTGCCTCTGTGGCCTGAGCAGAGGAGAGGGGGGCTCAGGGATGGGCAGGGGGAGTCAGAGCAGCCCCTGGGGACCCCACAGAGTGACTCCGCGGGGCAAGGAGATTGCTCTGAGCAGTGGAAGGAGCCAAGCAGGAGCTGTGTCCAAGCAGGGGAAGGGAGTTCTGAGGCTTGGGGTCCTGCCTTGATCAACATGCCACTGGACACAGAGGGCACAGTTAGGAACCCCGGTCCCCACCCCGCACCCTCGGTGGCACCCCCTTAGTGATGAGGGCACAGCAGACCTATGTCCCCTCCTGGTAACTTCACACACACACACACGCACATGCACACACATGCAAACAGGAAAACGCTTCTCCTTTTTATCTGGGAAGTAGGGGCATTGGAAGGGCCAAGCGGCAGGGCAAAGCCACTGGAGAAGCTTACCAAGGGTCTGTCTGTCTGTCTGCTCAGGGACCCGATGGAAGAGCTGGTAGGGCTGCGTGAGGGCTCCTCGGGGAGCCCTGTGACTCTTCAGGAGCTATGGGGCCCGTGTCCCCGCATCCGCAGAGGCATTCGAGGTGAGAGCTAGGTCCCTTCCTCTCCCTGTCGAAGACCCCTCAGGACATCACCCCTACCTACCCAGACCCCACCTCCCCCACCCACCTTGAAGTCCAAGAGCTGCCCTGCCTTGATGTGCCCACAATCACTGGGCGGCCGGGAGGGAAGGGATCTGTCTGCCTGTCCCTTTGCCTATGGGTCAGACGTGCTAGATGTCTGCTGTCTGCCTTTGGGGAGAGCAGGTCCCAAGGCCTGATGGCTATACTGGGGGCTTTGCTCCGGGCCCAGTGGGTGCTGCCTGGTCTGACACCGGTGCGGCCTGTAGGATGGCCCCACGGGTCTGGAGACATGGAGGGGTCCTGCTAGCCCCTTGTGTTCTGTAAGCTGTGGGCCCTGCGGAGACACTGGAGAAGGCTGTGGCTCTCAGCACACACTCCCCACCCCCTGCTGCTCCATCATTCTTCCATGAGTGTCCAGTGTGGGTGGGGGGTGGGTGGGGAGGGTGCCAGGCCTCTGTACCCCGCCAGGGCCCACCGTGCGGCCACCTTCACTTGTCCAAGTTCCTGCTCTGCCCCTCGTGTGCAGACCCCCTTCTGGGCTACCCTGGGCTTGACCACGTGGCCCCAGCCCCACACTGCCCCTGGCCTCCCTGCCCTGAGCCTGAGCAGGCCTCCAGGGAAGGGGCCGTGCTTGCCCCACCCCTGTCCCGGGCTATGACCCAGTGCCCCTGCCCCAGGGGGCCTGGAGTGGCTGAAGCAGAAGCTGTTCCGCGTCGGGGAGGACTGGTACTTCCTGATGACCCTCGGGGTGCTCATGGCCCTGATCAGCTACGCCATGAACTTCGCTATCGGGCGCGTGGTCAGAGGTAACCCCTCCCTGGCACGCACTCCTGCTCTGGACACAGGCTTCCACGCACGCTCTCGGGATGCCACATGGGCCGCCAGGTGCATCGCGGGTGGAGGAAGGCTCCGGGTAGGGAGGAGGCCTGGGTCTGTGCAGGCGCTGCTCTTGATGTGCTGTGCAACCCTGGGCAGGCTCCTGCCTCTCTATGGGCCTCAGTCTCCTCATCTGCACGATGAGCAAGAGAGGCCCGCATGTGCCCAAGAGCCCTTCGTCCTCCGAGCTTCTGCCCACCTGTTCTTGCTGCCCCTGTTTCTTCTCCTCCCTCCCTCCTTGCTCTCGGCTCAGTAGCTCCGGGCGAGGGCACTTGCTCAGGCTACCAGACCTTTCTTTTCCCACACCTCAGCAGGCTCTCTGCACCCTGAGATCTCCCAGGAACCGGGATAAGGGGGCAGGAAGGTTCTAACACCCCTCCGATGGACTTGCTCAGGGGCTCTCCTGAGCACCTGCTACGCACATGCCCCGGCCATCATCTGAGAGCTTTCTCACAATGACCCTGGGAGGGAAGTCCCACTGCTAGCCCATCTGACAGACGGGGAAGCAGAGGCTCACAGAGGTTAAGTCACTTGCCCAAGGTCACTCAGCTAGGGAGTGGCGACACTGGAATATAGACCCAGGGCCCTACGTCTCCCTCCATTTGGGGATCTGCTGCTCCCCGGGTGGCCCCGGGCCTCCCCTCTTTGAGCCTCCACTTCCTGGTCGGGGGACACCTGAGGGCTGTGATGGCTCCCTGACTCCCGGGTGTCCCCAGCACACAAGTGGCTCTACCGGGAGATTGGAGACAGCCACCTGCTCCGGTATCTCTCCTGGACTGTGTACCCTGTGGCCCTGGTCTCCTTCTCCTCTGGCTTCAGCCAGAGCATCACACCCTTCTCTGGAGGTGAGCCATTTGCCTGTGTGCTTTGTACCGCGGAGCCTCGTGCCAAAGCCTTTTCCTGTCCCTCGCGGCTTCTGATGGGGGGAGGCAAGAAGCAGTGACCCCATTTCACAGCCAGGGAGGCCAGGCTCAGGGGAGTCGTGTCACTGCCCCAGAGTCACACAGCGAGAAGGCCAGATCTGGACTCTTGGCTCACTGCTGGCTCTGCTTCCTTTCTTAGGGCTCTTCTGGGTGGTGACGGGGAGCCCTGGGGGCGGGTTCCCCAGGGAGGAGGGGCACAGCTCCCCCAGGGCCTCTCAGCTCTGCCTCCAGCTCCAGGCCAGCGCTGGGGAGCTCCAGGGGCACATCCGCGGGTGGCCTGAGCTTCTTGTCCTGGGTTCCCCCCACCTTGCCGGAGCTGTCTGCCAGGCTCAGCGGGAACGACACGGGCAGCTCACGTCCCCCTCTCTGACCCTCACCTCTGCAAATGAATTTGCACATCCCAACTCAGGGTTTTGGAGGACCCGACAGGTTCACGGCGTGGAACATTTTGCGCAGGGTGAAGTGTTGAGTCTAATCTGGAGACTGTGCCTCCTCTTGCCCCCCTGTCCATCCCCTGCCAAGGTTCTGGAATCCCAGAGCTGAAGACTATTCTGTCAGGCGTGGTGCTGGAGGACTACCTGGATATTAAGAACTTCGGGGCCAAGGTCGTGGGCCTTACCTGCACCCTGGCCACTGGCAGCACCCTTTTCCTGGGCAAAGTGGTATGGGCAGAGCATTCCCACCCCGCCCCGCCCCCTCTGCCTTTCTCCCCCGGGGCCCCACAGAAGCCGGGTCAGCGGGGACTCAGGCCGATGCCTGCCTTCAGGGGCTCAGTCTTGGGGAGGAGACGGGCTGGGTCCCCAGCGTGTGACAAAAGAACCGGGAAACGAAGAAGGGTGTGGACGGGTATCCATGCGGGCCTGGATGAGGCTCTCTCTGAGCCCCCCCTCCCCCTAACCCTGGGCCCGAGGGGGAGGGGCTAGGACTCTGACACGCCCCCTACCAGAGGCAAGCCCCGCCTCTGTGCCCACGGCGCCCCCCCGCCCCCCCCCAGGGCCCCTTTGTGCACCTGTCTGTGATGATCGCTGCCTACCTGGGCCGTGTGCACACCAAGGCCATTGGGGAGCCTGAGGTAAGGGAGTCAGGGAGGGCCGTCCTTGGAGGGACGAGAAGGAGGGGAGGGTGGGGGCTGACTCTGAGCCCCGGATCCCCCCGGATCCCCTCTCGCACAGAACAAGAGCAAGCAGAACGAGATGCTGGTGGCAGCGGCCGCGGTGGGTGTGGCCACAGTGTTTGCAGCGCCCTTCAGCGGTGAGACCCTCCCTCGCACCCCTCCCTGCACCCCGGGGCCCCCACACACCGCTCCTGTCCCCTACCGCTGCGGACTGATCCGTTCACTCCTGTGTCCAGCTGAGGGACCTGCAGGAGGGATGGGGGCCAGCTGAGATCTTGGTTCTTACAGCAGACTTTTGAGGGCACGGCCACCCCTGGGTGGGGTGGACGTGTTTATTGAGACACTTCAGGGTTACGCCAGGCAGACCCGGGTTTGAAATCCAGCTTCCCTGCGTGACCCTGGGCTGGTGGGGTCGGCCCTCTGAGACTCACCTCCTTGTCTATAAAATGGGGACCATAATGGCCCCACCCCCTAGGGCTATTGGAGGGATTGGGATGGCCCAGAGGGCCCACACAGGCGTCTTCCCTGGGCTCCTGCCTGCCCTTCCTCACTTCAGGTCAGGACCGAAGAGAGAGGGCAGGCCTGGAGGAGAGAGGAGAGCAGGACGGGCGGGCTCAGGGTGCTGGGATGGGTGGGGGTGGGGCTCTAAGCTCAGCATCACCTTCAGGCGTCCTGTTCAGCATCGAGGTCATGTCTTCCCACTTCTCTGTCTGGGATTACTGGAGGGGCTTCTTCGCTGCCACCTGCGGGGCCTTCATGTTCCGCCTCCTGGCAGTCTTCAACAGCGAGCAGGGTGAGTCCCCATCAGACCACCTGACCCCAGGCCCGGCTCCCTCCTCGTCCCTTCCCCCCCTTCCCCTCTTTCCCTCTTTTCTCCCTCTCCCCTCTCCTTCCTGACCTGTACTGGGCATGAAGGATGGGGGCCCTGAGAGTACAAGACGGCACAGTGAGCAAAGAGGCAAAGGCTGGTTGTTGGGGCCTTGAATGCCAGGAAAGGGTACTTCGTGGGGGGCAGGACTTGGCACGACCCCCATGCCTGTTTGTTGAGGCTGGGACTGGGGTTTGGCTGGGGTAGGAGCGTGGTCCCTGATCATTCCCCTCCTTCCCCAGAGACCATCACCTCCCTCTACAAGACCAATTTCAGGGTGGATGTCCCCTTCGACCTGCCAGAGATCTTCTTTTTTGTGGCCCTGGGGTGAGTGAGTGCCCCCCACTGGGGGCCTCCCCCCCCCCCCAGGCCTGAACTGCCACCCTGTTTCCGGGCTGGGGCTCCAGAACTCCCCTCCCCTCCCCAGGGCCATCTGCGGTATCCTGAGCTGCGCTTACCTCTTCTGTCAGCGAACATTCCTTGGTTTTGTCAAGACCAACCGGGTCACCTCCAAACTGCTGGCCACCAGGTAGGCTCTGGGCAGGGACTGGGGACCTCTCAGGGGGAACAACCCCCTGGCCCCTACTCTCAGCCTCCTGATCTGTTTTATAGAGAGCCCTACCCTCTGTACTGTCATCCTCCTACAGAGCCCCCCAAACCTTCCTAGCCCACACGCCACTTATGGAGCCCTGGTTCCCTCCTAACACCCCCTCTCCGGGTCCCCTCAGCCACCCCTCCACCACCCCCAGCTTGCTGGGCTACCAACCCCTCACTCTGTCACTGAGTTTGCACCCCCCACGGAAGGCCCACTTTCCCATGGAGCTGGAAGGGCTAACTGAGCCCCTGTCCTCCCCAAACCTTGCCCGCCCCCTGGCATTGGCATCTCAGAGTCGGCCTCCTCTGCCCCAGGCCTGCCACGCGTGGCCCCGTGGCCTGATGGGAGCTCCGTCTGGGCGGGGTGGGGCTGACCCCCACAGGGTTCCTCCCCTGGAGTGGATCCGGCCCCCAGGGTGGTGGTGGGTCCCGCTCTTGTCCTTTTCCCCTTCCGGGGGGGAAGATTGGGGCCAGCACTGGAGCTTACCCGCCCCCTCCACCCCCACCCCACAGCAAGCCTCTGTATTCCGCCCTGGCCGCCTTGGTTCTTGCTTCCATCACCTACCCCCCTGGCGTGGGCCGCTTCATCGCTTCTCGGGTAAGGGGTGCAGGGCTGGGAACCCCCCGCCATCCGTCACCCACTTTGTGCCCGTCATCTCGCATAATCCCCACCACACCCGTAAGGGGAAGCCTGTGGGTCATCCTCGAGTTCCAGACGAGGACACCGCAGCTCTGGGACGTCAGAGCCCTTCCCGAGGCGGGACAGGGCAGAGGAAGACTCGGGGCAGGGGCAGGGCAGGGGGGGTGGCAGGAAGGGGCCCCCCAGCCCCCTCACCGACCTGTCCCCCGCACCAGCTGTCCATGAAGCAGCATCTGGAGTCACTGTTCGACAACAACTCATGGGCGCTGATGACCCGGAACTCATCCCCACCGTGGCCTGAGGAGCTCGACCCCCAGAACCTGTGGTTCGAGTGGTACCACCCACGGTTCACCATCTTTGGGACCCTCGCCTTCTTCCTGGTTATGAAGGTGGGTGCCAGGGGGCCCCCAGGGGAGCGCACAGAGTGGAGACCAGCCTGGGAGGGGGATGCTTGTCCGTGGCCTGGGCCTCTTCCGCCCGGCCCGCCTGATCTGACTCCCGCCAGCTGTGCGGCCCTGGCCAAGTGGCTTCAGTTCTCTGAGCCTCGGTTGCCTCGTCTTTAAAATGGTTGCTGTGTCGGCCTCGGAGGGAAGGTTGAGAAGGAAGAGAGGAAAGCCCTCGGCACGGTGCCAGGCACACAGTAGGCACTTTGTCAGGACGGGTTTCCTGCCCTCGGTCAGCGCCTTCCTGGTCAACACCAGACACCGGCGATGGGCGCGTGCCCGCGCGACCCCCTTCCCCCCGGGACACTCCCCTGTGCCCCCATCCATTCCCTCTTCTCGCCCACTCCTGTCCGGTTGCCCCTGACCTCTGCCCTGCTGGGTTCCCACCGCCCACAGTTCTGGATGCTGATTCTGGCCACCACAATCCCCATGCCTGCCGGCTACTTCATGCCCATATTCATCTTCGGTGAGTCTGGGGTTCTGAGGGTCTGAGAGGTTCAGGGTTACTGGGGCAGGGCTGTGGCTCTTGGCCCCTCCCCTCCCTCCTCCGAGGGTACTGAGGTTGGTCCCCAGGAACAGAGGGCTGTGGGAGCCGGGTCAGCCTGGCTCCCCCTCCCCCTGCTTTCTGTGGCCAGGAGCTGCCATCGGGCGCCTCATCGGGGAGGCCCTGGCTGTTGCCTTCCCTGAGGGCATCGTAGCCGGAGGGGTCACCAACCCCATTATGCCTGGAGGGTACGCCCTGGCAGGTGAGTGCGCTGAGTCCGCCCTGGGCGGGGAGACATGACGGAGCTGGGCTGGACCTGGGGGGTCAGCCGGTGGTTCTGCGGGGCATGGGGCGGTCACTGCGCCTCCCCGTGAGCCCCCTCCCTGAGCCCCCGTGACTCTCTCTGGCTCCCGTCTTGTCCCTGGTGCCCCACACTCTCCCTTACCATGCTCCCCCTCACCGAGCCCAGCCACCGGGGCACCTCCAGCGTGTGGCCTCTGGACAGCTGCCGTCTAGCGCGTGGCCTTAGCCCCGGGTGGCTCTGCGCTCTGCACGAGGCTGGCCCCTGGCCTGAGCCGCCCCGCCCTGGGTCTGCCCCCTGCAGGGGCTGCGGCCTTCTCAGGGGCTGTGACCCACACCATCTCCACGGCGCTGCTGGCCTTCGAGCTGACCGGCCAGATAGTGCACGCGTTGCCGGTGTTGATGGCCGTGCTGGCAGCGAACGCCATCGCCCAGAGCTTCCAGCCCTCCTTCTATGACGGCACCATCATTGTCAAGAAGCTGCCATACCTTCCGTGGATCCGAGGTCGGAAAATCAGGTGAGAGGTGCCCACTTCGGGCTGGCTGATGGGGGTGATGGGTCTGGGTGGGCTGGGCTGAGGCCCCACCTCCAAAAAAAAAACCCACAAAACCCTCACTGTGGCTGACCTTGGACCTGGGTGGTATGGAAGAGTCTGCTGTCCTGACTGGGACACAGGGGGCTGGAATCAGGCTTTGAGGTCCTCACTTGGCAGCCTCTGTTCCCAGAGAAGCAGGACTGAGAGTCTCTGAGACCCAAGGCCCAGCTGCCAACATGTGCAAGCTGCCACCTTGCTCCGGACCTCAGTTTCCCCATCTGTAAAACGGGGGTGGCTACTCCAGTGATTTTCAAACTTTAAAGCCTTTTTTTCATTTTGCCACAAAACTTTCCTTCAAATGAAATTTTTCAGGGAAGGCTTCCGAGTAAAACAGACCGAAGCAGAGACAGTCTGGGCGGGGAGACAGGGGTTTGAGAGCTAGGAATCCAGAGTCAGGCCGTAGGTGAGCCGGTCCCCAAGTTCCTCCCCACCTTGGGGTTCTGCCAAGTTCCTCCCCACCCTAGTTGCTCATCCTAGGGATGTCTCAGCGCCTGCCCACAGCCAAGAACCAGGTACCCCTGCCTCGTCCTGGGGTCTGGATATCCTGCCACTCCGGGACCTGAAGGGAGCGCCCTTCTGCCTTCAGCTCTCACCGTGTGACTGTGGAGCACTTCATGAACACTACCATCACCACGGTGGCCAAGGACACACCGCTGGAGGAAGTGGTCAAGGTCGTGACCTCCACGGACATGGCCAAGTACCTCCTGGTGGAAAGCACAGGTGCCCGGCAAAAAGGGGGCAGCGCGGGTGGGGAGGGGACATTCCCTCGACCTTTCTCTTCATCCTTGGGGGCTCAGGTCCAGGAAAGGGAAAGCAGGGCATGGGACCTGTCAGGCACCTGAATCTGAATCTTCTCTCTACAACTGTGTGACCTCAGGTGGGTCACTGCACCTCTTTGAGCCTCGGTTTCCTCACTGGTAAAATGGAGATAGCAACCACCCTACTTGGGGTGGTTGACATGTTTAAATGAGAGACGAGAGGGGGCTTGTAAGGCACTCTGTGGATACCTTTAGGAACTTTAGAAACCAGTCCTCGTGTGCTTGGGAGTGGGGATAAAACGATGGGAACACTACCAGGGTCTCCCCTTCAAGCATTCCCTGGCTTAGTCACCTCTCTTGAAACCCCGTTGCCATGAGAAAGACATCTCTTTAGAGGAAAATGGATGGGCACCTTTGTTAAAAGACACACGAGCTGAATCTTGGGGAAGGATCTAGCTAGAGCATCATTTCCCACTGGGACAAGTACAGTAAGAGTGGGAAAGACATGCCGGGGGGAGGCAGCTATGTCCACTCGGGCCACCGCCAGCCCGTATGTGCAAACAAGGCAAGGTACACACTTGGCAAGCATAGCACAGCTGGATTTTGATGCCCACTCATCCTTGCAGCAGGTGCCTTGTTCAGGAAGCAACCTGCACAACTGCATGGGTCACCCCCATACCCACCCCAAGAGACCATGAAGTCATTTATGAGCAACAGAAGCCTGGGCAAACCCTTCAAGCTCTAAGAATTGCAGTTTCCCGACCTGGAAAATAGGGACCAATGCAATATGGAGTTGTCGGAGGTTCTCACCCCAAATGCCAGGCCCTCTCCCCACTCAAACTGGGATACTTTTAACATTATCCCACAGAATACACCAAATATCCCGTTTGAAAATACTTGCATATGTCTGACTCCCCGAAGAGGCTTCACCTCCTGGAACAAAGACAGAACTGGCCTCCAAGACAAACTCCACTTGTACCCTTAGAGCCACAGGCGCAGGTTGTGGGACCCTGGCGCTCACCTAAGACACAGCTTTAGTTGTTACTGTTGTTGCTATTTATTGTTGTTGTTGTTTAAAGGGAGAGTATTTACCTATTTAGTTGTAAAGGTGTTTTTTTTTTGTTTCTAGTTGTAAAGTTTTTTGTTTTTTGTTTTTCTGGTGGTAAAGTTTTTTTGTTTTTGTTTTTTCTAGCTGTAAAGTTTTAATTTTGCTTGGCAAGAAGGAAGACTACCAGGACTGCCCCCTCAAACCTGGGCCCGCTCCAGTCATGGCCTGGAGTGAGGCTTGCCAAGCCCTCAGCACACGGTGCATTTCCTGTGGGAAATGAGGGGCAAAGCCCGGCCGTGATGCACAGATATCTTCACGCTAGTTCTCCCAAACCTGCTCTTGCCTTGAGGCCCCGCCACAGGGGCGGTCAGGGTGGGCAGGTAACCTCCCGGCCCCCTGGCAGCCTCACCCAGCTGCCCTCAACTACCAGGCCTCCACATCAAAAGCTGAGTGACCTTGGGCAAGACAATCAGCCTCTCTGTTTCTCTGAGCCTCAGCTTCCTCTTCTGTAAGATGAGTGGTAATAGTTCCTGACCCATAGGCTGCTGTAGGTTCCTGAGAGACACGAGAACACCCAGTACAGTTCTTGGCACATAGTCGGTGCCCAGCAAATGTAAGTTTCTTCTTCCTGATGTGGCTCTCTCCCTCTCCACTTGTGCAGAGTCCCAGATACTGGTGGGCACCATGGAAAGGGCCCACCTGGTGCAGGCACTCCAGGCTGAGCCACCTTCCTGGGCCCCAGGACACCAGGTGGGTACAGGATGGGGAGTGGTCAGCAGGGTAGTGAGGGGAGGGGGCCTCTGGGAAAGGTGGTTCTAGGGGGCCGGCCTGGAGGAAGGGGTGGCTGGCCCAGGCCCCTCATGATTTTTCCACCATCCCCAGCAATGTCTCCAGGACATCTTGGCTGGGGGCTGTCCCGTGGAGCCAGTGACCCTGCAGCTGTCTCCGGAGACCTCCCTGCACCAGGTAGTGGGAGACAGTGGGGAGGGTTGGGGCATGCGGGCATGTGGGCATGCGGGCAGACAAGGACTGTGGGGTAGAGGGAAAGAGCCCAAGAGGGGAACTTAGGCTCCAGCTTTCTTGGCACGCTCCGTCTCCTTCTCTTGGGTCTGCTTCCTCATCTGCGGAATGGACACAGCAGTCCTTGTCCTCTCCAGCCTTTATTGCTAGGATTCTTGGGATGACACAAAGACTAAGGGAAGAGGGAGAGCTTGGGGGAACAGAAGCCTCTGGGTGGAGAGAGACAGTAGTTAAAAATGTGTCTTTGCATAAAGGTACACGTGGGTCTCAGTTTCGGCTCTACCATATTCTCCTCGTGTGATCTTGGGCACATTACTTAATCACTCTGAGTGCTGATCCCCTCCCACCCTGCAAAACAGAGCCTGGCACATGGGGCTGGGGGCCTGGGGGAGGCCTCAGTTCCTCTGTGCTGCTGGATGATCCTGGATCCCTTTAAATAAACCCGTCCTTGCCCTTGGTCCCTTATGCGGACTCTGGAGACCTCTGGTGGTCATGGTGGATATTGCAGGCCCAGGTCCTGTCTCCCACCCACCACTATGCACGCGGCCGCCCTACCCTCCCCAGGCTCAGAGACAGGCAGGTGGGCACCACTGGGACGGAGCCCTGGCCAGGGCTCCACCTCAGCTCACAGCCCCCAGGCCAGGGCGAGATTGAAGCTAGAGGGGTGGGCCGAGCACATGTCCTCCAATGTTTCCTAACAACCCCTCCTCCAGGCACACAACCTCTTCGAGCTGCTGCACCTTCAGTCCCTGCCTGTGACGTCCCGGGGCAGAGCTGTAGGCTCCGTGTCTTGGGTGGAGGTACGAGGGTCCCAGGGGCGGAGCAAGGCAGAGGAACCATGACCTAGCAGGCTGGGGAGGCAAGGGGGGGGGGCACCAGTATCCTCCCATCTAAATTTAGAGGGGTCTCACTGGATTCTGATGAGCCCCACTTCTTGGCCCAGAGTGGCTGGCCACTGTTTTGTGGCCAGTGGCCAGTCTTGCCATTCTCTGGACCTCAATGGTTCCATCTGTGCAGTGGCGGGGGGCGGGGGGCACTGGCTTCAACGTTCACCCCAGAATCAACCCCGAGCAGAGTCAGGTAATACTGGAACCCCCACTCTCAGCCTCTTCTACATCCTCCCTCCCCCCAACCCCTCTTTCTCTGTTCTAGTTGAAGAAAGCAATTTCCAGCCTGACAAACCCACCAGCCCCAAAGTGAGCCAGCCTGGCAAGACGAAACAGGGCGCCTCAGCTGCCCTGGTGAAGGAGGTTGGGCAGGGACCCTGCCTCTCTTCCCCCATCACGGCACACCTCAACTGCTCAGTGTAGCGGGCAGCTCTGACCTAGCACCAAAGAGGGCCCCACGGTCACCATGGTCCATCCTGGGTGACGCAAGCACTATATGCCTTAAGGGACAAGTTCCACCCTGGACAGAGCAGAAATGGAGACCGCAGAAAACCAGCGGACAGTGGGTGCTCATCGAAAAGTCACCAAATTTACAATGAAGACAGGGGTGTATGCGGTCACCAAGGGCAGGTACAGAGGCCCTCTGGGGGTTGTAGGACTCCCAACCAGAGGCTCCTGAGAAAAATAAAGCCGATTCCCAGAGCTGCAGACCCCCTCACCTCAGCTCCAAGGGCGTCGACGTACCTGTGCGGGCCCTGAGCGAGCTCTTGGGGGCCCCCTGGTGGCCACCTGTGGGCATCGCAGGCCTGGGTTCCTGGCCTCCCACTGCTGCTAAATAAGCAGGAGAGCAGGCCCCTCACCAGGTCTTATGACGCTTGTCCTCACGAATAAGAAGAACCCTGTGGTCCAGCTACCCTCACCCCAGCCCCAGCTTCCTCCTTGGCTGAGCCTGGGCTGATAAAGCAGCGTCCCTGGGTGTGGCTCCTGTGTGCTCCACAGAATCTTGGGCATCTCCCGTGGGGCCTCTCCGGGCCGGCTGGCAGTGGGTGAACCACCTGTTGGGGGCGGGGGGGGGGGGAGGGAGGGGCAGGGCATAGGGCCCCCCCACCCCCAAATCCCTCTAAAACCCCCTTATCCCAGGGGCCCAAGGACACACCTTCCCCCAGAGACCAGGCCAAGTTCATGGGTGAACCCACCGCTTTAATTGTCTGCAGAGAACCTTCCAGGGTGCAGGGAAGGGGTTCAGGGAGCAGGTTCCGAGAGTGAGGGATGAACAGACCCTCCAGAGACAGATTCTCAAGAAGGGAGCTGAGGAACAGACACTTAGCTACCAGAGAGGCTGTCCCACCTCTGAGGGAGGGGGGCACGAACACAGAGGGAGGGGGAAGGACCGAGCCCCGGGGTCAGGGCAGGGGCCCCAGGTCCCACTCCGAGTGGGTTTCCTAGGCCCTTCTGCGTCTGTCTGCCTGGGGGCCCAGCTGCAGGGTCCTCTGGGCAGCTTGCCCTGGTGTCTGCTGAGTGTCCTTGAGCCCACTGATGACAGAAACCCTGCGGGGGAAGGTGCCCACCTGAGCCAAGTAAAGAAGGGAGAAGGGGGATTATGGCTCCCACTGCTGGGGCAGGTCCACGGAGGCACAGAGTGGTCCACAAGGAGTGCTGACCCCCCCCCCATCCCTTCTGCACCCACCCTCTGCCTGCCCTGAGGGGTCAAGAGTCGCCCAGCCCAGACCCCGACGTCCTGATATGCCCGGGCTGCCTCCCCAGGCAAGGTCACAGTATGAGGAGGCTCTGAGCCATGTAGCCCCCACCTCAGTTGTAGAACACCTCGTCCTCCTCCTCCGAGAGGGAGATGCTGTCCACCGAGGGGAGGGAGCCCTGCAGGTGGGCCCCACCCTCAGGCCCCGGGCCCCTAGGCAGCCGCCTCCGATGCTGCTGTTCAGGGCTGGGGGGCTGGGGGTCGGCAGCTGTGATGGGGGGCTCATCGGGTGAGGGCCAGCCATCGGGGGAGAGGCCAGGGGAAGAGAAGGCCAGAAGACTGTCATCCTGGGAGGGGCCGCTCAGAAGACTGTCCTGAAGGTAGACGTTCTCTAGGTCTGGAAAACCAACAGGAGGGGGAGGAGGCATGAGGAATGGAGTCCCGGACCCCCTCCTCACCCTCTCCTGGTGTGTGAGGGAAGGTGAAGGCCAGTGTTTTGTCACTGCTGAGCTGTGCGACCCTGGGCAAGTCACTGAACCTCTCTGAGCCCCTGTTTCTCCCTGGGGGTTCCAGGGATGGTGGAATGAGCGGAGGAGGTAAAAGCAGGCCGTGCCGCCTGGACTCGAATCTGCATCCTGCGCTCTGAAAATTGGGACAGTGTTCTTCCCGGGCCTCCGTTCCCTTCCCTCCCCTCGCTGTCAGAGGAAGGATTAAATGAAGTAGCTGGTATGCAGGCTTCACCCAGGACCAAGCCCTGCTGAAGCAGTAACTGGGGTTCTAGAAGACTGGTTGGTTGTGCTAGGGATTAAGGTTCAGGTCCTGGCTCTGATGCCTCTAGCTGTGTAACCTAGGGCAAGTTTCCTGGTGCCTCGGTTTCCCTGAGATAATAACAGGACCTATTTCGTAGAGGTGTCGTGAGGATTAAGTGAGATAATACAATACGCACTTAACACAGTAATCACTTAATCCCCACGATGCATTATTACTATTATTCTTCTCTCCTTTACACTTAGAGCTCTCCTTGGGCAGTGGGCAGGGCAAGGATCCCCAGCCCCATTGGACAGACGCAGAAACCAAGGCTGAGGGGAGGGGGGCGGGGGGTTGTCCGAGGTCACAGTGCATTTGGTGGCAGGGCAGGCACCCAGGCCCTGCTCTGCTCCTCCCGCCCCGCCCAGCGCCGGCCCAGGAGGTACCCTGTAGCTGGACGACGTCCTGAGGGCTGTTCTCGGGGTGAAGCTCCTCATTGTCCAACGAGGACCAGGCGCTCAGTGTGGCCTCTGTGATGGCAAACTGTTCGGCGACCCCTGGGGGAGGCGGAGGACAGCGGGACTCAGCTCAGCAGGGACACGGCAGAAGATGGGGGCAGGGCCTCGGTGCCAGGCCACATTGGCACTCTGCAGTGAGCTGGCTGTCCATCCAGGCCCCGGTGATCAGAGCGTCCACCTGATGCCCCGTCCACCCCCTGGCATTTTTTTTTTTGCCCTGCCTAGACACTGCCCACGTGGTGACCCTCGGTCCCCTAAGGACCAGAGACCCGACGGTCCCTTCCCCATGCTCCCCCGCCCCCAACCTCTGACCTGCAGCAAAGCGGGCCTCCCGCAGCTCGTCTGGCAGGCAACAGTAATGCTCATCCTCAGCCGGGGATGGCTCCCAGCCCGACCGCTGGGCACGCCAGCCCTTCCACTCGATGAGGTGAGCCACGCGGCCACGCGCCATGGCCGTGGGCTTCGTGATGTGGTCCTTGATGCTCTGCACCACCCCTGGGGGCATGGAGGGCAGCTGGGTGACCGCTCTGACACAGAACCCAGCTCAGGGCCCTACCCCCGCTACCCCGGGCCCCCCAGTGCCTCAGGCCCACCCAATGACCTATGCCCTACAATCATTCATCGCTGTGTACTCATCCAGCGCCCCGCGTCCTCACAGCCTCATACCCACAAAGCCCTGTACCTATCTGTGCAAGTCCCCCTGCCCACTCTGTACCCCACGGGCCCCAAGCCCCAAGGCCCCCCACCTCACTTAGATGCTCCCCACTCATGTGGAGGTCTCATGCACCGCCCCCCCCCCCAGCATCCTGCTTTCAGGCAATATTCCCCTCCACTTGGTGCTTCCTCCCCAGACCTGCCACACCCTTCATTCCCTTTGACCAGGTTTAGACCCTTCTGCCCCAGAAGATCCACCCAAAGATTCACTCGAGATCCACCCGGCCCTCTCCCTTTATGCATTAATTAATAAGTGCTCAGAGAGCGTCCCCTGTGCCAAGCCCAGTGCCAGCTCTGCTGAAGGGGAGACCTGCGTGGGATGCCGTACACCAGGTAGGCTTCCTGGAAGAGGTGGACCGGGGTTTGAGCCTTACAGGTAGGTTGGTAGGTTTGTAGGTGCATTGGACAGAAGAAGGCAAGACTGGAGGCTATTTCAGAGATGAGATGGGAAGGAAGGCATGGAAGAATCTGGCATGATTCCAGGGTTACCAGGGGTGAGACGTGGGGCAACACTAAGACTGGAAGAGGCTGGAGAGCCCCTCAGGGGCTAGACTGAGGACTCTGACATTTTCCTTCTAGCAATGGGGAGCCACAGCAGGGTAATGAGCAGGAGAGTGACAGGTTAGATCTGCTGTTTAGGAAGAGCATCCTAGTTAGGGAAGGGGCCAAGGGTGGAGATGAGGCTCTGTCAGATACCACTGAAGGGAAGCAAGAGACAGGACAGTGTTGGGGGGGGGGGGATGCGGGTGGCCTGAGGGGTTCTCAGGAGGAGACTGGCTGGATGTGGAAGTTGACAGAAAGGGCTGTCAGGCATGATTCAGCATCTCTCTGAACCAAGGCTGAGCACACAGTCACCGGGGTCTCAGAGCCAAGACGCAAGGAACAGCAATATTTAAGCAAGACGGGGTATCCACCAAGGAAACCAGAGCCATAAGACTGAGAAAATGGGGAGGACGGAGGCGAGGAAGAAGGCAGAGCCCCCCCTCCCCAAGCTAGATGTGCGGCGAAGGTCTTTGCAGGAGGTGGTTTGACAGGCCCTCGCAGGGCCCCTGCAGAGGGAAGGGGTTTCAGGTGGCAAAGCGTCCAGGCAAATGGAGGGAGGGCCGTGAGGGCCGTGAGGGATTTAAGGAGACTGAGCCTGAGGTACGTGGGACAGACCTGTGAGCAAAGAGGCTGGCCCGCTGAGAACGGCCTGGATGGTGTGCTCTGGGCGACCTGAGGCAGACCCCGTGCTGGCCTGTGCGCCCACCTCCCCGCTGCCACTGCCTCCCGCCTGCAGCCCTCCCCAGAGCCTGCCCTTGGCTGAGGGGAGCGGCCTCACCCAGAGCCACCCTGGAGGCTGGAGAGCCTTCCCAGGGGCAACAAGGGACCAACGGGGGGCAGTGATATCCAAGCAGCCGCCAGCACCGGGAGCGGTTCGTCTGTGCTCCTGAGCTCCCCGGGGGGTATCAGGCCGAGAACGGTTTCTCGTGCAGCCCCCTCTTTGCTGGGCTCCCTCCCCTGGCCCTGCTGCCCTCACTCCTACACACTGCCCTGGAGAACTACCCCTCAATAAAGCACTCGCTTCTAGGGAACCCGACCCAAGGCGGGGGTGACGGGCAGACTGCATCTGCTGAAGAGATCTGAAGACTCGGGGCCCGCTCCTCAGGGCTTCGGGGAGACCCCAACAACTTAACCCGGCCGGGGGGTGGGGGGGTGGGTCGGGAGCACCAAGTCACCACCCCTGGCCGAACCCGGCCCGGAGCGTGGCATCTGGAAAATGGTGACTCGGGCGGGGCTGCGATCCTTCCCTCTGCGGCCCAGCCCTGCCCTCCCCACGGCTAGTGTCCAGGGGTGGGGGACATGCTAACTCCAAGGCAGGAGAGGGCAGTCGGGGCCTACCCACAAGGGACGAGGTGGCTAGAGCCGCCACATTGTAGTTGCTGGAGCAGGACCTGGAATCAGACAGGTAGCCGTTGGTGGTCTGGAAGCACCTCTGCGGGGAAGAGAGGTGCCAGATGACATCCCCCCTGCACCTGCCAGAGGGCACCCCCCTCCCCACTTCCATCCCCACGAGGCATCCTCCCTGAGCGATTGTGCCCACCCCCACAGGGCCATCCCACCCCGCTGTTCTCGTCAGGGCCCCCCTCCCCCAGGGCCGGCAGGACTGGGTGTTCAGGCTGGGCACTGCACAGTGAGGGGCAACGGTGTCAGCTGCGGCTGGCTGGACTGGGGGGAAGGGCAAACGCACTGACCTGCCAAGGATCCCAACAGAAATCCATCTGTTTGTCCTAAAACGAGAGGAGAAAGAGGGTCAGGCAGGGCCTGGCACACAGTGCCAGCAGAAGGCACAGGTCCTGGAGCCCGGGGCGGTGGTGTTGGTCAGCCTTCTGGTATTCCGAGGTCGGGGTCTGCCTACTCCTGGGTCGTGCCCTGGTTTCCCTTGCCGTGCGGGGAAAGACGGGGGGCGGGGGGCAGGCAATGGTGGCTCTGCCAGCAAGGCAGCGAGTGCAGGACCTAGATCTGACCGGGGTTCGAGTTTTGACTCTGTACTTTGCACCTGGGAACGCTTAGCCGAATGCCTTAACATCCCAGAACGTCAGTTTCTTCCTCTGTAAAGGGGTGATACTACCATTTACCTCACGGGTTGTCGTGAGGCAAATGACATGATGTAAAGTGCCCAGCATGACACTTAGCATGTGTATGTGCTAAAAATATATATATTATAATAATTATATCAACAGGTAGGTTCAAGCCACGACCTCTGGGGTGGGGGTGGAAACTATGCAGCAAGATTTGAGACCCCCAGCAAGCTCTTCCTAATGCATCCGGACTAAGAATGCCACTCCTTGGGGGTGCTTGGCTGGATCAGTCAACCAGCACCCAGCTCTTGATCTCAGGGTTATGAGTTCGAGCCCCACGTTGGATGCAGAGATTACTTAAATAAACTTAAAGAAAAAGAAAAAAAAAGAATGGCACTCTACCCTCCAGAGGGCAATGCAGGCTGCTAAGGGCTGGTGGGCTGGTGGTAGGGGGTGGGGGTGGGGGGTGGGGGGGCTTGTTATCTGCAAGACTGAGTTAATTTGGGTGGGAAAATCTCCAAGGCAGGACTCTCTTTTCTAAACAACCCAGGTCCAGGTCCTGGATGCCCAGGGTGACCCAGACCTTCATTCAACTGAGTACCAAACCTTGGGGGCTCTGATCCCACAGGAAGTAGCCAAGTGCGGCGGGAAGGGAAGATTGGAAAGATTTCAGCTCCCTGTGGGGAGCTGTAGGGGACACTCTGGGAACCAGGGCATAGGTGGGGATGAAGGGTGACCAGTTACCTTGCCAGTGACATGGTCTGGAGCGACAGCAGGGGGATGGCTGGAGGGCAAGTCTGGGTTCAGAGGACCCGTGCCCTGGGGCATGGGGCAGTCCTTGTGGGCACTTGTGAACAGATCTGGAAATACAATGGCAGGAAGAACTCAGAAAAACCGCACACTCTCCTCCTTATGGGGCCTGTTCAAGCCCCGAGAGATGGGCACTACGATATTATCATCCCTTGTCATCTTGTAGGAAACAGAGACCCAAGGCCGTGGCAGATGAGGAGACAATCTGCCTGTTCCTCCGTTTCCCCTAATTCCAGCACCCACACTCCAGAAGTTTTGACCTCATGGAGACCTCCAATCCATTTCCCCTCCTCTTTTCCACTAGCCCCTGGCGCCCTCACTCCCCTCCCGGCCCAGCCCTGGCCCAGCCTGCGAACTGAGCTCTCCTTCGCGGACGCCCTCAAGTCTCAACCGTGTTCAGTCTCCCCTCTGCCTGCTCCGTGCCTGGACCTGCATGTCGCTGGAGAAAGTCACAGGCCTCGCACAAGACACCGTCTGGGGACCCTTCTACCTGTCTCCCATCACCGCTAAGTTTGCTTCCTGCCAGGCGGACTCCCTCGGGCGTCTTTCCTTCTCCAACCGGCAACCCTGGCACCCCCGACCCCACGCCCTGCTTCTGGCTCTTCCCCGTCCCTCACTGAGATCCAGAAGCCTTCGGCAGGCTCCATCCTGGCCCCATTTTTCTACCTCAAATCATTACCCCGCCCGCATTTTGCCCACACCATCTGCTCTCCCTCCTATGACAGAGGAAGAACTATCCCTACCCCATCCGAGCCGAGCCCAGACCAGCCGTCCCAACCAGGGACTGGGACCTGGCCTTGCCCCCCACCCAGGAGCTCTGCTCTCTCTCTGCTCTTGTGATCGTCCGGTCTGTCTGTCTGCCTCTTGGCCGCCGGTGTGGTGGTCCCGACCCCAGCTCCCCCCAGCTCCGTGCCCACTCCTCCAACCCCTTCCAGGCCACGCTTAGAGTTGTGTTCGACCTCTACTTCCCGGGCTCCCATTTTCTCCTCCACCCTCTTCGGGTCGCCTCTCCGGAGAAAGCCCTTGACTACCTGGCCCAGCCCAGCGGTTCATTGGCTTTTCAGCCCCTCCCTCCCTCTCAAGCCACGCCCATCTCGGGCTTCCCTCCCACCTCCGTGGTCCCCCTTCCGCTCCCTCCCGGCCCCTCCTCATCTCCCTCCTCTCTCCCAGGGCATCTCATCGGAGAGCGAGCGGCTGCCGCCCACATTCGCACCCACGGCCCTGACTCTGCTTGAGCCCCACACTGAATTTCCAACTCCCTTCACGGATGCCCGGCAGGTGTCTCAAGGAAACTCGGGCCCATCTTCCTCCACTTCTCCGATTTTAGAAAATGATGCAAGGGTCCACCCAGCTGTACCAACCAAAAATCCAGTTTTCTCCGCGCTGCCTTCCCCCAACCCTCCCAACCAGCAAGCCCTACTGGCTCTCTCTCCAACCTCCCTTCCGGATTTACCCGTCTCCATCCCCGCCACTGCTGCCCACGAGGGGGCATCACCCTCTCTCACCTGGACCACAAGAGGGCCACAGCCTCCTGCTTCCTCTCCTGGCACGCAGCCCTCTCTCCACCCCGCCGCACAGGGATGCTACAGGTCGGACTGCACCTTTGCTGAAAACCTGCCGCTGGCTGCCTTCCATCGAACCTGACGGGAGAGCCAGCCCCTCACCCTGCACGCCAGCCTGGTCCCTGTTCCCGCCACTCTAGCCTCCCTGCTGCTCCCCAAATGGCCCACTTGTTCTTTGTCCTTGCTGTCCCCTCCACCTGGAACACCATCCCCAGATCTTCCTGAACCGTGTCACTCAGGTCTCGGCTCAAGGTCACCTCCTCAGGGGGCCCTCCCTGCCCCCGGGGCCAAGCTTCCTTTACAGCAGCCGGCACTCTTTGACGTTCTTGTGTTTTGAAGTGTCCGATCCCTCTGGGAATGCGAGACCATGAGAGCAGAGACCATAGCAAAGACCAGAGAACAGGGCCTGGCACCCAGAGGGTGTTCTGTCGACACTGTGGAATGACCTCTGCCTGTATCATAGCAGTTAGCACAGGCTGTCTGCTAAAAGCATGTGTGGGAGGGCAGGGACCAGTCCCATCGTGATGCATTCTCAGGGCCTACCACATAGTAGGCTTGCAGAAATTGCTGAAGGGATGACAGGCTGAAATGAAGAAGAAGCGGGATTTGCTGGACTGAATTCTTGGGCTGAACTGAAGAGGACTCCACCTCCAGAGGGTAACTGGGAGCACCCTTACATTCACTTGAGTAAGCATTTCTTTCTGACGCATTCCAAAGCATTAGCTGAGCACCTACTACGTGCCAGGCTCTGTTATGGGCACTAGGAACACTGACAAACAATGACAAGCAAGACGGAGATGGTTTCTGCCCTCATGGAGCTGATATTCTAGTTGGTTCATTCATTCATTCATTTATGCATCCATTCATTTCTTCTCCCACTAAGCATCCATTTAATACATGTCTGTACCATCCAAGCGCCTGGGCACAGAGGCGGGATTAAGACTTCATCCCCGCCCTCTGGGAGCTCCCAGTTGCATGGAAACCAGTCCCAAAGCCCCTCGTTCAAACACAAGGCTGACGGGCGGTGGGGGGGGGGGGCAGGAGCACCCACGAGTGCTCCCGTTCTTCACCCCCTCTCCTGGTATGATGGAACGGACTCCTCACGCGGATGGGGGAGCTAGCCAGGAGGGGGTGCCAGAAGGAAGGTGTTGTGGGCAGAGGGAGGGGTGTGCAGCTTGCACAAAACCCTGGAGTCTGGGAGACTGGAGGAGCAGGGGTGTCTGGGCCGTGGCAGGGAGGGGGATCTCTGCAGGACGCTGGTCCCAGCCTGCAGCATCCCTGTGCTGGACGCTGGCTCCCACCACCCTTCTCTGGCTTAGTCTGCAAGAGCAGACGGCGTGGAAGCAAGCAGGGCTTCCTGGAGGAAGCGGAGGTGGAAGGTATCAGGTGCTCCCAGAGGCAGGGCTGGGCCGTGGGCTGAAGTGTGACTAGGGGGCTTTCGGAGGTGTTGGCAGGGAGGGGAGGATGGGGAGCCGGAGGACAGCATGAGTGCTCCACTGGCCTCACTTGTGCCTTTGGATGGCTTTCTCCTCCTGTTTTTGCGCATTCACAGCCCCTGCCCCATGGGCTTGGCTCCCAACTGGCAGCAACCGTGTCTCCTTCGGGTGAGCCACTCTCTGGCAACCGGAGGCGAGTTTATGACCCTTTGTTTGGGGTTGAAAAGCTCAGAGTCCCCCCCGCGGGATGGGGCTGCAGCCACCCTCGCAGGGCGACAGACCCTTTGCGGCCCCTCTCCTCCGCCTTGCTCTCTCCATTCCTTTACTGGTTTCCTCTGCAAGATCTCCTTCATACACCAGTTGCACCCAAATCCTCATTCCAGGGTCTGCTCCTGAGGAGCTGGTCCAGAGACAACTGGGTGACACTCTGGTGCCAGATCGCCCAGTTCAAATCCCAACTCTGCCCTTTACTACCTGTGGGACCTTGACTTTGCCTCTTGGAGCCTCCATTTCTTCATCTGTAGAATGGACAGTTGACTGCTCTTGTTCTCTAGGTATTGCCTACCAGGATCCAAAGCAGAACAGACGTACCGGGTACCCCACTTGGAAGAAAGCCACTGTCAAGGGCAGGGGAAGCAAACACCCTCTTCAAGGTGGTTGAGACAGGCTGTTCTACCCCAGCCATGCACCACCCTTCTGACGCTGCTGACTTCACAAGTGAAGTGAGGGGGCTCTCAGAAATCTGGGATGCCTGCACAAGAGAGGCCGGCATCCTTACCCACCCGCCCCACCCCTGGCTGGGTGTCTGCACAGCTGGGGAGAGACAGCTGGGCCGGGAAGAGGAGTGGAGCAGCCTGCCTTATGAGTTTCTCAAGGGTCAACAGGACACTGAGGAAGGGACCGTGTTTGACTTCTGCTGGTGCCCCCTAAGAGGGCTGCATGAAGGACAAGGGGACCCCAGGCCTCAGAGGCTGGAAGGTGGGCAACTTTAGGGGTCGAGGGAGTTGGGCTGAGAATGGAAGAGGTCAAACCGGGTCAGACCTCCCTGCAGTGGGCAGGCCCCCCAGGTGGCCCCTGGCAGAACTCACACATGCTAATCTGGGACCTGTGGTCCCCCTGCCACCTCAACGTCCCTCTCTCTCCCTCTTGCACTCCAGCCACACTGATGGCTCAGACGCGCCCAGCACATTCCTGCCTCAGGGCCTTTGCACTGGCCGCTCAGTTCCTCCAGCTGGAACTCTCTCCTCCCACATAGCCGCAGGTTCACTCCCACACTGCATTCAGGTCTCTGCTCAAATGTTAGAACCTCAGCGAGGTCTCCAGCCATTTTGTTTAATGACACCTGTCCTTTCCTACCCCGTGATCTTATGGTGCCCATCACCACACATTATATGTCCCTTTCCTTATTCACAGTCTTTCAGTAGACCATCAGCCGTCTACAGGCTGGTCCTCGTCAGCTTTATTCACCACCACAGCCCCAGCACCTGCCACAGGGCCTGCACATTGCTCACTAAATTTTGCCTCAACAGGGGTGCCTGGGTGGCTCAGTTGATTAAGCGTCCAACTCTCGATTTCAGCTCAGGTCATGATCTGATGGTTCACGAGTTCAAGCCCCACATCAGGCTCCGCGCTGACAGTGCAGAGCCTGCTTGGGATTCCCTGTCTCCCTCTCTCCCTGCCCCTCTCCCCCTCTCTCTCTCTCTCAAAAGAAATTAACATTAAAAACAAATTTTTTTTTTTTTGGCCTCAACAGTGAGCCAGTTTGAGCCAACAGAGATCACTAGAACTCCAGATGGATAAAAATATCTTGGCCACTTTTCTACAAGTTCCTCATATGCCAGACCCCAACGTGTCAGAGGAGAATGGGACCCAGAGAGAGGAGGGAGGCCAGCAGAGGAAAAAGCAGGCTGTGGCCCTCAGGTGCGGCCAGTCCTGACTGGACGGCCAAAGGGAACACCAAGTAGGGTGTGAGGTAAAAGTCTCCATCCACGCTGGACGGGACTCAGGATCCCCTGAGACTGGCCCAGAGGCGGGTGCAGGCGGGCAGCTGAGGGAGGTCTGAATGAGCCTGTCTGAAGCAGGACTGGAGAAAAGGAAGGCAGAGTCAGGACTGACATTCCCACGCCCTGAACTCAGAGCTCAATCACCCAGGAGCCAAGAGCAGCGTGGGCCGAGCCATGTGCTTGCACACGGGAACATTCCACACATCCTGCCCTTTATCCCGAGTCCCGGCTGTGTGTCCCTGAGCTGGGACTGCCCCTCTCTGGGTTTCAGAGTCTCCATGTGTACAAAGACCGTGTTCCAAGGTGGCGTTCAAGCAGGGGCACATCCTTCAGTGGGTCATGCAAGCCACTTACTAGGTCATATTTTTAAAGAATAAAATAAAATAGGGGCACCTGGGTGGCTCAGTCAGTTAAGCATCCGACTTCAGTTCAGGTCATGACGTCACAGTTCATGGGTTCGAGCCCCACATCGGGCTCTGTGCTGACAGCTGGGAGCCTGGAGCCTGCTTCCGATTCTGTGTCTCCCTCTCTCTCTCTCTCTGCCCCCTCCTCTGCTTGTGTGTGCACTCTCTCTCTCTCTCTCTCAAAAACTAAACAAACATTTAAAAATAAAAAAAAATAAAATAAAATACAGGTGCCTGGGTGGCTTAGGCAGTTAAGCATCTGACTCTTGACTTCAGCTCAGGTCATGATCTCATGGTTTGTGAGATCGAGCCCCGTGTCTCACTCAGCACTGACAGCATGGAGCCTGCTTAGGATTCTCTCTCTCTCCCTCTCTCTCTGCCCCTCCCCTGCTCACACACACTCCCCACCCCCCCAAAAATAAATAAACTCAAAAAAAAGAGTCTGTTAAAAAAGTGATAAAATAAGACAGAAAATACCAGAACCTACGGAGGAGTCAGGTTAAGTATTGTTTCATGAAACTTCAGTTTATTATTTTTTTTTTAACGTTTATTTATTTTTGAAGGAGAGAGACAGAGTGTGAGCAGGGGAGGGGCAGAGAGAGAGGGAGACACAGAATCGGAAGCAGGCTCCAGGCTCTGAGCTGTCAGCACAGAGCCCGATGTGGGGCTCGAACTCACAAACCGTGATATCATGACCTGAGCTGAAGTCAGACGCTTAACCAAGTCACCTAGGCGCCCCATGAAACTTTAAATTGCACAGACACGCATGTGCCCACACAAGTGTGCCTACGCACCTGTGGTAAGAATTGTCTATGTGTGTGCTAGGTCGTGATGCAAAATATATTTATTGCTACGGGTTCCAGTCAAAAACGTCTGAGAGTGGCCATTCCTAAGATTCCAGAGTGCATAAGCAGGGGCCTGCCGGGGTGCAGGCAGAGTTGTGCTGGCTGCAGGCTGTCCCGGGGAACTTTGAGAGGTGCCAGAATATTTCTAGGGGTCCCTGGTCGTCCCTGAAGCTGTTTTAAAACTGTGTGGTCTGCAGGCTGGAGAGTAAGAGGAGCTGAGCACTGAGGAAGCTGCTAGGCCGTGTCAAAGGCCTGGAGCAGACATGGCTTGAGCAAGGTCATTGGCCAAGGTGGACTTGGAGGGCTGCTGGCTCTCAGCCCCTCTCCGGCTCTCCTGCCCCCTGCCTCAGTTGGCGTCTGGGAGCCTCCTCCAAAGCTGCCTTCTCCCCCTGAGGACTTTGGCCCCGTGATGTCACAGGCTGGTTGCCATGGAGACGTCAGGTAATGGAGCAGCCCAGGGTGAAGTCACAGGCTGCTCTTCGCCCAGCTGGGACCGGCAGCCTCGTCACCACCAGCAACTGGAAAAACACAGTGTTTCATGTGGGGTGGGGGCTGGGGACAGCCTGGGGGGACCCCTGGCCACTGCTCCTGTGGGCGTCTCCTTCTCCGAGGCAGTGGTGGGGCCCTCCTTCCCCTCCGGGTCCACACCCTACTCCTTTGACCTCAAGGCCTGAGGCCCCTTTGGAGACCTGCCCCCTCCCCCACCTCCCCTGGCCACAGCAGCGACAAGCCTCTGGTTGCCCTAGCAACTTGGAAGGGGCCATCTTGATCCTGCAAGGAGAGGGGTGTCATCCAGACGTGTCCTCTGTCCCTGTGCCTTCAGCCAGCGCTCTCTCCTGCCTACCAAGGATGCTTCCTGCCTTCTCACACCAGCTCCTCAATCTTCTGCAGACAGTTCCTCCTGATGTCTAACCTAAGCCCCTCTTGCTGCAAAGCTCCCACCCTGGTTGTCTCTACTTGCTCCTTGGGTGCGTCTGCAGCTCAGCTCCCTCTCACACGTGCCTCGGAACCATCTAGCCCCTTTAGCTGTTCTTTGGTGCTCTCGTCCCAGCCCATTAGTCATTGTGGCTGCCATCTGCCCCTGGAGTGTCTCCCAGGGCTCTGCACCCCAGGAGGGCAGGGAGGGCCCAAGGTAACCCCGTTCTTTCCCAGCAGCCCAGAGAGGGTAAACTTCCTCTTGAAAGCACACAGGAGGGGCACCTGGGTGGGTCAGTCTGTTAAGGGCCCAACTCGGTTTCGGCTCAGGTCATGATCTCACGATTCGTGGGTTCGAGCCCCGCATCGGGCTCTGCACTGACAGCATGGAGCCTGCTTGGGATTCTGTCTCCCTCTCTGTCTGCCCCAGCCCCACTTGCTCTCTCTCTCAAAATAAATAAAAATAAACTTTAAAAGCAAGCAAGCAAGCACACAGTAATTGATATGCAGCCGGGGTGCAAAGGTCCTCACCGTGCCCCCCCCCCCACCCACCCACCCATAGCCGCCAAGCTTGGGCTCTAAGCTCCTCAGGACCCCTGTGGCTGAGCGCACAGTGCAGTCCTCCAGCCAGGGGCTCCCCGGGTGCGTGCTGCTGGCCGGCTGAGGTCCAGGC
The DNA here is from genome assembly GCF_024362965.1 of Panthera pardus. Classification (NCBI taxonomy): domain Eukaryota; kingdom Metazoa; phylum Chordata; class Mammalia; order Carnivora; family Felidae; genus Panthera; species Panthera pardus. The sequence goes on along the minus strand of NW_026526666.1, from coordinate 94,985,565 downwards.
CCTGTCCTAGTCTCTGAGGAGAACACTTTTACAGTCCCTGCCCCGGGTCCAATCCCAGATGCGTCACAGCCCCTGTGAGCTGTGGGCTCTCACCTGTGAGCTGAGAGTCCCCACATCCTCAGGGAAGGGTTGCCGAGGATGAGGCACCCATCACATCAAACACTCCGGAAACGGTGGCTGCTCTGTCCCTCTCCCCTCTCAGACCTGAGATCCTCTTTCCGGAGCGGGTGGACAGATCGCGGTCACCACCGGTGACCTCTGCTCCTGCCCCTAGGGCTGGAGCTTACCGTGGGGACTGTGCAGAGGGAGGCCACCGGGAGTGAGCCCTTGGCCTCTCTGCCTGGTGAGTCACTGCCATGACAGCAGGCTGTCGCTCTGAGCTTGGCAGAGGCCTGGCCTCGAGTGGACAAAGTGCCCTTCTGCTCCCCAGGACATTTGTTTATAGGTCACCAGGACCACAGCGGTAACTTCATCAGTGAGTTGATGCAGAGCAAGGGGGTCCGTTTCCATTCCCCAACCAAGGATGGGAGGGAGACAACGGGCCCTTCTCTAGGACCTCCCACACACCTCAACTCCTTTCCATTTCCTCAGCCATCCTGTGGCTCAGTCTCTTTGATGAGCTATCCTAGAGCTCATTTTGTGCTAGCCTCACCTCCTCCAGGCAGCCTGCCTAGATTGGCCTCGGCTGTATTAGCCCTAATGAGCAAAGTCTGGCCTGCAGTAATTTGCTGCCATTATTTATTGAACACCTACTATTTTTCAGGGCCTAGGCCTTGACTGTCCTAGGCCTTTTCATCCATTATCTCTTGTTTAACCCTCACTAAAATCCTGCAAAGTAGATACTATTATGTCCACTTTACAGACAGGGAAACTGAGGCTCAGAGAAGTTAAATCACTTCTGCAAAGTCACCAGCTAATAAGAACAGAGATGGGGGTTCAAACCTAGATCAGTCTGAAATTCCAGAGACTGTGCTCAAACCACTAACCAGTGGTGATCTCCTCAAGCAGTTTTTCTGCATGTGTGTGTGTGTATGTGTGTGTGTCCATGCCCTGCCTCCCCACTTAGACTACTCCACGGGCAAGGTTGTGTTTCTTTCCTCAGACAGTGAGCTCCTAACAAGGCCCGATCTACTCCTTCCTCAGTCTCCCCCAGTGCCCATGTCGGACTGCTCACTGGCTCTGCAAGGGCCAGGGTGAGAAAGAGCTGAGGGGCTGGGACGGGGGCGTGGTCAGTGGGCCCTGGGCGCCGTGGGTGGCTCTGGCCGGCCCCTTCAGAGCTGGAGCCTTCTCCCAGGCATAATAGATGTCTGACCTTCCAGAAGAAAGGCTTCAGTCTCCAATTTCTGCCCTCACCCCAGGGCCCAGGGCACTGAGAGCCCCAGGGTGAGGCCAGGAGGCTGATGGGCTGGTTGGAGGACACGGCTGGGGCAGGAGGGGCAGGCGGAGGGGCGCCAGGGGCATGGGGCGGCCCTGAGAGAACCTGCAGCCGGGAGAGAGGGAGGCAGATATTAACCCCTCTGCTCCATACACTTTGTCACCAGTGGTGGCAGCAAAGCCCCAACCACGTGAGTTATTCGAGAGTTGTGTTTTTTTTAAGCACTGGCCATGCACTGGGTACCTCTCTCACGTAGGGCACATCAGAAAGCAAAGGGCAAGGGGTCCCTCCTCAGGTGCTCAGCTACCACGGACCTGGATTCAAATCCTGCCTCTCAGTGTCCTGGCTGTGTGACCTCAGGTAAGACTTCCTGTCTCTGAGCCCCGTGTCTCCCCTCCCGGGGTTGAATGAGGACAAACTAGGTCAGAGGAGTAAAGGCTCAGCCGGGGTGAGGCTAAGCCCTTGATAAATGGTAGCTTAGTAGATGATGAATACAAAGTAGCTCCTGGAAATAGCATTTGTTGCCTTACTCTGGTCCCCATGACTTTCCCCAAGTCCTCAGTACCTCAAATGCCTGCCACAGGGCAGTCATGAGGGCAGGACGGGGCTGGAAGCCTCCGAGGCCTCCCCTTTCCCAGACAAGAGGGTCTCTTTGTTATCTCGGTGATAACAAAACATTTCAAATGAAACAAACAGTAACACTTATGAGTGCTTGCTTCCTGCCAGGCACTGGGTCTGAGTGCTCTACAGGAATTAAGTCATTTGATCCCCGCCCAGCAACCCTAGGACATCAATACTGGTATTAGTCCCATTTTAGAGATGAGAGCACTGAGACACACATCCAAGGTGAAGTAACTTGCTGAGGTCACAGAGCTAGTGAATGGTGTGGATGGGAACCTAGGCTGGCCAGCTCCACAGTCTGCAGTCCTGACCTCTCAGGCCTGGCACAGAGAAGGGACGTGCTGCCCCATGCTGCTATGGGGAGGCTCTGCCAGGTGTGGCCTGTACCCGGGGCTCGGGTTTGGCTAGGGCGGCCCCACCTGGGTGCAGGCTCTGGGCTGAGCATGGGCATAGCACGAGGCTCGCGATCCCTGGCCTGGCTTCAGGGCTACGCAGCAGGCACAGCGAAGTGCTTGGAGACAGTGGTTGTTATTGGCGCTGGGTGCAGGTGTAGAGAACAACACTCGGAAGCTCATGGAAGCCTGTAGCTGGAGAGGAGCAGGCCAGGCCCCCCCGGGCTACGGGTTGGGGGTGTGGTGCAGGGGGCAAAGGGCACAGGGTCAGCTATTTTCAGGTCACGCAACTCCCCCTCTGAGCAGTTTCCCCATTTGCAAAATGGGTTCTGCGATAGTACCCACCCCAAATTAGCTACTTGTGCCTAAAATGCTCCAACCAATACCTGGTAAGCTGTAATGACAATTAGAGGCTGGGTGGCCTCCACTTAGTGCTTCGGTCCCTGGGACCACAGTTGTCCTCTGCTCAAGTGGTCTCGGACCTTCATCCAACTGGCCCCATGCATGTTGGGGCTGTAAGCCCCAGGAAGCAGACAAGGTTAGAACACACAGCTAGATCTGGCGGGGGCACTGGGGAGCCCAAGCCGCAGAAGGAAGGGTGCCTGTGTGACCTCAGACAGGCACGGCAGAGGATGCCAGCCCCTGGTTGGGGGGGTCAGAGGACCTTGGCAGGAATCTCTTCCTCTCTGGCCCCTGTGCTGTGTTCAGTGGGTCTGCAGCCTTCCAGCTCACAGACAGGTCCACTCGGGTCCCTGGCGCGGGATGGCCAAGTGATGTGCAAAGGACACAGTCACCAAGGAAACACTAGATCCCAGCTGCCCCACACCCAGAGCCTTCCCAGAGCCTTCTGGTTTCTGGAAACGCACTGAGAGGCTATCAGTCCTCAAGGATCTTAAATACTCTCCCGGAACCCTTGAAGCTACCTTCCCCTCTGGCCAGCTTTAGGCCTCACAAGGGCAGACGCTGTACCGGACCCATCTCCGCTAGATGCCCACCCAGCACGCACAGTAGGTGTCGCGCTGACATCAGCGTAATGAATGAATAAGTTTGTGAACCTCGCACAACCTCAGTCCCACCCACGATCCCAGCCCTGACACCCTCCTGAGACACCCCAAGCTACTAACCTGAACGTCCCACTTGGACTGATGAGCTCCTTAGAGGCTGGAGGATGGGGGAGGGGTGCTGCGCTCCTTCCTCAGCACCCCCCCCCCCCAGGACAAGACCCCCTCCAGGGCCTGTGCGGCCCCTCCCCAGTGCATGTTCATCCCTCAACCCCTGAAAGTAAGCTATTGGCTGTGTGGTTGGGGTCAGTGGGTTTGGCCTCAGTCTGCAGAGCTGGGGCCAAGGCCTCAGTCACTTCCACCCCCCTAAGCCCCCCTCCCCCATCTCCAGCCCCCCTGCTCTGTGCAGGACTCCACCGCCACCCCCTCCGGGCAGTTCACTCCCCACTCCTGGGGTACCACCTTGGGAAGTGCAGGAGAGCAGAGGGGGCCAGGGCAGGGCCGAAAGCTCAGAGGCAGAAAGAAAGGCCCAGGGGTTCCTGGGAACATCAGCTGTCTCTGTCCCTTCCAGTCCCCTGACCACGAATGGGGGTGGGGACGAGGCGTAGGGATGAGGGTGGGGGGAGGGATACCTTCTTCATAACCTGTGCATGTCCGTTAACCCATTGCTGTCCGTGGGGTTCCGGGACCCTGAAGACAGGGGCCTGGGGTGAGGGGACAGAAGTGCCCGCGTCGGGCAAGTAAGGCCTGTGCCTTGGGGGAGTGTGGGAAGGAGAGTCGGCCTGCTCCCCTGGTGTCCCCACCGCCTCTCCAGAGAAGCCAGGAGCAACCAGGAGCCTCCCTCCCCTCAGAGCACACGGCAGGGGGTGTGTGGCTGCCGGCTGGGAAGCGACCCCGCTCCGAGCCACCTGCCTGGGTGTGGTTCCAAGCCGGGCTGGGGATGCGGTGACCTCCCCGTGCTCTCCCCGCGCTGCCCCCCTCCCCCGTCCTCCCGGGGCACCGCGTCCCCTGGGGCTCGGTGGGGTGGCGTGGGGTGGTACCGGTCGCGAAGGCCGGGTCGCCCCCCAGCCCCCGCTCCCACCCCCCAGGTTCCCGGGAGCCGGCGAGCGGACGTGCGAGCGTCCTCGGCTTGGGGCCCCGGGCCCCCGACCCCCCACCCGGGCCGGCAGCCCCCTCACCTCGCGACACGCAGGAGCCCATCACGGGGCCGCGGGGCCGGGCCGCTGCGCCTCGGGTGCGTCGGGCCGCCGGGCGCTCATCTCTCCGCGGGCCCGGGGCTCACGCGCGGCGCCGGCGCAGCGGGCGGGAAGGGGCTGGGGCTCCGCTCGGCTCCCCGTCGCTCCCGCCGGGTCGTGCCCGCCGCCGCCTCCCGCGCCGCGCCCGCTCCTGCCAGCCGCGGGCAGCACGGCGGGCGGGGGGACCCGGGGGACCGCGCGCCCCGAGCCCGCGAGCGCAGAGCCGCGCGCAGGGCGCCCCGCCCCTTCCCCAGCGCCCGGCGCCGCCCGCCGCGCGCACCTGTGGCCGCAGCCCCGGCTGGGGGGCGGGGTCGGCGGGACGGGGGCGGGGCGGGGCGGGGCGGGGCGTGGCGGCGGGGGTGCGGGGTGACCCGGGCTGGAGGGAGGGAGGGAGCCACGGCGAGCGGCGGGGAGCCGGGGAGAGGGGATGGAACCTCTGACCCTCACCCGTCGCCACCTGGTGACCGGGGCTGAAGGTCAGGGAAGGGGACCGGCAGCGGGGACGCGGAGATTCCAGGATTTGGGGCACAAAGCACGCAACCTTAACTTAATCGGGACCAGACGCCTGGCGCAGCGCAGTAACACCAGTTCCACTCCGCCCATTGAACAGGGGAAGAAACTGAGGCTCACCGAAGGCTTGCCTGAGGTCCCTTAGGCTGGGAGGCGACTTTGAGGGTCAGCTCCTCCTCCGGGCCCACTGGCGGCACAGAGGCTGGGCGGGGCTTCTTCTCAGCCCTGGGTCCCTTCTCATGGGGCAACCGCGGCTCACTCACGCGCACACGCTCACGCGTGTCCCACGCGTCCGTACCCCCTCATAGACACGAGCTCGCATGCACTAGCACACACATGCAGCCATCCGCGTTTGCACACGTCTTACACACTCACACACCCAGCTCCTGAGCGAACCTTCCCTTGCACCAGCACTGCAGTGTCTGAAGCGCTGACTTGCACTCGTATCTCACCCCATCTTTACGCCTACACCTACCTGGGCACCTTTTTCAGGTGAGGAAGCCAGCTTCGCTGGCTCCCTTCCAACACCTGGCGATGGCCGTGCAGGGTTGTGGGGCGTGAATAAGGTTTGAGGCATGAGCGTGGGCTGGAGCTGGAGGCCTCTGGCAGGGCAGGGTCTGGGCCTGGCGGGACTGCCAGGGGGGTGGGGGAGGGCGCTGACCTTTTTGTCTCCCCCCCGCCCCCCCAGCCCCAGGCCAGGCGCCCTGTCTGAAGTAGGGTGTGGATGGAGAGTGGCTCTAACCATGGGCGTCAGCAGACCCGGTGTGAATGCTGGCTCAGTTCACACGAAGTTGTGTGACCTGGGGCAAGCTGCCTCACCTCCCTGAGCCTCAGTTTTCTTATCTGTTAAGTGGGGGGTAAAAAAAAAAAAAATCTCACCTCACAGGATTGCTGTAAGGATGAATGAGAAATATAGGCAGAATGACCGGCACATAGTAGGTACTCAGGGCTAAAAATGAGTAACAGTGACGGTGAACACAGGTGTGATGCGTTCTTGCCTCACCAAGTTTCTCTACGCCCACGGGAAGCCTGAGGAATCTTCATTCAATGAATGTGCGTGAAGTGCCTACTATGTGCTGGTGTGAACAAGAGAGATGTGCCAGCCTTAGAGTCAGTGCTATGTTCAGCCACGTGTGCTCAGAGCCCCCCCATGTGCCGCCCCTGTCAGAGCAGCCCCCGCCCCCCAACTCTGGCCTGAGGGAGGATAGCTCTGAAGGGACAGTCTGTCCAGGTCACCCCGGGTGCCTCCGGGCTGTGCACAGTGCCAGGTGTGGGCCTGCCCCGGTGCGGAAAAGGAAAGAAGAGAGGAACCCTTCCTGTGTGGCCTGGGGCTGGGGGGCAAGGTGTCCTTTCTCTTCTTCTTGTCGTGGGGTGACTGGGCTTGGCTTGGAGGGATGGCTCTGACTCACCATGACGCAGGACGCTGGTCACAGCTCCTGATGTTCCCAGCCGGCAGCCTAGCAGCTCTGGGGGCGGGAGGGACGGGGGGGGGGACCCCAGCCGAGAACGGGGCAGTTCGCAGGGGAGAGGACGCCTGGGGAGCCCACTGTGCCCCTTCAGCCTAAGACAGGGACAGGTGGATGAGGCTGGGCAGTGGCCCCACGCAGAGTCCCCCGCTCACCGTCTCAGAGATATGGCCAGGGTGCGGTGGGGTGGCCCTGGCTATCCCAGCCTCTGGCATTCATGCTGCTCAGCTCCACACTGACTCAATCCTGTCCGTGTGCAGACTGGTGCTCAGAGAGGGGCACGGGCTTGCCCAAGGTCACACAGCAAACTGATAGAGAGTCGAACCGGGGTCGCCTGCCTGTCGGCCCAGCTTGGCACTCACTGCAAACAGGGCCTCGCAGGGGTGGGCCGCTCCCCCTTGTGCGCCCACATTCACCTTCCTAGTCCTTGGGATTTTGCTGAAGCTGACGATTCCCAGATTCCCAGACAGCTCTAAGATGTGTGGTTGTCCTTCCCCGGGGGCAAGCTGTCCTTTCCCAGAGCAGCCTACAGTCCATCTGCCCTGTGACCTTCTGTTACCCTCCCCCCAGTCCCCTCCTTGCTTCACCATCTGTGGGAGAGCAGGGAGAGAAAGAGGCCCTCATGAGTGAGGGGACCAGGGGAGAGAGTGCCCAGGCGGTGCCCTGAATCCCATTCTCCCATCCGGACTTTGGGGATCCATCCAGAGCCCCTGCTTCTATGGCCTGCCGCTGCTGTTCTTAGCAACAGACATTCACTAGCCAGCGCTGAGTGCCTGGCCCTGGGCTGGGCGCTGGAGCGTGGAGAGCAGAGGCTGCAGGGGCTGACCAGAGAAAGATCAATCAACCGGAGGCTTACAGCGATGAATCACACTCAGTCTAAGCCCAGGTGCTTCTGGGATCGGGGGTGGCATGGCCGGGGGGGGGGGGGGGGGCGGGGGGGAGCCATGTGCATAAAGAGCTTGGGTCAGTGTGGACAATGGTGTATCCCCATGCCAGTCGAGTGTTGTAAGAGCAGAACTGCTTCTGCCAAGGATCGTGGGGCTGCCTTCAAGGTGGTGGTGACCCTGCCGTGGGAATTTGAAGGTTGAGCGGGACCTCGGCAGGCAAAGATAGGGGAGTGCTCTGTGTGCACAAAGGTATCGAGGCAGGGATACTGTGGGGCGTACAGGGGACTGGCTTTTCTGATGTCTCGGGGGGGGGGGGCAGTGGGAGCGGACAAGACTTCCGGGTTGCCCATCTCCAGGCCTCGCACATCTCAGTACTGGTTTCTCAGGAAAGCAGTTGGAAGCCCAGCAGATCTGCGTTTGACGGGTATGCCCAGAACAGTGCCTAGTGGGTGCTTGGTAAGTATTCGTTAACTGAATGACAGAAAGTGAGACTTGTCCAAGGTCACACATCTAGAAACTGATTAGGGCCAGGACTGACTCAAGCAACCTTTCCTTCATCCAGCTGATGTTTACTGAGCACCTAGTATGTGCCCAGCCCTGCGTAGCACTGATTAAGCATAAATGAGACAGATGAGGTTCCTCTTCACTGGGGGAGGGAGAAGAGCTGGAGGGAGGGAGGCATTAATCCGGTAATGACCCAGGTAAGTGGAGAATCACAACCCTGAGAAGTGCTAGGAAAGAGCTGTTGACAGCGTGGAAGAGAGGGGCCTTATCCGGCTTTAGGCGCCTCAGGAGGCATCTGGGGGAAGAGATGGTGACCGAGTCCACAGCCGAAGGGGGAGTGGGACTCGGCCTGGCCGCCTGAGTGGTGTGGGCAACAGTCTGAAGGGTCGGGAGGTGGGAGGAGGGACAGACTCCCAGGAGGACGAGAGGGCTGTGGTGGTGGCTGGGGCACAGAGCGGGAGGAGCGGGTTAAAGGAGCCGGTTTCCACAGGGTTTCACATGGAAATCTGCCCTTTATGCAAAGGGCAACAGGAAGCCCCATCCTGTTTCCTCCTCTGCACACCGAGCTTCCTTCCAGTCTCCCAGTCTCAGGTGCTGTTGAGACCTGGACCAGCCTCCCCAGTCCTGTTTCGCTGGAGGCCCAGCCCTGCCTGGGGCCTTTCCGGGAAGCCTGAGAAAGAAAGCAGCTCTCAGCTCCAGCCTCAGGCCTGGGGGCTTCTAGCTGGAGTGAGGTGACAGGTCCGAGCCCTCCCCCTGTAACCCTCTAGGCAACAAGCTGAACTGGATGAGATAGGGAGGGAGAGAGAGAGAGAGGACAGTGAGCCCCCCATCTGATTGGGGAGGCAAAGTCCTCAGGGAGCTCTAAGTCTGACGGAGGAGACACGGCCACTGTGCCAGGCACTAGGGACACTGGAGACGCTCCCAGCCTGGTGAGGAAACAGGTGCGCTAAATTTATCTCTAACGTGCCCGTCCCGGGCCTGGTCCGCAGTGGCTGCTTCATGACAGGATCCCTTTCTCAGGGTTCAGAAGTTGAGGTTCTGACTCCCTGGGCATTGGATCTCTGCAGGCAGGGAGGAGGCTCCCCTGCTCCGACCAAGAGAGACAGGCGAGACACCGGAGCTGGCTTTCCTGGGTTGTGAGTGTCATGCAGGAGGTGGCCACCAGGGGGCAGCCCAAGACAGCATCTTTATTGCCTTCATCATCTTCCCTTGGCCAACTGACCCAGAAAGTACCATGCTGGCGACTCAGACCCAGCCACAGTTCAAGGCTGTGCATCGTGCGACCTGCACGAGGGTGCCCAGCTGAGGGGGAGGGCACTAGAACCCTTCCCATCCTCTGGTCAGAAAGCCCTGAGCTCTGGCACGGGCTGTGCCCGCCTCCATACGGGGTGCCTTTTTCTTAACACAAAGGTGTCGCCTATTTGTTAAGGAGCGCTGTCTCCACCCAGATCTGCACAAAGTCTCCTATAGGCTAGCAATGCTCCTGAGCTCGGACCTCACCTGGTCCTGACCCCCACTGTGCAGAGTGGCGACTGAGACCCAGGAAAGATGGAACCGAGGCTGGTTAGGAGCAGAGCCAGGACTGGAACCCCATAGCCAGTGGGACTCCAGCCTCCACCCGGAGGGTTCAGATGCTGGGTGCTACCTCTGGAGACCAGGCTGAGCTCAGACTATGTGCATTCCCAGCACAGGCTTGGGACTGAGGGCTTCTAGCTGGAGTGGGGTGACAGGTCAGAGTCACCCCCCACCCTCCACCCCACTTCCCCCTAGGCAACAAGCTGGACTAGGTGGGATGAGGAGAGAGAAAGGCAAGCCTCCAGTCTGACGGAGGAGACACGGCCACTGTGCTGGGCGTGGGGGAGACTGGGGCAAGACCAAACCCTGCCCTGGAGAAGCTTCCGGTCTGTGAGCAAGCAGGTGGTGTGTGTCCTTAGCACTTGGACAGACATCCCCCAGTTGTTCCACGGACAGGCTTTCTCGTGCTCATCACATCCTCCATGGGGGAGAGTCCCGCTGACCCAAGTGGGGCCACTGGTGAGGACTTGAGGGCAGTTTCGGGTGCTTGGGTTAATAACGGTGACAACATAATCATGTGCCAGCTGCTGTGCCGAGACCCTTTCTGGTCCCGTCCTGTTAATCCTCCCAGTAACCCTAGGGGTGGGTCCGAGTCCTGGCCACACTGCAGCAGCCCTTAGACCCCTCACTTTCCCCTCTACCTTGACCTCTGGGGGGATTCTGAGCCTGGTAACTCCTGGGGACGGACAGCATCCCCTCCAACCCTGCTTCGTGATGTTTGCACAAGCTCTGCTCCCCCCTTGATCAGTCCACATCACACGTGTCCCTCGGTGTCACCACATAGGTCTTCCTGTTTCTCTCCCTCATTCATCCAATATTTATCAAACCTGTGCCTGCCCTGTGTTGTCTGCCCAAACAATGGGATACACTTGGGAGGAATCAGGCAAGTCTCAGCTGTCTTGGGGATTAGAGAAGTTGTCGGCACACTATAATCCTTGGGCCAAATCCAGCCCTTGGCCTGTTTTTGTAAATAAAGTTTTATTGAAACATACCCACGCTCACTTGTTTACCTACTGTCTATGGCTGCTTCACCTTACAACAGCCTGAAATGGGGGGCGCCTGGGTGGCTCAGTCGGTTGAGCATCCAACTTCGGTTCAGGTCATTATCTTGCGGTTCGTGAGTTCGAGCCCCACATTGGGCTCTGTGCTGACGGCTCAGAGCCTGGAGACTGCTTTAGATTCTGTCTCTCTCTGTCTCTGTCTCTCTCTCTCTTTCTGCCCCTCCCCCACTCATACTGTCTCTCTCTCCTTCAAAAATAAATAAACATTTAAAAAAATTAAAAAAAAAAACAAACCAACAACAGCCTGAAATGGTATGGCCCTCAAAGCAAGAACGATTTCCTATCTGGCCCTTTGCAGAAAAAGCTTGCCAATGTCTGACTTAAGAGTCTGGCAGCGAAGAGATATTAACAAGTCACTAAGATAAATACAGATATTGACGGATTGTGAGAAGAGCCAGGAGGGGTGTAACAGGGGGGCAGGAATTGAGATGTGGGGTTAGACTGGCCACCACTGCTTTTCACCTTCCACCTCTGATACCCCGACCAGGTCATCCAGGGAAGGACGTGCATGGGCATCATACACAACGTGCCAGCCCACCGGAAGGTCAAGTTTTGGAGAGGAGTGGCCTCCTGGATTGTGTTTATGCCAGACAGGGGTGAGGGTCCTGCTGATGTCTGCGGCTTGGATCACGGCCCTCATTCTCCCATTACCCAGCCTCGCCTGGCCTCACGCCTCACAGCTTCTGTGTTCTCCATCCCCCCCCGGGGGGGGGGGGCGGACAGAACAGAGCAGGAAGTTCTGTTCCTTTTACAAATGGGACAACAGAGACTCCTCATGTTTAATGACGTGGCCACCCCTTGCTGAGCTGCAGAGATCTCGATGTCGCGGGGGAGAGCCCCAGACGGTATTTAGGACACCAGGTTCTTTCCCAGGACTCATGTGAGCAAGTCCGTTCCCCTCTGGGCCTCAGTCTGTTCACCTGTAACCGAGAGGGCTGGAGAAACAAACTTACAAGCTCTTTTCTGGATCTGCCAGCAGCACGCCGGGGCTCGCCCTCTCCAGGCCTCGGTTTGCTTCTGTAAAGTGGGGAGAGAAATGCTGCAGCTGGTCCCAAGCCAGGGAGATCACAGATGGGAAAGTGCTTTGAGCTCAGAGGAAGAAAGGAGCTTTTTAAACCCAGGGGGTTATTAGGGTGATGGGGATCAGTTGCGCGCTGATGTTTGGAAGGCCCCAGGGCAGTGTTTGGTCTGACCAGCAGAGGGCACTGTGGGGGAGGCTCTGGCCAGATTCTGAGCTGGAAAGCCTTTGTTCCTTCTAGAACAGGGACTCAGGCCCTACTGTGTGCCAAGCTTGCCGAGGTGAGTGTGGGGACATGGCCGTGACTGAAGGGGACCTGAGATGCTCCCAGTCTAGGTTTAGCGGGAGACCTGGAACAAACAATTCTTGACACCGAGATGGGAGCTATGGTAGGAGCCAGACAGGCTTGGTGACCCCCTTGCTGGCGGCTCAAGAGAAACTGGGAGGAGTGGTCCAGCCTGAAGCCAGGGTGGGAGGTCTGGGCTGGAAGTCAGAGGGGTGACAAGGGGAAGGGAAGTATGGGAGATTCCTGGGTTTGAACCCTGGCTCTGCCCCCTACAGAAAATTACTTCACCTCTCTGGGCCTCGTGTTCCTCGTGTAACAGCATCTACTCACTGCGCTGTGGTGAGGTTCAACCAGCTGGCTGATACCTCAGGAACACCTCTAAGGCAGGGCCTGACCCACGCAAGTTCCTTAAATGTTGCTGTTGTGACCTAAGGTTGATGCTTTGGATCTTGGCAGCTGAAGCCATGAGGGGCTTGTGTCCACTTTGGGGGAGGGTGATGAGGACAGGGCTGAGGATGGGGCCGCCTGGGGAAGAAGGAGGAGAGGACACACAGCCTGAGAAATTGGGGGGAGGGGTGCAGAGTTGGGGGAGGGTACAGTGAAGCAAGGGAGGGAGTTTGGAGGAGGAAAGAGCAGCCAAGCCCCTGTGCAGCCCCAAATTAAACTCCCTTGCTGAGTCACCTCTCTGGCCCCCTCCTCAGCTGTGTGGCCTTGAGCACACCCCTGGGCCCTGATGAGCCTCAGACCCCTGCTCTGTAAAATGGGGGAATAACTCCTGCATGAAGGGGACTTTAAAGATTTTTCAAGCCCTGGCCTGGCTCTGGGAGGAGCGTAAATGCAGCCCGCACCCCCATCATCTCCTATTGTGCCCCACGAGGGCCCCATGAGGGGCTGCATCAGGCTCTGTCCCCATAGTCACCCAGGCATTCTGCTTAGGAACCAGCCGAAGAGGAAAACCCCTAAAAACGAGCACAACGCCGCTGGTCTCCCTTGCCCAGCCCTGCCCAGCCCGGCCCTGCCCACTCCTGCTTTCCCAGTCCTAGAAGCGGGTGGGGAAGAAATCACGCTTTGGGAAAGGTTGTTTTTTGTTTTTTTTTTTTCCCCCCAGTGGGTGGGGGCAGCAACCAGGTCACGATGTTGCCGACAGAGGGGCTCCCAGGACTCCACAAGGTGTCGGATGTTCCTGCTCCAGCAGGTAGGATAGAGGGCATCAGAATCCACTGGGAAGCTGGTTAAACATGTAGATTCTGGAGCTGCCACCCCCCACCCCCTCAGGCCCTGACTCCCTAGTCGGCTGAGGAGCTGGGGTTGGGGGCGTCTGAGGAGGCCCAGCGGTCGGGCTTTGAGACCTGCCAGGAGGGCCAAAGCCTGTCTGGGGAGGAGTCCCGGGTGGGCTGGGGAGGAGGTGGGCTTCTGGGCTCTTTGTGACAATGGGGGACACTTCCAGCGGGCTTGGGGGCCTCGAAGGTGGCAAGAAGGAAATAAGGGAGTCAGAAGTGCGGGAGAGGAAAAATAGCGACTGGCTCAGTCGGTGGAGCACGTGACTCTTGATCTCGGGGTTGTGAGTTCAAGCCCCATCTGGAGTGTAGAGACTTAAAAATAAAATCTTTAAAAACAAACAAACAAAAAAAGAGGTGTGGGAGAGAAGGTGGGGCAAAGACACGCAGTGATGGCAAGCACATCCAGTTAAAAATAAAAATTCTTGGGGCGCCCGGGTGGCCCAGTGAGTTAAGCATTCGACTTTGGCTCAGGTCATGGGCTCACAGTTCGTGAATTTGAGCCCGTGTGTTTGGCTCTGGGCTGACAGCTCAGAGCCTGGAGTCTGCTTCGGATTCTGTGTCTCCCCCTCTCTCTCCCCCTCCCCTGCTCATTCTCTCTCTCTCTCTCTCTCTCTCTCAAAAATAAATAAACATTAAAAAAATAATAAAAATTTTAGGATTTCCATCTCACTGGGTGACGGTCCTTATGCACACTGTTGCTTTTGGTCCTCGACCAGCCTAGGAAGTGGGGATTATTCGAGGACCATTGTGCTGATGAGGAAACAGGCTCAGAGAGGCAAGGCTAGGATTCCACACCCCATGGGCCAAAGCGGGGGGGGGGGGGGGGGATATGTGTCAGCTGGGACTTTGTCTAGGGCTGGTTCCTTTGGGGACCCTGAGCTTCAGAGTAGAGTCACTGTGATGCCTCCGTGGCCTGGGGACTCAGGCAGGATGAAAGTCATGGCTGCACAGGAGCAAAGTCACACCTTCTGATCCTGGAGGTCTGGGGGAGGGGGTCAGTCATCAAGAGTGTTTGCCAGGCCTCGGACACTGAAGTCGGGGCTGGGGGGGGGGGGGCGGACTGGGAGACAGGGCGTCAGTGACAGTAGCCACTTGTTCCCACTAGGGGAACCACAGGGTCTTGCTGCAGGTACCCAGGCCCTGCTGTCTCCCTGATTCTCGCTTGGAAACCCATACGGTACCCTAACCCATGATGGAGTCAGGCAGGGAGGCTAGGGCTGCTCATCTGTGTGTCCTGAGGAAGTGCCATCATGGGACTGTGGCCACTTCCCCTTTGCCCACCACTCAGAGGATCTCGTTCAGAGTCAGGCCCTGGAATGGAGAGCCCGGTCCAAACTTGGAGATGAAGAAGAGATTATCGAGGCTGGTGGTGGTACTGTGCCAGAGGTGGGGACAGGTGGGGAGGCGGGAGCCAAACTCTGTAGGACCTCAGGCTCCCAGCCTCCGAAACCCTCTGGTGGGCGGCTTGTTGGGTAATTCTTGGTCCCCAACTGGCTAGCTCCTTCCCAGGCCAGCCTGCAGGCCATTTCCACCCCTCAGCCCTCTCCCCGCTGTCTCTTCTCCTCCTCCCATTGTCAGCCCCCTCCCCATATCTCCCTAAGCCTCCCCCCACTGTCAGCCAGGGAGCAGGCCTGGAGCACTTGGTGCAGGTGATGCTTTCGACCTTCTAACACTTCCTCTCCTTTCTCCAAGGGTGCCTGCTGGGGAGGAGGAGGAGGAGGAAGGAGACACAGGGGTTGGGGGGGTTGGTGCGGGGGGGCAGAGATGGGGAGAGCAGATCTCCAAGCAGGAGAGGGGAAGCAACTCTGGGAGGTTGGACAGAAAAGGGACATTCCACTGTGGACAAGTGAATTAACCCGGCCCTGACCCGGCCGGGCTTACAGGTGGCCGCGAGGATGCGGGGGTGCTGCACCTGGCTTGTACTTAGTGCCCAAGGAAAGTTCGCTGTTATCAGCATTGGAGATGATGGCCTCTCGTGACCTTGTCTCACCCCCTCACTTCTCACCAGGAACACCACGACTCAGAGAGGGTGTGGGTTCTGTCCCGGGTCACACAGCACTCAGAGCCAGCTGGGCTGGCGCCTCCCCAGGGTGGGTCCCTCAGGGGCGGGTTCCATTGTGCTCTCCCCAGCAGGAAACCGCTGTGCTCAGCAGCCTGGGCAGCGGGAGAGGAGGAACAAGTTTGGCTACGTGACTGGCAGGCCCCGGGGGCTGAGCCAGGCCCAGCACCAAGAAAACAACCTGCTGGGGGCCGCCTGGGCAGGGCCAGAGGTGGGGGGGCACTAGGATGGAGACCGCCCTGCCTGGGGAGGGAGGCTGTCCTGGGACGAGGCCTGTGCCCCAAACCCACCAGCAGGGAGGCAGCAGGATGCTGACCAGAGGCTGCCCAGGCGGGGAGCAGGCATGTGGGCAGCAGGTCCAAGGGGTACACAGAGCACGTGGGGGTGATCTGCACAGGCTGATTTGCACCCAGCTTACAGGAAACTGGGTGGCCATGCCGGAGGGGAGGAGGGCTCAGCCCTGGCCATGGGCCGCTGACTCCCAAGGGGCCCATGCCCACGGAAGCAAAGGTCCAGGAGAGAGGAGCTCCCCTCTGCCAGAAAGCCTGGCTGTAGGACTTGGAAAAGGCAGAGTCCTTCTCTGGGCCTCAGTTCCCCCAGGGGACTCATGGAACCATTGTCTCCCTCGATGCTAGAAGAGGCTCACGGCTGGCTGACTCAGGGCCCGAAGCCAGTGGTGAGGAGAAGGCCCCACGGGCCCAGGTGGCCCCTGGCATGGCCGGTCACCACGGGGAGAGCACTGAACGCCAGACCCAGCAGTCAGGATTTGTCCGGAAGCAGAGTGGGGCCGCTGAAGGATTCAGCACAGGGGAGGGGAGTGATCAGCTAAGGCTGCTGGGAGGGACCAGACTGGAGGCCAGGAGGACAGAGAGGAGGCCCCAGCTTGGGCAGCAGCAGGGGCCTGGAAAGGGAGTGGGGAGCCAGGTTTAATGCAGGTCAAGTGGATGAAATTAGGAGTACAGGCACAAGTGGGCCGCCTGGGGTCATTCCCAGCTCCTCCTTCCAGCCTGACGAGCTACCGACATATCCACGGTGTGTTAAACTCCTTGTATCTTCTTTGAACATAAAACAAAGCAAGCTTGGAACTGGCAAGGAAGCAGGTGTCACAGGGTGACCCTGGGAGCTGGGGGTGGCAGGTGGTGGGCGGAACCTCAAGCCAGAGGGGGGAGACCTGGGTCCTGGATGCCAATCAGTGTCATTAGAGCTGCTTCCGCAGCCCTGACCATTGCTTAAGGGAAGGGAACTGGAAGAGAAGACCCTGCCTAGAAGAGAAGTCCCCTGTGTCTGGGATGAGCCGTGACCTTAAACTTGGCCACAGTCCGTGACTGCCTCACTCCGCTCTCTGAGAGAGGGGGTCCCTGCCCATGGCAGATCCATCCCAGCTTATCACCAGTCTCCTCGGACTCTCATCTGTAAAATGGGACTATACTGGTGCTTGCCTCAGAGGGCTGATGGGAGGGAAAAATTAAACCATGTGCAGGGAGGTGTGGCATGTACAAAGCACCTCACACATCTGGCTGCTGGTGTAGCAGGCTGTGGTCTCACCTGGGTCCTGAGAGGCAGATACAATCTACCCATCATGCAGAAGAGGAACACTGAGGCTCAGAGGGGTGACGGGGATTTGCCCACGATCACCCTGCAATTCTCACTGTACAGCTCCCAAGCCTGGCTTCTCTGTATGGAGATGGCTGGGGGTGTGTGAGGGGATGGGTGGGGGCGGTAGGCTGGGGGTAGGATCCTCATGCCCTTCACGTGGTATGAAGGAGTGAGGACCCGGCCCTCCCATCCCCGCCCCAGCCCTCTTCTCCACCTCCCCTGGCCTGGCTCCCCTCCCCTGCCAAAGGCAGGCCCTGAGACACATCAGTCCAGCAGCCTCATAAGCATCCCTTTCTGACTCCGCTATCCCTCCTTGGGGCTGCAGAGGCTCTCTTGGCTGTAACCGAATCCTTTCTACCTTAGCAACAGCCTCTTTCTTCCCCCACTGCCTTCTGGGCTGGCAAATGGCAGGCATTCTTACTGACACGCACGGCAGCCCACTGATGTGGAAGAGAAGCCACGAACCCCTTCTCCAGGCATCATCTTTTCTGGCCCAGGGGCGCCCGAAGCTCTACCAGCCTCCCCCTCGAGAGGAGCTACAACCCAGAGGAGTTGCTGCGGACCCAAGAGAGAAATCAGGCAGAGAGGGCAATCAGACATCTGGTTCTAAGCAAGGGTCCAGGATCATTCTCCCCCAGCTTCCTTTCTTGTGCCCAAATCCAGCAGGACCAGAGCATTGAATGCCGACCGGAGCCAGGCAGGAGCCAGGCGGCTTCTCCTGGCACACCTGGCCAGGTGAGAAGGCAGTGAAGCCAAGAGCCAGCTCATCGCTTGGGTGCAAACAGCAGCCAGTGGGGAGTTGGCAGGCATCTCCTCTGCCCTTTCCCCAGCCCCCTCCCCTTGAGCCCCGCCCAGGGGAAAGAGGGTGTCCTAACTTGTTGGAGGAGTTTCCATCCCACACCTGTGCCCATACCGGGTGGGTGTGTGGGGTTGATTGAAGGGGGCCCACAGAGGATCTTTGTCCTCCGGGCTGCCCCCCCACCAACTTCTCTTTCCTGGTGCTGGGAAGGCGCCAGGGTTCTTGGAATGCCGAGGCCCCCACCTCATCCAACCCATCCCAGATGCCTTTGCCACTCATTCCCAGGGCCCACGCCAGCAGAGCAGAGCAAGGGCAGTCTGGGAGCTGGATCGTGCCCTGAAGGAGGGCCCCCTTGGCTCCTGTTCCCACCAGCTGAGAGCTGTGTCCTTTAGGAGAAGGGTGCAGCTCCAAGGCTTCCAGAAGCCGGAAGAAAACAAATCTCCACCGAGCATGGAGACCCTATGCCCTGAAGTTCACAGATATCGTCTGGGAGGTGGATATAGCTGCCTCCACTTTAAAGATGGGTAAAGTAGGGGCCCCTGGGTGGCTCAGTCAGTTAAGCGTCCGACTCCTGGTCTCCGCTAGGGTCATGATCCCAAGGTTCGTGGGTTTGAGCCCCATGTTGGGATCTGCGCTGACAGCACAGAGCCTGCTTGGGATTCTCTCAGTCCTTCTCTCTCTCGGCCCTTCCCCCACTCATGCTCTCTCTCTCTCTCTCTCTCTCTCTCTCTCAAAATAAATAAATACACTTAAGAAAAAGATGGGAAAAGTAAAGGGCACCTGTTGGCTCTGTTCCCGATCTCAGGGATCTAAGTTCAAGCCCCACTTTGGGTATAGAGATTACTTAAACAAATAAAACTTAAAAAAAAAAAAAGTTAAGGATGGGGAAAGTAAGGCTGGTTGCATGAGAGTTTGGGCTCTACCTTATGTGCCCCTGTCTGCCCAATCCCCGGCACACAAGAGCTCAAGGTGTACTTGTGGAGCAGATGAATGGAACTCGCAGCAGGTAAGTGACCTGGTCAAGTTCACACAGCCAGAAAGTCCCTCAAGTGGGGATTAACCCAGGCTAGTCTGAATCCTAAACTTGGGTTGTTTTCAAGACCTTAGGCGCCAACGTGGGGGCATCACCCACGCACACGTGAATGTGTGCCCCATCCTGCTGTCAGATCCTGCTCACGCACATACATGCACCTCCACGCACAGCCCTGGGCCGAGAGCCCCCACCTGCCATACCACTCAGGCCCATGTAATGGGCCCTCCCCCCGACACCGCCAATGGGCACACAAACTTCCTTCTGCGCTGGCCTCTCACACCCTCCTGCCGCCACCCCCTCCTTCACGCCTGGAGAAGGCAGGACGGAGCATGCCTTCTTCCACCCCCACAGCCTTGGCACCCTCGCTGCCTCCCCAGGCCCCAGGAGCCACATTGGCATCGCTGCTCTGGAAAAGGCCAGGCAACTACAGAGCACCCCTGTTGGGAGGGCACCCCCAATAGACCTGCTTGGGGACCAGCTGGAGTCTTGGGCAGGGTGGGCAGGGGACTCGCTCTCCAAAGCAGGCTGTACATGGAATGGGCCCCTCCTGCTTCCCCACTAGTGAAGGCCCCCCAGGCAGGGGTGGCCAGGGAGGCAGGGACCCCGGGAAGTGCAGACGGCTTGTGCCAAACTGTCCTTTAGACTCCACGCAGTTTTTCATCGAACCCGACAGTAACCCTGGGAGATAGGCACTCATTTATCAGGTACCGGTACGATTCCCATTTTCTGGAGGGGTAAACCGAATCCCAGAGAATTAAGTGCACTTGCCCAAGGTCCCCAGTCCCCGGCACGCAACAGGTATTTGCTCAATATTTGTCTAGTGGATGAAGTTGCAAGAGGGGAAGTGACTTGTCCAAGAGCCTGAAAGAAGGTAGGATTTGAACCCGGGTCTGACTCTGGAGCCTCGTGGCTTCCTCTGTAGCTTTGGGACAGATCGACAAGGCGTGGCTGACATTGGCTCCTCACAGGCACCCCATGTGACGTGGCTAGCTCTCCAGGGCCCCATGCTGTTTCCCCTCATGTGGAGAAAGAAAAGCAGCCCCTGACAGCTGAGCCCTCCCTGTCAGGCTATGCTGTGCTCCTGGGAACAAGTGCAGTTTCACGGATCGCCAACATCAGACGAGGCTGCTCAACGACCTTGATGGATCAAGACAAAAGCAAAACCTCCGGGAGCCTGGGTGGCTCAGTTGGTTAAGCTTCTGATTCTTGGTTTCAGCTCAGGTCACCATCTCACCGATCTCACCGTTTGTGAGTTTGAGCCCTGCATCAGGCTCTGTGCTGAGCTCTCAGAGCCTGCTTGGGATTCCCTCTCTCTCTCTCTCTCTCAAAATAAATAAATAAACGTAAAAAAAAAAAAAAAAAAAAAGACAAAGGCAAGACCACTCCGTAATCATGTCTGAACACAGACAAAAGTAACCATGGCCCAAACCACGAAAATGACCAGATGTCCCTCTATCTGGCTAAATGAATGACAGCTGCCTCTTTGCCAAACACAGCTTTCGCTTCAATTCATTCCTCTTCCTTCTAGATTAAAATGATCAAGATACCCAGTCACAGCATTACCCCTGCTCCCTGCGAGCGGCCAATCCAGAGCGAGGATCCACCCCCCTGGAATCCTCCCCAGGAGCACCCACCTCCAGACCCCACCAGCTCCCTCTCACCAGCGCCTTCTGAGGGGTGTGTTCTCCCTCCTCCCGGAGAGCAGGAAGCCCAGCGTTGTTGGGGGCGTGGTTCTGGCGGTCTCTGGCCGGAAAGCATCCGCAGAGTCTTAGAACAACTGAGCAAGATGTGTTTGCTCAGCCCATTTTGTTGATGCCTCTGGAGCCACGGGCCAGGAAAACGTCAGCCTCTGATGAGGCGTGACCCCGGAGGGAGAGGAGCCTGTAAGCTCCCTCTGTCCCCAGGAGGCCGAGGTTCAGGCTCTCGGGGCTGGGGAACGGTGAACTCTTGCAGCACCTGTCGGCCCCATCCACCACAGCCCAGGTGTGGGCCTTGAAACCCCCTTCCACCACCACAACCACCAGAAATGGGCATCAGGCATGCGTGTGGGAGGAGCAGAGGAGGAAGTGAGCGCTGAGCCAGGAGTCAGAAGACCTGGGTTCAGGCCTTGCCTCCGCTTCTCATTAGTCACGTGACCTGAGCCTCAATTTCTACATCTGGATGATAGGGTGCGGTGGGGTGGGGCTCAGTGGATTAAATAATGAGGGGGGAACCCCTCCCCAGCCAGGATCACTCACCCAACTCTGTGTTATAAACTTTTCAGTGGTCAGGACAGAAATCTAGTCTCCCCTCAACTCCTGGCTCCCTTGGGTCAATCAGCCTTCACCTCCCAGGCTTGATGTTGCGGTGACCCGGGGAGCAGGTGAGGGGCTGGGGTCCCATCTGTCCCCCGTCACTAGAATCCTGGCTGTGCAGAGGACAGTATTCGTTGGAACCATTCCTCAAAGCTTGGGGCTCAGGGCTCAGCGCCCCCACACCCTATCCGTCCTCTCTGTCAGGGACCCCGTCCAAGTCAAACAAGATGGTGCCCGAGGCGCCACAGGAAGGGCCCCAGGGCCTGTACAGAGGACGCTCTGGCAGAGGCCGTTGAGGAAGAGAGTCTCTGTGGCTTCGTTCAGCTCCACATCCTGCTTCTCCTGTGACAAGAGGATGTGGCCTCCCTCCATTCGGCCCGGGGCAGGAGGAGAGGAAGGGGGCCAAAGCTGAGGGATTGGAATGAGCCAAGGACTCGGACCTTTCCTGAAAGGAATTGTTCAGCACAGAAGGTCAAGGAAGTTTTGCTTTCCCTCAAGTGTAGCCCCGTCTTTGTCCAGGAAGCCGGATGGGGTGCCAGACCCACCTCCCAGCCTCACCCATTGGCCCCCTCCTCCCTCACGCCCTCTCCTGATTCCCCAGCACCTCTCGGTGAAGACATCTCTTCATCTCTGTGAAGACACGTCTTCATTCTGCCTGGAATGCCCTTCCCTCCCCCCTCATTTGCTGGGTAATTGCTCCACATCCTTCAAGCCTCAGCTTAAATATTATTTCCTCCTGGAAGCCTCCCCTGGTTGGATCTCCTTGCAATGCACTCCACGGCTCCCTCTGCTTCCCCTTCCCAACCTTGATGTCCCTCAGTTGCAACCAGCTATCTATCACCCTCCTCAAGGGTAAGGGACAGCTTCTGTGTTGTTAGGGCAGAATCCCCAGTGCCTGGGATGGGCCTGGCATACTATGGGTGCCACATAAATGTTTGATGATGACTAAATGCAGCAACAGAGACGGAATCGCAGGACCAGGGACCTTGAGTTGCGAGAGCTTCTGATGGCAAAGCTCTGTGCAGGGCCTTGAGATTAAGAGAGCCTGAGATGAATAGAGAGAGGGTGTATTCTGGTCACAGCCTGGGCAAAGGGAAGGAGATGCCAGTGGGAAATTATGGCTTTTGTAGGGGCTTCCGTCTCCGGGAATGGGGGGATAGATATTTTGAACGAAACTTCCACTGAAAACAATTGAAGTCTCCAGAGCCAATTCAAAAAGATCATCTTCTTAAAACCATCAACCAATTAACTAGGTGGCAAAAAAATTCCCTAGTGAGAATCTAGGAGAAGGCAAAAATCCAGGGGGGAAAGCCCAGGGTAGAAGACCACATTTGCCTTGGGGGCATTTACCAATCTGGAAGAAATGGCCTTGAAACTGAGTTGTGGTTTTGGCAGCCTTATGGGAGGCCAGGGAGGAGACAGGACAAAAGGTAAGCCCAGCTTTTTGTCCAAGATGGGGAGCCTGATACCTGGCATCTTCTTTAAACTGAGACATCCTCAGAATAAGGGTGAACCAGGAGAAAACCAAGCCTTGGGGTGCCTGGGTATCTTAGTCGGTTGAGCATCAGACTCTTGGTTTCAGCTCAGGTCATGATCTCACGGTTCGTGGGCTAGAGCCCCACACTGGGCTCTGAGCTGACTGCATGGAGCCTGCTTGGCATTCATTCTCTCTCTCTCTCTCTCTCTCTCTCTCTCTCTCTCTCTCTCTCTCTCTCTCTCCCCGGCTTACTCATGCACATGCATGCACACACACACACTCTCTCTCTCAAAGTAAATAAACTTTAAAAAACAAACAAATAAAAAACATGCCTTGAGTGAGCCCAAGCACCTGGGTGACTCTAATTTTGAACTTGAATTAAAGTGGCCTTGGATTAAAGTGTCTCCGGGTGCTTGGTAGAAGCAAACAAAAACTCACCTGCAAGGAGGTAGCATCATCTTAGGCCTCAGGTTATTTTCACAAATCATTTTCAAACACTGAGCAGAAGATAGTCAAAGATAACCAGACACACAAGGAAATAAGACACGACGAGCAAAAATCAGCACAATCAAAAGATGACAGAGATAAGAAGCATGTAGCATGGGAGAGGTGTTAGCTATAATGGTAATCATATTGCTATATATAAATGTATCAAATCAACATGTCCTACACCTTAAACTTATACAATATTATCTGTCAATTATATTTCAATTAAAGAAGACAATAGAAATAGACCACAATGACTTTAGTTATTGGAATTATAAAGAAATTATGGCCTTAGAATCACAGGTTCAAAGATCCTGATGGACAAGCTCCTCTTAAAATTCATATGGAAATGAAAGGGACCAGGGTGCCTGGCTGACTCAGTCAGTAGAGCCTGTAACTCTTGATCTCAGGGTTATGAGTTTGAGCCCAAGGTGGGGTGTCGAGATTATTTAAAAAGATAAAATCTTGGGCACCTGGGTGGCTCAGTCATTAAGCATCTGACTTTGGCTCAGGTCATTATCGCATGGTTTTTGAGTTCAAGTTCCACATGGAGGGAGCTCGAGCCCCACCTCAGGTGAGCTCATGTCCCACTTCATATGAGCCCCACTTCCCTCTCTCTTTTTCTCTCTCTCTCCACCCCTCGCTCGCTTACACCCTCTCTCTCTCTATGGGATAGAATTGAGAGTCCAAAAACCCATACGTTATGGTCGATTGACTTTTTTAAGTTTGTTTATTTATTTATTTATTTATTTATTTATTTAGTAATCTCTATGCCCAACATTGGGCTCAAACTCATGACCCTGAGATCAAGAGTCACATCCTCTTCCAACTGAACCAGCAGCCAGGCACCCCTGGTCAATTGATTTTTTTGTTTTAAGTTTCTTTATTTAGAGAAGGAGAGGGTGGGGGAGGGGCAGGGAGATAGGGAGAGTGAGAGAATCCCAAGGAGGCTCTGTGCTACAAGCATAGAACTAGATGCAGGGCTCAATCTCACAAACCATGAGATCATGAGTTGAGCCAAAATCAAGAGTCAGACAGTTAAATGCCTGAGCCACCCAGGTGCCCCATCAATTGAGTTTCGACCAGGGTGCCAAGAAAATCCAATGGGGAAATAGTCTTTTCAAGAAATAATGCTGAGACAACTCGATTTTCACGTGCAAAAGAACGAAGCTGGACCCCTCTACTTCACGCCCTTTATACCACATGCATCATTAGCTCAAAATGGATCAGAGTCCTAACTCTAAGAGCTAAAATGATACAATTGTTAGACAAAAACAGGCATGCCCTTGGATTAGGCGACTGTTTCTTAGATATGACATATAAGTAGAAGCCAAGAAAAAGGCAGAAAATTGGACTTCATCAAAAATAAAAACTTCTGTGCTTCCAAGGACCATCAAGAATTGAAAAGACACCCCATAGAACAGGGAAAATATTTGCGCCTCAAGTATCTCATAAGGGCCTAGTGTCTAGAATACATAAAGGATACTTAGAGCTCAATGATAAAGTGACAGATAACCCGATTTAAATACGGACAAAGGAATGGACATTTCGCCCAAGAAGATGTGTGAATGACCAATAAGCACACGTAAAGACACTTGACATCATCAGTTATGGGGAAAATGTAAATCAAAACCACAGCGAGATGCCTCTGCCCACCCACTAAGATGGTTACAATACAAAAGAAGACATTAGCCACTGTTGGCAAGGGTGTGGAGCAGTTGTGCAGCAGGGGCACACGCCTGGCTCAGTCGGGAAAGCGTGTGACTCTTTTTCTTTTTAGAGTTTCAAAAAAATGTTTAATGTTTATTTTTGAGAGAGAGAGAGACAGAAACAGAGACAGAGCACCAGCAGGGAAGGGGCAGAGAGAGAGGAAGATACAGCATCCGAAGCAAGCTCCAGGCTCCGAGCCGTCCGCACAGAGCCCGACGCGGGGCTCGAACCCACCAACGGCGAGATCGTGACCTGAGCCAATTACACTGGGGGCACCACCTGGCTCAGTTGATAGACCACGAGACTCTTAATCTCAGGGTTGTGAGTTCGAGCCCCGCATCGGGTGTACAGATTATAAATAAGTAAACTTAAAAAAAAAACCCAACAACTCATACTTGAATGTTCACGAACAGCATTGTGCATAATTGCCAAAAAGTGGAAACAACCTAAATGTCCATGAACAAATGTGGTCCATCCACACAATGGAATATTATTCAGCCAGAAAAAAAAAAAAAAGGAATGAAATACGGATAGGTCAGGAACGAACCTTGAAAACGTCGTGCTAAGTGAAAGAAGCCGGACACAACGTTGCATATCGCGTTTCTATGAAATGTCCAGAATGAGCAAAGCCGCAGAGACAGAAAGCAGATCGGAGGTTGCCGGGGGCAGGGTGTGGAGAATGGGGACTTGTAGGTATAGGCTTTCATCTAGGGATGATGAAAAGATTCTGGAATTAGTATTGAGTGTACTAAAAATGACTCGAGCGTATGTTTTCAAAAGGTGATCTCCTGGTATGTAAATTATATCTCAGTTGAAAAAGAAAAAGATCCTCAGAGATAATGTTAGCTGATAATAATGGCTAACACCTGTTGAGCCCTAGCTGCGTATCAGACTTGTTGTAAAGCACTTTCCAGGCATTAATTCACTTATTCCTGGAGGTAGGTACTGTTATTGCCCCACTTGGCAGTGGAAAACCGAGGCAGAGAGAGGTCACTTGCCCGGGGTCACAGTAAGCGGCAGTCAGGATTCAAACCCAGGTGGAATTCTTCACCGTACGGATTCTCCTTTGCTCATCCAAGCCAACCAGTCACTGTTCACACAGGGAGCTCAAGACCCAGAGAGGGATGACGACTCACTCGGATCACACAGCAACCCAGTGGTGAAGCCAGGATGAGAATCCAGAGTCCCCGCCTGGGTCCGCTCAGGAGGCCTTCGGGATCAAGCCTTATCCGGGCTGGGGGTTGCTATTAGGGGTCTGTGTGTTCCAGGGGCCTCAGGAAATTCTTCACGGAGAATAAAGAAAAAGAACAGCTCCTATGATGGAACATGTATCACAAGTTGAGTGGCATGCTCAGTACTCTATGCCTCATCCCAGCGAAGCTTCCCAAAGCCCTGTAACCTCCCCGTGTTGTAAAACTGGGTCCAGCTCAGGCACTTGCCCGAGATCACACAGCGGGAAAAATACTGACTCGGCCGTATAGATTAGCATCCGCGTTCTAACCACCGCACTCCGATGGTTAGGAACGAAAGGCTAGTCGAATGAAGAAGAATTAAAGCCTTCCCTGGCAGATCCCAGGTCGAGACTGTCCCTTGATGGGCTCCACAGATGCTGGGAGAGGGGACAGGGCCAGGGAAGGATGTTTTGGGGAGACTGGGTCAGCTATTGGGTTAATCGACAGGTACCAAGCCTGACAGAGAGAGGGCCCGGGGACATGGCCAGAGGGGCGGGCAGTAAGCTGGGACTGTGAGTGGCGTCCTAGCTGGGAATCCGGGCAGCAAACAGCTCCGGGCAGCCTTCCAAGCAGGCATGGGCACCCAGAGCTTCCTGCTGCCCCTACCAACCGCCCCCTCCTGGTTGTCGTTCTTCATTTAGGGGAGGCCAGCTGGGCTGGGGGAGCCCCAGTGCGGGGCTGGGCACAGCCCTCAGATTCACCCCAATGCCGGTCCACCCTGCCCTGCCAGGGAGGCTCGAGGAAGGGGCGTGCCTCCTCCCCAGCACTCAGGAGTGCCTGGGAGAGTCAACAGTGACTCAGGGCAGCGGTTGTGGCCCCAGTGCATTGGCTGCAGTGGGGGATTCCCCATGACGAGGAGCCCCCACGTCTGGGTCCCCAAGTCTCTTCCCTGTCAGAATCTGCCAATGAGGACCTTATCTCCCTGCTGACTTGGAGAGGCTCCTCAGTTCTACAGATCTGGGGCGGGGGCGAGAGGCAAGAAGGCCAGGTTACAGAGTGGCGATCGTCTTTCTCAGGGAGAGGAGGAGATGGGGGTCTGGGTTCCTGACATGGAGTCATATCCACTCAACTCACATTTGCAGAGAGGCTGTAGTGTGGCCCCTTCAAGTCAGGGCATGAACTCTGCAGCCGACCTCCCTGGGTTCAAATCCCAGCTCGTGCATTGACCAGCTGTGTCACTTTGGGCAAGTTACTTGACATCTCTGAGTCTCGGTCTCCCCATCTGTGAAATGGGCACAACAGTGGCGCCTACCTCATAGGATAATATATGCCAAGATAATATATAATATTAAGATAATATATGCAAAGTGTTCTAAACAAAGTGCTTAAAATAGCCCCTGGCTGTTCTAAGTGAAATTTTAACACCCAGTACTCAGCGTCTGGGTGCTGCTGAAAAGCCAAAGTTCCCAGCCTTTATGGAGCTCACGGCCAAGTGGAGGGTAGACAAACTATAATAAGGACTTGAATAAATAAACAAGACCGTCGTGATTTGGGGATAAGGGCTGGGAGGGAAATAAATAGAGGCTTCTGATAGAGAGTGTGGAAGGGGGTGGGGGTGTCAGGAAAAACTGCTCTAAGGAGGGGATATTTGAGCAGGTTCTGGAAGAATGAGAAGGCAACCTGTGTGCCGGTCTAGGGAGGGGTGTTCTAGTCAAGGCCGAAAGGAACTGCAAAGGTCCTGAGGCAGGAACGCATTTGGCATGCTCAGGGGGAAAAGAGGGAAAATGAGTATGCTGGATGATTCTTTGTTGTAGGGCCTGTCTTGTGTGTTACAGGATGTTTAGCCGCATCTTTGGTCTCTACCCACCAGATACCAGCAGCACGCTCCTCCAACTGTGACAAGCAAAAATGTCTCCGGACATTGCCAGATGTCCTGTGGTGGAGGGCAAAATCCCCACAGTTGAGAATCGCCGGGTTAGGAAGCGCATGGTGGGAGGTGAGGCGAGCCAGGTTGCAGGGCCCATGGGGCCTTGGAAGCCACGTAGGAGAGTCGGGTGATGGGGCTGGGATGTGGCTGAGGAGAAGTGGGACCTGCCCCCCCCGCCCCACCCACCCGGCTCCAGCCCTGCCCGGGTGTGGCCCGACCCAGCTCTGCACCAGCCTCCGTGCTGCTACTCCATCTGAAGTCACCGTCCTGGCCTCCCCCAGCCTCCCCTCCTTGCCCCCATGCTCTTGGGGCATACCCCCAGAGACCCCCTGGGCTCTCAAGCCTCTGAACTCCTGCTCCTTCAGGTAGACCCCACCCCTGGGATACATGCGTAAGAGGTCCTCAAAAAATTGCCGGGGCGCCTGGGTGGCTCAGTCGGTTGAGCGGCCGACTTCGGCTCAGGTCATGGTCTCACAGTTTGTGGGTTCGAGCCCCGTGTCGGGCTCTGTGCTGACAGCGCGGAGCCTGCTTCAGATTCGGTGTCTCCCTCGGGCACAAATAAATAAACCTCAAAAATAAGTAAACGTTAAAAAATATTGCTTGAGGGCTGGGTGACCTCAGATGCACTGACCGGGACAAAAAGCAGGCGTAAGGCATCCTCCCTCGGTCCCCCTCCCTCTGTCCTCACCTCAGGGGCAGCCCAGTGGGAAGCCCCTTTGCCTGAGCCCCCTTGCCCTCCAGGGCTGCTCCTCCCTGCCCCGCTCTCGGGCTCCCTCTTTGTCAAACTCAACATCTTCTCTCTGGACAGCTCTTGGGCCTCTCCTTGTGCCCCCACGACCACCGGGGCGTCCCCCCTCATCCTGTCTGTCTGTCTGCCTCCCACCCCACCTCATCCTTCTGTCTCTGTCCTTTGCTGTCTCCTCTCTGCTTTGGTCTCTTTCCCTCCCTCAGACCCCCACCCCCACCCCGGCATGCTGCCTCCCCCCCAAGTCTGTCTCTCTCTCCTCCAGTGGCTCCAGTGGTTTGGACAAGCTCAGCTCCCTTCTGCCCAGATGACCTCACTTCCCCACCACATGCATGCACACATGCACTCCCTGTCACACAGAAGTACCCACAGACGCAAACTGCACACACCCCCAAACGCGTGCACACACACACACACACACACACACACACGAGGCTCTCCGGCTGGATCTCACTCTGAAGGGCCCCAGCCCCGCCCAGCCCTGATCTACCTGGCCAGGCCCCTGGGGAAGGGCCAGGCCCAGGCCAGGCTTACAGAAGGCAGACTCTGCTCAGAACTCCAGCCTATATCCTGCCTGATCTCTGCACACCAGCCCCTCAGCGCCCTCCCGTCAACTGCCTCCCCTCTCCCCCTGGGACTCAGGGGACCGATTCATGGGTCAGCATCCCCTTCCCTTCTCCACCCTTCCCCACCCTTCCCTCTGCCTTCTGCAAAGGCGGCCAGCCCTGGTCCGGGAGCTGGAGACCTGGGTCCAGCTGGCTCAGCCACCGAGACCCTGGGTGACCTTGGGCTCTCGCCTCAGTTTCCTCCTCTGTAAAAGGGGATCTTGACGTCAGTCTTGAAGTGCTGGGAGGATCAAAAGGGCGACTTCAGCCCCGCGCCTGGCACGTAGCAGTTGGTCAGCAGTGACAGGCATGAGGACTCTCTGGATAGCCACCCGCCTGCCTGGCCTCTCAGACCCCCCGAGCCTGGGCCCTGGGCACCTCTGTAGTTAGCCCCCCACTGGCGGCCTGTCTCCAGGAGAACTTCCCGGCAGACTTGGGGGGTCGGAGGGAAGGGGGAGCCAGCCTCCTGCCCTCTAATTTAGATTCCTGGGTTTATGGCAGGAAGCGCAGGGAAGCTGACGCTGTAATTAAGGCGATTCCTGAGGCTGAGCGAGGAGGCAGGGAGAAGAGCCCACCGCAGGGTTGGCCCCCTACTTCTCTCTACCCTCTGCCAGAAGTCCCAACCTCAGGCCTGCAGCAGGCTCCTCTGCCTTAGATCCCCTGCTCCTGTACCCCATTTTACAGCCCAGGAAACCAGAGATGGGCAGCAGGATACCCAGGGTCACACAGCACATAGGGACACATGCCTGACCCGCTCTTGGGGGCCTCTGCCTCTGCCGGCTGTGATCCAGCCTGGGGGTGCAGGGAGAGTCCAGACACGTGGCTTCTTTGTTCTGTCCACCTCTGGACCCCAGGCCCCATCTTTCCTGAGTCTCCCCCTCCCCCCACATTCCTGAGGTGTCTGGGCAGAGTCTGGCCAGGGCTGTGGCAGGAGGGGCAGATCCTGCTCAGGGGGTCAAGACCAGGGCAGCAGCCTGGGCCTGAACACCCACTTCCAGGATGGGCCTGCCCTAGCTGAGGCCTGGGGCTAGACTGGGGCTGCGGTGGCTGGGAGGGGAGCTGGGGGCTCAGGCCCCTCTAACCATCCCTCCCACCCACGGGGCCTCAGAGCTGGAGCTCAGATCATTCTTCCACTCCTCACTGGGGAATGTTCGGCTCCTCCCCTCCAAGCCTCAGTGTTCTCATCCGTACAAAGGGTGCATCCTTTACCGGGGAGGCCAGTTCTGCTCCCTTGCCCTGGAATGAGATGCCACCAGCTCCCACGTGCGGTCTTCACCAGCCCCTAACCCTCACCCCCCCCAGCCCCCCCCCCCCACACTAGTCCCAGCCCGATGGGGCTCTGTGGCCTCCGCATCCTCCTTGGTAAAAAATGAGGGGTTTGAACAGAGTCAGGGGCTCCGACGCTGGGATTTCACATGCCAGTTCAAAAAATGGGGCAGGTGTGGGTGGGACTGTGACTTTTTGCTTTGCCAAGTTGAGATATTTAAAAAAAAAAAAACATCATCAAGCACAAAGACACAGGAAGAGCCAAGGTGAGACAGGGCACTCACACTCTGGCCCTTTCTCTGGCCCCAGCCAGCCGTGGACATCCTTGCTCCAGACTGCCTCAGATTCTGGACTGAGCTCAGGGCTCCAAACTGAGGGCTGGGCTCTTTGGGGGAGGCACGTGGGCATGGGTGTGTGAGTGTGTGTGCGTGTGCACGTGAGTGTGTGTGTGTGAGGTGGGTGTGGGTGACATTCCTGCCTCGTAAAGGGCCAGGCCTGCCTCACAGGCTCGGGGCAGGGCCAGTGCCCAGCCTGGGCCCCACAGAGTGAACCCTGGGGTCTGGTCTCCATATAGATGGAGGCGGGGGTGAGAGGGGTGCCGGGCATTCCTCAAGCTGGGGAGAAAGGGGGCTTTGTTGCCTGAAGCTGAGCCACCCCCAGCCTCCTCGCGTGCCTGGGTACTCTGCCAAAGATGGAGAACCCACTCGGGTGGCAGTGGGGTGTGCTGAGCCCTCCTGAAGCCATTGCCTGTCCCCGCCTAGGCATCCCCTGTTGGCTGCACCCTACTCTCAGCCTAGGACCAGACAGGCCCTTCAAAGGGGACGGACGCCAGCCTGGAAGGAGACTTGGCTGAGGGCTGACACCCAAGGAGAGATGGGGTTGGGGGGGGGGTTGTGTGCCAGCACTGCGATGCCCTGCCCCCACCCTCAGCTGGGCACTCACGCCATCACATCCAGTCCTCACCACAACTCTGTGAGAAGGGTCTGATTGGTCCCATTTTACAGAGGAGTAAACAGAGGCTCAGTGAGGGGAAGGCATGCGAGTTCATTGCAGAAGAGGAACTGCAAAGCAAGCCCTCTGACCTCTGAGCTGGAGCCTCAGGGAGTCCTCCTCCTTCTTCTCTCAGAGACACCTGGGACAAGGAAGCGGCCACCTAGCTGTCCCCACGCTGAGCCTCCCTCTCTGAGTGCCTGTCCGGAGTGGTCAGCTCTGTGGGGCCGGTCCCGGCCACCACCTTCCAGAGTTTCAGGGATCACATGACCTACAGCACAGGCCAGTGCGGCTCTCAGTAGGAATTTACTAAGCGCTCGCTGATAAGTGCTCAGTGATGCCACCGGGTGACCAGTCCTGTCCCTCTCTAGGCCTTGGCCCCCCCAGCTATGCCCTGAAGCTATCTTTCAGGGACTCTTGCCTGTTCTGGCTCCAGCTGCCTCTGGCTCCTTCTCCCAGCCCAGGGCTCTAGGGGACCCCCACCGCGCAGGCTGACATCGGGGATGTAGGAGGATGTCCTGCCCGCAGCCTCCACATCACAGGCTCTGGTCCTACACCTGAGGGGGACGCGGATAAGAGGCGCAGGGCCTGGCATGGGGACAATGACTGGCGGTGACAGCAGGGCCTCCAGCCTGACCTGCAGGCCCGGCTGGGGGAGGTGGCAGGCTCTGGAATGTACAGGCTCTTGCTATGCCCTCCCTTTGCAGCCTGTGACTCACTTCAGACCCGTTAAAACACAAAGCGCCTTCCTTTGTCCCCAGCCCATGCTTAATAGGATTGGGCGAGGGCGGGAGGGGGTATCTAGGGGGGGGCACCTCGCCTTCCACGGCCACAATGGGGCCCCCGTGACATCACGCTGCCCCCTGTGGTGATGTCAGAGGCCACCACAATGGACCTTCCCAGACAGATGGCTGGGGATGGGGTGGGGGTGGGGGGATGGGGCTGCGACACCTGCAAGTTCGTGGCTCAGTCCCCGGAGCTGTTCTGAAGAACAGCCCTGAGGGCCAGGCAGGCAGGGGCTCTGGGCCCACAATGGCACACAAATAAATCCACTTTTCTTTTTATACGTCAACACTTAGATATTTTTTTTTCCCAAGGGGACAGCACGATTTTTTAAAAAAACACGACAGTTGAGGTTTTTCTTGCCCACCTCGCCTCCCCCAGTTCAAAACCATTGAGCTGCTCCCTGATGCCCACGCTTAGGATAAAAATAAAATCCTCAGCTGTGCCTCAAGGCCCTCTGCGTCCAGGCTCCCGCCGACCCCTGCAGCCTCGACCCTCCCTGTGGCCCAGGGCCCTGCCCTCAAAGCTGCGGCCACACCGGTCTGCCCTCAGCCTCTGAGCCGAACAACCCTTCATTCTCCCGGCTATCACCTCACCCTTCAAGCCAGCTCAGACAGTATCTCCTCCCGGAGACCTTCCCTGCCCTGCCCTACACTGAGCAAGTTGCTCTTTCCTCTGGATCCCACAGTCCCCGTGCTTGTCAAACCGCAGAATTTATCTTCTGCGTTTTCTTGATGTTTCCCTGGGTCTTTCTCCCCAGCAGCCTGAGGAGTCTGTGAGAGCACCCCCTGGGCTCTCCTACTCCCCACCCTCTCCCTGGCACGTGCCAAGGACCACTCGTTGGTTCCTTCGTCAAATATGTGGGGGCATCCCACTGGGGATCCAGGGGCCACCAAACAGGCTCATGAGACTGGCCGCTGGGCAGGAGGCGGGCGTCAATGACAGATATTTATCACATCACATGAGCCCACAGATGCAGAGTCAAAAGTGCAGGAAAGAAATGTGTAGGGGGTCCAGGGCACTTTTAAGAAGGGTGGGGGGGTACCTTCTCTGAGGCCGGACGCATGAGCCAAAAGGCAAGAGAAAGCCAGCTTGTCAGGTCAAGGGTGTGGGGAGGAGCTCCGGTCAACAGACGGCACACAGCAGGCCCTGGAGAATGCCCAAGGTAGGCTCGTTCATGCCAAAACCCATCAGTGTAGGGCGGGGCTCTGGGGCAAGGTGCTGGGTTCAAATCCTGACTCTGCTACTTGCCAGTTTTGGGGCTTTGGGAAAGCCCTCCCTTCTCCACGTCTCATGGTAGGGCGACCAAATAAATTATCATCCAAATAGGGACAGAGCATGAAAAGGAACACTATTGCTAATTATATGGGACAACTGACCTAAATCGTCCTGGCCAAAGAGGGGGACACAATATCCCCCGCCCATGGGGTACTTAGTAGCGGACTTGATGGAGTTCTTTTTTTTTTTTTTTTGTTAATGTTTATTGATTTATTTTGAGAGAGAGAGAGAGAGCTAAAGCATGAGCAGGGGAGGGGCAGAGAGAGGGAGACAGAGGATCCAAAGCAGGCTCTGCACTGACAGCAGAGAGCCCCGTGTAGGGCTCGAACTCATGAACCGCGAGGTCATGACCTGGGTTGATGTTGGATGCTTAACCGACTGAGCCACCCAGGCGCCCCTTGGTACGGAGTTCTTGAGGAAAGGAAGCTGAGCTGTCTAGAAGAGTCAGGGGTGGACAGACAGCTGGGGCGGACTTTCCCCAAATCAGTTAGCAGCCGGGGAGGAGGTTCTGGAAGTCTCTTAGAGGATGGGGAATCCCAGCTGGGTCTGGAAGAGTGAGTACAGGCAGAAATAGGGAAGGGGTGCGGGGGTGGGGAGAGCCGGGAAGGAGAAGCCAGGGCGGGTTTGAGGCGTCTGGCTGGCACAAGGGTGCCCTGTGAGGGCGCAGGGTCTGGGGGTGCTGGGCACGGGAGATGTGTCCTGGGGTTGCAGGGGTGTGGCTGTCTGTGCCCAGATGCTGAGGTTGGTCTAACTGGGCCCCGAGGCCTGGTCCTTGGAGGGGGGAAGGACCCCTCTGCCCAGCAGGAGACCTGGTCACGCAGCTCCCGGGCTCTGCCACACGAGTGTGGAAACTGCGTCCGTCCATCCGGCAGTGGAGGCCACTGGGGAATGTGATGAGGCTGCTGAAATGGGGCCAAGGCCCAGGGGGAGAGAGGGGGGCCCCCATCCCGGGCAGGGCGGGATGCGGCCGCAGCTTCCCAGAAACCGGGGTCTGGTTCTGCCGACAGGGACTGGCTGACAAGGCTTGGATTGAGACGCCAGACCCCGGGGGCTGGAGTGGGGCCTGAGGCCTGGGACTGCCTGGAAGAGGGCTGGGGTGGAGGCAGGAACCCCTCATCCCAGCCGGGACGGACTTCCGGCCTCCACGTTGCCCAATGAGCACACTGAGACCCAGAGACGCCGCGGGACGTGCCCGGGGGCCCACGGCAAAATCAACAGTCGTCCAATAGTGTCCCTGACTCTGTTCTTCCTGTCCAAAGGTCTTCCGGCTGCCCTGCTTCCCAGGAACGCCTAAGACCCCCAAATGTCGATCAGCAGCAGGCAGTGGGACAAGAGGGCCCTGGTCTCATAACCCTGCTCTGTCAATCCTGCTGAGGGACCTCGGTCTGACACCATCACCGTGCTGAGCCTCTGTGTCCCCGTCTGTAAAGTGGGGATAAACCCGTGCCTTGCAGAGTCATCGTGAGCCTTCAATAAGACAGTGTGGGTCTCGGACTTGGCACGCTGAGTGGCACACAGTAGGTGTTCAGAAACGCTGGTTCCAGCCTGCCAGCGGGAACTGTGGCTGTCTGTGCAACGCGTACCCCTCACCAACACAACCCTCCTCTTGGGATGTTGACAATCTGGCCCCAAATGGCTCCCCACTGGGTCCTAAGGCCCCCCCCATTCCCATCATTGATTTGTTGATCGGGCAAATATTTATTGAGGGCCTACTAGGTGCCCAACGCCGCTCTGGGGAGCAGGCGATCCAGGCATAAAGCGCGGCGTGAGCGCACAGAGGGCCCGAGCTGAGAACGCAAGCACGTCAGACACACATCCTCAACCTCTTTTCCAGCAGCATCTGCCCTGCAGTGGGCCCTATTCTCGGCCCTGGGCCACAGCTGGAGGTGGGGGTGGGAAGGAAGGCGGAGAGCTTGCCCATTCCTCTAGGATTCGCTAATTAATTAGGAGATCTGAGGCGGGTGCCCGGTGATACTGTTTTAACTTGCCACCTGGACCGGTTACAGCTGAGAAAGAGGGCAACCCCCACCCAGCACCCTCGTAATTGCTGCCTTCACCTTCTTCTGGGCTTGGTTGGGTGTATCAAAGGGCTACCAAGGCCCCTGCAGCTCAGAACCCGAGGAGCGCAGCGGCCTGAGGGCCCATTTCCCAGCTGAGACAACTGAGGTCGGAGATGAAGGTTCTGCTTGGGGTAGAAACGAGAGCAGGGCTGGCATCATAGGGCTGCTCGTGACATGACAGCCAGGGCCTAGGGGGGCGTTGGAGCCAGAACATGGTTGGTCCCGGTCAAATGGGGGAGACTCAGGCCCTACCCACAGAGGTCTGGAGTATGGAGGGCAGGGACAGGCTCTTCTGGGGACATTTTGCTCTACCTTGCCTGGTGCTCTCCCGCTTGACCTTTGTTTCAGCTTGGATGGCTCCTCCTCCTCCTCCAGGGAGCCTGCCTGAACCTTCCAGGATGGGTCGGGTGCCTCTTTCTTGCTCCTATTCACCCACCTCCTCCCCCTCTTAGCCCGGGTCCTGCTGTATGGCCGCCCCTGCCCGCATCTAACTGAGAACTCTCTTCTTTCTGAGGAAAGAGAGGGGCCTGATTCACCTCTGTGGCCCCATGCCCAGCCTCGCACAGAACAGGAAATGGCACTGACATATTTGGAAACGTGGGAAGGTTATGTGGCCTCAGTTTCTCCAGAACCAATGCTTCTCAGATCGTATCTAGGGAGGTGCCCAACGTGGCAGAGAGAGGGAGAATGTCCTGTCTTGGCAGTTGAGGGTGGCAAATGGAAATGCATGTTTTAAAGTTTATTTGTTTTATTTTGAGAGAGAGAGAGCATGAGCAGGAGAGGGGCAGAGAGAGAGAGAGAGAGAAAGAGAGAGAGAATCCCAAGCAGGCTCCACGCTGTCAGTGCAGAGCCCAACACAGGGCTAGAACTCACAAACTGGGAGATCATGACCTGAGCCAAAACCAAGAGTCAGATGCTTAACCAACTGAGCCACCCAGGTGCCCCGTTTTTTGTTCTGTGCAACTTGGTCTAGGTTTGGCCATTGGGATCTCTTTCAGCCTGGCTCCTGGGTCTGACATCCCCTCATCTGTTTATTTTTTGAGCATTTCCTTACTCTCCCTCCCTCCAGAATGCTCCAGACTAATTCTTGTATTTTCCCTGTCTTAGCCCTGGAAGCAGCCATTTCTCTAAGGAGCTCTGGGTTCTTTTATTAGAGGGTGGTATTTAGGAGCCAAGATCTGGGGGCTGGATGTGCTTATTGCTGTGGGGGTGTCACTGCTTCTAGGCCTTCTAGAGGGCAGAGCTGGGTTTATTTTAACTTTTTAAAAAATTAAATTTCCCCTCTGGCCAATCATGAGATCCATTGGAGGCTCCAGACAGCTGCCCACGGGCCTTTGAGCACAGATCCCAGTCTGCAGCTCAGAGGCCTGTGCCCTTGGAGGGCTTCATATCCATCGGGGCCCTGAGGGAGACAGCCCATGAGGCCATCTCTCTCCTGTGCTCAGCCACTTCCTGTGTCCACTTCTGCTCACCAGTGGGGCCACCGGGTGGCTGAGTTGCTTTGGGAATGGGACTCAGGCCTGGCCTCAGGCGCCATTGAGACCCAGCTCACTGTGGGATTGCAGGCTTGCTCCCTGCTGGACCCACAGTTCTCTCATTGGCAATGGCAGTAACCATAGCCCAATAACAGAGCCACAGTGGCCACCTGGTCAAGCCAGGTAAGGGTCAGGGCCCGGGAAAGGCTGACTCAGCCACCAAGCTGCCACACCCAGCGGCCTAGTGCTAACGGGAGGAAGGCCTGGTGAGACGAACCAGTGCCTTCTTTCCTTTCCCAACCCCAGCCCCACCCAATGCTGCATGGCTCCCTGATGCTTAGTGGGTCGGACCCGGACCCGGCTCCCCATGGAGGCCACTTTCCTGCAGTGGCAGGGGGTCAGGACAGAGCAGGCCAGTCTTGAGACCCCAAGGCAAGCCGAGCATCCTCAGAATTTTGCTGTCCCCCAGCTCCAAGCTGAGTCAGGAGGCTGGGGTTCTGGGCCTGCCTCTACGAGTGACTTCTGCTTAGGGCACAGTAATCATGCCTCACCCTGCTTAAAATCTTCAGTGGCTCCCCACTGCCCATACCTTAAAATCCCCACTCCTGGACCTGCCTTACAAGGCCCTGCTTCGTACCCTAATAACATCGAAGTACTTGTGATTCCCCCTTGCACAACCACACGGTTTCACACCTCCAGTTTACTCTGCCTGCATTGTCCTCTCCTACTGCTCCACTGGCTGATTGCCACTTGTCCCAACAATCCCTACCTGTCTCAGTGCGGGAGCCACCCTCCACCAGGAAACCTTCCTCCTCTGCCCCAGATCGTCTCTGCTCACCTGGTCATGTCCCTGGTCACCTATATACGACACCTTCCTGAGGCTCACTGAGAACGACCTCAGGCATGCAGGGCGGCAGCGTGATATCATGGAGAAGGCTCAGGGTTTGAAATCAGGACTCTGGCTTCCCCCGAGGCCCTCTGCTCCTTGCTGCTGTGTGACTTAGGGCAAGCCACTGCACATCTCTGAGCCTCAGTCTCCTCATCTGTGAGAAAAGCATCTAATTGGGATTCCTGGCCCTGCTTCCAATTCTGGCCTCTGCCTCTGACTTGCCGTGTGGCCTTGGACAAGCCCTGTCCCCAGGCCCAAGCTCAGTTCTCCTCTTCTGTAAAACGGGGCTGCCACAAAATCTGAGTGCTGAGGTGCTAACAAGCCAAAACTCGTGGAAAGCCTCTGTAAACCTCAGAGCCCTACGTGGATGGTCGAAGAATCTATTGCAACGAGCTCTCCAGAGACGTGTGGGAGGGAGCCGGTGGCTGCTCTCATGGTTCTCCTGCCTCCCAGCCCTCCCGAAGTCTAGAGATCAAAGGTGACAGAGGCCTGCTGGCGTGGAGGCCAGGCTCGGCAGGGCCAGCTCCCTGCTCCCTGGCCCCCTGCCCACCTCCCACCCACCCCCACTCCCACACTTTCACTGCGTGTGCCTTGGACGAGAAGCTCTGTTTAAGCGCTCGGAGTGAACTCTCTACCCCCACCTTCCAACACGGAAGGCCTCTCCGCCCCCACGGCTCCCCCAAAGACTCAAAACCGAGATCAGTTTGAACCATCTGCAACTTTATTCCAGAGCAGAAATAAGTCGTTTCCTAACAATAAATATAAAAAAAATAATAATAAATTAAGGTTCGAAAAAAAATACCCAACAAAACAAAATCGTTAACACTGACAGAGTAGCGAATGCTGTCTAAAGGGGAGGGAGACCGGATGGACCGGCCCCCAGCCTGGGAATGTCTGACACAGGCCATCGTCTGTCCCCAGCCCCGGCCAGGCCCCCTGCCACACACACATACTCTCCACAAAATATAAAATATATATTTAAAAAAACCTCAACACAACCAAGCATCCTGCGAGGGCCCCGGGGAAGCAAGAGTTGGCCCGCTGGGGCTGAGGACAGGGCCTGGGGGGCTGAGGAAGGCACCAGAGGGACAGGGGAACCACCGTGGGTCTTGCCCAGCTGAGTTTGCTGGCTGTCCGATTCTCGTTCGTGGGTGGGACTTGAGGTACCCTGTTCACATGGCCACAGGCTAACCCCTCCCCTCCACCTCCCAAGACAGCAAAGGGGAGGTCAGTCTGGAAATGTCCTGTGTGTCTGTCTGAATGCCTTGGCGGGGCTCCTGCCCCAGGGGGTGCTGGGGCCATGGGGGTGCCTGCTAAGTGCTTGGCAGTCTGTCCTTCGTAGATGAACAGGCCCCCAGCTCGGGGTCCCTGAGCGTGTCCTCAGTTTAGGCCAAGGTGTCGTCCAAGACTACCCCCCCCCAGCAGAGGCCTCAGGGTGGCATCCATATGGAATAACTAAAAATAAATAAGGTCCCTGGTGGCCCAGTGCAGAGCAGGCCGAGAGGCCACTCCATTTCTTCAAGTATTCTTGGCCGAGGGGGTTCGAGGCCGGCTGGGGCTCAGATGGGGATCCCCACTGTGTTCACCTGGTCCTTGAGTCCCAGCAGGCTGTAGGCGATGCGTTTCTGGTGGCCGGGCAGCCGCACCCCAATCCTCTTGATGTCGCTGTGGGTGAGGAAGAGAGGGAGTTAGGGGCTGGCTGGGGAGAGGTAGGGGAGAAGAGGGGGGCACGGAGGGGGGCAGAGGCCTGACGGGAGGTTCTACATCCCGAAAGCTCACTAACATCGACAAAGTTAAGAAAGCGAGAGAAGCCCTGATTCTGGGGGCACCTGCGGGGCTCTGCCAGTTAAGCGTCCGACTCTTGATTTCGGCTCAGGTCTTGATCTCACGGCTCGTGAGTTCGAGCCCCACGTCAGGCTCTGTGCGGACAGCCCAGAGCCTGCTTGGGATTCTCTCTCTCCCTCTCTCTCTGCCCCTGCCCCCCAAAATAAATAAATAAATAAATAAATAAATAAACAAACTTAAGTACCCATAAAGAACAGAAGCACCAACTCTAGAAGCTCCCCCCCGCCCCCAATCAAATCTGCACAATGATCTGTACAGCAGGTGCTCTTTACATCTCCATTTTGCAGATTAGAAAACAGACTCGGAGAGGTGAAGTCACACAGCTGGGAGGCGGAAAGAGCTGGAAATTGACCAAGCCGCGAACCAGACTCTGGGTCTGTCCTCTTCCCCAGGCAGCGCTGACACCATCATCAGTTGCAGGGGAGGGGGGGCAGGGGGCAGGGGGCAGGGACCCTCTAGGGGTGTTACTCAAAGCTCTCCCCCCAAGGTGTCTTCCCAGCCACCGCTTCATTTCACCCCTACTCCCTCCGGGCGCCCACTGCTAACAACTGAGGAAGAACTCAGGAACCGCTCCCAGCGGGACCTCGAAGGTTAAAGTTCTGTCGGCTTCCAATGGGAGGGGCTTGCGGGTCACCAGTCAGGTGACCAGGTCGCACTGAGGCAGGTGTTTTCCCTTTAGGAACCTCAATTTCCTCACCTGTAAAATGGGATGAGTACCTAGCCGAAGGCTGGCAGACCCCAGAAACTGGTGGCAGAGAGGGGGGAAAAGCGGCATGGGTGCCAGATGGAAAGACGTGCCCAGGAGCCCACAGCCCCCTCCCGCCCCCCTTTCCATGCCTCTCCATCCTCTTATAAAACCACTTATGCTCCCAGGAGCCCTGGAGCAGGATGTTTATTGCTCACTCTGGGACTTTTCCCCTCCACCACCCGCACCCACCAGCCCAAACCCATGAAAACACCCAGGTTTTTATGGGCCGTCTCCTGGCTGTAAATGAAACTAATTATATGGTGCGAGCTCCTGTTTGCAATTCCGGAGACATGACTTTCCCACAGGCTCTGGGAGACCTCGGAGAAGAGCTGAGCGGGGAAGGGCAGACCCAGGGGCGCGGGGAGGGTGGCTCACGGACCTCCAACAGGGGCTGGCTGCTCCCACCATGGCAGGAAGGCCAGAAGTCCGACACCTGGGAGAACGTCCTGACCAAGCACCGCGGGCCATTCTGACCGAAACAGCCAGGGGTGCTGAAAACGCAGCGCTGCTTTCCCCACACCTATAGGTCTCAGAGTGCGCTCCCAGGGAACTCGGAGGGTTACGACAGAGACCTAGTCCTCTGGGCTCCAGGACAGGCCTGGTACACAGTAGGTCCTCAAGGAGTACCTACTGAATGAATGAATGGCTGCTTTGGGGGACACGGAGCCAGTTCCCTGGGCCGCCCTGGGCCCCTCTCCCAAATCGGTGTAGTTAATCTGACAGGGTGAGAGCGGAGGTTGTTCCCGGGACCCACCTGGGAACAAAAACCCTGGGCTGGGAGGCAAGAGGCCAAATTCTAGTCCCAGACTTCATCAAAGCCTTGAGCAGGTCCTGTCCTGTCTTTGGGTCTCAGTTTCTTTATATGTAAAATGGGAAGCTTTGGTGAGACGCTCCTGAGCCACCCACCCCAACTCCGTCCTCTTTCAACACAAAAGAGACCCCGATACCTTCCCTGCCTCATTTGCTAACCAGAGACCCAAAAGACGAGAATCACAGGCCCACTGATGCCTGTGGGAGGCATGTGACCAAAACAGGCCTTTGTAGACCATCCCAAGCCTGTTCCTGCCTCAGCCTCAGTCTCCCTCTTGCCATTCCCATCGACTCTCATCATGGGGGTAGGGAGACACGTGACGGGGGCTACCTTTCCTCTAAGGTCTCTCGAGGCCAACCCCAGTCCTGGGAAATTCAAAGGCCACACCTCCCCTGCCTACTGTGTGCTGGCCTGGCCACAAAGAGTGAGAGAGGGCTCCTGGAGCCTCGCATGTGAATGATCCGTGGCCTCGGCAAACAGTCCGTCGGCACAAGCCCACGCTGAGGGCACGAAGAGACCATAAGCCCCATCAGCCTGTGCCTCCGTCACAGAAAGCTGTATTGTGTCACCCCAGACACGGGACAGGGCGTTTTCCTGGGGCACAACGTCCCCTACTTCCTTAGTTCCTCAAAAGACAGGTAGAACCACTAGTCTAGCTAGACCCTCGAGCAACTCCAAAATAGTGTGGTGGATGCTCGACCTGAGGAAAGGTGGCCGCCGTGGGACCGCAGGAGAACAAGCAGCCAGCTCCTTGGGAGGGACCAGAGTGGGGTAGGGAAGGGACACTGGAGCCTAAACCCCGACCCCATCGGGGAAAGTGCTGAGTTCTGAGACCAGCTCACTGCCTCCCACCGGGACTCACGGCATGTGCAGACACAACCCTCAGGGTAAAAAAAGTGCTCTAAGATCCCCATTCATTTCATTTATTTGAAATCAAGAAGGAGGCAGTGGTGCTGAGCTCTGAGCACCACCGAGCTGGTGGGAGGAGGAGGGAGCATGGAATGACTTCCTGCCTTTATTCAGGCCTTTCAAAACACAGCACACATGCACACACACACATACACACAGCCTCCCTCCATCCAAGATAGCCCTGTCCCTGCTCGTGGGAAAGGAATTGGCCAAGGAGCACCCCGGGCTATTTCGGGAAGCTTCCAAGAACATGTGTTTCCTGTAAGCACTTCACCTTGCCCTCAGCTCTGCTCACCCACAAGAGAATCTGTGCTGTCCCTGGTGGGAGCCCCTGGAGGGGCAAAGGGGCTGTTCCAGGAGGGGGCCCAGGAACCCTGGCATTTGCCCACAGGCTTCAGGCGGAAAGCGAGGGGGTGGAGGAGAGAGGAGAGTGATGTGGATTAAGCCCCTACGGGGTGCCATGTGCTGTCACCTGAACTGCACCCATGCAATCTGTACAGCAGGGAAATGCAAACCAAGGCCCAAAGATGGACCCTAATTTGACCAAGGTCCCCTGCGAGGAAGCGGCAGATGTGGGGCCTGAAGCCAAAGTGTGACTGCACAGCCCGAGCTTGGGACCCTGCCGCTGGCCGGCAACAAAAATATCCTGGGACCCCGTCTCCTCTCTCCTCGTCTCCAGGCCTCCCCCCGGCCAGCTCTGTCCCTGTCTGATTCCCCGTCCCCTGGGATGGGCCGTGGCCTGGTTGAAGAAGCTTTGACCAGCCGTCAGAAGCCCAGCTGAGCGGTCTTCAAAGCCCCTGGAGAATATTCCTGCTCAGGCCCAGATCCCAGAACTTCTGTGACCCCGAACTGTGGGAGGCCCAGATTGACCCCTCCGTGTGATTCCCAAAACCTCCCAGCCCCAGGGCCCATTCCGGCCCTGACCTTGGACCCTCTACGAGCTGGGCTATTGGGACCTAATGCTATTTTTGGAGGCACAAAAGGCTAAGAGGATAATATCTTCTCCCCGCCGGGGCAGGAAGAGGTGTCCGAGCCAAGGCCATGCCGGGAAAGTTCCCCGATGTTGGAGGGGAAAGCAGAGCTCCCACAGGGCGGCCTGACACAGGGCTGTGCCCTGAGCCAGGGCCGGGGCAACTGGCACTTCTTGTCAGGCTGGACTGCAGGCCCAGAGTCAACCACCTGGGGAGACGTGAAGTCCAAGGGCTCTGCCCGTTTCTTTTCGGCATCCTGGGCAGGAATGCTGCCCCTACCTGGCTGTGTGACCTTAGGCAAGCTACATAACCTGGCAGCCTCGGTTTCCGCACCTGCTAAATGGGGGAAGTAGTAACATCTACTCATCACAAGGCAATCAGGAAATTCAAGGAGACACCAGCTGTGAAGACAAGCCTTTCTTTCCCCCAGATTCCCAGCTACAGACCGTGTGCCCTGAGGTGGGCCACGTAACCTCTCTGAACCTCAGTTTCTCCACGAATGACCTCCGTGGTCCCTGCGCTCTGGGCCCTCACTGGCCAGGGCTGGAATCCTGCTGCTCCCCTAGTGGCCATGGGACCCTGGGCAAGTCACTGCCGTTCTCTGCACCCCCTTTTCTCACGCGTCTGGCGGGAACATTGACAAGACCACCTGTCGAGCTAGCATGCACACGGATTCAAAGTGCTCAGGCTCACAGCTGGCGCGTAGTCGGCCCTCGATAAACACTGCTCTTATTACAATTACTATTATTTTCCCATTCTGGAAAAAAAAGATGCAGGAAGACGGAGGGGGGGGGGGCGGGGAGGGGTTGGGTAGCCAGGAACGAGTGCCCAGAACTGCTGGCTGCCGGCCTGGTTCTGCCCTTCCTGTGAAGCCTCTCTCCCCCGAGAGAGAAAGAGAGAGTAAGGGGGAGCGGCGGGGAGGTGGGGAGAAGGGTGGGGGGTGGGGGGGCCAGACTCACTCATTGGTCATCTGCACCACCTTCTCGATGGCGGTGTAGCCGGCCGCCAGGAAGTGCTCTGTGTACTGCTGCATCTTGATGGACTCGAGCCACTCGGACACCGTGCGAAAGGGCACGCCCTCTGAGCCACTGGTGCTGGGCAGCCGGATAGACACGCTGTAACAGGAAGCCCCCACCGGCCAGTGAGGGACTGTCGCATCCAGGCTCCAAGCCTGCTGCTCCCTAAACCTGGGCAATTCGCCCAGCTGCCCCGTGCCTCAGTTTCCTTACCTGGGCAA
The DNA here is from genome assembly GCF_024362965.1 of Panthera pardus. Taxonomy (NCBI): domain Eukaryota; kingdom Metazoa; phylum Chordata; class Mammalia; order Carnivora; family Felidae; genus Panthera; species Panthera pardus. The sequence continues at coordinate 94,941,189 of NW_026526666.1, read as the reverse complement.
CAGGGAAGCCAGATCAGGCAGGGTTCAGGGAGACAGGCTGGCACGTCGCGAGCCCTCAGCGTTTACAGCTCCTGCTGCCCCCTCTACCCCCGCTGGCAACGCCACCACCAATAACCACAAAATAATGAAATGTTAAGATTCAGGTTCCTGGGGGCACAGCCCCAGCCTGGCCACCTGCCAGCACATAAAACACTTAATCGCCCTGTCTCAGCTTCCTCATCAACAAAAGGCGCATAATTACAGGACCCATCTCATCGGTTGTTTGAATGAGTTAAAACATGTTAGGCACGGTGCACACTGCCCAACACATTTCCCATATATGTCGATGGCGTCCATTGGCATGACCTGAGCCCCTGTCCAGTGTAAGTAAAGCCCCCGTGTAAGTGCCGAGCCCCCTGTCCGCTAGCCCTGGCCGGTCGCTGCACTGAAGCGGCTCAGGAGTCAAAAGTAGGGGCCGCCATGCACAGAGGATATGGAACTAACCGGGGGTCAAAGTCAGCCAGGGTCTTGAGGGAGTCGGGAGCTCGGATGAGCTTGTCGAGGATGCTGACGATGTCGGCGAACTTGGGGCGGCGGGCGCGTTCCTGCTGCCAGCACTGCATCATGAGCTGGTAGATGGCGGAGGGGCAGTCCATGGGGGTGGGGAGCCGGAAGCCTTCGTTGATGGCCTTCATCACCTGGGAAGGCAGGACGGTCAGGCGTGCCTTCACAGGTGCCAGATCTGGGCAGGGTCCCCGAGAAGGCCCCGTACATGCAGGTGGGCAGAGTAGGGAAGGGGAGCCCCAGAAACAGAGGGGATGGGCCTCCTTTCTTGACTCAGACCACAACTTTCAGAGGTACAGACGGCGAGTGCTAAGGGTCTGTCTCCAGAGCTCCACAGAGGAAGGGGCTCCTGACCCTGCACCCTCCAGGGCGCCCCAGGCTGAAGCCAGCCTCCCTCCAGTCTCGGGACATCTATAGGAGACACTCCTTCAGCTAGGAGCTAGACACGCCTCCTTCCCCTTCCGTGTCTCAGCCTCCAGGCTGCGTGAGGCACCAGGCATGTGCACGCACACACACACAAACGCATATATCACATGCACACGCGGGTGCACACACGCAGGAACACAGACACCCTCCCCCCCACCCCCCTCCATCGGCTTGTTTCCTTGTCCTTCCACTGACTATAATCAGGGACTGGGCCTGGAGCCCAGCACAAGGCCTGGCACATACTAGGCGCTCAATAAACATTTACTGAATGCACCAGACGAAGGTTAGCCCCCAAAATTCTTCTCTGCCCAGCTGCTGGGGTTCAGAAACCGGCGAAGGGTTTCAGTTCGGCTCAGGAGACGGCGGGCAGGGCGAGGGGGCCTACCTCATGGTTTGACAGCTCCCAGTAGGGCCGCTCGCCGTAGGTCATCACCTCCCACATGACGATGCCATAGCTCCACACGTCACTGGCCGAGGTGAACTTGCGGTACGAAATGGCCTCCGGGGCCGTCCAGCGGATGGGAATCTTGCCACCCTGTGGGGGACCCAGGCCCGGTCACTACTGCCCCTCTGGCCAGCCCCAGGACTCTGGCAGCCAGGCCAGATTTAGTCAGGGCCCCTCCTCCACGCTCCCTAGAGTGTTCTTGCCTCCTGAGGGCTGTGCCCAGGTGCCCAGAGTGAAGGCTGCTTCGCCCTCGAGCCCTTCATCCCCGGGGACGACGACAGCGGCCCCAGCACTTACGCTGGTGGTGTAGGTGGCCTCGGGGTCATCTTCCAGCACACGGGACAGGCCAAAGTCGGACACCTTGCACACCAGGTTGCTGTTGACGAGGATGTTGCGGGCGGCCAGGTCGCGGTGGACGTAGTTCATGTTGGCGAGGTACTTCATGCCGGCCGCGATGCCCCGCAGCATACCCACCAGCTGCAGCACGCTGAACTCGCCATCCTTCTCCTGCCAGAGGACAGGCCCTCAGCCACCAGCCCCCGAGCCCCCCGGGGCACCCGGGGCACCCCGGGCACACCAGCCCTGGACCCCTCACCTACCCCAACCCACATCCTCACCCGAAGGAACTTGTCCAGGGCCCCGTTCTCCATGTATTCAGTGATGATCATCATGGGCTTATCTGCAGAGGGTGGACACAGGTTTGAGGGGGTGGCCAGAGTCGTGGACAGGGGGCACCGCGGGGGGTGGGGGTGGGCACAGCTACGGACCGAGCCCCTGTTTGGTAGCAGCCCCTTTTCACCCCCGCCATGGGTGGTCCGGCCCCGGGGCGGGGTGGGGTGGGGGGGGGGTCTCCCGTCTCCAGCCTGGTGCCAGCCCTCACATTTGGAGACGACACCCTCCAGGCGGATGATGTTGTGGTGGCTGAACTGGCCCATGATGCTGGCCTCGCTCAGGAAGTCCACCCGCTGCTTCTCTGTGTAGCCGGCTTTCAGCGTCTTGATGGCCACGGGCACCTCCTTCTTCCCCGACGCCTTCAGTGTCCCCTTGTACACCTCCCCAAACTCCCCTGAAGGAAGACAAGGCGGGAGGAGCACCCCGTCAGCCCGGGGAATCGGGCGCTCCCAGCCGGGTCCCAGGCCCCTCTGCTGGGGCGCCGCACTCACCTGCTCCGATCACCTTCTGCCGCGTGACACAGGATGGATGGATCTCAGTGGTGAACTTGAGCACAGCCTGGTTGGGGTCCTCGTACGTGTGGGGGTCCACGTACGTCTTTAGGGGCTTCAGTTGTTCTGGAAGGGAGCAGGAGGGGCGGGGTCACAGTTTGGGGAGGGGTCACCCAAGTGGAAGGGGAGGAGGCCACGCGACCACCAAGCTCCTGGCCCCGCCCCTTTGAGCTGCCCACTGCAGAGCCCTGGTTGCAAGGCCGTCCCCATCTCCACCACCAAGCTCGGGGATGGCGGGGTGGGGCACGGAGGGGTGCTGCCTCTCACCTGACTTGGAGAAGTAAACGTCCTCGGAGGACTGGCGGGTCCGCAGGCTCTTCCTCCTGAGAGAACCCCCCCCGGAGAACCAAACACACAGGGAGGTCAGCGACCTGCTCTGGCCAGGAGCCTCCTGCTCCCCTCTGGGCGCTTGGTGAGCTCAGCACTCTGCTCAGCAGGCAGAGGGTGCAGGGAAGGCAGCGGGAGAGGCGGGGAGGAAATGAGCAAGCAAGCAGGGCTCGCTCCTTGGGATCTACGCCCCATAATGGCCCCTTAAGTGGCCATAATGAGGGCTTTCCTCATTAGAGCTCCCAGAGCTTCCTGCCTGCGTGTCCAGAGGAAGTGTGGACACACCGTTACTACCAAGAGCAAAGATAATGACCGCCACGTCCTGAGCTCCTGCGGCGTGCCAGGCGCTGTGCTGGGCACTTTACGGCTGGCTGCCTCTTCACAGCCCCCAGGAGGCAGGGATTAGATTACCATCAGCCCCATTTTCCAGACAGGAAACTGAGGTTCCCGCCCCCTCTGCGTCCCACCTCAGCCCTTGGGAAGCCCGGGCGGGGCTCCAACTGACCTGCGATGGATGAAGACGCCGATTCCTGCTAGCACCAGAAGCAAGATAACGCCAACAACCACACCACCAATCACCGCCATGTTGCCAGATCCTTCCGTGGCTGTCAGGGAAAACCAGCTGATGTCAAGGGAGTCCCCCACGCTCCAAATCACGGCAATGCCGTGGATTTGGATTTGCACCCAAAGGCCACTTGAGGGACCCGAGACATGTGCTGGGTGCTTTTACTTGTGACGGTGCATGAGAATATTTATTCCCATTTCATAGATGGCAAATGAGAGGTCCTCCCCAGGGAAAACAGTTAAGTTTTCCAGGTGTGTGGGACTCTCTCGGCGCCACGGGATTTGAACCGAGTCTGCCAATGCCGGACCCCACGTCCCTCCTTCTCACAATACTGCCCTGAATGCACGTCCTTGGTCCCCCGCCCCCAGCCCTCGATTCCGCCCCTTCCCCAGACTTGGGGCTGACCCCCACACAGGGCGATCCCAGGCCCAGGCTGACCAGGAGGGGGGCATCGCTAAGTTCTCCGATCCGTTTCCTCCTCCCAGATGTCCCACCTGTTCTGTTTCAGGGCCCACGTTCCCGGTTCCCAACTCACACAACGTCTGGAACTCGTGAATCTTGCTGCCGGCCCCCTGGCCTTCCTGCGTCAGCGCCTGCACCTGGACCAGGTAGGCGGTATCCGGAGCCAGGTCGTCCAGGGTCACGGAGAAGCCCTCGGTGCGTCGCACGTTGTAGCTGTTGGAGTCCCCCTGGGGGTGGCCACGGAGAGAGGGGCCGACGATGAGGGCAGGGCAGGGGTATCAGCCCGCCAGAGACCACTCCCAGCCCAGCCTAGCAAGGAGGCTCACTTTCTCTAGCACACTCGACACTCTTCTTACAGATGAGGAAACCGAGGCTCAGAGAAACGAAGTGAGTCACACAAGGTTATAGCCAGCAGGTGCACGACCCAAAACTCACACCTAGGTCTGTCTGACCAGGTTGGGCCAGGCTTTTTTAAAGACCAGCCTTTTAAAAAAAATTATTTTAATGTTCATTTATTTATGAGAGAGAGAGAGGGAGGGAGGGAGAGAATGAGCAGGGAGGAGCAGAGAGAGGGAGACACAGCATCCGAAGCGGGCTCCAGGCTCCGAGCTGTCAGCACAGAGCCCGACACGGGGCTCGAACCCACGAGCCGTGAGATCATGACCTGAGCCGAAGTCGGACGCTCAACCGACTGAGCCTCCCAGGCGCCCCCAAGACCAGGTTTTTGCCTGCATCCCGACTCTCTCTCCTGAAAATTCCAGCGCACTGTGTCTTCTCTCCCACAGCACTCTGCTGTGCTGGCCTGGGAGAGGTGACTGCTGGGAAAACCCCCGGCCGCAGTGTCCCCATCTGCAGGATGTGATAAGCACCTCTGACCAGCCAGTCCCCCTGCCTGCAGCCCAGCCCCGACCCTTCGAGTTACCTTCTTGCGGTAGGTGACCTCATATTTCCACACACGGCTCTGTTGTGGTGGGGGGATGCTCCAGGAAACACTGAGCGAGGTGGTGCTGCGGCCCTCCAGCTTCACCTTGGGGGGCTCTGGGCAGGACGGTGGCGGGGGGGAGGGGTGTGAGGAGCTGGTGGGGGGCAGGGGGGTGAGTGCACCCAGACCCAGTCTCACCCACAGCCCTGGTTCTTCACATCCCAAGCGGGGTTTCTTTTCTTTTCTTTTCTTTTTTTTTTTTTAATTTTTAAAATGTGTATTTATTTTTGAGACAGAGAGAGATACAGCATGAACGGGGGAGGGTCAGAGAGAGGGAGACACAGAATCCGAAGCCGGCTCCAGGCTCTGAGCCGTCAGCACAGAGCCCCACATGGGGCTCGAACCCACAAGCCGTGAGATCATGACCTTGAGCTGAAGTTGGACGCTTAACGGACTGAGCCACCCAGGCGCCCCCCCCCTCCCCCCCCCCCAGCTGGGATTCTTAACTTCCGGCCCCAGAGCACAGAGCCGCAGGCGTTGGATCCCGCGGGCTGGCACATTCGGGGTGCCCTACGAATATTTACGAGTGCATAAATACTAAAAGTAAAGCAACAGGGGACTCTTGGTATAACCTGTCTGTGGACTGGGCACTGTTCTAAGAGCCTCGTATATAATAGTTTATTGAATCCTCTCAATAACTCTATTCTTACTACTCCCATTTTACAGGTGAGGAAACTGAGGCCCAGAGAGGTCACAGAGCTCGGAAGCAACCCCACAGACTATGACTTTAACCACCTGCCGCTGCCTGTCTCCAGACACAGCTGCACCCTGGGCGGCCACCCTCCGGAAGCCCCGCCCGCATCCCGGATGGCCTCGGAGGCACAGCCGGGCCAGCCCTCACCTGTCTGGTTGATGCTGACACTGGCAGTGCGGAAGCTGCGGCTGGCCACCAGGCCCGAGACACCGTTGCGGGCCTCTACCGCGAAGGTGTAGTTCATGTGCGGCTCGAGGTCACTGACGATCACGCTGGTGCGGGTCAGCGCGTGCGGCGGCTCGGAGTAGCGCACGCTGGCCTCGCAGGGCCCGCACTCGCCGGACTCGGGCCAGCACTGTTCACAGGTGACGCTGTAGATGATGTCCTCACGGCCCCCGCTGTCCTGGGGGGGCGTCCAGCGCAGCTCCACTTTGGCGCCCATGCCCACAGCCGTGAGGTAGTGCGGGGCGGAGGGCGGGCCTGCACGGAGGGCAGAGTTCAGGCCCCGGGAGCCTGGACGTGTCAACCGGCACGCCACGCGCACCCCGGCCAACCTCCCCGCCCCACTGCAAGACTCACGAGTGCAGGGCATCGACGGCAGGTCCTGCGGTGCCCGGAAGTAGCCTTCCTCGCACTCACAGAAGGTGGCCCCCTCGGGGGACAGCAGGGTGTGCACGGGGCACTTCAAACAGGGGCTCTCGGACACCTCGGACTTGAAGAATCCAGGGGAGCAGGCTGGCAGACACAGGGAGAGACAGTTCACCCCCTCAGCGGCTTCTCTAGTGGGACCTTGCCAGGGGACCCCGTGCAAGTTGCTAAACACACCCCTGTGGGTCTGTTTTCTCTCCGGTGAAACATCTTGTGATTGTTACACTGCGTGTTAACCAACTTGGATTTAGATTTTAAAACAATTAAATTAAAAATTACAACGAGTGCCTCGCCCCTGTGCTCGGAACCTCTGCGCCCTCCCCACCTGCTCTCGAAACAAGGGCCACACCTGAGCCTGGCGTTCAAGGCTTCCGTCTCCCCTTTCGGCTTCCCGAGAATCCGACCTCACACCTGGCTCGGCCCCGGACAGAGCGCGCTGCCCGCCTGCCTCCTCTCCTTTGATCCCTGCAGACCAGCCTGATGGGTCCCCACCTAAGGTTCAAGCTGCCCAGGGCAGTAACTACATCCACACCGTTGGTGCTTGTGGACGGACTCTCACCACCATCTCGGCTGATCAGCCAGGCACACCCGCTCAGGATGCCACCCCTGCAGGTGTTCCCCCACCCCAGGACCCGACTGCCTTCCTGTTCCGGGGCTGGCCCACCAGGAAGCAGGAAAGGCCGGTCCCCTCCTTCCCCCCCTCCCCCCCGGCATCTTCCGTGGAGCTGCCTCCAGGATCGAGTCATTTCCGCCACTCACAAGGGCCGCCAGGAAGCAGCTTTTCCTCCCCCGGGGGGGAAGGTCCTGTCCTGGCCAGGCCGGCTAGGGGCTCAGGCACCTGACTCCAGAGGCTTCTTCCTCCCACCAGCCTGTCCTGCTGCTGCCCCAAGCCCCCTCCTGGCTTCCTAGGCAGGAAGCTGCCCAGACACAAGGCCCACTCGCCAGGGCAGCCCAGGGCTTAGGCAGCTGCGCAAGTGGCCAGGGTGGGGTGGGATCACCCTCTCCTACAACCTCTTCTACAGCCCTACCATGACTGTACCTCCCTCCGGCTTATTCTGCGGACAATGTCCTGAGACACCTCCAACCTTAGTGCCACGTTCTTTGTTCTGTGGCACGCACCCTGAGATGAGACAAAGCCCCTGAACTCAGGGGACAGGAACACATGATAATGTCTGCCATTGGGGTGGGCAAGAGCTAAGGTCTGAGGAGTCAGAGTGGGGACGGTTCAGCTGGGGCTTAGAGGCTGAGGAGGAGTTCAGTGGGGCAGCAGTGTTGGAGGAAGGTCAGGCCGAGAAAGAGCAGGACTAACACAGAAAACACGGAAAGTACGAGTGGGGGCAGGAGGCAATGAGGCTGACAGGTTTCCAGGGGCCAGATTGAGAAAGGCCTTTAATGCCAGGCCAAGGAGCCAGGACTTTATCCTAGGGACAATGAGTGCCACTGAAGGACTGAAGGTTTGATGTAGAGCAAAACGGCACGGTCAGATCCGCACTGTCAAGAAAATTCTTGGGCAGAGTCTCCCTCCTTGTCCCGTTCCCTGTGTGAGAGGAGGAGGGGAGCAGGACTGGGAGTCAGGGGACAGGACTCCAAGGGCACGCTGGCAGCCCACTCCTCCACGTGCTGTCACGTCAGAACCCCAGCCCAGGCCCTGAAAGGGCGCAGGCCGCAGGGCAGGGGGCTCGTCAAGGACAGAGGGGGCCTGGGACCCAACTCCCGCTCTTGCAGAGCCTGGAGCCCCAGTCACTAGCAGGGACCGCTGACTGAGCACCTACTGTGTGCCGCTCCTGGGCCCAGCAAGCATCTGACACTCCTAGTCCCCACCACCAGCCTGTTAAACTGGAGCCCCGTATCATTCACGCCACTTTCGGGGAGAGGAGTCTGATGCCCAGAGAGGCAAGACCACGTGTCCAAGGTCAACAAGCTCCTAAGACACGAAACCAAAACCTAAACCCAGGACGCTCGACTTTGAGCCCCTCTCCTCCCACAAACATCTTGATTTAGCACAAAGAGAAATCAACATTTCTAAAAGGAGCCCGAAGAGACAGGAGATGAGTCCTGACCCGCTTCAACAGCCAGAAAATCCCAAGACTAATTTCAGAGCAGCTGAGGGTAGCGGATTGGGGGGCGACGGGGGCAGCGGGGGGGGGGGGCACCTCCCTGACAAAGCTCTTTTCTCAGCCTGGGCACAATAATGGCCAATGCAAAGGAAAGGTAGAATCGAGCCCGGAGTGTTGGCTGGGGAACCAAGCCTCCTACTGTACTTCAGAAATCCACGTGCGTTTTGCATTCCTCCTTATGTATCTGTTACATCACAAAAATAGCTCTCTCCTCCCCCAAATGTTCAAGTAAAACTGAAATTCCAGAGAGCTGGGCCATTTTATGCTGGGGTTTCACTCCCCCAAGTGCCCTGACTTGTCCCTGGAGGGGCCTGTGCGCTGGGTAAGTACCGGCTCCAGGTGTCTGGGCCCAATGGAGTGGGGATGTTCAGGGGCCCCTAGAACCACCATCACGCCTTCCGGCCCAGGCCCTCAGGCTGGGGAGGGGCCCACAAACCCCCTCCACAGCTCAGGCCTGGTTCTGCCCAGAAGGGGTTAGCCACCTGCAACCCCCCACCCCCCCCCACCCCGTGCCCCCACTCCCCACCGGGCGGTTGCTCCCCAGCGCCCCCAGCCCTGTGCCAAGAGGAGGAAGGCGGAGGGTGGGGGGAAGAGCCAGCTTCCATTCTTTGGCCCCAGAGCCCGGGGGTGGCCTGACTGCTGCCGGCAGGAAAGAGGGAATTTGGAGAGATTTCCGCTGTGGATATGCTAGATAATACAGTGGAGAGGCAGCATCAACAGGGCAAGTACTTGCCTGACGGGAATGTGCTGCCCCCTCCTCCAGCCGCACAACTACGAGGGGCTGTCCTCGGGGGCCCTGGAGGGTGTGCCCATGCTTGGGGGCGCCCCAGAATCTGCATGGAGGACACCAACCAACAAGCCCCCGCGTCTTTCTGACTTGGTTAGATTTCCTGGCATTCTGGACACGCAAGTGGGGACGGGGTCACGCACTGGGTGTTCGCACATACACAAACAGCCATGGTCCCTTAGCCAACCGGGGAACTCCTATGCATCCCTCCATACCCAGCTTGAGCGCCTCTCCACAGCCGTCCCAGACTGCCCAACTTCTGGCCCTCTTCTGCCCCATTAGGGCATCTATTACTCAATCTTCTGTTTACCAAATAGAAGTTGGGCACTTCCTACGTGTCTGGCACAATCTGGGATACGATAGTGAGAGAGATAAACACTGTTTCTGCTTCAGGGGAATGCACGGCCTGGCTTTCGTGCTCCATTTGAAATGATTTCTGCTCACATGAGGATCTTCTCTGAGACCGGCAGCTCCTGGAGACCAGGTACAGAGTCCCATTTCTAGGCGTCCCATGGCCCGGCCCCGGGTCTGGCACGCAGTAGGTGTTCGGCTAACGTCTGTTGACCAGATGGATATAGGCGAATGAGCAAATGAACGCGCGAAGATGGCAAAGCCTAGGACGTGTACGTTAAACACTCGCCACGGAAGTGAGTAGGGTTGCAGTGCCCTCGGAGGCCCTGCAGGGATGGTGCACCAGGATGCCCACCTGCCCGGCGCCAGAGCCCGGCCTTGGCACGCACACCTATGGAGAGCTTCTCTGGTGCAGGTTGCCTGGCAGGCCCGGGCCCCACCGAGCAGGGGAACTGGGGCACGGTGGCTGCGCCCAGAGCGGCACCCCGGTTTTTCCAGTTCCCAGTGCCCGCCTCTCAGATGGCAGCGTGGAGTGACTTAGGGACACACACCCTCTGGAGTGACGCAAATCTAGCCCCTGGCAGAGCCCCTCCCCACCAGGCCCAACCACCTCCCAAACTGGTAGTGGCGAGGTCACGGGGTCAAGAGGTCATAGTGGCAATTCACCTGGGGCCAGTCACCTCCCCGAGGCTCAGGGGGAAAGCGCGTGGACTTTGTCTCCTGCCCTGACGGGCAGCAAATGGTGACCCAGAAGTCATCGACCCTGCCGACGAGGGGAAACGTCCAGGGGAAATGTCGGCCCCAGGCCCCAGGCCCCAGACCCCGGTGGCTTCTCACTCCCCAGCAGGCTCTGGCAGCCCCATGTGGGGATGTCCCCGTGGCGAGCACCTTGCCCCTTTCACACACACCCTGGAGAATTATCTTCAGGCACATTCCTCCACCGTGCCAGAGATAAGCCTGGCTTCCCCCCACCGCCAGCCTCCGCCTCCTGCTGTCTCCCCACCACCAGCCTTTTATCTTCTGTTTGCTTTCCCTGCCTCCTTCCTTCCGTTCAGGGGACCCACTTACCTCCGGAGAGGGAGGGAGGGGCCACCCCACTGAGCTGCCGGGGTGTGAATTTGCCCCCTGTGTGAGCTGAGGGCGGGGCAGGCAGGGCACAGAGGTGGGGAGCGGCCATCCCATCCCATCCGTGGCTCCCACCCAGCAGGCCAGAGGAAACCACAGAAATCAGGCCCGGTGGCACTCCCCAGGAAGGGGACGTGCCCAAGAGTCAACAGCTCACAGAGCCGCCAGCCTGAGGATCAGTCATGTCCTGACTAAGCAGGGCTTCTGCCAACAGCCCCTGACACAGCCTGGGGCCACCCTACCCAAAGACCACCGTAACTAGAGCCACCCCCTGCCCAGAGGATGCCTTCCCTTCCACTTTGGGCCCCCCACCCCCACCCCCACTAGGCCTGGGCCACTCAGGACGCCAGCACTAGGACCCTGATCCTTGCTGCACGAGGTGAGGTCACCCAGTCAACAGCTTGCCCGAGCAATCCAGGTTCTTAGGCTTTCAGTAGAAAGTCACAGGAGGTGGACTCTGATCACTAGATCGGCAGGGGTCCAACCCACCCGTTTTACAGATGGGGAGAATGAGGCCCAGAGGGGACTTGCCAAGTTCATATCGTTTATGGGTAGGATACATGCCAGGGGCAGCGAGCTGGGCACAGTACACTGCCCTCCTCATGCCAGATGCCAGCTCTTTTGGTCACTAGTCACTGTCTCCTTTCTCTGGGCCTCAGTTTCCTCATCTATAAAATGGAGCTAAAGTCCTCAGCCTTTCTGGGCTTGTGAAGACTGAAGGAAACCATGTGAAATGCTCAGCCTGGTGCCCGGACTCGGGTGTCCCTACGAACCGGGTGACAGGGAAACTAGACAGGAGACATCCCCAGGGGGCCGGGCCCCTTGAAGGAGCAGGAGCCTCCAAAGAAGGAATTCCTCATGGTGCCCACCTCCAGTTCTGGCCTCCCAGCTGCTAGGCTGAGCCTTTGGCCAAGGCCGCTGGCCACCTGCTCACCTGGCCGGCAGTGCCCACGGCCAAGGCGCCAGGCAGGGCCCCAGCAGCTCAGCTGCCGATGCCAGCACAGGAAGGAGAGACAAAGCCGCCCCGGGGGAGATGATGGTCAGCCTAAGCGACTCCGCTGTCCCCCCCCCCACCCCCACCCCGGGCAGGGCTGGGGGCAGGGCGGGGGACCGGAGTGAAGCTGGCTCATTCCTGACATAGCTCAGAAAGCTCTCCGGGCAGTGTGCCCACCTGTCCGATCACAGCACCTGGGAGGTGCCTCCCTGCCGTTGTCCATTTAACTCTTTCCTGAGTGCCAAGCTTCCTGGGGAAGGAACCCTGAAAAGAAGCGAGCTCTGAAGATGACCTGGGCCAGGTGCTCAGTGACCTCAGGGAACCCACACCCCTCTCTGGACTCCATCTGTCATCAGTAAAAGCCCCAGTGGGAGAATCTGGGTCCACGGCGCTGTGGAGGGCCAGGCAGGGAGGGCGGGCCCTGCACCTGCCTCTGTTTCTCCTTCAGTGTGCTTAGTAACAGCCCCCGATCACCCTCCCTCCTGCGCCAGGACCCGCCATCCAGGGACTACCCAGAGAGCTTGTCTCCTGGCCAGGAGCTGAGTCAGGGATTCCAAAGGAACTGGTCACTTCCCGCCCCATTTCCCGGCCCATCCTCCGGCCCCGGAGCTGCAGCACCACCTGGATTCAAATCCTGATACGACCACACGCCTTAGCCGTGTGACTCCAGACAAGTCTCTTTGCCTCTCTGAGCCTCAGCCTCCCCAAGGTGGGCCGGACCGAGCAAGCGTTCGGATAAAGTGCTCGCCTAGCTCACACCTGCCGGTGAAGATCACTTGTCTACAGGAGTTACTGTTTTTCTCTCCACTGGCATCATGGTCAGGGGCTGCTGAGAACATCTGCAGGGATAAAGAGCAGCCAGGCTGGGGGTTCCCAGCCACCCGGTGGCCCCTGGACCACACCGAAGGGAATTTTAATTGTGGGAGAGGGATCTCAAGGAAGAAAATCCAGGACTCCGGGCGGCTCACGGTTGAGAAGGATCCACCAGGAAAGTCAAAGATTTGCTCGTGGAAACCAGTCCTCCCTACCCGGGGGCCCATCCAGCTCTTCACAAACAAAGCCTGCCAGAACCCTGACCCCCCGCCTCTAGGGGAAGGAAGGCTGCCCCCCGCCTTGCTGGAAAGAACACCCCCAACCCCAATGTCCACTTATCTCTGCAGGGCCCGAATCACCAGCCTGTGGAAAGTTTTCAGCTGCCCCTCACCCCCCCCCCACCCCCGCATTCTTGTGTGAGGATGTCATGTGGGAGGAGCCTGCTCGACCCACTGGGCTGCCTCGGGGCCCCCCCACCCCGCAGTCATTGTCTGAAACTGGGAGTGTGCACTCGAGGTCACCTAAAGCAGGGGCCGCCTAAGGAAGAGAGACTCAGACAGCAGAGGGGAGCTGGGAGGACACTGGGGTGGTAGGAAGGGCCAGAGCAGAGACTACACCACGGGCTTATGGCCAGAAAGGGAACTTCTTATCCAGGGGCTTACAGAGCATGTTAAGCAAGGTTCTGAGGCTTTAAGAGGCAAATGGAGCCGATCAGAAAAGGCTTCAGTCTCCTCCGACATTTCAACCTACTTCGTGTGTTGCAGGATCTGTAGCTAAAAAAACAAGTAAAAAGCCTTCCTATTTTAGGCCAGAGATGAAGAGAGATTTACCCAAGATCACCCAGTGGGTACGTATAACTACAGGCACTAAACCCCAATTTCTCAACACCCCGCTTATCTCAGCAAAGAAATTCCCAGAGAGAGAGGATGAGCTGGCCTTCCAAAGGTTGGCCTGCATTCCACAAATGCCCTGCCCCACAGCCATTTCTAGAAAAAGTCACCCATTGAAAAAAATTCCACGTTGCTGTAGAGATTTCCGCTGTCACAGGCCCTGGCCATGCCAAGCCACGGCCTCCTGATGTGAGCTCACAAATGCCCAGGCCCCGTTCCCAGACAGAGTCCAGTATAATTGGCCCCTTTCTGGGTTCCGTTTGTCAGCAGTAGAAGATTCATCAGGAGAACCTGGGACCGTGGCCCTGGGGAACGTCAGATCTCACACTTCCCTTCCACTCTTACCTCAAGGCACACATTTTCCCAAAACTCCCCAGGTGGTTCAGGTGCAGCCAGGGGACGGAATCCTGGGTCCAATTCCCTCACCCCGTGTACAAGAGAGCGGCCTGAGACCCAGACAGGTTAAGTGACTTGCCTAAGGTCATGCGGTGAGTTAACAGGGATGGAACGAGCTCCAGAGACTGTATCATGGGTCCACAGCGCTGGTATATAGTAGATATTTAAATTATACTTGTGGGATGAATCAAAAATAACAACCACACTTAAAAGCACTTATGTGTCAGGCACTGACCTAAGCGCTTTATGAGCATTAAGTCATTTGATTATCATAAGCACCCTACAAGGTGGGCACTATGTTTGTCTCTGCTTTACAGATGAGGAAACCAGGCACAGAGAGGTTAAGAAGCTGACTTAAAGTCACACAGCTAAACGTAGAGCTGGGATTTGAACCCAGGCATTCTTGTCCTCGAATCCTTGCTCCTAACCTTCCATAGTCTCCTGTTTTTCAGTGTGTCCCTTCTCAGTGAATGAGTGAACCCAACCATCAATAAGGAAACTGAAGATCGGGAAGGCTCTTGTGATTTCCACTAACAGACCCCTCCGCAGGTCAGAGTCCGAGCGGGGATGACCTTACCAGGATCTCACAGTTCCAGAGCCGACACTAGAAGCCAGGACCACAGCCCCCACCCCAGCGGCCCCTTTTCCTGCCACCCCTGTACCATCACTCACCCTGGCAGGCGTCCTCCACCTTCTCGTAGCCCTCCCGGCACAGGCACTGACCGATGGGCACCAGCCACTCGCCATCCACCGCGCAGTGCATGCGGGGCTCTTCGCCCCCCGGTGGCACCACGGCATGGTCCACGCAGGTGCCAGCCACGGTGGCCAGGGAGGGTGCGTCGGAGCCCGCGATGGTCTCGGGGAAGCGGGCCAGGCCCTGCAGCAGCTCGGGGCACTTCTTGTAGTAGACGCGGACGGAGAGCAGCGCCACGCAGGCGCCAATGTCCTGGAAGGCCAGGTAGAAGCCCTTGCGGCTGAGCGGGCCCACGGAGCGTTCCTCCACATTCAGCTTCACGTGGCGGGCCTCGAAGTCGCTGCTGACCGTGATCTCGTCGGGCGCAATGGTGTCAATCTTGGTGAACTGGCGCTTCTGGAAGTTGGTGCCATAGTCCACATCCGACTCGGCGTAGTAGAGGTTGAAAGTCTCCTTGCAGGAGCTGGCGCCCCCCGGGAAGCTGTTGCAGTCACGCACGGTGAACTTGAGCTCGATGAAGATGCGCTCGGCCTCGCCGCGGTACACCCAGTTGGTGCGGAGCCAGTTGTCCTGGTCGCCGGCCACCACGTTGCACACAGAGTACATGTAGATGGGCATGTCGTCCATGATGTTCTGCATCAGGTCCCACTGCGCAGGGGGGCGGGGGGTGGGGGCGACAGGTGAGTGTGGGCAGGCGCCCGAGGAGAGACTGAGGCCCAGAGGCAATGCCCAGGAGGCAGAGCGGGGCATCGGGATGCTGTTTTATAGTTCTCGCTATAGGGGTGGGAAACTGCAGCCCAGAGAGGTGCTTCAAGTTCGTCCTCACAGGCTGCAAAGTGGCTGAGCTGCGGCCTGTCCCTCTACATGGACTGGGAGCCGGGGGTGGGGTCTGGGGGATCCCATGTGACCTCAGGTGGATCACTTAAGCTCTCTGAGCCTCCAAGTCTGCATCTGTAGGAGGGAGACAAGGTCTGCCTCGCAGAATTGCTATGAGGATAGATGACAGAGTGTCTACGAAATGCCAAGCACGTTGTCTGGTGTGGGTAAGAAGTGCACTGTCACACTGGCAGCCAGTGTCACCATCATCATCATCATCATCATCATCTACTGTGTGTGTGTGTACAGGTGTGAGTGGCCGGGGAAAGGGTTAAGTCAAAAACAAAGGATGATGCCCCACTGTTCAGGTTGAGCCATGTGCCCCCTCTGCCTCTCAGTCTCCATACCCCCTTAATCACAGCGTTTGGAACCTACGTGCTGACCTACATCTGGCTCCCAGACTAGACTCTTGAGTTCGTTGGGGCAAGGACTGCATCTAATTCTTTTATGTAACCCCAGGGCCTACCTGGAACAGAGTAGGTGCTCAGGAAAATATCTGTTGAACGAACAAGTGAATGAATGAATAAAAGCAGAGGGGCTGGGGAAAGAGGCCTGGACTACACTATATGACGCTGCCCAAGGCCCCTCTCGAATGCCCTCGGGCCTCAGGTTCCCACGCTGTATCATGACTGGGTTGGATTAGGTGATCTGTATTTCCCCCCAGCTAGACATTCTAGGATCCTGGAAATCTACACAGCTACATCTCAGGCCTGCACAGGGCTAAGGTGGCCAGGGATAGGCACCTGACTCACGCAGAGCTGGCCAGCAGTGGGAACTGCACCCCCCCCCCCCCACAAGAAACATACTTCTCCCTGGCTCAGGGCTCCCGGACAAACTCAGCAAGTGCCCATTACACAGAGGGGAAACTGAGGCCCAGAGAGCAGCAGTATCTTCCCCAAAATCACACAAGGCTGGGAAAAGGATCCCAGTGTCTTGTCCACCAATCCTGGTCACAGTAGGGCAGGACAGAGGGGAGGAAACTTGGGTGGGGATGAGGCAAAACAAATCAGCCCCTAGCAGGAAGGGGAAGTAACAGCCGGTGGAGAAGGGAGAGAGGCCCAGCAGGAAGGAATAGATCCAGTTTCCTGGGCTATGGGACCTGGGAGCCACTGTTCCCTCTCTCTCCCTTACCTCTCACCTTCTGGGCTGGGACCTTGAAGATAGGGAACCTTCAACCCTTACCCTCCCAAGAGGTAGGTGGAGGAAACTAGGTGGGGGTCCTCTGAGCTTTGGCCCACTGGGTCATCCGAGGGCCCCTGCTCTGGGAGGGCCTTCAGCTGTCTCCCCAGTCCTTTCTGCCTCTCAGGTCCCTCCCCTACCTTCCAACCCCCAGCCTACCCAGCCTGGATGGCAGAGCCTGGTGTGGGAAGCGGGACCCTGAGTTTGATCTCTGGCTGAGCTATTTGATCTAGGCTGACCCCATCCTCACTGGGTCTCAGTTTCCCCATCCCCGTGCCCCTACTTGACTTTGAAGGCTTACCCCTTTGCCATATGGGTGCGTGAGCCAGCCAAGTTCCCCTTTAGCGGCGGCAAAGTCCAATAGTACAACTGGAAGAGATGGGAAGGAGGGCCAGTTAGCTCGGGGGCATCTCCAGGGCTCAGGCCATGGTGGGAAAGCTGAGAGCCCCCCAGGAGCCTTGACAGCTTCCTCGGCTCTCAGAAAGAGACCCCACTATACAAGGTCACTATATCCCAAAGACCTGTCCCTCGACAGACAGGGAAGTAGGGACCTGGGAAAGGGACGGGACCCGGTCAAAGTTACGCAACAGGCTGGGTGAGGACTAGGCCCCCTGTCTCCCAGGCCACAGCTCCAACCACACCACCCCCCTCTGGTCTGCCCCCAGCTGGGCAGAGCAGGACAGAGCTCAGCCCAGCAGGGGGACAGCAGCTGGGCAGAGAGCTGGGGCGGGCAGGACCGTTAAGTGACGCCACACCGCCCCGTCTGCTTCCTGAAACAAGGCCCCTCAGCAGGCATGTGGGCCTGGGGAGCGCCCATGTCTGCTCCTGCCACATCTCCTCCCCACCCCCAGCACAAAACATCCCCAACCCCACCCAGGCCACGTCGCACACATACGCAGCACACATATGTACACACACGTCTCCTGGCACTCCAAGAAGGGAGGGCTGTTAACAGGTGGGAACAGCTCCAGGGAGGAGAGGGGGGACTGATGGCGGGGGTGTCTGGAAACTGATCTCCCCACCACAAAAGCCACAGAGCAGGCAGGATAAAGCTCTGAACCCATAGGGGCCTCTAGGAGAGGCCCAAGATACACACAGCTGGCAAGGTCCCCTCCCTGGGAAAGTGGTCCGCCTGCCATGTCTTTCTGACCCCTGGCTACTGCCCTACCAGGGGTGCTTGGTGGGACAGAGATGGAAACCTTTAGAGGGGACTTCCAGACCCAAGAGGGATCAGGTGCCAGGACCATGCTGTCCCCAGAGAGCCATCTGGAGCCCGGGGGAGGGACACACTGCCAGGGGCTTCCCTAGATCTGGCCCTGCCCTTGGGCAGCACCTGTCAGTCCACCTCTGGCTCTCTGCCAGGCTCAGTGGCTGCAGCCATGACCCAAGACCCCAGCACGGTCCCACCTTCATTTCCAAGTAAAGTCCAGGTAGCTTCCAGGCGGTGCCACCCTCCCTAGAGGGCAGGGACGCTGGGGAAACTCAGGCATGGAGCCCTATGCAAAGTCCCCGGATTCGGAGGGTAAGAATCCTCAGGTGGAAGGGGGAAGGGACTGAGCACACTTCCTCTGGACCCTGGAGCATGAAGAATATGGCCTCAAGAGGCAGCATTCCTCAAGACTAGGACTTGGAAGAATCACTCTAAGGGTGGAGCCCGGGCAGGCGGGGGACAGACATGGCCTGATTCACGGATGGGTACAGAGTGAGGGGGACAGAGAGGGTCTTGGAAATCCTCTCCTGGGGTCTGAATGCCTTGCTCCCCTGGTGGGAGGCACCACCACCCGCCGCTGACCCGAGCCAAATCTCTCTAGGAAGGGCCCGGCAGCCCAGACCGGCAAGAGGAAATCCGATGTGGCACCTGTCCCAAGGCTATGGGGATAGAGGAGGGTGGCTGGAGGGGGTGGGGTAGGGGCACGGATTTGTTCGGACATGCCCAGGGCCCAGGCTTGGAAAACTCACTAACCCCACTGGCAGATGGAATGTTCTGGCTACAAAGGAAGGGATCTGGGGGTTCCTGGCTCCAGCTGGGTGGGTAGGAGGACCCCAGTGAGTGCCCCCCGCCTAGTTCTGCAGATCCCCTCCTCCTCAGACAGGTAGGAAGCTGCAGTCCATGCCCCCGAGGGAGGGGGCTCATAGCTCTCAGGCTCTGAAGGGTTAACCTGGCACAGAGGGAACCCCACCACCCCTCCCAGAGTGCACTCCCCTTCCAGCCCCAGGCCTGGCTCTAGAAGTATCACGGGGCTCAATCTGAGAAGAAAAGAAGCCTTCACACAGGAAGGAGGCCTCCCCTGGGGGCTTCCAGCCATAGCCCCCTCCCAGGAAATTCCCTAGAACCGATCACCAGGAACAGGAACAGGAGCCAGGGTGCGGCTCTCTCTCTCTCCCTAAGCTCTTCCAGGGACTGAGGGCTCTGGTTCCCTGGAAGGGGTGGGGGCCTGGGAGCCTTTTGGCCGCCCCTGGAGCCTTCACTGAGAGGCCCTGGTTAGGCAGGGCCCATCCATGAGCCCTCGGTCCCTCACCCCACCCCTTCTCTGTCTCCAGTTCCATGACAGACGTCATCCTTAGGGATCCATATTGCTTTCTTTACTCAAACACAGCACTACCTGAAGGCACCCCCCTGCTCCCTGCATCCCTCGTTCACCAAAACTAGCTAATTCCTAAAGAAAAGGGGGAGGGCAGGGCCTCTGTGGGGAAAAAAGAAAAAAGGGCAGAGGACAGAGGGCAAGCTGGGCTATCACAGAAGCAAGCCAAGGACTTTCCAGGGCCCCTGGGCACTCTCCAGCCCCCTTCCCATCAGCCACCTCATCGGCACCACTGCATCTGTGCCCAGAGACTCTGCTTCCTCGGAAAATCGGCCATGAAACCACAACACAAGGGGCCCTGGGCTCTAGCAGCTCAAAAAGCCAGATGCTCAGATGTGACCCTCTCTGTGCAGAGGGCCCTGGCTGGCAAGGGCTCAGCTTGGGCCTCCCTCAGTTTCCCCATTTGCAAAAGGAGGACAGATTCAGTGGCTGCTGAGAATCTAACAGGTTCCATCTGGGACTCCAAATACATCCCGGCTCCTCTGCCCACAAGGAGGGGGCGAGAAAGGAGAAGGGATGTGAGCAGCGGTCTTCTAGATTAAGGGTGGAAGGGGCATGTGGTCTTTCTCTCTGCCCACCCCACTCCCATCTGCCCCAGGCAGATCCACCGCATTCGGCCTGAAAACCAAAGAACAAAACCCACTAGCAACTGCCAGCTGGGCCATCACCACCGCCCCCCCCTCTACCACCACCACTGTGGGCACACCTAGGGAGTCGTCCACAGGGGCTGTTGGAGCCTAAGCAAAAACGCTCCCCCATCCCAGGACCCTCCAGCCCACACCCTTTTCCTCCTCAATCCCATGGAGGGGGTGGCTAGTCATCTAGGCTGGGGAGGGGGCAATATGGGGCCCAAGCACCAGACGACTCCAGGCACAGCTTGGCAGCTCGGGGTAGTGTCGGTTCTGCCTAATCCCCTCACCCCCAGGACAGCCTTCCAGAAAAGCCTATAGGGATTCCAGCTGTCTCTCCCCTTCTCTCCAAGCACAGTTCCCCAAGAAGGGGGAGGACCAAAAGCTGCAGGGTTATGGTGGGGTGGTGAGTATTGGGGATCACAGAAATCCCTGCCACCCACTCCTGCAAGTTGGGACCAGGAGCCCGGGACCCATCCAAGAACTGGGACAGGATGCACCCCCTGCCCCACTCCACCTCCACCAGCTCCAGCTCTGGCCTCTTTTCCTCCCAACTTGGAAAAGCAAAGCCTCCAACCCCAGTCTGGGAGACAGAAAAAGAAAGCAAGGCTCAAGGAACCTTCTCAGAGGCCTGGGGTTTCCTCTACACTTCCCCCTGCTGGAGCCTGCGGAAGCCTCTCTCTGCCCAGGCCGAAGGGGGAAAAACGTGTTCTCCCTGTTGAAAACCGAAGCCGGCCTCGGCTGGGTGGACAGGAAGGTCCTGGGCCAAGGACGGGAGTCCCCATCCTCTCTGCGACCCTAGCTGAGGGGCAACGCCCCCATCCACACACCTGCCCCGCCCAGGGCAAAGTCTGCGGGCCCCTCACCCGGCGCCGCTCAGGGAGCGCTGGGGCGGGGGTGGGTGATTCAGTCCCCCACCCCCGGATGCCCGGACTCCCCGGTGGCCCTGGGGTGACGGCTCCACACCTCGAGAGACCGCGCCCCCACCTGCCGCATTTCCTCGTTCTGAGTCACCCCTAGCTCAGAACGCTTGACTTTGGGACTTCCTGTCCGCACTCGTGGCCCCGAACCTGACCCCCGAGCCTGGGAATGCCGGTTGGGAAGACAGGGTGGTTCTGCGTGGGCAGGTTGGCCCGAAACTCCCCCTGCACTCTCCTGCCCGCCTGGAGGCAAAAGGGGGCGTGGAGAAGCCCTCAGGGAGCAGGGGCTTCCGCAGGGGGCTCCTAGCCGGCCAAAGAGCCCCCTCCCCAAAACGAGGGGCCTCCACAGGAATGCTTCTCGGCAAAATCGGACCCAGCGGGTGAGTGAGGACAGGTCACCAAGAGACTGAGCCCGCGGAAACCCTCTCAGACACCCCATTCTCCAAGGGGACCCTCGCGCCCCCGTCGGGACGCGTTCCTGAAGGCGCCGCCCGGGCTGCGACCGCGTGGCCGGCACCGCGGCCCCTTCTCGGCGGCCTCGGAGCCCCGCGCGCCCGGCCGCAACCCCACAGTCCCCGGAAGCCCGGTAACCCGGGCTGGGGTCCCAGATTCGTCGCGAAGGCAGCGCGCGCCCTCCCGACCCCGGCACCCGGGGCCGGGAGGCGCCAGGTCGGTTTCCAAAGTTGCGCGCGTCGCCCCGCGGGGCTCCGGGAGGCTCGGGCTCCCGGGCTCGGGCCGCCCGGGCTGCTGCGGACCCGGGCGGCCCCGCGCGCACACTCACCTTCTTTGCCCTGCGCCGCGGCGGCCGCGGCCAGCACACAAGCCCACAGCAGGGCCAGGCAGGCACGGGGCGCCAGACGCTCCATGCCGCCTCCTCGCCCCCGGCCCGGTCCTCCGCGCCCGGCTCCCGCACGCCCGCACGCCCGCCTCGCCGTCTGCTCGCTCCCGCGACCCGCGCGCAACTTCTCGCCTCCAGCCCCAGTCCTTAATGGAAGTTGGGTGAGAACCGGCTCCTGTTCATTCATGCCCCGCGTGACGTCACCGAAGCCACGCCCTCAGGAATGTCTTTAAAGGGGCCGGGCTGGCACCGGGGAAGAAGGGGGGGGAGACCCAAGGGGTTTGGGGAGGACCTTGGGGCCCTCTGGCCTCCCTGAAGCCCTCCTCCCCCCACCCCCCTCCTCCCGCCCAGGCCCTCCCAAGTTGCAGATCCGGGCCGGGATCCTCGGCCCAGACCCCAGACGTGGGGACGGCTGGCCCTAAAGCACGCGCATTCTCACTCTTTGCCCTTCCGATGGGGCACAAATGGGCTAGCGGGGCCAAGAAGCAGTTGTCTTCTCAGCAGCATGCCTCTGAGGGGAGCTCGGAAGTCGACCTGGATGCCCCTCTTCCTGGGACCTCTCGAAGGAGGTCGAGGAGAGCATCTCTGCTCAGGGGCCTTTAAGAATACCCTAATGTAAGAGCAACCACCTCTAGGCACGAGTCAGACATGCATTATCTCGTGTAACTCTCATCTGGGAGGTAGGTATCATTAACCCCATTTTACAGAAGAGGACACTGAGGCTCCAAGAGCTTTACACACACGCCCAAAGGTCTCACAGCTCCAAGGTGGTAGAGCCAGGATTTGAATCTCCGTAGTCCCTCCCCATGCAGGGGACAGGCAGGCAAGAGGCTGCTCTGTGGAGCGCCCCATCCCCCAACCCTGGCGTGGCTGAATCAGTTGGTCTGTTTCAACACTTTGGAGGGCACCTGCCTCCCACCTGCCCCTTCAGGGAACCCAGAGGCTCCTCAGATGTGAGCTCATCTCCGCTTCTGACTAAAGCGGCTGGCCTTAGTGAAACAAACGGGAAATGTCCTCTGACCCGCCTGCCGGGCCACCCACGGCTGCCTCTTGCCCAATTGCCATTTGGCCAGTTGGGGAGGAGCACCGGTAGCGGGCATGATTCCCTGAGGGGCTCCAGACCCCTCTGCCCACCTCCTTCTCTTCGACCCCACTCTGGACTCTCTTTGACTCCCCTGGGCCTGTCTGCCCAAAGGCCATGCTGGGCTACTCAGGTACCCGGGTCCTCCCTGCCAGATGTGGACATCTTGGCCTCTCGGCCTTGGTGCCTGCCCTTGGGAAGCGGGTCCAGACACCTCCTCTGGAGAAGGAGGAGGGTTAATTACAGGTGTTGGAGTAGCGTAATTAAAGCCTTTGACCAAGATGATAGGAGGAGAGTCTTGGTGTTCTGAGAGTCCGTGAGCGTGCAAGCGTGCATGAGAGTATGTGCGGATGTGTGGGTGTGCATGAGTGCGTGCACGTGGCTGTGTCAGGGTGTGCGCGAGTGCGTGTGGACGTGCTGGGGGGGTGTGAGCATGCAAGCACGGGTGGATGTAAGAGGAGCGTGTGAGTGTGTGAGTGTGAGTGTGCTGTCCTTGGCAAGGGTCGAGAACACCGGCCGTGGAGTCAGCCCAGGGGTTTCTGGAGATTTCCTTTCTCCGAGCCTCAGTCTGCTCCTCGGGAAGATGTACGAACCTCCTTCAGAGGGTTATTGAGATCGAGTAAGGACGTGGGTGTAAACCACATAGATCGTGGGTACAGAACACACTTGTGAAATCCCAGCTGTTGCTATGGGTCTATGCAGTGGGGCCAGAGGAAGCAGTGCGTGTGCTGGGCGGGGCCTGTGGGGCCTCCATGGCACATGGAGAGAAAGTGTGTGTGTGTGCGCGTGTGTGTGCAGTAAACGTAGGGAGAAGCCTTTCGCGAGTTGCGTTTGGCAGCTCTGGGCTGTGGTGGATGTAAGATTTCATGTGTGTTGAATGTAAGACCCTCCCTGTACAGGTATGTCACATGCCGTGCAGGCTCCGTATGTTGGACGCGACACTAGAAGGTACGCTCCGAGAGTGCGGGGACATTTGTCTTTATACCTGACCCATAGCGGGGGTTCAGCAAACCTCTGCCCGTGAATGGACTGATGAGCGAACGAAGGCATTGGCAGGTTGTGTGGTGCCTGGAAGTCTCTTTACGTCGTGTTGGCGGGTCCTTTATGTGGCATGTGTAGGTTTCCCTGCGTGGCCCCACGCGGGTGGCCCCACGTGTCAGGGGTGAGGGCAGCCCCTGCTGGCTGTGGGCTGCGTGCCTGGAGGTATGGGCCCGGCTGGTGACTGAGAGTGCAGGGACAGGTGTCGCTCCCACAGAGGCCTGTGGGAAGGGGTGGTGAGGGCGCTGGCAGGAGGGTGGGGGTGGGAGAAGCTTCTTGGTTTTTAGTCACTCACCTGGTGACACGCCCTTCCCGGAGTCCTTCCCGCTCAGCGTGACTGGATGCTGAGAAGGAAAAGTCCTTTGGTGAGTCTTACAAAGGTCTTACAAAGCTGTGCTGAAAAGTGGTATTTATTGTGACATAATAAGCCCTAATGGAGATAGAATTACCCCATAAAGGCCCCAAAAAGCCCGCGGGCCTGAGTGCCACTGCAGCAGGCAAGGCTTCGGGTACAGGCAGGTTGAGCCTGAGTGTGTCTGTGGGTGGCTGAGCAGGCCTCACCTGCCATCCCCACCTCAAGCCCACCAGCCTGCTCAGGTGTCCACCTTTGCTAGGACTTGGCTGTAGGCTGGGGACAAGCTGACGAGAAAGAGAAACACAAGACAATAGCTTCACCCACCCACCTTTGATCTGTGCCTGAGAGAAGCAGGAGAAAAAAATCACTGTAGCCCACACTTCTTCTCAAGTGCTTAGGGACTCCTGGGTGGCTTGAGCTCCTGACTCTTGGTTTCAACTCAGATCATGATCCCAGGGTCGTGGGATCGAGTCCTGCATCGGTCTCTCCACTGACAGCACGGAGGCTGCTTGGGATTCTCTCTCTCTCTCCTTCTGCGCCTCTCCCCTGCTTGCGTGTGCATGCTCTCTCTCTCTCTCTCTGTCTCTCAAAAATAAACATTTTTAAAACATAAAAAATATTTAAAAATTTTTTAATAAAATGCTTAAGTGCCAGGCCCAGTTCTAGGTACTTGACCTACACTGACCCCCTTAGTTTTCGTTATAGCCCCACAAGGTAGGCACTGTTACTGTCCCCATTTTGCAGAGGAACAAACTTTAAAAGTTGGAGCTGGCATTCTAGCCCAGGCAGTCTGGATCCACACACCCTCACAGGTACCTCCCTCAGCCCCTGCTTCTGGAAGCACTAAACTCCACAGAACCCCCAGAGCTGTTCCCTGGCCTGGAGTGATGTACCTGCTCTCTGCTGCAGGCATCTCCAAGGCCCGTCTGATGACGGACGGCCTTCCCTTCAGCCCCTGGCGCCCCCATACCCAGTCACCCCCCCCCCGCCGCCCCGGACCCTGGCCTCAGCCAGTTGAACCCTCTCTTGTCTTTCTCAGACTCAGAACCGTCTCCCCAACCAGACTGTAAGCATCTCCCCAACCTGACTGTAAGCTCTCCAAGGCAAGGAAGGAGACTGCTGCCCTTTGCCCTCCTGGAACCAGCTAGAACAGTGCTCTGCACCAGGAATCACTCAATAGATGCTCACATGTGATGATGACATTCGCTTTTTTTTTTTTTAATATCTTATTTTTAACTGATCTCTATACCCAAGGTGGGGCTTGAACTCACAACCCTGAGATCAAGAGTCGCATGCTCCACCGACTGAGCCAGCCAGGTGCCCCGATGGTGACATTCTAAATCAGTTCCCTCCATTTGTTTTGATTCATATTTCTTGAGGGCCTACTATGTGCCAAGCCACCTGCACCCAGGAGAACTCATTAATCCTCCCAGCAGCCCTGGAAGGAAAAGGTAATATCGTGGCCAGTTTTGCAGGTGAAGACTGAGGCTCAGAGAGAACTGACTTGTCTAAAGTGACACAGCTAGGACACGGCAGAGGTAGAACGAAAAAATTAAGTGTGTCCAACTCACCGCAGAGCCCGGTCTCCCTGCTCTTTCCTGAATACACCATGTGTTTTCAAGCCTGCGTGCCTTTGTCCAAGCTGTACCCCTACCCCCACCCCACCCGCTATGTTCCTGGTGCTCTTTCTACCTCCAGGATCCCTACTTCTTCTTCTTTTTTTTTTTTTTTTTAATTTTTTTTTTTTAACGTTTTATTTATTTTTGAGACAGGGAGAGACAGAGCATGAACGGGGAGGGTCAGAGAGAGAGGGAGACACAGAATCTGAAACAGGCTCCAGGTTCTGAGCAGTCAGCACAGAGCCCGACGCGGGGCTCGAACTCACGGACAGTGAGATCGTGACCTGAGCCGAAGTCGGATGCTTAACCGACTGAGCCACCCAGGCGCCCCTCCCTACTCCTTCTTTAAGACTTACTTTGGAGCAACTCAGGAGAAGGAACACTGGAGCCCCAAGTGCAGGGGAATGCCTGGTCTACAGGCGCTGAGACAGATTTGGGCAAATAACCGAATGACCTGGATTCTGCCGCTTAACCGACCGCCTGGCCTTAGCCAAGCCTTATACCCTCAGCTGCCTTATCTGTAAAATGGGCACAATACTAATGGCTTCCTCCCTCTGGTACTGTGGCGGGATTAGTTGAGAATACGTCTGTAAAGCTCTTAGCACAGTATCTGGCGCACAGTGGGCGTGCACTGAATCTTAGCTGTTACCTTCCCAATCAAAAGTTACTTCTGAAAAGCCGCTGGGCTCCCCCAGGCCAAATTGTTTCACCCTGGAACAAACCTCAGCTCTCACACTGTTATAATTACTTCCTCACCTGCCCTCCCCTTCAGGCAGGGAGCTCCTTGAGGGACAGAGGCCGGTTTATTCCACCTTGTCATGCCCAGTGGAGCCCGGGATGCAGTAGGCGGTCAGTAAATGCTTGTGGGTTGCACACACATCGCCCACCCCCCCCCCCCCGAAATAACACACTCCCCGATTGCAGCCACAGGTGGACTCCACGTTCAGCTTTTCAGGTGAGGTTTTTGGGGTGAACTTGCCTGAGCAGAAGTTTTGCTGAGCTCCCCTGCCCCGATGAGGCGGGTTGAGGTTGGGAGAGGGGTACTTAAATTTGGAGTGGAGGCCGACAGCGTGGGAGGAAGCTCCCCCCTCCTAACCCTCCACATAATTGCGGGGCTTCCCCCACTCCCAGAGCTGGGTTAGAGGCTGTGCCGCTTCCTTTGGGGCTTGCTCAAGCTTCCTGGGACCCTTTGAAGTGGGTTCCTGGCAAATCCTCCCCAGGGCCTGGATACGGGGCGGAGCTTCGGGGGGGGGCGGGGCCTCAGCCTGGAGGCGGCCAGCAGCGGGAGGGCAGGGGGCTCCCCGTGTGTCTTGGGGCCACCTCCTGCCTGGATTCAGAGCCCCTCCCTCCCAACTCTGGCTTCCGGTTGTCACCCCTCATTTTCTTGCCTTTCCCTTCCCTCTGTGGCCACATCCTCCTTCTCTCCTTCCAAACAAACTCAGATGTTCCACTCGAGGAAGCCTTCCCTGACCACCCCCGGCCACTGGTATTTCTCCCTTCTCTGAGTGCCAGTTTTTAACCAGGTGTCTTAGACATCAAAGTAAAAGCAGGGCTCACTTGTGGAGTCCCAGTGATGAGCCAGGGTCTGGCTTAAACTTTGCAGCACAGCCTCACCTCATGCACACAAACACTCCCTAGAGAAGCAGGGATGCTACTCCCATTTTACAGATGAGAACTTTGGGGTTCAGAAAAGTCTGAGTCACTTGCTCAGGGTCAGGAGCCTAAAGGGGCAGAAGTATCTTCCAAAGCCCTTGCTTTGCTGTCCCCCCACCCCAACACACACACACACGCACACACACACACACACACACACACACACACACACAGAAGCCCTGGACCATGCGTAACTAGTCACAGCATGTCCTATGAAAGGGAATCTTGGCAGATAAAGTCCAACCTCTGTATTTTACAAAATTGAGGCCCACATAGGGGAAGGATCTTGCTGGAGGTCCCAGAGACAGCATGAAGACTAGAACCCAGGCCTTCTGCCTCCAAAGGCTGTCAGATGGGGTGGAAGGTGCCTCATCAACCTTTGCAACAAGAGAATTTGAAAGATGGAGAACGGCAGGCCTGCCTCAGGGCCTTTGCACTTACCTTCCCTCTGCCTGGCACTCTCCCTCCCACCCACCCTCCCTCCCTCACCTCCTTGGGGGCTGCTTGAAGTTCAGCTCATTGTGGTCAATTGCCTGACCATTCTAGTAAAATGGCAACACCCTAAGCCATACCTAGACTCCCTATCTCCTTTCTTTGCTGCATTTTTCTCTATGGCACTTTCCCGCCCCACACTCTACATATTGTCTGTTGTCTGCCCCATTAGCATGCAAGATCCGTGTAAGGACCCCCAGGTTGCTGCCTGTTTTGTTCATGGCTCACCACCCCCCAACTTTGAACTTTGTTGAGCAAATGGGCAAAACACGTGGTGGCTTCTGTCAATCTTAAAAATAAAACAGCCAGTTATCTCACCAGCAAAATGGGTTTATTCAGGAATAGTAAAGAATCGCAATTCAGGAAAAGCAAGCCAGAGGCAAGCTTAACAAGCAAAGGAGAGGAATGTTACTTTGTCGAGAAAAAGGAGGAAGTTGGGAGGGGTTGTCCTGAACAAAATCCACTGGAGGAAATCAAGGGTTCAGGGTGGTGACGGCTTCTCATTGGCTGAGTTGCTGAGCAGGAAAGGAAATCTTCCCTCTTGCTGGAGCGTGAAGTGGTGCCCATTTGCAAGGCGTATCTCTTCCTGTCCGGGTCTGTGGCTGCCATGGGGAGGTAGAGTCATAGTGCACAAAGGCTCCCCCTTTGGGCTTCCCGGCTCCATTTTATTTTTATTTTTTTAATTTAATTTATTTTATTTTTAATAATTAGAAAGAGAGAGAGAGAAGGAGAGACAGTGCGTGTGTGAGCAGGGGAGGGGCAGAGGGAGAGAGAACCTCAAGCAGGCTGCATGCTCAGGGCAGAGCCTGACGCGGGGCTTGATCTTGCGACCCTGAGATCATGACCTGAGCCGAAATCAAGAGTCAGACGCCTGAGTCACCCAGGCACCCTGCCAACTCCATTTCAAATGAGCCCCCCCCCCCTTTATTAATATTTATACTTGCTACCACAGTGGTAAGAGAACTCCCTCAGTGTGATCTGGGCCATTTACTTCTCTCTTTCCCTGACTATTCCTCACTGGTACAGGTGCACCATGGGGAGAGCAGCGGCCCCTCCTCTCAGAGGTGTGTCAAGGGGGGCACAAGCTACCACACGCCACAGGGCTCAGCCACAGCCAGAGGCCCAGGATGAATCCGGGAGTCAAGGGGCCAACAGGACTAGTGGGAGGGGGGGCGGATTCCCACTGCTGCAGAAGGTGGGGGCCTTCTCTGAGTCCCGGATTCCCCCCCAGATTCCCACATGCCCCATGGCCCCAGCGCTACTCAGCTAAGCATGGCCTTTGGAGATCACTCTGGTCTTTTCTCCACCCTGGTCTCCTCCCTGTTGTGAGTTGTGATGATCCAGCCTGACAACCAGGGTCCTCTGTGCCGTGGGTGGTGAGGAGCTGAGGGCACACGTCTGGCTTCCCACGGTCACACTTATCGTGAGCCCTGGATGAGAAGCCTCACCTCTCGGAGCTTCTGTTTTCTCCTTGGTCAAGTGGGGATAAAAATATTGTAATACCCACCTTGTCAGGGGAGCCATGAAAGTGTGAAAAACTCTTGGCACGGTGCCTGGCATATGGCAAGTCCTCCGTAAATGTCAGCTGTGATTATTTTTATCACTGACACCATATTTGGGGGCCGGGGCTGGCACAGTACCTGCCAGGTGCCGCCACCCCCCTTCCCGCATCCTGACAGTTTGGCAGCTGGCCTGGTGTAGGCTCTGAGGAGGAAGGGAGGGAGGGCAGGGGAGCTGTTCTGCTTGTTTTCTGAGAACCTCCAAGTCTGACCCCAGCCCCTTCCCCCTCCTGAAGGCACGGATGACAGCACAAGGCCCAATTCACTGAGAAACCTGCCTCTGGTCCCCTTCTGGCCGTGCTCCCGGGGGATAACCCCCCCAGGATCCCATCCAGCCCCAAAGGGAAGGGAGGAACCCCACACTCCAGGCCCTTATTCCCACGCCCAGCATCAGGTCTGAGCCCTCAAAGTCTACACACACACTAGGAAGTGCTGTGAACACAACCACAGCCTCAGCACCAGACTCATTTGTGTGTCTAGGTGTGCGAACACACACACACGCACGCACGCATACGCCTGTCCAGGCACACAGGTCTCTGTAGGGATCACTGCAGGGCAGACAGAGGCTCCTATCCCACGGCACCCCTGCCCCTCCTCCCTATCCTGTCTCCCTCCATCTGTCTATCCATTTCCATCAACCAGTCCCGGTGAGGCCCTGGTCACTCCTTCCTGACTCCCCTCCCCATCTACCCACCCACCCATCCACGAGTCCATCTGTCTGTCCTGCCGTCTATAGCCAGCCCGGCAGTAACCCCGTCCTATGCCTCATCTCTGTCACAACCTCCCCAGCAAGACCCTGTCCCCTCTCTCAGCAGGGTCTCTCATCACTCACCCCCTGCCTCACCCAGCCTTCCTCCACCCCCTCATCTGTCTCCCTCATCTGTCAGTCTGTCCATCTATCCATCCTTCCTTTCCCCATGGGCCCGGCCCCATCCATCACTTCCCAGACAGTCTTGTCCAGCCAGGTAGTCACCTCTCGGCAGCTGCTGCCTGTCTGTCCGTCTGTCCATCAGCCCATCCATCCATCCGTCTGCCATCCTATCCATCACGCCACAGCCACTTGTCCACGCTTGCCACGGGTCACATATTCCCTGGCTGGCGCCGCTGAGGTGCCCCTCAGCCAGCCCTGCGTAGGGGGTGTGCGTGCATCTGGACACACGTGCTCACTTGTGTCGCCACCTCTGTGACCTGGGACACGCATTTGTGCTGAATCCTGAGGGGCCCAGAGACCTGGACACAGCCCTGCCTTGAGGAGCCTGTGCTCGTGCCAGTGTGTGTGAGAGAGTGAGCAGAGGAACTGGGAACCTTGCTGGGGGCCGGGGGCGCGAAGGGGCGGCTGTGTGACTGTGGGTCCTTCCTGTGCATTGTGTGAAGTCGGCCCCTTAGGCATCAGTGAGCTATTCAGAAATAAGTACCTAATTTGAAAGAAGTACCCGGCCTCTATCCTTCTCCCGATCGCTGAGCAGGGGCCTGACCTGGGCCCCAAGGTGAGGGGCCCAGCCCCCCGCCACCCCCGCGCCCGGCAAGTCCCTGGGCCGTCCACCGCCCTACAGCCACCCCCCCGCCCCCCACCGCTGTCGCCGCTACTGAGGGACGAACTCGGAGACACGCAGAGCGGGGCCCAGCCGGCGGGAGAGCGCGGAGAAGGCCCGCGGGAGCTGGCCACGTGGCCAGGGAGAGGCGCGGGGTGGAGGGGTGGGGGGGTGGAGGGTGGGAAATGGGGGGCGGGCAGAGGCGCCGGCGCGCGGGACAGGCGGGCGGGAGGGGGCGGGGGCTCGGGTCTCTGCCGCGCGGGCTTCCCACCTGCCCGGAACGGGGCCCGCCGACCCGCAGGCCCGCGGCGGGCGGCGCCTGGGGGTGGGGGGAAGGGGGCGGCCGCCGCCACCCCGCGCCGTCTCGCGCCCCGCCCGCCCCCGCTTCCGCCCCGCAGGTGTCCTCCTTGGAGGGTCGCCGCGAGCACTTTACGGCCGGGGGGCCCAGCCCCTTCCCCGCTGCGAGAAACCGCCCCTGCGCCTCCTAAACGGGGTCGAGCCCGGGGAGGGGCAGCCCCCGTCGCCATGGAGACAGAGGCGGCCCCGGGGACGGCGGCGGGGGACCGGGGCTTCTGGGGGCGCGCGGTGGGCGACCGGCGCTCCCGTGCGCGTCTTGCCGACAGTTTGCTGGTTCTTCCCCTGGAGGGCGAGCCGCCCCTCCTCCCCATCACCCCGCCCTTAAAAGTCGCCTCCTCCAGAAAGCCTTCAGCCACTACACCTGACCTGGCGGCCTCATAACAGTAATAATTAACAATAATCACAGTGGGCGTTAGCGAGCTTTATCTCGGTGCCAGGCACCGGGCTACCGCTTCTCATTCCTCATCGTTTGTCCTCACACCGACCCTGGAGGGGAGGCAGACGAGAAAACTGAGGCTGGCAGACGTCTGCCTAAGGTCTCACAACTAGAAAACTCCGTCCTCCTTCTGGTCTCAGTTTCCCCGTCTGTGGAAGGGGAAGGTTGCACCTGGGACTTGCCAACTGTCAAGGGCAGGAGGGAGACCCCAGACTTGCTTGGGGTTGGGCTGAGCGGAACACCGCGGCTTTGAAGGTCTGTAGACGGACGTGCACAGTTTGTCCCAGCGGATGTCTCGGGCACTTAGGTCCCCGCTGCCAAATTGGCATTTCCCTGGGTGCCAGGGAAAGAGCCTGCGGGCCTCGCCTGGGGCTGGGCTGACTTGGGGTCCGCCCTAGAAACGGAATGCTGTTGATGGTGGATAGTGAGAGCTCTCTCTGGGGTCCTGGGAACCCTGCCCTGGCCCCCAAGTTCATATCCGCGTGTACGAGCCGCGGTGTGATCTTCCAGCTGGGATGTGTGGGCACACTGCATGAGAGGGCGTGGGGGGTTCTGAGCAGGGCTGCGTGGGCATAGGTAAGTGCCCAGCTGAGTGTGTAGGAATGCGTGTGTGCCCGTGTCTGTCTATCCTGTCCCAGTGCAAGGGCATGGGGTGGGGGAGGGAGGTGCTGGCTTCTGCAGATACTACATATCCAGGAATGCTGGCTATTAGGATCCCCAGAACAGCCCTGGAAACCAAGGCTTGGGGGCCGGGGGGGGGGGGGGGAGGGGGGACTTGCTCCTACAACTAAACTGTGTGTCTGCATGTGTGTGCAGGTGTGTGTGTGTCTGTGCCTGGGCGTATGTGGGGGGCAGGCAGCGTGGGGTGGGGTGGGAGGGCTGCCTGCTGTTCCAACCCTGTAATAGAGCCTCCCTGTCTCGCCAGGCCCAGAGGAGCAAGCAGTAATAATTGTTTTGTGTACGGGATTCACCTCATGTCACAGCCTGAAAATGTGCCTTGGGGCCAGTCTGACAGAGACCCCCCCCCCCGCCCCCCCAGCCAGGCCCTGACCCTAGGCTGATCCCTGTGGGGGTGAAGGTATGTGTCTCTGGGCCCTGCCTTGCCTTCCTCACCTTCAGATTGGCCTGATGAGGCCCAGCAGGTACAGGAGCTGGACTCTCAACAGTCCTGCAAGTTAGCAGCCCTGCCTGCCTCTGTCCTCAGACTGTGAACCCCCCAGGGGAAAGGGCAGGAACTCCTCCAGCAGACTGGGGGGCTTTTCCAGGTATAGAGTGGATGCCTCTGATCCGAGTAGAGAGAGTCCCAGGACAGAGGCAGAGCCTTCCCCCATCGGCCTGGATGGGGGGTGCTCCTCTCCAAGGAAGTATCACAGACACTGCCCCTTTCAGCCCCAACCCCCCAAAACCATTGTCTTCTGTTCCAGTCGCCTCCCCCCAAGACTGACAGAGGCTCCAGGACAGTGGGACAAAGCTGCCAGGCAGGCTGGGGGTGGGACATTTTTCCCCAGCCCTGTCACCTCCCAGTCCTTCTCTTATCAAAAACCACCAAAACCAGACATTGAAACTCCCAGCTTTCTGACCCCCACACTCCACCCTGCCCCACCCTGTCTCCCCCATCCTGGCACCCAGTGCCCACCACCCACCAGGAAGTCCCAGGGGAGCAGAGGTTAGCATCCGGACCCCTCTGAGTCCTCGGCCCCTCCTGGTGCCGGTCCCTCCACCTGTCCCTTTCTGCACCAGATGACCGAGTGGGGTGGTGCCCAGGGGCACTGCTCATAAAGATAAAGAAATCTGAAGGCAGGCGCCAGATCAAAGTCTGGCCCGGAGGGTGAGACCCGCTAGGGGAAGTGACTTATCCCTAATCTAGGAGGAGGTTGTAGGACCTTCCACTTTCTCTTCCTTCTCAGGGCTCGGAGAGACCCTGGGCTGATGCCAGCAGAGAAGGGAAACTGAGGCCCAGGGGGAAAGCCTAGCCCAGGCTCATACAGCCAGGCCTGGAGGGTCTCTCCCCGCCCCTGGCGTGCTGAGCACAGGTCTGGTTCACAGGCCTGTCGGAGCCCTTTATTCACTAAAGACCTGGCCGCACCTCAGTTTCCCCATCTGAACAGTGGAGGATATGGATAGTGAATCACTTTTATTATACGAGATAAGGACCTGGATGAAGCAGCCGGCCGGCACCACTGCCTCCCTTCTAGTCTAAAGTCCCTCCCACCCCTACTGGGGCCCCGAGCCCCACTTCCCCAACTTTCTCAAAGGGCGTGTCTTACCTCCCCCAGGCACACCTCAGACCTCCACCCCGACTCCCCCCACTATGTCTAGCCGGTGTCCCCAGATGTGAACCCTAAGGCCGCCCCTCCTCCTCCAAAGGGAAGTAGAACTTCCTCCTCCCCTCCAGCCACCACCGTGCTGGTGATTCGCTGGGAGGGACAGGGCTGCCGGGCCTGCTGACTCAGCGCCTGGAGCTGGGGCTTGCTTAGCAACGGGCACCAGCCTGGGGCAAACAGCGCCCGGGGCGGCCACACCCCCACCACAGGAATGCAGCGGCATTCCCCGGGGGTGCCGTGGCTCCACGCCTGCAGCTGGGGTGGGGAGGCAGGTGGGCACCTTCCCCTGCCACCTTGGCACCAGGAGGGAGGGGACCGCACGCTGGGGGCCCAGCCCACAGCCAGGGCCTGGCATCCTGAGGAGAGAGGGTGGGAGTAAGGTCGCGAGGCTCTGAAATCTTTACAAGCCGGATGACCTTGGACAAGGCCTCTCTGAGCCTCAGTTTCCTCATCTGTCAGGTGGGGGAGACATAGCGGCAGCCTCCTGATGGCATTGCCAGGGGGACTGGTGGAAAGAATGCCGGTCCAGAGCTTAGCACCAGCCAGCCCCACTGCAAGGATTCAGGGAAAGGACCCTCAGTTACCAAGCCTGCGTCCCCATGACAGAACGAGGGAGGTCTTCTGAGTCTGGGGGCCTAGAGAGAGACTGAGGCCCAGAAAGGGATTTGTTCCTCCCTGAGGCCACACAGTAGGGCCACACTCTGGGGACCAACGGCCCAGTATACTGTTCCCCCTAACCCTCTACTCCCACCCAGAGCCCTCACTAGCGAGACCCCCATTCCCTTCTCTCCTGGGCAAGTCTGAGTCCCCAGACCCCACTGCTCTCACTGGCCCAGGGCCCCCAGTGCCCCCCTTGGGTGGTCAGGGGAAGGGGCTTCCCACAGGACACCCTCTCTCTCCTGTGTCTGCCCCTGCCAGCCAGGGTCTCGTTGTCCTCTCTGTCTGCCGTTGTCCCTTTCTCTGTCTTTGGAAGAGGCCACGGGACAGGGGTGTCTTGGGCACACAGGAGCCTTGTTTCATGAAGAAAGCCCTGACTGGGAGCCAGGTTACCTGGATTCACACCCTGGTTCTGCCTCGGCCTTGCTGTGTGACCTTGGACCAGTCCCTTCCCTTCTCTAGCCTTCCTTTTCCCGTCGTCACCCACATTGACTGTGGCCGTGAGGAGTACCCAAGACCAGGAAGTGCCCAACACATAGTAGGGAGCCCCGTGGGGCTGCCTCCAGCCCAGCTCCCCCAGCCTCCCACTGCCTCCTGTAATCCCCCTAGATCTGCCGGCCTTTGATACTCCTGTCGGGGCTGAGCTGGGGTTCTGAATAGGAAGCTGAGGGCTCAGGGGCTCTGGGGAAGCGGCAGGCGCAGAGCCTGCCAGGCCGGCCCGCGGGAGGGGGCTGCGGGCCCCTCGGGCCCCTCGCCATTCACCACTAAGCCTGGATCCGGACTCCTTTGTGCCAAGAACAAAACCCAGGGGATCAGCTGTTCTCAGACCTGCCTCTCTCAGCTCCGGAAGGGACAGGAGTCTGGGCCTGAGGGTGTGGACTGTGCCCCCTCCGTGGGCCCTGGGATGCGGGGGGATTGGCCCCACACCCCAGAAGTTCCTCCTACCTCAGGGCATGGGACTGCATAGGTGAGCAAACCTCGGTTCAAATCCCGCGTCTTACTGGTGACGCTTGGGTAAGTGTATTAACTCCCCTGAGCCTGAGTTTCACGATCTGTAAAGAGAGCATTATAATGGCTCCAGGCCTTGTAGGGCCTGAGGATTCACTAAGACGATGCATTCAGGGCTTGGAAGGGCCCAGGGCCCAGCAGGTGCCCTACAAATACAAGCTGCTATTAAAGTACTTTTATTCTTGCCCAGGTACATGGGGTTTAGGCCAGATCAAGTCTTGGCTCTGAGTGCATAATATACGTGTGTGTGTGTGTGTGTGTGTGTGAGAGAGAGAGAGAGAGAGAGAGAGAGAGAGAGAGAGAGAGACAGGGGGCTCTGGGCAAGCCTGGCCAGGTGTACTGGGAGACAAGGCCCTAGACTCACCCACCTGCCTACTCTTCCTTCCAGAAGGCCCTCCAGAATGCCCATGGCACATGGCTCACTCCCAGCCTAGTGCCCTGGGCCTGGGGCCACAGGCACTGAGAGGAGGGGTGGAGAGACCCTGAGCATCTGGGTGGTGCTGGACCCCTGCTGACCGGGCCCCAGGTTAAAATCTGAGCTTGTTCCCTCTCAGGCTTCCCTCTGGCCCTCAGCCCCAGGCCTCCTGGTGGCTGGTTGCTCCCCGCCTGGAATGGCCAAAACGCTCTGGCAGAGGCATCCCCCTCGGTGGTATCTGAGAGAGGCCTTGGGGGCTCTTCCGGCTCTGGGGCCTCTCCTGGGACCCTCAGGCCTGAACCACTGTCTGGGGACAAGGCTCTGTCGGAGGTGGCTGAGATCAGGCCCCAGGCAGTCATTATTTGAGTTCCAGGCAGGGGGCCAGGAGGCCCGTGGTCACACTCTGCCTGGGGCCTGGGCTCCGGCCAACCGTCAGCCGCTGAGATTGTTGGTTCGGTTTTATTTTAAACAAGAACTTTGAGTGGAAACATGTGTCTCTCCTTCTCCCCCTCTCCCTCTCTCCCTCTCCTTCTCCCTCCATTTCATTCTCAGATATTTCTCTTTTTTTGTGTGCCTCCTTTTCTGGGTTTTTTTTTTTTTTTTTTTTGGTTTGCCCTGTCTCCCCCTTTGTCTTTCTATCTCTTGACTTCTCTGTCTCTGTCTCTATCTCTCTGTCTTTGTCTTTCTATCTCTTGACGTCTCTATCTCTCTCTATCTCTTTCTCTCCAGGTTTCCGGGAGACTGGACTAGCACCTGACTTCCTCCCTCAGGGTATGACCCAGGCTCCTGGGATCCCACCCCACCCTGCGGATGAAGCTCCCCGTGGGTTCTGTGGTCCCATGCAGGAATTCTGCCCAGGGAGGTCTGAGGGTCCGTTCCAGGGAATCCAAATCCTCGACCCTCCTGTTTTCCTTCCTAAGCGCCAGCTTCTCCCAGACCTGCCCCTTCATGTGTCCATTTTCTGTACCAGGCATTTGAAAATAATTCTGCAGCTGAGTTGTCAACCGGTGATCTGGTCCAAACCTCCCATTTTGCAGCCAGAGAGGCTGGTGCCAGGAGGGACTGTGACTGGCCCAAGGCATCAGGGAGAAAATGGGAGCAGAGTCAGGCAGGCCTAGCTCCCCGCTCGCGGGCAGCATCGCCCCCAAGTCGGGAAGGGGAGCGACCCACCCCGGACTCATAGTCACCGCACTTCTCAGGCCCTAGGTGTTCCAGAAGGGGGGGGTCTGCTTCCTAGGGGGTGACAGATCTCCCCGGAGCGGTCACCAGCACCCCCTGGGAAACGGCAGGCCTTGGCTGGTCGCCCTTTCACTCCAGGACAGCCTGTGACTGGGTCCCCACCTTCTGGCCCCTCTGCCACTCACCGGGTAGCAAAGAAGAGAGACTGAACATCCAGGGACCGGGCCTGGGCTCCAGCTCAGCCTCTCAGTCCTTGTGTGACTGTGGATATGACCTTTTCCCTCACTGGCCTCAGTTTCCCCGTCTTTGTAGCAGAAGGCTCGTTTTCACTAGGCATCGTCTTGCCCTAATATTTTATTGTGTTCTCATCTCTTTTCACGGAAAGAAGGTTCTGGAACACCTGTTCAGCAATGCAGTCTTCCCTCTCAACGGACCCTTCTCAACATGACCACCTCCCCTTAACTTCCAGGCTCACTAGTCCCTGGCTGCAAATGCCTTCGATGCCACAAGCAAGAGGAGAGATGCGGAGTGGGACCGTCCCCGTGACCTGGCACCCCCTCGTCAAAGTTGTGCCCCTTTGGGTGCCCAGGGTCCTGCCAGAGCTCAGGTAGGAACAGGAGGAGCTGCTTGGGTGGCAGAGGGGAATTTCTCCCCTCTCCATGGTGCCAGGAGGTAAGCCAGGGTACATGAGGGGGATTAGCCAGACAGGGGCGGGTAAGCCTGTCTTTCCAGATTTGAGCAAACTCTGTCATCACCACTGGGCTGCTCTGCCCTCCCTCTGCCCACTTCTGAAAGTGGCCCGCAGGGCCGGGCGGGACAGGGGGGGCTACATGGTCACCTCCACTGGGCCACTCTGGACTCCTTGGGCCTGGGGCCAGGGAGGAAGATCGGGCTGCCCAGGAGCCCCGGGTGGGAAGGGGGTGCGGTGCCAGTCCCCCCAGCTGATGCTCCTTTCTGCCCTCCGGGTCCCCGCCAACATGAGCCAGCCAGAGGCTCAAAAGTGTCCCCTTTGCCTTGCTGATCTCCTCACTTCTGGGCTGGAACATGGAAATGACTCACTTTACAGATGAGGGAACTGAGGCACAGAGTGAGGAAGAGTCTTGCCTGAGTTACACAGACCTAGCTCCTACTGGCTCAGAGAGAGGGGGCTGTTAAAGGCTCATGGATTTTGCAAGCCCGATTTCATTGGCGCTTTGAACTTAGCTGCAAGTGTAAGTATTTACACCACGGCAATTGGCAACTGACGCAAACCAAGATTTTGTGGTTTTTTTGTTTGCTGGTTTGCTTTGTTTCTTCCTTTCAGACAGCCGGTGGTGAAACATTTACCAGCTCACCACTGACTGGAGGCCAGCCACAGCTTTTAGAGACAGTGTCTCTAGAAGGGTCCCTAGCTTAGAAAGTTGCGGAGCTTTGCAAGACCGCACCCTCGTCTCCAGATCTGTCACGGATCTGAGGCTGACGCCAAAGCCAAAGAAATTCCTTCCTTCTCTCGCGATGCCAACAGCTAGCTTCTCTCTCTACTCCACCATAATAACATCCCATCCTGGGCAAGAAGACTGTCCCGGCTGTCCCTTGGGGCAGGGATTAAAGGTACTACAGGGTTCAGAGCGCCTGGCCAGCTCGCCCTAACCTCTGGCACCGTGTGATCAATTCCATAAATATTTACCAAGCTCCTCACTTAACCTCCCTGAGCCTGTCCCTTCAGCTGTAAAAAAAAAAAAAAAAAAAAAAAAAAAAAACCAAAAAACAAGAAAAACTCATCAGCCTGTGGGGTGCTTGGTGGCTCAGTCGGTTGAGTGGCCGACTTCTGCTTAGGTCATGATCTTATGGTCCGTGAGTTCGAGCCCCGCAACAGGCTCTGTGCTGACAGCTCAGAGCCTGGCTCCCGCTTCTGATTCTGTGTCTCCCACTCTCTCTGCCCCTCCCCTGCTCGTGCGCTCTCTCTCTCTCTCTCTCTCTCTCAAAAATCAGTAAACGTTAACAAAAAATTTTAAAAAGAAAGGTTCATCAGCCTAACAGCATCCATCCATCCACTCAGCCAATGACTCCCGTGTGCCAGTCAGGGGGTAGTTTGGAAAGATTTCTGCTCGGAATCCTGACTCTGCCACCGGCTTCCGGTGTTAACCTTGGGCCTCAGCCTTCCCATCTGCACACTGACATCGTCTATAAGGTTCCCTTCTAACCTCTCCCCACCTCGGGGCTGTTGCAGGATCGCAAGGGAGGCCTTTGGTGAAAGAACTCTGGGAAACGCAAACATGGTCATCAGGGTAACCAGCCTGGCTGGGGACACAAAGGATCAATAGTGGCTCACACCCTGGAGACAAAACACACCCATGTGATTCACACCCACAGTGGTCCCTGTTTCTGTTTACTTGAATGCAGAGTTCAGAGAGCAGGGAGGTGTGGGACACTCGACTTCCCCTTCCCGATGGGGTAATAACACAGTAACAGCTAATATTTGATGAGCACTTACTGTGTGCCAGGGCCTGTGCTAAGCACACACTTTATCTCGTTTGATCCTTTTGACAAACTGGTATGATACCCATTTTGTAGATGACACAGCTAAAGCCCAGAGCAGGGGAAGTGACTTGGCCAAGGCCTCTCATTTGTTCAAAACTGTTTGTTGATGAGGAGTTACGGTTTCATGGGGCCAGAGTCTGAGTTTGGGAGGTTGAGAAAGCTCTTTTTCTTTTTACATATATATATTTTTAATGTTTATTTATTTAAAATAATTTTTAATGTTTATTTATTTTCGAAGAAGAGAGAGACAGAATGTGAGGCGGGGAGGGGCAGCGACAGAGGGAGACACAGAGTCCGAAGCAGGCTCCAGGCTCCGAGCTGTCAGCACAGAGCCCGATGCGGGGTTCAAACTCATGAGCTGTGAGATCACGACCTGAGCTGAAGCTGGCTGCTTAACCACCCAGGCGCCCCAGTGTTTACGTATTTTTGAAAGAGACAGCATAGGAGGGGGAGAGAGAGAGAGACAAACAGACAGAGGATCCAAAGTGGGCTCTGTGCTGATAACAGAGAGCCAGATGCGGGGCTTGAAAATTAATTGAAAAAGTATCTATCGATCCCCAGCTACGTCCTAGGCACCGAACTGGAGCCTGTGGACAGCGGGAATAAAGCAGTTATCTCTGCCTTCACGGAGCTGACATTCTAGAACGGTGCTGTCCAAGGGAACGTTCTGCGGACGGACTGATGGCCGGATGGCAACGTTCCACATCTGCTCTGGGCCGCGCGATGGCCACCGGCCACAAGTGGCTGCTGGGCACCTGAAATGCGGCTAATGCCCCTGAGGAACCGGCTTTCATTTCATTTCAATTAATTTAAATTTAAATAGGCACCTGTGGCCGGTGCCTCCGGAACTGGACAGTGGAGCTCTAGGAGGCCAGTTGCAGGGCAGCTGAGTGCTAGATCTGCCGGAAGAGGCCAAGTTTGCTTGCCTAAGCCAGCTGAAATCCAGCCGTGTGGGCCTCCCGCGCCAGACTCACCGGGGAGGCTCAGAGGACGGGGCCCAGGAGGCTGCGTGTTTGCCCGCGTCCCGGGTGATTCCCACGGGTAATAGTTCCGGTTTGAGACCCACTCGCCCCGCTGGGGTGAGTTGGACTTAGGTCTGCCCTCTGCTGGGCTCCCAGGCCGGGACCAGGCCTGCTGGGGGGGGGGGGGGGGCGGGCAGTGCCCAGCTCAGGGCTTCCCCAACCCAGCCAACCCCGCCCAGAAGATAACCAGTCCTGGCTATGGCTGAGATCCCTTACCACTGTTCCCCGCAGAGAAAAGAGTCTACGCAGGGGGGCTGGGGAGGGCGCTGTCTCTGATCTCACCGATGTCAGCCCACTCAGGGCTCTGGCCCTAGCTGGCGGGCAGCAGGAGAGACTTGGCCTAGCACCCCACCCTGGTCAAGCAAGGAAGGAAGCAACGGCAGCCCAGCCGGCCAGGGACCAGTAGGGACAGGGGTGGGGGTGACGCAGGCCTCAGGAATTTGAAAACAAACATTTAGCCAACGGAGGAAGAGGCTGCTGTGGGTCGCTGAGCCAGGGCGGGCCCAGTTCCCTCCCTCCCAGGGCAGAGGCGAGTCCCAGCCCTGCTGACAGTGGCCGCCAGTTGATGGGGAGGCCTTGGGGAGTTACAGGGACCCCATGGGCTCTACCCAGACACTGGAGCCTCCTGGCTGGAGTGACGAGAGGAGGCGGCAGAGAGCAGGGAGGCCCCAGGAGGAGGCTCAGTGGCCACATTTTGCTCATGGAGCCTTTATTGAGCACCCGGAGCATGCCAAGAATTCAGAGACAAAAGCACCGCCCAGCTAGGGAAGGAAGCAGATAGTACTGAGGGAAGCCCAGGAGCCTGTGAGCCCTCCGCAGAGGAAGTCAGGGAAGGCTTCCTGGAAGCGGTGGCACTGAAGCCAAGCCCTGACGGACAAATTCCGCCAGGGCAGAACAGAATCTTACTAATCTCACCCCTCCTTCTCCCAAGGCCAGCATTCAGTGAGTGGATGAGTGAGCAAGTAACGAGCAGACACCTGGAACGAACGAATGAATGAATGAATGAATGCCGTGAAGCCTGAAGCCTCAAGGTCCAGACGCAAAATCCGTCTTTCCACCCCTCAGCTACCAACTTCCTGTATAGCCCTGGGGCTAGGCACCCACTTAGTACCCAGAGACTCGAGCCAGCCTGCGTGGGTTCAAGTCCCAACCCAGTCGCATACCAGCTGTGTGACTTTGAGCGACTGACTTAACTTCTCCTGGGGTGCCTGGGGTGGGGGTGGGGGTCCCTGCTCCACGAAACGGAAGTAATAATACTGTCTACATCATCAAGTTCCGGTGAAGACTGAGTTCAGACAAGTAAAGCGCTTTGTACAACGTCAGGCAGGCAGCGAGTGCTGCATAAGTGTTTGCTAATACGACTTGGGCCCTAGCTTACTCACTCGCTCATTCACTCGCTTACACACTCACCGATTCATTCCCTCGTGGATCCACCCCGCGCTCACACGCCCCTCCCTCTTTACCGGTCATTCCCGAGCCCTCCCCAAGCCCAGGGCCTCTCCTCTCTGCCTTCCCAGCGCCCCTTTTGCCAGTCCTGGAGGGTATCTGTCACACTGCTTGCCTGCATTCCCCCCGCCCCCAACCCAAAACAAGCAAGAAGAAAAACAGACCCCTGTCTGGAGCAGGGGTGATGTGCTACCACCACCGGAACCAGGATGTGGGCGCTAAAGCCTCCAGCACGGGCTTCTGGGCCAGGGGCTCGCCCCTGGAGCTGCCCCAGAGGGGGGCCAGGCTTCCCGGGCCTCCACAGGGCAGCCTGGTCCACTCCCCGCTTTGGCAGGCCGGATTCTTCCAAATCCCAACCCCCCCCCCAGCCCGTGCCCCCCCCCCACCCCCTGGCGTTGCCTACTCCCCTCCTACATCTCAGACCCCGTTCCCGCCCAGAGCCCCGGACCCCGGTACTCGAGCCAGCCGCCCCCGGAGCCGGGAGCCCAGAGCCGGCTGACGGGAGAGCTTCGAGGCTGGAACCCATTTCACAAGTGAACAATTCGGGCTGCATGTTGAGCATGATGATTGCATGCTGATTACTGTTAGATGGGCGAGCTGAAGATTCCACAGCTTCCTTCTTTCCCACAGGCCCCGGGAGAACAGGTCATGCTGGGGAAGAGTCAGAAACACATTTCCTGAACACCTCCAGCGTGCCGGGTACCCCGCCCGGCACTTTCTATGGTTTAACAGCACGGCACAGGGGGCACGACACTTTGCATGGGAATCGAGGCTCAGAGACGTAAAGGGACTTGCCCGAGGCCACACAGCCAAGACACCTGGTTTTGGAAATCAAACCTGTACCAAGACCGGGGCACCTGGCATTGATGAAGCTTGAGGTGTGTGTGTGTGTGGAGGGTGGGGAGTGGGCAACTGCCGGGGGTCCTGGCACCCCATCCTGCCCCAGGGATGAGCAAGGCTGGCGTCTGGGGAACTGGAGAGGGGCTGGGTCTGGGCATGAGGTGATGTTTGGGCCAGAGGGTGGGGCGGGAGAGGAGGAGAGTGCGAGGGGCAGGGCCAGGTGCCCGGCAGGAACAATAGTACAGGGCGGGTAACGGGAGCCCGGCCAGGTCCGGGCTCTTGGGCAGGCCCTTCTGGGCCCTGGAAGCAGCAGGCTCATCCTGTAGAGCCGCCAGGGTGATACCAGCCTCCATCAGCCAACTCAGCGATTATATCGGCCTCTTCCTGGAAGACTGCAGACGCAGTGGGGGAGCACAGAAGGGAGGCACCTGTTTGGGAAAGAGAGGGGGTGTGGGCACCCTGTCCTGCTGCAGCTCCCTCACCAGCATGCAGCGTGTATTTGCCGCCACGCCCCCCCCCCCCCAGGCGCTCTGGCCGGCCTCCTCGGGCCCGCAAAGCCACTGGATCCAGCCGTCAGAGCTGGCTGTGGTGGGGGCCGAGTCCAGGGTGCCCCAGGGCCTTGAG
The DNA here is from genome assembly GCF_024362965.1 of Panthera pardus. Taxonomy (NCBI): domain Eukaryota; kingdom Metazoa; phylum Chordata; class Mammalia; order Carnivora; family Felidae; genus Panthera; species Panthera pardus. The sequence continues at coordinate 94,897,526 of NW_026526666.1, read as the reverse complement.
TGACCAGTGCTGCTGGCCGCTACCTCAGCCAAGCAGTACAGCGTCCCAGGGCACGTCCACACCTGCCCTCTACGGCGCCTTGTTTCGCCCCACCCTGAAAGGGGCAGGCGTAGACGGGTGTTAAAGCAAGGTTGATGTCACATCATTTGGTGTCCTCTTTCTTTGGAGAATGTCAGGGCCATTCTGCCACGGGGCACAGCTTAAGGGGCACCAAACAAAGGGATGAGGTCTGAGGCATCCCACCGCCGAGCGGGGCATAACACTTCACCTGGAGTCTAGACGAGGGACTGGGGCAGGGGCGGGCAGGGCCAATCGAAGCATTTGTCACGCCTTATAGGGGATAACAGGATCAGGGGACGGGCCACTGCAAACTGCATTATCCCCACACCCAAGTAGGGCACGAGCAAACAGAGGGAGGGCAGAGGCATCAGGGGGGCCAGGCAGAGGGGCTGAAGCCCGGCCCGGAGCAGAGAGAGGCTGTGGGCATCTCAACATCATTGCTCCCCCAGAGATGCCTTGAGAACTGCGGCTGGTGGACAAGCACAGGCTTCACGAGCCAGGAAATGCTGCAGAGCTGGGAAGGAGGCGGTGGTTATAGGAAAGGGCTTCAGGGAGTAGGCTCTGCTTCCCGTGGGCCGGGGCTCAAAGAAGCTCTGCCTCTCATTTGCTGTGTGACCTCAGGCAAGTCACTTCCCCTCTCTGAGCCTTCCTTTCCTCCTTTGTAGAGTCTGGATGCTACAAATAGAACCCGCTCAGAGGGCTGTTACAGGGGTTAAAGGAGGAAATTGATGCTGACGGAGTGGCAAACAACATTTACTACCCGGTGGTAGGGATTTTTATTGTCCCATTATGCAGCCAAGAACTCGGCATAAAGCCTGGGACATCACAGGCCCGTGGGGGTAGTCTCCAGAGCCTTTGGGGATAAGCATCTTTCAGTCTGAGGAATCCTCCCCTGCCCTCCAGTGCCTTCGGGGCAGTCTCAGAGGGAAGGGACTCTGGACCCAGTGCGGACACACCTCCACACGTGTAGTCAATAAACCTGAAGCAGCCCACAGTGACCCCGTCTGTGCCCGGATCCCTGAAGGCATCAGAGCCCTGCTCTCAAGGTGCCGACTGTCCAGCGGGAGCAGGGAGCCCGCGACGGGCCCTGCGATCAGCTGATGCCCGGGAGGCGTCGCTGTCAGGGAAGGAGGCGGCCCGGACCCAGCCCTGGAGTCAGCACTGGGGGCTTCTTGGAGGGGGAGGCACAACCAACCGCCATCTTACGCGTCAGACCTCTTCCTCTCAGAGTTGAGACCGGGGCTGGGCACGTGCTCCTACTTTCCGGAGACTGTGCCCTCTCTTGACCCCTGCCCGCCCCGCGTCCCTAACCTCCCCTCCCACCCCCACAGCGGAGCCTCAGGTGGGCCCATCCCTAACTGCCGGGAGGAGTAGGCAGGGCACCGCCCTCGGGACCCCCGCGTCCCAGCCCGGGGCTCTGCTGCCCCCCGGTGGCGGGACTGAGGAGGACGCTGCGTCCACTAGGGGAAAGCAGGTGACAAACAGCAATTACCATAAAAAAGAAAACGGTGATGAGGATATTCACCGCGTTACAGTTTGTAAAGTGCCTTCTCCGCCAATCACAGGCTGCAGGATACTGGACCGAAATCAGATGGGGATTTCAGTCCCGAGTCAGGTTCCAACTGGCTATGTGACCTTGGACAAGTCCAGTCACCTCCCTGAGCCTCAGAGGTCTCCTCTCTAGAATGGGTGACAACACAGGGCTGTTGTATAAGGATTCAGTGACCCGATGCCAGGTGCACAGGTTGCCCCGAGAACGATAATAGCGCCATTGTGATCACGACACTGGCCCAGTCGGCCGAACATCGCCTCCCTTTTGAATAATGTTTTTTTGCAAAGTCCTCTTTTGAAGCGTCCCCTCCTTTGCTCTGCACTATTATTCCCGTTTCCCAGATGAGGGGATTGAGGCTCTCAGAAAGGGGAAGTCACTTGCCTAGAGCCTCGTGGCTTGTAAGTGGTAAAGCAGGACTCAGGGCCAGGTTGGGCTGACTCCAGTCCCAGCACTCGCGCCCCACACCCTTCTTTGCAAACCAGAAAGCACCTCAGCATCCCCCGTATCCTTATGGCCTCGTCTGAAAAAGCCGGCCCAGCCTCTGCCCCCGTCAGCCTCTTTCTCCACCTTCTCCCACAAGGCCCAGCAGCTGCCCCCGCCCCTCCTTCCCAACCAGGTCCCCAGCCCTCAGGACAGCTCATGAGCCGGGGGCTTGAGAGTGGCTTCCAAAGGTCACCCCGTCCACCCCCCTGCACCCCGCCCAAGCAGATGACTGTTCATCCTGTTCTCCATGCTGCTCAGGAGATTCCATAACTCCGCCTCCTCTACCCGCCCAGTCGTCGCAGTTCCCACACTTGAGAAGTTCTCTACCGTCTCAGAGAGTCCCTCCTGCTGGTGGCTCAGCCCCTTTCCTTCTGCTCTCCCCCCCCCCCCCCCCAAGGAGTGTCGGATACACGGTTTGGGGAGGACACTTGAGACCTGGAGAGAGGAGCCCTGGAATGGGGAAGGGTCCCTCGAGGACAGGAAGTGAGAGCTGAGCCCAGGTTCAACCCCAGGTCAGGGCGCCAAGAGTGGCCAAGCTGGTCTCCTGGTGCCCAGGACAGCCTCAGCCCAGGTGGGGCAGCCTCACCCACAGCCTGAGGCCGCCCAGGCCCACCCCCTGCCCCGCTGGCATCGTGTGGCTCATCGGCCTGGCATGGGACCCGAGAAGCAGAGCGTGAAGGCTCAAACTCGGGAGTCGTGTGGGGCTGGGTTCAAATCCCCTCAGACCCCTCTAGAAACATTTGCTGAGCCTCCCCTCTGAGCCAGGCACTGCATTCCGCCCTGAGGCCAAAGCCAAGGTCCCTGCCCCACGGAGCTCCTGGTCCGACAGGGAGGTGACAATGAGCAAGTCAATAACTGAATAAACGAGAAATCCCAGAGTGGCAGGAGGGAAGGTGGGGAGGCCACATATTTGAGAGCGATCAGGGAGGTTCTCCAGAAGAGGTAGCGTTTGGGTCACGGCCGGAACAACAAGAAGGAGCCAGACCCGAGGAAGGGACCGAGAACGCCCCAGGAAGAGGGAACGGTCTGGGCAAAAGCCCTGGGGTTGGAACGAGCTTGGAAAATGGCCAGGGCGGCAAGCCTGTACGGGGCTCCAGTGTGTGGACGCACACACTGCCTTTCTCTCTGAATGTCCGTGTTCTAATCTGTGAAATGGGTTCAACAATACCCGCTGAATATGGAGATGGACATACAGTCCTTATATCAGGGCCTAAGTGGTCATTAAATACTTGGCATTCTCTCATTGCTCTAATAACAGGCCCATCGGTGGCATCATTCAGGGTTCAGTTTCAACACCATCCCCCGGTCCCAAACTCCCCCCCACCGTGCACACGGGGCTGCCCGACCCGCTGATTGGTTAATGGAAGAGTTCTAGGCCTTGTCCAAGGGCGCTGCACTTGACAGCTTACAGAGCGCCTCCTCCCGCCCTCCCACTGCCCTGCAGAACAGGTGGTTGAGGAAATCCTTGGAGTCCCTGATGGCAAAGCGTCTGGTCCCAGGCTCACAGCCGGTGCTCAGAAAGTGTCAGGTACAGGCCCCGTCGCTGCTGCTGTCCCCATGATGAACCTCCACGTCCCATAGGCTTTTCTTACCAAACTTCCTTCATCGGCAAAAAGGGTCATTCCCCCCCAGATGGTTCTGGCTCACAGCTAAACTGTTGGAATCGGAAGGCAACTCTCCATCAAAGCCCAGATCAAATATTGGAGTGAGGGTCCTTGGGCCCTCCCAGCTGGAAGCAGAGCAGGAGGAGGCCAAGGTCAAGGTCAGATCCGGGACTTGAGCCACAGACTCCTTCTTTCTTCCTGACTGGAAAAGACCTTTTGTAAACTGCTAGTTCCCAGAGGAGGGCAAATCCTGGGTCTCTGCTCTGCCGTATCCTATTCCGAACATCTGCACGGAAGCCCTCAAGATGTAGCTTGGAGGGCCCTGCCTCCGGGAAGCCCATCCCGATCTCCTGTGAGAGCTGGCTGCTGCTGTTTTCGCCCACCCAGAGCCCCAGGGTTTCTCTACCAGGGTAAAGCTTCTGTTGAAGTTTCACCCCGAGGCATCAGGGACACAGACCTTACGTGTGCAGCTCAATGAGCTGTCCCCCCAAATGAGCAGCCTGTGTAAGGGGCATCCTCAGACTCCTCCCCCACCAGGGGGACAGCCCCACCCTGACCTCTACACCCTCAGTGAGTTCTGCCTGCTTTTGCACTTTACGCGAATACAACCATCTGAGGAGTCCTCTTTGCGTCCGGCTTTTCTCGCGTTGTGTCCAGATTATGTCCTGGCACAGACTTGCAGATGGTTTCTTCTCATTACTCTGCAGCGTTTCCCTTGGGAATAGGCCACACCTTATCCCTTTTGCCACTGGTGAGCCTTTGGGTCATTTCTCACATTTTGGTCATTAATGAACAGGACTGCTATGAACATTCTAGCTCGTGTCTTTCGGGGCCTACGCGTACACATTTCTGTTGGGTACATACCCAAAGAAAGGAGTGGATTTGCCGGATCACTGGGTAGGCATGTACTCAGCCTTCGCAGATGCAGCCAAACTATTGCCCAAAGTATTGTGTCAGTTCGTACCCTGCCGACAGTTTAGGGGAGGTCCTGCTGCCCCCACTTTTACCAACTCTTGAGTCTGTCTGGAAGCCTCCCCCTGCATTGTGTCCGGTCTCTTGTCTGTCTCATCTCTTACAGAGAGTGGATGCCTCTGTGCCCCCTGTCCCCCGTCCATGGAAGACACAGATGAGAGAGGAGAGTGAAGGGGACTGGAAAGGAGAGACAGAGAGACAGAGAGGAAGGAAGGAAGGAAGGAAGGAAGGAAGGAAGGAAGGAAGGGAAAGGAAAGGGAAGGAAAGAAAGGAAAGGAAGGGAGAGAAGGGGGAAGAGAATCAACAAAGACACAAGAGGCCATCTCCATGATGTGGGCCTTCATGCTGCTGCCCCAAAGGTTAGTGCCTGCTGGGACTGAAGCTTTGGCTCCTGGTTAACCCTGAAACCTCAGCGTGCCCTGTAAATGAGCAATTGAATAAATTTTATTCTCAACAGTTTCCTTTGAGGATAAAATCTTTGAAACAGTAGTTTGGAGCCTGGGATCTATCGGGAGTGGCAGAGGAAAGCAGGATCCCCTCGGTCACTGTAGAGAAGGGGTCAACCCTGGGTGGCTTCTTATGGACCCCTGGGTGGGAAGGGGGTTCCGGGAAGCCTTGAGATTGGCTCCCAAAGGTACGCGGCTTGGACACTGGCCGAGCAGACAGCCTGAGGGGCCAAAACCCCTACCCCAGACATGCCCGCCCCCATCTGTCCTGCCAGACCCATCCCAACTTCCTCCCTCTCCCACGGCAAGCAGGGGCAGGGCCCGAGGTCTTTGGCCAAGGCCAGATACCGAGGCCAGGCCTACCACGCAGAGGCACATACCACGGAGAGAGGGGCTACGTCAAGATGCCTTGCCTGGATCTACCTCCTGGGTAGGTGGCAAACGAGAGAAGTGGGCCTGGTGGGGTCTTGTGCAGCCCTCGCCTCCCTGCCTGGCAGCATGGCCCCAAAGCCAGCCGCCACCCCCCAACCCCAGCCCCCAGCAGCCTAGCACAGACTTGGGTGTCAGCCAGAATCCAGATATGCCAGGGCAAGTTGAATGAGGAGAATTTGTTTCCTCCGCTTTGCCAGTCTGGTGCCAACTTGGCTCTCCCAGTGCAGATTCAGCACTGGAAGAAGCAGAGAGGCCCTTTGGTCCTTACTCAATGCAGGAATCCCATTCCTGGAGTTCCTTAAATCTTTAAGGACGGAGGCCTGATCGTCTCACAAAGGCCCCCACGCTCTGGTTATGCAGCTCTGACACAATAGAAGCCATCATTTTTGGCAACTTCTTATGGACCAGGCACCGTGTCGATTCACAGAGACTCCATGAAGTAGGCATTACTATCACCAACCCCATTTTGAAGATGTGGTAACAGAGCCTTAGAGTTATTAAGCGTCTTACTTAAAATCACATGATATAGATAGATGATAGAGAGAGAGAGAGATGACAGATGATAGATAGATGATAGATAGATAGATTTCCTACCTCTGTCCAATGGGAGGGCCTAGAAGCAGTGACACCTCAATAGCAATGAGCACACGCAGTGCCCAGATCTTGGTTTCTAAATACCACTCTCCAATAGAAGACACTATACTCCTTAGAGAAATGGCTGATTCTAGCACTCAGGCAGGTAAATACAAGGTGATCCCGGAGCATCTCATAGTGCCAGGAAGTAAGGCAGTGCTCGAGAAACAAGAGGAAAAGGGGGTGTCAAACAGACACAGGAGCCTAGCCCAAAAAGCTCCCAATGGCCAAAGTTGGAACAATTCGAACAATAAAATACATAGCTTAGTATTTAATTATAACTCAAAGGAAAGATGAATAAAAGCATAGGTACATGCCTTTATAATAAATGACTGATTACATAAGTAGGGAAAAGGAACAAATCTTCCTTACAGAAGAACCCCAAATAATACATGTAGATATATCCACCAGGAATCGGGAACATGCCTTGAGTGTGGGTTGCACTTGCTTCCAAAGAACAGAGTATGGAAAGGGAAAACAGGGGTGCCTGCCTGGCTTAGTCCGTAGAGTGTGTGGCTCTTAATTTCGGGGTTGGGGTTCCAGCCCCATGTTGGGTATAGAGATTACTGAAAAAAATAAAATCAGGGCGCCTGGGTGGCTCAGTTGGTTAAGCATTTAACTTCAGGCTCAGGTCACGATCTCACGGTTTGTGGGTTCGGGCCCCACATCGGGCTCTCTGCTATCAGCACGGAGCCTGCTTCTGATCCTCTGTCTCCCTCTCTCTCTGCCCTTGCCCCTTTCACACTCTCTCTCTCAAAATAAATTAACATTAAAATAGAGAAAATAAAAATCAGGGCGCCTGGGTGGCTCAGTCAGTTAAGCGTCTGACTCTTGATTTGGGCTCAGGTCACGATCTCACGGTTCGGGAGTTCGAGCCCTGCGTTGGGCTCTGCGCCGACAGTGTGGAGCCTGCTTGAGATTCTCTCTCTCTCTCCCTCTGCCCCTTCCCCCTGCTTGTATACTCTCTCTCTCTCTAAATAAATAAATAAACTTAAAAATTTTTTAATTTAAATTTTAAAAATCTTAAAAAAACAAAAAAACAAAAAAAGGAAAGGGAGAAAATAGTAACTTCACGGTGGGAAAGCCTAGCAGGCACCAGCTTAACCATACAGTCAAAGTTAAATCACCAGGACTAAGTCACGTGGACATGATGTGCCTCCTGAGATCATGTGACGAGAAGGGCACTCTGCCTCGGAGGTATTCTTCCCTCAAACCCGTAACTTCTGCCCAGTCATAAGAAAAACATCAGATAAACTCAACTAGAGGGACAGTTTAACAAAATTCTGACCAGGACTCCTTAAAATTGTTAAGGTCATGGATGGGGTGCCTGGGTGGCTCAGTCGGTTAAGCGGCCGACTTCGGCTCAGGTCACGATCTCGCGGTCCGTGGGTTCGAGCCCCGCGTTGGGCTCCGTGCTGACCGCTCAGAGCCTGGAGCCTGCTTCAGATTCTGTGTTTCCCTCTCTCTCTGGCCCTCCCCCGTTCATGCTCTGTCTCTCTCTGTCTCAAAAATAAATAAACGTTAAAAAAAATTTAAAAAAAATATTAAAAAAAAAATTGTTAAGGTCATGGAAACCAAGGAAAGATGGAGAAAGTGGTGTAGACCAGACGACACCAAGGAGCCATGAGGACCATGCACCACGTGAGATCCTGGACTGGATCCTGGACCAGAAGGACATTAGTGGGAAAGCTGGTGAAATCCGAATAAGATCTGGAGTTCAGTTAATAGCCATGTACCGAAGTTGGTTTCTTAGTTTTGACAACTGTACCATGGTAATGTCAGATGTTCACAGCAGGGGAAACGGGGAAAGGGGCACATGGAACTCTCTGGACCATCTCTGAAACTTTTCTGTGGATCTACAATTATTCCAAAGTAAAGGCTTTATTTTATTTAAAAAAAAAAAATCATACGGATTGGGGCACCTGGGTGGCTCTGTCGGTTGAGCATCTGACTCTTGATTTCGGCTCGGGCCATGATCCCAAGGTCATGAGATTAAGCCCCACATGGGACTCTGTGCTGAGCGTGGAGCCTCCTTAAGATTGTCTCTCTCTCCCTTTGCTCCTCTCCCCCACTCACACACGCTTTCTCTAAAATAAAATAAAATAAAATAAAATAAAATAAAATAAAATAGAATAGAATAAAATAAAAATAAAATAAAATAAAATAAAATAAAATAATATAATATAATATAAAATATAAAATAAAATAAAATATATAAAATATAAAATAAAATATAAAATAAAATAAAATAATATAAAATATAAAATAAAATAAAATATATAAAATATAAAATAAAATATAAAATAAAATAAAATAATATAAAATATAAAATAAAATAAAATAATATAATATAATATATAAAATAAAATAATATAAAATATAAAATAAAATAAAATAAAATATATAAAATATAAAATAAAATAAAATATAAAATAAAATAATATAATATAATATAAAATATAAAATAAAATAAAATAATATAAAATATAAAATATAAAATAAAATAAAATAAAATAAAATAAAATAAAATAAAATAAAAATAACCTCTTGGGTATAAATGTCTGAACCAGGATTCAAATGCAAATGTGTTTGCCTCCTTAGCCCATACACTCCACCCTCTCCACACCACCTCATGTTAACTTTTTTTTTTAATGTTCATTCATTTTTGAGAGAGAGAGAGAGAGAGACAGAGTGTGAGCAGGTGAGGGACAGAGAGAGAGGGAGACACAGCATCGAAGTAGGCTCCAGGCTCTGAGCTGTTAGCACAGAGCCTGACACGGGGCTCGAACCCACGAACTGTGAGATCATGACCTGAGCTGAAGTCGGTCGCTTAACTGACTAAGCCAACCAGGTGTCCCCAGGAAGATTCTTTTACTTATTAGTTTTAAATTATTTAAATGTTTATTAGTTTTTGAGAGAGAGAGAGAGAGAGACAGAGCGCAAGTGGGGGAGGGGCAGAGAGAGAGGGAGACACAGAATTCAAAGCAGACTCCAGGCTCTGAGCTGTCGGCATAGAGCCCGATGCGGGGCTCGAGCCCACGAACTGTGAGATCATGACCTGAGCTGAAGTCGGACGCTTAACCGACTGAGCCACACCCAGGCGCCCCTATACCACCTCATGTTAGAAGGTCATCCCCAAAAGCTTCTTCATGGGTCTGAGCTTCTCCCCATCTGCCCACGTTTGCCTTCTAGGACCACCCTGGCTCATAGTTTCTTTGCCCCACGGCCTCCTTTTGAGGGATGAGGAGGCTCTGGTCCCCCCACGTGTGCTCACATCTCCAAGCTCATTCCCAGGTGCTTCTACTCTCTCAGGTGATTTGGGTTTCCATGAACATTGGCCTCCCCAGCAGCTACCACTCCTGTGCAGGAGCCATCAAACTCCACTTGGGAATCCATGGGGTTCCAGGAAAGATAACTCCCCAACCTGGCTCCAGGCATAAAACACATGACCTAAGCTAGGTCTGTCAACACACATCACCCCCCTGGCCACTGTGACCAGCCTAGAGGTAGCCACATGATCCAAGCTGGTCTCATCAAAAAGCATCCCAGGACTTTGACTTGGAACGCTGGGACAAAGACAATTCCCTCCTCCCGTGTTGGATGTGAGTGAAGAAGCTCCTGGAAGCCTTAGGATGAAGACAATACCAAGGACCGCAGAGTAGAAAAATGGAAAGAGCTGGGTCCTCAGTGACATCAAACCTTGCCTGAAGCCCAACCTGCCTATAGACTTCTTAGTTATGAGAACTGTGGTAGGCTGAGAAATGGTCCCCTAAGAGATTATCTACATCCTAATCCCTGGATCTTATGAATGTTATCTTATATGATAAACAAGGGGGCGTGGAATAGATTTTTTTTTAATGTTTATTTATTTCTCAGAGAGAGAGAGAGAGAGAGAGAGCAGGGGAGAGGCAGAGAGAGAGGATCCAAAGTGGGCTCTGTGCTTACAGCAGAGAGCCCAATGCAGGCTCAAACTCAGGAACCGTGAGATCACGACCTGAGCTCAAGTCAGATGCTTAATCAACCGAGTCACCAAGGTGCCCCACAAGGTGGGGGATAGATTTTTCAGGTGGGATTTGAGTTAAGGATTATGAGATAGATTATCTGGGCGGACCCCAAACGCAATCACATGTATCCTTATACTTGGGAGGCAGAGGGAGATTTGACAGAAACACACAGAGGAGAAGGCAATGTGACCACAGAGGCAGAGACTGGAGCGATGTGGCCACAAGCCAAGGAAAGCTGGTACCCACCAGAGCTGGAACAGACAAGGGACAATTCTCCCCTGGAGCACACACCCACTGCAGGACAGGGGACAGCCCTGCCAACACCTGGATTTTGGCCCAATGACACCAACTTCAGATCTCTAGCCTCCAGGACAGTCAGAGCATAAATTTCTGTTGTTTTAAGTCACCTAACTTGTGATCATTTGTTACAGAAAGCTATAAGAAACAAACACAAGAACTAATAAATTTTCTTTAATCTCTAAGCCTATTTGAATCTGAAATTTTGTCAATTGCAGTCAAAAGTAGTCTAATTCATCCACAGCCCTGCTGTCACCCTCCTCTGGTTAAGAGGTGAACTCTATGGGGGCTCCTGGGTGGCTCAGTCGGTTAAGCACCTGACTTTGGCTCAGGTCATGATCTCACAGTCCGTGGGTTCGAGCCCCGTGTCGGGCTCTGTGCTGACAGCTCGGAGCCTGCAGCCTGCTTCGGACTCTGTGTCCCCCTCTCTCTCTGCCTCTCCCCCATTCGCGCTCTGTTTCTCTGTCTCTCAAAAATGAATAAATGTTAAAAAAAATTTTAAAAAGATGTGAACTCCATGGAAAGGCAAATCCCCACTGAGACGCAGCCAGAGACCCCCCCCCCACCGACCTTTAGTTGGGGAAGTGGGGCAAGGGGTGGGGGGGTGGGGGCAGCATCAGACAGCTCACAGACTCCAAGCAAAGGCATCATGGGAGTTTATTTACAGAAAAGCCACAGCAACCAGGGCCCATGCAGGCTGTGGCCAGAAGATCCCAGATAATATATACATATATACATACAAGTCCCAGCACCCAACAGCACCAGAGCCAGGCCCCTGCCAGAGGGACTAAGAGTCTGGCAGGGTGAAGGGAGGGGGCCCCAAGTCCTTGCCATATGTCACCTGTGCAGTCCCTATGCCAGAGGAAGAAACCGGCATTGGCCCCAAAGCGTGGGCTTTAAGGAACACGAAGACAGGCTATGCTCTCGATGCCAGGCCAAGGCGCAGCCGCGATGGCCTGGGGCATGGGACACAACAGGTCCCTCCAGACCTGTCCAGGAGGCGGGCACGATGCCCCAGGCCGCGGCTGCCCATCACACGGGGGGCTCCCCCACTTTGCTGGTGGCACTTGTGATCCGCTTATTCTCCCGGAGGTTTCGAAGGCGGGCACTGAGGCTGCTGATCTCTTCCACGTAGGCCTGGGGCACCCACCCCTTCTCACCATCTGCCAGGCGGACCCCCTCCAGCCAGCCTACAGGCACACAGGCCAGGAGCAGCATCCGTGAGTGGCATCGAAGGGACACCAGGGCCAGGTCTGCAAGGGAACGCCTAGGCCCTGATGCAAGCCTTGTCTGCACCCCCGGGGCCGAGGTGACATCATCCCAGCATCTCCCAGCTCCAGGAAGGACCCTGCCTCTGGCAGCCTTGCAGATGAACTTCTGACCTGTTTTTCCCGACATCCTCTACGAAGGGTATTTCCCACTCTCCCCCCATCAGTCACTCCAAATCCTACACCTTTGTGAGCAGGAAGTTCCTCCTCTTGTCTAACTTGATTCCTGCATGCTGTGGTTGATCAACACTTGCACAAGCTTCTCCTGTGATATCTTAGCCATCTAGCGACCTCCTACCCACCCAAGCCCCATCAGGGAGGCCTTCCCAGGAGGCCCTTCTCACCGTCGCTGGTTTGGGTCCTCACTGCCAGGATGTCAGTCTTTTCCAGGGTCAGCTCATCTGGCTGCAGTGCCTTGTATGTCCTGACACACTGAACCTGGGGGCGGTCTGACAGCCCAGGGGAGAGTGAGGGAGCCCCCAGGGGAATGTAAGAGGGGGCAGGGAGGGGTAGGAGGAGGAAGCAAAGGGGTAGGAGGGGTGGCCACTGCGGCTTCATTTCCTCTGCACCTCCCTCTGCCCGCCCTGGCCACTCTCCTCTCTTACCCGAAACACAAGCCCTAGGTGAATCCAGCCCCTCCCGGCTTCGCTTATTGCTTCTGTGCCCAGGGCTCTCGCCTCCCCAGCTCAATCTGACACCTTGATGCTGACCTCCAGGCCGATGTCCAACTGCCCCCAGATACCCCCCCCCCCCAAAACGGTAATGGCCCCTTCATAGGCTCCTGTTACTTCTCTGGGGCTCTCTCTAATCCATCCTTCTCAACTGGGTTTCAAGTTACATCACTCCCCCAGTTACAACCCTCCAGGGCTTCCCAGTCCTCTTCGAATAAGATAAAATCCAGAGTCCTCCCCAAGCCTCCAAAGCCGTGCATGGGATGGCATTGCCTTCTTGCTAGCCTCCCCTCCTCTCCTCCTCCCCTCTCCCCCTTGCTCATGAAGCTCAGCGACACCGGCTGCCCTGCTGTTCCCCAAATATTCTGAACTCCCTTCTGCCTCAGGGCCTTTGCACTGGCTGCTTCTCCTCCCAGGAGTGCTTTCCCCCAGATCTTTTCATGGCCGCCCCTCTTCATCCTTCAGGGGCTTTCCCTGACCAACTGTCTGGAAGCTGCGGGAAGCTCACCCCACAGCCCAAACAGGACTCCTAGCCCAACCCAGAGAACCGGCTTCAGTCTAGGCCCTAGGCTCCTTCTACCACAGCAGGCAGGCTGGCAGTATTGGGAAAACCACAGACTTTGGGGCCAGACCTGGCTTGAATCCCAGCTCCGCTACCCATGGGCTACCTGACCTTGGGCAAATTACTTAACATTTCTGAGCCTGTTTTCTCAGATGTGGGAGGGCGCAGGGGGGGGGGAAGAGTCTACTTAACAGGCTTGTCATGAGGATTAAGTAAAGTAAATGCATATAAAAGCCCCTAATACCAGGCCTGACACATGGCAGGTATGGGTAGGAATGAGTTCCCTTCCACTCCCTTCCTTAGCTCAGCCCTAACTCCCCTGCTCAAAAGCCTTCAGTAGCTGCCTGGTATCTGCTCCCTCAAGATCCTCTGTGATTGGGCAGCACTCTGGCTGACCAGCCTCATTCACACCCCAGAGAGAAGCCTCACCCCCTGGCCATGCCGGTTCCTGTCCTCTTTACAACTAGGGCAGAGACGGAGACAGACCCGGGTTCCCGTCTCAGCTCCGCCACCTACTCGGACAGGTCACTCTACCCCTCTGAACCTGTTTTCTAGCTTGTAAAGTGGGTTTCTGTAGAGGTGAGATGGGAGGGGGGGAGAGGAGGTCGGCCTGTCGCCTGTAAAACCCGCCCCTCCTTCAAGGTTCTGCACAGCCGCCCCCACTGCCCCGGGGTCAGCTGATCTCTCTCCCTGCTGGGCCTGCGGGCAACATGGCACCAGGGCTGGAGGAAAGGGAAGGACCCAGCCCCGGGGGATGTGGGCCTAGAAGTGGGGGGTGGCGGGGGGCGGGTGGGGGGTGCAGCGGGCTGCTACCTTGGCCTTCGCTGAAGACCTCCTTGTCCTCCGGGGAGCTGGGGGGGCACATGGCCGAGATCCACCGCCGCTTCTCACTTCTAGGGAGGGGGAGGCGGAGCTGTCACAAGGCGCAAAGTGCAATCTCCCAGGGCCAGAGTGGCGAAACAGGGCTGGGAGAATCGGGTATGATGTCCAGACTCAGGACCCACCCCAGAGCCCTGTCCCCAAGACTGTGCCCCACCCAGCTCTGAGCCTAAGGACAGAGCGGGCCCAGAAGCCCCCCCACCCCGGACGCCAGCTCCGCCCGTGTCCTGCCTCAGGCCACCGTCCCGCAGCCAGAGGTCAAAGGCCTCGTGCCCTCCCAGGGGTCCTCTCTCCCCACACCCAGGCCCACTCACTCCGTCCGGGCCCTCAGCAGGAACTGGTGCTTCGCGTGTTGCCCGTGGAGGAGCTGCAGGAGGAACACGTGGCCGGGGATGCCCTGGAGCTTGAGGCTCAGATCCTTCACCTGGAGCTCGGCCATCTTGGCATGGACGAACACGGCGAATTTCCCCAGCCTGCAGGGCCCCGGGGAGGTGAGGTCAGCCTGGCTCATCCCCAGGCTCCCAGCCCCACCCTCAGGACAGGTGAGTTCTGATCCGAAGGAGAACTCCGGCTCCCTCCCCAAGGAAACTTGGCTGTGCAAGACACCACCTCCCCGACAGCCAGCACCGTCCCCACAGGGAACGGGGACCCCGTTCCTGCCGGCTCCCTGACGGAAGTGGAGGTGACAAAAGCCGGTCGCTGCCCCAGGCGAGCGTCCAAGTTCTCTCTGCGCCTCTCCCGTGGGTCTCTGTTCTAAAGAGCCCACGGACAGCCACTCGGAGGAGACCCTGCCCTGTGTAGGGTCTGCCTCTCTCACTGGTGTAGAACTTGAACTTTGTCTCTTGTTTGCCCCACTCTATCCCAGTGCTTCGCCCCGCCTGGCCCACAGTGTGGGCTCAACAAACACTCGTGGGAAGAAGGGGCAGGTGGGTGGGTCAAGGATGTCCCACGGATTCCTTCTTCTCAACCCATCGAAACCGAAGTCAGTATGCCTCGCTCCAAACCGGATCGTTTCACTGTTGCCCATTCCGGGGAAATACTCCTTCAGGGTGCCCAGGGGGAAACTCAACCGTCATTCGCGCCCCTTGCCTCCCTCTCCCTGCCTCTTCCCTCCCTCTCCCTGCACACCCAGCCAGCATCTCTATCCTATCTAACTCCCTATTGTTCCTGGAATCCACTTACCACAAGCCCCACCCCCACCCCGCCCCCCCCCACCAGTTCCGAAGCATCTATTGTCACCTGGGGACAACTGCCACAGCTTCTGGTCTCTCCCCTTCCAGTCCATCCCCCAAATTGGCCGGGAGTAAGATGTCACTCATCTGTTTCACTCTCCACACTCCCCATGGCCCTCAGGACGCCCAACCTCTGCACTATGACTTTCAACACCCCAGCTTCCTTCTCCTGCCCTTCCCCTCTGCAAACCCAGCCAGAGCAGGCTTCATCATCCCCTGAACACAATCTGCCGTTACGCCTCACTGTGACTTTGCTATATATCCTCCCAAACTCCTCCTCTACCTGGCAAAGTCCTATTTATGCTTCAAAACCCAGCTCAGGTGTCCCTTCCTCTTTGAAGCTTTACTGATTCTCACCCCAGGCCAGGGGATGCTTTCCATCAAAACCCTAACCAGGTGGTTACCAGGATGTATTTGAATTGTTCTGAGAGCTCCTGTAAGCAGAAAACAAGTCTCATTCAGCTTTATGTCCCTGGCACCCAAAAGGGCCCGGGAGAGAATAGGGGTTCGGGGACATCTGAATGAATGAGTGAATGAATGAATCAGGAACGAACCCTGCCCATAGTGCAAGGAGTCCATTCTTCATCGCATCCAGCCTTAAGGCTTACCTCCCTCGGAAAGTCTTCTCACTCATCCCAAACTTACCACTCACAGCTAATGCTGAGCGTTCACCATGTGCCAGGTACTGTGCTATGGCCTTTCCACGTATTATTACGACACTGAATCTCCCTACCTGGTAGTCTCTGTCTTACAGATGGAAGACAGGATAATACAACGGTTAAGAGTCCGGGATCCGACATCAGACGGACCCGGCCTCCTGGCTCCTGCACTTCACTAGCTACGCGATCTTGAGAATAATAAGGGAGCCTACTTTCCAGGGAGATGTTTAAAGAAGTACAGAGAATAATCCCCACAGCATGCCTGGCACAGACTCAGCGAATGTTGGCCATCACCATCAAGACTCGGGGCGGAGCGGGGGCTCCAGGATCGAACTCTTAATCTCTGCTCTACTTGGCTTAGGTTCAGAGTAGCGTCCAGTCCTCCACATACAGTCCAGCCCTTGGCTCTTAGGTCTGGAAAATGGAATGGACTTGCCTCACATCTCTGCCTTTCCTGGGGGAGTCTGCAAGGCTCGGGGTGCCTGGGCAGCCCAGTCTGACCTGTGGTTCTTGAGCCTAATGGTGGCTGTGGTTGTGAGCCCACTGGTGGGCAAGAAGGGAGCCTGGCTCCAGTCTCCTTCCCCCCACCCTGCCCAGACTCACTCCTTCCGCCGGGAGAGCAGCAAGCAGTCATTGAAGAGGTGCAGGTAGACTGCCTTGCTGGACAGCTTCAGCTTGGCAGGGGGTGCCGCGGGCAGCGGTGCCAGTTCCACCAGCTCCCCGTGCCGAACCAGCCAGCGGGCCTGAGAGATCAGTGGGAAGATCTGAAAGGAAGGAAGAGGCAAGGGGGAGGGCAGGTCAGGCCCAGGACAGCAGGGCAAAGAGCACAGAACAGGGAATGGGAGGGGGTGGGCAGTGATGAACTGGCTCCCAGTGCCCAGGGGGGAAGGGAACAAGACTTGCCCCTTTGTGGACCCCATCCCCCCAGCTGCGGACACGAACCTTGCCCTCAAAGTGGATCTTCTTGCTCAGGTGGATGAGCTCCTCTGTCCTCTTCATGGACTGCACACTGGCATTGCACTCTTGCACCAGCTGGGGAGGCCGTGGGTGGGTCACCTGCAGCCCCCCCACCCACCTAACCCGGGCTCCCAGAGCCTAGCCTCAGACTCCCTCCTGGGGACCAGAAGCTCTGATGGCGGGGGGCTCATTCAGAGATATGCGGGTGTTTGGGGGAGGCCCTCGGGAGCCGAGCTCACCTCCTTGAGCGCATTGAAGGCTTTGGTGGCCACATCTTCATCTTCTGAGCCCTGTGCTGTCCTCTTCAGGATGTTCTGGAGGGTGGGGTCGGTGCAGTGAGGCAGGCCATGACCTCCACCTATAACCCTGCCCACCCGTGGGTACCCGGAGGGGCTGTGGAGGGCACAGCACCATTTTCCTCACGCGGCCCTCGCTGTAGCCCTCTAGGTACCTCCACGAGCATCTTGAGGCGGGTGATCCTCTGAAATGGCAGGATGAGGAAGGAGGTGAGGGGCAGACGCTGGCATACGGGAGACTCCTCCAGGCGAGCCAGTATGCCAGGGAACTTGGGATTCTCCAGACTGAAAGATGGGGAGGGGGTTGGAGTCACGGATGGGTTCTCGGTCCCACGAACGGCCAGGATCCATGACCCCAGCCACCACCTTGGTTTTTCAGGTGCCTTCTCAGCACATCCCTCCTGCCTCTGGCGCTTGGATCTAACCTCATCCTCGACAGAGAGGCCTGTTCAGGACCTGCTCCCCTCCCAGGTCACCCTTCCTCACCCAGTCCTCTGTACCCTCTCCTGCCTAAGACCCCCCTCTTACCCTCCCTCCTTCCCCCCTCCCCGCCTCCTCCCCCGCCCTTCAGAGCCTCCCGCCCTACAGCAGGCGCTGGTAGGTGCGCTCCTGGTAGGCCTGGTTGGTGACGTAGGGCAGGTAGACTCGGCGGAAGGCTGGGCAGTGGCGCAACACAATGTCGCACACGCTGAAGCGCAGGACATCGGCCTCTAGCCGCTGCTCCAGGTCCTGCAGGAACCTGAGGGGTCCGGCGAGGGGTCAGGGTCAGGGCCAAGGAGAGAGCCAGACCTGGGCCCCCCCTCCCCCGCCCCCGCAACACCCCTGACCGGACCACTCCCTCACCTCTCGCTGGTGCTCTTGACCTCAGGCAGTTTGGAGAAGAGCCACTGCTTGTCTTGCACCCCTAGACATTCGCTCAGTTCAGCAGAGCCCAAGAAGTGGCCCACGGCCACCGACAGGCTGTGGATGTATGAGGCCTCGGACGTGATCAGCTCGAACTTGGCCTGAGTGTGGGTGGACGCGGGGTTGAAAGACCCGGAACGGCCCATCCCTGACCTCACTTCCCTCCCTCCCTCCTCCCCCTCCTTGCCCCTTCACCCCCCACCCCCGGCTGCGCCAGCCCTGGCCACCACCGCGTTAGACGCCGCATCCTCGTGTCCCCGCCCCTTTTCTAGCCCCACCTCCGAATACCTGGGGGCAGGCGGGTTCAGGGGACCCACCTCCAGCCGCGCGCAATTGTTCAAACCCAACCGAAGACCTTGACTGAGTCCCTGGCTCCACCCATTGGGCCGGGCCCTAGTGGCCCCGCCCCTCCGCGGGGAGCCCTGCGTTTAGCCCCGCCCCCGGTCCCAGGCCAGCAGAGTCGCTCGCGCACCACGCGTTTTCCCTCCCGAGGGCTCTGCCCCTCCCCTGTCCTCGCTTTCTCGATCCCACCTCGGCCCGCCCGGCCTGACTCCGCCCCTCACCCCACCCCTTCGTCCGGCTGCCGCCCTCGCCTCCCGCCCCGCTCCCAGCCCGCCGGCAGCCAGCCCACCCTGTCAGGTCCCCCGGCACCCACCTTTCCCATGGACGGTCCCGCCGGCCCCGCCCCCTTGTGGCCCCGCCTTCCCCGCTGAGGCCCCTGCCCACCTCCCGCCGGTCGCAGCCCCACTGGCCGGGTACCCCAGGGCCCCGCCGAGTCCCGGGACCGCGTCCTCCCGGCCCCGCCCCCCGCGGGCCCCAGCGCCACCTCCCCGGCGGGCAGCCCCGCCCACCCCGCCCCGCCGACCCCCGGCGCCCACCTCCTGCAGCTTGCAGTCGCGCAGGCTCAGCGTGGCCAGGACGCCGCTGCCGCGCACGTCGGGGATGTCCTGCCACAGCGAGAAGGTGGAGCCTCGCGCCGAGCGCTGCGCCCGGAAGGAGCTGCTCGGGGAGAGGTTGGCGCGCGGCGGCCCGGGCCCCTCCTCCGCGCCCTCCGCCTCGTCCCCCGGGCCCTCCTCCTCGCGCTGCTGCCGCCGCAGTTCGCGGGCGCTGGCCACGTCGCTGTATTCCTGGTAGAGGACCGCTGGGCGGGGAGAGGGGCGGGGGAGGGCCGTGGGGCGCCCGCCTGCCCGGCCCGGCTCCGGCCCGGCTCCCCGAGAGCCCGCCTCCCTAAGCGCGCCTTTCGGAAGGTTCGGGTCGCGGGACACGGTGGCCTCGCGCACGCACTCCCTCCCTCCCTCCCTCATCCGTTCCGTCAACGCGGCTGGCGCGCCCCCCGCGTGCCAGCCGCCGCGTGCTTGCTGCTGACATTCATTTCCCTCCCTCTCTCGCAAGATCCCAACCTCCGAACTCCCCCAACCCCCCGGGCCCCCAGCCCTTCCTCCCACGTACTGTTAAGGAGAAACCGGGACTGGCGCCGCTCGCTGGCGCTCCTGGAACCCAGAGCCAGCTCTTCCTGCGCGTCCAGCCTAAGAAAGGGACGGTGTCAGGGCCCTTCTTCGCCTGCACCCCTCCTCGGGCCGAGCTCGAAGTAGGAGATGGTACCTGGGCTCGGGCCAGCCGCTATGGCCGCCGCTCAGCTCAACAGGGGCTGGCATCGCCGTACCGTCCGCCCTCGTCTCTACACCGCGCGACTCCCTTCCGGACGCCTTCCCTGGAGAGAGCGAGAGCTGAGGGCGGGTGGCTCCAAGAATGGCGCTGGGCACCTGGGGTGCCATCCTCCAGCTGTCCAGCACCCAGTCTCAGGTGTGGGCCGGGGCCCCTGCTGCATCTGGCTCATGGCCTGCTCTTAGGGCCCAGGGGAGAAGCTGGTACCTTCCCGAGCTGCTCCAGTGCCTGACCCTGGGGTCGGCACCCTGGCTGCTGAATTCCGCCCCAGGCGCAGGGAAGAGTGCAGCCGGGTCATCAATTCAGAGGCCGAGAAGCGCCTCCGCTCAGGCCCCTCCAGGCCTAACCGGGAGGGCCCAGACAGCTCCAGGGGCCTAGGCTCCTCTGTGCTCAGGGCTTGCTCTGCTGCCTGGCCAGGCTCCAGGAAGACGGCATGGGCCTCAGGGCTGCCAGGGAGCTCTTCACGCTGGTACACCCGCATCTTGCGCCCTGCAGGCAAGTGGGGTGAGAGCACAGGCTGGCATCCATCCACTGGGCGCTCTCTCTACTCCTGCCTGCTGCTACCCTGTGGCCCTGAGCGTCTGAAGGACACGCCTCAGGGAAAGGCCAATGTTTTTGCCAGGATGTGGTCCCCCCCCCCCCCAAAAAAAAATGGGATCAGCAAGAGGGGTAGAGAGAGCACAGTGCCTGACTGCAGTGGGCAAGGGGCCAAGGAGCCCAGGGCAGCCGCTCATTTGCTGTGCAACATCCGACAAGTCACTTGTCCTCCCTGAGCTCCAGTTCCTTCCCTTACCACTAAAATCTACCACTTGTCCTGCCTGTTTGGAGAACTCAGGGGCTTAAGAGTCCCGAAAGAACCACCCAGCCTCTCCCCTATCTGCCCCACTGGGCCACCACCCAGAGTGACTCACAGGCTGACTTCTTCTCTGAGCCGTGGCTGGCCCGGCGCTGTGGCTGTGGGTGCTGGGGACTCCAGGGTCCCTCCAGAGCTGGGGGCTGGGCACTGGGACAGTGTGGCCAGCTGCCAGCCCTGCTGGGCCGCATTCCCCCACCGGTGGAGATCTCGCTGTCTGAGACTCCTGGGGATGGTGGCCATAGCAGCCCTTGGAGAGGAGCAGGGGTCCCCAGGGACCAGCGGCTGCCAGGAGCCTGCAGCTCCTCTGGGCCGACGGGGAAGAGATCCAGACACACAGGGCTCGGGGGCTGCAGGGTGGGCAACTCTGCAAAGGACAGACTCTCCTGCTGGCACACGGCTACTGGGCGGCGGGCAGTGCCACGTGGCCCAGCCAGGTGGGACTGGAGGGTGGCAGGTGGCCCACAGTCCATGCCTCCTTTGCTCTGCCACCCACCTGGACCTGTAGGGGAAAAGGTATCAGAGGCGGGCACGGAACAGCAGGGCTGGCCAGCAAGCCACCTTTGTCTCGGAGGCCTGGACAAACCCTTGTGTACCCACAGCTGTACCAGCCACACAGCCGACTGCACGGCGATAGCTCGCGCTGAAGCTCCTACTCCTTTGACACTTACCGAAGGGCGGGCCAAGTGCTTTGGATACATTATTGCATTTGCACAACAACCCTGAGCGGACGCTATTATCGTCCCCATTTTATAGGTGAGGAGAGCGAGGCACAGAGGTCCTTTGGTATGTGGTGAGGCCAGGGCTCAAAGCCAGGCAGCGTAGCTTCTGAGGCTGCGCTTTTAACCGCCTCGCACGCTTCCAGCTCTCGCTGACCCAGGCTCAGACACACAGGTACCTACGCTGTCACACAAACACACGTATGTTCCGTGGACTTGCACACACGCCTTCTTCCCAGGACACGCACGGACATACACACTTTCACAGATACGCTCAGACATGTCACGTCCACAGGCTCTCACATTCACACGCTTTTCACCCAGCTACATACATTCACACAGACTCTCTCTCTCTCTCATACACACACACAGACACACATGCCGACCCATCAGATACTTGTGTATCCACTCGAGCTCTCACTCCTGTTCCATTCACACTCACACACCAGGATCCAGACACAAACACACGGGCCCAGACGTCCTTGCCTGGGTGTTACCCAACCTCCTCTCCCGTGCCCAGAGTTACAGCCTTCAACGCTGAGTGGTGCCCACACCCTGCCAAGCTGGCTGGGAGGGTCACGGACTGGCAGGCGGGCCACCACCCAGATCAGGCTAGGCCCTCCCAGGAGAAGGGCAGGGAGATGTCCCCGCTCCCCGGCTTGGGGCGAGAGAAGGGGTCCTTCCCTGCCCCAGCTCCCAGCCCCCGGGATCAAGCCAGCTGACCGGGTCCTCTCTGGGCAGGAAGTCATGCCAAGGAGTCTGCCGGAGCCTCGGGACAGGCCTATTGATTGAGGGATCGCGGCCCCCACAGCCCTTCCCCCGTGGCCCTCCTCTGGCTGCCCTCCTGCAGCCCCCTCACCTCTCCAGCCGAGGGCCTCTGCTGATGTTGCTCTGCTCCGGCAGGGGAAGCCCTCTCTCTGCCCAGCTGGCTGGGGGAGATCCCACCCAGACAAAGAGTTTGATTCATCAAACCCTGTGGTGAGGCAAGCGGTAGGGAGGGAGGGAGCAGGCAGCGGGCTGGGCGGGGGCCTACCCTAGCCTGGCCTCACTGTGGGCAGGCGGGGCAGGATGGACCCCCCCAGGGGCCCCCTCAGGACAGAGGAGCAGTGCCCAGCCTGGCAGGGCAGGGAGACCCAGAGGACAGAGACAGAGATAGGGACCCAGAGATACAGAGACCCCTTAGGCAGCATCTCGGAACGGAGACCCCAAAAGACTCAAACCCAG
The DNA here is from genome assembly GCF_024362965.1 of Panthera pardus. Lineage (NCBI taxonomy): Eukaryota > Metazoa > Chordata > Mammalia > Carnivora > Felidae > Panthera > Panthera pardus. The sequence continues at coordinate 94,875,155 of NW_026526666.1, read as the reverse complement.
AAAACCACAGACGCCAAGACATTCAGGGACCCAGAGATGGAGACGGACAGACAGAGACACCGAAAATTTCGCAGACCAGATACTCAGAGACAGATGAGAAGCACAGAGAAACCCAGGGAGACAGATGAACAAATGTTTTGTGCCCCGCGGGGTTGCCAGTCCAGTGAGGGAGTTAAAACTGAAAACAGTTACAATCTGGGTTGGCAGGAGCCCAGGCAGAGGAACCATCGGCGCTCAACTTGCCCTGAGCATTCCAGGAAGGCTTCCTGGAGGAAGTAATGACAAACTGTTCCAGCCGAAATACCCAGGGGCCCGGTAAACATAGAGAGGGAGAAAATCTTGACCTGAGAGGAACAGTGACAGTGTCAGTGACCTTGGGAGAGAGGGATGGAAGAGGACCCAGTGGGGGACCACTCTGCACAGGCGCCCAACTGCTCCCCTGCTCTCTTCAGTCCCTGCCTGGGGCGGGGTGGGGCTGCTCCTAAGAGACAGTTACTCCTAAGGGTCCAGGCCCTCCCCACAGGCACAGCTTTAGCTTGTACCTTAAACCTCTGTCCATCTGAGCACATCTCTGTTTCCTCATCCAGTAGATAGGCTAGTCGTGCCAACTTTAAAACACGAATGTGAGGGGCGCCTGGGTGGCTCAGTCGGTTGAGCGTCTGACTTCAGCTCAGGTCATGATCTCGCAGTTTGTGAGTTTGAGCCCCGCGTCAGGCTCTGTGCTGACAGCTCAGAGCCTGGAGCCTGCTTCAGATTCTGTGTCTCCCTCTCTCTCTGCCCCTCACCTGCTCATGCTCTGTCTCTCTCACTCTCAATGAATAAATGTTTAAAAAAATAATAAAACACGAATATGAGAATACGTGATAGCATGTACAATGCGGCTAGCACACAGTGGGAGCTTTGTAGTTGATAGTCATTCTACTGAGTATTGTGATTAGTCTTTCTCTAGTCAGGCAGGTGGCTTGACTGCCCCCATCACACAGATGGGGAAAGTGAGGCAGTGAGGATGAGACCCACTCTTCTTTGTAGGAGCATGTGGAATGAGACACGAGACCACTGCCCACCAGAGAGGTCTCTTTCTCTCCAGGAATCTGAAGTCCTCAACATAGAAGTCCTACTTGCTTCTGTAAGGACTCACAGTATTCTATTCCCTTGCATTCTGGGTGAGCCTCTCCACTTGGATTTTGGAAGCTCCTGGAAGGCAGGGAGCACACATCCACTACACCCTTCTGAGTTACAGGGATAAATGGGCAAAAACATGGAAGCCTTGGGGCAGGAGCACCCGTGTATTAAAGACTTAGAGGAGAAGGCTGGGTGAATGCTGAGGGAAGGCGGTAGAAGGCTTTCTGGAGAGACAGGCTGGAGGTAGGTCCCTGGGGGAGGAAGTCAGGAGTGAGTCAGCCTCCACCTCTGTCCAGACCAAAGGGCAATGGGAATGACCCTGGGATACCAGGGGATACACAGGCTGAGATACCAGCGCTGTGGCCTTCCAAAGATGTGGCCCACTCAGTCTCAGTGCTGGGGGACCAAGGAGGAGTAGAGCTCTGTTCATATTATGTGTAGCTCATCTCTGCTGGCGGGGGGGGGGGGGGGGGGGGAGGAGTGGGAAGGAGGGGAGGAAAAAGCCACAGGAAGAGAACTGGCCCCAAGTAGCAGGGACATTCCCTGCCCCAGACACGATCACAGGATACTCTAGTGCCAACAGTCATTCTGGAACCCACAGGGGAAAGCCCCTGCCAGAGTTCAAGCCCAGTGTTGACCCTGACTGGCTGTGTGGCCTTAGGCAAGTCACAGCCTGTTTCTGGGCCTCAAGTGTCCCCATCTGTAAAGTAGCACATAAGGGCCCTCCTGGCTGCCCCCTCTAGGAGACCTGTGTCATCATGAGTGTCTCTGCAGGCGGAGAAGGATGGGCAGGGGCCAGGGAGGGTCCCATCAGTGGGCACTGCTAATCACACAGACAATAGGCCCACTTGGCAAGGCTGGCAGAGAGGGTCTCTGAATACTACACGGTCCAGGGAGAGCACCTCTGGCTTCCTGTGCCCGGGTCTTCCCTGCTCCCTCCCTGGTGCCCCTTGTCCCGATGCCCAGAGCAGTAGGGCCCTGCCACAGCCCCTCTGCCCCTCAAGGGACAAAGCCAAGTGGCAGGTCGTGGCTGGAAAGGGGATCTAGGCCAAACGGGCTGTGGAGCCCCAGGAGGCCATAAGTGGGTGGGAGCCAGGATCAGAGACCAGGCAAGCAGCACAAAGGACTCACTCTGGAACGACTGACGGGAGGGGTGGGGCTGCAGGCAGCAGGGTGGGGCCCTACCTCAGCCAGGGAGCTCCGTCCAGCCTCCGACACGGTCCAGGGCTCCAGACCACCTGGGGGCTCTGGGGTTGTAGCCGGGTCCTCAGGGGGCGATGTCGGCATGGCCCCCGAGCCGGGCAGTGCAAGCTCCTGGGTATTGTGTGGGGCGGGGAGGGGGGAGGCGAAGGCGGAGGGAACCTCGCAGGCGGGCAGACGGCTGTCTCAACGTGTCTGCTCCCCGCCCCCCTTCCCTAGAACCGGTTTGGCCAGTCTGGGGTACTAGAGGGGGGCTGGAACAATAGGAGTCCTATGCCCCGGAGAGGCTCCGAAGGACCCCAGACCGATGTCCTAAAGATGGGGGAAGCACTGCTTTTCCTCCTGGGAAACATGTCACCCCCTTTTCTGGAGCTTCCCAAACGTGAGACACGCTGGGAGTGGAGGGGCTTCACAGAGAACCTCCCGAGCCTTGGACTCCTCAGGGACCCTGAGAACTCTGCAGCTCCCCCTCTGCTGACCCTCTCTGAGCTGGCTACAGCATCTATAAAATGGGAATGCTCATCTCTAGGGCGGGGAGATGGAAATCGTGAAAGTTTGGTGATGTGATGCATCCAGGACCATCCTGGCCGGCCCTTCCAGCATCACTGCTCTCATGAATGACCCATCCACCCGGGCTGCCTGGAAGGACCGACCTTTGCCATTTCCAATGGCCTCCTCCACCAGGAAGCCTTCCCAGACTCTAGTCCACACCAAATGAGCCCTCAATAAACCAACAGCCCAAGTAGAACCAGCCTCCAGTAAGGAGGGCCTACTTCCCGACCAGCAATCTTCCCGACCCCGGGAAAGGGAATGCTGCTTTCACTCGGTAGTTGCCAGGCATATAGTAGTAATATGAATACGTACACAAATACCAATACTCGTGTTGCTAATAACTTACTGTCCACTATGTGCCAGGCACTGTTCCGAGCACTTCACACTGATTTACAGGTTTCCCTCCCTGTCCAAAAGTAGAGCGTTCCTGTGAGGTCTTTCCTAAGCCAAAACGACGTGCAGCGAAGAAGCAATCATCATTCATTTATTTGGAAAAATGTTTTTAGCACTTCCATACCCCCCAAAAATAACCTCTCTTGGGTTTTTCGGACGCTTTAGGACATATCTTGCTAACAGATGCACAAAATAGATGGAGATAAAGCACAAAGCTCGGGTGGCTTGATAATGACATGCTGAGGGTCGCACCAGGGAAAAGCTTGGTGGGGCCAGGCTCTCTGCTCGGGGGGTCGCTGCGTGCCAAACGCTATTTTCCCTTTTCACCTTCTTCCATAAAAGCAAAAACGTTCTTTGGATTTCTTCCGGTTAGCAAAAACACGTAGTAATACAGATCTTCGGGAAAAGCCAAGTCACAGAGCTGCAGACTTTTGAAAAGTTTCGTTTAATCTCTGCCACGACCCTATGAGGTCGATACTGTTACTGCTCCTACTATCACATGAGGACAGGAGGCTTGTACGGGTTAAATCAGGGGAGGTATCGCGATAAATGCGTTAAATCTCTCGTTGGCTCTATGAAGTCTCTATTTTACAGATATGAAACTGAGGTTCAAGGGATGAATAACTTGCCCAAGGTCGTGCAGCCAATAGGTGTCAGAACTAATATTCAAACCCAGGTCTCTGACCCAACCACCAACCTGAGTCCTTAACAAAGGAGTGCATCACCAGGCTTTGGGGGAGGATCTGGCGAAAAGTGTGCAAACATCCGTGGGGAGGTGTCTCAGCTCTCCCTACTAAACCCTTTACTCTTAGTCGTACACGGCAGGCCTCCGTGAGCATAATGGGCAGGTGTCCTGGGCCCAGATCCCAACGAACTCTCCCCCACCAACTGGTGACCATTCAATACCGAGTGATTAGGGTCCCTCCACTCCCTTGGCCTCTAGAACATCGCGACATAGTGAAGACACACTACACAGTGTGTGCGGGAACCAGGCGTCTATGGGGAGGTGGCACGCTGGGGGGCAGAGGGAGGTTTATTGCCCGCATTGCACACAGAGCAGGAGACGGGGACAGGGAGAGGAAGGCAATGCAGGACTAAAGGTCTCCCTAGAGCTCTCCCAGGCCAACCTTGGGGCCGCTGGCCAAGGTACTGCCCAAGACCCCAGCCGGAAGCAGAGGACCCCAAATGGAAGGAAGCATCTGGGGAATCTAGGTTTTAGGAAGTCCCCTCCCCACTCGCCCCTGGTCCTGGGCTCTGGGGACAGAGCCCCTGCTGCACAGGACAGAAAGCATGGTGGCTTGGTCAGGGTGAATAGGCGGGCCTTCGAGAGCAGAGGGGACGCAGGTGGGGAGAATGTAATAGAAGGGGCGTGGCGTGGGCGGGGTTTGGTGAGGGTCGGGGCCAGGCAGAAACCGTAGGGACTCCCGGCCAATTCTCTCTCCAGGAGAGGTCAAACCAGAGGGCGGAGCAAGAGGGGGCTGAGCTAAGGTCTGAGGGCGGGGTCGAGGGGGGGTGGGGCAGGCTCAGAGGGGGAGGAGCCAGGATCCGTTAGCAGCGCGGACCGAAAGCAGCGACTCCCGGTCGTCCGCAGGCTCCTGCTCGGCGGGATAGCGCTTCGCGCTTTACCTTGGCAACCAGGGCGGCTGGCACGTCGGGCACGAGCCAGGCGAGGAGGCGCACGGAGAACACCGCATGCTGGGGGGAGGGGGAGCCAAAGAGAGAAGGAGTCCCTTAGCTAGCTGAATGTGTAAGTGCAGGGCACCATTCTGAGGGTTTCCCGGGTATTAATTCATTCAATCCTCCCAGCAACACCAGGAGGGGAGTACAATTACTGTTCCCGTTTTACAGGTGAAGAAACTGAAGCATAAAGCAGGTAAAGACACAGGCATAACACTAGGGACCCTGATGGAGAGGCAGGGCTGGAGAAAGGATCCTGAGCAAAGCTGGAGGGGTCAGGCCTCCTCGCCTTCGTCCAGCTCTGTTGCCTAAAGATAACAGTAGCCGTGCTACTAATTGACCTACTACAATGTGCTGGGCGCTGTGCAAATGCTTGACGCCGAATCTTCACTACGACCCTCTAGATTCTATTCTATGGCATAGCCCCGTTTACAGCTGGTCGGCGGCAGCCAGAAGCCGAACCCAGGTCTGTCCGATACACAAATACCTGGAAGGAGATGGTGAAACCCAGACGCACGGCCAGCAGCTTTCCTGTGCGTCGCGCGAAAGGCCGCGTACCTGAGCTGGGGAGCGCGCGGGGTCCCGCGAGGCTCTCCCGCCCCTCCCCGCCCTGGAGCCTGGCCCCGCCCCCTCAGCACGTACCCCCTCCGCTCGGCCGGGCAGTCCGCCGCGCAGACTCGGCTTCCGGTCCTCCCAGTTAGGCCCCGCTCCACCCCTCCCACCGGCTCCCCGCTCCGCCTCCAGACTCAGCACCCCGCCCCCCAGCCGGGCCCCGCCGGCCCCGGGCTCCGGAGCCCCGCCCCTCCCAGAGAGGCCCAGATCCCAGCCTGAAGGCCCCCAGGGCAGTGGTCCTCCTGGGCAAGGTAGGCTGGAGGTGTGGGTGCAGGTGTGAAGTTGACAAAGCTGTACATACAGCAGGCTGTAGTGTTCGTACTCGTACAGGAGACGCGTTAAGTCCGAGGTGAAGGCGACGAGGAGGAAAGCCTGCAGGGCCAGAGGGATTCCAGGGCCCAATCTCCAAACTCACCTCCACCTGGGCCCAAACCCACTTGTGTGGGCAAGATGAGCCAGCGCCCAGAATCCTAGCCCCCTGCCTCTATTTCTCTATCTCTGACCCTGGAATTCAGCACCCGTTTCCCTATTCCTAAACCACCTTTCCCAGTCTCTAATCTCCATTTCCCCCTCTGCCCCTGTATTCCCCTCTTCCGCCCCATGCTCACATTCATAATGACCAGAAGGTGGGCCGGAGCCTCAAGCGGAAGCAGGCAGATTCCAATGTCCTGTGCCCGCTTAGCCACCGGCGGTGGATACTCCCAGCGAACTTGTGGGTGTCCAAGTCGGATCTCCACCCAGTTGTTGAGCACAGCAAAGAGGGGTGCCGGCAGGAAACCTGCGACAAAGATGGCAATGAAGACAAACGGCAGCACTGAGAAGTGGGGTGTCAGACCTGGGCCACCTTGAGGGCTGAGTGAATGAATGAATGCAGGTGTTGAAGTTTCATATTGACCCAGTGATGTGTTAGCACATTACAGTTGAGAAAATTGAAGCCCGGGGAAATCGAGGACCAATTTCAAGGTCAATGGCAAGACCTTGGTAGAAACAAATCTGGAGGTTCAAGGATGATGCCACTCTGTCGGCCCACTTTGTTGGGAGGCAACAGCCCCGGGTGGGGTAGGGGGTCCTCCCCTGCCTTTGAAGAATGCCATGTAGAAGGAAAAGTAGAAAATCGACAAACTCAAAGAAGAAGACTCTGAAAGTGAAGGTCTTCGTGGAAGGTCTGGGTTCTGTGCATCTCTGGGCAAAAGGCAGAGATGGTCAGAGTTCTATTGGCTGTAAGGAGGAAGGCACAGCTTAGCCGGGTCAGTCCATATGCTTCTGTCCCCAACCCACTTGCACTTAATGCCAGCCATGCGCCCCTGGCCATCTTCATTTGAGGGTGGCTGAGTAGGCTGGGGACACCAAGATGGGAGCTGAAGGCTTGGAGGTGTATGGAGCCTTGCCTCAGGGCTCCCAGGACTCAAATGATTCCTGGGCACCCCTGTGAGCCCCTGCCCTCACTCACCCCACCTGGTGAGCTGCTCAGCCAGCAAGTAACAGACCTGACCCAAGAGGAGGATCAGTACCAGGTTGGGCACAGTTCTGCTGATTGTGGCAGACCTATGGCCATCACCTGAAGCCCAGCCAGGTGGGTAGGGGTAGGAGGAATCTGAAGACACCCATATTGTGCCTCGAGTCTAGAACAGTGCCCCCACCCTCTGCCACCCCAAAGGGGCACACACTCGGGTCATGGACATGGGGTTGCCTGTGTGAAAAGGCATCAGCCATTGCTGATGATGGCACAGTAAAATGATGACGGACACCCGGAAACTCATCACCACACAGAGCAGGGGGCCAGCAAGGAGGGTTGTCAGAATTGGAGGGCAGGCCCCCAGGATCCCAGCCCACTCTGGAGGGTATGGTCCTTCCAAAGCAAGGGCCCAAAGCTCCCTCACCATGACGAGGATGACTGAAGAGCTGGGGAGTAGGTGGGGAAGGCGGGTGCAGTCCTTGAAGGACTCCTTCAAGCCTATCACTGGGTCGTGGGCCCAAAGCAAACCCTTTGGGGCCAAAGCAAACACACACATTCCTGTCCAAAGAGGCGATAGATGTGCTTCCTGCAGCCCAACAGGCTGGGTGTCACAACCCTGGGGTGGGGGGGAGCCCCCATCTTTTTCCGCCTGTGCAGGGAGCTCTGGAAGTACAGGAATGAGGTTCCATTTATTTTTTTTTCTGCAGGGCCTTCCCCACCCCTCAAGGGCCTGGCTAAGAGCCTGTGGATGGATGGATGGATGGATGGATGGATGGATGGATGGATGGGAAGGTAAAAACAAATGTAAACAACAAATGGATGTACTTGTGGGAGAGGGCTGGATAGACTGACAGATGGGTGGGCAGTAGGAAGACAAATGGGTGGGTAAACCGGACAGGCCAACAATTGACACGTGTCTGTAAGTGGGTGCACAAGCGGGTGAGTGGAAGGGCAGGTGGGTGCATAGATGGTTGGATGGCTAGGTGGGTGAGCAGATGAAAGCCGGGTGGGATGGATGCTGGATATAGTGTGTAATAGATCATGGATTAGTGTGTTCGGTAACTTATAACTGACTGCATACTCTTCTACAGTAGATGCTGGATACAATGGGATAACAACCTGGACAAAGCCCAAGCCCTAATGGACTTCACAGTCTAGTTGGGGAGACAGACATCAAACAAACAAGCACAAATACGTAATTGCGAAGAAGTCCTATGCAGGAACGATGCTAAGTAAGAAGGTGGAAAGACAGTGTCCCACAGTGGTGGTGGTGGTGGTGGTGGTGGTGGTGGTGGTGGTGGTGGTGGTGGTGGCGGCAGGGAGGAACCATGTGTGCAAAGGCAGGTCCATTCTTTAGGTCACATGAGTTGTATACCACACTATTCTAGGGGGCACCATTCACACTGACTTTGTTACCTCAATGTTTCCTTCCTGCTTTTTCACTCCCCCCACATCTGTTTAACCTAATGCATCCCATATGAGAATGCATCCTACTGGGAGGCTTTGGGGAGGACAATGCACAATATGATTTGTGTTTTCAAAAGATCACCCTGGCAGCCGAAAAGAAATTAAGTAGGGCAAGTCCAGGAGCAGGGAGACCTTTGGAGGGCCACCACAGTGGTTCAGGTGAAACGATGGTGGATGGTGGCTTGGACTGGGGACAGGGGGCAGGGGAGGGAGTGGCAGTGGAGGTGGAGAGAAGCAGATTCAGGATCAGTGATTAGGTGTTTGGATGGGCTGGTGGGTGGCTGGCTGGATGGGTGAGTGGAATGCTTCTCCCCTTCTTCCCTGTGCCAAAGTTTCTCTTTGAGACCCTAAATGCACCCAGTCTTTAACCTCACCAAACCTTACATCATCTTGATATCAGGGGCAGGTGGAAAAGTAACCTGGGAGGTGTAGGAAGGAGCCAGATTTGGATCCTGGAATTTTGGACTCCAAAGTCTAGTCTCTTCCCAGCATGCCTTGTGGTTTGTGAGAACTCTGGGAAATGGAGTTCTGGGCCTGGCGGGCTGAGCTGGGCCTCACCTCCTCTTCCTGGAAGTCACTGCGGTCCCAGTGGTGGACGAGGGTGATGCTCTTGCACTTCCGGTGCTCCAGGAAGCCCGTGGCCCACAAGGACATAAAGATGCTGAAGAACACAAGTCCCCAGATAGAGAAGTAGCCCAACTGCAAGAAAGGGAGAGGGGACATACTGCGGGGCCAGCACTGCCTCCCCACAGCCAGGCCCAGGTGTCCCAAACACCTACCCATTCCCTTGCTCTTGTCCCTGTCTCACCTTGCCATGGGGCAGATCTTGGAATTATTCCATACGGCACAGGTATGGCAGAGCGGGCACATGAGGAAGGTACGCTCATGGCACAGATCTGTTCCCTATGAGCAAAAAGTGCCCATCCTGGGAGAGTCTATCCTCAACCAACCATCTGATCTGGCCCACCCAGCCCGTCCTCCTGCCCCTAGCTCCAGCCACTCATGCTGGTGTGTTGGTGCCCATGACAATAAGGCCAGAAATAAAGACCGGGGTGCCCACAAGGGCAGCAGGCAGGCAGCAGCGAGGCTGTGCAGAAGCCTGACAAGACGACACAGTTTGCGAGCCGCCATCTTTGTAGTTGACCCCAGCTCCCAGCCCCCCCCCCCCCCACCAGTGCCAGGTAAAGTAGATGGCCACCTTCTCCCCAGAGTACTCTCATACAAGGTGCAGGGGCTGGTACTTGTGCCAGCATCTCCAGCAAGCCCAGCAGGAGCACAGAAATTGGTGAGGGGTGGAGTCTGCATCAGGCACCCGGTACCTGGGCGGGTCAAAGGGCCCCAGGCGGATGAAAGGAGGGAGGGCTGCAGGGTTCCCTCCTGATGCCCCAGCAGTGGGAGAGAGCTGAGCTTGGGTCATCTCCAGTTCATGCAGTGGGAAGGCTGCAGGGTCAACTCCCCTGGCCAGCAGACGGGAAATGGCCATCTCTGTGCGTTTCTACTTCGCATAGACTGCCACCTGCCAGAAAGAATCCTGGCGTCAGCTCCCTCCCCTTAAGGTCCCTGCCCCATCCCCCCCACCCCCACCCCCAGGCAGTTGTCTCACCACCTCTGCCTCTTTGTGTTGGAGAAGTAGGAGTCGTGGGAATCCCTGCCTAGGAATCTGTGAGCAGAGCAGGGGTCAGAAGCCCTCTGCCTAGTGCGAGACCTAACACAATGGGAGTGCGGAGTCTAGTCTCTAGGCTGGGGACACAGGGTTGAGATGCGCCAGTTGCTAAAGCCAGAGAGCCCATCTCCCCACAAAGCTCAGCCTGGGCTGGTGTGTTCCAGCCAGATGAGCATCTGAGGGGGACCGAACGGGTGGGAATCAGGCACTGGGAGCCGCTAGGACACCGACTGGCCAAAGACCTCAAGCGAGTTAGGCAGGAGTTGCCTCCGCGCGGAACCAGGGAGCCAAGCGCCCCGCCCCTCTGCGGAAGGCCCCGCCCCTCTGCGGAAGGCCCCGCCCCGCCCCGCTTCTCCTGGCTCGCGAGGAGCTGCGGTCCGGGCTCCTGCAGAAGTCCCGCGGCCGCTTGGCCACGTGTTGCTGCAGAGAGTTGCTCAGGCGCAGGCGCCGCGGCGGCCCCGCAGAGCGGTCCGAATCCAGGGTGGGTCGGGCCTGGGGGAGGAGGAGAGCAGGGTGACGCGCGCCTGGCAAAACTCGGCGACCCGGCCGACCCCTCCCCACTCCTCTCATTTCCTCCGCGTGGAACAGGAGCAGCTCCCAGGGCGCGCTCAGCTTGGCGAAGTGCACGGCGGGCCAGAGCCCCGGGCCCCTTGCCTTGCGACCCTGGCTGGGAGGTGGCAGATCCCGTTCTGTGCGAGGGTCCTTTCCCGCCTGCAAAAGCGCCTTGACCTGCAAAAGCGCCTTGACCTGCAAAAGCGCCTTGACGGACGCGTTTTTTCGTTTGAAATTCAAACGAGGAGGGAACTAGCACCTCCGGTGTATAAACGTGGATGACGCTGAGCAGGCCGGCGTCCTAGAGTCGTGGCTGATGTTTCTCGTGTATTGGGCATCTCCAGGCCCTGGGCTGGGCGCTGGACACACTTCGCCCGCTTCAGCATCACAGACCCTCTGGGTTGGGGGTGGGGGGGCTGACACCACGGTAAAGCCCATTTTACAGATGAGATGCCGAAGTCGCTTGCGCAGGTCGAAGAGCGTATTAGGGGAGCCCGCGCTCGGCCTCGGGGACAGAGCCCGCGCTGCCCGTGCCCGCCGCGCGCGCAGGTTCCGCTGGCACTTACAGTGTCAGGGCCACTGGGGAATCGCAACTGCTGTGACCTCCCCCCCGCGGGGTGGGAGGGCAGTTGGGAACTGTCTGCCTCACTTCCCTCCTGGGCCTATCAGTCCGGGCGAAGCCGGAATTAAAGGAAATAATTTGTGCTGCAGCAAGAAGGATTGGGTTTAGCTCCAAGGCGGAACTGTCCATTGCAAGAAATGGACGAGAGATGCCACGGGATTGCTCGGCCGGGGGAAGAGGGGATTTAAGAGCGGGATTGTGGGTTGGCTGCTCGGGCCTCGGGGGACGTGTCTCACCGATTTCGGTTTTCCTGCCGCGGGAAAGGTTGCCCCCGGAGTCGGAGGCACAAATGTTGACGCAGGACCCGCAGAGACGGTCGTCGTTGGGGTCCTCGTCCACGGTGCCATCACCGTCCTGGGCACAACAGGACGGGAGGGAGGGCGAGAGGACCGGAAGCGGTTACTGGTGCCAGGAGCTTCTCCGTTCTCCGTCGCCCCTGCTGGGCTGCCGCTCGGCCCGCCCACCCCTGGCTCAGTGTGCATCCAACCGCCCTGGCGCAGTCGACCGGTCTCCCTCCTCTCCAGCCCAACCGCCACCACTACCATAAGAACAACGATGAAGAGAACAACCACCATTTATTGTGCCCTTAACTTGGTGCCTGGCACAGCACTAAACATTTCCCACACATTTAGCTACAATCCAAAGAAATGCCTGCTACTGTCCTCTTCATTTTACAGATCAATGAATGCATGGGAATTGAAGTGAATGGCCCAAGGCCCCAATTCTCCCTCACCTTCCTTCTGGACCCCCTCTCCACCCCCAGCCTCAGTCAGTCCTCTTTGCTCCCAGAATCCACCCCAACTTTCTAGAATAGAGTTGAACACCAGCTTCCTCCATCCCCACTGCCCCAGCCTCTGGGTCTGAGGTCACAGGGAGGGAAGAACCTTCACCACTTCCCAGCTTCACTTCCCATCTCCTGGTTGGCCCTCTGGGGGTCTGGCCCCAACCTGTCCTAGCCTCTGAGCCCCCTGCCTCCATCTGGGCACTTCCCCCCCCCCCCGACCCATCCCCAAGCCTGTGCCTGGCACAGGGGCATCACAGCTGGCAGCAGGCTGCCTAGGGAGTAAGGAGATTCAGGGCAAGACCAGAAAGCCCCAACCAGAATCTGGACTCAGCCAGGGCCCCGGAGGCCCACCTAGCAGCCTTCGCAGGGAGGGGGGATTCCTGCAGCCCCTTCCTATCCTGGGGCCAGCTTCCTCACCTGGGGTCCTCCCTGCTCCCCAAGAGGCCAGCCAGCCTAGGCTGGCAGCGAAGAAGAACTTCTCACTTAACAGCTCAGCTCAGCCGGACCTGGGAAGCTTTGGGGGCGGGGTGGGGGGCGGGGAGGAAAAGGGAAGGAGAGGGAGGGGCCACCACTGCATTTCCCCTCCTACAGGCAGCCCCAGGCTTCACAGTTGGAAAAATTGGGAGGACCCGGAGAGGGCCTGTGAGGGGCTGAATCCTGAAGACTGCATTAGGGGATGGGGGGGGGGGGGATGGTCCAAGGGAGGAGAGTGCTGAGGGCTGAGAGCATCAGGGCTGCTTCGTGGCTCTGCAACCTTGGGCAAATGCTTGTCCCTCTCTGGACCTCAGCTTCTCTGTCTTAGTCTGTTCGGGCCGCTATAACAAAATACCACAGACCGGGTGGCTTATAAACAACAGAAATTTATTTCCCACAGCTCCGAAAGTGGGAAGTCCAAGATCAAGGCTCCAGCACGGTCCTCGAGGACCCTCTTCCTGGTTTATAGTCTGCACTTTCTGTGTCTTCATTGGGTGGAAGGGGCTAGAGCTCTGTGGGGTCTCTTGCGTAAGAGCACGAATCCCATGCATGAGGCTCTGCCCTCTTGACCTCCCAAAGGTCCCTAAAATACCATCACATTAAAGATTTGGATTTCAAAGTATAAATTTGGGGGGGACACATTCAGACCATGGCACTCCCCATCTGTAGGCTCTGTTGAGAGCCTGTTTGGGGAAGGAAGAAGCAGCTGGTAAATCCTGACTCTGGGAACAGCAGTGGGGCCAGGCCACAGCAGAGCTAACCCCCACCCTCGCCTCAGGAAAAGATGATCGCTCCCAGCGGCTTCCCTCCAGAGCCCCAAAGTTCAGTGGCTCCAGGGCCCTCCAGGACCTTTTCCCAAAGTCAGGGCCCACCCCTGACCCAGTCTGGGGCATCATCACTACCCCTTCCTTCCAGGGAGCCTCAGGGCCCATGGAGGGGTGGGGTGAGTGGAGAGATACTTGCCCTGAACTGCTGTGAGGCTTAACCTAATGGTGGAATTTGGGGCACCAAAGCAGGGAGAAAAGATGGCCTTGTGACACTTCCCTGGAGCGGCCCCTCCCTCCAAACCCCCCGAGAGAGGAGCTTTATCTGGAGCCCAGACCCTCTCCCTGGATAACACACCCAGGACCCGCTACAGACTGTGGGGTGTCCAGAGTTTCAAGATGGCCAGAGCGGAGCTTCAAACCAGGTGGGAGGGCCCCTCTGAGGGCCGTGAAGCTGGCTCGAAACCACATGCGTGTGTCCGCACGCTCTTCTCACTCCCTTTCCATGTGGCCCTGCCCAGGGAACACACTGTAAGTGGAGTCACCTGCTATTTTGATAATGGCTCCCAGCTCTGCACTGCCACGGAGGCCCCCCGGATAAGCAGTCTGCTAAGTGCTGAAGGGACACGGCGGCAGGGCTTGCAGGGGCACAGAAAGTGGTGCTGGGAGGGCAGGTGGCCAGGCTCCGGGTCCCAGTCCCCCTGGCCTCCCTACCTTGTCCTTACGCAGGAAAACAGCAGAGAACTGTTCGCCTCCTTGGTTTGGGGTGAAGATGGGTGACAGGGTGATTCTCTGATTGGGGCAGGGCTAACCAGGAGAAAACTGGCCTGCGGGTACAGAGCGGGGACCCAAGAAGGATGCAGTAGCTTCCTTTCTGGGGGAGTTTCAAGCCCAGAGATAACTGGCTGGTGCGCACAACACAGGCACCTGTAGCTAGAGCATCACATTCAGGCCCAGAGGTGACCTTCACCGGGTCCCACTCCCAAGCTTTGCTGTTGCCTCCCGGGTAAGGTCTACTGGAGCTAAGAACGGAAAAGAATGGGCTGAGCCAGCTGCCTGGAAGCAGAGCTGAAGCCTGCAGGGGACAGGTCTATGGCTCAGGAGCTCAGGAGCAGGAGCCAACCCACCGGCTGTGCCACGGTGAGGCTTGGGGTCCCGCACAGGGACGTTCTTTCTCTGGGGTATGGGACAAGCTCAGGACTCAGCTTTGAACCAGTGCTGGTCCTTTAGGCCCCGGAAGGGGTGACCGACGAACCTGTGGGTGGTGCCCAGGGTAGGAGACATGGTAAATGCCATCAGGCAGGTGGTCAGTGTGCCCAGGAGGGTGAGCCAAGGTGGGTTATGTATGAACGTCCTGCGTGTGCCAGCAGGGGGGTGTGCACATGGGAGGAGGGCGGTGTTTTAGGACAAAGGCTGGTATGTGTGAGCATGTGATCATGCCTGTGAGGATGTGGTATACAAAGCTGCCAGGGCTCCCCTCTCAAGAGGTGGCTCCAAGGGTCCGCTGGCTTTGGGGGTCACATATCTGGGCCCCCAGGTCCTTCCAGCTGGCTCAGACTCAGCCCAGGCCTCAACCCAGGGTTCCAACCAGGGTACCATCAGGGGGTGTCTGAAAGTATAAAGGCCCTCTGCATCAGCACCGCCCCCTCCCCCCCCCCCCCATACTTTAGCCTGCATTCACCAGTGTCTCTGGTGGATGGGGCAGGGGTGAGACACAAGAATGGGCACATTCCCTCACTTTCCTGCTCCTGCGCTTGCTGGCTTCCCACAGGGCAGAGCTGCCAAACAGGGCACCTCATTCTCTGACCCCACCTGGTCCAGTCACTGGCCCTGCCCAGTGAGCTTTCTGATACCCCAGGCTGGCGGCGCCCTGCTTCCCAAGCCTAGCCTGACACCTTCATTTTCAAGAAAGGTACTGCCTGGAGGGCTCACCCCCTGAACATGAAGGTGGACTACATTTCCCAGCCTGCCCTGCAGCCCCATGTAACCATGTGACTGGGTGCTGGCCAATGGAAGGTGGGCAGAAGGCACACCCCCCAGAGGCCAGGTCCGGGGAAACCTCCTAGGTGACCCTCCACTCGCAGTCGCTCCCCCTCTGCTGACTGGATGCTGATGCCCCGGGGCAAACAGGGAAGCCATGTGTTAGAGACCTCAGAGTCAGGGTTCATTCAGCAGAGCCCCCAGATCCCTTCACTTCCAGCTGAAGTGAGGCTGAGCAAGGAAAACATTTCTATAGAGTAAAGCCACTGAGATTTCAGGGTTTATCTGAAACAGCAGATGGTGTTGCCTCAAGGAATACAGGCTCTTGATTGAAGTCACTTGGGGTCCAGCTGGGATGCCCCCCCTTTCCAGTCGCCCTTTCTGGGAGGACAGCAGGTGGGGGGTGCGGGAGAAGCTTGAGTCCTGAGGCTCTGCCCCTATACTTCCTCAGTTTCCAGAGCCCAGACCCTCCAAGGTGGAGGGAGAAGGCCAGGGGGCCCCCGGATGCCCTTAGGCCACTGATGCACAGAGCCTCGTGTCCCCACCTCACTGCTGTGATTTCTGCAAGGAAGGTGCCTCCTCATCCTCCTGGCAGGCCCCTCTGGCCAGTCCTCAGGATGAGGTCAACGTTCCTGCCTCAGCCTTAGGACCTGGTCCTGCCCTCTGCCTTGCGTCACGGTTGGGAGTAGAGATCAGCTGGGGGAGTTCTCTGAGGTGTCGGGGAGCAGGCCAGCTGCCACCTGGTCCTGGTGCCACAGCTGTTCCGCCAGGCCATTGAGCACGTGGGCAATGTCGGCCAGCCCAGCCCACCCATCCAGCGTGCGCCCATCTGCCAGCCGCCGCCCCGGCACACTCTTCACCCGAAAGAGGGGCAGTTCCCAGGCCTGCCGGAAGGCCGTGAGGTCACGCTCAGGCACATCAGTGTGCATGTACTGGTCAAATCTGGAGGAGGGTCAAGGAGCCTGGCCGGGTGTCTCTGCTTACCACCTTGTCGCACCCAGCCTCAGCCCTCTTCCCCGGAGCCCCATCCGGTGGGGGCAGGGGGGGGCGGCTGCTGCAGCCTTTAAGATACTGTCCATGGGCGTAGAGCCCACAGCTAGGCAGAGGCAGGGTCCCTGATCCCCTTGCTCTGTGCCTTGCCAGGTGTGGCCTCAGACTGTCCTAGGGGCCACCCAAAGGATACTTGGAGCCAATGACCATCCTGACAACACCAGGGGCGTCGCCTGCTACTCGGGCCAGCTGTCCAGGGAGGTCTTCAAAGGAGGCACGGTCGGTGAAGGAGAAGAGGAAGAGGAAAGCATCTGTCTTCTCCTTGCAAGCCTGGGGAGGGAGAGGCCGATGTGAGGCTTGTAACCAGGGGGCCAGAACCTCCGATCAGCCGCAGGGCCCTGAGAAGTCTCAGCAGATCCCCTCCTTCCACAGGCCCAGAGCAGGGACTGGCTGGCCCAGGGCAGAGCTGGGGCTGAGACCCGGTCCCCACGGCCAGCTCAGCCTTCTCCCACCCGGGGCAGCACCCCCAGGCCACACCCAATTCTGCCTCCTGCAGACCGGGCAGGTACTCAGAAGCCCACCTCAGACAACCAGCTCCTCCCGGCCCCTCCCAGGCCCACCTGTCTGCTCACCGGCAGCATGTGGTCGAACTTTTTGAGTGCAGACTCCCCGCAGTCCCAGAACTCAAAGCGGAACATGACAACACGGTCACTGGCCTGCAGTTTGGCTGGCCAAAATACCACGGTGGTCTGGATGCCTGGGGGAGGGTCAGCTATTCAGCATGGGAGAGGCGGAGTGGAGAGGGGCCAGGGGCCAGGGGCCAGGAAGAAACAGGAAGAAGATACGTCCCCGGTGGGTCCACCAGCCTGGTGCGGAAAGCATAGTCGCTGACCTGGGAAAATTCTCAGGCTGATGGGGGGAAACCGAACTGCTCTAGAAGAGTCTCCAGCCTGCCAGAGAGATGCAGCCCCAGCCCCAGCCATGACAAAGCAGCTCCACTCGTACGTACGAGGGGACCCGGACGTACTGGATACTGGAGGATCCAGTTGTAACCTGCTGGTCAATCAGCATCTAACGGAAGGAAACCGGAAGAGAAGATCGGTGTTCCCTGAGCACCCATCTTGTACCAGCTCGGCGCGAGGCATGTTACCAACACGATCTCTAGTACCAATCCCACAATACACTGGGGTTGGAACTATCATCTCTGACGAATAGAGGAGCCAGTGAAACGCCTTTCCAAGGTTGCGGAGTAGACGATGGGTCCAGGGCCAGTCTTTCCTCCACCCCAGGGAAGGCCTCCCGGGATGCACTCACCAGCGGTCTCATGGTGTACCACGGGTACCTCTAGGCCGGCCAGCTTGGCCACCAGTGCTGTCTTGCCCACGCCGCTCTTTCCAGACACGAAGAGCTTGTAGCTGGCTGTGTCGATGGCCACGGGTGGGGGCAGCACTGGTCGTTCCAGCAGCCCTGGGACAAGAAGGGAGCCAGGTGGGGTCAAGAGGCCAACCTGCGCTTGCCCCATCAGGCCCATCAGCTCTAAGGGCTTTCTGGTGCCAGCTATCCATGGTTCTCTATACTCGGTACGGAGGCCTGGGACACAGGCAGCGTCCCTGGATGAGCTCTGTTACAAACACCTGTGCTCTGTTAGGTGCACCAAGGCCCATTCCAAATAATACCGAATTACTTTTCTTTAAAGTTTGATGCACGAGGGCCACCTGGGTGGCTCAGTCAGTTAAGCGGCCCACTTTCGGCTCAGGTGGTGATCTCACGGTTTGGGAGTTCGAGCCCCGCACTGGGCTCTGTGCTGGCAGCTCAGAGCCTGGAGCCTGCTTCGGATTCTGCGTCTCCCTCTCTCTCTGCCCCTCCCCTGCTTGCGCTCTGTCTCTCAAAATAATAAGTGAACATTACAAAAAAATAAATAAATAAAGTTTGACGCATGAGATTGTTTTTATTGATACTATTATGACCTGTTCTAGATTTCCCACATGTAAGGCAAGGTTCTTCATAATTCTTTCCTCAATGGAGAAATATCAGCAAAAATATTCTCAGTTACTATAAATAAACTTGTTAGAATCAATACACTGAGATCTTTATGAATGCTTTTAATTTGCAAAAAAAAAAAAAAAAACAGTCTGAATTATGATACATGCATAGGCTTAGCATCTGAAAGTCCTCAGCTGTGGGTTGCCCTGTCATTCTATGGTCTTAAACCTCCTGGCGCTTTGTTTCTTCTGGTCAGAGCTGAGCTCTCACAGCAGATGCCAGGCCCCTCTGCTGACCTGTCAGTGCAACGCTGGGTGAGGTGGCTTCATCCTGGGAGACGTGAATGTCTCGTCTTTGAGACTGTAGGATATGGAAGAGGCTTGCCTCTACTTACCAGGCACAAGTCTGTAAGGTGTGCTGTTGAGGGCAGGCGGGAGTCTGTTGTGCAACATGCCCAGCAGAGGGCCTGGCACAGAGGTAAGAACTCAATCAACAGCCTCTCTGGTGACAGTGTTCTTGGCAGGGTTGGGGCTGTTTCCATGCTCCTGGCTCTGATGGTGGAATTAGCTCTAAGGAGATTCGGGGGCCCCAGGGATAGGGCTTCCAGGGGTCTCCAAGGTTGAGGAGTGTAGTAAAGCAGGCCCTCACTGCCCTACCGCTTTGCCACCTTCCCCACCCCTCCCAACAGGTGACACTGTTCTTCCAGGGGAGTGACAGGCTTAGGGGCAGGCACTTACCGAACACCCGTCTGCGGTTCTTGCGCAGGATGCAGGCTAAATACTCCTTGCCCTCGGCGCTCTCGTGCCAGTCTGGGACAATCACCGAGCCCGGGGCGGGTGGTCTGGCCATGGCCTGGCACCGCGACGGGGTAGAATGCTGAGTAGGGGAGGGGAGAGGGTAAATGTCCTGAGCTGGACCTGCGATCCCTCTCAACCTGCTCTCTGACTCTTCCTCAGAACCCCAGCTCCCTCCTTGGGGTGGGGGGTGGGGGTGGGGCGGGCGTCATTTACTGCACCTCACCCTTATTATCCCCATTAGCGCTTTTGGAGTCCCAGTTTCCTTTCATGGTCCTGGGGGGTTACACACTCCCCGTCTCCCTCTTATTACCCAGACGGTGCAATTCCATAGTCCCTTCGTCCCCATACTGCCCCCTGGACAGCCATCGCATTATTGCCCCGGGGGGCACTTACACAACCCCCTCTCCCTTGTCATCTCGGGGCAGGAGCGAGGGTTTTTACCCAGCCCTGTTTCTCCTCTGCCTCCTCGATCCCAACTCCTGGGGCCACCCAGCCCTCACCATCAGAAGTCCCCGTCGGCGAACGGGCTCAGGCGGAGCTGGTCCCTTTAAAAGCCCACCCGCGCTCCCGCCGCCCAGCCCGCCCGGGTTGCTTCCGCCCGGCCTGCGTCTGGCTTCGGAGCGCTCAGCCTGCCTCGGCGTCGGAGCTTGAGGCGCATGTGCGGAGGCTGTTGTCAAGGAGACGCCGGGGGCGGGACTGGCCCCCTCTCTTGTCTGCCGCTACCACCACGCGGGGGCACCTCGGACGGGGCCTAACCCTCCGGGGCCGTGGGTCCTTTCTATTGCTCAGTCCGATTCCCAGGCTTTCCTCCCCAAACTCCTCCCAAATCAAATCCCCCTCCTCCAGGAGCCTTCTCTGCCTCAGTGACTCAGTTCCTTTTTCTATAAAATACTATTACCTCCTAGGGTTTTGTTTTTTTTTTATAACAGTGCTCAGCCCATAGCAGTGCTCAATAAGTTTAGTTAGTGTTGCTTATTATTATTGTTATCGCTCTATTAATTCTGCTCGGCAGGACCTAGAGATGAATTAAAACACCTATGGCTTCGTAAGTGGGGAAACAGCAGCTCAGAGAGGTTAAGGGACTTGCTCAAAGTCTTAAAAATGAGTCAGAGGGGGGCGCCTGGGTGGCTCAGTGGGTTAAGCGGCTGACTTCGGCTCAGGTCATGATCTCGAGGTCCGTGAGTTCGAGCCCCGCGTCCGGCTCTGTGCTGACAGCTCAGAGCCTGGAGCCTGTTTCAGAGTCTGTGTCTCCCTCTCTCTGACCCTCCCCCGTTCATGCTCTGTCTTTCTCTGTCTCAAAAATAAATAAACATTAAAAAAAAAAAAATGAGTCAGAGGGCCACAGGAATCTACCGGCCATTCATTGATTCATCCCATCCATTCAACAAATAATTACTGAGCACCTATTATGTTCTGCCCGTTCTAGGCACTGGCAATGGAAAGACAAGAGGTACTACCCTTCTGCGGCTGACATTTCAGCACTGAGGCCATGAGCCCCCCTCCACCCTTCCAATGGGCACCGACCTGTTACCAGAAGGTGGGGGTGCTCAGTAAATGCCTGTTAGTTGGACAGGATGCAGGTGGGTCCTTGCTGAGAGGTTATCTATTACACTTAATTTTTACCAGTATCTTCGTGCAAGTAGCACGAAGATTTGTCCTTCAAGTAGGACAAATTTGTCAAGTAGGACAAATCACTGCTTTGTAAGGAATAATCTGTAAGTTAACCTTTATTGAAGGCCAACTCAGTGCCAGACAGTGGGGGCTTTACAGAGGTTAACTTCGTTTAATTCTATAAACAAACCTGTATGGGAAATATTATCGTCTCTCTTTTCTTTTACAGGTGAGGAAACTCAGACAACATGATTATCTGGGGTCACATCACACAGCTGGCCAGTGGCAAAACTAGACTCAGAACCCAGGATTCCTGGACTCTGAACATCTGTTCTGCCAGACTGGGTCTCGTGTTTTTTTTTAAACTTTGTCCCCAGCCACTAGGAGGTCCCTTCTTAGTCATGCCAAAAGCAGCCAGAGGGCCATCAACCCACAAAGCATCGAGGTCCATTATGTCCGAGAGAGTAGAGGGGACGTGGCCGTATAAGACAGGGTGCTTGCTGTCAGTTGCTTCCACTGCAGCTAGGCGGAAACATAACAAATGAGCACTGATTTCTCCGGGATTCTGCAGCTTGAAACCCCTGCCCACAGTCCCAGGTTGCTCAGCTCCCTTTCCTGCCGTTCTTACCGCACCTGCCCAGACTCAGGATTGGTCACGCTGTGTGGAGCGCCCTCTCTCCGTGGACCTGAAGTGCCTCCGTGGCAGGGCTCGGATCTGACTTATCTCTGAGTTTCTGCACTTCATCGTTAGCCGTGCCCCGTCTTGGCTCTTGGAGGGCTTGGAGGGCTTGGGGAGTGTGAGGAAATGAAGCAGCTTGGCAGGATGAGCTTGCCAGTTATCCTGGAGGCCAGATGTGAAGTCCTCTTGGACAGAGGGGGAGGCCGGTGATCAGAGGATCTAGGGGCCAGAGGTTTTGGGGGGAATCAGCCTTCACCGCCCTCAGGAGCTCCTGGAGAGGACACTTCGGGAGCATCAGGAGGAGCCTGTTCAAAACATGGGTTCTTGGGGTCCATCCTCCAGAGATCCTGCTTTGGGGGGCCAGATGGGTCTGTAAGCTTGCATGAGAACACGGGGCAGTTCAGAAGTTGGGTTCTGTATCAGTCCGCTGCGGCTGCCGTAAGAGACTACCACAGACTAGGCAGCTTAAACAGCAGAAATCTATTTTCTCGCAGTTCTGGAAGCTGGAAGTCCAAAATCAAGTTGCCAACGGGGTTGGTTTCTGGTGTGGCCTTTCTTCCCGGCCTGCAGGCAGCCGCCTTCTCAGTGTGTCCTACAAGGTCTCATCTCTGTGCACACATACCCTTGATGTCTTTTCCTTTTATAAGGACACCAGCATTACTGGATTAGGGCCTTGCTCTTATTACCTCATTTAACCTTTATTACCTCCTTAAAGGCCCTATCTCCAAGTAAGTCACATTGGGGGTTAGGACTTAGCATATGGATTTTGGCTGGGGGTGAGGGGAGTCACACACAATTCAGTCCATGGCAGGGTCCACAGACCTCACTTAGACGTCACTGCTGGTGAGAGAGCCAGTCGATGGTTAGAGCCTGGGAGTGAGGTGGTCAGAATTTCGTTTCAGAGGATGCTTGTGGACCATTTTCGTCTAGTGAGTTCTGCTGTCCTGTGCCCCCTCTGACCATTAAACTGAGTGTCCCTCTAAAGCAAAATGTTTCTCCTCTCAAGGCCTAAGGTGAAGCAGGTGGACCATCTATCTAAAGGCCCATATGGTGTAAAACTTTCTGATTCATCTACTCATTTGTTCATGGTTTGGTCTCCCCCCGTCTCCCAAATTGATTGAGCACCTTCTGGACAGGGCACCATAAGGCCTGGACGGGCAGACACACAGGCCTGAGGCCCTCAGGGGCAGGGGTGGGTGGGATGCCCAGGAGGATGAGTGGAGGAGGGACAGTCAGATTCGGGTGTCCGTCTCTTCTCTTGCCTGGACACTGCAGCCGTTTCCTGTAGGTTTCCCTGCTTGCCTTCTGGAATGCCACAGGGGCACCAGAGTCGTCTTTAGGCAGAGTAAATCCAGCAATGCCACACCCATGCTTATAGTTTTCCAATAGTTTTCACTGCCCTCGGAATAAAATCCAAACTCCATGCCGTCAAGGCCATCTGTGGCCATCTGACCACCTCTTGCTTTCATTTCAATGGTCGCGCTTTTCCCCTTGCCCAATGCCCTCCAGCGAGCCCGGCCTTTTGTTCCCACACAGGACCTCTGCCCTCCGGTGTCCAGCACCTAGACCTCCCTGCATCACCCCCACAACCTCCCGTGGATGGCTGCTTCACCTGCACAGAGGCCTTCCTCCTCCTCCACTCGAGGATTCGCCCTTACCCTCCGAGACTCACTCCTTCACGCCCTCCTGTTCTTGATTCTGAAATTTTATTTTTTTTAAAGATTTTTAAGTAATCTCTGCACCCAATATGGGACTTGAACTTACAACCCCAAGATCAAGAGTCGCGTGCTCTACCAACCGAACCAGCCAGGCGCCCCTTGATTCTGAAATTTTAAATTTATTGTCTCTCTCACCTAGAACATAAGCTCCATGAGGCTAGGGGCCTTGTCTTTTCATTCTGTTATACCCCTGTATCGGTTTCCTACACCTACAGTAACAAAGTACCACAGACTGGGTGGCTTAAACAACACAAATGTGTTTTCTCAGTTCCGGAGTTTAGAAGTTATATATCAGTGGGTCACCCGGGTGGCTCAGTTGGTTAAGGGTCCGACTTCAACTCAGCTCATGATCTCACGGTTCACAAGTTTGAGCCCTGCATCAGGCTCTGTGCTGACAGTTCAGGGCCTGGAGCCTGCTTCAGATTCTGTCTGTCTATCTCTCTCTGCCCCTCCCCTGCTCATGCTCTATCTCTCAAAAGTAAATAAGCATTAAAAAAAAATTTTTTTTTAAAGAAATACATCAAGGAGTTGGTAGGGTTGGTTCCTTTTTTTTTTTTTTTTAACGTTTATTTATTTTTGAGACAGAGAGAGACAGAGCATGAACGGGGGAGGGTCAGAGAGAGGGAAACACAGAATCCAAAACAGGCTCCAGGCTCTGACCTGTTAGCACAGAGCCCGACGCGGGGCTCGAACTCACGGACCGTGAGATCATGACCTGAGCCGAAGTCGGCCGCTTAACCGACTGAGCCACCCAGGCGCCCCAGGGTTGGTTCCTTCTGAGGGGCAGGAGAGAAGGATCTGCTCCAGGCCTCTCTCTTTGGCTTGTGGGTGACCATCTTCTCCTCACGTCTTCACATCACTTTCCCTCCGTACAAATCCGAGTACAAATTTGCTGTTCTTAATAAGGACACTAGTCACACTGGATGAGGACCCACCTGAATGGCCTCATTTTAACTTAATCACCTCAGTAAAGACCTTATCTCCAAATATGATTACATTCTGATGTTCTGCGGGTTAGAACTTCAATATGAGAAGGGAGGGGGGCAGAGGGACACAATTAGGCCCATAATAACCCCTACTAGCTAGAATATGTTGGACATATAGTAAAAACTCAATGGAAACGTGTTGGCTGACTGGCTGTGGCTGCAGCTTGGGGAATGGCCTGAAGAGGGTGCCTGGAAGAAGCCACCAGTTAGGAAGCCCGGCAAACATTACAGGCACGAGTGGGTGAAGACATGCACTTGTCAAATACGTATGAGCACTCCCCGTGCCAGGCCAGACACTGGAAAGACAACTGTAAAGGAGATACAGACCCTGTCCTTGTGCATTCCACACTCCGCTGGGGACAATAGTCCAATAACCAGGGAATTGCACTTATAAGCAGGGCGGGAGGGTAGATTAAAAATGACCAGATTCCATTTAAATATACGGTGTGGGACTGGAGCTGCCGAATCATCCCCAGGGAGGTTTTTTTGAGCCTGGAATGTGCCAGGCCTGTGCTTGGCAGCAAGGTTGGTGTCCTTGACCCGGACAGCCTCATGTGTCACTTCCCTGCTTAAAACCCTCTAATGGCCTCCCACTGCACCTGGAGTCTTGTCCACCCCTCCCTCCCCATGGCCTACGAGGTTCACTGGCACCCTCTGCCTTCACTCACATGCCCCAGGCACTCCGGCGTTTCCTCTGCTCCCTGAATTTGTTGAGTTCATGCCTGCCTCTGGGCCTTTGTTCCTGCTGTTTTCTCCGCATGGCTGCTCTTACATTCAGGTCTCAGCTGAAACGTCTCCTCCTCAGAAAGGCCTTCTCTGATGAGCCCAAGCCCATCACACTCTGTCACATCCCACTTTAATTTTCCTCGGGATACTCATCTGGAATGGTCCTGCTTAGCTCTTTCCACCCTCACCCCCCACTGAGATGCCACCTCCACGGGGAGGGCCAGTGCCTGGCACACAGTGGCATTCCGCACTTGCTCCATGCAGGGATGAGTGCCGGCCTCCTCCCCCCTTGATCCAGGCAGCCACCAGGCGCCGCGTCCTCTCCCTACACATTTGACATCCTGTCCTCTCTTGGTTGCCACTGCCTGGGCCCAGATCCCACTCCCCCCCTGCCTCTCGTCCCCATCTCCAATTCATTCTCCAGTTCTGCCCCGTGCACTCCAGTCTCACACTGACCTTCTCAAGATTCCGGAAGGGCTGGTCATACTCGGATTTCTTTGCAAAGGCTCCTCCATCTACAGGAATACCCTTCTCCTTTCTTCCTCTGGCACTGGCCACAGCCCCTCTCACCCTTGGGTCTTGGGGTTCCCTAGCCCCTTATCTGATTTCTCTCCTTCTACTGGAGCAAGTACCAGCTTTTACCTTGGCAGACTCAGATGTTTAAGAAACAGAGCTTTGTTTCCTGGCTTGATTTAATCTGTCTGCCGACATTTTAATCCAATAATTTCCTGGTAAACTTGTATTCAATGGATTTCTCATTCTCTACTGTTTAAACTCAATCTCCTCGAGGTTATTTCTTTTCATCTCCCCCTCTTCCGGCCCTGGGGCTCATGTTCAGTGTGTAGGAGGTGTTGCCCAAATGCCAGGGAAGCATGTCTGTGGAGGGCACCCACTCCTTGGGTGTCCTCTGTCCTGGACCTTTGTGGGCCTCCCACTACTGGGAGAACTCAGCTGTGCGGGCCTCTCCTCCCGCTGTGGATTCTGCTCATAAGCTTCTTTCCCTGCTACATCTGAGGGG
This sequence comes from Panthera pardus, assembly GCF_024362965.1. NCBI lineage: Eukaryota > Metazoa > Chordata > Mammalia > Carnivora > Felidae > Panthera > Panthera pardus. The sequence goes on along the minus strand of NW_026526666.1, from coordinate 94,849,329 downwards.
ATGACCTCTGGTCAACAGATCCATATGGGTCACTCTGTACTGTCCTCAGCCCCAAACCCCAGCCCCTCTGGATATGCCAGACCTCCCACAGCCCTTCTGCACCTTTCCCGGACCACAGTGAGTCTGTCTTCCCAGGGTGAGGCCTGGAGGCCCGCCAACACCCTGCATTACTGACTGCCAGAGGCCAGGCCTGGGATCCCCCAAGAAAGGCTCTATTCTCATTTCAGTGGGGGTGAGGCTGGGGCAACGAGAAACCCATCTGTTAGCTCTCTCTGGCTTCCCAACAACTGTCCTGCCCTTGACTGGCTATGTTGGTTACAGACAGTTCTGACTCTGCCTCCTTTGTATCTTTTTAGTACGACACCTGGACTGTCTTTGGCTTCTGAAGCTCAGGATTTGTCATCTTTGTTCAGCCCAGTGTGATGCCTCCCTGGTTTGTGATGAGGCTGTGAGCTCCTCCAGGAGCAGGCCTCTTTTCAGCCATCTGAGTCCCAGTGCCTCGAGGGTCAGTGTGTGCTCAGGTGTGCCAAGAATGACTGACCCCGAAGGGCAGTCCTGGGCTCTCCTGGCCTTGCTGATGGGTGGGCAGCAGCTTCCTTCTTCCTTCCAGGGTTCTGCCTGGTAAGGTCTGGTCCTCAGCCCTCTTTCTCTTCCCTGCAGTGGGCGGGGGCAGACAGGTTCCCCGGTGGGGAAATGGCACACTCTGCCAGGCTTCTGAGGCATTTACTTGTAACATCGGCTCAGCTTTGTGCATGCTGACAGGGCCTGGGCCCACAGCCCAGCCCAGTGGAGACAACACTGGCTTTCCCATAGCTGGAGGCTGAGGCAGAGAGGGCGGGGGGCGTGGGGGGAAGGCAGCCTGGGACGGTGTTCAGACATGTGGCAGAGGCCAGGGAAGGGGCCCTACCCAGGCTCTACCAACAGCGGGAGGGGAGAAATGGGCAGTTTTTTCCTCCAGCCCATTCAGTTTCCCTCTGAAGTCAGCCTCTGATGGAGTGCCCAGGCCACAAAGCCTTTCACGGGGTGCCCCCAAGTGGTCTTTTGGGGAAGCGCACCCACTCCGTGGACCAAGTTACTGCTGGATCCAGCTAGGCCGCTCATCTGTGAGGCTAGCAGCATCACCGCCATTTGAGTGACAAAACTGAGGCTCAGGTGGGACCAAGGGACCCCCAGGTGCCCTCTCAGCTCTTGAGTTGTGAGATGACTTGTCTCAGCCCAAAGTGACAGCGCCAGCTTTTGAAACCAAGGTCTTTTCTGGTTCAAAGCCGGCCCTCGTCCCTGTCCTGCAGCCTCTCTAGGAAGTCCTTTCTGAGTGCAAAGGGCACGGAGGGGTCCCTTGGCCCCATTCTTGACCGGATGCATACCTCGGCTCTACCTTCCCTTCCCGTAAGAGTTAATCAGTCTCTGCTTGAGCACCTCCAGCAACAGTGACATCATTACCTCACAAAGTATCCACAAGAGCACTTGGCTGCTTTTGTCAGTGGTATATTGTGGGCAAGTGGGGACAGTTGTGGCCACTGAGAGCAGAAGGCAGACCTAAGCTAGGGATGCTCCCTTGTTGTGGGGGGCGGTGGCAAGGCATAGAGAAGCAAGGGTCCAGTCCCCCATGGCAGCGTTACAAGCAGGCCAGCCTGCAAGATTTTGAGGTGATGCCTCCTGTCCCGCTGGACAACAGGGTGCTCAAAGGCTGGCTTTTTGCAGAGGCTCCCAGATGAGGGTGATGCGAGGTAAAGCCTTGGGCTGCAGAGCTGGCTGACGGTAGCGACCTGTGCGATGCCTTGGCCTCCCAGTCTGAGTCGGTGATTCCTGCACTGCCGACCCACAGAGCCAGCTGGAGAAGAGTGGCCAGGGCCTGCGAAGGAGAGAGGGCAGTGTGGAGCTGCCCCTTCCCGGCTAGGTGCTGAGATTTACACCCAAATGTGCAAAGGCCTCTGGCCTGCAGACACCCAGGGGAGTGGCGAGGGAGTCTTGTGCCAGGCCTGCGTGAGAAGGCAGTGGTTGGCACCTCCGGTCAGGCCTTGGGAGAGTCACGGATCTTCTCTGTTCGTCTCCACATTAAGGTTTCTCCCCAGATTGGCATGTCCTCTCTTCTATGCTCCCACACACCCTCTGACCTGGGGCTGATCAGGCTGCTGTCAAGTTCAGGTCGTCTTTGGGGCAGAAACATGCTCATCAGGGGGTAGGAGCATGGCCCTTGGCAGGGACAGACCGAGTTAGGATGTGGTCTGGGAGGCTGTGCAGGTCTGACATATCCTGAAGACTGGGCACGGGGGGGCCTTCCTCAGGCACCGGTGTTTGCCTCCTTCCCCAGGACCACCAATCAGTCACCCCTAGCACCCTACCCACCAAACACAGCCTCCTCCACAACATTCCATGCATAGACTGCCCGGGCAGTGCTTGAATTCCCCCAATGGTGCCAAACTGGTTCTACCTGATACATACAGTTCTGGCCATTGGGAGGAATTTCCCAATGAGGCTGAAATCTCTTCCCTAGAGCTTCTACCCACCGGACCTTGTTCAGCCCAACAGACCCACCAGGGACAAGTCCAACCCGTCCGCAGGGCGACTGTGACAGAATTCAGAACAATCATGCTAGCCCTTGCCAATTCAGTAGCAGCCAGCACGTGGTGCTGGGTCATTTGTACCCCAGGGCCCTTCCCCAGACCATGCTGTAGTTTGCTATCCGCCTTAAAGTATGGTAAACGGAACAGACAGCATCAGACCACCTGCTGTTAGAGGCGGAAGGTTCACCCCACAGCTTGGGAAACACAAACGTGCAGACGGGATGACGGCCGCAGCTCCACAGCACCTGAACCTGGGACGAAGTTGGTACAGTAACCGCTGGACGAAAAGCCCGCGATGGCGCTCGGCCCAAAGGCCCGTGGGTGTGAGAATCTGGCACACACCTGGCGGGTGGCTTCAGCACTGGGGCAGCCCCCTGCCCTGGCGGTGCCTGTCTCCTCCCAGGCCCCCACACAACCGGGCAGACTCGTGTCGTCGGTCCCTAACCGACACTTCCAAACTGGGAGCCAACCAAGTGTGCCCCTGCAACCGGGCAGAAGGATACCTCACGTGCCGGAGGCAGAATTCAGCGAGCACACCGCAGAATGAAGTCCGGAAGGGAGATTAAACGATGAGACAGTTCTGACCTGATTGATGGCAGCAGCTGCTACTTACTGCTGTCGAGAGGCAAAAGCCCCAGAGGTTCTCACGGTGACATCTAAAAGAGGACCCAGACGACCAGACACGCATAATCCTCAGCAGGGGCACGCTCGTGACGGTTTACGCAACGAGCCCAACCCTTTCCTTCACGATCCTGTATTTTTCTCGAGGGTTAATTACAAACACTACCCACCACCTAACGAGCTCTTGCCATGTGCCAGGGCCTGTGCTAGAGCTTTCGTATTCAACTTCGGTTCACCCTCGTGATCCTTTCAGATAAAAACAACTAAAATTACAGATGAGGAAACTTGTATCCAAGGGGAAGTACTAAAAGGGGGAAGGCGAGATGAGGTCAGAGGCCTCTAGAGCCGCAGGCCTGTTTCTCACCACATCTGCGATTATGTCCCAAGATCCAAGGGCTCCGTGTCCTCGTCTTGCCCAGGAGGCCGGTGATGGGGTGGCTGTTGTCCTGGCCCCCGGGGCCTCCGCTCCAAGCTGATCACCTCTCTTAGGTGTGCACCACAGGGTAGTAACTGAGGCTCTGAAACACCAAGTCCTTCGAGCAGGACTGAGGGAGCCGCGATGGAGCTGTCCCTGGGGAAGGGCAGCTCTCCACCTCAACCCCAAAACACACCCCTCCTAGAGGAGGAGGGAGTCTCCCAACTACCTTGCTTTCAACTTCCGTCTCCAACCTCAACTGCTTGCTACTACAGCTTTCTTTCTTCTTTCTTTTCTACTAATAAGACAGTTAAGACAATTCTGTCCATTTTGTTTTATTTGTTAAATTGCTAAAAAGTCATCAGGGAAACCTTAACAAAAAATGAAACAGACAGAGATTTAGATATTAGTGAAGTCCGCTTTTCATTCCTACACTGTTACGTGCCTAAGATGACCATCTCAGGGGAAGCCACCTGGGACCCCTGAGTTGCGGGGAAACCTCACTCACAGCACCAGCTTCGCCAGGGCACGATGGGTGTGCGCTGACATGCACCCTGGTTGGTGGGAGGGGAGCAGAGCGAAGGAAAGAGAGCGGGGGTGGAGTTGACACCTAGGGGTTGCTCTCATTTGACAACGGACACAGTGAGAGGGAGCCACTTACTGGTGACCGTGCAGAACATGCCTTCTGCACTTCGCGGGGAGGCTGCACGGGATGCAGGCCTCAGAGTTCGGCTTCCTTGCCCCTGGGGGTATTCAGATCCTCCCCACTGACTCGTGCACTGGTAAGAGAGCACAGACAACGCAAAGCAGAGCACATCACCATGCCAGGATCACCACAAGGACAAGGACAGACAGACAAACCCACCAGGAACATCACTTTTACGGGGAAGGAAAGAGGCAAAGCAGACGGAAACACAGAAAGATAAAGTCAGAGGACAGCAAGTATCCCTCTGTTCTCCCAACAGCTGGTGGCTTTCTGTTCTCCAAAGTCAAGACTTCTCAAGCTGGTTTTCTTTCATCCTCCTCTTCTTCTTTTCTCTAAAGAGTTCCAACACAGTTCCTAGGATAGTTCATGGTTTTAGCTCTTGATACAGAACTCAAACATTAAAATCAGATCAATCCGTAGAAGGCTGGAAGGAGAGTGAGCCTAGCATTACAACTAAATTTAAGCTTGTTTCAACACCTCATTTGTGCTCCTAAAATATACTATTTGGGGGGGATGAAGGGGTGTTTATGCAGCCCACCATCCACGTTAGTAGAAATGTGAACGAAAACACAGAACCCTCTCTGCTGCCCAGACTGTAAAGTGAGTTAAGGGAAGCTCCGTCCAAGAGGGAAGGAAGACAAAAAGACTCTCACGTGAGAGTCTGAGCAGGGTGGCCGATGAAGCGGACAGGACATGGGGCTCACAAAGGCACACTTGCAGGAATGGAAGGGGTTAAAGCTTCAAGTAGAAACAAAATGTATTTTAAATACTTAAATACTGATAAATAGTTGCTAATTTAGGTGGTCCTGAAGGCTTAAGAAATTGTCTCCTTTTTCTCAGTGAATTTTAAGACAAAACTGGCGTCATGTCAAAACCAGAGTTGTGGTTAGATGTGACCTGGCAGAAGCACCCGCGGGGGGCTGGAAGAATGCTCTCCGCAGCTGAGACGCCTGGAGTCCCAGCGCGCGCGCGTGTGCGGCTTCACAAGGGCCTGAGGACACAATCGCCTTGACTGTGTCGAGTCGCTCTCCTAAGGTATCTGCCCACAGCGCCCAGGAGCCACCGAGACCAACAACACCGGGTGCGGATGAGGCAGATTTTTCTTAAGGAGCTGTCAACAGCCTGGTTCGGAGCGGTGTAGACAATACTGGATGCCACGGAGTGCCGAGGAGCTGGTTACTTTCTAAGAGCATCATCATCTCCACTGCCTCCCTGTTTGGGGAAAACGGAGGGAATCCACAAGCTAACAGCTGGCTTAGGGAGGCCACAGGACAAAGGGAATGATCACCAAGTTGAGAGTCTGAACTTTCAGGCTTCCAAATACTTTATATTTCAATAGGAACTGAGTTAGGAGATGCTGTCCATGCACAAGTGCAACGTCATAAACAAGGTTCAGCAATGGCAATAGTGTAGCATCTAATCTCACAGGCTGCTTTATCTTGTGAATAAGGACTCCACATGGTCTAACAGTCTTTGCCAAAGAAGGACCGGCAACAGCCCAAGGGCGAGGAGTCTGGAAAGCTAAGTGCTGAGCTGTGAGTAGTGGACACCACAGCAGGTCGGCTTGGTAGTTTCCTCATCTAAGGGAGCACATGGGACAGTTTCTGGAACACAGACCTCTCCCTGCAAGCTGGCCCCTTCCTGCGCTTGGCACCACAGGGGCTTTCCCACCAAGACCACATTGTAAAAGCTAATGGCCAGGGGAAAGAATTCAACATGATGTAATAGGAGAAAACACACTTATCAGACAGACTGCTCAGTGCTGGCCGAGAGCCAGGACCCAGGGCCAGCTGTAGCAGGCTTGTGCTTGGGAAATGCTAACAAGAAAAAGGGGAGTGTGAAAGATGGGAAATGCAATGTTTTGAAATTCAAATCCTAAGGGCAAAGTAAAAATCCTTTTTGCACTGATGAGAAATCACCAAGAATCCACATTTAAGTGGTGACATTTGACTTTATTCTAACATCTCCTACGTCCAGCCCATGGTTTAGAGACTGGTCACTTCCAAGAAGATTGGTAAACTTGTAACTTCCTATGTCAACCAAAGACATGCTCCAGTTGGTTGCACTTTATCTCAGAAATGGCGTGAAATAAGAACCCAAACCTTATTTGTGTCATACGTGAACAGCACAATCACAAAGGAGGGGCCGCTCCCGAGGTCAGCCTTGCAAAGACGCTAAGCACATGATGCTCAACCCAACCACCACTCAACAGCCAGGCAGAAAAACGCATGTCACCACAAGGGCAAAAATCATTTCTAGAAGGAGCTATTACTAGGATTTCCTTCCAGGATCAATTTCCACATTGCATGAATACGGACGGGTGGGCCCCATGTGCTCTGGAAGTAAAAACAAGCCCCAAAGGGAAAAAACAGTATTTTTTGATGCTTCAAGGACTTCTCATGATACTGGCATCTTGGAATTCCCTACCAGCCTCCTAAGTGATACCAGAGAAAGGGTTCCAGAAAAGAAATATCTCTAAGAGATTTCCCTGGGCACCTTAGCTTTGTAAAAGAAACAGAAAATGAGAAAGCTTTTAGGGCTTAAAAAAAAAAAAATCCACATATGCCCCCCCCCCCCAAAAAAAAAAGAAAAGAAAAAGGCAGCCTCTGAGGATCAAGTTTTAAGGGAACAAATGTGGTTTTTGGCAACTTGCAATCAAATACGATTGTCAGAAAATTCCAAAATCAGACACCAAAATGTTTTTTCTGAGACACAGAGGGACCACGCAAAAGACCAGCGGACACTAGGTAGACAGGCGTGTCTGCATAAACATCGTCTCACGGTGATCCTGGCACACACATGTGGACAAGAATTCCCGGCTGGGTAACTTTCCTCAGTCACGAGGGCAGAACGGGGCCAGGCAGAGGGTATTACCGCTCGGGTCCTCTGTGGTTTTCAAGGGAAGGGAGGAACAGTTCTCTACAGGCTCCTTCCCCCCCGCCAGCTCCTGGAGCTCGTGGGTCTGGAGCCTCCGCCTGTGCACCTTACACACGCTCTTTCTTTCTCTAACTCCAAGAAGGCCACGTAAGGACTTATGGGGGCTCTTCAGTTGCCTTAGGTTAAGTTCTGACATTAGTCTGTTCCCTAAATTCTTGGTCTAGTTACCAGCAATGTAGAAAAAGGCAGCCGAGCCTCTGCTAAAACACAGCAACAATTTGATCTGAACCAGGACGGAGACCTCTCCCTCTCTGTAAACAGAGTTGGCTATATAATATAGATTTATATATTTATATATAATTTTTTTCGTAATGGAGGTTTGACCCCAGCCTGCAGTGAGTGAGGTTGGGAACTGGGGGTCTGGGGTAATTATGGGGTAATTCTGTCCTTTGTTTTCCCAATTCGCAGTCCAAATGCTTGCACACTGGAAAATTAAAAGCCACAGAAAGGGAAGGGGGTTTAGAACATATTATCTCTTTGCTCGCACAAAGTACAAGGCGTTTGTTTTTGGATAGTACTTCACATTCTGTTTCTTGTCCATGAGTCCTCCAAATATGATGAGTTCGCCCCTGCCTTGTACCACTGTGTGCAGGCTGGTTTCAGGAGGTCCGACCACAGAACTGCTATTAAATACTTTCCATTTGACCCGCCCCTTCTCCTTGGTGTCTTTAATGTCTAGCACGTACATCTGCATGGGCTTGCAGTTCATACTCTGGTACAAAGGTTTGCCAACATTCAGGGACTGCGGAGGGTGGTGGCCCAGGCGGCGGGCAATGGGAGGTAAGGAATGCCCATCCCCTTGGGCAGGCCCTGGGCGAGGGACGGGCACTGTTTCTCCACTGCTCAGGTTCTGGCTCCCGGGGGAGCCTGGAGAAGACCCCAGAGGAGGACTTAGTGCTGTGGATGCTGAGGGGCCTTTGGATGACATTGCTTTGATGGCTTCTAGGCTCCGACGCAGGGCACCTGGGGAGACAGCCCCTGCAAGGGCACTGGCCACGTGTGGTGGGGTATGCACACCATTCGTCTGTTCGGGAGGGTGTCTCGTGCTTCCCCCGACTGTCCTGTTGTCCACACCATCCATATGATTGCTACTCGAAGTGGGTTTCAGATCCCAATTCAGATCTATCGATCCTAACCTCAGATCTTTCTGATCTGGTAGTGACCCTCGTCGGGGGGCCAAAGAAAGTCCCATTTTGAGGTCATATCCGTCAGTGGTAGATGGAGTGCTAGGAGACACGGCCTGCACAGGGCTGTCCAAGGAAGAGCCACCAATCACTGCTGTTCCTGGAGACAAATTCCCACCATTGAGGATGGGGGAGCCATCTCCTCTGGCTGGGGACAGGCTCCCTTCCCGGGAACTTGAGGGGGTCTGCCTTTGAGCTCTGGGCCTCAGTGTTCCCCAGCGGCCGTTAACACAAGGAGCTTCATCCATACTCCTTACTGGAGACTGAGAGCGGTACTCTCGGGTTTCGGGAACCAGGGCTGGAGGAGTGGCGCTGATAGGTGATGGGCGAGAGTTCAAACTTGGGCTGAGTGGGGCTCTCCCGCTAGGAGCCTGACTGAAGACCACCACGCACTGCCCCACCTGGAAGACAAAAGACCTGTGCTCAGTTCTGATCATTCGTCTAAACGGCAAACATTTGATCAGGAGCATCTGGGGAGGCCAGGCATTTTGTAGGTACCTGAGGCACCGAGATGAACATAATGGAGTCTGCCTTCTAGGCTAGAAGGGGAGATAAACATGGGGATAATTTTTGCTGGAGCGTGACAGGTGCTACCATTAGAGTTGTATGTACAGGACAGGGGAGGGGTGGAGGGAGGAATCAGTTTTGGTTTGGGGACCCCGAAGAAAGGTTCATAGACAAAGAGATGCTTAAAAAGCTAGCACTAAAAGGATCAGTGGGGTATATGGGGTGGGGTGGGGAGCGCCTGGCTAGGTCAGTCAGGAGAATGTGCTACTCTTGATCTTGAGGTTGTGAGTTCGAGCCCCACGTTGGGTGTTGAGATTACATGAATAAATACACTTAAAAGAAAAAAAAAAAAAGGATCAGTGGGGCCCACACAGGTTTCTCATCTAAAGGTTCATATATGAGCAATGCTCAAGGAGTTATGGTCAATGCCCACTTCTTTTATGACATCAAGGTATTTTTCATTTCTATACAAATTCGCTTAGAAGTCTGACGAGCTAATTTGGCCCTACAGTTAGGACGTCCTCTCTCACTGGCCTGTCAGTCCTCTGCTCACCCGGCAAGCTGGATGGCACCACAGTTCTGGAGCCCCATGATCTTCATTTTCTACCTTGAGTGGCTGCCAGGCCCAGGGGCCTGAATGCATGTGCAACAACCAAGCATCCTTGAAGAGCTGTAAGAGAAGGACCGACAGGAGGGCTCAGGTGTGGTATAGGTTACAAAACATACACACATAGTTGGGATCTCAAAGCCATGCTGTTTGGTCTAGAGAGTGTGTGGGCTCTTCAGAAGAGCAAAATTTTTGGTTAGCCATTCATTCATGCCCCTTCATTTATTCATATACCACCACTGGCCTGGAAATATGAAACTGTGCTTGTGACCTACGAATGAATTTTAAGTGGTTCTAAATTTTGCCTGTGGTACAGCGCATGGGTAGGTGGCGTAAATAATACATATCCATAACATTCTGAATCTGCATTCTTAAATAAATTCCACGTAAACTGTTTTTCTGTCCCACTCCTCCTAGAAAACATGACAGCAGCATTACAGCCTAAAGAGGAAGTAGGAGTAGGGAGAATATACAAATATTTAAGAGACGAACATCTCTGATTAAAAGTACCTCTCCCCCTCCAAAAAACAAAAACAAAAAGCAGATCTCAGCCAGAAAATACAAAGGTTATATATATACCCAAAGTGAAAACGTATTCTCTAAATACAAATGTGGAAATGGTCTTATAACTGCTTACAAGGCGACACAGGGAAACCAGTTTCGAACACTTAGCAACGTGTGCATCGGAATATGCCACACCAGCAATACTCACAGCGTTGGGACCGCCACACCCTCCAAGGATTAAGATAGTTGCATCATCTATGACAATCTGGGGAGAGGAAGACATTTAAAATAAAACCACAAAGACACAGGCACCTGACCTCCTATGCATCAGTGGTATATGAAAACAGCCTACCCAGATCCCAAATGAGAGTATTCTAGTCATCATAAGCTCTCCAGTCTCCCCAAACCATGTCAATTCTGATCTCTGGGGGCAAATTACTGATGATTCACCTGAATGGATATATCCTTTGTTGATCAAACATTAAAATGAGCGTACCAACCACATAAAATGCAGGGTTCTCTTGAGAAATGAAATAGCAAAGTAAATGCTTTGGGGAGAGGCATAATATAAAGCCACTAAAAATTAATACAACCCATTAGAAGTTGAAAAATAAATACCAGCAAAAAAGAACGACAAAGTCTCTTTGGCTTATGCATGTTGGCATCTTACCTGACTCCCTCCTCCCTTTCCCATCCTAACAGGAAGATGCTACAGTGTTTGCTGAATAGTTATTTTAATTCCTGAGCACCTGAGATTGGCCACCTCGAGGATGAGGACTGGGGCCGGAGATGTTCGGCTTGGACCACGCCCACTGCTCGAGGTCAAGGACCCAGACATCGTTGCTCCTATAAGATAAGGACAGGAGAATGAAGGAGTCAGGAGCCACCAGGGACCCCAGAGCTGATATAAATGAAGTTACATTGGTATTTTATTTATTATTATTTTTAAGTAGGCTCCATGCTGAACATGGGGCCTGAGCTCACAACCCTGAGATCAAAAGTTGCATGCTCTACCAACTGAGCCGGCCAGGTGCCCCTTGAAGTCACATTTATAAAGATGCCTAGCAAAGTGCCATGCTGATGCCATCTTAAATTATTTTTTTCTTCCCCTTCTTTCCCTGGAACCCACCTCAAGAACTTCAAACCTTTGTTCTTCCCACTGACCCGTAAGTCCTCTTTTGAGTCAAACCTACAGCGACATACTAGTATCTAAAGTAAGAACGAATTTTCGTTGGAAGTTTAATTGGCAACAGCTACTGGTCAAGATACAGTCTTTCAAAAGCAAAAGCCACAAGGAAGAGAAAAAAACTGATGCAAAAAGTAGCTCTATCATTGTCTAGGAGATAAAGATTTGTCAATTCTGGCTATACAAATTAATTTCACCACGGCTAATGAGATTTGCAGTTTTATCGAGGACAAACTGGCATCTCCAACCCCCAAGGGACCAGTACGGCAAGGACAGACTCCTGGAAGGCAGTCTCTATTTTACAGTCATCTCGCTAAGGTCGTTTATTCACATAGAGGAACACGGAATAAGAACTCTAATACCGTAAAGCCCTAAAGCGTCTCAGCTGAAGGGCAGCTCACGGTGTCTCAACTGTTTTAAAACAGGAAGATGTGGGGTACGCTGCCCGACAGGGAACAGGGTTGGGTCTGGAATGGTTTTACTGCTGACAGCCCATCAACCTGCCTTTCAGAGCACAGGGAAAATGACCACTGCTTGACGTTGGCCTGAGCTGCCGAGTCATGGCCAGAGATGATGAGGACAGTGGGTGTATCAGACCTGATAGATTTCTTGCTCCTACCCACCCCCCCCAACCCATCCTATCTGGAGAAGGAACCGTTTTCACCTGTCCTGTCAGTCTAGCTCTCTCCTCTAAAGCCCAAAAGGGCACAGGCTGGCTCACAAAGGAGAGCAGGTAAAAGCACCCTGTGCTTCTCGGACAGCAGCCTTCCGTAAGCACAGGTAGAAACAGACAAGGTGGAGGCTATCGCAGAATTTGATCCCACTGAATGAACCACATCCCAAATAAAAAGATCCTACACAGCTCTGACTTTATGGAGGAAGGTTTCCAATGTATTGCTCTATGATGAGGGGATCAACAACTGGAATGCTAGGAAGCAACCCGTGGTTGGATTAATTAGAACCATGCTCAGGAATACTAACCTGACTAGTTCACTCTTCTGACCTGTTATTCCCAGGAGTATTTACCTTCAGGTTGATAGTCAGCAAGCCAAATATACTTACATTTGCCGGGATCCTAAGGAGCCACCAAAGACAATCATTTTATCATCTATCACACAGGAGGAGTGGCCAGCCATGGGAGGTGGCCCATGGGTTGTCACGATGCAGTTCCACCTAATATAAAAAGACAGAAAGAAGCCAAGAAGTCAGCACCACCTGGTCGTACGTGTTTCAGGTGGCAGCAGTAAGTCGGTATCCACTTGACGCGACGATTCTATCACCTTCAGTAGAGATACTGGTAGGATAATAAATGGAGGATGGCGGAAGGTATTTATGCCCTTCTTATAAACCTGCTAAAGCCATATTCACTTTCAAGTTCTCAGTGTGTATGGCTTGGAGGTAGAGTGGAGAGAGGACCAGGGAAGCCACCACGGCTCTTCGCCGCTCCAGGCTCGTGTGCGAAAGGAGCATCACCTCTACTTCCCTCTACAGTCCCGATCAGCTGCAACTACTGAGAGAGCCCTGTACTTACGAGTCTGTTCCAAGAACAAAGGAAAAAGAGTCAGGAGTCAGTCTTGGGGACACGGAAGGAACAATGAATCATCGGAATCCACAGCACACCTGGGGAATTAGCAGCCAGAACTATTCTCCAACTGGCACATTCATTTCTCTAGGAAGAGGATAAAATCTCTTCCACTTTTTCTCTTGGGAATAAAGGTTCGTAGCTTTAGTTTCTTTTTCTTTGAAAACAATTTTAACCTTTTTCTCTAAACTTAACAACAACAATCTTTTAAAAACGTAAGCTCTACACCCAAGCTCTACCAGCCTGAACTCACGACCTGGAGATCAAGAGTCGCGTGCTCTACCGACTGAGTCAGCCAGACACCCCTTAGCTTTAGGTTTTAAGGGGGTCCTGTACACTCTCTGAAACTGTCAGCAAAATCTATGCATATGTAATTTTTTTTTCCTGGAAAAGAGTCCATAGCTTTTACCAAATTCTCAAAGAGATTCCTGGTCACAGAAAAGATTCATTTATTCATATATGTATGTATATATAAATATGCATATGTGTATATATATATATATATATATATTTTTTTTTAATTTATTTTGAGAGAGAGAGAGAGTGAGCACAAGCAGCGGAGGGGCAGAAGGAGAAAGAGAATCCTAAGCAGGCTCCATGCCCAGTGAGGAACCCAGAGTGGAGCCCAAGGAGGAGCTTGATGTCAGGATGGCAAGATCGTGACCTGAGCCGAAATCAAGAGTCAGACGCTTAACTGACGGAGCCACCCAGGCACCCCAGGAATCCATTTATCTAAAATCTTTTATTCCAGATTGGAAGAATCTTATCTTTGTGGCTTACCAGTTTTTAGAGGGTGAGTAAGTATGTATTTCATCAAAGAATCTCTCTGGTTGGTGTAGGGGATAAGGGCTTGGCCGCGTCCAGCCACCAAACAGCACCAGCAGGTCCTTGTACACGACCAGAGTTGCCCCAGCTTTAGGGGAAGGATAGGACCCTAGGAAAGTCAATAACACCATCGTCAGGATTCAGGGTCTCACAAGCTGTAGGGAGGTTGTCTATATATGACCATTCCCTGGAAGAGTCACAAAAGGGGAACCTATACCATAAAACATAAGGGAAAGGCGGAGACAAAACTGGTTTGCAGGTCTGACAGAAAACCATCACCAATTTATACATTTTTTTTTTAGTATAGTTGACACACAATGTTACAACATAGTGATTCCACAAGTTTATACACTATGCTAAGTTCAACACAAGTGTAGCTACCACCAATGGCTACATCGACTATTACAATATCACTATCAATTTATACGTCTTTTATAATGAAAACAGAGAAACCTGAATTAGAGGAAAGTTACTTAGTTTGCTTACCTGAAATGAGGGATGAGAGTACCTATCTCATAAGGCTGTTTTGAGTATTAAGTAATACATCTGAAGCACACAGCACAGCGCCTGGCACCTAGTAGGTGCTCAATAAATGTTGACTCTCCTGCCCATCCCTTTAATAAGCTTAATAGACATAACAAAGGAAAGAAAACAACAGATCAAGGAGTATATGTACAGGCTAGTTCCTGGATGCAACTTAAAAAATAAAATAACTGCTGTTACCCAACATAGGTAAAAAGGGAGGCACGCAGTTCTCATTTGTTAGCATAGTGGCCTCTAGGCCTCTAACTGTGGGCTTCGCTAGCACAAATGGGGGCGAAATTTCAGGCGCAGTGTGAAGACACTGCAGTGAAGATGTAGGCCGCGGTACCAAGAGTGGCCATGAAGGCCCTCCGGGCTGGATCTGTGAGCTTTGCTGACCAAATTTTGGAACAACAGAAATGTGGCTTATGCTAGAAAACCTTACGGATAACAAATGTCACACAGGAGCATGATTTTTCAGAGCCCTTTCTGCATTTATGTAACAACTGCTAGTTCTCCCAACCTCTTACTCTGCATGCCAGAGTAGGTTTGCTTTAGTTTGCTTAAGACCAAAGAAATTTGTCTCAATACATACGTAAATATGTACATATGTACCCAGGTGTCAGTCAATACTAATATTCAAGAGAAAAAAAATGTTAAAGCTGCAGGGTCCCTTAAAAAAGACAAAAATCATCAGCAGAAGGAATCCCAACAGTGTATTAACCTCACGGCAGCGGAGGTGCTCCCATTCCGGGAGACAGAGGTGCCTTCCCCTTCAGCAAAGGGTTTTTGGGGACACGGTGTTGATGACAAAGTCTCAAGGTTGAAAAAGCGGAGTAAGTGATGGTCTTCTTGGGATCCAACTTAAGAGTAACTTACCATGGGATGAGAAGGTACCGATTCTCGAATATGGAGTGGGCATCTCAGAGTACGATGTGGCATCAGCTATTCTGAATACTTTTCTAATAGAACAGACACCAATCCAGACAGGATCTGACCACAGAAATGAGTCCTCTCTAGGAATGATTCTCCTGTCAATCGGCAGCACTGACTGAGGTCATACTGGCTGAGGTATTGCAAGAGTTGGCTCTTGCTACCCTCCTACCCCCCAGGTATCATGACTAAGGGGGCTATCGTCCTTCACAGAGTCTTGCGATTTCTGGGGTAAACTTTTTGCCTTCCCGGGAGGAAGCCTCCTAGACCAACGAGAAAACCTAACTAATACAATGGTCTAGTTAAAATGTTAGTATTATCCCCAAATTATTTAATTTGTGAAATATCAAACAAAGCTTCAAGTTCTTACCCTTACCTTGGAACTCGTAAATACTATGAAAAAGTTGGGAAAAGCTTAAAAAACCTACCAGACTAAAATCTGGGTTTGGATTTGAAATACTGGAAATCCTGGCTTTTAAAATCAAGTGTATAAAGTAAAGCAGCACCGTTTGCAATGAAATGGATGGAGCTAGAGAGTATTATGCTAAGCAAAATAAGTCAGTAAGAGAATGACAAATAAAGAAGATATGGGTGTGTGTGTGTGGGTGGGTGTGGGTGTGTGTGTGTGTGTGTACACACACACACACCCACACCCACCCACACACTAGAATAGTACCTGGTGATCAAATGATCAAATAGTACCTGGTGATCAAAATGAATGAAATCTTGCCATTTGCAACAACGTGGATGGAACCAGAGTGTATTATTTGCTAAGCGAAATAAGTCAGAGAAAGCAAGTATCATATGATTTCACTCATATGCGGAATTTAAGAAACACAGCAGATGAACACAGAGGAAGGGAAGGAAAAATAAGATAAAAACAGAGAAAGAGGCAAACCTTAAGAGAGTCAAATACAGAGAACTGAGGGTTGCTGGGGGGAATGGGCTAAATGGGTGATGGGTATTAAGGAAGGCACCTGTTGGGATGAGCACTGGGTGTTCTATGTAAGTGATGAATCACTGGGTTCTAGTCCTGAAACCAATACTACACTGTATGTTAACTAACCGGAAATTAAATAAAAGCTTAAAAGAATACAATGAGGCAGCAGACCCAGGGTTCCCCAAACAGCAAGACATGGAAACAATCAGGGGCACCTGGCTGGCTCCATCGGAAGAGCACGTGGACTACTGATCTCAGGGTTGCAAGGTGAAGTCCTGTGTTGGGCCTAGAGCTTACTTTAAAAAAATTAATTAAGTTAAAAGACACGGAAACCACCGAACAGAATTTATTTTATTTCTTGAGAGAGAGAAAGCAGGGGAGAGGGAGAGAAGGAGAGAGAATCTCAAGCAGGCACCACGGCCAGCAAGGAGTCCAACACAGGGCTTGATCCCACAACCCTGGGATCATGACCTGAGCTGAAATCAAGAGTCGGATGCTCAACTGACTGAGCCAGCCAGGCGCCCCCAAACAGAACTTTTAGTTGAACATTTGTATCAAATTTATATCAAAAAATTTTAAGTGCGTATACTTTCAATCAGTATTGAAAGCATATACTTCAATCAGTAATTCCATTTCTAAGGATTAATCTAATGATAGCTGGGCAAAATGAAAAAAGAAATAGATACAAGGATGCTCATTTGAAGTGTTAAAGTAGACCAAGAAACATCCATATAAAAAAGCAGTATGTGGTAATTAAAAATCATGCGGCTCTGGGGGCACCAGGGTGGCTCAGGTCATGATCTAACGATGTGTGAGTCTGAGCCCTGCATCAGGTTCTCTGCTGTCAGCACGGAGCCAGCTTCAGCTCCTCTGTCCCCCTCTCTTTCTGTACCTCCCCTGCTCACACTCTCTCAAAAATAAATAAACCTTAAACAAAATTCGGTGGCTCTTTATTTGTCTTAGAACAATCAACGCCCATGCTCTATTAGGCAGAAACTGAAAGCACCAAGTGACAGCGTGTCCATGTTTTAGGGGCTATGGGGATGGTAGGAATGGATGGGTAACTTGACTTTTCCCTACTTTTTAAAAAAGTTTATTTATTTATTTTGAGAAAACACACGCACACAGGAGAGAGCGAGAGATCAAGCAGGAAGGACAGAGAGAGAAAGAGAATCCCAAGCAGGCTGTCAGCGGACCCATTATGAATGAGACCACGACCTGAGCGGAAATCAAGAGTCAGAGGCTTAAGTGACTGAGCCACCCAGGTGCCCCAGGTGACTTGATGGTTAAGAGAAATTGCAATTACAACTAATGATAATGACTAATATTTATTAAGCATGTATCATATGCTAGGCACCTAAGTGCTTTGCATGTATAAGCTAATTTAATTCTTCCCCCAAACTCCTAGTTTTATTCCCATTTTACAGATGAGAATACAGAGGCACAGCTCATATAAATAGTTTACCCAAGGTCATAGAACTAATAAGTGGTGAAGCCAGGATTCTGATCCGTTTAGTCTGGATTTAAAACTCATTCTTAGCCATTGTATTAAACTGCTCTTCATGCATACGGAGACATTCCTTCTGAGTAGATGCCATAAACAAGTCAGATGCCGCAAAAGGTGGGAGTGTTTCAAAGCTGAAAAAGCACTTTCCTAAGTCTTAATTAATTAGGTAGGCCACAGAGACAGAGTCGATGAGAGGTTAGTAAATTGAACAGAAGGCTATTCTTAGGACCTCTTTTTCTCCACAAGGCTCTGGGTCACACCCTGCCTCTATTACAGGACCCTTTATTTGTCCTCGGGACTTTCCAAGGAAAGGTAAACTGAAGGAAAGGTAAACTGGGGCCGGTGACAATGACAACTCAATCCTTATGGATTATCTTAGGTAAGGACTTTCCAAAATGATTTCACACAAATATCTTGACCTTTTCGAAAGCCAAAATCCTTCCCTCTACTTCCTATCCCAAGGAGTGGGAGAACTCCCTTATCCAGTATTTCCAAGGCCTGTTTCACGTCACAAATACACACTTTAATTTCAGCATCTTAACATTTTGAGCCAACTAAAGTAGGGTCACACTTAAAGTTAATTAACTGTGTTCCTCCACCTAAATTTGGAAGTGGGAAAAAATTACCATAAGAAAACAAATGAAGCAGCAGGGGAGGGCAGGCAGAGAATTCAACATACAACCTCTATATAAAATTGTTCACCAAGGAGAGGTCAAAGATACTGGTATATCAAATTTTCTGCGACCCCAATTATGCATATAATGTTTGCATTTGTTGCAAATTGAATACTTTTAAACTCTTGTTACTTTACTTTTTTTTTTTGTTTTTTTAATGTTTATTTATTTTTGAGAGAGGGACAGAGAGAGACAGAGTGTGAGAGGCAGAGGGGCAGAGAGAGAAGGAGTCACAGAATCCGAAGCAGGCTCCAGGCTCTGAGCTGTCAGCACAGAGCCCGACGCAGGGCTTGAACTCACGAGCTGTGAGAACATGACCTGAGCCAAAGTCGGACGCTCAACCGACTGAGCCACCCAGGCGACCCAAATTCTTGTTACTTAAAAATCAACAGTGTGGGGGCGCCTGGGTGGCTCAGTCGGTTAAGCGTCTGACTTCAGCTCAGGTCATGATCTCGCGGTCTGTGAGTTCGAGCCCCGCGTCGGGCTCTGGGCTGATGGCTCAGAGCCTGGAGCCTGCTTCCGATTCTGTGTCTCCCTCTCTCTCTGCCCCTCCCCCGTTCATGCTCTGTCTCTCTCTGTCTCAAAAATAAAATAAACGTTAAAAAAATATATAAAAAAAAAAAAAATCAACAGTGTGAAGCCTCTCTAAAAAGTCCCTAATTTTGTTTATTTATTTATTTTTTTTATGTTCATTTATTTTTGAGGCGGGGGAGGGAGGGAGGGAGAGAATGTGAGCCAGGGAGGGGCAGAGAGACAGGAAGAGAGAATCCCAAGCAGGCTCCATGCTGTCAGCACAGAGCCCGATGAAGGGCTCAAACTCATGAGCTGTGAGATCATGACCTGAGCCGAAGTCAGATGCTGAACTAACTGAGCCACCCAGGCGTCCCAATAAATTTTTATTAACACACACCTGCCTACCACACCACAGACTGATTCACTGGGAATCCGGTCTGGTATGAGGTACTCTGACACTTGCAGACCCTCCACAGTTAAAAGGCCCATCATCATCATGGGGACATATGATGAAATAAATCCCCTGCCCTCAAGAAAACTTATACATGAAAGTTTTATACTCATTAGGACGTTTCTTGGCCTACCTTCAACATAATGAGGCTACTGAGCCTCCAGACAGACTCTAAAATCGGTGTATCACGAAAGTAGAGGAAGAAAGGGTGTCACTCCCATGCAGGTTCTCATCGAGCACCACGGGACCAAATGTGCCCACCGGCAAACTTGGAGGGACATGTTACCTGGGCCTGCTCCCCCAGAGCCGACGGTCAGCCTCGTAGGCTTCATTCCCCACACACACCAAAGGCCTCCTAATCACACAGCAGACATGATCAGTGGAGCACATCTCTGAACGAGGCACGAGCCAGAAAGGCAGCTGTGAGAAACTGGATAATCGGAGAGGCACCCTACACACAGAACTAATATTCCCTAAAATCGCTCATTAGTTCAGATGTTTCCCAAGGTTCCTATGAAGTCAGGAAATCTCACGTGCGGAAGACAGTGGTAGAATTACAAGGCATTCTTGTTTACTTTTGCAAAGATGGTAAAATGGTGAAGCAATTCCAAATTCTGGTTTGGTTTCTTTGCCACTTTCCCACAACTGGAGTTTCTACTCGCACAGAACCAAGGGCTAGAAGAGCGGCTCTACTGCGGGTACAAGACAAAACAAGGACTGGTTTTAGTTAGGGATGCCTATATTTCATGCATGACTAGAAAGTTATTTCGACATCTCTATACCATGATCAGTCTTTGTTAGTATTATTGGGATGTTATTACAATGGTCTAAACAACAGCCACCATTCCCCTGGAACGTTAGTTCTCAAACTCCAGCTTCTGCTAATAGGTGGAGGACTTGCTACAATGCAGACTGTGGGCCTCACTCCGCGCTTCCCGTTTGGCGGGTATGGGGTGGGGGCCTAGAACTTACATTTCTAACAAAGCTTCCAGGTGATGCTCGTGTTTGGGGACCAGACTTAGAGAACCGTGTTGTAGAGTTAAACCATCGTTGAGTGAGCCTTTAAATAGTGCTCCAAAATGACATTACCGTGGACTATATGCAGAATTTTTTCTAAGCATACTCAGTATATGACTATATGGAACCCTTCATTATGGTGAACAGAGTAAGGACAAGGGTCCAAGGTGGGCTTTCCTTGACAAATGCTTTGCTCATGGGGGTGCTGAAAAGAACACTCACATTTTCAGTATACAAATATTCTCTAGTCGTTCTCGTCTCTATGTCACTGAAGTTACACTTTGGAAAATAAAGAAAAGGAAAAAAACCACGTTCTGTCTACTGGCTTTCAGGCAAATCACTTTAAGACTTACTCATAGCGACAGAGGTGAGCTGCTAATAGTTCTCCATGACTCTGAAAACAGAAGATTTAAGACTAGGAATTAGGGACTTCCGGGAGGTGAAGTCTGAAAACAACTACGAGCATGAAAAATTTAACCACGGGATTCATGAGCATACTGATAAATCCAGAAGAGAAGTACTAGGCAAAATCTTTACTTTGCTCATGGAATTCCAGAATGTTGTACCATGTGGTTCTTTTTTAAATTATTTAATTATTATTTTTTATTTGAGACACAGAGCACACATGTGCACGCGTGTGCGCACAAATGGGGGAGAGGGGCAGAGGGAGAGAGAATCCTAAACAGGCTCCATGCTCAGGGCAGAACCCTACACATGGCTCACTCCCATGAACATGAAATCATGCCCCGTGCTGGGCTCTGTGCTGACAGTGCAGAGCCTGCTTGGGATTCTCTCTGCCCCTCCCCTGCGCTCTCTTCCAAAAATATAATGTTTTGTTCTGCAGATTTTTAGAAAATGTTTATTTATTTCCCAGAGAGAGCAAGCAAGCACATGCATGCGCAAGGGAGGGACAGAGAGAGGGAGAGAGACAAAGAATCCCAAGTAGGTTCTGCGCTGTAAGCACAGAGCCGGAATCAGGGCTCGAACTCGCGAACCACGAGATCATGACCGAAGCCTGAACCAAGAAAGCGTCAGACGCTTACCTGACTGAGCCACTCCGAACTGGTTCCTGCCTGGCAATCAAACAGGTTTCCCTAGGATGCCTTCAAATTCTTTTACAGTAACGATGCCAAAGGGGACGCTAAAGAGTAACTGCTGAGGTCCCACCCCATTCTAGCCGCTCTTCGCAAACACTCGCTTCCTCAGGGTAGCTCCAGAGAAGCTCCATCTGCAGGATGGAACTGGCCTCAAGGGCAAAGCAAGACCAGACAGACCAGACTGACCAACAACCGTATGGCTCAGTCTCTCTCGTGTGGCTACTTCTTCTCTGTGGCAGCCAGGAGCCTTGAGCTGGTGTGTGCATAGTGGGTAGGGGAGATGCATTTTGCTGACAGAATCCAAGCTGGGTCTTGGGAAGCCGACCAAGCCTTTGGCTTGATAGAGCTGTCATTATGGCAGTGTGTGAAGTAACTGACCTTGATAGCAAGAGTTCAGAGGTCAGGAAAAGAATAATTTGGAGAGGCATTTCCCACAACACCATATTAGCATCTGAATTAGAAAACCTAGAGGGCAGGAGAGGACAGGCTGGCATTGATAACTTAGGAGGGGAGAAATTCCTTAAAGAAAAACTACTGGAGTGATAATTTAACTGCTTATATCTCTCAACTGTTGGTTTTATAGGTAATACTCTGTCATGGAAACAAGAAAAGCCATGTTTCACGGTTTTATTATTTGAGGAATGGAGAGACAAAAGGAAAACTGAGAAGAACATTTTACAATCCCTGAGTGTGAAGTCCATCTTGGGCTGTAAACACCTAGAAGACTAACTGTTCAAAATGTTCTCCAGGAAAGACCACAGGGGTTCTGTCTGGAACGCAATCAGTCTCTCCCCGATAATGAAAACATTTCCAATTTACCATCAATGTGGCCAATAGTAACTACAAGAAGTCTTTGCATTTACAGAGATGCCCTCAGAAGATACAAGTATATGGAGCTTATTTGACAGAAACAAAGTAGGAAACAAACACAAAGTTGCTCTTTGGGAAAGTCTCTACAGAATCCCTATGCTGCTTTCCAGAACTTGGTTCTAGTCAAGTATGCTATTTAAACTCAGTCTAAAATAGACACTTCAGTTACTCACAAAGAACACGGTACTAAATTCTTCTGCACAGGCATGGCCTTCTTTGGGACCTCTGCCAGCACATCCCTTCCCACACTAGGCTAAAGAGCCTCCTGGAGGGGGAAGGGTACTGTATGAACCC
The DNA here is from genome assembly GCF_024362965.1 of Panthera pardus. Classification (NCBI taxonomy): domain Eukaryota; kingdom Metazoa; phylum Chordata; class Mammalia; order Carnivora; family Felidae; genus Panthera; species Panthera pardus. The sequence continues at coordinate 94,826,873 of NW_026526666.1, read as the reverse complement.
CGATCCCAGAATTTAGCACATTGTGTTGAAATTATCCATTTAGACTCTCCCAATAAGATTATACTATCCTAAAGGACAGGAACTGTTTCTTATGAAAATGTTGAACTAAATCCAATCCTGGAAACCAAATGGTTATAGATTCCTCATGAGGTGGGATAAGAAGTGGCTCAGCAGGGCTCAGCAAACTCAGCAGGGCTGAGGGCAAACACTTTTCTGGGTGTCTCCCTTACACTGCCTTTTTTTTTTTTTTTTTTCCCTTTTCCTATTTTATTCTTCAGTTGTAACATGGCCAGAAAGTTACTGATTGATATCAAAACAACTCACTAATATTAAGACAAAAGCTTGTCTGGATCTTGGGCTTCAGGGCATACATTTTCATTATTATAATTATACCTACATCTTTAAAAAAATCGCTCCTTGGGTCATCCAAAGCAAGAGGAACATCCAAAACAAGAGGAACTTTTGTAATGGGCATGACAAAAGTTTAGATCCTGTATGACTGCATATACCACAGGCGTTAAAAAAAAAAAAAAGAAATTCCATATTGGCATTGTTTTCACTTCTAAATAAACCCATGAGAAAGGCCACTTGATGAATAGGGCAGTACTTATCAGCTAAAAATTAACAGCATGAAAACCAATAATAGTTCCTTGTTACCATTTCAAGTGGTCTTTTGATCCAATTTCTCCTGGAAGAGAGGAGGTCCACAGTCAGTTTAATCAGATAACTTGTTAATTGCAGTTCTAATGGGGGTAGGAGAGTGGGTACTCTTTGAAGTGGCTCTGTTTAGAAGTAAAAACAATGTTGCTAGTCATAAAGTTTCTGGCCTGGTGTCAAAACAGGGAAATCCTAGTCAGGCAGGAGAGAGCCAGACTGAAATATGGTATAATCTATATATTCTCTCCCCTGGAAGACTGAGGTTTTACCCAGACTTGTGCTATGCACATTTTCCCACTCTTCTCTCCAGTAGGAGATAACGTATACCCACCTCAGAAAAGTATGTATTCTGGAAAAATCCCAGCATCTGAACTTTATAAACAAACAGGAAGAGTTCCTTCCTTTCCTAGGGGAACCCCAAGGCTCTGCTCTCATTCACCTGTCCTGAGACCACCACAGACCCAGGTTGTTCTAGATTGCAAATGGCTAGAGGAGACAAGGAGAAATCACCAGCTCATATAGATTAACTAGGAACGGGTCCAGGGATCGGGAAGGAGCTAATATAGCAACATATTGCAAAGAACTGAAAGTAGTTGGCTAAGTAACATCCTATGCCTTCTTCACAGAGATTAGTACATGGAAGTGCTGAGCGCTGGGTGCCTTCCTTCTATGAAAACAGAAAAATATTTAAGATACTTCATAGGCATTTTAATCAAAAGCACATCATCTTAATAAAAACATGCAATTGGCCTTAAAAATAAACTGTAACAAATTGTGAACAGAATCCAAATTCATTAGTTTGCTACTTTTCTCTTCGTGAATCAGATTTCCTTTAACAATCTATCCATCCATACAGAAGTCCTGGATGGATATAGTTTATGACTTACTTTAAACACCTCCGTCTACTCTCTTGCATCACCAGTTAATTTTCTTCCTAGTGCGTTAGATTTTCTTTGTATTGACTGATTTGTTTATGGGCTGTCTTCCCCCCAAACAGACCTGCGTCTTGTTCACTCCTATATCTGCCACAGCTTGGACAGCACTGGGCATAAACATTCAATAAATAAAGGCGTGAAAATGAATAAACAAAGGGATGAAGGCAATCCCTTTTCAAGCTTTGGGACCTTGAGGATAACTTCTGACCACTCTCCACTCCCTAGCTAGTACTTCTGTATATATACAAACTGAACTTAATCAGATTCTACATCTCCCTCCATCTGAATACTGTATTGCATGTAATCTGAACAAAAACTACCAAAGGTAGATATCACCATCTCTATTCTAAAGGTGAGGCAAATGAGATGTTACATAACCTGTTTATGGTCACCGGTTACTAAGCAACAGAGATCTGATACAAACCTGTGTTTGCCTGGCACAAAAACCAAGCTCTTAATGTTATTACTAACCAGTCTCCTTCCTTCTCACAACACATTCCTCCCATCATTTTAGGTAGGGAGGCCCTAATTATGAGCAGTACCTTTAATTATTAGCCAAGCAGTCTTTCCTCCCCCAAATCTCTATAATACTTAGTTATATCATCAGATCTTTCTACTTAGAGCAGGATTAAGTGAATAGAGAACTCTCTGGGATACTCACTGTATCTAGAGTATGTCTTATTATTTTTTTTTTTTAAGGTTTTTAAAAAGTAATCTCTACACTCATTGTGGGGCTCAAACTTACAACCCCAAGATCAAGACTTGCATGCCCTACTGACCGAGCCAGCTAGGCGCCCCTAGAATATTTCTTAAAGTCGACATGGTAGGTCTTAAGTAAGAAATGAGTGATATGTCCACAAACAAACTCACATAAGAATGTTGACTGCAACTATATTCAAAGCAGAAATAACCCAAGTATTCATCAACATTAGAATAGGTTAAAAAAAAAAAAAGTAGTATATTCACATTACGGAACAGTTACAGCAACGAAAAGGAATAAACCCCTGATAAATGCAACCGCACAGATCAATCTCAAACAGACCAAGATGAATCTCAAGTCTCTTAGAAGTCAGAAGGTGGTTACCTCGGTGGGGAGTGGTATTGACATGAAAGGGCATGAGGGAACTTTCTGAGGTGACAAGTATTTTGTTTCTTGATCTGGGTGATAATCACATGGGTGTATACACAGTTTAAAAAGTCTGAGTAGGGGCGCCTGGGTGGCTCAGTCGGTTAAGCGTCCGACTTCAGCTCGGGTCACGATCTCGCGGTCCGTGAGTTCGAGCCCCGCGTCGGGCTCTGGGCTGATGGCTCGGAGTCTGGAGCCTGTTTCCGATTCTGTGTCTCCCTCTCTTTTTGCCCCTCCCCCGTTCATGCTCTGTCTCTCTCTGTCCCAAAAATAAATAAACGTTAAAAAAAAAAAAATTAAAAAAAAAAAGTCTGAGTTGTGCAGAGAACAAATCTAAGTTAAGATTTATTCATTTTACTGTATGTAAATTATGTTTTAATAAAGTATTAAGAAAAAAAGACTAGCTAATGTCAGAGCTGATAGAATGAAGTGAACTGTAAATCATGTTTATACCACCGTCACATGGCATCAGCCACTCCTTTTACCAGGAAACAGAAAGACCAATCCACTGCCAGAAAATTCATTACGGGAGGTCTTTGAGAACATATTCCTTCCATAAAATGCAACCACGCTGTAACTCATATATGTAAATAAAACAGCAAGAAACAACTTAAGATTGGGCAATGAATTTCAGAAACATTACTAAATGGGCAAGAAGGCAAAAAAGGAACACAGCATAAAAGCCGACAAATCAAATATAAAATAGCCCATAATCACTCCTAGAGAGAATTATGGAACAGAGGAAATTATCAGGCACGCTGCTTGTTTGAAAAAGTAGAATTAATTAAAGCAGTATTTCAAGAGTTCATTTCCCAAAAAGGAGATGAGAGGTAGCTTCTAAGTTTTGAAAAGTTAAAGTAGTCTCTAAGAACCTAAGTTGATATTTCAAATTAATAAATGACCAATCACAATTCTCACCCACCTAGAAGACCAACCACCCTGCAGATTCTTTACAAAATCTCCTCAAGGTCACAAGAACTGAAAAACTTGAAAAACCAGCCCAATCCTGACAGTACAGAGAATAAACAGCCAAATAATAAGCACCAGGGCATGAGCTGGTGCAAGGCACTGCCGAGTTTCCTAGAAGCCAACAGTGTCATGGGGAAGGAGTCAGAAATGAGTCTAGCATAGTATCTTTTGTGTTCCCCCACATAAGATTAGCTTTCTGCAATTTCACTCAGGACACAAAATAAAATTAAGAAATCTGAATAGCACTGGAGATAGGGATAAAGCATCATACAAAATGAAGTCTACTGTGCTCATAAAACACCAAGTGCTATTGGTGGGGGGTGGTTATGTGGATACCTGAGAAAAACAAACACTAGATGGTCTGAGAGTCTCACTGCACAGGAAATGCAACCAAAAACTGCCTGTCAAGAGGGTGGGCAGACGGGATAACAGTGTGGGTATGGAGGCTCAGAATTCTAAGGAAAGTCACTGCTTATGCTCAGTGACACTCAGACTTCTATCTAAAATAAGAAAAGGCAGGGGTGTCCGGGTGGCTCAGTTGATTAAGCGTCCAACTTCGGCTCAGGTCATGATCTCATAGTTTGTGGGTTTGAGCCCCACGTTTGGCTCTGTGCTTGACAGTGTGGAGCCAGCTTGGGATTCTCTCTCTCTTTTTCTCTGCCTGTCCCCTGCTCTCTCTCTCTCTCAAAATAAATAAATAAACTTAAATTTAAAAAATAAATAAATACAATAAATAAAATAAAATAAAATAAAATAAAATAAAATAAAATAAATAAAATAAAATATAAGAAAATGTTTATAGAGTTTTAAGAAAGGACAGAAAAACTCATGAGCTGGACCAAGTAAATAAAAGTGAAAGGGGGGCGCCTGGGTGGCTCAGTCGGTTGGGCTTCCGACTTCGGCTCAGGTCACGATCTCACGGTCCGTGAGTTCGAGCCCCGCGTCGGGCTCTGGGCTGATGGCTCAGAGCCTGGAGCCTGCTTCCGATTCTGTGTCTCCCTCTCTCTCTGCCCCTCCCCCGTTCATGCTGTGTCTCTCTCTGTCTCAAAAATAAATAAAACGTTAAAAAAAAATAAAAATAAAAAAAAAAATAAAAGTGAAAGGATGCAGAATTTTCAACATGGACAGATTTTAATACATTTTGGCAATCAAGACATTAAATAATCAAGAAAAGATCCGGGGCGCCTGGGTGGCTCAGTTAGTGGAGTATCCGACTTCAGCTCAGTTCATGATCTCATGGTTGTGAGTCTGGGCCCCACATTGAGGCCTCTGTTGTCAGCACAGAGCCTCTGTCCCCCTCTTTCAAAAATAAACATTAAAAATTTTTTTTTAAAAAGGGGCACCTGGGAAGCTCAGTTGGTTAAGTGTCCGACTTTGGCTCAGGTCATGATCTCGCAGTTCATGAGTTCAAGCCCCACACTGGGCTCTGTGCTGAGCCTACAGCCTAGAGCCTACAGCATGCTTTGCATTCTGTGTCTCCCTCTCTCTGTCTTTTCCCCGCTAATACTCTTTCTCTCCCTCTAAAAAATAAATAAACATTTTTTAAAAATTAAAAAACAAACAAAGATCCATAGGTAAAGTTAGTTGGGCCTTCTCATTCATAAAGAAAATATTAAAACAGTGAGGTCAATGATCAGTTTTTAGCACAGAGAAAAGAAGAAGCTTGGATTGTATTTGAAAGTCCTCTTGTTAAATATGGTCCAACATTTACCAGTTGATAGGCATCTACCTCTCTCTCATCTCCACAGAACTGGCATTCTCAGAACATAATGGTAAGTTTTAAAAATGTATAAAGTGTTTAGATTCAAAACAACACTACAAAGCAGAATCTAACGCCTTTGAACACACTAATAAGTTATTTAAAAAAATTCCACATCCAGCTATTTCAATGTCAATACTGACACCTGGGACCTAAGCCAAGGGAAGGACTGGGTGATCTTTTCCAGAACACACTCTCCTGGTTAGCTGTTCTGGGTATACCTGGTGCCAGGTATCAGTCCCACACTCCCTTCTTTGTTTTGACATTTCCTGAACATGTTAGCACAGGCTCAGGAAAGACTAAACTTTTCTACCAGACACAGGACAGCAAAGCTTCATCAATGGATCCAAGAGCCCTGTGTGCACCATTTTTCAGATATCATTTACAGAGTAAGAGAAACAGTAACACTCTGGGCAGTTCCAGAACTTTCCAGCTTTAAGGATATTCTGGCCTTCCCACAGACATCTGATATGACCAATATTCTTTCTTTTTCTTGCCCAACTCCAAAAGTAAACTAGCTTTTCTGCTAGATTACTCAGTGATTTTGGAAGATGTGATTATTTGTTTAGGAACAGTCTTAATGAAAACAAAATTATTTCCAATAGAGCTTTTGACTCTGCACGGCTGGAAAAATCTTGATGTGTTAGGTCAAAAAAAAAGATGTCTTCAGCATTCTGCTCCCCGCCAAAAGAAATTTGAAAAGGCAAATCATATTGATATTTGAAAATTCTCTAAGCTGTGAAAAGGTTTCCTCAAATGACATATACCCTTCTGCTCATTATCCTTTTCTGACTCTGATCACAGACATAACGGCCAGAGAGCTTAGTTTTTCCCCCAAATTCAATAGAGTATCAAGGACCAAGGGCAACTACAAATAAAGGGAATCACAGGAAAAGAAAGAAAAACAAACTAGGAAAAAGAATTTTAAAGGAAGGGCAAAAAAAAAATTTTTTTTTTATAGTAGAGAAATCTAATAAACACTGTCTCAGCCAGGTGATCAAGGTTAAGATCAATGGTAAAAAAATCATGTTCACAGTATGTACCCTCAACAGGATGTGATAAGGACATTTTACCACTGTGGTGTTCCTCCCCAAAACCTGTAACTCTAATCTAACCGTAAGAGAAACATCAGACAAACCCAAAACGAAGGACAGTCCACACAATACCTGACAGTACTTCTCAAAACTGTCAAGATCATCAAACTAGGGAAGTCTGAGCAACTATCACAGCCAAGAGGAATCTAAGGAGACACAAAGACTAACTGTAATGTATCTTGGATGGGACCTTGGAACAGAAGAAAGGTATTAAACAAACAAAAGAAAAAGAACTGGGGAGCCTGGGTGGCTCAGTCGGTTGGGCGTCTGACTTCAGCTCAGATCATGATCTCACAGTCCGTGGGTTCAAGCCCCGCGTCAGGCTCTGCGCTGACAGCTCAGAGCCTGGAGCCTGCTTCAAATTCTGCCTCCCTTTCTCTCTGCCCCTCCCCTGCTCACACTCTGTCTGTCTGTCTCTCTCTCTCTCTCTCTCTCAAAAAAAAGAATAAAGTACAGACTTTAGTTAATAATAATGTATCAGTACTGGCTCATTAATTGTCATAAATGTACTACACTAACGCAAGCTGTTAACAATAGGGAAAACTAGGTGTGGGGCATATGGGAACTCTGTTCTATTCTAAAATAAGTCTATTTAAAAAGTTTTTTAAAACGTGAAAGAAATTATAGAAAAATAAAACTACTCACAGCATGGCAGAGGAGAAAGAACACAGACTTTAGAGATAAAATCTTGGGTTTCAATCACTGCTCCATCATTTATTGGCTGTGTGATCTTAGGTAAATTACTAGGTGATTTTCTGAGCTCCAGTTTCCTCATCTGTAAAATGGGGATAACAGCAGTGCCAACCTAACTGGGTCGGTTTGAAGGTTAGATAGTTTGTCTGAAGAATCTGAGACAACCAACACCCCACCCTAAAACGCTTTCAAGGGTGTCATCCATACACATTTCCTCAGACAGCAGGCCACTCCTGACTAATCAGAGTAAAAGGTAGCTGTTTCTACAAAGAAGCAGTTAAGAGAACACCGAGCAGTCATCCTTCTTCCTTAACAACAGTTTAGGAGTCTAGCTTCGAGCATTACACACTCACCTAACAGACCGCGATAACAAAGTGAAGTCACAGATTGTGCAGTAAGAAAAGCCAAAAGATTTTGGAGGGATCCAGGATTTCCAAATTTAGCTAGGGATATTTTCTCTTTTTTAAAAATGGAGATCCTCCACTCTATTCCCAACCTCTTGAGATTAGGTGAGGCTGCTATGAGGCAGAGGAATCTATTTTTTTTAGTATGCTTCTTCCCAGGTCACTTGGACAAAAGTGACTTTTGTCAACCTGTGACTTTTAGGAGCAGTGATCTTGTCTCTACCTCTTTCACGGAGAAGAAACCGAGGCCCAATGAATACACAAGCGATCAAGGATTAAGTTCAGAGGCAAGTGGCTCAGGAGTGGCAAGGGTAGCCTGGTTGCGTATCTCTGTCCCTGAGTGTTTTCTAAAACAAAGGGTCTGAGCCATAAGCCATCACTTGGAATTTCATGTGTGATTGATAGGGTAGAAACTGAAAAGCAAAAAAATGTATTGGACAATAAGATTCTATAGGGAGAATGTAGTGGGAAAATCAACTGTGCTCTAGGACTCGTTAACAGAGAAGACAAGTTGAGTCTTAAATCCTTATCTAACATCTATCAACTCTCCTACCTGTGGAAAATTCTAAAACTGAAATTTGTTCCCCTTTTGTAAATGGGTGTGGGCTAATCTTGAAGTTCTGAAAACCAGAACACTCCAATTTTAAGTGCAAAAATGTGTACTTGAACATCTCTACTTTGATTTAAAGTAACCAAAAAAGGCCGTGACTTATAATGTTATTATACATTAAACAGATGCCACAATTACCTTCCGTCTGACTAGAGGGTATTTTAGAAACAGTGTTTAAACATTAGTCTTTTGAAGGACCTGTCCCAAGAACTGTGCATTTGCTGGGGAATCAACACAGGCTGATTAGAATTAAGGTGTTCCCTTAGCACAACTCCAGAAGGTGGAAGATTCAACTTCCTAGAACACCTGGCAAAGACTACAATGTAGACAATTGTACATTCACACTCACCGCCAGGATGTTCGATGGCCTGTTCTGCTCCACCCTCGGTTATTCTATCTAAGCGATAAAGCAATCAGGACTTCTACCGGTTCCCACATCTCCCCATCCGCCAGCATCTGCAATCACATGCTCCTTCCTGCTCCTTGCGATAAATGCTCAATGCTCTCGTCCATGGCCAGCCCTCTCCCTTTCTTACCCCTCGAGGACAAGCTCTAACGATCCTTCCTCTCTATCCACATCAAGTCTTCCCTCTAGATCATTCCCAGCAGCACGAATATGCTATAAAATCTGCCATCTTAAAAAAACAAACCTCTCAAATGTACATTCCCCTCCGCTTAGTGCTTGGTTTCTCTGCTCTCTTTTACAGCAAAACTCTTCAAAAACGGGAATGCACTGTTTATACGTCCTGTCTTCAACTCCTCTCTTCCCACTGTCTTGAAACCATTCCAAATACACTTTCGTCCTTATCACTCATTGAAAGTACTCTTCACTCAACCTAAGGACAATTCGAAGTCCTCAAATGACTTGACCTCTTCCTTGAGTAGGACCCGGCTGCTATTTCCTCCCCTCCCAGAAACACTTTCAAGTCTGGTGGCTTCTAAGATGCCTCATTCTCCTGTCTTCCCCCACCCACCTCCACAGATATGCCTTTGCTAGTTTTTTGTTTTTTTTTTTTTTTTTGCTGTTTCTCCCTCTCTCCCTGATCCCCAAACAAAGCTACATCCCAGACTTCCCTGGTCATCTCACCCAGGGAATCCATGATGCTAATCACTCCCATATGGCTATCTAGACAACTGTCTCAGGCGTGCAGGTCTCTCTGGAACTCCAGACACAACTCCACCTGGACGTCCCAATGTGTGTTTCAAATGTAATGTGTTTCAAACTGAATTTCTCATCTCTCCTGAACTTTGCCGACCTTGACCACCCACAGCCTTTCTTACCCATCTCAGTTAATGGCAACACTATTCCTTCAAATGCCCAGGCTAAAAATCCTTAGGACTGCCCTTGACTCTTGTCTCTTATCACACTCCACATCCACATCATGGGCAAATCCCACTGGCTCCATTCAATCCATCCAGTTGTTAACTTTCTGCTAACACCCTAACCCAAGTCACCATTCCTTGTCTAGATTATTGCTACCACTTCTTAGCTGGTCTCCTCATTCTTACACTTGTCTTCGTATACACTCTTCTCAGAAAACTAAATGGCCAGTCATTGCACTCAAAAAATGCGAAAAAGTCCCCACGACAGCCTGAAGGTCTTACGTGTATGACACATTTCCGTCCATTATTTGTCCAACCCCCTTTCCTAGAACATTCTCCTTTGTTCACTCTCATTCCTCATTACCCCTTGACTGTCCCAAGCACACTCCCACCTCCAGACCTTTGCACTGGTTATTCTCAGTTTGGAATGTTCTTTTACTTAGCTATCCATTTGGTTCACTTCTGTACCCAATCAACTCTTTGTTCTAATCCTACCTTCTCCATGAGGCCTACCCTTATCGACCTAGTTATACCTCCCTATTCCTGACCTCCTTACCATGCTATCATTTTGCTTCAGTAGCAGTAATCACCTTCTAACATACTATATTATGTTATTTGGCATTTTAAATATGTCTTCCCTCATTTGGATTTGATCTCCATCAAGAGCGGGATTTGTGTCTGTTTTATTCACTCATGTGTCCCCAGCATCTAAAACAATGCCAGGCACAGAGTAGGAAATCCATAAATATTTGCTGCAAGAACAAATGAAGGATGAGAGTAGAACTAACGGAACAAAAGGAAGGACTGTGCTGTCGTTTACGGGAAGTCAAGCCCTCTACTTTAAACATCAAACTCTCATAACAGCTAGTTACATGATACCACCACTGAAATGTGTAAAGAAATAAAAAAATTAAACTTCTTCCAAATATTTACTGTCCATTTCAGGGAACGGGCCCTCTATCTACCCAGCTGTCAAACCTGAAGCATAAGTCAGCCTTGACCGGCCCTCTGACCCTCCCACAGCCAATCCATCAAGAAGTCCTGTTGATTTTATCAGAGTTTCAGCTCAAATTCTTCCGTTTCCCTTTACCTCTACTCCTAGGACTCTAGTCCAAGTCATTACATCCCCTCACCCGAACCATGTGGGGGCCTCCTAGCTGTTCTCTCGGCTTTGTCTTCTTGCCTTCTTCAATCCATTTCCTGAGTAGCGGCAAAAGTGTTCTTTAAAATGTAAATTGGACCATATTCCTCTGCTTAAAATCTCAAAATCTCTCAGATGCTGGAGCGTGAACGAGTCAGCTCCTGTTTACATCTCAGCTCCACCTGGGCCACTCTGCTCCTTGCTCAGCATACTATGTCTGTCCACCAAGGTCCACTTTCGGGTCCTCTTAACGTGTGCTATTCTTTGCTGCCCCAGGGCCTCTGCATATGCTGGCCTCGCTTTTTCCACTCTTCATCCTTCAAATCTCAGCAAAAAAAAAAAAAAAAGTTGCCTTCTGTTTAAAGTAGCTCTCCCCCTCTTATTCTGGCTCATTCCTTGTTTTCTCCATACTTTGTAATAATTTGCTTGCTTGTTTTTGTTTCTCCCCCATTACAGGATACGATATACACTTCATGAGGGGAGGGGCTACAAGACAGCTGTAAAAGGAAGCAGGGGGCGCCTCACTGGAAACATCTGAGAAGCACTAGCTATAGGTAGGTCTGGCTCAGCCGGAAGAGTTCTCATTCTAACATTTGTCATCACCACACTCCCTCTAGATGGAGTGCTTCTATCACTGCAAAAGGAACTAACAACCGGGATTCAGAGGCAAGTCGCGTTAATTCCCATGGTTATGGACTGAACTGTGTCCTCTCAAAATTCGTATGTTGAAGCCCCAACCCCAGTGTGATGGCCTTTGGAAATAGGACCTTTGGGAGATTAATGAGATTTAGATGAAGTCACAAAGTTGAGGCCTTTTATAATGGGATTGGTGCTCTTATAAGAAGAGGACGAGACACCAGAACTCTGTCTCTGCCAGATGAGGAGAGAGCAAGAGGGCAGCTGTCCCCAAGACCAGAAGACAACCCTCACCGGCACCCTGATCTCAGTCTCCTAGCCTTCAGAACCGTGAGAAATAAAGTTCTGTTGCTGAAGCCCCTCGTCTGCGGTATTTTGCTGTGGCAGCTTGAGCTGGCTAGGACACCACCCCACGTGGCAGGGCTCCTGTCTCATGTGTAGGGGCAGCCGATAAACAAGGAAAAAGGCACCTGATGCAGAAGCACTGTCCAGAAAGACTCTCCACTCCAAATGAAACTGCCCCACTGCTTGTCTGCTACTCTTCTCCACACGGCTACACTTTCAAAGACTGAACCCTGTTGAGGTTACGGCTTTAAATACCCTCTGCTTACAAATATAAGCGAGGGGACTCCACAGCTGACACCCTCCCCTCAGTCACTTTCCAACCTGCCCACCTCCGTGCGCCAGAACGGGTGAGTCAGGCACACCAAGGCGTATCGACAACGGGGTGCTGTTCAGAAAGACTCACTGACGTTTCAGTGAGGAAGTCATTTTGGCTGGGACTCACGACAGCACACAGAAGCATGTCCTCAGGCAATCTTCCCATGGGATTTCTGCCTGAAGGAGAATCTCACAGGCTTCTTTATTAAAAACTAGTGCTTGTTTGTTTAAAAAAGGAGACATTTCAAAAAACTGTCTTCCCCCCTTGAAAACTAGGCTCTAATTGTAGATTACAGTGAAGTGGCAAGCGGTCTCTTTGAGACACTGTTAGAAAATTGAACCTTCAGGAGCTTCTATGTTTTACAAAAGGAAACAGTCTACCATTGTATTTTTAAAGTCGGTTATTTCTCTGATACTTCTACCTTGAGGATCTCAAAACAGAGTCTTAGTGGTTTAAAAAAAAAAAGTCCCACGTCTACCTTACAGAGGGAAATTAGGGAAATAAGCACAGTAGGCAGCAGTATGCCATGAAGGTCCCACAGTCCGGGGCTCCACTTCTAGAAGGAAGATCAACCCCCAGGCCAAAGTATCAGAAGCGCAGAGCTTGGTTACACAAGAGAGAAGGGGCAGTATTGGCGTTTTGTGACTGGAATAGCCGAAACTGCTCTGGAATGGGACCTGGACACCAAGTACGGTGGCAACAGGATGCTGAAGCTGAAGAAATCTTGGACATTTTAGATCTGTGATTCCAAACATTAATCAGCATTGCTCTAAGTGCAAGAGGGGACAGGGGGCTAGAAAAGGAAACTCTCCAAAGCACACAATTCTGAGGGCCCTAAAATAGCACTAACTTCCAAAATTTTTAAGATTAACACTTGGTCTTCTTTCTAATGATTTTAATAAAGAATTTCATCTGTACAAAACCCAGCCCCACCTGTGAGTACCTGTTGTCAGTAGGCTTCTGCCTCCTAGATTTGTCTATTGCAGGGGAAGGAACAGGAGCTTACAGCTTTGGGGAAGCAAATTATAGTTTCTTCTCTTAAAAAGGTTTTAAGCACCGCTCCCCCCCCCCCCCCCAGAAAAAAAAGGTTTTAAGCCCCTGGCTTAGACAATCATAGCAGTCATTCCAGAAAAAAAGAAAAGCATAAACTAGCCATTTGAAAACAGAATCATCTAATCCTACTCCGTATTTGTCCCAGAGAGATGCAGTCAGTCCTCTGTTCACTGACAATGCAGACTTGGCTATTATGGCAGGAGATGAAACTCAGGTCTCTTCACTCTTAGCCTAGGCTCTTTCTACTACACCAAGTCACTTCCCATGTAGTTATCAAACTAGTAAATCAAGACCTAAAGGAGTAAGGAATCTGCCCAAGAAAACCTGAGTCTCCTTAGTCCTAGAGTGAATTTCAATCTTGAAAAGCCACACGAATGTCTGGGAAAAGCTTGTCAACAAATCATAGAGTACTCTATGCTCAGTGGACTCTTACTTCTCCAGCACACCAGCCCCTTCGGTCTTACGGCTGTGCCTTTTCAAACTGTCCTGCCTCAAGAGTGCAAAAACAAATCCCCGAAAGGTTAAATCAAAAAGGAGAAAATAATCAGGCTCCTGGGTGGCTCCTTTGGTTAAGCGTCTGACTTCGGCTCAGGTCATGATCTGATGGTTCATGAGTTCAAGCCCCGCGTCGGGCTCTGTGCTGACAGCTCAGAGCCTGGAGCCTGCTTTGGATTCTGTGTCTCCCTCTCTCTCTGCCCCTCCCCCACTCGTGCTCTGTCTCTCAAAAATGAATAAACATTTAAAACAAAAAAAAATTTTTAAAGAAAATAATCTAGTTTCTTTCTGCCAGAATTTCGGCATAGTGGGACTATGCAGGAATGTATCTACTGGAGAATCTTCCCACATTCCTGAGTCGTTAAGAGTAACCAGCAGAGGCATGTTCCATACACTCCCCAAATGTCTGAGCTGGCAACAACAAAGATATTCAGAGATCTCAGCCCTGGAACAACAGCTTCTGTCAGTGAACTACCGTTCTCACGATGCTGTGTTTCTGCTTACTTCAACTTCATACCAAAAGGCACATCACACCAGTGCAAGGACTTGAGAAAACCACACAAATGAATTCACACAGTAGTACAATTCTGGCAGGGCACCAATACTAGTAATAAAGTATAATTTTTTTAATTCAAAGACCTTATACAAACACATTACTTTTAGCATTTACACAGATTTGACCTGGGACCCTAGTACCAGAGACCACCACCAAAACAGAGCAGATAGAATGTCCATGCAAAGGGAGTTACCTGGTGAGAAGGCAAACATCAGCACTTTAGCTCTTACCTGAAGCCAAAGGTCGGATCCACTCTTTGCTATTTAGGTCAAGTCTCCAGAGGTCATTAAAAGCAGCATTGCAGCTGCTCTGGGTACAGCCTCCAAACACGTACATAGATTGATTAGCATCATAATAGCATGCACCTAGAAAGAAAACAATAAGAGCATAACTGATGTTCAATACTGAAGCCCCTCTGACACCTTAACTATAACACTTGTCTTTCAAAGATCAATAATTTCAGCCATTCGGCGACTCTGTGGCCAGGTACCAACTTTCTATAACCAGCCTCTTGTCTTCAGATTGGTTAATATCATATTATTCTTTAAAATAAGGTCCAGCAAGGGGCGCCTGGCTGACAGTTGGAAGAGCATGTGACTCTTGATCTCGTGAGTCTGGGCTCAGTGGGGGGTGTGGAGATTATGAAAAATAAATAAACTTAAAAAAGAAAGTAAAAGAAAGCTCAGAGGAAAGCTATAGAAATATCATTTCTGAGAACACTGAGCAAATTGACAATGTCACCATTAAATAAGACCGTATAATTCCAGCAAGAGCACACAAGAATTCAGATTATGGGTGCTCAATGGGTAAAATTTCAGTACAGCTGCACAATTAACCTAAATCTGCATCCTCACCCCCTAGGGCTAGGCAGAGAGAGCCAGTGCTAATGGATGCACTGTCCTCCTGTTTCTCTCCTCCAGCGCTCCTATTATTGCTTTTGTTTTCAAATGAAACCTGAAGCACAAACTAATAAACACATCTTTACATGAAGAGAATGACAGAAAACCATTTTAATCGATGCCATGAAGTAACCACACATGAAGATCAATGTATCTCGGGGATCTCAGAAGTAGGACGGTCCCCAGGCTACGGAGAGAACAGCATGGAGGTCGTTAAGCCGAAAGCCACCAAGGTGCATCAGAAAGCCACCAAGACAGGCTGCTCGGTGCTACACAGAAAACCAGTGAAGTAACATTTAAAAAGCATCAAGGTCTCTGAGAAGAGCCTTTTCAATCAGATGATTATACACTCCTCACCGACAGACACCATTCCAAAGAAAAGGGGTAAGGACTGTGAGAGGGGCTGGGCTGTACCTCCAAAACCAGAAGGACCACAGCCAAAGTCTAGAGGAGAGGCACTACCACCTTGTTTTGCCCTAAAAAGTTCACTTAGTCTCTATTCTTTGGAAACGATGACCCCACTCCTTACAGACTTGCATTTACCATCTTGGATCTCAGGAAGGGGGGCCAAGCAAAACTTTCCTTTCCATTCATTTCATGCATACTGGTGGGAAAAAAAAGAATTCTCGATGTTCCCCTTACATAAGAGTAGGAGGAAAGTGAAAAGAAACTCAGAGATTCAACCCACTAGTGCATGGTTTCAGTGACCAGTCAGCTTATTTGTAGTTCTAGTGCAGTTTAGCACACCTCTGTTTTTAAGATCTCTTCTGAACTCTGGCACCACTTAGTCAAGTTCAGAAAAAGAGAAATGCTACTGCTATAATTATCTCTGTGATATGTACTAGCTCTGGGAATAACCCTCCTTTTTTTTCTTAAATCAGCCCACCCCATAGGCCCTTTAAGGAATCTCTGCACCAGAAAGGCCAAGTCAGAAAACTTCAGGAGTTAAGAGGTACCATAGTAGTGTATTTAGTCGCTTACACCCAGTGATCTCAGCCAGTGGAAGGCACAGATCCAAATCATCTTGACCTCTGACACTGTGCAACAATGGAGCTCCAGACTTTTCAAACTAACACACTACAGTATATGAAGATTTAAATGATCTTACACTTTCCACTAACTTTCTTTCCTTTGCAAATAACTTCTAATCTGTATAAGTTTTAAAATCCACATCGCAGGGGCGCCTGCGTGGCTCAGTAGGTTAAGCATCTGACTCTTGATTTTGGGTCAGGTTATGATCTCCCGGTTCGTTTCATGAGAGGAGCCCTGCGTCAGGCTCCCGGCTGGGTGTGGAGCCTGCTTGGGATTCTCTCTCTCCCTCCCTCCCTCTCTCTCTCCCTCTCTCTCTCTCTCTCTCTTCCTCTCCCTCTGCCCCTCCCCCCCTCAAAAAAAATCCACATCTAAACAAGAAAATCTATTAAGAAATAAAATCCTATGAAACTCCAATGCTCATATTTCAGATTGGTTAAGAACTGCAAATAACAAGGGGCACCTGGGTGGCTCAGTCAGTTAAGCATCCGACTCTTGATTTTGGCTCAGGTCATGATCTCACAGTTGTGAATTTGCGCCCTGAGTCAGGCTCTTCACTGACAGCAGGGAACCTGCTTGGGATTCTCTCTCTCTCCTTCTCTCTCTGACCCTCCCCTGCTTGCACACATGTGTGTGCACAGTCTCTCTCTCAAAAATAAATGAATAAACATTTTTTAAAAAGAACTGTAAATAATGAAGGATCAAGTTTAGCTGATATTAGACAAACAAGAAGGATAATTGCTAGAGTCACATTTCAATCTCCACTAAAGGAGCTGAGCTTCAGATATCTTGGTCTTCTCATATCTTTCTTGAATTAGCTACTCCAACAAATTGACTGAAATTTTGAACTGAACCAACTGGTACCAGGCATAAAAGAACATTCTTTTCTTCTTGATAACCCATATCACGGAAAATAAATTAGCAATGTCCTATGGCCTCTGAAACCTTAATGTGTGTCCATTAGAACAATCTTTAATAAGACAAATCTGTGATTTCATAACTAAGAGTCAAGGGCTCATTTATGTCTCCCCGTTCTTCAAACATCAACTCTTGGCAGCTGCTTCCTTCATACAGCAAAAGAGCACAGTGCCTTTATTTTTCAAAGAGGTAGCAAACATTCTTCTTCTCTATTTGGATTGAAAACCCAGCCAACAGCCAGGCCCCATGAGGTCCCTGCCACATGTATTTTAATCCTATACTAAAATAAGGCAATCGGCATTCTCCTGCTTCTCTTGGAACAAACAAAGGTTTCTGGAAGAGGAAGGCATAGGCCAAACTATGCAAAGCTAGCAGGACTAAAATGACAAGTTTCGCACACCGTATTCTCAATGTCTCTCAGTTAATCAGCAATGAAGCTTAGAGAGGAAGAGAGTCAGTTTGGGCAGCTATGTTTAGAACTCCAATATAATGGAATAAGAAAACAGCCATCAATAATACCCTCAAATATTTTCAGCATCCTACTAAGCTTTTGTTTATTGTCTATTTTTATTTAAGACATCTACATGTTGGTCTGGGTGGCTGCGGGGAGACTCAACAAGTTCAATGGGCCTTTTAGAAAAAATTAAGAATTTAAGCAAATACCAGTGCTCAAGTAGTCATTTCCCTTTTACCAACGTTCTCCACCCACATAGTTTTCTTTTCAAAACATCTAGACCAGTGGAATGTGCAATACGAAAGTTACAGTTCATAGTACAGTATGAATACTCTAAGTAACATTAAGAATGTTTATTCTAGGGGCTCCTGGGTGGCTCAGTCGGTTAAGCCTCCGACTCTTGGTTTTGGCTCAGGTCACGATCTCACGGTTTTGTGGGTTCAAGCCCCACATTGGGCTCTGCGCTGGCAATGCGGAGCCCGCTTGGGATTCTCTCTCTCCCAGTCTTGCTCTGTCCACCCCCCCCCCCCCCACCACTTGCACGGTCTCTCTCAAAATAAATAAATTAAAAAAAAAAAAAAAGAATGCTTATTCTAATTACTATATTTCTTCAAATTTTCTGAAATGGCCTGATTGCTCCATGAACAACTATTGCAAAACATACATTTCCAGTTAATATCCGATAATCCCTACTCAAAGACAAGTCCAATATTCATATCAACACACAGCACACCAGTAGTTCTCTGGCATCCTAAACATCTCTGTACTGTAGCATGCTCCTCTCTAGTGCAAGGTCTTCCAGTTGTTTTAGAGAGCCACTTGAGAAATGTTTACTTAACTCTAACTTTTGCATTCAGATGTTAAATTCTCTTTTGTTCCACACTTGTTTCCAGGGAAAGGTCCGGAGGCATGAATCCCATGCTCAGAGAGACGATGCTGTCATGTGTCTCACGTCTACAAGCCAGGACATATTTGATAAGGCCTGTAATTACATAACTATGGAACAAGCAAGGCTGGTTATCCCGTTTGGGCCTGCTCAGCTACTACAGGAGCACAGCTAGCATGGGTGTGACATGACCCGACCCTATTTGCAGCCTTCACCGAAATACAAAAAGCACGATGCTGGACACTCAACAGATCCCTATATCAATCTGAAAAGGACATTCTCTGTTAGTCAAGGTTTGCATGATCGGTCATGCGCACACTCACCAAAGAGTTAAGAAAACTGGCTTCATTTTCCTTCCCCTCTCTGTCCCAGACTTTTAAACAGGAAAGAAGCTGTACTGCTACATCTTTGTTACACTTAATTTCACAGAATTCAACGATTTCAACTATGGACCAAGTGTTGTGAAAGGTGCATGGATGTCTAACACCTGGAACCTGCTTGTCCTCAAGCAGACAACCACTTGAGGAAGAGATCTCTCCACCACTCTATCATTTTGCAGTTAAAAACATATTTTTGGGGGCGTCTGGGTGGCTCAGTTGGTTGAGCGTCTGACGTCAGCTCAGGTCATGATCTCACGGTTTGTGGGTTTGAGTCCCTCGTTGGGCTCTGTGCTGACAGCTCAGAGCCTGGAGCCTGCTTTGGATTCTGTGTCTCCCTCTCTCTGCCCCTTCCCCGCTTGCAGTTGCTCTCTCTCTCAAAAATAAAATGAACATTAAAAAAAAATCTTCAAAAAAAAAAAAAAAAAAAAAGAAGAGCCAAGGAACTTACTTCCCAAGTTTAAAATTCTTCTTTCATATGCAGCCTCTCCAACACAGACAATTATGGCGACAGACAGATGGTAATAAACAGTAAAAAGAAAGGCAAGAGGAGTGTTTTAGGGGTGTATAGGCAGAGGAAAAAAAGATCTTAATCTCCATGGCAGGGAATCTGACAGGAGCTTGAGAAGAGGTGGCTTTTGGCTTTATCTCTGAGATGGGTTTTAGAGGATAGAACATTTTAGTCCATTAACAATGGGCAAACAAGTCCAGGGACGAAAAGGGGAACCGGAGGGGAAGGGAGAAGGAAATCAGGGCATCCAAGCAAGGCCATCAAGTAGGGAAGTGTAAGACCTAACAAGGAGTCTCGTGTGGGTGGAGCCTGGCTGTGTGAAGATGTGGGAGAGATTAGGCTGAAAGAGTAAGCTGGGGCCTCGAAAGCCCAGGGGAGTGGAAGGGGAGTGGAAACTCCTCCATCAGCGTGGAAAGACTGAGGTTTTTTAGCAGAGGAGTGACGAGACTGGTCTGATGCTTCACTTACAGTGGTTCCCAACAGGGACTCCTGTTATTTTAGGCAGGTCCATTCTCTTTGTGGAGGAGCAGCCCATTCACTGCAGGACACCGAGCATTCCTGCCTACTAAATGCATACAGTGCTACCCAGTCAAGCAAATGAACAATGACCTTCCACATTTCCAAATGCCCTAGGAGGTGGCACTGTCCCAGCTTTAGAGATGGCTGCCAACAGTGTCTCGTTCAGGTTCAGATGGAGAACCTGAACTTCTTATTTATGCAATCATTTAGAAAAGATTTAGGAAAGATAGAATGTAATCATTCTAATGAGTAATGTAATCATTACTCACATTCATAAATGTGAGTAATGGGAAAAAGAAGGAAAGATATGAGAGAGATTGCAGAGACGAACAGAATCAACAAGATCTGACTTTTGTTACTGAAGGAAGAAGAGGAGTTGAGGATAAATCCGAGAATTCACACTTGTGTAACTGCGAGGATGATAATGCCATTAACTAAATTATGGGGAGGGGAAAACTTGGGAGGAACTACTGAATTCCACTTTTAGCCGACTAGATACGAAGCATCTGTGTATCTCTGTGGCAATACGAGCAAAGAATTGGAAATGCAGATCTCCAGCTCAGAGTGAATCAGGAATAAGAAATACAGCTGAGGGGTATCTGGGTGGCTTAGTCAGTCGCATCCACCTCTTGACTTCAGCTCAGGTCATGATCCCAGGGTCATGGGATTGAGCTCTGTGTCAGGCTCCACACTGAGCGTGGAGCCTGCTTGAGATTCCCTCCCTCTCTCTCTCTCTCTCTCTCTCTGTCTGTCTCTCTTCCCTCCCCTGCCTGCCCCTCGCCCCACTTGCTTGCTCTAGCTTGCGCTCTGTCTCTAAAAAAAAAAAAAGAGAGAGAGAAAGAAAGAAAAAGAAAAAAGAAATAAAATTGAGCTCTGGGGAGAAACATGCAGTAGGAAGAGGAAGGAGCTAAGGAAAGACATTGAAGGAATTCCTTGTTTTCAACCTATTCTGAAAAATGCCCATTTCTGTGTAACAGTTCTCTTCAGTCTGCCAGCATGCAGAGAGAAAGGCAACAGCGAGAGATGAGCTGAGAGAGAGGAAACGAGACACACAGACACCTTTTTAAAAAATCTATGGCACCTTCGGGGCGCCTGGGTGGCTCAGTGGGTTAAGCGTCCGACTTTGGCTCAGGTCACGATCTTGCAGTTTGTGGGTTTGAGCCCTGTGTCGGGCTCTGTGCTGATGACTCAGAGCCTGGAGCCTGTTTCAGTTTCTGTGTCTCCTCTCTCTTTGCCCTTCCTCTGCTTGCTCGCTGTCTCTCTCTCAAAAATAGATAAACATTACAAAACTTAAAAAAAAAAAATCTATGGCACCTTTTCTTGGATTTTAAATGAAGACATGAAAAAAAATTGAAGGTAAAAACAAATATTGAAATCCACCAACCTCTGAATTTCTGTGAGATTACTCACTCTATTTTTCTTCTCTATGTCCCCTGCAAATAACTGTCACTATTTTGTAATGATACTCTTTCAAAAGCTAGTTAATTGAAAAATTTTTTTCTTCTCTCATTAGAAAGCTAAATTGTCTGTCTTGTGATAATTACTCACCCCTGAATACTTCCCAGCTTGGTTTCTACTTTATCCAGACTCACTCCATTTCCCTCACTTAGGGTTCTTAAAAATACTTGTTTCAAAAAAACCATCTTAAAACAGTCTTTAGAAACTCTGTCTCTGCCTCTCATTCCAATTATCTGTCAGTAACTGAGGTCAACCCTCCCTCAACAACAAATACTGGATCTAACATGGATTCTCCTGTAATTTCATTACATATCCTTTAAAAAATTTTTTTGTTAATGTTTATTTATTTTTGAGAGAGACAGAGAGACAGAGACAGAGAGACAGAGACAGAGAATGAGTGGGGGAGGGGCAGAGAGAGGAGACACAATCTGAAGCAGGCTCCAGGCTCCAGGCTCTGAGTTGTCAGCACAGAGCGAGATCTAGGGGCTCAAACTCACAAACCCATGAGATCATGACTTGAGCTAAAGTGACTAAGCCACCCAGGTGCCCCTCATTACATATGCTTGACAAGGATTCATTTATAGTCTTAAATGAATTAAGTATTAAAGTGTGGATTCCTGAAAACATTCAAGTCCCTTTCAAAAACTGTTTTTGTAGTAAGAAGGAGAGGAAGAGAAAGGGGGGGGAGGAGGAGGAGGAGGAAGGAAGGGAGAGAGGAAGAGAAGGAAGTACCTGTAGTAGTAACAGTAGCCTGGGCTTTGTTTTTTGTTTGTTTGCTTGCTTTTTAACATTTATTCATCTTTTGAGAGATAGAGTGCGGGGGGGGGGGGGGGGGGGGGGGGGCGGGGTGGAGGGAGACACAGAATCCAAAGCAGGCTCCAGGCTCTGAACTGGCAGCACAGAGCTGGATGTGGAGCTTGGACCCACGAACCATGAGATCATGATCAGAGCCAAAGTCACATGCTTAACCGACAGTGGCCCCTGTTTCTGTTTTTAATGTTTATTTATTTAATTTGAAAGAGAGAGCAAGTGGGGCACCTGGGTGGCTCAGTCGGTTGAGCGTCCGACTTCGGCTCAGGTCATGATCTCACGGTTCCAGCCTCAGCCTCGCGTCGGGCTCTATGCCGACAGCTCACAGCCTGGAGCCTGCTTCGGATTCCGTGTCTCCCTCTCTCTCTGCCCCTCCCCCACTCATGCTCTGTCTCTCTCTGTCAAAAATAAATAAACATTAAAAAAAAATTTTTTTTTGAAAGAGAGAGCAAGTCAGTGTGAACGGGGGAGGCACAGAGACAGAGAAACCCAAGCAGGCTCCATGCTGTCACCGTAGAGCCCAATTTGGGGCTCTATCTCACGAACTATGAGATCACAACCTGAGCTGAAATCGAGAGACGCTCAATGGACTGAGCCATTCAGGTGCCCTGTTTACGTTTTTTTCAGTAGTTGCTGTTAATGGCCTTTTCCACTCTGTTGACATTTGCACTAATGGTACAAAAGCAATGCAGAATAAAACTGTTACAGCCTGTGCAAAACTCAAGGCAGGGGCATTAAAACAAAGAAAACCGGTTCTGACTTCACAGACCCCCAAAAGGGTCTCACAGATTGCCCTCTTCCCCAGAGGCCTAGGAATCACACTTTGAGATCCACTGCCCTAGGGGGGTTACGATAGTAAAAGTCAAACAGCTCCTGGAGAGAACTGAGAACACGGCAACAATTTGGCCTGCTCCTTTGATCTATTTAGATCCAGTTCAAAGACAATGATACATTATAATTATGTACTGAATTCTCCTCTGGAAATGAGAATACAACACAGGGTTTGGGACAGCCAGCCTCCAAGATGGCCTCCAAAGGTCCTCACTGCCTGGTATTTACCCTGCTGGTCAATATCTGTGTGACCAACAGAACGGGTCAGGAAAGAGATTCATTTCAGAGATTAGGTTGTAAAAGACACTACAGCTTCTATCTTGGTGTCTCTCTCTCCCTCCCTCTCTCTCTCTCTCTCTCTCTCTCCCCAATCATTCATTCTTTCATTCTGTGGGTAGCCAGCTACCAAGTCATGAGCAGCTCCACGAAGAGGTCCAAGTCCTTTTTTTTTTTTATGTTTATTTATGAGAGAGAGAGAGAGAGAGAGAGAAAGAGAGAGCAAGCATGAATGGGGTAGGGACAGAGAGAGAGGGAGACACAGAATCTGAAACAGGCTCCAGGCTCTGAGCTGTCAGCACAGAGCCCGACATGGGGCTCAAACCCATGAACTGCAAGATCGTGACTAGAGCCAACGTTGGATGCCTAACCGACTGAACCACCCAAGTGCCCCCAGAGGTCCAAGTCCTAAGGAACGGACGCCTCCTGTGAACAGTTACTTGTGTGAACCTGGAAGCAGACCGCCTGGGCCCCAGTCAAGCCTTCAGGTGACTATAGCCCTGACAGACTGGCTGCAACCTCATCAGAGACACTGAGCCAGAACTTCCTAGCTAACCACTCCCAGATTCCTGACCCTTGGGAACTCTGTGGGATAATAAATGTTTTAAGCTGCTAAGTTTTTTAAACAACATGAATAACCAATACACTCTCCTTCCCTCAAGAGTTCCAAATATCCACAGTTATCATGATAAGCACTGAGTATTGTACAGAAGTACTGAATCACTACACTGGACACCTGAAAGTAATAGAACACTGTACGTTAACTATACTGGAATTAAAATTAAAACCTGAATAACACAAAAGAGTTCAAA
The DNA here is from genome assembly GCF_024362965.1 of Panthera pardus. Classification (NCBI taxonomy): domain Eukaryota; kingdom Metazoa; phylum Chordata; class Mammalia; order Carnivora; family Felidae; genus Panthera; species Panthera pardus. Next base: position 94,802,981 of record NW_026526666.1, on the reverse strand, counting down.
ATTAGTAGTAATATTCAAGAGTATCAAAAAGTTGGGGCACCTGGGTGGCTCAGTCGGTTAAGCGTCTGACTTCGGCTCGGGTCATGATCTCACCGTTCATGAGTTCAAGCCCCATGTCAGGCTCTATGCTGACAGCTCAGACCCTGGAGCCTGCTTTGGATTCTGTGTCTCCCTCTCTCTGCCCCTCCCCCACTCATGCTCTGTCTCTCTCAAAAATAAACATTAAAAAATTAAAAAAAAAAAAGAGTATCAGAAAGTATCAAAATCAGTATTTCAGACAACAACATAGGCTCAGAACAGGAAAATATTTTCTATGAGCTAAAGAGTTGAGAGGTTTCACGAAGGAGCCAGAACTTCAATGGAGTCTTCAAGGAAAGGCAGGCTTTAGCTAAGTGGATACAAACACTCCAGGGAGGAAGAACCCAGCATGGCAATGTGACAGCTTGAAAGAGGAGAGCTCTTGGGAAAAGCTGGGAGATGATGTGGTAAATCTGAACACAGGTCAAATTAAAGAGGGCTCTGAATATAAGACTAAGTTTAGCTTTTATCTTGTAAGCAACAGGCACTGAAGGTTTCTGAACTGGGAAGTAATATAATTAAACCTGTAATTATGGGAAAGTATTTAGAGCTCCCTCACCCCCACCCCACTGCCACGAGCTTTCTTTATGGAGAACCATTATTAATATACCTGTACTGGCCTAAGATATACCACATCTTAATCTCATTTTGATGAAGGTATGTATCACTAATAGAATAAAATGGTGTCTACAAAAATCAAATTCAAATGGAGAGTTAATTCTAGAATAATCTAAAAACTCTAAATTAGGGGCATCTGGGTGGCTCAGTCGGTTAAGCATCTGACTTCGGCTCAAGTCATGATCTCGCGGTTCGTGACTTCAAGCCCCACCTCAGGCTCTGTGCTGACAGCTCAGAGCCTGGAGCCTGCTTCGGATCCTGTGTCTCCCTCTCTCTCTGCCCCTCCCCTGCTCACATGCTCTCTCTCGCTCTCTCTCTCTCAAAAATAAACAAACATTAAAAAAATTTAAATAAAAATAAAAAATAAAAACTCTAAATTGTGTCTTATTTACCAGAGCATTTATAATTTTACTATTTAAATTGACATTTTAAAATTAATACCCTTCATGTTCAAAATCTTTGTGTGATCCCAGCCAAATTCAGTGTTGGCTAAACATATACTATGTTAAAATAAAGAATTATTTTAACTCTTAGTGTTAAACTCTGGCTACTCCCTAAGCAGGATCTTGGAAACACCTTCCTGTACTTCTTTGATATCCTCTTACTTGATATCAATGTTCAAGTCTAAGATAACACCTTGACTTCTTGGGGGTAGAGATACTAGAAAAATTCAAATATAAAATTATACCAAGGTGCCTATGCTGTACTTAGGCTCACACTCTTCCCTGATTCTAAAGTTAATGTAAGTCCTCATTTTACATTCTCTTCATTAAAAAGTCAAACAAAATACATGCCTCCAGAGGAATTTTTGGAAATATGACCACGGGCAGGATGGCATCTACTCTCACAGTAAATACTTACTGTGTGAGAACCGTTGAGTGATCGGGGTTCCAGGATAAGGGTAAGTCCGACTCTCCCACTGAATGTTTCCTTCCTGGACAGCCTTTATGAAACCATGATAACACTGGTGGGCTACACCTAAAGACAAAAATAACAAATGCTTCAGCCTGGATACTTCACTTTTCAACCAAATTATTAAAACTGCATCTATTAGCTGTCACATAACTTCTATAAAACCTAAGTTTCTTATTTTTCATTCAAAGTAAGAAACAGAATTTCAAAAGTAGAAGATCCAATCCTTTCACTTTACAAAGGCTCAGGGTGGTTAAGTGTTACAAAGGTCAAGGTTACAAAATTAGCTCACACTATAACTCTGCTCCCCTTTACGTCATATCTTAAAGCAACACATTAAAATAATTGGTAGAGGCACCTGGCTGGCTCAGTCAGTAGAGCATGCGACCCTTGATCTCAGAGATGTAAGTTTGAGCCCCACGATAGGTATAAAGGTTACTTTAAAAATAAGTAAATAACTGGGGTGCCTAGGTGGCTTAGTCAGTTAAGCATCCAACTCTTGCTTTCGGCTCGGGTCATGATATTGTGGTTTGTGAGACAGAGCCCCAGTCAGGCTCCATGCTGACAACGCAAAGCCTGCTTGGGATTCTCTCCCCCCCTCCCCCACTCACACTTTTTCTCTGACTCTCTCAAAATAAATAAATAAGCTTAAAAAATAAAATTAAAATTAAATTAATTTCAATAATGGGAATTGTTTAAACAAAGCAAAGGGACTGGGGGTAATTTAGCTTTGGGAGAAAGAGCACGGTAAAACAGCATCTGGAGTATAAAAAACAGGTGTTCATAAATGCCTGTGGTTAGACCATGGGAACCAAGCATATTCCATCTTAATAAACGAGGAGACAATAATTAGCTTACACTGAATTATGAAATGATGATTTTACAACTAAGGAAAGCTGTTTTAAAGAGTGAGCGCTTGGGGTGCCTGGGTGGCGCAGTCGGTTGAGCGTCCGACTTTGGCTCAGGTCACGATCTCGCGGTCTGTGAGTTCGAGCCCCGCGTCGGACTCTGGGCTGATGGCTCAGAGCCTGGAGCCTGTTTCAGGTTCTGTGTCTCCCTCTCTTTGACCCTCCCCCCTTCATGCTCTGTCTCTCTCTGTCTCAAAAATAAATTAAAAAAACGTTAAAAAAAAAATTAAAAAAAAAAATTAAAAGTGAGCGCTTGTACTATAATGGTGGACACATATCATCATACATTTGTTCAAACCCACAGAATGTGCACCCCAATGTCAACTCTGGACTTGGGTGATGATGATGTGTCCATGCAGGTCTGTCAACTGCAACAAATGCACCGGGGTATGTTGACAGTAGGGGAGGCTGTGGATGTGGGAAAACAGGAAATGTCTGACCTTTCTGCTCAATTCTGCTGTGAATCTAAAACCACTCTAAAAAATAAAGTCTATGGGGGCGCCTGGGTGGCTCAGTCAGGCGAACGTCTGACTTGGGCTCAGGCCATGATCTCACGGCTCATGATTTCAAGCCCTGCTTTGGGCTCTCTGCTGTCAGCATGGAGCCTGCTAGGATCTTTGGAGCCTTTGTCTCCCTCTCTCTGCCCCTTCCTAGCTTGAGCTCTCTTAAGAAAGAAAGAAAAGTAAAAGTCTTTGTTTTTTAAAAGGTGAGAGCTTCATGTTTCTGGAACAATCTATGTTTTTAACACATGAAATGACTACCTTATTTCAAAGAGCAACATTTTGAATGAAGAGTACAATAATTTATGTTACACTTTGAAAGAATGTATCATTTTTTAATTCATGTCACCTCAGTGGATCCTTAAGCAGGATCACAGTATTTAAACATGTTTTCCAATGATGATTACTATCCTTTGGCTGAACTCACAGTTAAGAACTGGAATATTAAAAAGATAGTCATCTTCAATGTGTGACTACAGTGCCAACTATACTCTGATGAAGAAAGTAACAGATTTGAAAATGCTGAATTGAGGTAAGGCAGTAATGAATAAGGGACAGATACATAATGATAGAGAGGGGGAAAGAAGAAGCTGTCCTGGCAGTGACTTCCTTCTCCCAGAAGATCTAAGACTGTGAGTGCTAGGTTAGGGTTCCTCCCTCTTTAAAATAAAAAAGTGTGGGGGCGCCTGGGTGGCTCAGTCGGTTGAGCGTCTGACTTTGGCTCAGGTCATGATCTCACGGTCCGTGAGTTCGAGCCCCGTGTCAGGCTCTGTGCTGACAGCTCAGAGCCTGGAGCCTGTTTTGGATTCTGTGTCTCCCTCTCTCTCTGACCCTCCCCTGTTCATGCTGTCTCTCCCTGTCTCAAAAATAAAATAAACGTTAAAAAAAAAATTATTAAAAAAAAAAGTGTGTGTGTGTATAAATGTATGTATATGCATGCATGTATGTATACATATATGTATGTGCATATACATACATATGTATACATACATATATACATACATATGCACATATCTATGTGCATATGTTATATATATATATAGACACACACACACATACATATCAAAACAGTAAGAATGCCATATAAAACCAAGAATAAACTCATAAATTTGATTAGATCATAGCCCCTCATCTGTGGTTCTTCCACCTCTATTTTAGAGGTGAAATCATCTATTTTCACAGGGTAAGCATTCAATCTCTACTGAAGGGTCCATTAAATCTGCAAAGAGAAAGCAAGCATTACCAGTTGTAAGCAGATGAGCACAGGACCCAGCAAACAGTTTCAACACAGCCGGTCCTTAGCCTTCTAGGTTGGGTTCTGAGCAATTGACAATGACCCCATGCCCCATGAGAACCACCCTGATGAAAGGAAATGATTTTAAGGCTGATTCTGATCTAAAGGTTTTTTCCTGTCGTATTTCTGACTGCCTGTTCCCACTAGGAAGGAACAAACTGCTTGATCAAAGTTTATTCAACTGGCTTGGTCTTCATTCAAAAATGGGCCCTTTCCAGTTAAAATGTAACTGTAAATGTAAAAAAATAACTGCTATCTATTCAATTAAAAAGACACCACCCCTGGTAAGTACAACATTTAGCTAAAGTTCAAAACTTGATTAGAAAATGGAAGACGGGTGTGTGGGTGGCTCAGTCTGTTAAGCTGCTGGCTCTTGATTTTGGCTCAGGTCATGGTTCTTGGGATCAAGCCCTGAGTAGGGCTCTGTAGACTGACAGTGAGGAGCCTGCTTGGGATTCTCTTTGTCCCTCTGACCCTCCCCAATTCATGCTCACTCGTGTGTTCTCTCTCTCTCTCTCCCTCTCAAAATAAATAAACATTGAAAAAAAAAAACAAAAGAAGGGGTGCCTGGGTGGCTCAGTTGGTTAAGCATCTACCTTCAGTTCAGGTCATAATCTCATGGTTCGTGAGTTTGAGCCCTGCATCTCTGCTGTCAGCACAGAGCCTGCTTCAGATTCTCTCTCTCTCTCTCTCTCTCTCTCTCTCTCTCTCTCTCTCAAAAATAAATAAGTGTTAAAAAAAAGAGAGAGAGAAAAATGGGAGAAAAAGAGGAGAAACTCATTTTTAAAAGAAAAAGAGGGACGCCTGAGTGGCTCAGTTGGCTAAGCGTCCGACCTCGGCTCAGGTCATGATCTTGCGGCCCATGAGTTCGAGCCTCTTGTCAGGCTCTGTGCTGACAACTCAGACCCTGGAGCCTACTTCAGATGCTGTGTCTCCCTCTCTCTCTGCCCCTTTCTCATTCACATTCTGTCTCTCTCTCTCGAAAATAAACATTAAAAAAAAAACATTTTAAAAAGTAAAAGATATGCATAGAGCCTTTATCACTTAGAGATAAAATAAAGCAGTAAATACTTGCACAATCCCATATTTGCCACAATTAGCTACTTTAAGAAACAAAATGATATCCTCTTAAAGAACACGGACACTAAAGCCAGACTGCCTGAATGTGGATCTTCGATCCCCCGTGATACCCGTGTGACCTTGGGTAAGTTACTTAACTGTGCCTCTCACACTCTTGTTTCTTCACCTGTTCAGAGTTTTCTGTGAGGACAGTAAAGCAGTCACAACAGTGGCTGACAATGGGAAGAGGTGTATTAACATTAGCTGCACTGTTATCCCACATCCGTCCCTACTTCGTCTGTTCAAGAACGACACAATTTACCAGACCGACTCTAAGAATATGCAAAAAAAGAATCCACATTTTAAAACTGCAAGTTGGATTAAATACTACAAAATCCAAGCTGTTCATAAAACTAACCAGAATTAAGAGAAAAGGAAAATGTACAGTTAATTGTCTAACACTAAATTTTAGAACCACAATAAATTTAAGGGAGAAAGGAGAAAACGAAACTGGGACCTTAAAAATAAACCATTAAAGCAAATTCAAATAGATAAATAAGCCTTCCACTTTGCACAGTACCTTTGATAAGTCGATACCACTGTTTGCAGACAAGGGCTGCAGTTTTGTGTTCCTGGTATGGTGAAAGAAAGGACAGGATATACTCCAAAACCTCTTCTGGCAGCTCAGACATGGGCCTATTATGTCTAGTCTCTTCAACCTCCAGTACTGGGTGGGGCTCCTCATCTTGCTCCATTGTCCCTTCCAGCACAGTTTCTTCTTGGTCCACGGCCATGAAACTGTCATCTTCACTGTCCGAGGAGCTGGCCATGACATTCCACTCAACAGCTATAGTGGGAAATGAACAAACATCAGTATACACTGTCAGAAGCTCTGAAATAACTCAGGCACATGCATCCAAGCTGCACATGATATTTTTTAGACCCTCGGTGTGAAATCTGTTCTCCAGCACTTTCCCACACTAGTTGAGAGCCACCTTAATTGGACAGGTAGAGCTCAAATACCAAGCCCATCCCAAATATCTAACAAATCCCTAGAGGCTTCTTTCTTTCTTTCTTTCTTTCTTTCTTTCTTTCTTTCTTTCTTTCTTTCTTTCTTTCTTTCTTTTTGAGGCTTACTTATTTGAGAGACAGAGAGACAGAATGCATGCAGGATGGGCAGAGAGAGAGGGAGAAAGAATCCCAAGCAGTCTGCACACTGTCAGTGTGGAGCCAATGTGGGACTCGATCCCAGGATCGTGACTTAAGCTGAAACCAAGAGTAAGACACTCAACCGACTGAGCCACCCAGGCTCCCCTAAAAGCTTCTGATTATATTTTTTCTCTCCACTGTAAATCAGAATGACAGCCGAGTTCTGGCATAACCATAAAACACGAAAGTTGTTCCGTAACAGCTCCTCTAAGGCAAGCATCTGACTGGCAGACAGCAAAAGGAACAGCAACTAAACTCCCTTGGCCAGTAACATGATTCAAGACCTCAGACTTCAGAGGAAAAACTAACTGAGGGTCCTATAAAGAGGAGTAAGAACATTCTGAGGATGTGGATTAAGAAAAGTTTTTCTTACAAAGTCTTCTTACATAAGACAATTCACTTACAAGGATAATAAACGTTCCAAGAATAGGCTTACCCAGCTAAAATACCAAATACTAGGCAACATTTGTATTAGAAAACATCAAAACAGATCTAGGGAGTAAGAAACCAGAAATAATATATATGCCCATTAACAATGTTACAGATAAATTGTGGTCCATTCACACAATGGAACTTCTGCAAGACACCCACACAGGTAACTCTCTCAAACATAACACTGAACCAAAGACAGAAGAGTGCATACTACATGGCCACGCTTATATCAGATTCAAAACCAGGTAAAATTAATTCATGCTCCTCAAAGTGAGTGCCGCAGGGGTGCTGGTGAAGTTGTTTCCTGACTGGGTAATGTTATACAGATATGTTCAGTTTGTGATAAATTCACCAAGATGAGCACTTAATGTTTAATGCACTTCTCTCAAGTTTATCAAAATAAGCCATTATCAAGTTACCTCTTGTGAAGGTATTTAAAAAAATCATTATGATTGAGTTTTAATTTCTCTATTCCCTAAATTTTCTAGAAAGAGCACAACATGTTGAAATATACATGCAGAGGCAGGCAACTCACTCACACCATTCCCATGATGTTTCATGCACAGCCTGGGGCAAAAAACAGTAAAATGAAGGGAGTAGGGTGATGTATGTAAGAAGTGTGTCACAGGTTATATTACCCAGGAAGCAAATGCTAAAAAAACAAAATTCGGAATGAAAAAATGTTTCATGGGGAGAAGTCTTCTGAGAAGAAAAAAGAAGGAAGCAGGACTGGGCGGGGGGAGCAGAGTGTGATGCAGATTTGACAACGCCTGGAACAAGGCGGCCATTTAGAAGGCTCCTGAATGCAGCATATCTGTCATTGCTCTGCTCAGCCACTGGCTGGGGGGCTGCTCCAAAGCTGAGGCTGACCCTGAAGAAGAGACTAACAGCTTTCTTCAGTTACACTCCTTACAGATGGGCAGGAAGTCTTTTCTTGAAAGGACATCTGAGTTTGTTTTCTCATTTTCTAATACACCTATTCCCCTTGACCACACATACCTACCCAGACCATTCACTATGCCATTCACCTTACAAATTTCCAGCATTGCCTCTAGCACTGATGTAAAGAACAAAAAATAATGGGAAGAGAAGATTGATTCTGAAATACACTTGGGGTTTTGAGAAAGATCTGAAATGTCCCAGGGGCACCTGGCTGGCTCAGTCAGCAGGGCATGCTACACTTGATCTCAGGGTTGTGAGTTCGAGCCCCACGTTGGTTACAGAGATTACTTAAAAAAATAAAATCCTTTTTTTATTATAATTTTTTAAAAAGAGAGATAGGGCAGGGGAGGGGGCAGAGGGAGAGAGAGAGAGAGAGAGAGAGAGAGAGAGGGAGAGAATCTTAAGCAGGCGTGGAGCCTGCTGTGGGGCTCGATCTCATGACCCAGGACTATGACCTGAGCTAAGATCAATAGACACACACTCAACTAACTGAGCTGCCCAGGCACGCACCCCCGATAAAATCTTTAAAAACCAAAACAAAACAAAACGAACAAAGATCTGAAATGTTCCCAAAGGTGAGGGGGACAAGGAAAGCAAAGAAGGGAAGCTTCCCACCTCACCTTGCCACTCCTATGAATCATACAGGAAATTGCGTACATCTTAAAAACTGGAAGGATGATCACAATAAGGAAAATGAAAACATGAATCAAGTCATGAAACTGCTTCCAAGAAACTCATCTATCAAATTAGCTCATGATAAGACAATGTATCCTGGCAGAGCGGCTGCTGGAGTCCTGCTGATGGTGAAGGACTGGTGGCGAGCTATACACATAGTGGGGCAGCCGAAATCCCCCCCGCCCCCGTTGGGGCAGCGGCAGAGGAAGGTGGGGCAATGTCTTCCACTCCCCTGCAGCAGGGAAGGAGTGTTTACTGTAGGTTCACTGTAACCATAGCACATAAAGGATCCTAGATAGTTAGTTGCTCCCCACTTTGGGTGAGCGGTTCTTCCACATGCTTAACTTGCAAGAGGAGGCCTTTCCATGTCCAGCTCCAACACCGACCCGAAAGAGTACAGTTTGGGGTACAATACAAAACAAAAACTAAAAATTTTTTCTGGGGGATAAAAAAGGTACCTTTTACTACTGGAAAAAAATTACTTCCCGTATTCCCTCTTTTTTCTCCCCTCTACAAGTTATCATTTCTCACCTCTCACTGGCTATCTTCCCTAATTTATTGACTTTCTCATATTTTTAACTCCCACTCAGCTCTGGAATTCACCAAGGAAAAGAGTCCAAAGAAACAGATTCCTTAAGTTTGGCTGCATCTTTCACATTTGAATTAAACATAGTATCTCAAATATAGTTGTTCTTTACTCAACAACTTGACAGACTGTGAGCCTAGGGTCTGCTTCAGAACAAACTGAATCAATGAAGACTGCAAAAGGTTATTTGTATAATACTATGTTTCCCCCAAGCAAAATAAATTTGTTTGGCTCAATAAAACAACTTCTTACTCCCTTTAGTAAGCCTACATAAAGGGATGCAAACTTTTGTAATGCCCAGTTTTAAGTAACTCTCACCATTCAACCATTTTACTGTCCACAAAAGCACCAAACCCGATGCTCCTGGGGGCATGTTTGCGAACTTGGCCTTGAGCACAAATGCCAGTGAGAACACACAGGGATGGGCTCAGATGTAATTCCTTGTGATTACACTTCCAGCACCAATTTGCACGGTCCCTCATTTTCACTTCCATGATTAGGTAATGAAATCATCACTCACATTCCCACAGGATATGGAGGCATTTTGAAACAGTTTTTTTCATGCCAAAAGAAGCCCTATAAAACATTTCACATGCAATTGTTGTTAACTCACTGAATGTGGTTTTCATGAAGTATTTATTATTTTTTAAGATTTTATTTTCAAAGTAATCTCTACACCCAACGTGGGACTCGAACTTCCAACTCTCAGCTCAAGACTTGCATGCTCTACAGACTGAGACAGCCAGGTGCCACGGTTTTCATGGAGTCTTCATTTATTTATTTTTTTTTTAAAGATTTTTTTTTTTTTTTTTTTTTTAAGTAATCTCTAGACCCAACATAGGGCTCAAACCAACTCCGAGATCATGAAGTCTTTAAAAAAAAAATCTTCCATACCCTTCACGTTTGTGTGAAGCCTTCTTAGTTTCCCCAAGTTTTGGGGACAAACATCAAACGAAGTCGGTTTACTGGAATCTGAGCTTCTTGAGGGCAGAGACCATTTGCCTGGCCATCTTGTCTCGCTAGCACTAGACATTCAAATTAGCACAAGGACTCACAACACCCTTGTGCTGACTTCCTGTTATTTTATAATCAAAATTACATCGTCAGTACATCCAGGAGTAGCAGACCCTACCCTTACATGTTACGGGCTGCTGTCAAGGTATTTTATTGGTCAGAATGGACATCTCTCTCTGGTCTCTTGAATTTTGGCCTTTTAAGGTGTACACTGGCCTGTGAGTCTGCTGCCGGACTCCTGAGCCAGACCCAATGACCCTTGGCTAGGTCAAGATGGGTGGTACTAGAGAAACCATGTATTTGGCCCAGTAGTATCACTACTATACTATACTATACTATACTATACTATACTATACTATATACAGTATACTACCAGACCACATCCAACCGAATACAAATCACTTTCAAAAATCCAAATGCCCTGGGGCACCTGGCAGGCTCAGGCAGTAGAGCATGTGACTCTTGATGGCAGGGTCAAGCCCCGCATTGGGTGTAGAGTTTATTTACCAAAAAAAAAAAAAAAAAAAAAAAAAAAAAAAAAATCCAAATACCTTGCCCTTCTGAAGTATAAACTAAGGTTAAGATTTTGAGATGGAAAGTCTGCCTATATAATGCTGTGTGATCCAGGGTAAGTCACACAGAACAACGTGGGAAAACCTCTTTACCCGTAAGTAATGAAAATTCCCTACCAATATGAAGATTCTATAAAGGTAGCAGACATCAACAAACTACTCTGAACTCCTTGGAGGAAAGTGATTAACTTGGAAAGAGTTAAAATCAATTCACAGAAATTCAGGATGGGAACAAAACTACTTCGTTATCCATGTAAAAGTTATTATCAGATCCTAGTACAATATTTGATTAACTATGCCTTGGTTTCTGTACATTAGACATCTGACAATCCTTTTGGAGTAAACATGTCTTTATGGAAATCAAAATACACTTCACCTACCTAAAAGGAACCTGAAGATTTAAAATGCAATCAAGATTGGGGCCCTTGGGTGGCTCAGTCCAGCACGGACAGACCGGAGCCTGCTTGAGATTCTCTCCTTCTCTGCCTCTCCCCGTCGTGTGCATGCTCTCTCTCTCTCGCTCTCTCTCTCTCTCACTCTCTCAAAAATAAACAAACATTTAAAATGCAATCGAGATTATTCTTCACAATTTCAAAAAGCTTTTCAAAAATTCAATAAGGGAACCTCTTACTGACAGTAAAATAAAGCACTGAGACTTAACTGAAAATCATGTGGCTGAATTGAATGGAAAAGCACCCCAGTCATCCCTCAACATGAGGGCTTCTGAGGCTTCTGGATATCGATATGAACTCATGAAGTTACCCACCTTAGCAGTACTAACATGAGCTAAAAGGTATTAAATTCTACTCTTAAAAATATGAAATACTGTTAAGTGAAGATTTATAGAACACCACAAAATGATTCAATCTAAGATAACAAGGCCTTCTTATTAATAACATACATTATCATTGTACTAAGTCAAATGAAAGAGTTATAGAAAATGGGAAAACGGGGAGGGCGCCTGGGTGGCTCAGTTGGTTAAGTGTCCAACTTCTGATTTCGGCTTAGATTATGATCTCACGATTTGTGAGACCCGCATTGGGCTCTGCATTGACAGCATGGAGCCTGCTTGGGATTCTGTCTCCCTCTCTCTCTGTCCCTCCCCTGCTTGCTCTCTTAAAACTAAGCAAAAAAAATAAAGTTAAAAAAAAAAAAAGAAAATGGGAAAATAAAAATTTATACCTTCATGCGTTCAACAAATATCAATGAGACATTTGCTATACATGAAAATACTGTGTGGGGTGCCTGGTGGTTCAGTCGGTTAAGCATCTGACTCTTGATTTCGGCTCAGGTCATCATCTCATGATTCATGAGTTCAAGCCCCCAGTCGGCTCAGCGCCGACAGCATGGAGCCCTGCTATCTCTCCCTCCCTTTCTCTACCCCCCACCTCTGTACAAGCACTCTCTCCCTCTCTCACAAAATAAATAAACTTAAAAAATAAAAGAAGAAAATACTGTGCTTACATCCCATGAGAATTTAAAAAAAAAAAAAAAAAAGAGAGAGAGAGAGAGAGATGCCAGTCTTTCCTCTCAAGGGGATTAACATGGTAAGAACTAAAGGCACCTAAATAAAGAACAGCAACACAGGACAGACCTGTGGTATGAAACAAGCAGCTTTAGCAGTTCAGGTAAGGAGGAGATGGCTTCCAACTAGTCTGAGCAGGAAATTACACAAAGGCAAGCATTTCAACTTTGAAGAATACGCAGGATTTCAGAGAATGAAATGGGGGAAGGTGGAGGGATAAAGATCTTCAAATTACTCTCTCTTGAAATGATATGCTTTGCTATTTTCCACAACTACCTTTAGGACAAAGGTAAAAACTATCTCTTATTTGATGGGTGTTTTACCACTTGTACACACTACTTACTATTTTATCCACATTAACAGAAGCTCACAATCTGGAAACTCCTTAGTTCCTGACAGTCAATGTTGTGACAAAGTCTAGAAATAGAACAATTCGGCATAACGACTGTTGCTATTAGCAAACTGTGAGCTATTTTGACAAGCAAATTCAGAGAGCTGTTTCCGTAAAGCACTCCAAACCTAAAAGAGATATCAGGTGCAGTAATTTTTTTAAGTGGCTAACTCATCAATGTGTTATCTAATTAAGACTCTCTTCAATGAAATAGAAAAATAAAGTATTTTGCCAAACTACCTACTTAGTATACTTCTATTCTTCACAATGGCTGATATTAAATGAAAGCACTTTATGACAGAAATGGACCAGTTCTCAGGGAGTTCTCCATATTCATATGTAGAAGCTAAAGGATTTGTTATTACTAAGTATAAATGGTCAAGAAAAATGTGCTGGTTTCATATCATGAATGGAAATACTCTAGGTTCTGAAAATTCCATATGGAGGAACCATATATTCTAGGTTCAGCAAAATGTTTCATTTGGTAGAAAGAGTATAACAGAACTTTAACATGCAAATTTGTATTGTGTGAGAGCTTGAATTATTAGATTTTTTTTAATCTTTAGATTTTAAGAGAAGACAGTAGTAATTTACAAAGCATAGAACAATTTGGATTGTAATAATTTAACATATAACAATTTTAAACAACAGGTTTTCATTTGAAGTACAGTATAAATCAGAGAGGAGTTAGAGGAGAAAAAAGATACATTAAAAGGGTGCCTTATTCTGGGGCGTCCTGGGTGGCTCGGTCGGTTAAGCGTCTGACTCTTGATTTTGGCTCAGGTCATGATCTCACAGCTCATGGATCAAGCCCCAAGTCAGGGTCTGTCTGCACGGACAGTCGGGGCCTGCTTGGGATTCTGTCTCCCTCTTGCTGTGCCCCTCCCTCACTCGCATTCTCTCCCTCTCTCTCTCAAAATAAATAAATAAACATTTTTTTAAAAGGTGCCTTATTCTGGGTTGGGAAATTCTTTCCCTCTCAAAAATAATTATTTAAGACATTAAGAAAAATGGGGGCATCTGGGTGGCTCAGTCAGTTGGGAGTCCAACTCCTGATCTCGGCTCAGGTCATGATCTCGCAGTTTGTGGGACCAAACCCTGGGTTGGGGTCTGCACCGACAGCATGGAGTCAGCTTGGGATTCTCTCTCTCCCTCTCCTCTGCCTCTCTCTTTTTCTCAAAATAAATAAAAATTAAAAAAATAAGAAAAATGCAAAAGGAGCAAATAACCGTACTGTAACAGTAGTAAACTGTATTAACTCAAAGTTGACTGTATCAGGCTATGGGAAATGCTCAGAACATACAGACCTCTCTCTACATGCTATGGCTCCCACAATACTGCATACGTGCCTGCAGTACTAGAAATTACTACACTGCAGTTGTCTGCCTGCCTCCTACTCTCCCCTTAGGGCAGGACAGAAAATTGTTTTCTGCATCCACACAGGCAAGCCCTCAACAAAAGGCTGCTGAATGAACAAATGCAACTTTATGAATTGACTCTTGAGTCAAAAACAAAACCTAAATGTTAATTCCTACATATTCTCACGAAAGAAACAAACCATATCAAAAAGATAAAAAGCAATGAAATCAGAGTTCAGATGGCTAAAGACTAACAAAACCAGAGAGCAGAGAGTAAAAAAAGGGCATGAATAAGTGGGAATTTTTACTCTTAAATTAAAAACATACAGTATCAGGCACCTTCCCTCTGACAAGAGAGGACTCACAAAAACCACTGCATGCCAGGGTTCTCTTGGCCTTTTGTGGAAAGATTCTTTCACAGTGGTTCCCAGACTTCTGAATTTCATAGATCAGCAATTTTTTTTGGACTGATACAGGGTCAACAAATTTTTATTTTCCCAAATAAGGACAAGGGGGAAAGAAACACCGTATACACAAATCCTGCCATCTAATATAGTTTCACAAAAGGACATTTAAAAACCTGAACAAGGTGGAAGATCACAGTGTTTGAATCAAAGGTTTCCCTTCCAAGAAAGGAAACCATACACACATATACACACTTATGCACACACCCTCAAGATAATAAGGGTGGATGACTATTTTGGGGAACCACTATTGTGGTTTGTGGGGGAAACTTTAACACTTTGCTTTGTGGGGAAAAAAAATCCTACAATTAAAATGTTACATAATCTGAATTTTAAAATTTTGTTAAAAAAATTTTTTTAATGTTTTTTTTTTTGAGAGAGAGAGAAAGAGCGGGGCGGGGGGGGGGGGACGGAGGTGGGGCAGAGAGAAAGACACACACAGAATCTGAAGCAGGCTCCAGGCTCTGAGCTGTCAGCACAGAGCCTGACGCAGGGCTCGAACCCACGAACTGAGAGATCATGACCTGAGCCAAAGTCAGACGCTCAACTGACTGAGCCAACCAGGTGCCCTTATTTTCTTATTTTAATTCCATTATAATTAACCCACACTGTTCTATTAGTTTCAGATGTACAGTATAGTGATTCAACAATTCTATACATTACTCAGTGTTCATCATGGCTAAGCGTACACCTTAATCCCCATCTCCTATTTCACCCCCACCCCACCTCCCCTGTGGTAACCATCTGTTTGTTCTTTATAGGTTAAGAGTCTGTTTCTTGGTTTGCCTCTCTTTTCCTTCACTCATTTGTTTTATTTCTTAAGTTGCACTTTAGTGAAATCACACGGTATTTGTCTTCCTCTGGGTTATTTCACTTAGCATTATACTCTCTAGCTCCACCCATGTTGTTTCAAATGGCAAGATTTCAGGGGCGCCTGGGTGGCGCAGTCGGTTAAGCGTCCGACTTCAGCCAGGTCACGATCTCGCGGTCCGCGAGTTCGAGCCCCGCGTCGGGCTCTGGGCCGATGGCTCGGAGCCTGGAGCCTGTTTCCGATTCTGTGTCTCCCTCTCTCTCTGACCCTCCCCCGTTCATGCTCTGTCTCTCTCTGTCCCAAAAATAAATAAAAAAAAAAAAAAAAAAGTTGAAAAAAAAAAAAAAGAAAAAAAAAAAAAACAAATGGCAAGATTTCATTCTTTTTAAATGGCTGAATAACATTCCTGTGTGTGTGTGTGTGTGTGTGTGTGTGTGTGAGTGTGTGTGCGCATGCATGCGTGTGTTGGTTCTTTATCCATTCATCTACTGACAGACACATGGGCTGCTTCCATAAACTGGCGCCTGAGTGGCTCAGTCGGTTAAGTGTCCAACTTCAGCTCAGGCCATGATCTCGCGGTCAGGCTCTCTGCTGTCAGCACAGAGCTTGCTTCGGATCCTCTGTCTCCCTCTCTCTCTGCCCCTTCCCTGCTCATGCGTGCATACTGTCTCTCAAATAAATAAACATTAAATCAAAAAAAAAAAAAAACAATGCTTCAATAAACACACAGTGTGTGTATCCCTTTGAATTAGTGTTCTTGTATTTTATGGGGAAATACCCAGTAGTGAAATTACTGGATCACATGACAGTTCTGTTTTTAATTTTTTGAGGCAACTCCATACCGTTTTCCACAGTGGTTGCATTGGTTTGCATTCCCACCAAAAGTGCAAGAAAGTTCCTTTTTCTTCATAGCCATCCTAACACTTGTTGTTTCTTGTGTTTTTGCGTTAACCAATCTCACAGGTGTGAGGTGATATCTCATTGTAGTTTTGATTTGTATTTCCCTGATGGTGAACGATGTTTAACATCTTTTCATGAGTCTGCTGGCCGTTTGTATGTCTTCTTTGGAGACATGTCTGTTCGTGTCTTTTGCCCATTTTTTAATTGGGTTATTTGGTTTTGAGGTGTTGAGTTGTATCAGTTCTTTATATATTTTGGATACTAACCGTTTATCAGATATGTCATTTGCAAATATCTTTTCCCATTCTGTAGTTTTGATGACGAGTTTTAGTTTTGATGACTGTTTCCTTTGCTGTGCGGAAGCTTTTTTACAGTTTATTTTTGCTTTTGTTTCCCTTGCCCAAAGAGATCTATCTAGAAAGCTGTTGCTGTGGCTGATGTCAGAGAAATTGCTGCCTGTTCCAAGAATTTTTATGATTTCAGGTCTCACATTTAGATCCTTGATCCATTTTGACTTTACTCTTGTGTATGGTGTAAGAAAGTAGTCCAGCTTCATTCTTTTGCATGTAGTTGTACAGTTTTCCCAGCATCTTTGAAGAGACTATTTTTTTCCCATTGTAATACTCTTCCCTCCTTTGTCAAAGATCAATTAACCATATAATTGTGGGTTTATTTCTGAGTTTTTTATTCTATTCTATTAATCTATGTGTCTATTTTTGTACCAGTACCATACTGTTTTGATTACTACAGCTTTATAATTATAGTATCATGTCATCTGCAAAGTAAAAGTTTTCCTTCTTCCTAACCAATTTGGACACACTTTATTTCTTTTTGTTGTCTGATTGCTATGGCTAGGACTTCCAGTACTATATTGAATAAAAGTGGTAAGAGTGGACATCTTTGTCTTATTCCTGACCTCAGGTGAAAAGCTCTCAGTTCTCCCCACTGAAGGTACTAGCTGTGAGTTTTTCATATATGGACGTTATGAACCTACTTTGTTGAGGGTTTTCTTCACGAGTGGATGTTGTACTTTGTCAAATGGTTTTTCTGCATCTATTGAAATGATCATATGGTTTTTATCCTTTCTCTTTTTTTAAAAAATGTTTTTATTTGTTTTTGACAGAGAGAGAGAGAGAGAGAGAGCGTGAGTTGGGGAGGGAGAGAGAGAGGGACAAGATCCAAAGCAGGCTCTAAGCTGACAGCAGCAAGCCCAAGTGGGGCCCGAACCCATAAACCACGAGATCACGACCCCAGCTGAAGTCAGACAACCAACTGAGCCACCCAGGCGTCCCATCCTTTGTCTTACAGATGTGATGTATCATAGTGATTGATTTGCAAGTATCAAACCACCCTTGCATGCCAGGAATAAATCCCATTTGACTGTGCTGAATGATTTAATATATTGTTGGACTTGGTTTACTAGTATTTTGTTGAGGATTTTTGCATCTATGTTCATCAGAGATACTGGCCTCTCGTTCTCTCTTCTTACAGTGTCTTTATCTGGTTTTGGTATCAGGATAAGGCTGGCCTCATACAATGCATTTGGAAGTTTCCCTTCCTCTTCCATTTTTTTTTTTTTTTTAATAGCTTGAGAAGAATAGCTATTAATTCTTCTTTAAATGTTTAGTAGAATTCACCCATGAAGCTGCCTGGTTCTGGACTTTGGTTTGTTGGGGTTTTTTTTATTACTGGTTCAATTTCATTGCTGGTAACTGGTCTGTTCAAATTTTTCTATTTCTTCCTGCTTCAGTTTTGGTAGGTAATAATAAGTTCTAGGAACTTATCCATTTCTTCTAGGTTGTTATTTTTAACAAAACTAGCTCTTCCCAGTATACTGGGAAACCATTCCCTAATGATACTAAATCAGAGACAACGATGGCTACTGGCAAGAATACATAAAAGATAAATGCAACCTGATTTCTTTTAAAAATATCTTAGCTGTTCTTTTCTTTAGTTGGCTTTTTTAATAATGTTTTTTAATTTACAAGGCTTTGCATTTACAATACTTTCACTCTTGTGTTTTCTCCACTAAATTCTTAAAGTCTATATATTTTTTAAGGTCTATATTTTTATTAAGATTTAACTATAGCACTTTTTCTTCTTTTAAACTGTAATTGAGTGTATTAGTAACATTTTATTACTGTTATTGGGAGTATTACAGTCAAACCAGAGTTTCAAAATTTTTCATAGAAACTAAAGTTTTAAGCACCAGGTTCTCACACAAGATGCTATTTGTGCTACTTAAAACAAACAAACAAACAAAAAAACACAAGTCTAAACTTCATTCCAAAATTATATAAGCTAGAAAACTCTTCAAGATCCAGTAGAAAGTCTGAAATAATAAAGAAAACAGAAGTCTCTCCTGGGTTAAAGATTGACTAAAGCAATCACCACCTCATGGCTTCAGTTTTAAGAAAGGCTAACACCTTTCTGGTTCACTCATCCATTGTAGATCTATTTCAATGGAAGGAGAAATTTTTCTAAATCAAATTCATTTTACTTTATACAGGTAAATATTTGTATAAATACTTCCTTCAGAAGAAGAAATTCATACATAAGAGGAAAAAAGTTTGGGGTACCTGGGTGGCTCAGATGGTTAAGCGTCCAACTCTTGATCCTGGCTCAAGTCATGATCTCATGCTTCATGAGATCGAGCCCTGAATTGGGCTCTGCACTGACAGCATGGAGCCTGCTTGGGATTCTCTCTCTCCCTCTTTCTCTGCCCCTCCCCTGCCTGCTTGCTTATGTGAGTGCACTCTCTCTCTCTCTCAAAATAAATAAACACAGGGACACCTGGGTGACTGAGTAAGTATCTGACTTTGGCTCAGGTCATGATCTCACAGTTTGTGGGTTCAAGCCCCATGTAGGGCTCTGTGCTGACAGCCCAGAGCCTGGAGCCTGCTTCAGATTGTGTCTCCCTCTCTCTTTCTGCGCCTCCCCCACTCCTGCTCTCTCTCTCAAAAATAAACATTAAGATAATAAACAGAAAAAAAACAAGTTCAAGAATGTATTGGATTTAATAATATTTGTCAATTAAAATTTGTTTTAATGTTTATTCATTTTTGAGAGACAGAGTGTGAGTGGGGGAAGGGCAGAGAGCAAGGGAGACACAGAACCTGAAGCAGGCTCCAGACTCTGAGCTGTCAGCACAGAGCCCAATGCGAGGCTCAAACTCACGGAATGTGAGATCATGACCTGAGCTGAAGTCAGATGCTTAACCCACTGAGCCACCCAGGTGCCCCTGCCCCTACAATGTTTATTAATTTTTAATGTTCAAACTCTTTGACTTAGCAAATTTTAATTTCCAGGTATCTTTCCAACACAAACATCCATACACGTGCCCAAAGATGTATGCACAAGAGGTCTGTTGTATCTTCTTTGTAATGACAAAAACTTGCGACTACCTAAATGCCCATTAACAGAATGGCTAGGGGCGCCTGGGTGGCGCAGTCGGTTAAGCGTCCGACTTCAGCCAGGTCACGATCTTGCGGCCCGTGAGTTCGAGCCCCGCGTCAGGCTCTGGGCTGATGGCTCGGAGCCTGGAGCCTGTTTCCGATTCTGTGTCTCCCTCTCTCTCTGCCCCTCCCCCGTTCATGCTCTGTCTCTCTCTGTCCCAAAAATAAATAAAAAACGTTGAAAAAAAAAATTAAAAAAAAAAAAAAAAAAAAACACAGAATGGCTAGATAAATTATGCTGAATCTAAGTTACAGAATTAGAACACCAGTTTTTAAAAATATGGGTATTTCAACATATACTGACATGAAGAGATCTCCAAGACAAACTATTATGCAAAAAATGCATAATACCATTTATGTTAAAGAATAAATCAGGGGCACCTGTCTGGCTCAGTTGGAAAAGCATGCGACTTGATCTCAGGGTTGTGAGTTTGAATCCCATGTTAAGTGTAGAGATTACTAAAAAAATAAATAAAAACTTAAGGGGCACCTGGGTGGCTCAGTCAGTTAAGCGTAACTCTTGGTTAAAGCTCAGGTCATGATCTCATGGTTCATGGGATTGGGCCCTGAGTCGGGCTCCAGGCTCCAGGAAGACAGCAAGAAGCCTGCTTGGAATTCTCTCTCTCCTGGTCTCTCTGCCCCTCTCTGCTCATGCATGTGTTCTTTCTCTCAAGATAAATAAATAAACTTAAAAAAAAAAAAAAAAAAAGAATGACCTTTAAAGAAAACTTAAAAAAAAAAAAAAGGAATAAATCAGTGGCTGCCCATCAGAATCCCTTGAAAACTATTAAAATCCAGATTCCTGATCACTCAAACCAACCATATCAAAATCTCCGGGGCACACAGTGGAGGGGTCAGTGGATCTCAGTCATTTTTATCTTTTTTTTTTTTTTAATGTTTATTTTTGAGAGAGAAAGAGAGAAAGAGTGCGCATGAGTGGGGGAGGGGCAGAGAGAGAGGGAGACACAGATTCCAAAGCAGGCTCCAGGCTCTGAGCTGTCAGTACAGAGCCTGATGCAGGGCTCGAACGCACAAACCATGAGATCATGACCTGAGCCAAAATAGGGCCACTTAACCGACTGAGTCACACAGGCGCCCCCCCCATCATTTTTACCTTTAACGAAGCACCCAACAACTCTTTCACAGCCAGTTCAACAACAAATGAATAAACATAAATCCATGTAGTACCCCATAAACACAGAAAAATTATCTAGAAAGACACACATCAAATTTAAGACATAATCTCTGAGGAGGGAAAGATGGAGTCTTTACCTTTTTAAAATTAACTTTTAACAGCCAAAAATATCATACGTACAAAACTGTATAGAGGTGTAGCCACTGTGGGAAACAGTATGGTAGTTCCTCAAAAAATTAATCCTAATTACCACATTCTATAATCTCATTTCTGAGTATATACCCAAAAGAACTGAAAGGAGGGACTGAAACAGGTATTTGTACGCTCATGTTCACAGCAGCACTGTTCACAATAGCTAAAGGTGGAAACAACCCAAATGCCTATCAGCTGATAAATTATAAGTCAAATCTAGCATATACGCACAATGGAATATTCTTCACTTTAAAGAGGAATGAAATTCTTACACCTGCTACAACATGGAACAAGCCAGACATACCGCAGGATTCCACTTACATGCGGTACCTGAAGTAGTTAATACATCCAGATACAAAGCAGAATGGTGGCTGCCAGCGGGGAGGGGAGGGAGAACAGAGAGTTATTATTTAATGGGTATGGAGGTTCAGTCAAGGAAGATGAAAACGTGGGGATGGATAGTGGTGATGGGCAACAATGTGAACATATTCAATGCCACTTAACTGCACACTTAAAATGATTAAAATAGTAAAATTTATGTATATTTTACCACAATTAAAAAAACTTCATAGACATAGATACACAATTTAAAAAATAATAAAATGAACCACTTTGTACCCACATCCAAGTTAGGAAATATGACATCACCAGGACACTTAGAAAGCCTCTGTACGCCCCCCTCGTTACCATCTACCTCTGACTCAACCATAAGTAATCACTATGCTATTTTCTCTATCACTCTCTTACCTTTCTTTATAGTTTTGCCACATAAGGATATCACATAAAAATTTATTCCTAAGCAACATATTGTTTAGTTGATGGATGTAGTTGTAGTTCATTTTCAACACAGCGTAAAACTGTTGCATGAATACATCTCAATTTATCCATTCTACTGCTGAAAGAAATCAAGGTCTCCAATGTTTGCTCTTATGAAATAATGAGCATTTTTTAGTTTGTGTAGATTAGGAGTGGCCTCCAAACTTTCTTGACAGCAAACAAAATAAGAAAACACATTCTACCTCATAAATCAGTCCACCTACACCTACAGATAAATAATTGGGAATAAGTTTTTCAAAAGTAATACCCTAACAATGAGGTACACTGACATTTTCTGTTGTATTTAACACTTAAGAAAATTGTTGGTCAAATGCTATTAAATTGCCTTCATTCTTACTAATGGGCTGCAAACCATAGGTTGAAAACAATGCTCTAGAATACATATTTAGGAGGGGTGTCTGGGTGGCTCAGTTGGTTAAGTGTCTGACTCTTGGTTTCAGCTCAGGTCAGGCCCCACATCAGGGTCTATGCTGACAGCATGGAACCTGCTTGAGATTCTGTCTCCCTCTCTCCCTGCCCCTCTCCCACTCTCGTGAACATACTGTCTCTCTCAAAAAAATAAATAAATAAATGAACTTAGACTACATATTTAGGAGTGAAATTGCAGGGTGTAGGTACAAGTGTGTGCATCTCTCCTAGGTAATGTCAAATTGTCTTCTAAAGTCATTATTCCGACGCACACTCCCATCTGCAGTGTATGTAACAAGTGATTTTAATTTAATTTAGCTTTTTAAAGTTTATTTATTTGTAAGTAATCTCTACATCCAACATGGGGCTTGAACTCATAACACCGAGATTAAGAGTTGCATGCTCTTCCAACTGAGCCAACCAGGCACCCCAATTTTATTTTATTTTAAAATCATAGGGGTGCCTGGGTGGCTCAGTCAGTTGAGCACCTGGCTTTGGCTCAGGTCATGATCTCGCCATCTGTGGGCTTGGGCCCCGCATCGGGCTCTGTGCTGATGGCTCAGAGCCTGGAGCCTGCTTCCGATTCTGTGTTTCCCTCTCTCTCCGTCCCTCCCCTACTCATGCTCTGTCTCTCTCTGTCTCTCAAAAATAAATAAACATTAAAAAATTTTTTTTATTAAAATAAAAAATAGGGGCGCCTGGGTGGCGCAGTCGGTTAAGCGTCCGACTTCAGCCAGGTCACGATCTCGCGGTCTGTGAGTTCGAGCCCCGCGTCAGGCTCTGGGCTGATGGCTCGGAGCCTGGAGCCTGTTTCCGATTCTGTGTCTCCCTCTCTCTCTGTCCCTCCCCCGTTCATGCTCTGTCTCTCTCTGTCCCAAAAATAAAAAAAATAAAAAAAATAAAAAAAAAAACGTTGAAAAAAATAAAAATAAAAATAAAATCATAAATGGGTTTTAAAAGTTTATCAATTGTTTTTGCTGCAATTACTAAAATGTATGGTTTCCTGTTAGTCCGTTTAAGTAAATTATATTGATTTTCCTTTTTTTTTTTAAAGTTAGTTAACTTATTAATTAATTAATTTATTGATTTACTCTTTTCACCAACATAGGGCTCAAACTCACAACCCAAGATCAAGTCACATGCTCTTCTGACTCAGCCAGTCAGGTGCCCCTACCAATTGATTTTCTAATGTTAAAACAAGCTTGCGTTCCTGAGATAAAATGGAATATGATTTATTCTATTTTTTACAATGCTGGATTCAGTTTACTAATGTTTGGTTTAGAATTTTTGTATCTATGTTCATGAGAGACATGGCCTGTAATTCTTCTTTCTTCTATTGTCTATCTCCAGTTTGAGAATCAAAAAGTATGCTAGTTTCATAAAATGATTTGGGGTCAAAAAATAAATTAAAAAAACTAAATGATTTGAAGTCTGTTCCTCTTTCCCCCATTCTCTGGAAGAGTTTACTTTTATAAAACGGGGAATTATCTGCTTCTTGAATATTTGGCAGAAATCACCTGTAAATCTATTTAGGCCTAGGGTTTTCTTTTTGAGATTTTTCTGTCCCGATTCCATTTCCTTTGTAATAGGACTACTTGAGTTTTGTTTCTTCTTGAGTTAATGTTAATAAGTCCTATCCTTTTCTAGAAATTTACACTTCATCCAAGAGAAAACTCACTAGTCAGAATCAACTATAGCTTTCATTACCCACATAATTTAAATTTACGACCACTGCCAAAACATAGAAGTGAATTACATAGATGTCATCTAAGTAATGGGTAAATGCTCTTAAGTAAGATATATATCCTCCGAAAACTTTCAATTGATGATGAGACATTTAAATTTTTCTAATCTCAACAGATGTCACTAAAAAGTCCTGTTCACTTATACAGACTTCATCTCTATGACCTGCTTCCAAATTTCATTTTAACTTCCTTTCTTCCCACTACACGATACACTACTTGAGAGAAGAGGCCAAGTCATGTTCATCTTTGTAACACCTGGCACATTAGCTGGTACCTTACCAATGAGTATTTTTTAATGAATGAAGATTACAAATTACAAGGTCCCCTCCTGAAGAGATTAGTGTTACTGACTCACTTCTGGTTGCCACCGTTAAGATGTTTAGTGTTGAAGGACTCCTACTGAACAATACTTGCACACGGCCCTCCTTGTGATCAAAGGCACAAAGCCATCTGAAAGACAGCCTCAGTTGGGAGAAGAACATTAAACAGGTTTGCCTTCACTAATGCATTAAGTTACTAAGTTAAAAATAAATCTTCAACTACTTGCTGTAGGTAACTTCGTGCTAACCAAATGAGTCAACCACCTAAGAATAAAACTGTAAAATGACCAATAGGGATATCACCCCAAAACAATCAAGGGTAAAAATGCTAAGATACTATTCAATGCCAGATTATGAATACCTGTCATCAATTCAATCACAGATTCGGTAATGCCTGGAATCTTCAAAGATCTAACTGTTCCTTTATAAAAATCTGCATGTTAGATTTAAGAGCTTACCTGATAAAACAAAAAGAAAGAAGCAAACCCACCCCCCAAATTGCCAACTTTTAATAGTGATAAGTACTAGAAGAAAAATATTAGAGGGAAGCCAAAATGAGAAAGATAAATGTTAGAATCACAGCACTGTAGAGTTAAAAGTTAGAGCCGGATATCATTTTGGCCAAACCATATTATTTAGCATTTTAAAATTCTAGTAAAACTATCCCAATCCACATTTGTCAAAACCCACAGAACTTTACAGCACAGTGAAACTTAATGTATGCAAATTATGGGGCCCCTGGCTGGCTCAATTGGAAGAGCATGCAAAGCTTGATCTCGGAGTTACGAGTTTGAGCCCCATGTTGGGTGCAGAGATTACTTTAAAAAAAAAAAAAAAAAATATATATATATATATATATATATATATATGTATGTATACTTAAAAAAACCTTAACGTACACATATTTTAACAAACTTATTAGGAAGGAATGAGACTGACAAAAGAATCTAACTGTATTACAAACATAAAAGAGCTGTGGGTGGAGGAAACCACGCTAACCTAAGTAACTTTGAAAACGCGTGACATCTGTAAGACTACATACAGAAGGCACTGCAAATAAGCACTAGCTTATTGTTTCTACTAGCGGATGAAGTTGTTTCCTACAGGAGCATAGTTAATAATTCTAATACAGCTATACACATATACTGGACTTGAACAATTAAGTAAAGTTGATGGCTGGAGCCAAGTTCCTCACTTGTGGGGTAGGAACTCACAGGTAAGCAAGGAGGTTTAATGATCATGTGATAATGCATTAATATAAACTCATGTTTAGCTTCATATAGATACAGATGATTACACACAGAAATATTTATAGATTTATGTATATACATGAGTTAGTGTACACACATGTATTTCTTTGTTCTGTCAGCTGAGAGGGCAGCAACATCCCCAGTAGCAATGAGCATACCTTAGCACCCAGATCTTAACTTCTAATACCATCCTCCAATAAAAGGAACTAGGGCTCCTTGGTGAAATGGCAGAATCTACGAGTGGGACAGAAACTGTACAAGATGAGCCTGGATCATCCTGGAGTGTCAGGAAGTAAGGACACAATCCCAAAACAAAATAAAACACTTATAAGATCATGTCTAAGGGACACACAAGACAAATGAAAGAGCTCCTACTGGTCAAAGCTAAACCATTTCGAGCACAATATCCATGAGTTTATAGCAATATAAATGATTGGTTAAAAAAAAAATACAGAAGACAAATCCCCTTTGCAGATTTCCAAATAATTTATGTAGATTCTCTCCCTTTCAATAGGTGGAACTTAATTTCCCCTATCTTCCTAAACTTCTCTCCACCTAGGTAAAATTCTTATTAGCACACAATGTAGCTAGACACTAAGGTAATTTTACAATAAATAGAAAATACTTTCGACCAGAAGACTACTGCATAATGTCACTCTTCATACCTTGGGCAAATAAAACTGTGTATACCTATGCCAGGAAATTCATAATGGGGAAATAAAGGTTAAAAATAAAGAAATAAGGGTGCCTGGGTGGCTCAGTCGTTAAGCGTCTGACTTTGGCTCAGGTCATGATCTCACAGTTCGTGAGTTCGAGTCCCACATCAGGCGAGCTCAAGTCCTGCTTCAGGTAAAACACAGGCCCCAGGTAAGCCCTGCTTCTCTCTTTCTCTCTCTCTCTCTGCCCCTGGCTCACTTGTGCCCAAGAAAGAAAGGAGGAAAGGAAGGAAGGAAGGAAGGAAGGAAGGAAGGAAGGAAGGAAGGAAAGAGAAAGGAGGGAGGAAGGTGAGAGGAGGGAGGGGGGAGGAAGGAAACAAAGAGGGAAGGAGGGAAGGAGGGAAGGAGGGAAGGAGGGAAGGAGGGAAGGAGGGAAGGAGGGAAGGAGGGAAGGAAGGAGCACCTGAGTGGCTCGGTTGATTAAGTGTCCGACTTGATTTTGGCTCAGGTCATGATCTCATAGTACATGAGATAAGGGCAGAGCCTTCTTCAGATTCTCTCTCCCCCTCTCTCTCTGCCCCTCCCCTACACATGCAATCTCAAGATAAATAAACATTAAAAAAATTTTTTTAATGAAAACCAACAAGTACTTTCCATTAAGAGGCATCACCAAGGCACCCGGCACCTCATTTCCAACTGGCATAATTTCCAAGTTGTGTTTGTCTACCAAGCATTCCTTCATATTTGCACACCAAGAACTAGACTCTGCCAGTTTTGGTGGCTGACTTGATAATGAGAGCTGACTAAATAATAATAATCACAAGACCCCCTTGCTTACAAACTATTTTTCCCTTTAACTAAAGTGAACTATCGATATTTCTTAATATATATTCACATTCTGTGCAAATGAAAAACAGAGATTTTTGGTAAAAGAGCTGTAGGACAGAAGCACAATCTTAAGGAGGCAAGGCCTCAATTGAACCCCACGACAGGATTTTCTGAAGCCCAGTTTTGATCACATTATCAAGCAAACTCTTAAGAGCTTCTACTCATTTCCTTTGAGAATTTTCTTGGAAGGATAAAAACATAAAATGCTGACAAGGAACTCATTGCCCTCTGTGATGGACTAAATGTTTGTGTCCCCTTCAAATTCATATGTTGAAGCCCTAACCCCCAATGGTATTTGGAGATGGGGCATTTCAGAGGTAATTAGGGTTAGAAGAAGTCAAGAGTGGGGCCCTTAATAGGATTAGGGCCCTAGTAAGAAGAGCTGCCAGAGAGCTTTCCCTTTCTCTCTACCTGAGACCCCAAAGAGGTCACATGAGCACACAAGGAGATGGCAGGCACTTGCAAGTCAAGAGAAAAGGCTTCAGGGGCGCCTGGGTGACTCAGTCACTTAAGAAACTGAGTCTTGGTTTTGAGCACAGGGCCCACTTGGGATTCTCTACCTCCCTCTCTCTATGCCCCTTCCCCACTTGCATGTCTCTGTCTCTCTCTCTCTCTATAAATAAATAAATAAATAAATAAATAAATAAATAAGCAAGCAAGCAAGCTTAAAGAAAGAAAGAAGAAAAGAAAGAAAGAAAGAAAGAAAGAAAGAAAGAAAGAAAGAAAGAAAGAAAGAAAGAAAGGCAGGCTTCAGGATGAAAACTACCTTACCAGCACCTTGATCTTGGGCTTTTCAGTCCACAAATAGGAGAAATAAATTTCTGTTGTTTAAGCCACCTGGTCTATGGTACTTTGTCTTGGCAGCCCAAGCTAAGACACTCTCCTTCCAAACACCTCATTGAAAAAAATGCTAACATAACTACGTAGGAAGTAAGCCACTGTGGATTTATAGCATAATAAACTGTTTAAAATCTTATGTTTAAGCAATCTCTACATCTAATGTGGGGCTCGAACTCACAACCCCAAGATCAAGAGTTGCACACTCCACCAACTGAGCCACCCAGGTGCCCCAACAAACTAACTTTAATTTAAATTTTACTTATAAACCTTTTTAAAAAAATGTTTATTGGGGGTGGAGGAGGGGCAGAGAGAAGGGGACAGAGGACCTGAAGCAGAGGCTCTGCCCTGACAGCAGAGACCCAGACACAGTGCTCAAACTCAAGAACTGTTCAAGCTCCACGATGGATGTGAAGATCACTTAAAAGTAAAATCTTAATGGGCACCTGGGTGGCTTGGTCAGTTGAGCATCCAACTTCATCTCAGGTCATGCATGATCTCACAGTTCATGAGTTCAAGTCCCATGTCGGGCTTTGTACTGACAGCACTAAGCCTGTTTCAGATTCTCTGTCCCTTTCTCCCTCTACTCCTTCCCTGTTTGCATGTATGCACTATCTCTCTCTCAAAAATAAATAAACATTAAAAAAATTTTTAATAAAATAAAACCTTGGGGTGGCTCACTTGGTTAAGTGGCAACTCTTGGTTTCAGCTCAGGTCATGATCTCAGTTTATGATTTCAAGCCCCACATCAGGCTCTGTGCCAACACTGCAGAGCCTGCTTGGGATCCTCTCTCTCCCTGCCCGTCCCTGGCTTGCACTCTCTCTCTCAAAAAATAAAATGAATAAACATTTTTTAAAACTTTTCAAAAATGAACATTAAAAATAAAATAAAATAAAATAAAATAAAATAAAATAAAATAAAATAAAATAAAATAAAATAAAATAAAATAAAATTCTACAAGGCACCTGGGTGGCTCAGTTGGCTAAGCATCCAACTGCGGCTCAGGTCATGATCTCACAGTTTGTGGGTTCAAGCCCTGCGTCAGGCTCTGTCCTGACAGCTTGGAGCCTAAAGGCTGCTTCGTAGTCTGTCTCCCTCTCTCTCTGCCCTTTCCCAGTTCACGCTCTCTCTCTCTCTCTCTCTCTCTCTCTCTCTCTCAAAAATAAACATTAAAAAAATTTCTTTTAAATAAAATTTTTTTTGAATAAAATAAAATCTTGGGGTGCCTGGGTGGCTCAGTTAAGCATCCGACTTCGGCTTAGGTCATAATCTCACAGTTCGTGAGTTTGAGCCCCACATCAGATGCAGTGCTGATAGCTCAGGGCCTGGAGCCTGCTTCAGATTCTATGCCTCCCTCGATCTCTGCCCCTCCCCAACTCGCACTCTGTGTGTGTGTGTCTCTCTCTCTCAAAAATGAATAAACATTAAAAAAATTTTTTTAATAAAATAAAATCTTAAAAAATGATATTGTACTTATATGTTAAAATTTTTTAATTTCTCCAACACAGTAGGAAAGCAGACTACTACTATTATTATTGAATGAAGATCAAATATATCTACTTTAATCCAAAAAAGGGGAACATTTATGGAATAGATGAAAAGATTTAATGGACTAAACTTTGATATGTCATCTGGACAGAAAGTAAATAAAGTTATTCTACTGGACCTTGGAAAATATATCTTATTTGGTTTAATTCTTCCTATCAACAATATGAATGTTTTGATTAAATGAATAAAATTACTAAGGAATAGCTACCAAAGCATGCCAGGGATTTAAGAATAAGATTAATGTCTCTTTCTCACAGATTTCAATTCAGTCGTTTTGAACTACTTGTTCCTGTAATAGACTAAGCTCTTTTCCCATCGCTGGTCTTTGTTCTTGCTGGCTACCCGCCCCCCTTCCTAAAATACCCTTCTCCTACTTGCCAGCTTGGCAAATTCCTACTTGTTATTTAAGAGTTATGCCTTGTGAGATCCTCCCATCCCCTCCAGCTTATTAAATATTCCTTCTGGCGTTCTATTCATTTTGTACAGTATCGTCATTACCTAAGAGCTATATAAATATTTGTTGAGTTAGGTGGCCTACAAGACCTAAGCCAACATTAGATAAATAACACAGATAGTTCCTACTTTTCATCACTTCACAAGTTACAATTCTGCTCATTAATAACTCGCCTAATTAAAACCCATATTTCACTTCTTATTGCTATGGTTTCCAATAAAGTCCAGACAAAGAAACAGCACAAAAGGCACTCAAGATTCAACATATACAGCCCAAATTTTGCTTCCAGGCAGACAATATACTTTAAGATAAGGGGTCTAGGAACATGTGAAAATGACCAATGCCAACTGCCCTTTTTTTATGTGCTGCCTCATACTGTCCTTCAGATGAGTAGTGTGATGGCTAAAAATCTTTAACACTCTGTAAGGGTCCACACGTTTAGGGGCACTTGGGTGGCTCAGTCGGTTAAGCCTCTGTCTGACTTTTGATTTTGGTTCAGATCATGATCTCACAGTCATGAGATCTAGCCCAGCATCATCAGGCTCCATGATGAGCTTGGAGCCTGCTTAAGATTCATTCTCCACCCTCCCTTCCCACCCCCCCCCCACCCCCCAACCAGGTGTGCACGTGTGTGCTCTCTCTCAAAAAAAAAAAAAAAAAAAAAGGAGTCGACACATCTGAAAGGATGGAGTCAGGAAAACTGATTTCCATCTTTGGCCTTTAAATTTGCTGTGACCTGAGAGAAACTGATTTTACATACCATATCAATTATTTGGTTAAAAAAAAATCTACCAGAAATTTCAAATTGTGGCATTTTATATCATTTCTATAAAAATAAGTGAAGACTGTGCAAAATATAAATGTATTCAAATTATTAATATTGAATTCAGCTATCAGACACAAATATGTGAAGGCAAAATTTTGTACTTACTTAAAATTGATGCTACACTTAAACTAATGGCCTCATACAACACTTTACTGGTGTTTGAAGTCAAAGGTCAATTGTATGGTCTGTTCTAAACAGCTGACTTTAAAAATTCTTTGGGGCGCCTGGGTGGCTCAGTCGGTTAAGCGTCCGACTTCAGCTCAGGTCACGATCTCACAGTCTGTGAGTTCGAGCCCCGCGTCGGGCTCTGGGCTGATGGCTCAGAGCCTGGAGCCTGCTTCCGATTCTGTGTCTCCCTCTCTCTCTGCCCCTCCCCCATTCATGCTCTGTCTCTCTCTGTCTCAAAAATAAATAAAAACGTTAAAAAATTTTTTTTTTAATTCTTTAAAAGAAACCCACAAGAACGTAATATAAAACAAAACACCCCTGATTTCACTGCTTCACGTGTACTATTCTGGATCAGTTTACAAACTCTAAAATAAAACTGACATACATTGATAGACTTCCCACCCACACAATAACATTATCATACAAAAGAAAGATAATAGTTATGTTATTAGGAGTTATTCTCTGTTACTTCTTTTAAGCTGCAAACCATAAATCTAACCTTCAGGAGAGATACTCAGAGAGTGCATGAAGATGAACCATATAGGCAAACAGGTATATGGAAACATTCAAATACTCTTATTCCTATACACTGAAATTCTTTGGATGAAAGCAAATCCCCATTAAATGGGAGTGAGTGGTATAAAGGTAAAAGGTGACCTTGATATATTATCAGGAAGGAAAGAAAAAGTTTTAATAAATAAATGACCTAATTTTATATCAAGCTGGTGGCATAACATCATAGAGAGAGGAATTAATTCAAGCAGTTTTAAAGTACAGTGTTTTTGACTACATATCTTCTGTGAGTTATATTTTAAGTATAAAAGCATGGAGTACCTGGCTGGCTCAGTCGATAGACCATGTGACTCTTGGTCTCAGAATCCTCTCTCTCTCTGCCCCTATCCCATTTGCACACACACACACTCTCTCCCTCTCTCTCTCTCAAAATAAATAAATAAATAAACTTAAAAAAAAAAAAAAAGAATATAGATACCCTACAGGATAAAGCAAATAAACATGTTAACAGTATTAAAAAACAAAAACATTCAGCATAAACAAAGATATACAAGTATAAAATTAAAGAGGTCAAATAAAAACCCTATAATTATACATTTGAGTCAGAAGTATCAGTAGAGAGGTATCAGGGTGGCTCAATTGGTTAAGCATTCGACTTTGGCTCAGTTCATGATCTCACCGTTCATGGTTTCAAGCCCCGCGTCGGGTTCTGTGCTCACAGCTCAGAGCCTGGAGCCTACTTCGGATTCTGTGTCTCCCTCTCTTTCTGCCCCTACACTGCTTGCACCCTGTCTCTCAAAAATAAACATTTAAAAAAAAAAAAAGGTATCAGTAGGAACTCGTTTTTTTCCTCTTTAAAGAAAGCATTTCTGGGGTGCCTGGGTGGCTCAATCAGTTAAGTGTCCAACTCTTGATTTCAGTTGAGGGCATGATCTCATGGTTAGGGTACTGAGCCCCCACGTTAGGGGTGTCACACTGAGCGTGGAGCCTGCTTGGGATTCTCTCTCTCCCTCTCCCTCTGTCCCTTTTCCACTTGAGCTCTCTTTCTCTCCCTCTCTCAAAATAAATAAACTATAAAAAAAAAAAGAAAGAAAGAAAAATCAAGCAAGCATTTCCTGGGGCACCTGGCTGGCTCAGTCAGTAGGGCATCCTACTCTTGATCTCAGAGTCGTGAGTTTGAGCCCTGTGTTGAGGGTAGAGATTACTTTGAAAAGATTTAAAAGCAATGACCTCTCAGTAGTAAAGAGTACCCCAGAACCTAGATTGTGGCCTTTATATCCTATTTTTCACTAAAAAGATGGTCTCCTTGGAGAAATAGCTGTTTCTAAAATTGGGGCAGGAAATGTACAAGGTGAGCCTGGAACATCTTATTGGGCCCAAAGCAAGGAGACTTATTAAAGACTAATGTAGGGGCGCCTGGGTGGCTCTGTCAGTTAAGTGTCCGACTTTGGCTCAGGTCATGATCCCTCCATTTGTGGGTTTGAGCCCTGAATCAGGCTCTGTGCTGACAGCATGTAGCATGGAATGTTATGGATTCTGTGTCTACCTCTCTCTAACCTTCCCCCACTCGTGCTCTGTTTCTCTCTCTCTCTCTCAAAAATAAACACACACACACAAAAAAAACCTAATATAGTCATGTCGAAAAGTCATGGGACCCAAATAAAACTCACTCCCACAGGCCTGCGAGGAAACAATTTGAGCATCAAAACCACAAAAAACAAAACTACTACGGATTAAAACATATGAAATATATAAAAATCTGTATGTTCATAACGCTACTAAAAAAAATTCCAATGGTTACCAGGGGAGGCTACTAAAGGGACTAGTTCATGATTACTCTAAAATTACTCGAAAAATAAGGGAAAGAATAAGTCCCTTTCCTACTTTTCCTACACTAATCAAGAGAGTAACCAAACAGTTAATGTGGTAACGTTCTTTCTGGAAATTCCACTTAGATGAAGAAGAACACAATAAGAAAATTACCATTTTGCAATCCCCAAAATAATTTATAGTCAACAAACAGGTACTAAAACCATTCCATGAAAGATTAATGGAAAATATTCCAATGGAGATATGGGCTACTATCACCTGAACCCAATGCTCAATCTGAACATGGTTAAAACTGGAGACCTCTTGAGGTGCCTGGGTGGCTCAGTCGGTTGAGAGTCTGGCTCTTGATTTTGGCTCAGGTCATGATCGCAGGGTTATAGGACAGAGCCCCTCATTAGTCTCCATGCTGAACATGCAGCCTGCTTGAGATTCCCTCTCTCTCCCTCTGCCCCTCTCCCCCACTCACACTTGCACTTTCTGTCTCTCTAAAATTAAAAAAAAAAAAAGCAAGACCTCTAGAAATTGTGCATCATGAGCCAAACAATGGCAAGTCTGCAGGACTGAGGACTGCCTGTGAAGGGTTCTTGCTTTAAATTTTTAATTTAAACATTTAGCCTCTAGATCAAGCTAAATGATACCATAAACAAGTAATCAGATAAATGGAGACTATGGTATATTCTGATATTGAAAAGACTGATAGCCCAAGCTGTCTGCCTAGAGGCAATTTTTATATTCAATGAAGTAAGGGGGAACCAAAAGAGCCCATTAGCCTCTGAGTTGAGGACACAGATAACAGGGCTCAGGGAGGCTGAAGAGTTTAGAACTCTAGGGCAAAATTCCAGAAAGGAAGGAAGCTACGCAGAAAAAGAACTAAAATCTGCATAGCATCCTCTTGAATCTTTGCTAAGTATTGGGCAACACATGCATAGCAAAACTCCACAAAGTCAGGCAAAGAATGACAGGGAAGTTGTAATCTGGTCAATTGCCACAGCTCACAAGCAGAAAAATATTCAAGCTCCAGCAAGTCAGAGTAAAGAGTCCTCAGTGATCACTTGAGATATTCAGTAGAGACCTGCGAGGGTTCACCCCTTAGTATAGGGCTGAACTGTCCCTGAAATGAAGACTACTGTAGATCTATTCCAGCAAGACTTTAGGCCAGATCTCAAAAACATGAAAATGATCAGCAGGCAACTTAACTACCAAAACAAAGCCAAAACACTCACTATAGAAAGACAACAAAAGCCAGACACTCATCCAACACCCGACCAAAAATTCTCAGATGTGCCAAGAGACAAAAAGAAAAAAAACAAAAATAAACAAAACCATACTAAGAGAAAAGTTAGTGAACAGAACAAACCTGGAAATGGCAAATGTAACTAAAAGATAAGGACATTAAAATTTTAAGAACTTTATTACGCTCAAGGACTTAAAGGGAAACATCACTATAACAGAAAGAAACAGGAAACATTTAAAAGAAAAGAAACTTGTAGGGATGAAAAATACAATATGAGAAATGGAAATATCATTGTATGCAATTAATGGCAGATTAGAGCACGCAGAAGAAAAGAATCAGTCGAAATTTAAGATACAGCAACACAAAGCGTCCAAAATGAAATACATAGGGAATAAAGACTGAAAAAAATTAACAAAGCCTCAGTGACCTTTGGGACAATACCAAATGGTCTAACATACACATAATTGGAGTCCTTATGGAAAAGAGGGAAGGGGCCAGATAAAGATTTTAAGAAGTAATGGTGAAAAAATTTCCCAATTTGATGACAACTATAATCCCAGAGATCCAAGAATCTGAACAAACCAAACAGGATAAAAACACATACACAAAGACAAAATCACACCAAGGCGTATTATAACCAAATTGCTGAGAACCAGTGATGATGACTGTCAGAAACTGTAGCAGCACCCGGGTGGCTCAGTGGGTTAAGTGCCTGACTCTTGATTCGACTCAGTTCATGACCCCACAGTTTGTGAGTTCAAGCCATGCACTCGGCTGTGTGCTGACAGTCATTTTTCATCATGTAACATGTATGGCTTGATTTCCAAATGATTTTAGAATCTCTAGTTTCACTTTGATGGAAGAGTTTGTTACTGTTACTTTGCATAAATAATATTCCTATTTTTGCCAGAGTAGAACATTTTGAATGTAAATAAAAAATACTGTCTTTTAAATTTTGAAAAGCAGGGGCGCCTGGGTGGCTCAGTCGGTTGAGCATCCGACTTCAGCTCAGGTCATGATCTCGCGATCTGTGGGTTCAAGCCTCGTGTCGGGCTCTGTGCTGACAGCGCAGAGCCTGGAGCCTGCTTTGGATTCTGTCTCCCTCTCTCTCTCTGCCCCTCCCGCATTCATGCTCTGTGTTTCTCTCTGTCAAAAATAAATAAAAATTTTTAAAAAATTAAAAATAAAGATAAAATAAGTAAAAAAATTTTTCAAAAAGCAAACATTTTTCTAATTATGTTATGTAAAATTAACATTTTACAAACAATTTAGTATGGAAACTACTTTTACTGATAAAGTAACTAAATCTAGACAATTTATTTATACTAATGCTCATTTGCTTGTATTACACTAAAAGAGAAATACATTCTTATTTCCCTCCAAGATGATTGACAGCTGATTTTTTTTTTTTGAGAGAGAGAGAGAGAGAAAGAGAGGCAGAGGGAGGGAGAGAATCCCAGCGCAGAGGGCCAAGGAGGGGCTCGATCCCATGACCCTGGGATCATGACGTGAGCTGAAATCAAGAGCTGGAATCTCAACTGACTGGGCCACCCATGCACCCCTATAGCTGAGTTCTTGACTACAGTATTCCAATTCAGAAAGCCTAATATAACGAAAACTTTCTTTTAAAACCAGCTTACCAGAACTTTTAAGTTCTGTTTATAGAATGCAGTGTTACTTGAGGAAAGCCTAGAATTATAGTTCTAAGTGTTTAATTTTATAAAGAAAAGCCTGCTTAACTAAAACTGCAGGTTAGCATAAATATCTTCCTATTTATAGTGGTATGGCCAGAACCAGGAGCTATTTGCAAATTTAAAGAACTGACAGGAAAAAAAGTATTCAGAATTTAAACAACACAATTACGAATTCTACAAATGTTTGCTGTCTACCAGAATCTGATTTAGAAAGAAATATACAATTGTATGCATGTATACACACACACACACACACACACACACACACACACACACACACACACATATGGGGAGTGGGGGCGAACACTTGAGATTTAGATGTTACAAAAGATTTTTGTTATTAACCTTCACCCACAGTGGTACTGATTTAAAATTTGTATTAATCAAGATGTGGTCATTTACATGCAAAGATAGAATCACTAAGACTCTTCTATTTTAAATTTTCAAGTTTTCTAGTCAGAACTGACATTGGTAATTTCTTACATTGCTGAGCCCCCTCTGCTGGTTTAGCAGCAGTAGTTATCCAAAACTTAGTTGCAGTACTAATGAATACACTTTCATTAAATTAATGAAATAAATTTTTCATTATGTATACATTTCATAAAATGCATATTTTCAGTGTAAAAAAAGTTACATTAACGTTAGACCTAAAAAGGGAAGTCATTAGTAAAAAAAATTCTGTACATTAGTACAGAAAGACATGCTTAACCAACTCTTTTTTTTATTTATTTTTAACTCTCTATGCCCAACATGGGGCCTGAACTCTCAAACCCAAGATCAAGTTGCATGCTCTACAAACCGAGCCAGCCAGGCACCCCTTGACTAACTCATGTTTACAGTCACAAAAATGACTTCATAAAACAAAATCTAATTTGTACAATATTACTCATTTAAAAATAAAACTTGGGGGTGTCTGGGTGGCTCAGTCGGTTAAGTGTCTGCCTCCTGATTTCAGCTCAGGTCATGATTTCACAGTTCGAGAATTCGAGACCTGCATCAGGCTCTGTGCTGACAACGTGGAGCCTGCTTGGGATTCTCTCTCTGCCCCTCACCTGCCCACATGCATGCTCCCTCTCTCTCAAAATAGACACTTAAACAAAAATAAAATAAAAATAAAAATTGTTACTTATATCAAATACCTACACAACAAAACTATCACTATATCGTGTTATAAATACATGAATATATAGTAAAATATACTAACGTACATGGGAATAATGATCCAAATTCATTATGGTTAGACATCAAGGCAATTGAGATTGGATGGGGAACATACAGGGTTTCAACTGTTACCTGTGTCTTATATTTTTTAGAAAAATCGGAAGCAAATACAGCAAAAAGACAAACTTGATAAAGCTACAATGTTTAAAAAATTTTACTGCCCCTATAAGTATCTTTCTGTAAAACGTGGTATAAGGCATCCTATTTCTTAAAAACAAAAACAAAAAACAAAAAAAACCCTAGGAAAATGAAATAACATTCTTGAATCACTCTACTAGGTACTTCAAATTAAGTGTGTTAAGTCTTCTAGTGAAATTAGACAAGAATCAATCTTATGGGTGGGAAAGATGAAAAAATTGCTAGGAAAGAGGTTTGCTTTTTAAAAAGCAGAAGAATAAAGAAATGTATTATTGGTTACATAAAAAGGTGAATATATTTAATGTCACTGAACTACACATTTAAAAATGGCTAAAATGGTTAATTCTGTGTTATGTATACTTTAACAATAAAAAAGAAAAGTATTATCAGTCAAGCCAGTTTAAGTTGAAGCAAGACGAATTTTATTGACAGGGAAAAAAAACCAAGGACAAAAATTCCAAGTGGGAATTCCCGCTTAACAGCAGAAATCCAAAACTGAAAGCACAGCCGACGGCACACTGATGTAACTCTATCTCAGTCATGGATCAAAAAATATGAAAAATGGCACAAGAGA
Organism: Panthera pardus; assembly: GCF_024362965.1. Lineage (NCBI taxonomy): Eukaryota > Metazoa > Chordata > Mammalia > Carnivora > Felidae > Panthera > Panthera pardus. Next base: position 94,764,809 of record NW_026526666.1, on the reverse strand, counting down.
AAAAATATTTTTTTGTCACACCTATGGACAAAAAAAGTGAAATAGCAAACCTTAAATTTATTTTGAAGAACACATTTCTGAAAATTTCCAACTTCATCTGTTATCACTATTTTGATTCCTCAAATTGTTTAATTCTTGATGACTATATATTCCCCTGGGTCTTTATTACCTCTCTGACCTCTCATTCTGAGGTTCTTTTCTCCTTTCATACCTAAATGTGGAGGTGGCCCCTAAAATTCCATTTTGCTTTCTCTTTCCTTGCCACATTTTCTCCTTAGACAATCACATGGTTTCGAACACAACCACTAAATGACTCACAAGACTGTATGATCCTTGAGGTTACAGACTGCTGTGTCCATCTAACATGCCCAGCAAAGGCAGAACAAATGTTCAAGACAGATGGATGGACAGACAGGAGAATCACCCCACAACTCATCTGTAGGCCTGATTCTCCTGAATTACATCTCTCCACTTTCATATTTTTATTGCCTTCTGGATAGGTGATGCTAAATTCATACTGAACATTCTTCTAGCCACCTGTTTATCCTCCTGCATACCTGACCCAAAATCTAGCGGCCATCTTTTTTTTTTTTTTAAGTCTATTTATTTCAAGAGACAAAAAAAAGCAAGCAGGGGAGGGACAGAGAGAGAGGGAGGGAGAAAGAATCCCAAGCAGGCTCCACACTGTCCGCGGACCCCAACATGGGGCTTGAACCTGTGAACCAAGAGATCATGACCTGAGCAGAAATCAAGAGTCCTATGCTTAACGACTGAGCCACCCAGGCGCCCCTAGCGGTCATCTTTTATCTTTCCTTTTCTCTTCCCTCCCACATCTAATCTGTTGTCAAATTCCACCCCACCCCCACCCCCCAGCATTAGCCCTTCTTCCCACTTCTCTCCACTGCTGCCTTAGAGGCCCAAATCATCTCTTAACTAAACTACTTTAATAAAGAGGACGACTTGGTTTTTCCACTGCTTACTCCTTCCTTCTCCAATTTATTATTATTTTTTAAAGTAATCTCTACACCCAACGTGGGGCTTAACCCCACGATCCTCAGATCAAGAGTCGCATGTTCCACCAACTGAGCCAGCCAGACACCCCTCCAATTTACTCTTTCTTTTAATTCAGAATTAATTTTCATGTGCAAATCTGGATCAAAAACTTTCATCAAGTGGGGGGATGGGTGAAAAAGATCAAGGGATTAAGAGATCTAAACTTCCAGGGGCACCTGGGTGGCTCAGTTGCTTGAGCTACCGACTCAGCCTCAGGCCTTGATCCCACAAGCTCTGCACTGGGCTCCCCCCCTGAACATGGAGTCAGCCTAAGATTCTCTTTCTCCCTCTGCCCCTCCCCCCTGCTCTCTCTCTAAAATAAAGATACAAACTTCCAATTATAAAATAAATAAGTCACAGAGAAGAAAAAATACAGCATAAAGAATACAGCCAGCAATTGGCAATAATTTTGTATAGTGGTAGATGGTGGGGACTACACTTATCATGGATGAGCACTGAGGAATGTACAGAATTATCAAATGAGGGCGCCTGGGTGGCTCAGTCAGTTCACTGTTCGACTTTGGCCCAGGTCATCATCTCACAGTTTGTGGGTTCAAGCTCCACACCGGGCTTTGCGCTGACAGCACAGAGCCTGCTTGGATTCTCTGTCTCCCTCTCTGTCCCCCCCCGCTCATGCTCTCTCTTTCAAAAATAAATAAATAAAAAAAAAAAGAATTATCAATGTTGCACACCTGAAACTAATATAATATTGTATATTAATTATACTTCAGTAAAAAAAAAACTTTCATCAATTACTAAATGCTTTCTCTTTAACATTTAAGGTCTTTAGCATTGTATTTTTCATGTTTTATTGTAAAATATACATAACATAAAATATAACACTTAAATATTTTAAATATGTATTTCAATGGCATTAAGTGCATTCACATTGTACAACCATCACCACTATTCGTCTCCAGAACTTTTTCATCATCTTAAACAGAAACTCCCTATTGAGCCCAAACCCCCCGTTTCTCCCCTCTCCTCTGCCCCAACAACTCCTACTCTACTTTCTGTCCCTATGAATTTGACTGTTCTAGGTACCTCACATAGGAAGAATGGTATAGTATTTGTCCTTCTGTGTCTGGCTTATTTCAGTTAGCACACGGTCTTCAGGCTTCATCTATGTTGTAGCATATGTCAGAATTTCATTCCTTTCTAGGGCTGAAGAATATTCATCATATGGAACGCTGGCTGTAACATTGTATTTTAATATCCTGTTCATCTGTCAATGGACATTTGGGTTGTTTTCACCTTTTGGCTATTGTGCATATGCTACTGTGAGTATCGATGCACAAATACCTGTCTGAATTTCTACTTCAATCCTTCTAGATATAAACCTAGATGTGGAATTCCTAGATCATATGGGAATTCTACGTTTACTTTTTTGAGGAACTGGTATCCACAGCTAGCATAACACTTTAAAGTCACCACAACCTGGGTCAAACCTCACTTTTTGTGTGCTTCTCCCACTCCAGCCTAGTCCTCTATTATTTGACAAACTAAATTTCCATAGAGCCTCTTCCTCCTGCCTCTGTGATCCCTTGTCCTTGATGCTCTCTGTCTGGGATACAATTTCATACATGCAAATCTGCCTATACTTCAAGGCTGGCTCAAGCACCACCCAGTCTAGAAAACCTTCCCTGATTGCTCCAACTAGAAGGGATCTTTTTCTGAATTCCCTTTATATTTCCTTCTTTCTACCATATATGATAATCAGGTACACACCTTTCTCAGCAAGTATGGTTCTATATCTAATTATGTATGTACTGCCTTTAGTAACTAGCAGTGGTAGACAATGAATAAATGATAACATTTATAACATAACTGTTATAACATAACTGATAACTCAAAATTTCTTTTTATTCTTAAATTTTATTTCAATCCAAGTTAGTTAACATATAATGTAATATGTTACATTTCAGGAGTGGAATTTAGTGATTCATCACTTACATATAACACCCAGTGCTCATCCCAACAAGTGCCCTCCTTAATGCTCATCACCATTTAGCCCATCCCCCCACCCAACTCCCCTCCAGCAAACCTCAGTTTGTTCTCTGCATTTAAGTCTCTTATGGTTTGCCTCCCTCTTTTTTTTATCTTATTTTTCTTTCCTTTCCCTAATTCAAAATTTCCAATCAACTTGAGGGCTGTGAAGGAAAATTAAACCATACTTGTTAAAATCTTTTTTAAAATGTTACCTGCCAACATTTTAAATGCACATGCCAGGGATCCTTGGGTGGTTCAGTTGGTTAAGCATCCAACTCCTGATTTTGGGTCAGGTCATGATCTCACAGTTCCTGAGTTCAAGCCCTGCCTGGACCTATACAGCGACAGCACTGATAGCACGGAGTCTGCTTGGGATTCTCTCGCTCTCCCTGTTTGCCCCTCCCATATGCACATGTGTGTGTGCTTGCTCATGCACAAGATCACTCTCTTAAATAAATAAATAAATAAATAAATAAATAAATAAATAAATAAATAAATATCTTCCAAATTTTCAGTAAATCCAACATGGTTCCAATTTTAAATATAAAAATACAAATTTAAAAGTAGAATATTCTATAGCCTAACTTAAAAAAAAAGACACCTAGGAGATTTTATAATATTCCTGCCAAAAATAAATATTAAAAGACTAGCTATTTTGTAATGTTTAGAATCAAAGTGCTAAATGGTTTACATATTACAACTGTGTATCTTTAAGTAGAGGAAAGAAACAAATTCTGTATCAATGGGTGCTCTCCAAAGACAATTGAACATCAAGGCTTAACGCTATAATTAAAATTGTTCTAAAACTGAAACTTGTCAGACTTTTGTTTTTGGCTTCACTACTTTAAAATTGAGCAAAAGATGTGCTCGCTTCGGCAGCACATATACTAAAATTGAGCAAAAGAAGACAACAAAAGAACACATAAAGTATGGTCCCCTTTACTTAAGTTGACAAACAGGCAAAACTAAACTACTGTCTAGAGATACGTATGCAGGTGATAAAACTATCGAGAAAAGCAAGGAAATTATCACAAAAGAAAGAATAGTGGTTACTTCTGGGGCACCTTAGCGTAGAACCTGCTTGGGATTCTCTCTCTCCCTTTACCCTCCCCTCCCCCACTCACACTCTCTCAAAAGAGATAGACTTTAAAAAAATAAACTTAAAAAGAAAAAGAACAGCGGTTACTTTCAAGAGAGATAAATGGATGTAATCAAGGGCGGGGTACACTGGAAGTGCCTCTGGTCTCCAGCAATATTCTATTTCTTGACTTGGTTGGTGGTTACCTAGGTGTTTGCTTATAATTATTCTTTAAACACATATTTCATGCGTTGTTTGGAATGTCTCATAATACTTAAAAATCTAGCTGAACCTAATCTTTAGTACTATTTAATAAGAGCATGTAAAGATTTCTGCAACTGAACTTTTATCCTGAACGGTGCTCATATATTTCACCTGAAACGGTTTCAGGGGTGCTTGGCTGGCTCAGTCGGCGTAGCATGTGACTCTTGCTCTCGGGGTCGTAAGTTTGAGTCCCACAAAAGAACAAAAGCTTTAAAAATAATAAAACAAAATAGTTTCAGCTAATAGTGTACAGCAAAACCAACCTGCCAAAGGCACAAAGAACCACCAAATCATTAGGAACTCAGACAAAAAGGAGGAACTCTCACTACAAATCTCTCAAGGTTCCAGTGCTTCTCAAGTTGTAACATGGATCTCATTAAACGAGAGACTTGGACCCAATAGGCCTGGGGTGCAACCTGACACACTTTTGCATTCTAACCCTGGTGATGCCAATGCTGCCAGCCCACTGACTCTGAGTATCAAGTTCTTGAGTAACCATTAAAATGTGGCCGGTGTCAGGGGCGCCTGGGTGGCTCAGTCAATTAAGCGTCTGACTGCTGACTTCAGCTCAGGTCATCACCTCACTGTTTGTGCGTCTGAGCCCCACATCAGGCTCTGGGCTGACACTGCAGCGCCTGCTTGGGATTCTCTCTCTCCCCCCCTCTCTTTGCCCCTAACCCCCCTCAAAAATAAATGAATAAACTGTAAAAAATTGTGGCTGGTGTCAAGATAATAAACGAAAAGGGAATCAACAGGTATTGAGAGTATGTGCCAGCTGCCTTACCCCAACTCTGTAAGGGGCATATGATCAGTCATGTTTTACAGATGAGGAAACAGGGCTCAGATAAATTAATCTGCCCATGATTACACAACTTTGTAAAAATAAGAATTTGAATCCAATTCTATGACTCCATTTTTTAAAAAAGAGGATAAATCAGGCTTTGAAATTAATTTAAAATAATTCTCAAGGGGCGCCTGGGTGGCTCAGTCAGTCAAGCATCCGACTTTGGCTCAGGTCACGATCTTGACGGTTCGTGAGTTCGAGCCCCGCGTCGGGCTCTGTGCTGTCAGCTCGGAGCCCGGAGCCTGCTTCACATTCTGTGTCTCCCTGTCTCTCTGCCCTTCCTCCGCTCACACTCTGTCTCTGTCTCTCTCTCTCTCTCAAAAATAAATAAAATTTTATAAATAAATAAATAAATAAATAAATAAATGAAACTTAGCTTAATGTTCTCATTTATGGTTTTCCTGTGCCTTGCATACTTTGGTAAGCAATAGGTTTAAAATATGGCTAATAGGGGTGCCTGGGTGGCTCAGTTGGTTAAGCGTCCAACTTCAGCTCAGGTCATGATTTCATGGTTCATGGGTTCGAGCCCCTATGAGGCTCTCTACTGTCAGCGCAAAGCCTGCTTTGGATCCTCTCTCTCCCTCTCTCTCTCTGCCCCACTCGCCCCCTCTCAAAAATAGACATTTAAAAATATTTTTAAAAATTAAAAAATGGCTAATAAAATTTCCAGAAAAAATATAAAATATAGCAGGAGATCCTAGAGATCATAGAGCAACTGAACCCTTATTTTACCAGTGAGGAGAAACTGAGGTCAGAAAACATGCAACTTCCTAAGGGGACAAAACAGAACCTGTGTCTCAGTGCTCCTTCTAACACACCGTACCAAGATCTATTTTCAAAAGAGCAGCAGTAAAGCATTCCTTACTGATGTTTATCAAAGACTGACTAGAACAAATCCAGCACATCCACATAACAAAAATGCTGTGAAAATGATTAAGGATTACCTGCTCCGTTATGACAAGATCACTAAGACACAGCAAGAAAGGTGCTGAATAGCGTACATAATACGGCAACCTTTTGTGTAAGAAAGGAGTAAAAAGAATATATGCAGATATTTGCTGATTCTTGCCCCCCCCCCCCAAAAAAAACCTGAAAAGGCTAAACTAAGAACTAACAAAACTTAGGGGTAAGAGGACAGTCCAGGCCCCAACCATGTGGCACATCTTGGCAAGTCCTCCTCATGGTCCCGGCTCTGCAAGTGGCAGCATGCTTGAGGTGGTGACCCCTCCTCCATATTCTTCAAAAGTTCTGGTAACACCACGTACCCCTGAAGTTCCCCTGACTCCTGAGATAATACTTTCATCCTACAGGTATGAATCTCTAAGCTACACCGAACTCTTTTTTTACTGTCTTGTATCACAAATTCTCCACATTAATCTCCTCTATTTGAATACCCAGTACGTTTTCCATTCTCTTGACTGGATCTTGACAGAATGTTAAGGGCAAAAGAATCACAAAGGAATCTTAATTTGCCTCAGTAATTTCGTTAGAATATAGATACTATCTATTTTTTAATTTCTTATGTCTATTGGAAGAGAAAGCAAATAATAAATGTGAACAGTACTTAAAAACCAAGATTTCCAGTTAAAGAGAGACAAATATAAAATCTAAAGAAAAAAACCCTGCAATACGTTCAAATTAAACTGGAAATATCAATATGAAGTTCTCATTTCTAAAAAAAACAAAACAAAACACATTTTCCAAGTCGGCCCATCTAAAGGACCCAGAAATAATGAAGACCCAGTCTCGATGAGCATCCCTAGCACTCAGATCTTGGGTTTCTAGTGGCATTCCCTATAAACGAAACTAGGCCTTCCTAGAAAAATGACTGATTTTAGGTCAAGGACAGGAAAAGTACAAGGTGAATCTGGGATATCTTGCTGTGACTGAAAACAATCCAAAGACCAGGGAGAGCATTAGCATCAAAAAAACTAATAATGGCCGCAACTAAGTGTGAAATGACGAATAAATAAAAATCCATGTACCTACAGTGATGCAGAAAAAAGCAGAGAAACTTACTTGCCACCACTGGGATGACCAATTGTTTACTAAGAAAATCTACAGTGAAAAGCAAAGAATTGAACACTCTACCTGATCAGGAGAGATTTTTAGTAGCTCATTCTCATTTGGTGGTTCCTTGTCAGCTAATAAGTGTGGAAGGAAGAGTAATAATATCATCCTTCTCCAACCTCCAATGAAACAACTGATTCAAAACAAGGATCATTAATGGATGCTAAAACCAACAAGTGAAAGACAGTTGAGAAACAGTTTACTTACATTATGTTAAATTGCCACCCCATAGATTACCTGATCACTGTAAAGGGAAAGCTTTACAATACAAAGATCACGATTTTCACATTAACCAAGTGACCAAATTTTGCATCATTATCATGGAAAAACATGACATCTAGTTTGATATGAGTATAGGGTATGACAAAGGATTGCAGATATAAATATAATCAAGCCTTTAGAGTCGTCTTAAAAGGGGATAAAGTAGTTAAAAGACACAAGGAAACACTAAGACAAATCACAAATGTGGAAACGTCTATCAGAGAACCAGACTGGTATCTTCAAAAACCCAATGTCATTTAGGGAAAGAAAAGGGGAGAGGGGTGTCAATGGGGGGTGGGCTGTTTTAGATTAAGAAGCAAAAACTCAATAACAGCCAAATGCAATTTAGGAATCCTCATCGGTTCCTGGTTCCTACTTTAGTCCTCTGCGGTTGTGTTCTCTCTGTCCCCAAAACTGAACACTAAACATTCAGCCTTGTGCCTTCCAGCCTGAATATTACCCTTTTACGGAGGCCTTCTCTAAACCACCTAATCTTTTTAAAAATATATTGTCAAATTGACTTACACACAAAACCAAGAGCTCATCCCAACAAGTGCCCTCCTCAATGCCCATCACCCACTTTCCCCTCTCCCCCAACCCCCATCCACCCTCAGTTCTCTGTATTTAAGAGTCTCTTATGGTTTGCCTCCCTCCCTCTCTGTAACTTTTTCCCCCCCTTCACCTCCCCCATGGTCTTCTGTTAAGTTTCTCAAGATCCACATATGAGTGAAAACATATGGTGTCTGTCTTTCTCTGACTCATCTCACTTAGCATAATACCCTCCAATCCCATCCACATTGCTACAAGTGGCCAGATTTCATTCTTTCTCATTGCCAGGTAGTATTCCATTGTGTATATAAACCACATCTTCTTTATCCATTCATCAGTTGATGGATATTTAGGCTCTTTCCATAATTTGGCTATTGTTGCAAGTGCTACTATAAACATTGGGGTACATGTGCCCCTATGCATCAGCACTCCTGTATCCCTTGGGTAAATTCCTAGCAGTGCTATTGCTGGGTCATAGGGTACTTTTTTTTGTTTGTTTTTGTTTTTGTTTTAACATTTATTTATTATTGAGCAACAGAGGGAGACAGAGCATGAGCATGGGAGGGGCTGAGAGATGGGGAGACACAGAATCCAAAGCAGGCTCCAGGCTCTGAGCTGTCAGCACAGAGCCCGACACAGGGCTCAAACCCACAAACCACAAGATCATGACCTGAGCCAAAGTGGGATGCTTAACCAACTGAGCCACCCAGGCACCCCAGGGTAGTTCCATTTTTAATTTTTTGAGGAACTTCCACACTGTTGTCCAGAACGGTAAACCACCCAATCTCAGTCTTCCCCTTCTACTCCATGTCATTACCCACATCCCCCTGTTTTATTTTCTGTGTTGTAATTACTATCAGAAATTTTGTTCACTCATTAATTGGTTTCTCCAATCTCAAAAGTAAGATCCAGGAAATTAGAGACCTTGCCTGTTTTGTATATTGTATCCCTACTACCTTGAACCATGCCTATCCCATTATAGCATTCAATGGCAAAAAGGCAAGAAAGATTCAACAGATACTTGGGATCACACAATATCTCAGAAAACTCATGAGGAACATAAATCTGTAAGAATCAAAAGTATATTGGGGCGCCTGGGTGGCGCAGTCGGTTAAGCGTCCGGCTTCAGCCAGGTCACGATCTCGCGGTCCGTGAGTTCGAGCCCCGCGTCAGGCTCTGGGCTGATGGCTCGGAGCCTGGAGCCTGTTTCCGATTCTGTGTCTCCCTCTCTCTCTGCCCCTCCCCCGTTCATGCTCTGTCTCTCTCTGTCCCAAAAATAAAATAATAAAAAAAAAAAAACGTTGAAAAAAAGAATCAAAAGTATATTCTAAATGAATATCTGAGTGCCTAATACATAAGCACTAAATGTGCCAACAGGGCACTAAAAATATTACATATGAATTACACTGTATGATATATCCCTTTTAAGCTATTTGGCAGAAATTAATTAGCACAATAATTTTCATTTTGGATATTAACTGTAACCTAATTGTGCAAGGACAAGTGGTTCAGTGGTATAGCATACAGGAGTCACTATACAGAGCTGCAGACAGTAGTTAATGAAAAAGGAAAAAAAGAAGGCTCCCTACCTGGGAAGATGAATGTTCTTGTACAAATGAGCATAATATACACAAGAGGCAAGGCAAGGTACAATGAAGGTCAGAGAGTTCAAAAGATAAGTAGAGGAAAGAGGCAATGAGTTACCATGTTTTTTTTTTAAAGATTTTTTTTTAATGTTTATTTATTTATTTTTGAGAGATAGTGCAAGTGGGAAAGGGACAGAGAAAGACACACACACACACACACACACACACACACACACACACACACACAGAATCCGAAGCAGGCTCCAGGCTCTGAGCTGTCAGCACAGAGCCCTACACAGGGCTTGAACTTGTGAACCACAAGATCATAACCTAAGCCAAAGTTGGATGCTTAATCAATTGAGCCACCCAGGAGCCCTAGCTATTTATTTTTTTAACTTCTACAACCAACCTGGGGCTCGAACTCACAATCCCAAGATCAAGAGCCGCATGCTCTACCAACTGGGTCAGCCGGGCACCCCTCCCTGTCCCAGTTTCGATGTTCCATAAAAACAGCATAATAGGGGTGCCTGGGTGGTTCAGTTGGTTGAGCATCCGACTCTTGATTTCGGCTTGGGTCATGATCTTGTGGTTGTGGGATCCAGCCTCCCAGACATGTGCGCATGCACACCGTGCGTGTGTGTCTCAAAATAAACATTAAAAAAAGCAATATAATAACGTCTAAGATTTGGATGTTTACTCTTTGCTAAGCAATGTGCTAAGATGATCACATACATTCCCACGTTTAATTGTCCCACAACATAGGTATCAGTATCCTCATTTTATAGATGAAAAACAGAGAAGCTAAGGTCCATATCTAAGGAAAGAAGAACTATGAGCCTGAGTCAACCTAGGACCAAAGCCTAGGATCTTAAGTACTATGTTAAAATAAATGGTTATCAGGCCATCCTACAGAGCATATATAAACTATTAAATTACCTTTTTTAAAATTGTTATTGTGATAATACATACATAACATACATACACGCCATCTTAACTGCTTTTAGGACACCTGGGTGGCTCCGTCGGTTAAGTGTCCGACTTCGACTTAGGTTATGGTCTCACAGTTCATGGGTTCAAGCCCCGCCTCGGACTATGTGCTGACTGTGCAGAGCCTGCTTGGGATTTTCTCTCTCCCTCTCTCTGCCCCTCTCCAATGAGTGTGTATGCTCTCTCGCTCTCTCTCAAAATAAATAAACTTTAAAAAAAATCAATCTTTCTCCAAACAATGCACCAAGAGCTTCATTCTGGAAAAAAATTCCTGTTCCCAATCAGCAACATGAATCAAGGCTTTATTTTTTTTTTTTTTAACTTATTTATTTACTTAGAGAGAAAGAGTACACGGACAGGAGCAGCAGAGAGAGAGGGAGAGAGTGAGAATCCCAAGCAGGCTCTGCACTGTCGGCACAAAGCCCAACACGGGATTCAAAGTCATGAGCTGTGAGATCATGATCTGAGCTGAAGTTGGACGCTTAACCAACTGAGCCACCCAGGAACCAGGCACCCTACATGAACCAAGCATTTAAAATGAGAATAACAAGGGATGCCTGGGTGGCTCAGTCGGTTAAGTGTCTGACTTCGGCTCAGGTCATGATCTCGTGGTTTATGAGTTTGAGCCCCTTGTTTGGCTCTGCACTGACAGCTCAGAGCCTGGAGTCTGCTTCAGATTCAGTGTCTCCCTCTCTCTCTCTGCCCCTCCCTGACTCACGCTCTGTTTCTTTCTCTCTCTCTCAAAAATAAACAAACATTAAAAAAAAATTTAAATAAAATGAGAATAACATGGGAAACACAAATTTGGAAATAATGTCATACCAATGAATTCCTTAAAATAGTTGAAATAAAAATATCCTAAATAGGGGCACCTGGCTGGCTCAGTTGGTAAAGCATGTGACACTTGATCTCAGGGTCATGAGTTCAAGCCCCACATTGGGCATAGAGCTTATGTAAAAATAAAAAAAAATTTTAAAGTATCCTTGGGGCGCCTGAGTGACTTAGTCAGTTATGTGTCCAACTCTTGATCTCGGCTCAGGTGATCAGACCACAGTTTGTGGTATTGAGCCCCAAATCAGGTTCTGGGCTGATGGTGTGGAGCCTGCTTGAGATTCTCTCTCTCTCCCTCTCTGCCCCTCTCCTGCATTCTCTTTCTCTCAAAAATAAATAAATAGAGCACCTGGTTGGCTAATCCAACCAACTCTAATCGAGTGTCCAACTCTCGATTTCAGCCTGGGTCATGATCTCATGGTTCGTGGCTTTGAGCCCCACATCAGGCTTCACATTGATGGTGTGGAGCCTGCTTATGGTTCTTTCTCTCCCTCTCTCTACCCCTTCAGTGCTCTCGCTCTCTCTCAAAATAAATAAACTATAAAAATAAATAAACTTTTAAAAAAGGTATCCAAAATATTGAATATTCTAGAGGAATATTAATAGCTGAAATGTAAATCTTGTTCGCCTTTATTGAAATTAACTGAACTACCTCAAATTTATTTATTACTGGAAGATAAAATAAGTTACTGTCCAGAAAAGTAAAATTTTATGTAAAAATTTATGAGCAACCAATATTTTATATAATATCTGTATATTTATCATAAGTAAACAAGCATCAAAGCACCACAAGATTACTTCCACTTTGGAAGCAAAACATAGTGACACTGGAAAAAATTAAATTAAAAACTTGGAAGAAGGGGCACTTGGGTGGCTCAGTTGGTTAAGCATCCAACTCTTGGTTTCAGCTCAGGTCATGATCTCACGGTTTCGTGGGCTCTGTGCTGACCGTGTAGAGCCTGCGTGGGATTCTCTCTTTTCTCCCTCTCTCTCCACCCCTCCTCAATTTGTGCTGTCTCTGTCTCTCTCTAAATAATTTTTTTAAAAATTTTAATTAAATAAATAAGTAAATAAAAACTTGGGAGAAAACTTTACAAATTAAAAAATAGAAATTCCAGGGGCGCCTGGGTGGCTCAGTCGGTTGAGCGTCTGACTTTGGCTCAGCTCATGATCTCACAGGTCATGGGTTTGAGCCCCGCATCGGGCTCTGTGCAGACAGTGCACAGCCAGGAGCCTGCTTCGGATTCTGTGTCTCCCTCTCTCTCTGCCCCTCCCCTGCTCATGCTGTCTCTCTCTGTCTCTCAAAAAAATAAATAAATGTAAAAAAAAAAATTTTTTTAAATAGAAATTCCATACAGAACAAATCAAAATTCAAAGCAAATTTGCCTTCTTTTTTTTTTTTTAATTTTTTTAACGTTTATTTTTTTTTGAGACAGAGAGAGACAGAGCATGAACGGGGGAGGGTCAGAGAGAGGGAGACACAGAATCTGAAACAGGCTCCAGGCTCTGAGCTGTCGGCACAGAGCCCGACGCGGGGCTCGAACCCACGGACCGTGAGATCATGACCTGAGCCGAAGTCGGCCGCTCAACCGACTGAGCCACCCAGACGCCCCGCAAATTTGCCTTCTAATACATGCATGAGTAAGGAAGTGTAAAATTAAATGACAGGAATACCATAAGTCATAATTTTATAAGACATTTAGAAGGTCACTAAAAACAATTTAGTTTTTTATTCAACTTTTTTTTTTTTTTTTTTTTTTTTGGCTTACAGTAAGCTATATGCCCAATGTGGGGCTTGAACTCACAACCCCAAAGTCAAGAGTTGCATGCTCTTCCAAATGATCCAGCCAGGTGCCCCAATACTGGGCAATTTTTTAAAAATACTTTATTTTTGTAAAGCAATCTCTACACCCAACATGGGGCTGGAACTCACAATCCCAAGATCAAGAATCCCATGCTCTACCAACTGAGCCAGCTAGGCACCCCTGGGCAACTTCTAAATGACTTGTCCATTGTCCTTGTACATGTAACAAACTCACAATTACAAAAAAATAAGTGAACACATCACCTTCACTTTTCTGTCAACCACAGCATTAAAGCCCTCATTTTTAGTGTTGAGTGTTTACATGGTAACATGTAAACATGAGTGTTACCAAATTGTAAATATTCAATTAATATTGCACCAAAGATTCTACACATCCAAAAACTCAAAATTTTCGCAATATATGGGACAACACGCTTAATTAATTATAAAACGACCACAGTACTAAGATGAGGAACTGTATTGGGATGCAGAAACTCGGTATCACAGATTCTAAGCAATCTCAATCTACATGAGTAGATTCTATAAAATAGCTTAGTATAGTTCTGGTTTAAATTATCAACTTCACCCAAAAAGGCAAAGGACTTTCTCCCTTAATTTATTACTGGGAGAAGGGAGACAGTACCAATAACCACTTACAATCAATATTCCAGGGGACTCACAACTAAACATTAACCAAACATGATCAAACGAAAATCAAACAGTACTTCTTGTGCCAGTTTAGAAAACAAAAACAAAAACAAAAACAAAAACAGCACCACTCTAACGTTGTCACCATTCAGCAATCTGAGATCTTTTAACTGCAGCTGCAATGTTTGTGTTTGCTGCCTGGCGTATGACTCACTCTCAGGTTCTCCCAAGACTCTGTTGGATTTTTGAGAATGCAGAAATCATACCTGGGGCATACTGTGTGGGAGGTGTCATGACACTGAATGAATAAAAGGGGGAAAGAACTCATGATAAAAAAATTGTTAAGGTCTTAATAAAAGCAAGTCACTCACAAAAGGCAGATTTTTCTGCAGCAACAGGAAAGAATGGGGAGTAATCCTGGCCCTGAGAAGCCTTCCTTGACTCCCCTGATTGGATTTTGTGCACTTCTCACTTCTTACACTACAATATACTTAACCAGTTTCCTTGTCTGGCTCCCCAACCAGACTATAGGCAACTTGAGATCAGAAGGTGTCTTATCTTAGAATCGTTAGTGCCTACTTCCCAAAATGCCCAGCATATTTAGAGGGCCCTCGGTAGGGATTTTCATGAAACCGATCATCGAATAATCAATCTTACGTTTACCTTTTATTTTACAAAGAACTTTCACAAAACCTCACCTCTTTTGACTCACGTAACAACCTTGGGAGTGGAAAAGGCATTAGTTAACCAGACAGCTTCTGGTTTTATAAAGAATTGTTAATGCACAGACTAAAACAACCCTGAAATCACAAAAGATAATCACGTATGTGTTCATCTTTGAAATACCTTCTCCTTGGGACCTCAATATTCTTGTAAAACCCAGAGGTTTTACTAGCATTTTCCGTGTCTGCTCTTCATAATAGGTAGGAATCACACACCGCCCTGCATCTTCCAGGAGAGTTTTAACTACATAAAGCAGTGTTACACAAAGGCTCTTAGAAATCAGACAGTAAAGAGCATCCTAAGCTATTTTTTTTTTCCCCTGATCCTATTCTTTTCGTGACTCTGGAAGGGTAAAGAATTGCAAAAGGCAAAACGCTGGAGAATGAATGATGTCATGGATGTCATGAAGTTGCATCAATACCTGGTGATGATTTAGCACAACAATGCAACACATTATGCCAAGATGCATAATGTCAAACGATCGGGATCTTTTACTGCATTAATTTCATGACTCTTCATTAGCAAATTGAAATGTAAAGTGGCTCTCAAATTTTCTATGATGAAGACATTATCTGCTCACGTTTATGTCCTAATGGAAGGCACTAAGAAAATCTACAAATTTCTATGGGA
This sequence comes from Panthera pardus, assembly GCF_024362965.1. Classification (NCBI taxonomy): domain Eukaryota; kingdom Metazoa; phylum Chordata; class Mammalia; order Carnivora; family Felidae; genus Panthera; species Panthera pardus. The sequence continues at coordinate 94,749,492 of NW_026526666.1, read as the reverse complement.
AAGGCTTTAAGGAAAAAAAACAAAGAATTAGCTAATATTAAACCGAACAGTTGTCATTTTAACAATTAAAAGCTTTTTGAAGTAAAGGAAACATCCGTGGTCGACACAGATTAAGATTCATACTGGGTTTGTCAAAAGCAAACAGTTTACAGGGTATAAAATGACAACACACAATACAAAGGACACCCAATCAGATTAGACACATGAATATGCACAAAGTTAGGAATTTGACACAGAGAGTCACTACTCGCTGTAAAAGCTACAGGATGCATTTTATTTCTTTTTTTTTCAGGATGCATTGTAAATGTTCAGTTCTAAATGGGGCATTTCCCCCTCTAATTTCCTTCTCCCTTTACCTATGATATCATCATTTTAAACATAAGCAAAGCAAATTTAAGTTACAAAGGTAGTCGGTGTGTCCAAGCCCAAAGCCATCGCCTCAACAAACGCCCATATAGCACAATTCCAACTGATTCCATCATCCTTCAAGGAAGAGACCACAAGGCTTCAAACCGGCTTCCCAGCGTGAGATAAACGAAATCAAAATCTCCAAATTAGCAATTGCACAACAACAAAAACTTACTCTCAGAAAGGAATAACAGGCATAGCACAAGGCCCCTGCCAGCAAGTGAGAACTGGTAAGGTTGTCTGAATCTTCACCCCGAGCAATCAGAATCCCACCATCGAAACTCCGAAGACTTCGGCAATTAAGAAAAGCAGCTTTTATTTTCCTAATAAAATCCGGGGAGATTTAACAGACAAAAAGCAACCGGCTACGCCGAATCGCCAAAATACAAAGCTTTCAAACAAACGAAGGCTTCATTAGCACCTAAGTGAGCCTGCAGAGACCACGAAGATCTCAGACCGGGCTGTTCTCCGCTTACAGATCCGTTCCCACCCTGCACCGTCCCCTTTGCACAATTCTCACAGTCACAACGTGGATGGCTGTCTCAATCAAGGAGACCCGCGGTTCCCACTTCGCCGGAGGAACCCTCGAAAAGCTAGGCGGTGAGACCGGCTGCTTGCGTCTAATTTTTCAAAGCCAGTTCCAAAATCTTTCCTTTGCAGCTTCAGCTTCAAAGACGCTGGCCCCCTCGCCGCAGCCCCAATTTTGGAAGGCACCGGGCTCCGGCTCCTCAGCGCAAGGCGTTACGGGATTCGGGGCTGGGCGAAAGATTATCTGACACCCTTAGAGCCATCCTTGCTCCGGTCTTATCCCCTTTCGTGGCCCCGGCGAGGGGACGTGGACCGCCCTGCTTGAGGAGAGGGGCCGGGTGGAAAGGGGGCACTCCTCCTCCCTGCCCAACCCAGGGAGGCCGAGGATGACGACAGCAAGGCCCCCAGGCCAGCCAGCACCGACCCCCGCGCAGGATGCGCGTCCAGCGCGGGACCCGGGACGCCCCCTGCCCCCTGCGGGCCTGGGGCATAAAGGGCAGAAGGCGCCGGCTCCCCGCCGCGGCCCCAGGAGGGGGAGAGGCCTCACCTGGCCCAGCCCGCGCCACGCTCTCGGGTTCGCGCCGCTGGCGACGGCGATGAGGGAGCCGGGCACAGGGCCAGAGCAGAGGCGCTTCGTCTCAGGCCGCGCTTGCCGCACTCAAGCCCCTCACAGCTGGCGGGACCCCGAACCGCCCGGAGCCGCCATCTTCCTCCACTCAAACGCCGCCGCCGCCGCCGCCGCTGCTCTGGCCAGGAGAAGACAGCGCGGAATGCGCATGCGCTGGGGGCCGGCGCGGAGGATGCGCTCGCACAGACGTCAGCGCGGCGGCCCCGCGCGAGGCGGCCTAATGGTGCGGCCATGTTGGGAAGGGTTGCGGTCCTGGGCAGAGGTTCTCCAGAGGTTAGAACGCCGCCTGGGGGTGTGAAGCTGGAGTGAATGAAGGGTCGCGCTTCTGCGCCCGCCTTCCTTGGGTCCCTGGAACCGACCTCAGAGCTGCACCCACCCTCTCTGGCACTGCCTAGGGGCAACTGGGACTGATAGACCCCTGGCCTGGAATTAACTTATTTGGACCCCCGGAGGCCTGATGAGAGCAAGGGAGGGCAGTGGTGAATGGAAGTACTCTTGGATGTCAACTGAAGAAGGGAAACAACGTGCCTTGAATGGGCAGTCGAAGTGTCCCTTAACGGAAGCAACCACTGTGTGACTTGTTCCTACAGCTCCATTTATCAGATGAGGAAAACTGAGGTGCAAAGTCGTATGAGTATATTTTCCCAAGGCCACACATCTGAGGGGCAGGGTGAGGGTGGGGGAAGCAAGACAGAATTGGGACTTAGGCATATATGATTCACAAGCTCCGGTACTTTACGGTATCACTGTCACCAGGCGGCGGGGGCCAGCAAAGTACCCCTTCCAAGGGGGCAACCTGGTGTGTAGGTGAGAATCTTCATGAACTCATGCGTGGTCTAAGGAAATGCCAGAGATAACAGAGCCCAAGGGTTTCAGTCTACACCCCTTGTACCTGAGACTGGAGGAATCTTAAGCTGCCAGCCCACCACTCTGGAATAAAGTGGACCTTCTGGGATACCTCTTAGGACGTAGGTCTGGGTCAGAACCCAGGTCCCCTCTCAAGTAGGGAGGGCAAGGTGCTACTGAGGAGTCTTGGGTCAGCCGCAGAAAGCACTGGATCTGTGTTCCTCAAACTTGAATAATGCAGAAACCCCTGGGGATACACTCACCGAATCCCAGTATGAGAAACACCGATTTAAGAAACCCAAGTCTTGGGGCGCCTGGGTGGCTCAGTCGGTTAAGCGTCTGACTTCGGCTCAGGTCACGATCTCGCGGTCCGTGAGTTCGAGCCCCACGTCGGGCTCTGTGCTGACGGCTCAGAGCCTGGAGCCTGTTTCAGATTCTGTGTCTCCCTCTCTCTCTCTGCCCCTCCCCCGTTCATGCTCTGTCTCTGTCTCAAAAATAAATAAAACGTTAAAAAGAAAAAAATAATAATAAAAAATAAAAAAAGAAACTCAAGTCTTTCCGGGGCGCCTGGGTGGCTTAGTTGGTTAAGCATCTGACTCTTGATTTCGACTCAGGGCATGATCTTGCAGTTTGTGGGTTTGAGCCCCATGTGGGTCACTGCACTGACGGTGGAGAGTCTGATTGGGATTCTTGTTCTCCCTCTCTCTCTCTGCTCCTCCCCCGTTTGCTCTCCCTCTCTCTCTCTCTCAAAATAAGTAAGTAAACATTAGGTTAAAAAAAAAAAACCCTCAAGTCTTTCAGGTAGGAAACATGGAAATGTCACTGTGTAAGAGAAATTTGGCAATTGCAACTGGTAAAAGAAATAGTACAATACTGTCATTAAAGAGCACATTGGGGCACCTGGGTGGCTCAGTTGGTTGAGCGTCCGACTTCGGCTCAGGTCACGATCTCGCGGTCCGTGAGTTCGAGCCCCACGTCGGACTCTGTGCTGACGGCTCAGAGCCTGGAGCCTGCTTCCGATTCTGTGTCTCCCTCTCTCTCTCTGACCCTCCCCCGTTCATGCTGTGTCCCTCTCTGTCTCAAAAATAAGTAAACGTTAAAAAAAAATTAAAAAAAAAGAGCACATGGATGGCTCAGTTAAGCCACTGACTCTTGATTTCGGCTCAGGTCACGATCTCGCGGTTTATGAGTTCAAGCCCCCCATCGCGCTCTGCACTGACAGTGCTGAACCTGCTTGGGATTCTCTCTCTCCCTCTCTCTCTGCCCCTCCCCTGCTTGCTCCTTCTCAAAAATAAATAAGCATATAATATAATATAATATAATATAATATAATATAATATAATATAATATAATATATAATATGATCTTGTCGTTAAAAACCCAAGCATAAAAATTGCCATAGAGTTTGTGACTAATCCTACCACCCATCAAAATACTCTATAGAGCTCAATGTTAGAAACACTGAACTGGCTGCTAACTGCTTCCTTTTAAAAATGCAGGTTCCAGGGCTGGCCTCAGACCCCACTTCAGACTTTTTCTAAAACTTTCTAGGGCTTCTGATGCCCGGATTGGTTTGGAACTGCTCGATCATGTTAGAACAGGTTAAAACATAGAACTACTCCACCCTGAATCTCCTAGCTCAAAGACAACAGATACTGCTCTGTTTTGTTCACAGCTTTATTATCTAATACAGAGATTGGCATACAGTAGAGACTTGCTAAATATGTGTTGGATAAGTGAACACACTGGGAATTTGACAACTGAGGGAGCATGCAGTCAACAAATATTTAGTGAGTGCCTACTATATGCCAAACCATGTAATATATATGGTAATATATTTTTATTTATTTTATTTAAATGTTGATTTATTTATGTCGAGAAAGAGCATGCATGCACATGTGCACATACAAGTGGGGAAGGGCAGAGGAAGAGGAAGAGAGAGAGAATTCCAAGTAGGTTCCATGCTGCCAGTGCAGAGCCTGACGCAGGATTCAATCTCACAACCGTGAGATCGTGACCTGAGCCAAAATTGAGAGTCAGTCGCTTAACTGACTGAGCCATCCAGGTGCCCCTGGTAATATATTTTTAAATATATTCGTGGAGGAACCCATGGAAGTTCCCTACGTTACTGGGAGAGACAGACAATAAACAAGTAAATAAACCAAAATGAAAGGATAAATTGTGATAAGAATGAAAGTATTATCATTAAAACAAAATTGTCAAAAATAATCACAGCTGATGTGTATTGTTTGGTCTTATGAGTCAAACTGCTAAGTAGGGGCCATTCTGTGCTTATTTTGCAGCTGATGAAACTGAGGAGGGACGCCTGGCTGGCTCAGTCAGTGAAGCATGCAACGCTTGGTCTTGGGGTTGTGAGTTCAAGCCCCACGTTGAGTGCAGAGATTACTTAAAAATAAAATCTTTAGGGGCGCTGGGTGGCTCAGTCGGTTAAGCGACCGACTTCGGCTCAGGTCACGATCTCGCGGTCCGTGAGTTCGAGCCCCGCGTTGGGCTCTGTGCTGACAGCTCAGAGCCTGGAGCCTGTTTCAGATTCTGTGTCTCCCTCTCTCTGACCCTCCCCCGTTCATGCTCTGTCTCTCCCTGTCTCAAAAATAAATAAACGTTAAAAAAAAATTGAAAAAAAAAAAGAAATTGCTCTTTCATGCTAACTCGGATGTAAATTAAAAAAAAATAAACAGGGGCTCCTGGGTGGCTCAGTCGGTTGAGCGTCCGACCTCGGTTTGGGTCATGATCTTGCAGTTCGTGGGTTCGAGTCCCGCATCGGGCTCTGTGCTGACAGCTCAGAGCCTGGAGCCTGTTTCAGATTCTGTGTCTCCCTCTCTCTGACCCTCCCCCGTTCATGCTCTGTCTCTCTCTGTCTCAAAAATAAATAAACGTTAAAAAACATTTTTTAAATAAAATCTTAAAAAGAAAAGAAAAGGAAAGGAAAGAAAAGAAAAAAGAAGCTGAGGCATACAGAGATTAAGTAGCTCAACCCATGATCACAGGCAGAGGTCTGAACCCAGGTGGTTTTACGTCAAAGCCTTTGTTGTTGTTGTTGTTGTTGTTGTTAATTTTGTTAATTATTTTTTCCAATTTTTTTGGAAACAACATTTACTATCCTATCATTTTAAGTGTAGCATTTGTTGGTATTAAGTACATTCATATTGTGGAACCATCACCACCATCCATCTCCAGAACTTTTTTTTATTTTTAATTAAAAAAAATTTTTTTAATGTTTATTTATTTCTGAGACAGAGAGAGACAGAGCATGAGTGGGGGAGGGGCAGAGAGAGAGGGAGACACAGAATCGGAAGCAGGCTCCAGGCTCCAGGCTCCCAGCCGTCAGTACAGAGCCAGATGCAGGGCTTGAACTCACAGACCGCGAGATCATGACCTGAGCCGAAGTCGGACGCTCAACCGACTGAGTCACCCAGGCGCCCCTATTTTTAATTTTTTTAAAAAAATTTAATGTTTATTTATTTTTGAGAGAGACAGAGCATGAGCGGGGGATGGGCAGAGAGAGAGGGAGACACAGAATCTGAAACAAGTTCCAGGCTCTAAGCTGTCAGCATAGAGCCTGATGCAGGGCTTAAACCCACAAACGGAGAGATCATGACCTGAGCTGAAGTGGGACGCTCAACTGACTGAGCCAACAGGGGTGCCTCCAGAACTTTTTTCTAAAGCATAGTTTGACACACAACATTATGTTGGTTTCAGGTATATGATATAATGATTCAAAATTTGTATACATTGCAAAGTGATCACCACAATATATCTGCCATGTGTTACTGTTACCACAGAGTTGTTACATATTTTTAACTATATTCCCGATTGTACATTGTATCCCTGTGTCTTATTTTATAACTAGAAGTCTATACCTTGCAGTCCCCTTCTCCTATTTTGCCCACTCTCTGACCCCTCCCTCCGGCAACCACCAGATTTTTCTCTGTATCTACCAATTTCTTTCTGTTCTGTTTTGTCTGTTCATTTGTTTTGTTTTTTAATTTTTTCAAGTTTATTTTATCATTTTTAAGTCATCTCTACACCTAATGTGGGCTTGAACCCACAACCCAAGATCAAGTGTCCCGTGCTCCACTGACTGAGCCAGCTAGATGTCCCCGTTTTGTTTTTTAGATCCCACACGTAAGTGAAATCATACAAGGGTGCCTGGTTGGCTCAGTTGGTGAAGCATCCAACTGTTGATTTCGGCTCGGGTCACGATCTCCCAGTTTGTGATCGAGCCCCAAGTCGGGCTCCGTGCTGACAGTGCAGATCCTGCTTGGTATTCTCTCTCTCTCTCTCTCTCTCTCTCAGTCTCTGTGTGTGTGTGTCTCTCTCTCCTCCCCTCCCCCACTTGCACACGCATGTGTGTGCCCTCTCAAAATAAAAAACTGAAATCACACAGTATTTGTCTTTCTCTGACTTAGTTCACTTAGCAAAATAGCCTCTAGGTCCATCCATGTTGTCACAGATGGCAAAATTGAATTCTTTTTTTTTTTTTTTATGGCTGAGTAATATCCAATTGTACAAATATATCACACCTTTATCCATTCATCTATCAACGGACACTTAGCTATTATAAATAATGCTTCAATGAACATAAGGATGCATGTATGTTTTTGAAGTAATGTTTTTGTTTTCTTTGGATAGATCCCCAGAAGTCGAATTGCTAGATGTTATGGTAGCTCTATTTTTGACTTTTTGAGAAACACCCATACTGTTTTCCACAGTGGCTGCACCAATTTACATTCCCTCCCATAGTGCACAAGGGCTCCCTTTTTCTCCACTTCCTCACCAATACTTGGTATTTCCTTTCTTTTTCATAACAGCCATTTTCACAAATGTGAGGTGGTGTCTCTTTGTGGTTTTGATTTGCATTTCCCTGATGATGAGTGGTGTTGAGCCTCCAAACCTTGGTTATTGAACCCTATACAATGTTGCTTCTGACAAACAGGAGGATGGAAGATTGAGCCCAGTTGATATATGAAATATCAGCAGGAAAACTGGATATTAACTTCTATGTCATGGAGAATTGGGGGTAGGGAGGATATGTGATGAAAATAGTATTTTAGAATAATCTCTCTGCAGTGTGAAGGCCAATTGGGATATGATTGAATACAATGAGACAAGAGACGAGAGGGCTGGCTGTCGCCTCTCTAATAAGTGTAAAAGAAAAGTTTTCCTCCAGAGTCGATTCCAATCATCAACTACTGAAATTAATTTCTTTTTTTTTTTTTTTTTTTTTTTTTTTTTTTTAATTTTTTTTTTCAACGTTTTTTATTTATTTTTGGGACAGAGAGAGACAGAGCATGAACGGGGGAGGGGCAGAGAGAGAGGGAGACACAGAATCGGAAACAGGCTCCAGGCTCCGAGCCATCAGCCCAGAGCCTGACGCGGGGCTCGAACTCACGGACCGCGAGATCGTGACCTGGCTGAAGTCGGACGCTTAACCGACTGCGCCACCCAGGCGCCCCTGAAATTAATTTCTTATGTATATACCCATGTAGAGTAAGTAAGCTATAAACATAGAGCAACATTCAAAGGGTGCAAAAGGACATACAAAAATTAAATCCATCCTACCAGTCCCCTAGCTACCTCTTTCCTCCACCAAAGCAACTACCATTACAAATTCCTTATATCTTTCCAGAGATGTACACGCCAACAAACACATACACATATAGGGGCTCCTGGTTGGCTCAGTGGGAAAAGCATATGACTCTGGATCTCCAGGCTGTGAGTCCCACGTTTGGGGTAGAGATTACTTTAAAAAGCAAAACAGGGGCGCCTGGGTGGCTCAGTCGGTTAAGCGTCCGACTTCGGCTCAGGTCATGATCTCGCGGTCTGTGAGTTCGAGCCCCGCGTCGGGCTTTGTGCTGACAGCTCAGAGCCTGGAGCCTGTTTCAGATTCTGTGTCTCCTTCTCTCTCTGACCCTCCCCCGTTCATGCTCTGTCTCTCTCTGTCTCAAAAATAAATAAACGTTAAAAAAAATTAAAAAAAAATAAATAAAAAGCAAAACAAGTACACATACAACATATAAATAAATAAATAAATAAATAAATAAATAAATAAATAAATACAAATAGCAGCAAGCTATACATGCTGCTCTTTACCTTGCTGCTTTTTTTAAATAATAATTTTAAAAGAATGTTTATTTATTTTTGAGAGAGAGACAGAGCATGAGCGGGAGAGGGGCAGAGAAAGAGGGAGACACAGAATCCAAAGCAAGCTCCAGGCTCCGAGCTGTCAGCACAGAGCCCCACGCAGGGCTTGAACCCACGAACCATGAGATCATGACCTGAGCCAAAGTCAGACGCCCAACCGACTGAGCCACCCAGGTGCCCCCCAATTTTTTTTAATGTTTATTTTTGAGACAGAGAGACAGAGTGCAAGCAGGGGAGGGGCAGAGAGAGGAGGCACAGAATCCGAAGCAGGCTTCAGGTTCCAAGCTGTCAGCACAGAGCCTGACATGGGGCTCGAACCCACGGCCCATGAAATCATGACGTGAGCCGAAGTCGGACGCTTAACCGACTGAGCCACCTAGACATCCCGGATGCCCTGTACCACATATTTTTTAAATAAATTCTCTAGAGGTGGACATTTGTCTCTACTGTTTTGTGAGTATAAACAAAGTAGCAAAGCATATCCTTGTACTTTTGTTATTTGCATATGAGCAAATGTATCCACAGGGAAATTTTCTAGAAATGCAACTGCTGGGTCAAAAGGCATGTAATGTACACTTTAAATATTGGTAAGATGTTTCTTTCTTTCTTTCTTTCTTTCTTTCGCTTGCTTTCCCATTTATTTCTTAACACAACTGTCTACCTAGCATCAGTTTGTGCATTAGATGGAAAGTTTCCTCACTATGGGCTTTGCTCTTAATTCCTATCACATATCAGAGTGTTTTATCTGATGTATCAAAGGTGCCTGCAGTTCTGAGTACAAGTCCCAAATGTGCATAGTGTATCAAATGTATTTCACAGGAAAGAGAAACTCATGTTTTAGGATATCTGCTAATATCTACATGTACCACTACTGCAACTTCTTGGACTTTCCCCCTGATCGAAGAAAATCACCACCACTTCCTCAATTTCAGAACTTATTTGGTCCCATCCCCTCATTTTACAGATGAGGAAGGGACTTGCCCAAGGTCACAAGGGGTCTATATCTAGGGCTGGTGTCCAGCCTTAGTGGAACAAAAGCTATTTCCTTTGCAACATGCTCAAATGGTTTCCAAGGTCTCTATCTTTCTGCTCGCCTGGAAAATTCAGTCTCAGGAATGTCCAACTAATTCCTTTGTGAAGGTGCAATGGCAAATATAACAAAATTGTAAGAAACTATCTCCCTCTGCTGGTAACATTCTACAACTACAAAGCCTTAAAAAAAAAAAAAAAAAAAAAGCACATCAGCTGCAATGATGAAAAATTAATCAAACCTCAAGAGTGAGACTTTGGTGAGGCCTGATAGACAATCTCATCCTCCTTGCTGTCCCCAAGGCCCAGTCAGGATAATTCACTTAAGAGAACAGGTTCACAGAAGAATGTATTCAAAGTAAATATAGCTCCAGGGGTGTCTGCTGGCTCAGTCCATAGAGCATATAACACTTGATCTCCAGGTTGTAGGTTCAAGCCCCACATTGGGTGGAGAGCTTACTTAAACATAAAAATCTTTAGGCATGCCTGGGTGACTCTGTTGGTTAAGAATACGACTCTTGATATCGGCCCAGGTCATGATCTTGCAGCCTTGCCCTGAAGTGTGCTTCCCCCCACCCCCCCCCCCACCTCTCAAAATAAATAAATAAACTTAAAAAAAAAAATAAAATCTTTTTTAAAAAACCCAACAAAGTAAACATAACTCCAGAGAGTGAACAAGACAAAATGCTTTTTCTCTGACATTGGTCAGGCTGTTCATAATATTTTATTATATTTTATACATAGAGAATTTGAATTGCTAATGGAATATCCAATGTGGAGATGCCAGTAAGAAGCCTAGATTAAGAATTGGTGGGGCGCCTGGGTGGCTCAGTCAGTTAAGCGTCCGACTTCAGCTCAGGTCACGATCTCACGGTCCGTGGGCTGATGGCCCAGAGCCTGGAGCCTGCTTCCGATTCTGTGTCTCCCTCTCTCTCTGCCCCTCCCCCGTTCATACTCTGTCTCTCTCTCTGTCTCAAAAATAAATAAACGTTAAAAAAAAAAAAAAAAGAATTGGTAACACCAGGTCAGGTCAGGGCTGGAAGTCAACTTTGGGAGTCTTTAGCATTCAGTAGGGAGCTTACATCATGAGCATCTATGTAAAAACCATGGACTGAGGACATACCCAGAGATTATCCATATTTCAGAGACAGGAAGTCATGAAACCAGAATTAGTAAGCATGTCACTTTAACTTCTAAATAAAAACTAGTAACATTTAACACATGATTGCAGTTTATATAATAATTATTAGGAATGCAAATCGCAAAAATTCTTGGGGTACCTGGGTGGCTCAGTCGGTTGAGTGTCCAACTCTTGGTTTCAGCTCGGGTCATGATCTTGGTTTCGTGTGTTCAAGCCCCCCCCACCCCCCCGCCCCTCCTCCATCCACACTGTCTCTGTCTTTCTCAAAATAAGTAAATAGACTTTAAAAAAAAAAAGAATTAAAAATTCTCAACAGGAAGCTGTTACTTTAGAAAGATTAATGACGTGCTAAAAACATGAGAAGAAACACATTCCAAGTTAGGTAATTTGATTACAAATAGCTAAATGCACCACTACCAAATGACAGGTTTTTAAAACTGGGGAGCCCATGGGAATATGACAGTGAGAATAAAAACACATGGTGTTTGCTTTCCCCCTTTTTTGTGTTTTGGGAAAGAAAGGATGATTAGAGAATTGCAGGGTTTTTTTAGGGAGGCAAGGCACCCTCACAATGATAATAGCTAACCCTTGGAACTCTTACTATGGGTCAAGCACCGTCCAATGCTTCTCAGCATAGTAACTAGTTTAATTCTTACAATCTACCTTTGAAGCAGCTACTATTATTATCTTTTTTTTTTTTACACTTGAGGAAACTGAAGCACAGAACCCACAAGTAACTTGCATAAGATCGCACAAACTTGTTCAAGTTGGAAGTGTCCAAAGTTGAACTTTAAAGTTCAAGGTCTCTACTTCTGTACTGTAGAAAAATAAAGCAGGAATACCGTTTAGGAAGATGCATAAATAAATGTTTAAGGAAATGCTAATGTTTGTATCTGTCATTGAAGACTCAGGAGAACTTTTGTGGTGCTGGTTGGCCAGCTCAGGTGCAGTATTATCAACTAAAACTACCGTTTTAGTTAACAGATGCTTGGAATATGCTTTATGTGAAGGAAAAACTGTAACGATTTTCACCTTATCACATAGAAATAACAAAATGTGTTATGCATCAGATGTTTTTCATCCTCTATTGAGGCATAAAAATATTTTAAGAATTTAAAAAAAAATACGTCATCTGCAGTTCATGAAGATTACCAGTCACTTTAAAAAAAAAAAAAAAAAAAAGGTTCTCAGTAATTGCCTGCCCTTAGAAAAGATGGTTCCAAAGAACACACTTTCCCTACTCAGGACGATGACTTCATGTGGACTCTCTCATTGAGTACAAGAGCTAACACGTTGCCCTTAAGAAAAATGGCAACCTTCTGGTTCCTCTGCCCTTTTCCAAGATGGCTTTCTCGATGCTCATGGGCGCTGGCCAGGCGCTTCTTCCGGGCTTGGCAAGGGGCGGGGTCCATTGAGTAAAGCCTTGCGTGCCGGCGCCCGCGACGGAGGCGCGCTTCAGGGCGCAGGCGCGGGGAGGGGGTGGGGGAGGAGGGAGAGCGGCGAGTAAGATGGAAGATGAGGAGGTCGCTGAGAGCTGGGAGGAGGCGGCAGACAGCGGGGTAAGGAGGAGCCGCCGCCGCGGGGCAGGGCCGGGCGGGACCTGGCGTGAGGGAAGCCTCCGGGGAGCGGGCCTGGGGATGGTTCTCCCCAAGGAAGGGCCCCACACGCCGGGCCGGGCGTGGAGGAGAGGCCCCCGGTCCTTGAGCGCCGTGAAGGCCTCTTAAAGGGGCCGCGTTCCATTTCTCCCTCCACCTTCGCCGGGTGCGCTTCCCTACATCCCCCCCGACGTGTGCGTCACCCGGGGCGCCCCACCCGCCATCCAGGGCCTCTTTGCGTGGCCCCCGCGCCCGCTAGCTCTTCCCGGGACTCTCTGGCCCTTCCTCTCCTGTCGCCGCCCACCCCCCCCTCCCGAGTCACCATTTTAAAGTTCATGTGCTCTGATGAGGAGCGACACACCGGGGGGGGGGGGGGGGGGGGCTGCGCTGACCGGGACGGCGTGCCGGGCTCCGGAGAAGAGCAGCGGAGGGCAGGCGGGGAAATTGAGTCGTCTCTGGTCCCCTCCACTCTGTGCTAAAATCCCCCATTGCTTTGCGCCTTCCGCCACGGTGGGCGAGTCTGGGTTTTTTTTTTTTTTCTCTTTCAGTTTTACTCTGAGAGCCCGTTGCAGGCGGGTCTCCCGGGGACCCCGCCAGAACAACCGAAAGCCCGGTGGGCAGCCCCTCTCCCCGGGGACCCACCCAGCGATCTGGGCCCGGGGCGAAGGTCTTGGAGAGTACTTGCCCGGGTTCGGGGGGGGGGGGGTGGGGGGAAGGGGGAGGGGTGCGATTTGTAAAGTAGCCGCATTCCTGGGAGAGGAGGGGGGAAATGGACCCTTCGACTTTGCTTTTGGAGTTTTTGTTTGACTCTAGAAGCTGTAGGGAAATAGTTTATCCCAAGCTGAAACAGCCGGAGCCAATCCTCTTAGGTTTGTGATTAATTTGGGTCTTTTCAGAGTTTGTGGTTCAGTGGTGACCCTTGGGAAGATGCGGAGATAGCCTTTTGGCCTCCCGGCGTTCGTGTCTGTTCAGTGTTGGCTCAAGTGACCTCCACCTTCAAGGTTTATGTGTTGGGAGTGGGGCGCGGAGAGCTGAGTGTACTAGCGTAGAACAGGAGTTTTGTTTTTCTTTCTTTATTTATTTATTTTCCCCCAAGCGCCTTTGAGGGTGCTCATCAGAGCTGGAAGAGGCGGAGAAATTGACCCGGCTGCAGAGGGTATCTCTGCGGGAGTGTTGAAACTTGGCTTCGCTCGTAGTCTTTTCCCGTGGTTCAGCATTTCTTTCATGGTGTTTATGTTTTTCCGCTTAGCACAATTAAGAACTTGAAGGATTAGTTCGTTCAGAAGGTATTTGATACAGTTCTTATGTGCTGACCATCTTTCTTGGATTTTGACTTGAGTAAGGAGAGCGATTGAAAGATTTTATAGAGAGCAACAGGTGTCGTCTGAGTGTTTATTCAGCAAACATTTTTTGAGTGTCTCTATGTGCTGGACAGTGTGTGTAGCAGTGACTTTGTCCTATAGAATGCAAAATTTCCGGGTACAGGCATTTATTACCTACCACTAATATGAGTGCAGCATTCAGACATCCTTCATGTACACCCTCCTGCAAAAAAAAAAAAAAAAAAAAAAAAAGCCTGGCCTGTAATTTGAATGTGGCTCAAATGATAAGTGTCTTGAGCATCTTGACATTTCTTTGTTTTTTCTGACCTGTTTACAAGAGACGTGAGTTTTTCATGTTAAGAAAATAAAAACAAAAATCAATGCAGGATTCAGAAATCTGTGGATTACTTGTGTTTTTCAGAACAGATAAGGATCAGCTAGCCCAGTCCCACATTTTACAGCTGAATGAACCCCAGGGATGTAGGATTTAACTTAGATCTTTCTGATGTTTGTCCACTACTCTTTTGACTATATGTTAGTAAAACCCTTTAGAAGTGCCCGGTACAGAGATGGAACCCAAACCTTGCCTTGTTGACATAGGAGCAAAATGCAGGTTCCTTCTATATCTTTTATGTAACTGAACCACTGAAATAATCTGTAGTTATTGCCCTTTTATAACCAAGGAAACTGAAGTTGAGAGAATAACCTGTCTTGCTCAAGGTCGCACGGATAGTAAGTAGGGAGCTGGGTTTTGACACCAAAGCCTATCTGACTCCCAAGGCAGAGTTCATTCTGTAGCATTTTGCTGTCTCCCTTCCTGGGACCTGTGGAAGACTTGGGAGTTGGACATTACCTTTATTTTTTCATATGTTTGCTTTCGGCTTATATTTGAAGGCTTTCTTGAATTTGATTCCCTCTTTGAATTTCACAAACGGTTTTGTAAATGTGCACCTTTGAAGGAAGGGTGCCAGAGATGGGATGATGTGCTGTGTCCACGTCACTGGGAAACCAACTGATTGTACATGTCTTTCACATGTAGCCAGTTGCATATGTAAAAGTTATCCTTTCTAACATTCAAGTGATCCTTTCTAACAACTGAAACTTGGTAATGAGTGTTACGCACTCACCCTTCCAAAAAAACAATCTGGATGGTGAGAAGGCTAGTAAATGGGGGTTGACAGTTTTTTTAAGTGAACACGCAATCTTTATATTATCTGGAGGTAGTTCTGATCCTTCAAAATAGAGGCTTTTGGGTGATCCCTGCCCTCGGCACCACAAAAAAATGTTGATGTCATACTGGAGGTTTTGTTTTGTTTTTTAATGTTTATTTATTTTGAGAGAGACCGCACCTGCCTGTGTTGGGGGTGGAGGACAGGCAGAGAGAGAGAGAGAATCCCAGGCAGGCTCCTGCTATCATCACAGAGCCCACTGCAGGGCTCAATCTCATCGTGAGGTCATGACCTGAGCCGAAATCAAGAGTCAGATGCTTAACCGACTGAACCACCTAGGTGCCCCTGGAATTTCTTACGTGTCAGTACATCTGAGATCGTTTTTTTCTTGCATATTTTCAAAATACTCAATATTGAGTCCTATTGTGTCATTCTGGGGAAGACTCCAAATTGAGAAATACTCCAAATTTTCTGTAAATTGGCTGCCTTTTGCTTTTAGTTAATGTGGTGAACACTGACTTGATATAGAACTATTCCTTTCCTGTTTCCTCCCAAAGAGTCACATTGCCAATCAAAGGACAATTCAAGGAATATAACTTACATCCCACTAAGGAAATGCTTCTTTAAAAATATACTGCCTTTGGGAGAAATGAAAATGTAAATTGAGTTAATTTTGATTCAAACTCTAAATTCTGTCCTTTGTTTTAAGCACATCTCAAGGGACAAATAGAGCATTTTGTAATTGGAAAATTTTTTTTTGTGCGCCAAAAAAAAAAAATCAGATCAACAGTTTGCTCAGTTTCTGACACTTTGAAGCTTTATATATTCACATGTTTAGGGGAAAAAAAAAACAAACAAAAAAAGGCATAACCTTGTCCATCTTGTTGGTAATGGGCTAACCTGATCCTAGGGGAAGGCAGATGGTACATAAATGGAATTGGACTGGTAGCTGTAATGCTTTGGCAGCCTCTCTGATTTCTTTGCATCTCAAAGTTGCCTTTTGTCCTTTGCCAAAGGCAAGTCATGTAACTAATTGGAAGAAAATGTATCTTAAGTTAAAGGACGACTAGTCCCTCTTCTGGACTAAGAATTCAAATTTATGTTTACTTTCTACCCTCACTGAACCTCTAAACATTACCCCATCAGCAATGCTGGATGCCATATAAGCCTGTAAGAAAGTGTCAGTAAACTCCAAATACCTACTGTGTATCAGGCACTGGGCACAGGCCAGTGGAGGAGTCAGATGGGTAAAGCAGCGCTTTTCTTTAGAAGAGGCATAGATGGGGTACGATAGCTGGGATCAGAGACAGTCTTGTAGAAAGAAGGTGATGTTTCAGACTACTTGAATTAAGCCGTAGAAAGTCTGGGAGGGGTGGGTAGAGCGTAGGACCAATGTGGATGTGTATAGGCAGCAAGAGAAGAATGTGCCGCATTGGGAGAGCTACAAATACTTCCTTCTGGCTGTGGGGTAAGGGTTTGGCAGGGCTGAATGGAAAGAGACGAGGCCAGAGAGGTATGCAGGGGCCAGATGGGGAAGGGCCTCGTTGTATTTGGTTCTGGGGAGCTTGGACTTTGTCCTTACAGCACAAGAGAGCTTTGAAGGCTTAATTTTTTTTTTTTTAAGCAGAGTAGTGGCATATTTGTTTATTTACTTATTTTGAGACAGAGCGTGCGTGTGAGCGCTCGCATGGGGGAGGGGTAAAGACAGAGGGGGAGAGAGAATCCCAATCAGGCCCCATGCAGTCAGCACAGAGCCTAACATGGGGCTTGTTCCCACGAACCAGAAGATCATGACTTGAGCCCAAGTCAACAGTCGGATGTTTAACCAACCGAGCCATCCAGGCATCCCTGGCATAGATTTTAATTGAAGAGATAAGAACTTTGATTTACTTCTTGTGTGTGTGTGTGTGTGTGTGGGCGTGCGCGCGTGTGCATGTGCACGCAAAAAGGTGATTTTATTAAAGCATGGGGACAGGACCCATGGGCAGAAGAAAGAGCTGCCTGATTTACTTCTTATTCTTTAGAGAAGAGGCCATTCTCCCTCCTGGAGCATATGGCTTGCACCTTACTTTGGGGTCCTTAGCACTTCCTGTAACTGCTGTCATTATGGAATATTTACCATAGCTGTGGGTAGTGGGCAGATAACAGTTATTTCGGGGCTACCTGGTACTGATTTCTTTGTCCTTATAGTAAAGAAGGCATTTAAGATTTGTGGTATTGGAAAGTACAAATCCAGGTGTCCCATGCCTGTGAAGGAGCCATTTCTTTTTTTTTTTTTTTAATTTTTTTTTTTTTAACGTTTATTTATTTTTGAGACAGAGACAGACAGAGCATGAACGGGGGAGGGTCAGAGAGAGAGGGAGACACAGAATCCGAAACAGGCTACCGGCTCTGAGCGGTCAGCACAGAGCCTGACGCGGGGCTCAAACTCATGGACCGCGAGATCGTGACCTGAGCCGAAGTCGGCCGCCCAACTGACTGAGCCACCCAGGCACCCCTGAAGGAGCCATTTCTAAGCTGTTCCAGTTCTTTCTGGGAAGATTGGGTCTTAAGGATTGTGATTTGCTCAGAGCAGCCTTCTATAAAGCATTTGGCCGGTTGAGACATGATCATGCTGAGCAGTCTGTCCTTGTGATTCTGGAAACAGGTCTGTTTCGTTATGGTTTCAAAGAAACCGTCATGCACTTTTCACGAGTAACCCCTCTGCTCCTTTCATTGAGGCTGCTTGGGGGGCCTGTTCCCAGCATGCTCTAGGTGTCTGAGACAGCTGCCATGGTTGCTGTGGGCTGGAGATGCAGTCACAGACCTACTTGCTTTAACTTCTACAACAGGAGAGAACTTAGTGTATCTCTGTAAAGCTTTTGGTAAATCCCTGCAAGAGAAAAGGCGCTGTTGTCTAGATCTGATGACTCAGATGTATTCTTGGGGCTACATCTTTCTTTCCAGTTTCCACCTTTATACTGCAGTGGCTTCCCCACAGGTAATGTCCATTTCTGGCTGTATCAGGTAGAAGCCTTCACCAAGGAGTGGGGTGTTCTTTCTGCAAGAGAAAAGGCGCTGTTGTCTAGATCTGATGACTCAGATGTATTCTTGGGGCTACATCTTTCTTTCCAGTTTCCACCTTTATACTGCAGTGGCTTCCCCACAGGTAATGTCCATTTCTGGCTGTATCAGGTAGAAGCCTTCACCAAGGAGTGGGGTGTTCTTTCCTGCACGCTTGCCCCACAGGAATAGAAAGTATTTTCTGTCAGGACAGTTACTGACTTGGTTTCCTAGGAGAAGACTGAGTTTAGCTACTTACATTTGTGGCCAAAATACAGAATGAAATATGTGTGTGTGTGTGTGTGTGTGTGTGTGTGTGTGTGTGTGTGTGAAGTAGTAACCATAGAGATTTCTCTTGCTGAAGGGTCTTGCTGGTAGCCTCTACCAAGCATCCTTCTCTGTAACGTTCAGCTCCATGCAGGATGTTTGATGGGAAGATAGAGGTGAAAACCCACCACCGCAGAAATTAGCAACAAATCCTGACCTCAGTCTTTATGTAGATAAAAAATCTTATCCCTGAGGTTAAGACATTTCAAGATGTCCCTCCCAGTAAGTCATCCCCTCCCTGCACCCAAAACTCTTTCCCTTATAAAATGAACGCAGGAAATTACAGTCATTCCTTCCTAAAAGGAATAATATGTACGGTTGAAATTGCATTCTTCAGGGTTGTGATCCTTAGACTGTTCGAACTCGAGTCTGGAGAGGTCAAGGTTGTCCTCACTCTTCCTGGACCTTGAGAGCCAAATTCCCAGCCCTTATGCTCTGGCATTTGGCATATTCTTGGCCCAATACGAGCATTTGTGACCCTCCAGCTCTCAGTGCTGTTTTTGCCACCCAGTTGCACATCTCACTGGTGAGTGGGCTCCGCCCGTAAGCCCGCGCAGACTCCCAAATCCTGCTGGCCTCTTTTGGAAGGACTTCTTAGATAGCGTCTTAAGGGCTCACTACAGGCTTTGCGGAGCGCATTTTCACATTCATTATCCCAGTCAGTCTCCGTGACCTGGTGATGCGTAGGTGTTTTTATTCCTAGTGTCCTGGAGAGGAAATCACTTGGTCGGTCTCAGCTCAGCCACTGGCATCCTGAGCCCACACTCTTAGGGACCTTTTTGGACTGTTTGTTTACCTTTGCTTTTCAGCAGATAATTAACCAGTTAACTGCTTTAGGATGTTTAGTTGCTAGTTCCTTTGAAGTATTGTTATTTGTTTCACCTGGGATTGGCCTTCTGCCTCTGTAGTCTGATGATGAGTTGATAAATTTCTTGCCTCTGAGAAACTTGAATTTGGTTCCCAAGAGCCAAAAGGACACAGTTGCTGTCAGTTGTTGTTTTAAATTTAAAACAAAACAAAACTTTTTTAACTTTAATTTTATTTTTAAAGATTTATTTATCTTTGAGAGAGTGCAAGCAGGCAAGGGGCAGAAAGAAGGGGTGGGACAGGGGATCCAAAGCAGGCTGTGTGTCGACAGCATCGAGCCCAATGCGGGGCTTGAACCCACAAGCCACGACATCATGACCTGAGCTGAAGTCAGACACTCAGCCGACTGAGCCACCCAGGTGCCCCTAAAATTCTAAGTAGCCTCCACACCCAATGTGGGTCTCAAACTCCTGACCCCAAGATTAAGAGGCACATGCTCCACTGACTGAGCCAGGAAGGCACCCCTGCTGTCGATGTAACACTAAAAACAGTGACTGCAAATGACATGCTCGTTGAAATCTTGATCATAATTGGGAAATAACATCTGGCCAAGTGAAAAGACATAATATAAATATCTTTTGCTCACATCTCTTGAAAGATTTAACCACTCTGCTTGCTATCTTAAGGATCCCTGTATCTGTAGTTGCAGACTGGCGGCTCTTGGGTATTCAGCCTATGTACTTTCGGGGGGTGCACGCTTTGTTTACATATTGAATTTGAATGCTTTTCCCTGGGCCTTGGTGGTTCTCCTGTCCTCTGTAGTCCCCACTTTATGTATTGTGCGACCTGTTGTGATCCTTCCTGCTTACTTTATTGGCTCGACCTGGAGGCATTGTGTTTGCTGCCCCTGCTTAGTGCCATGATTCTAAGTAGCCTTTGATGACAGGGCCCTTGGGCCTTTGGATGAAACTTCCTGGTGGTGTAGGGAGGAGGTAAGAATGACTTTGTTCCATCCTCCAGTGTCCAAATGCATTGTATTTCCTCCTGGGAGAGGAGCCTTGCTGTCTTTATAAAAGGAGGAAAGAGCAGGTCACTTCTGCCAGTTAGTGACCCATTTCCTCCATCCATGGCAGTAACAGAAGTCCGAAGGCTAGGCTGACTCTTGAGGTGCCAGGTCTGGTTTTGGGCAGATCACTGCCTACCTTTCTCTCAACTTCTTTTCCTCTTTTGTCACCTGGGGCTAATAAAATCCTCCTTGCCTGGCAGTGAGGGTTAAATGGAGCACACAGGCGGATGTTGGAGTAGCGAGTACGGTGGTCGTGAGCATGAGGGCATTCCCCAGCCACTCCAGTAGAGTCTCTGCCTGGTTAGAGTGGCAGGTTCCTAAGACTGGCTGAGAGGTCTCTTTCTTGCTCCCCCTGAGAACTAATACACAGTTTTCTTTGAATTGTAAGGGAAAGGCAATAACGAGCGTAGAGAAAGGGGAGCCCCGTTAGATTCTACCCATTATTTTATTCCAGGGACAGGGCTCGCCGCCCTACTCCCCCTCCTGCCCGTTCTCCGCTTTTAAGCTAAAGGGTTGTATGGATTCCCTCCCCCATGGAGACTCTTTGAAGAGGCACTGGAAGCAGAAGGAAACAGTGTCTCAAGATTGCAGTTCTCAGCTTCTGAGGCCCTCCATCCTGGGATACGTCTATATCACCAGACTTGTTCTGTACTGAAGAATTGTTTCTTTTAGGGGACTTCTTCGCAGACTTAAGGTCTGGACTTGGTTGTGGTCTGCCACTGCTGTAGCCCTTCCTTAGAAGCCCTCAGCTTGCACTGGCCTGGCCTGGGGTGCAGATTAGGCAGGGTGATATTCCCTGTCTGCCTTTATCCTACCTTCGTAGTTCCTGTGGCCACCCGCTAGCCACTCCTGAACGTTTTTGCTTCTTCCTCTTGAGGTTTAGGATTCAGTTTTGTCACTTACAAGTCGAGTGGCCTTAGGCAAGTCATTTAACCCTGAGCATGCAGCATGGCTGTTGTATGTCCCGTGGATTATGGTGAGGGTGAGGTGGTGAAGGGAGGGCCAGAGGCTTCCTTACACACACCTGCAGCAGGTGCTTGGAGTGTGCTGCCACCACCACTACTGCTGACAAATGCGTGTGACAGCCTCAGCTCTTACTGGGAACACAGGTAGTGTTGCTGTGTTCAGACCCAGATAGACCCAGTTCAGATTCTGGCTCCCCTCTGTACTGTTGTGGAACCATGGTCAAAGTACGTAACCTCTCAGAATTGGTTTGTAAATCATTTGTAAAATGGGGCTATCTTTCTCTCTCTTTTAATGTTTTTAAACAAAATTTTTTTTAACATTTTACTTATTTTTGAGACAGAGAACAAGTGGGGGAGGGGCAGAGAGAGAGGGAGACACAGGATCTGAAGCAGGCTCCAGTCTCTGAGCTGTCAGCACAGAGCCTGACGTGGGGCTCGAACTCACCGTGAGATCATGACCTGAAGTCAGACACTTAACCGACTGAGCCACCCAGGTGCCCCTCTTTTAATGTTTACTTTTGAAAGAGGGGGTGCAAGCAAGGGAGGGGAAGAGAGAGGGGGACAGAGGATCCAAAGCAGGCTCCAAGCTGAGACCGCAGAGCCTGATGCGGGGCTCGAACTCACCGCAAGATCATGACCTGAGCTGAACCCAGACGCTTAACTGACTACTGAGCCACCCAGGCACCCCAAAATGGGGCTATATCTCTAAAATCCCTGTTTCACAGGATGGTTCATAATTCATGTGTTGGGTACTGTTTTAGGAGCTATGGACAACTGTAGTGAAAGAACTTTCTTCTCCTAAAACTTGCTTTCTAGTGGAGAAAAATGGACAATAAACAATAATGTTTTATATACGCACCCAATGAAGAAAAATAAGAGAGATAAAGAATGTAGAAAGTGACTGGCAGAGGTGCCATTGTGTGTGGGGAGTGCAGGGGGAGGAAGGTCAGAGGAGGCCTCAGTAAAGATAGGCAGAGAGACCTGAAGGGGGTGAGAAAGCAAGTGTGCAGAAGAAGCTGGTGGAAATGCATTCCAGGTAGAGGGAACGGCAAGTGCAAAGGTCCTGAGGCTGGAGCATGCTTGTTTTATTTGAGGAACAGCGTGGCCCAGAGGTAGCAGGGAGCCGGATCCCGTAGAGGCTAGTAGGCTGTGGTGGGTATTACCTTGAAACAGGAAGCCATGTGAGGGTTTTGAGCAGAGGCTGACTTGGTTTTCAAAAGGATTATTCATTCTGGTTGTTACGTGTAAAATAAACCGTAAGGGCAAGAGTGGGAACACAGACTGAAGATGCCATTTCAGCTGTCCTTTCAAGGGCTGTGGTAATTTGGACCAGGGAGGTCACAGTAGCAGAAGCGTTGGGAAAATTCGGGATCTGTTTTGCAAGTAGAACCAACGTGGGGGATGAAAGAGACATCAGAGCTGCCAGAAGACTGGGGTTTCTGAAGCGGGGTGAGGAGAGGGAGTGTGGGAGGAGCAGGCTTGGGGGAGTGAATGAAGTCAAGGGTTTGGTTTGGGGCCTGGGGAGTTTAGGTCCCTTGTGAAATCAGAGTGGGGGTGGTGAGTCGGCAGCCGTACACCCACTGATGTGTGGAAGGCCGTGGAACCAGGTGCCGTCGCCAAATCAGCCAGCGGAGTCACGGAGGAGGGGAGGTGCAGACTCTCCAACCTCGGGGGCCTGGACAGGAGGAGGAGCCTGTCCTGTACAGGGGACGTTAACTGTGGGCATGAGAGGAGCTACCAGGGAGCTGGGAGGGGACCGGCAGGCTGGGATGGACAGTACTTTGAGGAGGGAGCAGCGAGCAGTGTTGGACGCTGCTGAGAGGCTGAGTGAAGTGAAGGTGTGGAATTGACCGTTGAGGTCATTGGTGACTCTGGCAAGTTTCAGCAGGATGGGGGGGTGGTGTAGAGAGCAAGATTGATGAAGTTGTGAGTGTCACTTAGAGCAGGGCCTGGGCTGAACGTTGGGCACTGGGCGAGTGCTGGTTGCTGGCACACCAAAATGACAGGACCCGCCACAGTAGGATATGTGGCGTTTACATCAGTAAACGGCATGCCCCTTGCCTCTTCGGTCCCTAAGGTGCTCAGTTGCTAGTTGCTGAATTTTTTTTTTTAACGTTTATTCATTTTTGAGAGACAGAGAGACAGAATATGAGCGGGGAAGGGGCAGAGAGAGGGAGACACAGAATCCGAAGCAGGCTCCAGGCTCTGAGCTGTCAGCACAGAGCCCGACGCGGGACTCGAACCCACAAACTGCGAGATCCTGACCTGAGCCGAAGTCAGACGCTCAATGGACTGAGCCACCCAGGCGCCCCAGCTAGTTGCTGAAATATTAAATGTATAACAGATACATCTTATTCTAAGACTGTATCTCAAGCAGTGTTGTCTAAGCGAAGTCCCATGTTAGCCACACGTGTGATTTAAAACTTCCCCAAAGCCACATTTAAAAAGTATAAGGAAACAGGTGGAGTGGATTTTAATATTTTTTTAAGTTTTATTTATTTAAGTAATCTCTATACACCCAGCATAGGTCTTGAACTCACAACCCTGAGATCAAGACTCGCATGCTCTACCAACTAAGTCAGCCAGGCACTCTGGCTCAAATTCAGTAATTTGAATATTTAAATTAAAAAATTTTTAATGTTTATTTTATTTCTGAGAGAGAGAGAGACAGAGCACGAGCAGGGGAGGGGCAGAGAGAGAGGGAGACACAGAGCCTGCCCTGGTGCTCGAACCCAGAAACTGCAAGTTCACGACCTGAAGTCGGACGCTCAACCAACTGAGCCACCCAGGCGCCCCTGAATATCTTAAATGGAATGCAGCATACCCCAAATAGTATCACGGTCAGCACATAATCAATATTGAAAATATGTTAATGAGCTGTTTTACACCTTTTTTTTTTTTTTTTTTTTTTTTTGTCATAAGTCTGGGAAGTCTGCTGTGCATTCGGCATTTACAGCACATCTCAGTTGGGACTGACCACGTGTGAAGCGCTCACCAGCCACGTGTGGCAGTGGCCACTGGACTGGGCGGCGTGGCTGGAAAATGTGCCCAAAGTATTTCCTCTTCCTGGGCAGGTGCAGAGAGCTCCTGAAAGCCTTGGGAACTTGGGAAGGAAAGTGGGAAGTGGCTTCCCTTCCAAGCAAGTGAGAATTGTCTTGTCTCTACAGCATATCCTCCCCACCCCTCCAAGCCCTTCATGGTTTTCTGGAGCCCCTGGTTTCTTCAAATTTGTACCTGGCTGGTCCTGGAAGGTGTAGCTGGCTTTCTGCAGCAGCTTTTCAAAAGTTGCATGGATACCAGCTAATAAAGACCTTTGCTGAATGCAGCTCAAGTAATATCCAATGGATTTCAGTTGAAGTTATCTCTTATTTGGGGTCCCTTTTTTTCCCCATTTTCCTTTCCCTCTATTCATGTTTTCATCCTCTTTCTCCCCAGTGTTTCTATGCCTCTCTCTTTTTCTTGAAAGTCTGTTCTTTAGGTCTCTGCCATTTTCTCTGACTCCTAACAGGTTCACCACCTCCCCATTTCTCTTTCCACAATGCTGTCTGTACAGCTACCACAGCGACTGTGGTTCCCTACCAGTCTTCTCCCTCCTGGCTGGGCTCTCCTCTTCAGCAGAGGTTGCCTTATCTCTGGGCATCCAGCATCTGGCACGTCTCCTACCTTACAGTCAATTTGCCACAAAATGCTTGCCTCCAACTTTTTTCTTTTTCTTTTTTTTTGTCACAGTGAAGCAAAAGGACAATGGCTTTTGAGATACATTAACAAAGTGTAGACTTCCTTAGGGAGGGCATTTTAAAACTATCCTGTGCCCCCACAGTGACCCATTTAACGTGGAATGTTTTCCTTGCTGTGGGAGTAGCAGAGAAGGGAGGAGTGTTCTGTGTTCCTTCAAACAGACTAACCTGTCTGTATTAAAAAAGGGCAACTGATGAAGTCATGGCCCGGATGTCTTGTCTCTCAACTTCTGAACTCTGCCTTTTTCAAGATTTTACTTTTTTTTCTCAAGATTTTACTTTTGAGTAATCTCTGCACCCAACTTGAGGCTCAAACCTACAACCCCAAGATAAGAGTCGCATGCCCCACTGGCTGAGCCAACCAGCAAAAAGCTTTTTTTTTTTTTTTTTTTGACTTAATCAATCATGTTTGCCCAGGAGTTGAGTTAGTGTTTTGAACCTGACTATGTTCCTGAATGAAACATCGCTGTAGAATCAAACCTGGAGTGGTAAGACATTGGGGGCTTCTCTCCCTGGGTTGGCCAGGGTCAGTAGATGAAGCACTGTCCACTGCCACAGCACTGACGTAGAGAAACAAGGCAGGGGCTGAGACAGAGAGTTAACAGAGTTGGTGTGAAGGTGGTTTGGAAAAGTGTGTGGATCGCACGCCTGGACTTGAAATGGCCAGCGGTGTGCTCCAAAAGTACACCCCGTTTTATCTGATAGTGTTAAACCAGATTTTGCTGTCTGTAACTGAATTCTTGTGCTTCCCTCCTAAGTGAAATTGAGGCTCTCCCAGGAATAGGCAGAATCCCATCCAGACGCGTGATCTGGGAGACACAGGTGCCTTGCTGGGCACACAGAAGGCCCTGTAGCCAGGGGAGTGGGTGCTGAGGTCCTGCCCAAGACTTCCGGAGACCAGGCCCAGCCTGGCACTGTCGTCCGTGCTGGGAGTTCGGGGCCACACATGTTGGGATGAGGCCTGCCTTCTTCCCAGCATCTTCTCTGCGTTTTGCTGAAACGGTGTCATTATGTTCGTCAGGATCTGTCAGGCTCCAGTTCTGAGAGAAACCCTGTACCCAGGGCTCAGTCTCTTCTTAGATTTCCCCCAGTGTCTGTGGACGTGTGCTCCCCAATTTGGGACAGCGGGACACGACCAGACAAGCCTGTGGGACACAGTGGTTCACAGAGAGCCTGAGGAGAAAATCAGAAAATGTCATCTTCTGAAATGGAAACTGACAAAGAGAAGCAAATCATCTGAGAAAAGTCACTTAAATAGTAACTTTGGGTGATAAAAAGAGGTTATTTCCTAACTCAGGGCCAGGAACCTCCATTTAATACAAGGTTTCTTGAATTCTTAGAAGTTGTGTTCGTCGCACTGGTGAGCAAGGATTCTGGTTATCAGAGGAGGGGGTGCGGTGGAGGAGCAGGGTAATCAGCGTCTTTGGCACTGAGTTGGGGGGAGGCTGGGAGTGGACAGCAGCAGGTCAGGCACCAGAAAGGGCGGGACACAGTGTAGCAGAGGATTTGGGTTTGTTTGCTGTCTATTGTGAGTTTGGCTAGTTTGTTTTCATTTATTTTGGGGAGAGTGTGCGCTCAAGCAGGGGAGGGGCAGAGAGGGGTGCAGAGGATCCGAAGCGGGCTCTGCACTGAAAGCAGTGAGCCTGATGTGGGGTTCAGACCCAAAAACCATGAGATCATGGCCTGAGCCAAAGTCGGATACTTAGCTGACTGAGCCACCCAGGTGCCCGGAGAGAGAGAGAATCTTAAGCACAGAGCCCGTTGTGGAGCTGGATCTCATGACCCTGGGATCATGACCTGAGCAGAAATCAACAGTCAGACGCTCAACCCACTGAGCCACCCAAGCACCCCAAGTTTGGCTAGTTTGAATCAGTCCCCCAGGGCTTCATCCATCACCCCTAGGTAAACTGATAAAGTCTGTTTCTTGAATATTCAGGTCTGAGAGTATGGCTGTGATGATGATGAACTTGAACTTGCTGTAATTTGCCCCAAGGCCCAGAGTAGCCTGTTTATTTCTCTCCTTTGCCTTTCTTCCACTTCGCTCCCCTTCTCACCTTCCTTTTTTTCCCTTCTCATTCCCCTCTTAGTGCCACAGCAGGGAATCTGTCATTGTAACCCGCCTCCCCTTGCACATTCATCCCTATCCTCGTGTCTCCTTTGTTCCTTTGGAAAGAGGTGGCTGCGTAACAGATTAGGCTGAGGTGTCCCTTCTCTGCTCTTCCCTTCACATGCCTCTGTTCCCCAGCTTTCTGGGGGTGAGGGGGCTCACAAGTGTAAGCGTCCAAGGTTAAGGGCATCAGCAGCCATTGAGGCTGTGCTTTTTCCCTCAGGTGAGTCGAATTTGCAGGTGTTGTGTCTGATTCATTCACCTGTGGCCGTGGCCTCTCCTTTGCCTCCCACAAAGGACCAGTGCTGTCCACAACTACCTTGCTCCCCACTGTGGTTCTTAACGACCTCCTGCCTCCACTCCTTTCCTTCTGGTTTTGCTTGTTCTCTCGGACCAAGAAGGGTTTACCTCATTTTAGTAGAGATGTAGCCCCACAGGGCAAGTGATATCTGTGTTTAGTAATAGCAAACCATTTTTGTTTTTTGTTTTTTTTTTACATTTATTTATTTTGAGAGAGGGAGAGAGAATCCCAAGCAAGTTCCATGCTGCCAGCACAGAGTCCGACGCAGGGCTCGATCCCACAAACCGTGAGATCGTGACCTCATGGTCATGAGCCGAGATCAAGAGTCAGGCACTTAACCGACTGAGCCATCCAGGTGCCCCTGCGACAGCAGACCTTTTGCTTAGGATTTTGACCCAAAGAGGAGACCCCTTACCACCCCCCCTCCACCCCCCGCCCCACCATCAGAACACAGCACATTGTCTTCTGGAGTCTACTCAGTGCTACTTGGCAAAAAATAGCCAGGAAAAGTCATGGGAAATCAAGCTTTTCTTAGCACCTTACCTCTGATATGCTTATGCTCTAACACTTGCCTGTGTCCTGGTGACCCCTCATGGCTCCGAGAAGTCATAGAGTGATGAGCTTATGTATGGGTTTCTTTCACTACCTGTGGAGGTTGAGCCTCTAACACAGAAGCCTTGACTTTGGGCCAGAGTTCTGTTCATCCTCATGAAAAGAGAAGGTGCCGTTAGGTGATAAGGTTTCTTGTTGGGTCCACATCCAGATGCTTCCTCACACAGCATCCTGGGGCCTTTGAATTCCACTGGGCTGTTGCATCTTTGGAGAAGACAAGCATTCTCCTTGCAGCGCACCCGGTAGGAAAGTTTTGGCTTGGTGCAGCTCTTCAGAGCACGAGACTGAGAGCAGATCCCTTGCAAGGCCTTGTCCAAAAAGAGAATGGACTGACTCATGATGCCTGGATAGACTCCAGAGGGAGTTGCAGTGCCCTCTCCGTTTGCGGGCAGGGCACTCCCTCTTAGCGGGGCCAGCTCTGGGCACACTGGTGTCCAGCTGGCCATCTGGACGTAGTCAGGATCAGCTTTCTACCGAAGCTGTTGGGATTTATATCCCATTCTCTAATCCGATGGAAGAATTCGTCCTCAGCTCAGATAAGCCATCCTGCCTGATGTGATGGAGCTTGAAGGGAGTGTTAGTTATTGGAGTCCCGGAGAGCAGTGTGGAATTCAGGGGAGATGAGGAAGAGAAGACCAGCATCCGATGGCTTTACCATCTCCAGGGATTCAAGCGCTTGTGGGGTTGTAGCAGCATCAGGCAGGGCCCCGAAAGGCCTTAGGTGTTGGGCTGCCTCTACGATTTACTACTTTGTGACGTTGAGTATGTTAACTTAACCTCCCTGAGCCACATCACCTTCATCTGACAGAACAGGATAAAAGCTCTTTTGTCCATCAAACCAGGGATGTGTGACCGAAAATGAGTGTTTGGGGGAAGTGTCTTAACAATCCTAAAGTATTATATTGACATAGGTCATTATTTCTAAATTTTTTTTAATGTTTTTATTTATTTTTGAGACAGAGACAGAGCACGAGCAGGGGAAGGGCAGAGAGAGAGGGAGACACAGACTCCGAAGCAGGCTCCAGGCTCCGAGCTGTCCGCACAGAGCCCCAGGCGGGGCTCGAACTCACAAATAGTGAGATCGTAACCTGAGCCGAAGTCGGATGCCCAACCGACTGAGCCAACCAGGCGCCCCAGACATAGGTCATTATTTCTAAAGCCAGTAGCTTATATTATATGCCAGGGATGCTGCTTACATTCTAATTTGGGGACAGAGGCCCATTTACTCATACGTGGTCCATACATAATGCCCTCTTGAAGGGCTTTTCTCTACCCAGGCTCCATTTGCTGGGCATGGGCAGATTCTGTCTTCCCGGAGGCCGTACGGAAAAAAAGGAAGCAGTTTGTTTTCCTGAGAGTCTCCTGGATGGGACCTCTCAGATTCAACTAAAGTAATGTGTATTCATTTTACCACAGTTAAAAAAAAAAAAAAAAAAAAAAAAAAAAAAGACTCCTGTGTTAGGCTCCTTTGCCTATATGCCTTACTTGGCCCTCATCGTAATATGAAAGTGAGAGTTCATGTAATAAAGTTTAAAAATGTAGAGCTTTCCCATGAAAATCTTGAGTTTGGTCTTGCTCTGGCCCTGTAAGCCAAGGCTCTGCTGCCTGGACTGTGGAGGCATTTGGTTCTGACCTTGTTCGAAGGCCTCTAAATCCCACAGATGTTAAACCTTGCATTTTTGATGGAGACACTTGAGTAGGGAGTGTCATTTTCAGATTGGAGCAAAACGATAACACTGTGCAGTTTTAAAACTGTGAGTTACTTGAAGAAGGCCTTGAAAAGTCCTTAAATGGTAATAGACATCAGACTAACGTGAGACATAGTATCTACTCGGGTTATAACACTGGTATTCATTAAAAAAAAAAAAAAAAATTAGAACAATTAATTCTGACACAGACTATGCTGTGGGCGTGGATTCTCTTTGCGTGTCTGTTAGTTCACAGGAAACATCCAGGCCGTTCTCCCAATTTCTGTGTCCCTTTTCCATTCAGTCATTAGAGTTGTTGAGTGCCAGCCTGGGTTCTAAGCTTGAGTGAGTTTTCCATCTAGTGGCTTCCTAGCCCCTCCAGGGAGTTGAGGGGATCCTCAGAATGCAGTCCGTTGTGCTTGCCTTAATACATTTGGGGTATGTCATAAAAACAAAAACATATAAACACAGATCAGCACCTATCAGAATGAACGTCAGTGTCAAACTGGATTGAAATCTGGCTTTGTATGGTTAGTCCAGCTTCACAGTGTTTATAAGAAGGAGACAAAAGTAAGAGCGTGGAAAGATGAGAAGGAAAATAGGGAAACGTTCCAGGGAATACTAACCAAAAGAAAACTTGGCATGGCTTTATTAATATTAAATAATGGATTTTTAAAATTTATCTTTTATTTTTAATTTTATTTTTAATTTTTTAAAATTTACATCCAAATTAGTTAGCATATAGTGCAAACTATGATTTCAGGAGTAGATTGATTCCTTAGTGCCCCTTACCCATTTAGCCCATCCCCCCTCCCGTAACCCTCAGTTTGTTCTCCATGTTTATGAGTTTAAATAATAGATTTTAAAGCAAAGGATCATTTCATAATAACAAATGGGACAAGTTACTATAAGATAATCTTTGATTTTTTTTCTGGAGTCGATACATGTAGCAAATCAGCAAGAATTTAGAAGTTCTGAACATTATAGTTAACTAGCTTGGAACCGTACCCGTCAACTGTAGAATATAGCCCTTTTCAGGACATGGGGAACATTCCTGGGAAACTGGCTGCACACTGGGCCCTGGGGTGGATCTCAGTGCATTTCAGAGACTTCACTGGCAGTTAAGGCAGTTAACGTTTTGCAAGTTAACAACAACTTTGAAAATCCTGTATACCCTATAAGTCAAGATTCTCAACCTCAGCACCACTGACATTTGGGGCTGGGCAGTTTTTTGCTGTGGGAGCTGTTCTGTGCATTGTGCCATTTTAGCAGCATGGCATCCTGGACTCTATCTACCCACTGGGTGCCAGTAGCACGTCCCCTCTAGTATTGGGGGTGGGGGGGATGCGTCTCCAGACATTGCTAAATTGTCTTGTGGTGGGGAGAACCACCCCTGGTTGAGAACCACTCTGATTATAAGTCTTTTTTTCAGAGAGAGAACCTAATTGTTTCATACGGTTTTTTCCTTCTTCAGTAGCTGAACGGTGTTGTCCTCACTGAGGACAGCTGAGTGGGATGTTTGTAAGAAAAAGCAGTGGGACAGCCAAGGGGCCTGAAGGTTTGGTGCTTGCTCTGTGCACAGCTCACCTGTCCAGTGTACAGACCCTTGTGCATGAGGGCGTGGAGGCATCAGAGTTCCTGGCCCTGAGGGCTCACTGCTGTCCAGTGTCCCAGATGTGAGACTTCTGTTTTGTTCTGGGCCTTTGGCTAGGTGCTAGTCACAGAGTTCAAGTCCATACGGGGGGGTGGGGGGTGGGGGGGAAGGCTATTCATTTGTGATACATGTGATTATGAAGGAATGTAGAAGAGGGAGAGCTTATGTCTGAGAAGCAGGTGATTAACTGCACGGGACCGGAGAAGACTTGACCAAGGAGAGGCAGACATCAGGCTGGGTGTTGCAGGAGAAATGGAAGTTGGCAAAGGGAAGGTGGATCAGCGTGAGGGGTTCTGGGGCTTAGTAACAGCTCAGTTTCACAGTGATGTAAAACAGGAACAGAAGATAAAGGAAGGTGTGGGTGAGGCGTGCTTAGGAACTTGGACTTGATCTGACAAGCAGTCTAGGGGGTTTTAATGGGGAAACAACCAGATTTGTGTTTACAAAGTTGATTTGAGTGGCTCTGTGAAGGACAGATTGGAGGCTAGGAGACTAGTTGGAAGCTATACAAAGAACCCAGCTGCATGATGAGGTCTAGAACTATCACCGTGGCCATGGGGATGGAGGGAGATGAACCCTCAGGGAGTCCGTTCCCGAGCCCCAGAGTCTAGTAAAGGGAGGTCTGCATCCGTTACCTCAAAGGAAACAGTAATGTCCCTGGTCAGAGGACACCATCCTTAGCTCTGAAAATAAAGACATAAGTTTTTATCTAAGAGAGATTTTTTTCCACTTTTTATATACATTTTTTTCCTCTAGGAAATAGACAGACGGTTGGAAAAAAAACTGAAGATCACACAAAAGGAGAGGTAAGGCTGCTGTCTGGTCTGAGGGCTCATGCTCTGCCGTGTGAGAGCTGGGCAGTCAGTGGTATTGTCCAGGTGGCCATCAGGTTTAGCAGGGCAGGCTCCCGGGCAGGCTTCTGAGCGTGTCCCTCAAGGACATGGTGGTTTGAGGCTTTGAGAGTAAGGCTGGAGTGTCGCATCTGCCTTCTGACTTCGTGGGTACCCTGTGTGAGGTGGTCTGGTAGAAAGTGGGGAGGTGGTAAGTCAGAAAACTTAGGTTTTAGGCCTGGCTGTGTTCCAGTTGCTCTGAGGTTTGGGACAAGTTGTTTTGCCCTCTGGACACCAGTTTCTTTCTCTGTGACATAACGAGATTGGGCAGATGATTTCTGTGGGCCCTCTGTGACGTGGTGGCTAAGGGCATTGTGGGGGTATTCTGGAAGAAAAGATGCTCAGAAATTCTCGAAGACTTTTTAAGGATACCCCACCCCCACCCCCACCCCCACCCCCACCCCCCGACAGGGGAGAAGGTGGGTTTCAGAGCAGGTGAAATTGACCTCAGCAGTCTGACTTTGGGCTTAGGTAACCTGTTGGCTTCCCACAGGGACTAGCGACAGGGAGGAGGAGGAGAGGACCTCTCTGGACTTATCATTCCCAGGGGACGCCAGGATGCCCTGCCTGCCTGCTAGTTTCCTGGCTTCCTGCCTCTTTGGTCAGATTGCTGGCTCCTTGTCTGTCTGCTCGTCTCAGCAGCTGCACTGAAGTCTGGTTACAGTCCCCTTGCCACACTGTTCCTGTCCCCCCCACCCCCCCCCCCCCCCCCACCCCCCCCCCCCCCCCCGCCGGGACCTCCCTGGCGGCAGCTGAGTTCACCAGCCCCTTCCCCTCCTGACAACCGCGGCTCTGAAAACAGGCCCCCTGCAGGCTGTTTGGTTCTGAAGAGAAGCTAGTTGGCTGCTCTGGGGAGGGTCTTTGTGGCTACTGAGAAGTGGTCACTCCTGCCCGGATCCCTTTTTTCTCTTGTGGCTTTTGTTTCTTTCCCTCTCCTGTGGTGTTTTCCACCTCTCC
Organism: Panthera pardus; assembly: GCF_024362965.1. Lineage (NCBI taxonomy): Eukaryota > Metazoa > Chordata > Mammalia > Carnivora > Felidae > Panthera > Panthera pardus. Next base: position 94,716,508 of record NW_026526666.1, on the reverse strand, counting down.
TTGTGGACTCGTTGCCTGATGTGCACACCCAGCAGCCTTGGACGTGCTTCTGCTCTGAGCAGTGTGACGCGCTGTCTCTAGGATCGCCCTTCACCCCAGCCCCGCCGCGTCCAGGGTACCGGAGAGCCCGGGTGAGGGAGCTGTCTCTGCTCAGAACCTCTTCTGGAGAGATGACCCCCGTTGTCTGGCGTAGCTGGTCTCTGGGAGGCACAGGTCACTTACCAGAAGGCTGAGGCAGTTTGGTAAATCCTATCCTGATGCCAGGCAGGGACGGTGGAGTGGGCTCCTTTGTAGTGTTTGACTGGTGTGGGCGCATGTGGAAGGCTGTGGCTGGGCTGAGCGAACACTTCGCTGACCCCTAAGCTAAGGGCTCCTGCTACTCCAGCCTGTCACACTCTGCTCTGTGTGTAGGGAAGTCGGGATTTTAACTGACCTCGTTGGACTCTGGGCACGAAATGTTTTGCCACAGGGGCAAACAGTGGTTGGTGCGACTGTGAACCCGGGTGTAGAAGTCCCAGAATGAGATGGTGCTCCCGCCCCGTTTGCCTGGGGTGAGGTCTGAGGAGCAGGCCTGAGGACGACGTGAGCTTGTGGCAAGGTTGCTCTTCTGAGACACCCGGGAGTGAGAGTTCTGCTGTCTGGTCCGAGGCCAGAGAACAACGGATAGAATTAGGAGGAGGGAGGGGAAGGTGATGGGGGTGGTTGAGGCACGTGGCTGGGGCCTCCGAAGTCAGGGGTAGGACTTGTGAAGCTCTGTTTGCTCTTTGTCAGCAGGAAATCCAAATCTCCTCCCAAAGTGCCCATTGTGATTCAGGACGATAGCCTTCCCACGGGGCCCCCTCCACAGATCCGCATCCTCAAGAGGCCCACCAGCAACGGTGTGGTCAGCAGCCCCAACTCCACCAGCAGGCCAGCCCTTCCTGTCAAGTCCCTAGCACAGCGGGAGGCAGAGTACGCCGAGGCCCGGAAGCGGATCCTGGGCAGTGCCAGCCCCGAGGAGGAACAGGAGAAGCCCATCCTCGACAGGTGAGTGTAGCTGGCAGGGCTGACCGTCGACCACTCTGCCCGACCACCTTACAGGGGAGAAGGGAGGGCGGCCTGGCTGCACATGGAGGAATGAGAAGCAGGCAGAGAGGGGGCTGGAACCAGGGCGGCTCCAGCTGCCGGCCCTGGCCTGGTGGGCAAGTTCAGTGTCTGCTGCGTTGGCTCACGACCGCAAGCTTTGAGGCTGTGGTTTGCTGGCGGGCTGCCTCTGCAGGCACCGGGGGGGGGGGGGGGGCAGTGTCGCATGGAGGTTAAAGGCATGGACTTTGGGTCAGAATCTACCATTTCCTTCCACTTAGGGCTGCCTGACCTCTCTGTCCCCTCATAGCCTAACGTATGGGGGAAATGGGATGACACAGTACCTGCCCCGTCAACTCGTTGTACAAGTAAATGAGCGTGGCGTTCTGAGAACCTCACCTCGCACAGTGGATGGCGCCCCGTGAAGTGCTTAGATGTTATTTTCTGGGTCTCAGAATAGCCCTTTGTAACGTTTTCTGGATTTTCTGAATCCTTTTTCGTCCCTGGCACTTTTTTCTTTGCAGTCCTAGAGGTTGCATTATGTAAACGTGTCACCTCTTGCTAAAGCTAAAGCAGTATTTGTTAAAATAGCCTCTTTCTTGGGGCGCCTGGGTTGCTCAGTCGGTTGGGCGTCCGACTTCAGCTCAGGTCACGATCTCGCGGTCCGTGAGTTCGAGCCCCACGTCGGGCTCTGTGCTGACTGCTCAGAGCCTGGAGCCTGTTTCAGATTCTGTGTCTCCCTCTCTCTCTGACCCTCCCCTGTTCATGCTCTGTCTCTCTCTGTCTCGAAAATAAATAAACGTTAAAAAAATTTTTTTTAAATAGCCTCTTTCCGACTTTGGGAGGCCTCCTCGGGCTAGCTGTTCTGGGGCTTGCACCTTCTTCCCATCCCTCCGTTAGTTTGATAGACTTTTCTTCTCTAAGCCTTCACTTGGCAGAATAGAAAAAGTCTGTTCCCTTTTAGTCTTCTGTGTCAATAGGAGTCAACCATTAACCTCATAATTTGGAGAGAAGCAAGAGGGCAGCAGTGGCTGATGCTGGATCCCTCTACTGAGCTCTTGCTCTGGGGGCTTCACCTTTGCTTGATACTCTGACAAGTCTGTGCCACACGATTCTGTGGGGGCTGAGCTGCCTGAGGTCACTGCCTCTGGACAAGATGGGCCCTTGAGCGCTCCCCTTGCCCTCTAGATTCGGGGAAGAAGCGCTGTTAGCACTCAGGGTGAATGTAGACCACCCGCCCCACCTACCCATGGGGGCTTCCCAGCTTGGAACAAGGCTCCCTGAATCCACGTCAGAGACGCGAGGTCAGGGAGCAAGAGTTGGCTGATAGCCGCTTTGGCGTCTGCCCCAGCTGCAGTTTTAAGATTTGGGGACGTCTTTGGGGCGCCTGGGTGGCTCAGTCGGTTAAGCGTCCGACTTCAGCTCAAGTCATGATCTCGCAGTTCGTGGGTTCGAGCCCCGCGTCGGGCTCTGTGCTGACTGCTCAGAGCCTGGGGTCTGCTTCCGATTCTGTCTCTCCCTCTCTCTCTGCCCCTCCCCTGTTCACGCTCTGTCTCAATAATAAATAAACGTTAAAAAAGTTAAAAAAAAAAAAAAAGGAAAAAAGATTTGGGGACCTCTTTGATGTCCTTTTTCAGGCCTCCCTCTGATCTTCTTCCCTCCAGGCCAACCAGGATCTCCCAACCCGAGGACAGCAGGCAGCCCAATAATGTGATCAGACAGCCTTTGGGTCCAGATGGGTCACAAGGCTTCAAACAACGCAGATAAATGCGTGCAGGAAAGGATGCTGCCGCTACCCGCCGTCACCGCCTCTTGGGTCGTCCGCCACGGGTCGCACTGCCGTGGCAGACAGCTGGACTTGAGCAGAGGGAACGACCTGACTTACTTGCACTGTGATCCCCTTTGCTCCGCCCACTGTGACCTTGAACCCCATGCACTGTGACCTCCCTCCTTCCCCCCCTCTTCCCACTGTGATTGGCACGTCTATAAGGGCTGTCCCAAGTCAATGGAAAGGGAAAGGGTGGGGGTTAGGGGAGGGTTGGGGGGACCCGCGAAGGACTCAGTAGAGAGTCAGACAGTGCCACTTGGCCACTTGGGGTAAAGCCAGTGCCAGCAATAACAGTTTATCATGCTCATTAATTTTGGGATTTCAAAACACAGATGAGAACTCCCGCCACCCACCCCCAAGTGCATGTCTTTCATCACTTAAAAGCAAGTTCCATTTGAAAATATCCTTTTCTTTTTTTTTTTTTTTTTCTCCTTCCTATTTTTTGTTTGTTTATACAAATCTCTGATTTGCAAGAAAAAGTGCATGGGAGGGGTTTTAGCAGTTTAATGAATTTTTAATTGAGAAAGGGTAGTTTGGTAGTCTACTTAAAAATGTTTCTGGGAAATTCACTAGAAACATTAACCAATAGGTTTTTGGTGAGCTTAGCTTCTGTATTCCTACTGCCGCCCAGAAAAGGGGCAGGGCTCTGCAGCCCCCAGGACAGATGAGCACCCCATGCCTATACCTCCCTCCCCCAGCTGAGTCCCAGGGGCATCTTGGCCCTATCTGAGACTGAGCTAGCTCTACAGGCTCAGAGAGCCTGGGGGAGGGTGCTAACCCCACCTCTAGTATTCTGGGAGTTAGGGAAAGTGAACAGACTTCCCCTTCCCATACCCCTCAGGGCGGTTCCCTGCCAGCCAGGCTTGCTCCTTCTAGAAGGGAGCAGGGACTGAGATGCACTCCGAGCTCAGAGGTAAGGGGTGTGAGACTTGCTCAGTGTTCGGCTGTTAGCACAAGGAGAGCCAGGAGAGAGTGGCTCCAGGACTTTGCGCCTCCTGCCTAGCGTGCTCGGAAGGTGGAGAGATCTTCCCACTCCGGAGGGTCTGTGAGCACCGTCTCTGCGGATGGCCCCAGCTCAGTAACCGTTCCTGGTACATTTCCTTTGTGAAATCACTACCTTGGGAGCAGACCATTCTGAACACATTTGGGAAAAGGCAAGCTGTGCATTGCAAAGATTGGTGATGACAGACTGGTTTCCCATAAACCCAGGCGACCCTTCACCCATTTTTCCGGAGCGGGGGCTTGGAATGAAGTCAGTTTCCCCCTCTGTCCCTGGAGACTAGAGATTTGCTTTGGCCCTTTAAGGTGGAAGAGGCTAAGAGGGCACTGCCCAGAGCAGCCGTGTGTGTGTACAATCTGGGTCCTCTCAGGCTTTCTGGTCTCTTCCGTTGCACTGCGCCTTATCCCTCAGCCAGCCGGATGGCCTCCGCGCTCAGTGGATGAGTTTTGGAGTGGGCGGTATGACGTTTTGTGATTAGGGCAGCTTGTGGTGGCCAAGGTGGCAAGCTCGGTTTTGCAGGCTCACTCCACCTTTGGTTCACCTGGCTCTCAGCCTTGCCCTGTGGGAATGTAGGCCGGGCCCAGCAAGCCCGCTGCACCTCCCGCTTAGGAAGGGCCGGCTGCCAGTTGAAGCAGCAGCTAGTCCATAGCACAGCCTTATAACCGTGAGAAGCCAGGAGATTGTCCGCGAGCAGAGCTGAACAGAACTTCAGTCATGGAGAACCCACAGGGCGTTGGGTTGTGCCCACGGGCCGTTCTGAGGAGGGATTCCCTCCGGGCGTGGGCAAGGGAGAAAGTTGGCTGCTGTCTTTGTAGTTCCCCTGCCCTGACCGAGTTTCCTCATTCTAGATGTATAGTGTCCGTCCCTCATGTAATAGTGGTTTCTGGCCCAAGATGAGACCGTCCTTTCAGTTGGAGACGGGCACAGAGGCAGGCCAGGTGGCACGGCCAGGAGTGCCGATGCGCAGCCGTCGGGACCACCTGTTCTTGCCCACCCCTCCCCTAGCGGGAGCCAATGGGAAGGCTGGCTGATGGGCGTCTGTGGACTGACGACGTAGTAGGGACGGGTGTTCCCACCTCCCTCTGGCCAAAGATGCGGCTCTGCCCGCTGTGTGCCTGCCACCAGCCACCAGCGGTCGTACCCTTGGCTTCCCAGATGGAGAGGTGGCAGGCAAGATTTTAAAAAGAAAGAAAAAAGTGAAAATGAACTGTATTGTGTTGGGGGGAGGCGGGAGGGGAGATGGGAGAACAGTTTGGATTTTGTGTGTGGGTTGTTTTTGGTTTTTTTTGTTTTGTTTTTTTGTTTTTTTGGTAGTTGTCTGTAACTTTCCTTAAGTGCTTTTTTTTTTTAATTTTTTTTTTTTTTTTTTTTTTTTTTTTTTTTTTTTTTTTAAAGTAAGCTGCAGGCTTTGGCTTGGAAAACCCCAGGGGGATGGGGGGCAGAAACCTGAGGCTGCTGCCCCTTTATCTGCCTTCATGGTACTGTCCCCTTCCCCCAGCTCCTCCCTGACCCCGTGAGCCAGGCCTCAGACCTGCCAGCTAACCGCTTCCCATGAGCCACTATTCTGATGTCAGCCTATAACCAAAGGAGCTGGGGGTCCGGGCCTGGTGACCAACCCTTCTCAGCCCACTCAATCAGGGTGCTCCCCACCTGCAGGCAGGAGGCAACACCCTATCTGCTACCATCAGCCCCTTCCAGAGCCCACTGCCCCGCCCTGCCCTGTCCAGCCCAGCCATACCCTGCTCTGCCCCATGTGGGGATGCTCTGCTCAGGGATGGGCCGGCAGGGCTGCCCCAGCCTCCCTGGTAAGCAGAGACTCTGGAAACCTCTGGGGTCCTGTTTTCTGGCCGTGTGATCCCAGGGGTGCACATGGGCCCCTGGGGTGTCTGAACAGAAGGGCATGGGAGGAAGGGCCGCACCCCTGCAGTCCTGCTCTGCTGGTCTAGCGGGCAGCTGCCTACCCCACCCCACCCCGCACCGCGGGCTCCTGAGTCGGCAGATTAAGCATTTTATAAATTGTATTTTAAATACATGTTTTAAACTTGTCAGAGCCTTGTCCTCATTTCAGTCCCTGCCCTCCTAACCTCTTGCTGTGCCTGCCTGTTTAACTGCTGGGGGAGCTGCCCCTGCTCAGTCCCAGGGAGGAGCTCACTCTTGGTTAGAGAAGTAGGCCTGGGGTGGCATGTGGGTTGGGGGGCAAAGACCCACACACCCTTAGGTTTCAAGAGAAGGGCCCCCATGGGTCCTGGCGTTCCGTTGGTGAGAGCATGGCTGAGGCCCCCTCCTGCCCTTCTGCAGGGTCTGGCTGCCCCTTTCAGGGTCCAGAATCTTTCCCAGGTACTTTTCTTAGATTCACCGCTCCCCTCGAGCAAGAGGGGAGAGATGCTTCCTGTCCTCGTGGGGATCCTAGTCCAAAAGGGGAGACACTCCTCTGCGGAGAGTCCCAGCCCTGTGCTTCGAGAGTGCGTAGGAGGTCAAGACTTTGCACCCTGGGCCCCTCTAGCAGGCGCCCTGACCCTGGGCAGGGTCGTGAGGTGTGTCTCATTTCAGGGTTTCCCAAGCCTGGGGGAAGCCAGGGCCCTGCAGGCCAAGAGCCGAGTGGAGGGGTGAAAGCCTGGGGGCCTTCCCTGGCGCCAGACGCAGAGGCCGAGGTTCTCGGTGTTTATTGGCTTACCAGGCCACAAAAGCAAAACTCAGCAGCAGTACCTGCCTGACGACCTGTCCATCTGCAGGCCTTGGACAGCAGCTGCCCCGAGTAGACTCCGCAGGTCAGTGGGTTCGAGCCGGCACAGAGCTGAGCCACTTTCGGCTCTCTGAGTTGTGTTCCCTAGGGAGAGAGGCGAGAAGGGTGGGAGGAAACGAGCCGTCCCCACGTGTCCCAGGGGAGAGGAGGCCTTCCCTGGGAAGTGATGGAGCCAAGCAGTCAGGCTCGGGGGCCTGATTGCAAGTCCAGACTTCTCTTACCCCCAAAGTGCCTGGAAGGGGACTGGCGGGGGAAGCTTCCCTCCACCCAGCAGTCCCTGTTGCCTACTGCTCCTAACACGGGAGTCAGACGCAGGCAAAGGACTTGAGAGCTAAACCCCCTGTGTGGGAAAGGCAGGCGGTGCCAGCCTAAGAGAAGGACAGCATGTGCCGCTGAGTCTGGGCACAGGAAGGCGTAAGTGCTGTGACTTAGGCACGATCGCCGTGGCACCCAGTGTTCAACAAAGGTTCGTTTCTTACTGCTTCCGTCCTTTCCCCCTTTCCCTCCCTAGAGCAGCAGTGTCCCAGGTATCCTCTCTTGGAAGGCTGGATTCCCCTCGGGTTAGGCCAGCGCCTCATAAAGAAGGAGGTGGATGGGCCTGGGCTGGAGCCCCTGCCTTCTGGACACCCACCTGCTTCCTTGAGATCCTGACTGGAAGAAAAGGCTACGGATGTCGGGGCCCAGGCTGGTGGGGGTACACTGATCTAGCACGTAGTGGCTGCCCTGCTTCCGTCGGGCCATCTTCTTGTCCAGCCGCGGATAGAGCGGGATACAGGGCACCTGGGCGTAGGGGCTCTGCAGATTGGCAGCTGGCAAGGGGGGGAGGAGTCAGAAGAGGGGAACGCTCCAGAGCGCACCCAACCTCGGGAGGCTGGCCCACCCAGCTGAAATCCCACCTTTGCCACATAATGAGCTGGGTGGGTTTGGGCAAATCGCTGAAGCTCTCTGAGCCTCTGTGTAAGCTGGAGGTGATAGTGGTGCCCACCTCTCAGAGCTGATTAAAGGGGCAACGCGCGGAGCACTCGGCTAAATCCTGAGCACGGTGTAAGGGCTAATAACAGCTTGCACAGGAGGACACGTCTTTGTGACGGGTCCTGGCGGTCCAGTCAGTACACCGGAGAGACTCTGGAAAGCTCCTAGCCCATCACTTGGCACACAGTAGGGATCTAATCGGTGGCACCTGCTATTATGCCCAGTGAAAAGGGCACAGGTTTTGGAATCAGACCTGGGTACACACTGCCCTTTCTGACACACGCTAGTTGTGGGGCCTTGGGCAAGTTGCTTAAACTTCTGTCCCACTGTTCTCTTCTGTAAAACGGGGTGGACGTGATGGCGAGGGCTAAATTCTAGCCCGTGTACGAAGTCCCAGCATGGGGAGTGACCCCAGTGGGTGTTCAGTAAATGGTGAGCTGGGATGGCCAATCACCCTCTGTTCTCAGTTGAGGCTCTTGGGACCAACATGTGCTCAGGGTTAAGGCCTGGGGGAAGAGCGCAGGGGGCCCCTGTCAGAGAGCCAGAGGTGGAGGAGCGATTTGCAGCCCGTTGACTACCGCCCACAGGTAGGCCCAACGTGGGCAACCATGTCGCGCAGCAACGAGGTGTGGCCGCGGGGGCCCAGGGAGAGGCCAGGCGGGCAGGAATGCGGAGAACTCACCATGCCCAAGGCCCTCACCGTAGTTCTGCTGCTTCAGCCGGCTCAGGATCCTGAGGACCCTTCGTTCCGGGACTTCCAAGGTGTCTGCTTGCTGGGGGTTGCAGGGAAGCTTCTTCCGGGACCGCAGCCGGCCTATGGCCGACTCCATCTCTCGGGCCTTGCAGGTGCCTTCCTTCAGCTTCTTCTGGTAATAGCTGGGGAGGCAGTGTCCGCCCTGCTCAGCCTGGCTGCGTTTAGTTCACCCTCCTCCCCACTCATTCTTTCTGAGCCCCTGGTCTGTCTGGCCACCTCTGGGACAGGGACACAAGTCCAGGAGTTGGGAGACCTGGGTTTTAGTCCCAGCTCTGCCATTGACTTCTCATGACTGTGGGCAAGTCACTGCCTTGCTGTGGGCTCCAGTCACCCCTCAAGGGAAGTGGTTACCTCTACCCTGTCACGGCAAGTCACTTGACTTCCCTGGGCTTCAGGTTTCCCCTGGGTAAAACGGGTCAGTTTTCATGTTACAGGGTTAAATAACCAGACCCATCAAGTATTCAAGAAAATTGGCCCATGGAAAGAGCTTCGGTAAATGTTACTATGATGTCTGTCGCTGGTATTGTTGCTTAGATGTACACGTGCTCTGCAAGGCAGCTGTGCAGTTAACCTGCTCATCTTCCGGATCTGAGTTTTATTTGAGTTTTATTTTCTTGACTCATTGCTACTTGCCTACCCTCCAGACTGCAGCACCTTTCATCCATTCAGTAAATATTCAGTGGGTGTTTACCGCATGCCGGCTGCTCATCTAAGTGCTTGGGGAAAGCAGCAAGAGATCTCCATACAGGCCCCTGCCTCCTAGTCTCTCTCAGCCCCTGTCTGACTCCAGCCACTGCCGCAGTGACCATTTCCACGTGGATTTTCAGCAGCTTTGCCCAGGGACAGTCTGACATGGCCTCACCTCAGAAGCCTCTTGCCTGGAGCTTCTCTGACATAAGCAACCCAGAAGTCCAGGGGAATTAAACCACTGTGGGGTCTACCCTTGACCAAAGGAGCTAGCAGCTGAGGGATACAGGTTCCTTTTTGTTCTCCTGACAGAATTCTGAGCCACCATTCAGTCTCCTCAGAGGATCCTGGGGGTGGTTGACTCGCTAACACACCCTTGCATCGTTCTGTTCACATTCCTTCTGTCACTCCTCCCTGGATTCACTTTCTAAAATCAACCACCTAGGCACACACCTAGTGGGAGAGTCAGACCGTGAACAAATCAATACGATACCATGTCAGTAGTGGTGGGTGTTCTGAGAGCGAGTAAAGCTGGGTAGTAGGGTAGTGATGAGGGTCTATTTTTGCTTGCAGTGCTCGGTGCAAGTCTCAGAGGCAGTGGTGTTTGAGCAGAATGGGGGGAGGGAGAAAGATGGATGTCTCTGGAGAAACAGTCTTTCAGGCAGACAGAATGGCATGTGGGAAGGCCATGAGGTGAGAAAGAGCACAGTGGGCTCTAGGAATGGCAGGGAAGCCAGAGGGGCTAGAGCCTGCTGTGTGAAAAAGAGGGGGCGACGTGTGCAGCAAGATGGCAGGGCCAGTCCACCCAGGGCTTTGAGGCAGTGGTGAGGGGTGGGCATGCTACTTGGTGTTGGGAAACCCTAGGGCTTAAGCTGCTGGTGCTGCTAGGGCCGCTGCTGATCTCTGGAGCCTGGAATTTGGGGTTTTAATGACCTTCACACACAGAACATAGAAATTGAATACCAGAGCCCTCACGTGAAAGTTGGATCTGGACCCCTCTGTAAAACTAGGATCTGAAAAGGCAACGTGCTGAGTGAAAAGATGAGCCAGAAAATAACCTCACCCCACAGAGGCCAAAAGGACATGAGCAAAGTGTGTGCAACTTTCTCGGTCACAATTTTAAAGGAAATTGCTTGCTCTCCACTTCCTGTCTCCCTTTTCCAAGGACTTGAATTAAGATGTGTTGCTGGTAAATTGGCTTAGGATTGACCTAGGGAATGGTGGAACAATACGTTAGAAAGAAGCTATATGTTGTGCGCTGGGCAGCCTTGTCTTCCTGCCTGCTTCTCCTGGACTGTCAATATAAGAGAGAAATAAACTATCTTATTTGAACTATAGTGCATTGGGGTCTATTCCTGAACTAACATGCCGATCTACAATCCTATACCCAGCTAAACTGCTCAGTATGTGTGAATATAAACCCTTTTGCAGACACATAATATCTCAAAAATTCTGCATCCCATGCATTCTTTTTCAAGAAGCTACTGGAGGACGTACTCTTCCAAAATGAGGGCATAAACCAAAAACAGAAAAAGAATATATACATACAGAAAACAGGCAATCCAACACAGAAGAGAAGCAAAGGTAAAGGAAGATGGTGAAGGGAGATCCCACATTCGTACTGCAACTGCCATAAAGGACAAGTGTAGATTAGATCACTATAGCTTTAAAGAATAGGACCATTTCGAGGGCTGGGTTTACTGCACCAGTTATTGAATCACTGCCTTTCTAACCCAAAAAAGTTACTAGGGAAACATCTCCCATTATTATTATTTTTTTAAGTTCATTTATTTTGAGAAATTGTGCAAGAGAGTGCGCGTGGGAGAGGGGTAGAGAAAGAGGGAGAGAGAGACAGACAGAATCCCAACACAGTGCTCGAACCCATGAACTATGAGATCATGATCTGAGCCAAAATCAGATGCTTAACCGACGGAGCCATCCAGATGCCCCTCCTATTATTTTTTAATCAAACCAAACAAACCAAGAAAGATTAAGCAAACCGAGAAAAAGTAAGACAATGTAATCTAACAAACAGAATCCTAATCAGAGGAAAGGAAGAATACCTAGGATGACAACAGACTCCCAGGATGACAACTCTGCAACAGGCCTGAAGAGAATCCAAAAATAAGAAGAATGGAATTATTTAGAACATGCCTCCAAGAAAACGAAACCCTAAGAAGGCACAGAAATTATTAATGAGTACAAAACAAACATCAAGGCAATTGTCAACTTCAGGAGCTAAAAAGATAAGGAAATGAAATCATAGCATAATAAAAAAAAAAACTCAGCTATTAAAAAATTGCATAACCATAATAATAGAACCCTCCCCCCAAATTATTGACGCAAAAATTATATTAGAATGGGTAGAGGAGAGTTTAGGGGATAGTCGTATCAGACAGCTAAATCCATACATTAGTAGGAAATCAATAGATACAAGTCTAAAAATCACTAACTAAAATATTGTAGTACAAGCATATTATTTAGAAGTAAGGAGAGAGTCGAAAAGTATTTGCCTTGATAAGGGAGACTTCGGGGAGTGGGAAGCGTGGTGAAGAATGGTGCGGGGAACTACAAGTGTTTATCATGAAGCTTTTTGGACTGTTTGGCTTTTTAAACAAGGTACACATTAGTTTTTAAGAATTAACTCCAAGGATAAAGAAAGTTCTGTCAGTTGAATCCTGACCAAAGGAAGTTGCTATAGCCATATTAATATTTAAAAAACTAGGCCTTAAGATAAAAAAAAAAAAATCGCTAGAGACACAAATGACTACCATAGAATGATAAAATGTGCAGTTCACCAGGAAATACAAAATTCCAAACACGAAATATAAAGTAAAACCGGATAGAACTACAAGGAGAAGTAGACAATCTCGTATCACAGGAGTGATAATAGATACTCAGGGCTGCCAGTGTGTCACATCAAGGAATCCATAGACTCTCTGTAGATGAATGGATGTGGCTGTGTTCTGATACAAGTTTAACTATAAAAACAGTGAGCCGTATGTGACCTGCGGACAATAGTCTGACGATCTCTGTCAGCTATAGACTTTCCCTAAAACTAAAATCCACAGGAGGAAGAGTTTGGAAGTTGAGTCTACCAAGTTAGAAGGTTTAGGTAACACCTAGGCTTTTCACAAATATGCCATAACAAAGAAAAAAAAAAACCCAAGGCTACATAAATTGAGTGAGCAGCCAGTAATTGAACTGCCTACAAAAACAAAAAATTAACACTCATCAAGGGAAGAGGTTGGTCTCTAAACACAACAGAATCCAGTCTCTAAATCATATCATCTAAAATGTCCAGGACACAAAACAAAATTATCAGACATGCAAAGAAACAGGAAAACGTGGTTCATAGTAAGGGCCATAAAAATAAACTCATGGAAAGCAACCTTGAGGTAGCCCAGATGTTGGATTTAGTAGACGGTGGCTTTAAAGGAGCTATTAAATGGGAATGCAAGCTGGTGCATGGTGAATGCAACTCTGGAAAACAGTATGGAGGTTCCTCAAAAAACTAAAAATAGAACTGCCCTACGACCCAGCAATGGCACTAGTAGGCATTCATCCACGGGATACAGGTGTGCTGTTTCGAAGGGACACATGCACCCCCATGTTTATAGCAGCACGATCAACAATGGCCAAAGTATGGAAGGAGCCCAAATGTCTATCAATGGATGAATGGATAAAGAAGGTGTGGTATATATATATATACACACACAATGGCGTATTACTTGGCAATCAGAAAGAATGAAATCTTGCCATTTACAACTACGTGGATGGAACTGGAGGGTATTATGCTAAGTGACATTAGTCAGAGAAAGACAAATATCCTATGACCACTCAGATGAGGACTTTAAGAGACAAAACAGATTAACATAGGGAAGGGAAACAAAAATAATATAAAAACAGGGCGGGTGGGCGCCTGGGGGGCTCCATTGGTTAAGTGTCCGACTTCAGCTCGGGTCATGATCTCGCAGTCCGTGAGTTCAAGCCCCACATCGGGCTCTGTGCTGACAGCTCAGAGCCTGGAGCCTGCTTCAGATTCTGTGTCTCCCTCTCTCTCTCCCTCCCCTGCTCATGCTGTCTCTCTCTGTATCAAAAGTAAATAAAAACATTTTTAAAAATTAAAAAAAAAAACAGGGAGGGGGACAAAGCATGGGAGACTCATAAATATGGAAAACAAATAGAGGGTTACTGGAGGGGGTGTGGGAGGGGGGATAGGCTGAATGGGGAAGGGGCATTAAGGAATCTACTCTGGAAATCATTGTTGCACTATATGCTAACTAATTTGGATGTAAATTTTAAAAACATTCTATTAAAAAAATAACAAAATAAAAAAATAACGGAGCTATTAAAAATATATTGAAATAATTGAAGGAAAATGTGATCTTAATGAATAGAGAAACAGAAACTACAGACCTGAAACTAACGGAAATTCTACAACTGAAAGGTATAATAACTGAAGTGAAAAAGTCACTGAATGGGCTTCACAGGAGATTGGAGATAGCAGAAAAAAGAATTAGTAAGCTTGAAGACAGATCAATAGAAATCATCCAATCTGAAAAACAGGAAAAAAAAAAATTGAAAACAAATGAACAGAATTATGTTTCTGGCCATAATGAAACAACTCGTACTGAACTTGTCCTTCTGCCATAAATAACTAGATACATGAACCAACTATGTGAAATTCTTGTCAGATATTGAACAACAGGCAGCACAAGACTATAATCCCTGAGAGAAGAGAAACCGATGAGGTGATCTCTCTAGAACTTTGCCTGGAGGTACTTCCTGGGCTGCAGTGCGGGAAGTGGTATCCCAAGCAGAACAGTAGATTCACTGAGGTAAGAGGACAGACATCGTAGCTGGGGAAGATGGGAGGCCCCTGGGATTAGTGTATCAGAACATCACAGAGGGGAGCCAGGCAAAGAAAGAGTTGCCGAAATATGCATGGGGTACTCTTAAGTCTTTGGTTGCGTACTGAGCAGTACACACGTAGCGTGAACTTTTACGAAGCCAGACAAAGAACAAAAAACAGGGAGGAGAGTTTACCTAGGACTGAAAGACACACGAGTTTCAAACGGCCAGAGCAGAAAGACTTTGATGAACGCCTGTGGAATTAGTGGACATCTTAGATGGCTCCTTTTTCAGTAGTTGGGACGAAATCAACCCTAGAGTAGAGACTGTTCTGGATCTTCCCTTACAGAGCTTTAAAACCTTAAAAGAGGGGCGCCTGGCTGGCTCAGTCAGTACAGCCTGTGACTCTTGATCTCAGGTTGTGAGTCTACACTGGGGGTAGAATTTACTAAAATAAAATAAAATAAAATAAAATAAAATAAAATAAGAAGAAGATAAAATAAAATAAAATAAGATAAACTAAAATAAAGATAAAATTAAAATAAAATAAAATAAAATATAAAATAAAACAATACCTTGAAAGAAAGACTATCCTCAGTAACTTAACCACCTGCCCCCCAGTTCAACACTTTAAAGAACAAAATCCAGGGGTACCTGGGTGGCTCTGCGTTGACAGTGAGAAGCCTACTTGGGATCCTCCCTCTCACTCACTTTCTGTCCCTCCCCTGTGCTTTCTCTCGCTCTCTCTCAAAATAAATAAATAAACTTTAAAACAAAAAGATGAAAATCCAGACATTCAATAAAGGAAATGCCCCAATATCCAGCATCTAATTAAAAATAGCAGACATGAGGGGTGCCTGGGTGGCTCAGTCGGTTAAGCGTCTGACTTCAGCTCAGGTCACGATCTCGCGGTCCGTGAGTTCGAGCCCCGCGTCGGGCTCTGGGCTGATGGCTCAGAGCCTGGAGCCTGCTTCCGATTCTGTGTCTCCCTCTCTCTCTGCCCCTCCCCCGTTCATGCTCTGTCTCTCTCTGTCTCAAAAATAAATAAAACGTTAAAAAAAATTAAAAATAGCAGAAATGAGGGGCGCCTGGGTGGCTCAGTTGGTTAAGCGGCCGACTTCAGCTCAGGTCATGATCTCGCAGTCCGTGAGTTCAAGCCCCACATCGGGCTCTGTGCTGACAGCTCAGAGCCTGGAGCCTGTTTCAGATTCTGTCTCCCTCTCTCTGACCCTCCCCCGTTCATGCTCTGTCTTTCTCTATCTCAAAAATAAACATTAAAAAAATTTTTTTTAATAAAAATAAATAAATAAACAAAAATAGCAGACATGAGAAGAAGCAGGAAAATGACCAGTAAAAAAGGAAAAAGAAATTTATATAAACAGACCCAGAAATGAGAAAGATGATGGAATTAGCAGAAGAGGACCTTAAATGAGCTATTATAAATATGGTCAAGGATTTAAAGGAAATATGAACGTGAGAGATAAAACCATGGAATAGAATTAAATGAAATATGTAAACATGAAAACTGCAAAAGCTGAAATGAAAAATTCACTGGATGTGCTTAAGAGCAGATGAGACACAGCAAAAGAAAATATCAGCAAATGAGCATTTAACAATAGAAACTATTCAAAGTGAAGCACACAGAGAAAATTATCAAAATGATCAGACCCTCAGTGACCTAGGAAACAATTTTTCTTAATGCTTTTTTATTTACTTATGTTAAAAGAGAGAGAGAGAGAGGATCGTAAGCAGGCTCTATGCTCAGTGTAGATCCCAATGTTGGGCTCAATCCCACAACCCTGAGATTGTGACCTGAGCCGAAATCAAGAGTTGGACACTCAACCAACTGAGCCACCCAGGCACCCAGGAAACAATTTTAAGTGCTATGGAATTGGAGTCCCAGAAGGAGTAGAGAGGGGGGCATATAAAAATAATATTTAAAGAAAAATGTACATTTTACATCTAACAAATTACATTTACCAAATAAATTTGATAAAAACTAGAAACTATAAATCCAGGAAGCTCAAGGAACCCAAAGTAGGATGAACACCAACAACTGACCTAGTCTCAGGACTGACAGAATGAGCCAGTGAAATATGGGGACGGCGTGCTTATATTTGTTCTTTCCTGTTTGTTACAATCTGGTTTTCTCCCCCTTTTACAGATATCTTACTTCACAACTTCTAACTTGAATTCCTCCCCCTACCCACTAACTAAGATTTAAAAAAAAAAAATTAAAAATAAATAAAAAATAAAAAAATAAAAATAAAAATAAAAATATTTTTAATCTTTTATTTTTGAGAGAGAGACAGTATGAGCAGGGGAGGAGCAGGGGGAGAGGGAGACACAGAATCCGAAGCAGGCTCCAGGCCCTGAGCCTGTCAGCACAGAGCCCGACGTGGGTCTCGAACTCACAGACCGTGAGATCATGACCTGAGCCAAAGTCGGACGCTCCACCGACTGAGCCACCCAGGTGCCCCTAACTAAGATTTTAATATATGAAGTTTACAGGGGGAGAAAAAAAAAAAAAAGGAAGCTTACAGGAAAGTTTCTGGTTGGGGGGAATGAAGGAGTTGAGGGCACATGCCATTGCAAAACAGGCCAGTTCGGCATATGGTTATTTTAGTTCAAAGCACTTGAAAAACAGCAGATACAAGAAGAACATTCAGATCTTTTTCTCTCTCTCTCTCTCTCTCTCTCTTTCTAAAAGCAGGTGATAAAATTCCCATGTGACAGGTGCCCTCTCTGTACCAGGAGGAAGAAACATTCTTATCACAAGAGATGAGGGGCCTTGACTAAGAGAACTCCATAACAGAGCTTGTTAAAATAATTCTTCTCTTTCTTTGGTCTGCCTCTATAGTTGATTTACTTCTGCACAATCACTAGTCCCTGTTCAACCTAGGATGTAAACACTCGGGCCGAGTCTTTCCTTTGGTTCTCCATTTTTCTCATAAGGGCACCCGTGTACATATAAAGAAGATTCGTATGCTTTTCTCTTGTTCATCTATCTTTTTTTTTTTAAGTTTTATTTATTTAAGTAATCTCTACACCCAACGTGGGGCTCAAACTCACGACCCCGAGATCAGGAGTCACATGCTCTTCTGACTGAGCCAGCTCTAGGCTCCCGCTCCTGTTCATCTATCTTCTGTCAGTCCCAGTTGGAAACACTTAAGACAGTAAGGGAAGGGGCTCCTGGGCGGCTCAATCGGTCGAGCGTCTGACTTCAGCTCAGGTCACCATCTCACGGTTCTGCATCAGGCTTTGCACTGTTGATGCAGGGCCTGCTTGGGGGTCTCCTCTCTCTCTCTCTCTCTCTCTCTCTCTTCTGACCCTTCCCCGCTCATGCTCCCTCTCTCTCTCAAAAAAAAAAAAAAAAAAAAAAAGACAGTAATGAAAAACTTTTCCTCCCATAGGCATTAAATGCCATTTTTACTTGAAAGAAAGACAAACTATGGTTATTGAGCCTTTGGTATCGGGCAGACATTTCTCTAAAAGTGGATGAAGTTAGCCCATCGCTTCAAGGAAAACTGACGGCATTTGTTGCCTGTGATAGAATTAAAGCTTTCAAGAAAAAAGTTAGAATTTGGGGAAACTTAAATCCATTAATATGGGCATATGCATGTTCTTATACAAAATAGTTTATTTATAGCAGTGAAAATGAAATCAACTATAACCACACACAACACTTCTAATACTTAAAGACTTTTCTGATGTTAGTGATAATAGTGTATATTATATACGTACTGATTATAATATATCTGTACTATATATATTAGTGTATATTATATATGTACTGAATATAATATCAACATTTGGAAGATACATAGTATTTCCAAATAACCAGTGCATGTCAGGAAAACATTCATGGGAGAAGAGCCATTCGAACTATAAGACAGACCAGTAGACTTTTATTTAAAGAGTACAGGGGTGCCTGGCTGGCTCAGTTGGTAGAGTGAGTGGCTCTTGATCTCAGGATCATGAGTTCAAGCCCCATGTTGCATGTAGAGATTGCTTAAATAATTAAACTCAAATAATATAAAATAAAATAGTAAAGTTCATTGATAGGGTTTCAGATTTCACATCGCAATCGCAGAAGAGTCTACCACTTGTCAAGTCTGGTGTCATATCAAAAAAAACATCCACATGATATGTAGATATTAAATGAAAAGGCTATTAACATACTCCCTCTTACAGTTACATATCTGAGTTCTTCATCTACTTCAACTAAAGCAAACTGCAGGGGCACCTGGGTGGTTCAGTCGATTAAGCGTCAGACTTTGGCTCAGGTCATGATCTGATGTTCATGAGTTCGAGCTGCGCATCGGGCACACTTTGGATCCTTTCTGCCCCTGTCCTGCTTGCTCTTTCTTTCTTAAAAGCAAATAAACATTTTTTAAAAAGCAGTATATTACAATAGATTGAATGCAGAGCAGATAGGAGAATCCAGCTGTCTTCTTTTATGCCAGACTCTGAAGAGATTTGCAATATTGTATAACAATGCTGTTCTTCTCGTTAACTTTTTTTTTTGGAAAATATAGTTATTTTTTATTATTATTTTTTTAATTTTAGGTAGGTTCCACACCCAACATGGGGCTTGAACTCCCAGCCCTGAGATAAAGAGTCAAATACTCTACCGACTGAGCAACCAGGTGCCCCTAAAATGTTTTCTTATGTTAACATGTAATGGGGTTATTAGTGTTAAATAAGTTAATAAGTATTGAATTTTTTTCCCTCAGTTTTAAGTTCAAATGTAGAAAATATTGATAGAGGGGTTCCTTGGGGGTCCCCAATAATTTTTTTTTAATTTTTTTTTTTTTACGTTTATTTATTTTTGAGACAGAGAGAGACAGAGCATGAACGGGGGAGGGGCAGAGAGAGAGGGAGACACAGAATCGGAAGCAGGCTCCAGGCTCTGAGCCATCAGCCCAGAGCCCGACGCGGGGCTCGAACTCACGGACCGTGAGATCGTGACCTGAGCCGAAGTCGGACGCTCAACCGACTGAGCCACCCAGGCACCCCCCCCAATAATTTTTAAGAGTGTAAAGGGAGGTTGACGAAAAAGTTTGAAAACCTCTGCTCGGGAAAAACTCTTGCCCATGTGTCCCAGGAGACATATACAAGAATATTCACACTGTTTCTATCATAGCTGGAAACCGAACCTAGTCCTAATGCCTATCAGCAGGACGAATAAATATATTGTGATATACATAATAGTATGTAGCAGTGAAAATAATGAACAATCAGGCGCCTGGGTGGCTCATTTGGTTGAGCGTCTGACTTCAGCTCAGGTCATGATCTCATGGTTCGTGAGTTCAAGTCCTGCATTGAGCTGGCTGCTATCAGCCTAAAGCCGTCTCCAGATCCTCTGTCCCTCCTCCTTGCCCCTCTCTCGCTCAAGCTCTCTCAAATATAAACATTAAAAAAAAAAAAAGAAAGAAAATGATCAATGATCAATAGTTACACACAAGAACATGGATGCATGACAAGAAGATAATGTGGAGGAGAGAAAACAAGCAACAACTTACTACAGTAGGAGTCTACGCATGTAAAGT
Source organism: Panthera pardus (assembly GCF_024362965.1). NCBI lineage: Eukaryota > Metazoa > Chordata > Mammalia > Carnivora > Felidae > Panthera > Panthera pardus. The sequence goes on along the minus strand of NW_026526666.1, from coordinate 94,697,056 downwards.
TCAAAAATATGAAAAGCCAAACAATAAAGTATTCAGGAACACAAACAAGCGTGAGTAAAGATCGGAAAGCACCACTCCATACCTGCCAGAAAAAAGACTGACTACCAAACTTATACAAGGTGTGGGGCAACTGGAACCCTCGTATTGTTGGTTGGATGGTAAAATGGTACCGCCACTTGGAAAAAAAGTGTGGTGATTTCTCAGAGGTAACGTACAAACCCCCACAATTCCCTGCTGCGTGTTCCCCCCAGAGAAACCCCAAAATGCGTGTCCACAAAAAGACTTGTACAAAAATGTTAATGGCAGCTTTATTCATTATAACCCCATGCTGGAAACAGCTCAGAAATCCATCCATACGGGGCGCCTGGGTGGCTCAGTCGGTTAAACGTCCAGCTTCAGCTCAGGTCATGATCTGGAAGTTTGCGGGTTCGAGCCCCACAGCAGGCTCTGGGCTGACTGACGGCTCAGAGCCTGGAGCCTGCTTCGAATTCTGTGTCTCCCTCTCTCTCGCTGCCCCTCCCCACTCGTTCTTTGTCTCTCTCTCTCTCTCTCTCTCTCTCAAAAATAAATAAAAACATTTTAAAAGTTAAAAAAAGAAAAGGGTGCGGGGGGGCGCCTGGGTGGCTCAGCATCCTGATCTCACATCTTGTGAGTTTGAGCCTCGGGTTGGGCTCTGTGCTGACAGCCTGGAGCCTACTTTGGATTCTGTGTCTCCGTCTCTCCCTGCCCCTCCCCTGCTCACCCTCTGCCCCTCTCTCTCTCTCTCAAAAATAAACATTTAAAAATAAGTCAATAAATAAAATAAAATAAAATAAAATAAAATAAAATAAAATAAAATAAAATAAAATAACAAAACAAAGAAATCCATCCGTAAAAGAATGGATGAACCAACTATGGTAGACTCGTGAATGGGACACACACAGCAATAAAAAGGGGTGAACACTGACACCCACAACGACATGGACAAATCGCAAAAGCGTTGTGCTGAGTTCAAGAAGCCACACTACGACTGCAAACCGTATGTCTCCACTGATGCGAAGTTGCCTACAGGCAAAACCCATCTGTGATGGAAAACAAACCAGAAGAGCGATGGCCTGCGCAGGGGTGGGTTCAGAGGGCGACTGGGAGGGATCAGGAGGGCCCTTTCCGGAGTGATGGTAAAGTTCTGTACAACTTGAGAGGGGTTCAGGTTGCCCGGGTGTGGGCGTTTGCCGAGACCCAGACCCTGACGATCTGTGTGCTTCCCTGAATGTAAATTATACCGCAAGAAGGGATTTAAAAAAACAAACAAACAACAAACCTCTAGAGAAATATTGATCTTCAGTTATTGATATGTTTGCTGAAGTATTTAGAGGAAAATGACCCTAATTTATTTTGAAATGAATAAAAAAACCCAATGTGGATGGGTGACTAGAGGGCTGAGTAGACAGCAGATGAAACGAGTAGGGGGGACGGGCAGTGATGGGATCTGGGTGGTGGGTATGTAAACATTCGTGTGAAATTCTCTCCAATTGCTGTATATTTGAAATTTTCAATAAACAAAGGGGGGAAAAAAAAAAAACCCAAGCAGTGAGAACTTAAAAACAGAAAGCAAGGGAGTAAGGATTCGTTCTTGTTTGGGGAGAGAGTGCTTTGTGACTAGGGCAGGGCACACAGGGCTTTGAGGTTATTGGACAGGATCTATTTTTAAACCGGGGACATGGACACATGGGAATTTGTTTCATTGGTTTTAAAATTATACATGTATGTTCTTCAGAGTTATATATACTTAGAGTACTTTACAGGGGCTGGGGGCATAAAGACCTTTTTTGTCTTTGGGGTTGCTAAGCTGAACAGCCTGCTATCATTCCCCCTCCTCTGGCCCCATGTGGACGAGGCCTGGTCCCAGCGACAGGGACAAGCCCCTGTGGGAGACACAGAGAGACCAGCTGGGGCATTCTGCTGTCGTGTTTAGCTTTTAGCCCTTGAGTGTCGATGTTCCGTTTGTATGTAGCCATACCTTCCTTAGACGAACCACTAACCACCCACCAGCCCACTCTGGAAACGTGGGGAGCCCTCCATCTCTAGCGTGCTCTGGCCCCAGGCAGCCTCCGTTACATTCCTTTTCTGAGATCGCGACACTGATAGAGCAAGAAAGAATTTTGCTGCTTGCTGCTGAGGTTGTTAAACTAGGAGGGTGTGACTATGGGGCTGCCAGTTGCCATCCTTCCCACTGTGAGAAGAGCCTAGCTGAGCTTGGAGCCAGTGTACAGAGATGAGTAGGAGGGACCGAGCCTTGATGGTATCATCCGGTCTCCTGGATCCAGCCATTCCTGAGACACGATCAGTTATGTGAGCCAATATATTCCCCTTTTGCTTCAACCAGTCTTATTTGGGTGTCTTTCACTTGCGACCAGGAACCCTAACTATCAGCTGTCAAAATACGAGGTGCCATTTCTGGGTCTGCGACCCTCCACCCCCAGCCACCAGCCCCACTCACTCGGTGATCTCCTCTAAGGCTGCCTCGGGTAGGGCCAGCATTTCCACCATCAGGGACAGGATCTCAAAGAGCAGAGTGTGGGGGTTGGGGGGAGCCGTGTCCGTCAGGGCGCTCTGTTCTGGGGACATGGGACGATGTCTGCCGTTAACCATCTGGCAGCTCCGGATACCCACCCTCCACCGGCCTCCGGGCCCTTCCCCGAACTCTCGCTGCCCTGGGCTCGTCCCCGCTCACCCACGGAGGAGAAGAAACGCCCGCTGTCTGTCATCACAGCCAAGAAGTCCTTGAAGCCTACACGACCATCTCCTGTGGAGGCCAGAGGTACAACAGTGGGCACGTCCCGGGCATTGCAGCCCAGGCGTGCTTACTGGCATTGACTCAATGGGTCTGATGATAAAACACGTATACGGCACATACCGAACACATATACCACATGTATTCCGTGCATGTATCTGTGGTGCAGACGGGAAAGTGGAAGGCGAAAATTAAAATCTCCTGCGTGGGAAGCTCCCAGAACTTGGGTCCTAGAGATAGCAGCCTGGATTCGCATCCCTACTCCACCACTTGCTATCTGTGCAGCCTTCGCAAAGTCCCTTAACCCCCCCCACCCGCCCCAAGCCTTAGTTTTCTCATCTATAGTCATCCCTGTATCATGGATGATCACGTGAGGCAAAGTGTTTAGAACAGGGCCATGCATCTCTTACGAGCTCTCTAAATGTCAGTGACTGTTATTATTACCACGTGCCAGCCACTGCATGAAAATTATGTACCCACAAGAGTCCCACCTTGGCCTTCAAGGCCCAGTGACCTGTCTCCGGCCTCACCTGGTGCCAAGCGCCTCCGGCACCAGCCTGTTCCTCCACGGGGTGGGCCACGTTCCCTGTTCTGGGCCTTTGCACATGCTGCTTCCTCTTCCCGAATCCTCTCTACCGTCCTCCAACCCTCTCACTTAGTAAACATCCTACGTGTGCTTCTGCCTGACTAAAACCTGACCGCGTCAGCTGCCCCGTTAACCACTCTCGTAAATTTAATGGAGGTTCTGGAAGGCAGGGACGGGGCCTGTGTTGTTCTGCGCTGTATGCCCAGGACTTAAGACAGGTAGGTCTTGGGGGTGCCCGGCTGGCTCAGTTGGAGGAACGTGAGGCTTAGTCTTAAGGTTGTGAGTTCAAGCCCCACGTTGGGTGTAGAGATTACTTAAATGAATAAAACTTAAAAAAAAAAAAAAAAGACAGGTAGGTCTTAGCAGATGTGCTCTGAACTATTAGACAAATGAGTGAATGGTCTCTAATCCTGAAAACCACCCTCTGGAGGTGCTTAGTACTCTTATCCCCATGTCACAGATAAAGCCTGAGGCACGGAGAGTAGAAAGCAGTTGCCAGAGGATCACACAGGGGCAGAGCTGGGGTCAATTCCTGGCTTGTGCGTGTGGATTCGCCCTTGCACAGTGATGGAGGAAACACAGGGGGCCAGGTGGTGGCCAGGACCCCAGGACCCTTACAGCTTCACTGCTCCCCGTGTCGTGCATCTAGCCAATCAAACCACGTGCGATTCCCCTGACCCCTCCCCCATTCCTCTTCCCTTTGTCTACGTTCTTCCCGCCACCAGGAATGCCCTTCTTCCTTTTCTCCCCACCTAACCCCTGTCTAATCTTTCACAATTTGCCTCAGGCATCACCTCCTCCAGGAAGCCTTCCTCCCTGATCCCTTCCTCCAAGCCACCTTAAGTAGTTCTTCCTTTGATGACTCCTACTTCTGTGTCCCTGTCTAGGTGAGCACCTCAAGGGCAGGTCTCATGGGTCTTACACATCCCTTTATTCTCAGTGCCCGGCACGGGAATGGGCACACAGTGAGCATTTAATAAATATTTGGTGGATGAATAGTACCAGCAGGCTAACGTCTCCTGGACGCGTCCTGTGCACCAGGCCTTGGGCTCAATGCTTTGCCTGGATCGTCCCATTTGCTTTTTCAGTAGCCTGGTGAGATGGGTACTGCTATCAGACCCATTTTACAGAAACAGGCGTGGTGAGCTTGTTCAAGGTCACACAGCTGGTCAAAGGAGCGACCAAGTCACAGGAGAATGTCCTGTGAAGCACACGTGAGGGCCTAAAAGGGAGGAGTTTGAGGAATCTCCTACGTCCTGGGGTCAGAAGGTAGGTCGCGGTCATCTCTGGGTCCCCAGGGCCTCGCACTGAGTGGGTGCTCAGAGAGCAGTAACTGTGGGGGCCGGGACCAGCTACCTAACTTGCGGGCCCCAGTGCAAAATGAAAACGCAGGGTGGGGCCCCTCACTCAAAAATTACGAAGAGTTTCCAGACCGTGACAGCAGACCATTAAACTGCGCGCAGGGCCCTTTGAGCGCGGGGCCCTGCGTGACCATGAAGGTCCCACGTGGCTGGTCCTGCCTGGGACTGAGAATGACGCCTCCCCCCACTCACCATCGACATCAGCACTCATCAGGGCGTCTTCTACCTGGGCCGGTGTCAGGGAGATGCCCACGAGCAACAGGATGTTCTCCAGGCTCTGGGCGTCCACCTCGCCATGGCCATTGAAGACCTCAAAGTAGCTGCGGAAGGCTGGGGGGGGGGGGGGGGCGCCGCGGGGTCACGTGAGGCAGGGACATTCCTTGTTGCTACCATTCATCCCACCCCTTCCAACCACCCTCCTGCCCCGGCATCCTTTAACACCATGGCTGGGAGGAGGGGCAAAGGTCACTAAAAGGACGACAGTGGAAGGCGCAGTCCCACTCACGCACTCTCCTCACTCTACTCTCTATTACAAGGTCAGGCCAAGGGTTCAGCTGGTACACCAAATGCTAACCTCCTTAGCGATCTTCATCCTGTACCAGGAGGGCACACGCCCTATTGAGGGCACCCCTGCTATGTGCCAGGCACTGCGCTGGGCTCTTTACGGCCGTGTTCTCATATTAAATTCTTACGACAACCTCTAAGAGTCGAATGCGTGTTCCTTTTGTAAAGATAGGGAAACTGAGGCTGAGAGATTAGCCGGGCAGGTCTTTCTGACTCTTTGGCTTTGGTGCTGTGTGGTCAATTATCTGCACGGACGTGGCTTCTAGGATAGCTTGTCTGGACCAGAGCAGAGGGCTGGAAGCACACTGAGAAAATTCCAGAGCAGCACCAACCGATACCAAAGCCACGGCCTGGTCATAACGTGAGAGTGCCTGGCTTCTCAGCCCTCTCGTTACAGCAAAATGCAGGGAGAGTCAACAGACCTAGAGAGACAGCTGGCTTCACCAGTTGACAATAAGCCGCGTTGCCCTCATGGGCTGAATTGCATCCCACCCAGATTCCTCTGTTGCAGCCCTAGTCCCCACTACCTGAGCATGTGACTGCATTAGAGACAGGGCCTTTAAAGAGGTGGTTAAGTTAAATTAAAAAAATTTTTTTTTTACTTTAATGTTTGTTTATTTTTGAGGGAGAGAGAGACAGAGTGTGAACAGGGGAGGGGCAGAGAGAGACGGAGACACAGAATTAAGAGCAGGCTCCAGGTTCTGAGCTGTCAGCACGGAGCCCGACGCGGGGCTCGAACCCACGAACTGTGAGATCATGACCTGAGCCGAAGTCAGACGCCCACCGACTGAGCCACCGAGGTGCCCCTTGAAATTTTTTGTTTGTTCGTTTCGTTTTAGATAGAGAGCGCGCAAGCAGGGGAGAGGGGTAGAAGGAGAGAGAGAGAGAATATCTTAAGCAGACTCTGAAGTTGTCAGCACAGAGCCCGACGTGGGGCTTGAACTCCCAAGAGTGAGTTCACATGACCTGAGTCAAAGCCAGACGCTTAACCGACTGAGCCGCTCAGGTGCCCCTGGAGGCGGTTAAGTTAAGATGTGACAGTAGCATGGGTCCTGATCCAATCTGACGAGTGTCCTTACAAGGAAAGGAAATGTGGGAAGAGACGTCAGGGATGCATGAGCAGAGGGAGGACCACACGAGGACACGAGGAGAGGCGGCCGCCTGCAAGCCAAGGAGAGAGGCCTCAGGAGACACCAAATCTGCCAACACCTTGATCTTGGACTTCTAACCTTGAGAGCTGTGAGAAAATAAATGCTCAGCCACACAGTTTGGGATACTCTGTTGTGGCGGCCCAAGCAAACTATACAATTGCCGTGGGTGAGTCGCTGTACTTCTCTGAGCCTCGATGTTCCTATCGGTGAGATGGACAGAACAGTGCCTCTTCTGAGAGCAGTTGTGTTAACTCAGTGCCTGGCACATGACAGACTCTGAAGTCTGGCGCATAGAACAGACCCCAGGAAGGGGTCACGGGGAGCCAGAGAGTACTTTCGGGGAAGCTAGAAGGGGCCATGGCCGGCCACGGCTGACGGAGAGGGTCGCAGACTTGGGAGAGGAGAGAGGGTGGAAGGAGGACAGCCGTGTGCCCTCCTGGGGCTGGGGTGGGGTGCGGCGGGGCTGCATTCACCCCTCCTCCTTGCAGGCAAGTGGGGTCTCGGGCCCCAAGAACGATGGAGACAAAGAGCATGGTGCCTCCCCCGGGGGGGGTGCTCAGAACTTTAAAATTTTTTGGAGGGGGTGGAACGTGGTGGGAAATGGGACTTGTCCAGGGCACATCGTCTTGGTAGATGGTGAGGGAGGGTCTGGGGCAGGCGGGGGCGGGGGGTGCCTGGAGCCCTGCCTCCCACCCAGGCTGCCTCCAGAGGACCAGTAGAGTGGGCCGGGGTTGGGGGAGGCAGCAATGCCTCAAAAAGCTAAAGAACTTTGCAGGGCTTGCTCCCCGTACTCGGGGAGGTGGCTCTGAAGCCAGCAGAGGACCCCCGGGGGGAGGCCCAGCATGAGCTCGGACTCCCCCAGCCGGCCGCCACCCTGCACTGAGCCCCTGGCCGAGGAGTCCCCACTGGGCCCGTGACACAGGGCTGTGGTGTGTTCGGGGGGGCCCCCACTCCCACCTGGGCCCATAACCCCCAAGGACTGAGCGCTTCCCGGGCAGGCCTGCCCTCACCTTCCTCCTGCTTCGGGGTGAGGGTCTCCTCCGACCTCTCCTCCCGGGTCTGAGACAGCTTGAGGAGGCCGCGCTCCTCCAGCTCCTGCCTGCAGAGGACGGACCGGGGCAGGGGCACATGTCCAGCCACCCACGCTGGCCCGGAGCCTCCCCCAGGAAGCTAGGGGAGGGTGAGGGGGAAGGGGGGACAGGGGAGGGCACCGGGAAGACGCTTGGGAAGTCAAGAGAGTCTCTCAGAGTGACCCCCGGTGAGGAGGAGGCAGGGGTGAGGGGCCATGAGGGGAAGGGACACACTGTGGGAGGAAGGGTTAAGAAGGGAAAGCTGTCAGAGATGGGGGGGAAAAAAGACCTAGGTGTGGGGGAGGGAGGGGACCGGAAGGGAGGAGAAATGGAGAGAGGACACCCGAGCAGGAACAGGTGCAGTGACAGGGACGAGAGTCTGGACGGGAGGTGCCGGGGACACTGGGACACGGGCTGTGACCTTGGGCGCCCTTTGCGGGGTGGCTCCTACCGTGCCTTGGAGCTGCTCAGGCTCCTGTCTCCGCTCGGGTGCAGGAGTTCTGTCCTTCTCCAGCCCGCATCCAGGGTGGGGGGCGGCAGGGCCACCACGGGCCCTGGGACCGGGGCGCCCCCAGCGGCGGGGATTGACCCGGGGGCTGGCAACCGGGCCCAGGATGGGGCCATCACAGGGGCCGGCGCGAGGGTCTGAGGCAGGGTCAGAAGCAGGCTGGGGGCTGAGGTGGGCACAGGGGTCAGGGTCCTGGGGGACTTCCGGTTTGGCAGGGCCCGGGCCTTGGCCGTCGCCCTCCGATGTGTGGCCTCCACCTCTTCCACGTCCAGCAAGCACTTCATGAAGCCTTGCCGAAGGTTCCTGAGGTTCTGGGCCCCTGTGGCCACCGTGGGCGCCTGAGGCTGCCTCTGCACGGGATCCAGGTCCCTCCTCTCTCCAGTGTCCCTCATCCCCTGGGGACAGGACACGAGAAGGGACCCGGGAGGCCTCCCGCCATCCAGACTGTCCCACCCGAGCTTCTCCTGCCACTCGCGCTCCGGGGCCTGGTCTGCCTCTTTCGTCCGTAACTGCCCGGGACGACGCAGGTGAGGCGCCTAATAAATGCCCACTCATTCGTCCGGCAAATCCAGCCACCTCCTGCGTCTGTCCCTCCCAATACAGGGATGGGCCGTCCCCAGTCCACCTCCAGCCCCCAGGCCATGCCGCACAGACTCCTGCCCGGCCCTTTCTCCCAGAGGAGACACAGCGCTTGCCACACACCCTGTCCCTGAGGGTATCGGCTCTGCTTCGTCCATCATTATCTTCCTAAAAAAAATCTCCCCCCTGACCAACGCCTCCAGCTACCAGCCCAGGGCTCTGCTCCTCTTTCCAAGCTCCAGAGTACAAGGGCATCCTCTGACCCCGCCCCCCTCCCACCCCCCGCAAGACGCACACACATGCCTACGTGCAAACACACACACATGCGTGTGCCTCCACGTACACACTCACACTTATGCCTTCCCCAGCTGGACTCCAAATACCACAGCCCCTCCTTCCTCTTCCTGCCCACCTGTGCCCTCCCCACCCCCCACTCTGGGTCTACTTACTGGTGGAGGAACAGGCCCTGGTGTTGGCTGGGTCTCCACCCCCTCGACCCTAAACAAGGGAGAGAGCCCCGGATGGCGGAGGGGCTCAGCTCAAGACTTGTCCTTTGCGCCGACCGTCCCTCCGCCCCCGGGACACTCAGGTCCACTGCCCAGCCTGATCCCTGCATCCCTCCGGCCTTCTAATCTCAGAGGGGCCCCTCATTCCCTCACATCCCCACGTGAGGACAAGGCCCTTAAAGCACAGGTTTGCAGCACAAAGAATTCTGGTGTCAGAGCTGTCATACAGATGGGGAAACCGAGGCCCAGAGGGGCGTGACTTGCCCGAGGTCCTGCATCAGGTCAGGAGGAGTCAGGACTAGAATTCACCTCACCGGTAACTTACCAGAAGCATGTCCTTGTCGGGCCAGGGAGTGAGGTAGGGGATGGCATCAGGGGATGGCTTACCCTCCTTTTGGGGGGTCAGGTCCTGGCGTGGGTGGTGGGAAGGAGTTGGCCGTCTTTTCCTCCAGAGTTGCCGGGGGCATTCGGGGCCCTGCCCCCTGAGAACTGTCCTCATGTCCCCCTGGGCCAGGCTCTGGCAGAGCCCCCTGTGGCCTGATACGTGGGGTGTCCACCTCCTCGGCAGGCTTGTCTCCCAGTTGCTGCCCACGGCTGTCCGAGGTGCAAGAAGCCTTCACCGGCTGTACTCTGTCTTCCCCATTAGCTGCCTGGTGACCTGGGGGAGGCCGCCACTCTGGGTCCTGCCAAGGACAAGGATACCAAAATGAGGAGTCCCATCCTGGCTCCCCGGTGAATTCCACACTCACCTGGAGACCAGTTATCACAGGCTTAGTCTCATCCAGGCACTGCAAGCGTCCTCTTACTGCGTGCTCCTAGCACCCCTAGAAAGCAGCACAGATTCTCGTGTTCGGGGATGAAACGCTGAGGCCCGTAGGAGTCACGGCCCACCCAAAGTCATAGGCGTAGAAGGGGAACTTGGAGGAAATGAGGCAGTTCCCTTTAAATAGGGTTTCCCAAGGAGGGTTCAGAGTACAAGAATCCCTAAAAAAGGAGTTTTACGTCAACTGATACAGGACTTATTATAAAGTGACTTATGATCAAGACAGCGTGACACCGGAATGAGGACAGAGAGATAAATGGAACAAAGAGAGTCCAGAAATAGGCTTCCACATGCATGTTCAACGGCTTTGCAACGAAGGTACAAACCCAGTATGGAAAGGAGTCTTCAGTAAACGGCGCTGGAATGGATGGCCACACGCAAAAAACTGAATCACTATCTAACACGCACGCACGTGCAAGGATTCACTCAAGACGGATCCTAAAATGTAAATGTTAAGCCTGAAATGATAAAATCCTTGAAGAAAACATAGGAGAACTTCTGATGTGACCTTGGGTTAAGCAAAGATGTCTAAGAAACAACACCAAAAAATCAAGCCCGAAAGAAAATATTGATAAATTCGGCCTTATCAGAATTCAGAACTTCTGTTCTTTGAAAGTCACTGGTAAGAGAATGGAAAAGACAAGACACAGACTGGGGGAAAGACATTCGCCAATCACACATCTGATAAAGGACTTGTGTTCAGAATATATAAGAACTCTCCAAACTCAATCGGAAGAAAAGAATCTGATTTTTTTTTTAAGGGCAGTAGGTGAAAGGACAATGCACAAAATGGAAGGAAAAAAGTGTGTAAATCGTTTGTGTCATAAGAGTTTAGTATCCACCATATATAAAGAACTCCTACAACTCAACAATAAGATGACTAGTCCGATGAAAACAACGGGCGAAGTATTTGAATAGACATTTCTCCAAAGAAGGTCTACGGATGGCCTAGAAACGCATTTACAAATGGTCAGCATCATTAGTCATTAGGAACATGCAAACCCAGGCCACCATGAGAGTCCCCGAGGCACCTATCAGAACACTTAAAATTAAAGACCGGCCCTACCAAGTTTTGGGGAGGATGCGGGGCGGCTGGAATTTCAGTACGTCTGGTGGGGATGTAAAATGGCACCACCACTTTGGAGAAGACTTTGGCAGGTTCTCAATAAGCTCAACATATGCCTACCGTATGATCCATTCTACTCCCAGCGATTTCTTTGCTCAAGAGAAATGAAAGCCTTTGTTCACGCGGACACGAAACGTTCGGAGAAGTTTTATTTGTCATAGTCAAAAAGGGAGAACAAACCCAATGTCCGTCGGTAGGTGAAGGGATGAAGACAGGGAGGTAGGGGCCTACAACGGAATATCGCTCAGTAACGAAAAGAATGAAGTATTCATACTTCAACAGCATGGCTGAACCCCAGCATCATCAGGCCAGGTGAAAGAAGACGGATGAAAAGAATGTATCCGGCACGCTTCCGTTTATGTAAAATTCGAGGAAGTACAAACAAACCCATAGAGACAAAGAAGCAGATCAGTGGTGGCCTGGGGATGGGGTGGCGGAGGGGCAGAAAGGACTACAGAGGGCCTGGGGAAATTTTAGTTGGGGGGGGGGAGGTGACAGATAAGGTTTGTTTTCTCGATTGTGGTGCTGGCTTCATGTGTACCAAAACATCAAGTTGTACAGTTGGAGTTTGTGCGAGCGGGTGTGCATTATACCTCACTGAAGCTTTAAGGAAATAATCTGAAAATGAAAATAAGTGAAAAGGTATTTTGTAGTCAAATGAGTTCGAAAAAGGCACCACGCTCTAGCCCATCTCCTGCGAGGTCCCACAAAAGCTCGGCCGCTAAGAAGCAGCTTCTAGGATATCCTAGCGTGAAGAAAACTTTGTCTGAGCTTTTTAAATCCAACATGTGCCCGTTCTTATCGTACACGTAACCCCCAAGTCCTCCCTGCCTCCATCACCCCCTGACATACTGTGGGGCCACTCCGGAAACAGGTTGTAAAGGCTTGCCGTGGGCGATCAAGAATATCCAGAATATCCCAGTGACCCACACAGACTGGGCACTCGACATCGCCAGGGCACAGAGAGGAGCAGACACGAAATGGGGGGGGGGGGGCCCGGGAGGCTCCTTGGTCTCCCCCAGAGAGCAGCCATTCTGTGCCCTCCTGTCACATCTCCGTGGACGTTACCTGGTGGCTCTCGGGGGCCTGACCCTCCACCATCCCTGGGTTCTGATGTCTCCCCTGTTGGTCTTCGGTCTCCTTCCCTGAGCCCTGTTGCTGCTGCCCTTCCTGTGCCACGGGGACCCTGGAAGGCAGCACCCCCAGCTCACTTCCTGGCTTGGCCTGATCACGGCCTCCTTGCCGCAATCCGGGCCCTTGCTGGGGTGCCGGGGTTGACGGCTTCTTCCTGGGGAGATCAACAAAGCGACACCTCAGCTCCTGGATTGGGCCATCGTTTTATATTCTTAGACTCCTTTGTATTTCCCAGAGCACCCGTGCAGGACTAGGCACACCATAGGTGCATACTTAATGCTGGAGAGAATGAATGGAGGACTGACATGAATTCCCCAAATCCCAGATACTATGATCTCAATGTTTCGGGGCGTTAGGATTTTATTGTTGTTGTTGTTCAGAATAAAAAGAAACATCAGGGGTGCCTGGCTGGCTCAGCCGGTGGAGCGTGTGACTCTTGATCTCAGGGTTGTGAGTTCGAGCCCCACCTTGGGTGTAGCAGTTACTTAAAAAAAATCAAAGAATCTTAAAAAAAAAAAAAAAGAAAGAAAGAAAAGAAAGAAAGAAAAATCAGAGAGAAGAGAGATTGAGGGGCTTGAAGGCTTGAGCCTAGGCTCATAAAGCAGAAGGAGACAGCTCAGGGTTTCAGTCTGTGCCGGTCTGATGTCACTTTCATGTTCTGGAGTATTTCCCCAGGCTTCTTCCTATGGATGTAACATGTGTATTTCTCATGGGGATTTAGTTCATTACCATCTTCAAACAATTGCCTAATTTTACACAGTTACGATTATGTCGTGTGTACAGTTTTGCCATCTTTTTTCAACGATCGTTTTAACCTAATTTTTTTCCGTGCCAAAACATCTCTCATACACATGCCTTTTAAGTGGAAGTAGAAAATTCCATGTTCGATAAATAAGCATATTTGACTTTACCATTCCTCTGTAGTGGGTATTTAGGGCATACTGGCATTTCCAGCATTTTTAGCATTTAAAATGACGTGGCAGAGGAAAAAAACTTGCGTAAAACTTTGCCCGCGTCGCCATTATTTCCTCCGGGTGTATTTCTAGACATGGAGGAAGGTAAAGGTATTTTTAAGGCCGTTGAAACAAATGGCCAAGTTGTTGAACAGATGTGTTGAAATGGTTTCTATTTCTACCGGTTCCCATCTGGGCGGAGGGGGGCTCCGACCTACCTCTGCTTCATTTCCCTAACTTTCCATGTAGAAGAGATTATTCAGAGGCTTTTGGTTATAAGCAAATTAAAACGATATGCTGACTCGTCTGAACTATTCCTGTTTCTCAAATCTTTCCCTTTTTGCTTCTGTCTGTTCTCTTTCACTTTCCTCTTTTGAAAAAGATTACACTCTGGGGCTCCTGACTGGCTCAGTTGGTGGAGCATGGGACTCTTGATCTCAGGGTTCTGAGTCTGAGCCCCAGGTTGGGTGTAGAGATGACTTAAAAATAAAATCTTTAAAATATAAGCGTCTCATACTCTGGTTTCTTTTCAGATCGTATAAATCTTTTGCCTTTTAAAATATGAGTCTTGGGGCATCTGGGTGGCTCAGTCGGTTGAGCGACGGACTTCGGCTCAGGTCATGATCTCACGGTCTGTGAGTTCGAGCCCGGCTCCAGGCTCTGTGCAGCCTGGAGCCTGCTTCAGATTCTGTGTCTCCCTCTCTCTCTGACCGCCCCTCCCGCCCCCATTCATGCTCTGTCTCTCTCTGTCTCAAAAATAAATAAACATTAAAAAAAATTTTTTTAATATGAGTCTTACTGTAGACAAGGCAAAAATACAATATTTAGAAAATAGTAACAAGAATGCCATGTAAATGTGTGTTTCTGAGTCTCAGCCTCTCTTTTGTTCAGTCTTCCATTAATTCGGTGAACACATGTTTATTGAACATCTACTAAGTGCCAGGCACAGTCCCAGGCATGAGGGGTTTGAAACAGAGCCGGACACATAAAAGAAGCTTGTGGTCCAGTGGGTCTAGAAGCCAGTGCAGATGGAAGGTTCGGGAGCGATGAGGTAGCAGGATTTGTGCCCCCCGTGAGAGAGAAGATTAAGGGCGTATTTGCCTTAGGCTGGGAGTCCTGCCTCCTCACTGTCCCCCAGGTGGCTCACAGAGTTCTCTCCCGGACCTTCTTTAAGAAGTCCCCAGCTCACCCCGGTTCTGCCGGCTGCCTCTGCTCCTGGGTCCTGAGCTCCCGAGGCCCTTCCTCTGAGGCTGCGCTGGGTTCTGGTCCTTTCTCTGGCCCCCCTGGGGCTGATGAGGGCTGCTTCCCACTGCCCATCCCTGCAGCATCTGGAAACGCAACCTGGAACAGAGATGCCCATGCGCTAGCCCAAGGGTTGGCCACAAGTACCCATTCTGGAGGGCTCCTCCCTCTCCTTGGACATCGTCCAGGCCTCAGGGACAGGGACATCCTGTGCCTGACTGCGGAAGGCAGGCGGAAGGCGCTGCAGAGAGGCAAGGAGGAGGAGGAGGAGGAGGAGGAGGAGGAGCAGGAGAAGGGAGAGGTGTGGGAGAGGGAGAGAGAGGGGGGAAAGGGAGGGGGAGGAGACAGGGAGCTGGAGAGAGTGGCTAGGCGTAAGACCTGGCCCAAGCCAGCAGCGCTAAGGGCTCTAGCAGAAACCTACAGTCCGGGGTAGCACCTGAGCCAAGGGAACCCCCTGAGGACAGCCTGACGGAGCCCCCTGGGGGACATCACGACCCTCAGAAGATCCAAGAGAGGCTTCCACAATTTCTGCTACTTCAGAGGTCAGGCCCTGGAGCTGGATCTCGATGCCCATCTTGGTCTATCAGTCCCTGGCTGAGCCAGTGACTGGAGCCAGCTCCGGCCCTCACCTGAGGCAGCAAACTCCAGACGACCTGCCTCAATCACTTGAGGACAGTTGTTCTAATGCCAGGTCGAGCCAACACTGAGGACACCTACGCTCGGGGAGGCAGGGTCTGTGCCCCAGGCAGTGGGGCTCAAAGGGGTGCCATGGCCCGCCCAAGGTCATATGGCTGGTTACGTAACCGGACTGAAACCCATGACTTTGTTTGTTGAAAAAAAAAAATGAGGGGTAGAGGTGAAGGAAGCCCTGAACGCTTGCCCCAGCCTCCTTCTAAGACCGGCCCCCCTACCTTCAGGCGCTCTCCCTGCCCCCGAGGGAAGCCATGATTTATAACAGAAGCTACAGGGAGAGGGTAACACTGTACCCAAGGGAATGTTGACTTTTTTTTTTTTTTATGGTGACATTTTTGGCTCTGGGGAAACCAGATGGGAAGGAGGGCTTTGCTTTCCCTGTGCTCTTCAGTTCATGCCCCTTGGCACCTAAAAGAATGGCTGGAAAGAGGCTGAGGGGTATGATGGAGGCTTAGGATGCAGACTGAGGGCTGGGGAGGGTCGTGCTGGAAGCCTTGAGCAACTGTCAGGGGAGTGGAGGGCCTAAAGGGGGCTGGGGGCACACAGCAGGGTAAGTAGGAATTCTGGTTTTGCTCAGCCAGCCTCTATCCTGGTAAGAGAAGCCAGTGGAGTCAAGTGAGTGCCACCTCTGGCTCCGTTATACCAAGAGATCCAGGCCACTCTGCTCTGCCACGGTGACTAATTCAGGGATGAGCATGTGACCACGATCTGGGCCAGTCGCAGTGATACCAGAAACTTCCTTCAACTATTGCAGAGAGGCTCTCTTCCTGTTGGGGACGCTATGCCAGAGGACGTAAGATGAGAAGATTTTAACCCGAAGTGGCCAGGGCAATCCTTGCCACCTTTCAGGAAGGGCCTGCCTGGGAGCGTCACACTGGAAGGCAGAGCCAACGGACACTCAGGTAGCACCTTGATCCAGCCATACCTGAAGCACACCCGTAGATTTGTCATCTACCCAAGCTGACGTGGGGAAAGGTGCCGGCTGGGAATAGCAGGGCCAGAACATGAGGTGCAGGGCCCTACCTGGCTGATTTCTGATACGGTAGGCTCAACACCAGGCCTCTTGCTGGTGGTGCTCATGCCAGGACTTGGCTGGGCTCCTGGAGCCTTGATCCTTCCCTCCGTGTGCATCTGGGCGTTTCCGTTGTCCATTGTGCCACAGCCAGTGAGGGTGCCAAGTGAGGGGCATCAGTTGCTGTGGTCCCACAGGAGAAATCCAATCAGAGTTCCACCAAGGTCATTACCTAAGCACTCTTCCGCAGCCCACCTGGAACCTGTGATACACAGAGCCTGGCTCAAGGGAATAGTCAGGGCCCGGCCCACACCGGAGAGGGACTCAGCGGAAACAGAGAGCTAGCCACACATTCACCCTGATTCTCACAGTAACTCCGAGGAGCAAAGTCACTGGCCCAGGGTCCAATGCCAACTAGGCCACCGAGCAGGAATTAAACCGTGGCCTGTCGGATCCCCAAACACACGCACTTTCTCCTACCCCGGCATTTCCTAATGGGTGCCCTTTGGTCCTAATATTGGTCCCATGAGGTACACCACACACACACACAAAGAGTTCTGAGGCCAAATGCATTTGGAAAGTGCTGAGTTAAAATAGAATAGGCTCTGGGGCCCCTGGGTGGCTCCGTCGGTTAAGGGTCCGACTTCGGCTCAGGTCACGATCTCGCGGTTCGTGAGTTCGAGCCCCGCGTCAGGCTCTGTGCTGACGGCTCAGAGCCTGGAGCCTGCTTCGGATTCTGTCTCCCTCTCTCTCTGCCCCTCCCCTGCCCACGCTCTGTCTCTCTCTCTGTCTCTCAATAATAAATAAACGTTAAAAAAAATTTTTTAAATAGAATAGGCTCTGTGCTGCAGAACTTCTCAGAGCCTTTAATATGCATGTAAATATACATTTTAAAGAGTGCCCCAGAATGTCACGGCTGTTGCTGCTATAGATGAAAACTCCAAGTTCTTCTTGGGGTTAAGGAACAAGAGCTGAGAACATCTGTCTCGGGAACCCCAAGGTCTCCAATAGCAACATGTAGTTCGCCAAAGCACCCTCCACCCTGTCCCGGACACATCCCTTTCTAAAGCCTTTCTTGGTGTCTCTCCTGCCTCTCCCACCCAACCTCTTATTAGGCTGTTTCACCACCCCCTACTCAAACATGTTTCAACCTGAGCAGCCCTCCCACAATCCTAATCCCACAGACCCCCAGCCTCTGTGCCCACATCCCACTTCTCTGTCTCCCCAACAACCCCCACCCCCCCTCCCACCACCATTCTTCAACCTCCCACCTCTTCTCCAAGCTTCTAGCCACCTCAGCCACCTCCAGCGTCTGGAACCCTCTGAGGTAACATTAACACTATTTCTATGGGTGCATCACAGACCCCTTTATACCGTTGACGATTTCTAGGGGTAAATCCCACCCCGCCCCTCAGTGCGACCCTGGAACCTTGAAGATCTTGATGGTGCTTTCACTCTAAACCAGGGCAGGCCAGCCAACAGACACAGGAATCTTCTATTTGCTGGGGGCGTTTGCAGGCGGTGTTCTCCTAAGGGCTCTGTGGGATCACTGGGTCCAGCCCTGAGGCTCAGAGGAGCCCCGTGTCTCGTCCAGCGCAACTCAGCTAGTCTGCAGAAGATCTGGATTCAGACCCAGGCCTGTGCGGCTCACTGCCCAAGCTGGGCACGGCACCAGGTCCTGAGGATGCGCTGGCTGATCTGAAGGCTCTCGCAGCGTATGGGGAGCACAGAGCAGGTGCTCCCAACAGCCACGACCCCCAATCCCCACTCCCTCCTCCTTTCCTCCCACCCCTACCTACACCCCGATCCTTCCTGCATCTAGGCCTGCGCCCCTACAATGCAGACGAGACCCCCATCCCGTGGGGCGCCCGCCCCAGGCGCAGCGCCCGTCTCCCCAAGGGTCTAGTCTCTCGCTCGGCACAGGGAGGTCAGCGCTGTGGCCAAATCCCTCCCTCTGCCCTGGAAGTTCCTTGCTCCTCCCAGTCTCTCTCCCATGAGGGCCCCCTGCACGTCCCCCTTTCCTCCGGGCATTCCCGCCCCAGGGGCGGATGACCCATCCGGAGGACCGCCCTTCCAGACCCCTCGAACACGCCCCCCATTGTCCCCTGTCTCCACCTCAGAATCCTCAGGCCCCGGTATTCCACAAGCTGGAATTTTGAGGGGGCAGAGGCTCCAGAGGGGATCCAGCCCCCTCTCCGTCCCCATCTGGGACTTACAAACCCTGTGAGAGTCTGAACGAGGGGACGCCCCCAACCCTAGTAGAAGGGCATGGAATCTGAGGACAGAATTGAGGCAGGTGGGTGGCACATACAGACGATGATGTCCTTTCCGACCACTTGTACCTTCTGGTTTTGTCCACGGCTTTGTGGCGATTTCATTCACATCCCATACAATTCTCCCACTTATTAATTAATTAATTCGTTTTAAAATTATTTATTTTATTTTTGAGAAAGAGAGAGAGGGAAAGCTGGGAAGGGGCAGAGAGAGAGAGAGAGAGAGAGAGGGAGAGAGAATCCCAAGCAGGCTCCACTCTCACCACAGACCCCGACACGGGGCTTGATCCCACAACTGTGAGATCATGACCTGAGCCAGTATTGAGTCACATGCTCAGCTGACCGAGCCCCCCAGGCGCCCCCCAGTTTTCGCATTTAAAGTGTGCCATTCAAGGGTGCCTGGGGGGCTCAGTCGGTTCAGCGTCCGACTCTTGACTTCCGCGCAGGTCGTGATCTCCCAGTTCGTGAGTTTGAGCCCCGCATCGGGCTCTCTGCTGACAGGACAGAGCCTGCCTGGGATTCTCTCTCTCCCTCTCTGTCTCAAAATAAATAAGTGAACTTAAAAAAAAATAAAGTGCACAACTCAGTGGCTTGTAATATATTCACAGAATTGTTTGACGATCACCCCAATATCAGAACAACTTTATCACCCTAAAAAGGAACTCCACACCCCTTCACCATCACCTCAGTTCTCACACCCCACCCCAGCCCTAGGCAACCACTAATCTACTGTCTGCCTTGCACATATGCCTGTTCTGGACATTTCATATAAATGGACTCATACGATATACCTAGTCCCAGGTGACTGGCTTCTTTCACTTGGCAAAATGTTGTCAAGGTTCATTGCCTTTTGTGGCCAACGTAATATATTTTGTACACCCACTTATCAATTAGTGGACATTTGTGTGTTTCTACTTCTGGGATATTATGAGGAATGCTGCTGTAAACATTCGTGTACAAATTTTTGTGCAAATACGTGTTTTCATTTCTCTTGAATATACAGCTAGGAAAGTAATCGCTGGGTTATAGGCTAACTCTATGTTTAGTTTCTTGGGTAATTGCCAGATGGCTTCCAAGGGGAAGGCATCATTTTACATTCCCAACTGCAGTGTAGGAGGGTTCCAACTCTTCTGTATCCTGACGAACACTTGTTATTATCTGCCTTTTTGAGTTCTAGCCATCCTAGTGGGTGTGGGTATGAGGTGGGATCTTACTGTGGTTTTGGCTTGTGTTTCCCAGCTGGCTGATAAGGTGGAGCACCTTTCTTTCTTTCCATTTACCTATTTACTTTTTTAAAGGATTTTTTGTTGGAGGCAGAGAGAGAGAGAGAGAGAGAGAGAGGCAGAGCGCGGGCAGGAAAGGGGCAGAAAGAGAGGGAGACACAGAATCTAAAGCAGGCTCCAGGCTCCGAGCTGTCAGCACAGAGCCCAATGGGGTCTTGAACTCAACAAACTGTGAGATCATGACCCGAGATGAAGTTGGACACTTAACTAAATGAGCCACCCAGGCGCCCCTAAAAGATTTTATTTTTAAGTAATGTCTAGGCTCAATGAGGGGCTCAAACTCACAGCCTGAGATCAAGAGTCGCATGCTTTTCTGACTGAGCCAGCCAGGTGCCACGTAGTGGAGCATCTTTCCATGTGCTTATTGGCTATTCGTGTATTTTCTTGGGGAAAATGTCCACTAGAGTCCATTATTCATGCATAAATTGGATTATTTGTCTTTTTACTATTGAATGGTAAGGGTTCTTTATATATTTTAGATATAAGTCCCTTGTCAGATATATAATTTGCAAGATTATTCTCCCACGATGTGCATTGTATTTTCACTTGTCCTTTGTAGCACAAAAGTTTTAAATTTTATTTAAGTCTTATTTATCTATTTTTTCTTTTTTAAAAATTTTATGTATTTATTTTGAGAGAGAGAGAGAGAGAGAGAGAGAGAGCAGGGTAGAAGGGCAGAGGGAGAGAGGGAGAGAATCCCAAGCAGGCTCCATGCTCAGAGCAGGGCCCAATGAAGGGCTTGATTGCAGGACCATGGGATCGAACCACATGAGCTGAAGTCAAGAGTCAGACGCTTAACCAACTGAGCCATCTAGGCATCCCTGTCGATTTTTTATTTTGTTGCCTGTGCTTTTAGTGTCCTTTCTAAGAATCCAGTAGGTTCTTTTTTGATTAGGACATAAATGCAAGGTCATGAAGGTTTAGGTCTATGTTTTCTCTTAAAAGTTGTGTAGTTTTAGCTCTCACACTTAGGCCTAAGACCTATTTTTAATTCCTTTTGTATATCGTGTGAGGTAGGGATCGAACGTCTGCATGTGGGTGTCTCAGCACCATTTGTTGGAAAGACTACTGTTTCCCTATTGAATTGTTTTGGCACACTTCTAGAAAGTCAACTGACTGTAAATGTGAGGGGTTATTTCTGGATTCTCAGTTCTACTCCACTGATCTGTGCATCCATCTTTATTTTGGTACTATACTGTCTTGATTACTGTAGCTTTGTAGTAAGTCTTAGAACCGGGAAGTGTGAGTTCTCCAACTTTGCTCTTTTTCAAGATTGCTTTGTTACTGAGTGCCCTTTTATAAGTGGTTTCCCCATCTGAGAAATGGGGGAAATTTCTCTGAGAAATGTCTGTGATGGGAGAAAGATACAGCAGAGAAAGATGGTAAGTGACCTATGATACATATTTCAGGAGGCCACCAAGGACAGCTACCCACATTAAACCCTCACCCTGGCCCGGGACCTACCAGAAAGCAGCTGGGTGAATGAGCAAGATTTTGCTTCCCTGTTCACTTCCTCATGCTTGGGATGGGCTCTATCTGAGCTTATATATACTCTGCTTGTTGGGTTGAATTGAATGTCTGGTAAATAATGTAATTAACCCGGGAGTTGATGATAGGTCCAATTGCCCTCTGCAGCAGAGGTGTTGGAAGGCATTTCAGGAACGTCCAGCTACGAGGCTGGGATTTGAGAATAAGGCAAAAGGGACAGTTTGACTTCCTCCAACCCGAGGACAATGTAGTTGCCCTGGGCTTGTCACTGTTTCAGTGGCCTCCATCACACAATGGAGAGAACAATCCTCACCCTGCCCACCTCACAGAGATTGTTATGTCCATGTAACATCTTCCGGGGAGCCTTCCCTGACTTCCCAAGGCTGAGTTGGGTCTCTCTTATCTTGGCGCCCATAGCCCCTGCGAATTCCTCCATCATAGCCCTTCCCACTGTGCACTGTAAATAACTCCTTTTCTCTCTGTCTCCTCTGGTCTGTGAGCTCCACCAAGACAGGAGCTGGGTTGGCTTCATCTCTGTGGCCCCAGCAGCCAGCACCCGCCATAGGGTAGGTGCTCAATTCCCGTCTTTGTTAGACCGAACTGAACTGAACATGCTCTGAACATATGGAAGGGCCTGGCTTCCCCCGGCATGGGTGATGCTTCCCTTCGGGGTTCATGAGAGGAAAGCTTCCTACCCGTCGCGGCCACATGGTGAGGCCACACAGCCACCGTGGGCTGCCTTCAAGCTGCTGGGCTTCCAGAGGGGAAGTGATGGAGCTCAGTGCTGATGACAGACACTACCCTGAAGTTCAGCTCTTGAGACCTGGTCCTAGACGCTCTCCCAGCTGGAAGTCCTCTAACCCAACGAGTCCGGGGGCTTTGCTCCTTGGATACCCAATTCTCCCCTGTGTTTTTCAGTACATATTGATGCAAGGAGTCAGAGTGTGAAAGAGAAAACACAGTGGCCCATCCCCAAATTGCCACTTGGTTTTGGGATGTAGCCAACTGAACACACACACACATTTACTCACCCATTCGCTGAGCACCTACTCTGTGCCAGAACTTGTGCTGCTGAATACAGGGTCCACAGGTGACAGGGACAGGATCCTTCAAGAGGCTCACAGTCTGGTGGCAGGGCAGTCATATAAACCGAATGGTGAGAATGTGAAGGGGTAAGATCGTCAGTGTGGGAGTGCACCCTCCCTGCCCCTCTTCATATCTCTCCCCTCCACCTTTGAAGGGAGTGCTGTCTTTGCCACTCCAGGACTTAAGGGAAATGAGAGACGGGATCAAAGAAGCGGGAGGAAGAAATCTCATTTTCTGGGTCATTTCTCAATTTCTTCTTTGTTGTGGAGAATCAGGGTAATGAGCAAAGTTGAAATTAGAGGGTAAATCAATTCACATAAAGAGAAAATAACTTCACACCCCCCAGGATGGCTGTGATCAAAGAAAGTGGTTGGTAAGGATAGGGGAAAATCGGACCCTTGTTCATTGCTGGTAGGAACATAAAATGGTGTAGCCACTGTGGAAAACAGTTCAGTGGTTCCAGAGAAAGCTCAACATAAAATTACCATATGGGGGGCGCCTGGGTGGCTCGGTCGGTTAAGCGTCCGACTTCGGCTCAGGTCACGATCTCGCGGTCCGTGAGTTCGAGCCCCGCGTCGGGCTCTGTGCCGACAGCTCAGAGCCTGGAGCCTGTTTCAGATTCTGTGTCTCCCTCTCTCTGTGACCCTCCCCCGTTCATGCTCTGTCTCTCTCTGTCTCAAAAATAAACGTTAAAAAAAATTAAAAAAAAATTACCATATGGCCCAGCAAATCCACCTCCAGATATATATATACTCAAGAGAATTGAAAACAAGGACTCAAACAAATCAGCATCATTCACAGTAGCCAAAAGGTGGAAACAACCCAAATGCCCATCAACAAATAAATGGATAAACAAACTGTGAAATATGCACACCATGGAGTATCATTCAGCCATCAACAGGAATGAAATTCTCATAGATGCTAGGACAGGAAGGAACCTTGAAAACATTATGCTGAGAAATAAACCAAGCACAAAGGCCTGATAACTGTATGATTCTACTTATATGAGGTATCTAGAATAGGCAAATTCACAGAGACAGAAAGAATAGAGGCCACCAGGGGTTGGGGGGAGCGGAGAAATGGGGTGTTATTGCTTAATGGGTACAGAGTTTCTGTTTGGGATGACGAAAAAGCTTCTGGAAATAGTGGTGATAGCTCTATGCAATACCGTGTATGTACTTAATTCCACTGAATTGCACACTTAAAGCTGGTCAACATGGTAAAGTTCACGTTATGTATATTTTGCCACAATACGAAAGGTTTTTGTTGTTGTTTTTTAATTGATTGTTGGAGAGAGAGAGAGTGCGAGAGCATGGGGGAGGGACAGTGAGAAAGGGAGACAGAGAATCCCAAGTAGGCTGGGTGTCGTGGGCACAGAGTCCCACGCGGGGCTGGAACCCAGGAACCGTGAGACCATGACCTGAGCTGAAATCAAGAGTCGGACGCTCACCGAGTGAGCCACCCAGGCGTCCCTAAAAAAGCTCTTTTAAGAGGTTAGATTAATTCTATGATAAAGTACTTGTACAGAGTGAGTAAAAGGAGAGAGAGGGAGGAGAGGGGAGTTGGGGGCGGAGCAAAGCTTTGGTGGAGCAAAGCTCTCCGCATAGGACCTGGCAGGTTGTAAGCACTTACTACATAATTGTGGAAGAAATGAGAGAACGGTACAGGAGAAGGCGTTTGGAGAATTTGACTATGGTGGGACAATATGTATCCCGGTAACATTCTATGAGAAATTCGAACTAGGACTGGGGTTCTTTTTTTTTTTTTTTTTAATGTTTACTTATTTATTTTGAGAAAGACAGAGAGAGGGAGCAAGTGGGGGAGGGGCAGAGAGAGAGAGGGAGAGAGAGAATCCTAAGCCGGCTCCATGCTGTCAGTGCAGAGCCCTACCTGGGGCTAGATCCCAGGAACCGTGAGATCACGACTTGAGCCGAAATCAAGAGTCGGAGCCTTAACCCGCCAAGCTACCCAGACACCCCTTTTTAAGGGGGGGATTGTTTTTTAATTACTTATGTTACTAAACTTCGCTCTTTGTTGAGTCTAGGCCACACTGGGCCTCGGGCGTGTGGTGGGTTAGAATACGGGTGGAGGGGTCAGGGCATCCCAAGCATCTCTCAAGGAGAAGTAGCCTCAGGGAATCATCTGGAGTCAGGGAGAAGGAAGGACACGCAGGAAGAGCAGAGGGAAGGGAGAGGCTTCAGGGTGAACCGTGTAGGTAGATCCAGCCTGGAATCTCAGCCAGCTGGGCCCAGGTGTCAGATGGGGATGCCCCACAACCGGAGAGCTGATTGCAGCTGGGTCTGTACCCAAGTTGTTCGGCTGCCCATTCGGCCTTGCCGGAGCGGGAAGCGCCCCCCGCCCCAAGGCTCTTGGACCTCATCGCTTCGGCTCTAGAATCCTTCGGCCGCACGTCTGGAGCCAGAGCGGCCAGCAGAGGGCGCGCGGGAGACAAACGGGCGGAGGACCGCAAGCCGCCGCTCTAGCCTGACCCGGGCCATAGAGTCGCGCCGCTTCCGGCCCCGCTGCTGGGAAGGAGCCGGAAGTCCGGCGGGTTCCGGGCGTCGCGATGGAGGAGGGCGAGTACGAGTCGGTGCTCTGTGTCAAGCCGGAGGTCCACGTCTACCGCATCCCGCCGCGAGCCACCAACCGTGGTTACAGGTGACCGCTCGCCGCCGGCCCGGGCTAACCCCGACTTAACCCCTTCCCCGCCGGCCGACACGCCCACTGGGAAGCCGAGGACGGCCCCGGCGGGTGTAGGGGAGAGGCGGGAGGTAATGCCGCGGCTTCTCCCAGCTCGAGGCCAGAGCAGCAAGAGGGACCCAGACTTTGGGCCGTCTCAGTCCGACGCACGGGGCTCCCGGCGCGCGGAAGGCGTTAAAGCCGTGTCTAGCCTGTGGGCTGCCGGGTACCCTGAAAGCGGCTGGGAGTGGGGGTTTCACAAGACCTTTTCTTTCAGCGCCAACTGGCCTTGGAGGGAACCTTGAAAAGCCTGAAGGGGGAGGGGTCCTATCGCGGGCGGAAATCCCCAGGGGAAGGAAGGGAGCCGAGAACCGGCCAAAATGACCCGTCCGAGCCGGAAGCGGAGGGCCAAAGCCCGGGGACCCCTCCCCGCCCAGCCCCCTTCTCACGAACCTCAGACCCTGTCACAGCCTGTGGCGGTTGGGAGGAGCCCATCCGCGCGTCTCCGGTGATAAACAGGTGCTTGTAGCGTCAGGAAGGGAACGCAGGACAGTGGGGGTTGGAAGGAGACTTCCTTTCAAGGCATCCTTTTTTTGTACCGTTTTGTACCGTTGTTACCATGTTGGGTGCGTTGCCTGTGAAAAGAAGCAGAAGAAAAGATGTACCTGTTACAGACCGCCTGATCTGTGGCTATTTTGTGCCCCTGGGTTGGGGGTGGGGTCGCTCTTGAAGGCCGTGTTTGTCTAAGTTGTTTGGAGATACAGGATTGGCCTGCACCGCGAGGACGGTGGCGCGTCCGCCTCTCTGGCCTCTTGCTACTCTCCAGTTGTGTTAATGCGGACTCCTAGCTGATTTTCTAGAGAACAGATTCTTTTCTTGAACACCTGTTACATCCGTGATGTAACTTAAAAAGAGTGTGAAAGCAACAATAGGAACGATGACAAAAACGTTCACTTTCTGTCATCGGACTGGAGGTGGGACACCAAACCGGGGATGGTCATCGACTGCGATCCCCGTAAGTAGGATGGGCTTTGTCCCTCCTGGTCCCCCAGAGAGTGAGTCTCCCAAGTGTCGGGGCTGGCTGGTGTGGCGTAGAGGAAACTGGCAGTCCCTGCATTTCATCCTCAGAGCTCTGCTGGGCTTGAATCTAAGGCCTGTGTTGCCCCATTAAGAGGAACCGAAACTGAGTCCGCTGACTTGTGAATTGAGAGTCTGCATTTGTGTGGCCAGAAAACAACCTGTGTGCACGTTATGGTGTCGCTCAAAGGCCTGACTTCTTCTGCTCAGGGACTTCCAAGAAAAGCCTCTTGGAAACACCCAAGGTTCTTGGTATTTGGGGGGTTTTACTAAACTGCTTCTTAGAAATAAAATGTGCAGTTACTGCCTTAAAAGTCCCCCAAGAAGGTCCATGGTGTCCTGTGGTTCTTTCTGCCTAAGACACCTTTGAGATTGTATTTCTTGAACACCCATCCCCTTTTCTCACACGGATGGTCGCTCTCCTTTTCTCTTTCTCCTAATGATCGCTCCCTCTTTGCCTTTCTTTGAAGATCGTCTCATTGGTCCCAAATGGTCACTCTGGCCCGTGCAGCCTGGCAGCGTCTTAAACGGCAGACCCAGTAGCTACTTCCTTTACAGAAAGAAAACTGGAGGGACGCCTGGGTGGCTCGGTCGGTTAAGCGCCTGCCTTCAGCTCAGGTCGTGATCTCACAGTTCAGTTCGAGTCCCGCATCCAGATCTCTGCTGTCTGCGCAGAACCCACTTCAGACCCCCTGTCCCCTTCTCTCTCTGCCCCTCCCCTGCTGGCTTTCTCTCTCTCTCTATCTCCTTCTTCCCCCCCACCAAAATAAATCAACACTTAAAAAAAAAAGAAAGAAAATTGCAAAGTCCTACTTCAGAGAAGTTCTCTGTAGTCTAGAATTGGGGTGGGCAAAGTGCGACTCACTGTGTTTCCGAATGTCTCACAAGCTGAGAATGGTTTTTACATTTTTAAATAGTTGGAGAACATTTAAAGAAAAAAATATTTCTTAATTGAAAATTATATGAGGGGCGCCTGGGTGGCTCAGTCGGGTAAGTGTCCGACTTCAGCTCAGGTCCTGATCTCGCGGTTTGTGAGTTCGATCCCTGCGTTGGGCTCTGTGCTGACAGCTCGGAGCCTGGAGCCTGCGTCGGATTCTGTGTCTCCCTCGCTCTCTGCCCCTCCCCTGCACATGCTCTGTTTCTCTCTCTCTCAAAAATAAACATTAAAAAAATTAAAAAAAAAATTATACGAGATGCAAATCTTTAGTGTCCATAAAGCTGCACTGAAATACAGTCGCAGTAGAAAACACTCAGTTAAAATACTTAAAGCACCAACATGCTCACGTAGCATCTGTGACCGCTTTCACGCTACCACGGCGGCGTGAGTAGTTGTGACAAGGATCGTATGGCCCTTTTCAACCTCTGGTCTAGAGCAAGCAGCCTGGGTGCCCTTTGCATTCCCGTCCCCAGCACTGGAGTGAGGGAGCAGGAGCCTCTAGCAGAGGCTCAATGGTTTTTGTCCCCTTAGGGCCGCGGAGTGGCAGCTGGACCAGCCATCATGGAGTGGCCGGCTGCGGATCACTGCAAAAGGGCAGGTGGCCTACATCAAGCTGGAGGACAGGACCTCAGGTAAAGGCAAGGGAGGCCCTCCTGGGGCTGAGATGCCGCACCTCCTACTCTGTCCAGGGAGAGGCAGCCCGGCCCAGGCCGGTCCACTCACGGGTCACGGGAACCGATCCTGGAAATCAAAGGCCCGACTACCTTTAAACTGTCTCCATTTCCCTCCCCCCCCCCGGCCCCCCCGGCCCCCCCGGCCCCGGCCTTTAATTGCAGAAACCACTGTCTCCAGGTGTAAAAGGGAGTACCTGTCAAGCACCTGTTTTTCCTTAAGAAAATACTAATTTGGGAGCCCAAGGAGAGGAGAACTGCAGGTCGGTCCCAAGGAGGAAGCCCCAGGGTTTGCCTTGAAGACGGGCTGGGGGAAGACACACAGCCCTTGGCGGCTGAGCTCTCTGCTGCTTACTCAGGAATTCTGTGTATCGACTGAATGGTAGCTCCCCAGACTGACCACGCCTGTTAACCGAAAGAGCTGGAAAGTGGCCTGCTCAGCTCTTTTCTGGTGAAAGGACGAGCCAAGCTGGGCTGTGTCGGGGTCAGCTGGCAGGTGTTACCTTAGGGGAAATCTGGAAGTCCTGTGCCCCTAGTGTCTCTGGGTGAGCTGTGGGGGGGGGGGCATTGTGGCCTGAAATAGTCCCAGCCCCCAGGGCAGGGATCGGGCACAGCGCCTGCTCGGTCGGGTGCCAGAACATTCGGTCATTTATTTTTCTAACATATAGAGATTGTTCTTTGTGGGGCAGGACAAAGTGTAAAGAGTCATAGGCAAAATGGGCTGCCTCTTTCAGAACTGTGTCACTTGTGTCTGAGCTCTGAGACCTTGCGCGAGCCATGTGGCCTCTAGTGCCTCGGCCTCCTTTTTGAAATGGGGGTCACCTTAGCTTCTGTTTTCACAAGGCTGTTGGAAATGTGAAGTGAGCACCTACTTAGCCAATTGCTTTGTGAACTGCAAGGTGATCCAAAGCGTCGATTTGTTCTGGAGCGTGGAGTTGACGGGTACTGGTGGCAGAGGAGGTTGAGAAGACAGCTGCCATGACTAGGCCAGAGAACTCTGGCTGTGCAGCGTGCTGGGGTGTCCCGGGTGACCTCCCAAGGGATGGCAACACCTGTTTCCTGGGAGCCTTGGGAGCTGACTTCAGGGTGACCGCTGAGTGTAACAGCGACTGCGTAGAGCTGAGCCTCACCTGTAGGAGCCACCCCAGCATGCTCTTGGCTTGGGGTCGCGCCCACTGGGTCCTGGTTGTCTCTCATTCTGCAGTCATTTTGGGCCAGGGTTTCTCAGCCTCCGTGCTAGTGACATTTGGGCCACGTGAGTGTTGTGGGCTGTTAAGTCAAATTTAAGGTATTTAGCAACATCCGTGGCCTCTGTCTACTAGATGCCAATGGCACCGCCCCCCCCCCCCCCCCCCAAGTTGTGAACACCACAAATGACTGCACACATTGCCACGTCTCCCCTGGGGGAAAGGTGAGCAAAATCACCCCTGGCTGAGAATAGCTGCTTTCGGCTGAAGGCACCCAGCTGAGTTCCAGAGGCCAGGGACCCAACTAGGGGGTCAGAGAAATTATCAAGAAGCTGCAGACTTCAGGGACACTGATTTCCGTTCACTTCAGCCTTGATGGCAGTCACCTCTGAACCAGCAGTCAGTTGTAGATCCTGGGTCGAGTACTGAACCTGTGAACGGAGGTCGGCACCTGTGGAGGTGACGCAGGTCCAGAATGTCCCCAAAGGTGTGTGCTGTGCTGGGGCCTGGAGAGCCAGTGGGACAGGGGATGCATTTCACCAGGGCTCCTTTTAAGACCAGTGGCCCTTTTGTCCTGGCTGCTTCAGATCCTTCCGTGAGTGCCCAAACCCTCTTTCCCCTGGGTCCACCAGCCCGTCTGCAGTCCTGCCTCAGAAAGCTTGTGCTCTACCTGGGGGCTTGCCTGCTCCCAGGCCCTTGAGTGCAGACAAGTAACGTTACAGGTGAGGCGGGTAGGCTCTAGCCGGCTCCCGCGAGAATGGGCTTTGGGTTTTAAGAGAAGCCAGAAACCTGGATTATTTTACATGTAGTTTGATTTTGAAAAGTTTGGCAGTTAAAAATGTTAAAACTGGGCCGTGTCTGACCTCTAAGCCCCCTCTGACTTAAACCTTTCCTTGCTTATGTTTCTTGTGTCTACCGGTCCCGTTAGAATAGACTGGATTTGAACTCGAGGGTAAGGTTTGCCTACCTGCCTTTTAGGGAAAAGGGCCCAGTGGTGGGATAGAAATGTCAGGCTGGAAGGGGGCTCGAGACTCACCCTCCCTTGTGTTTCCAGGGGAGCTCTTTGCTCAGGCCCCGGTGGATCAGTTTCCTGGCACGGCCGTGGAGAGCGTGACGGATTCCAGCAGGTACTTCGTTATCCGCATCGAAGACGGAAACGGTGCGTGCGGGGCTTGGTAGTTCTTCCCACTGAGAAAGGTTTCCTCTGCCTCTGCATTAACTGGGATTAATCCTGCGTTGTCCCCCAGGGCGCCGGGCGTTTATTGGAATTGGCTTCGGGGACCGCGGCGACGCCTTTGACTTCAATGTCGCGTTGCAGGACCATTTCAAGTGAGTGGTTGCAGGACACACGTGCTCACGCCTCCTCCCTTCTTTCCTGGACAGAAGGGTCCCCCAGCTTAGGATACCCCGGTGGTTGTGTGGGATTCGTCTCCTGGCGGCGCCTCGGGGGAACTCGCTGCTCCTGTGGGGCAGGCTGCCTTCTCTGCTTTCGAGTCGTCTCCTTTTCCCAGGGTCAGCCGGCCCAGCCTCTGGGATGCCATTCCTCTTCCCATACCAGGCACCAGAGGTGCCAGAGTCCGTGCAAGGCTCACGTGGCCTTGCTGAGCCAGTCCCCCCAGGTACGATAAGTGGCGCGATCCTCGGCCACCTACCAGATGTCCTGGGAGTCCTTTCTAAAGCTAGAAGACGGGACAGGAAGGACTGTGCCCCTGCCACCTGCAGGCCCCCACCTCTGGCTGCTGGCACGTTGGAAAGAGTGCCGCCACTCACGTGGGCACCCCCGGCACTTCCCTGACGTGTCCCTGGGTGGCTGCTGGATGGGTATCAGATGGCGGGTGGGGGACCTTGGTGTTGCTCTCTACCGCCTGGGCATCTGTCTTGTCTCACCACCTACCTTAAGAGTCGTTGGGCGCGGCGTGTGGATACATGGTCTTAGTTCTCACGCCAAGTGCTGGGGAGGAAAGGGCCAGATTCTCAGATTTCCTAAAGACAGGTGTCAGGACCGCCTTGTACATAAATGAGCTCACCGAATTTTCATAGCAGTCATTAAGACACACAGGATCGTCATCCCATTTTGCTGATGAGGTAACGGATGTGCGCGCAGCTGCTTATGTGACAAGAGTCAGGATTTGAATTCAGGTCCAACTAGCAAGCCCACGTGTGCTCTTTCTAAGCAGGGAACCTGGTCTCATTGTCACCCTTTTCTTCCTGTTCTCTCCCCAGGTGGGTGAAACAGCAGTGTGAATTTGCAAAGCAAGCCCAGAACCCCGACCTGGGCCCCAAGTTGGACCTAGGCTTCAAAGAGGGCCAGACCATCAAGCTCAACATCGCGGTGAGTCCCACCCTCACTTGGCTTTGCTGGCAGGCGCCCAAGCCCGGCCCAGAGCCCACCCCTCTTTTCCCATAATTCAGTTCCATCCGTTGAGCCGATACTTGTTGAGCAGCTGCCTTGTGCCAGGTACTGGGCCGTGGGTGAGCAAGAGGGCTCAGCTGTCGTGGAGCTCAGAGTTCAACGGAGATGGACGAGACAAACGGCGATCACAACCTGGCAGGGGAGGGGATGTGCTCAGTGCCATGAGCTCCTAGAGGAGGGGCACGCAGCCTAGAGCTTGGGGAAGCCAGGAAGGCTTTTTGGAAGAAGCCAGAGCCTTCTGCTCTGGGCAGAAGGGCATTGAGGTGGATGCCGGGAGTCATGGGCAGCTCCTGCCAGTGGCGGTGTCCTGACACCCCGTGTCCTCGTCCTAAGCTGCCCGGCATCTGGGGGTGTCCCCTTGTTAGCTCCTGTTGAGAGTGGGAAAAGGTAGTGCTGGGCTGGGTGGCCAAGGCTTGGTCCTCACCCGGCTACAGGGAGGGGGGTTGGAATGATTTGGGGGAACCAAGGACCAGATGGAAATGTTTTTTGAAGAAACTTTGTAACCCTAAAATAATGCTCTTCCTTTTTACTTACACTGTCTCTTTCTCCTCTTTTCTGCTTCATGATGGTGATGATTTGGGACCCTTGAAGTTGGCCAGCTGGCCCTTAAGAGAAAATACCGGTCATGTCCAGTGGACTGGTTGGGATGTGATTCCTCTCTTGCTGGGAGGGGACTAGCATTTAATGAGCATCAGCTGTGTGCCAGGTAGTGTTCTTAGGCACTTACATGACTCAAACATTCTCCCATCTTACAGACGAGGAAGTTGAGGCTTAGCGAGATTAAGGAACTTGCCCAGGTCATAGAGCTGGAAATAACCGGCACAGCTGGACTCTCAGCGAGGGCTGTGAGGCTCCTGACTTCAGGGCTATGGTTTTCGCATTGGATTAAGCTGCTGCTCCCCTTAGAAGGTGGGCACTGTGTCTTCATCCCTGTAACTAGCACTGGTTTCTGGCTCACGTTGGGACTCAGGTTTGGGGGATTTTTTAGGGTCTTACTGAAGTATGATATGCGCACAGAAAAGCACACACGTTATAAATGTAGAAGGCGGTGAATTTTTGAAAAGCAAACGTGCCCACCCAAACGAGCCCCAGATCAAGAAGCAGAGATTGTCGGCACTCCGGAAGCCCCTCCCCTGCCCCCGTCCACAGGCTAGAGGAACTAGTGTCCTGATGTCGGACGCCCTAGATTTCGTTTGTGCCTTTTATGAATGAATCCTCTGCCTTGTGCTCTTGTGCGTGTAACCCCTTGGTCCATGTAGCATTGTGCTCACACAAGGCGTGTAACCCCTTGGTCCAGTGTAGCATTTGTGAGAGCCTCCGTTCGGTGCACGTAACTTGTCTGTTGTCACTGTGGTGGCGTATCTCGTGATGGGAATGTGCCCCGGTGTTACCGTTCAACCGGAGTGCCTGCCGGTTTGGAGCTTTCACAAATGGTGCGGCTGTGAACGTCCGAGTGCACGTGAGAACGCATTCCTGGGAGGTCTGTCTCTGGGAGGGGAGTTGCTGGGTCATCCGTTGGCGCGCTCAGCTTTATAGATTCTTTGAAGCTGTCTTTGCAAGGAGTTTTCCCAGTTTATGCTTCCACCAGCAGTGTGGGAATGTTCCGGTTGTTCCCTATCCTTGTTGGTACTTGACAGCCTACATTTTGGCCGTTCTGGTGGGCATGTGCTGGCGCAGCACTAGCTTTGATTGGTGGTGTTGATTTGTATTTCTCTGATGATTAATGAAGCCAGTGCCGAGTCTTAAAATGAAATGTATTTGGGAACAGCTCCAGAATTGTGCCGCATGGAGTACTGTTCGTAACAGTGAGAGTGCTGGACAGCTCTTGACCGTCTTGTGGTTATACAGACATTTGGGGCTTGGGGGCCGCCGTGGCCCTCCCTGTGGGGTTTTCCAATGGGAGTGGGACCCCAGCAGAGCTGACTGGCTTGCATTCCTCTCCTCTCTTTAGAACATGAAGAAGAAGGAAGGAGCAGCTGGGACTCCCCGAGCCCGGCCCGCCAGCACAGGGGGCTTGAGCCTGCTTCCCCCGCCTCCAGGGGGGAAAACCTCCACCCTGATCCCCCCTCCTGGGGAGCAGCTGTCTGCGGGGGGGTCCCTCGGCCAGACAGCAGTTGCTCCCAGTTCAGGTCAGTGCTCCGGAGTGCTTGTTGCTGAACCTGCCCTGTGGGTTCCTCTCCCCCGCCCTGGTGGCTGGGGCCCCGTGGCGTGTTCCCTCCTGCACTCACACTGGTCCATCATCTGGTACCTGTATGTGACAAACTAGAAGGTGATCCTGCCCAGACTGGGTAAGGGCTTCCTCTGTTCTCTGATGCCCACCACTAACCCCCTCGGTGCCTCTGTCTACCCCTGATGGGGCAGGGACTGAAACTTGTTCATGGCTGTGAAATCACCCACACGTGCGTTCTTGGCTCTCAGAGGCTGCTCAGTGTTTGTCGAGTGGGTGGGTGATGGAGACATGGTCTGCTCATGTCGACTACTCATATCTAGTAGGAGAGAGGAGTCATGGACGCAAAGACCAAATGTATGGGTCCACATACTACCAGCCAGCATGGTGTGGGGAGGCTTCACGCAAAAGGTGGAATTGAACTGGGCCTTTAAGGAAAGAGATTGGGGCAGGGGATGATGCTTGGCGTCGCAGAGAGAGACAAGAGTGTGAATGGGGCTCAGGTTTTTGGTTTTTTTTTCAATTAATTAATTTTGAGAGAGAGTACACGTGAGAGAATAGGGAAGGGGCAGGGAGGGGGGAGAGAGAATCCTAAGCAGGCTCCACATGTCAACACAGAGCCCAACACAGGGCTCCATCCCACGAACCGTAAGATCATGACCTGAGCTGAAATCAAGAGTCAGACACTCAAGGGACTGAGCCACCCAGGTGCGCCAAGGCTCAGATTTTTAAACATCTGGTGTATTTAAGGTTATGGATGTAGCATAAGTCTGCCAAGGTGAGTGGTGGGAAATAAAATTGGGGATTTAATTTGGAGCACGCTCCTTGTAAGGCCCTCGGGGTGCTGGGAAACAGAGGTAACTCCCCCAGCACGCTATGCTGGGGCTTGTTCTAAGGTGTAAGGAACGGCTTTTGGAGACCCTGGGATTCCAGAGGTTCGTGCCTATTACCAGCCGCTGGTAATGCCGGGGAGCTAGCCCATTTCCTTGGCCTCCCCACCCTACCTGCCCAGCCTAGCTGGATGCTCCTGGCCTTCCCCAGGCTGGGTGATTGTCACCAGCCCACTTTCTCCACGCAGATCTCACCAGGTTCTGGCGGGGGGCAGGATCTAGGCAGGAATCCTGCTTTTGTTCTCTCTTAGGGGTGTGGACGTTGGCTTCCCCGTCTGGAGGTCGGGCTTCCAACCTCAGCCCTGTGGGGGATTCCCAGCCCAGGAGTGGGCAGGAGTAGCAGTCAGTGAGCCCCCCCTGCCCCGACACCTGGAACTATCCTTTTAGCACCGTATAGGACCGCCTACCTTGGCATCACCAGGGACAGGGGCAGGAACGTCTCTGTTCTTAGTGTTGTGTGCTCGCTGAGGTCTGAGAGCCAGTCTTAGGCCTTTCCTCAGTTGCTGGTGCGTTTTTAACAGCTGATGCAGAATATGTATATGTGCCAGGCGGTGTGTCGGTCCTGGGGATACTCCAAGTACAGCTGCTGCTCTCAAGGGCTGTGCTCTAATGTGCCAGACTGGCAATTAGCATGTCTCCAGATGAAATGGTGTCAGCACCCCACCCCCACCCCGGGTGGCTTAGTTGGTAAGTGTCTTGAGCTCAGCTCAGGTCCTGATCCCAGGGTCAGGGTCAAGCCCTGACTCGGGCTCCATGCTGGGTGTGGTGGAGCCCAAACAAAACAAAACACAGACCAGTTCTGTGAAGTCAGCAGTGTTGTTGTCTCCGTTTGAGAGATAAGGGAACTGAGACGTGAGGAATGTGCGTGAAGTCACCCGGTTGGTCCCGGCCTATCTTCCCCCAGGGACTGTGATGGGGTTTGAAAGATAGTGCGCTTTAAAGCACTGCTTAAGCACTTGGCGAGCTGTAAAACTAAACACTTGAAGGCCCTGGTTTTATCTGATCTCCCAGCCCAGAGCAGATGAGACATAGCAGATTGGTGGGAAGGCAGAGGGTAGCAGGCTCAGGGCCTTCGGAAGGGGCGTTTAGCCCTGGGAGAGGTGCCGGACGCGCACAGAAACAGCCCCTGCGGCGCCATTGTGCCCCCTCCCTGGATGAAAAGGTACACACGGATAGCAGCTTCTGTGGCTTCTTCTAGAAGGCTCTCCCCAAACCCTAACCTGTTTGGGTCCCAGCACTTGCCACTTGTCCGGAAGCATAACTTTTTCGTTCGGTTGATCCAGACACTGGACTGAGGGCTTTACAGGAAGACGGTCTTGCATCTGTGGTGGGCATTGTCCACTCAAGAAGCCAGGGCAGGAGATGGTAAATTTTAACCAGATGGCCAACGTCAGCCGTTGGAAACAAGGTCAGCTTCACGTAGGGATGATCGGTGAGGTGTGATTCCTCCTCACCGGCACCCTCCCCTCCACCTCGTTCGTGGCTTTCCACTCTTCTCCAGGAGCCCTCAAGGCCTCATGAGCTGATGGCGGAAATGTGGCAGCTCGCTGGGTCCGGTTGCCCCAGAGCGGGTCTCCGTGTGTCTTTCTCAGGCACCTGGAGTCATGAGGCTGATTTCTCAGGGTCGCTGAGACCACCCAAAAGAGTGATCCCTGACGTGTGTCTCCTTTTCTTTTCTCCCTGCCCATCGGATGTGGGGACGTCAGTAGGAGGTGCCACCATGTCCTGGCCACAACCCAAGCCTGCCACCGCCGACATCTGGGGAGACTTTACCAAATCCACAGGGTGAGGAGGGTCACATTTTTGTGGTGGGACTGGGGCCGGGGCTGCTTCTCGAGAAACCTGGGATGGGCCCAGGTGCTTTTGTTGTGGTGTTCAGAGCAGCAGCTCTCGCTCGGAGATTCTCAGGGCGGCCGGAGGGCAGAGCCCCAAGTGCCTCCTTTGGGTGGCACACTTCTCTCCGTGAAGGCTTTTCGCTGCCTTCTACTGCTGGGCGACCTGGGGCTACCCTTTGCAACTCTCTCCGGTCCCGTCCTCACTAGGAGCTCCCCGTTCCTCCTCCGCTCCCGTCCTCATGGGACCTCCGAGGCAAGGTCTCTTGCCTTCTTTGCCTCGATAAAATTTCAAGCCTTGCCTTGGAGTCGAGGTGGAGAGATGCTCCAAACTTAAATGTATTCTGCGGACATTATATGGGCTGCAGGACAGGACTCGGCACGTGCTTTCTGTAAAGGACCAGACGGCAAGTAGTATCGACTCTGCAGACCTTATGGTCTCAGTTTTGCTTTTGTAGCCCAAGAGCAGCCATAGATGACGTGTCCGTGAATGTGCGTGGCTGTGCAGCAGTGACCTTTTATTTACAGAAACAGGCAGAGGACTAGATTTGGTCCCTGGGCTGTAGTTTGCTGACCCCTGCTCTAGAACATTCGGGGACCAGCTTCCTGGAGCTCTTTCTGCCCAGAGAGAAGCCACATTTTATCGACTTTATATTTTCAAACATCTGAACTCTCCCACCCCTCCCTTTTTTCCCTTTTACAGGTCGACTTCCAGCCAGACTCAACCAGGCACAGGCTGGGTCCAGTTCTGATCTGAGCGCACCCCTCTTCTTCCTCGTACAACTTCTGGAAAGGAGCCGCCTCACCTGGGCCAAAGGAAGGAGGACGGAGCTCTCCGCGGCCAGCCTCTGTCTGGAGCATGACCCTCTCCTCCTCGTCTTGACGTTCTTAACAGACTGGCATGTTCGCAGTGAATTGGCACATGTCGCACTTCCCTGGGATTCAGGTGTGCCACCAGAACGAGGAGGAGAAAAACTCCGGCATCCCCGTCTCTGTTCTCTTGACACGAGAGACTCCGAGACTGCTGCTTCCATCACAGTGACCCGTATTAAACACAAGCCCCCAAAGCAAAAGAAGGGGTTGCGTGTGCTGCCTGGACTCAGATCGGCCCTTCTCAGTGGTTACAAGTGTCACATGACCAGCGTCCAGAAGGAGGGCTTTGTGCACTCCCATCGGCTGGAGCCACTTGATTCCGGGTGCCTTCAGAGGGGGGACTCCTTCCTGATGACTGGCAGGTTTATAGGCTGCAGCTTGAACAGGTAATCAGGAGGGGAATCAGGAGGGGAATCAGGAGT
The DNA here is from genome assembly GCF_024362965.1 of Panthera pardus. Classification (NCBI taxonomy): domain Eukaryota; kingdom Metazoa; phylum Chordata; class Mammalia; order Carnivora; family Felidae; genus Panthera; species Panthera pardus. The sequence goes on along the minus strand of NW_026526666.1, from coordinate 94,659,697 downwards.
ATTAACCGGCTTTTAAAACCTTCTTTAAGATTTGCTTTGCTAACGTGCTGATCTGCACTAACGCGCCCTTGCAAAAGGGACTGCTCCTGCAAAAGGCCCCGGCAGGGGCCTCTGAAAGCATTCCACGGTGTCGGCCGCAGGAACCGCGCTGAGCCTCAGAAAAAGGTGTTCGTCCTGGCCAAGTGGCCTGGTTGCCGGGTCCTCCGGGCCCGGTAGGCAGTGCGGGGCTGAGGCAGGCTTCGCTGGAAGCCAGGCGGAAGAGTGTTTGAGCAGGAACGTTGGAGCTGTTCTCACGGAGGTGGGGGTTCGGCCTTCCTGTCCGCCGCCAGGTGGTTTCTGAAGTGCCTTGTCTGCAGACAACCTCTTAACTTTCTTTTCTCCTTCAGAGACTGTACATGACAGATAGAAGGGAGTTCTGCGTGAACTGGAAGTCTAGGGTTGCCTGTAGTACTGGTCTGTAAGAAATGATTTTATCTGAGCACACCTCTAAATTTGCTTTTATCGACATACTTTACCTCTTAATCGAAAGATCTGTTTTTTGGAGGGTCAAGACGATGAGATGAAAAAGATGTTGGCCTTTTTGTGGGACCAGATTCCCTAAGATAAAGAAATAAATATTTTTGCGTCTGTCAACGTATGTCAAAGATGAACAGGTTTTCGGCAGCACGGCCACCAAACCATCCGGGATGCCACAGCTAGACTCACAGCCACCTCTCACCACTGGTCACGTGTCCAGATCAAAGTCTGATGTCAAGGTGTCAGATTAGCCACAATGAGAGAATTCGATCCTCTTGCCCTAAGGAAACCAGTAACTCCTCTCCCGTGCGCCTAGAAAGGCACAGTCTTTTTGCCATTCTGGGATGTTTGGGCTCCTTGCCTTGTAAGGTGGGAGGGGGGGCCCCTGCCTCCCACCGAGACCTCACCGTGGAAGCGTCTCCCGAGATGGTAAGGGTGTACGGGCACGCAGAGGCCAAAAAGAAAAGGCCACGGCACTTCCCGTGCCTGAGGGTTTGGTAGGAAAGCTGCAGATTTTGTTGTTATTGATGGAAAGAAACAGCTGCTCTGGCTAATAAACCAGGTAAGGGGGGAGGACATAGAAAATTAGAATTGAGGGTCCTGTGCCCTTTGAGTAAGAGTAAGGAATTCGCGTCAAAGGAATCTCAGAACTTTGGGTCTCTCTTACGTCCCATCTGTTTTCTTCTGAAGCATCTGGTGGCTGGAAGGGAGGAAGCTTACACTTGAAAGAACCCTTGAGTTGGAAGTACCTCCCCTTGGAGGTGGGCGCTTGGGTTCTGGAGGTGGACCTTGGCTTTGGAGCTAGTCTCTCTCCTGGTTAGGTGTGTGACCGCGGGCTCCTTCCTTACCCCAGGTGTCACTCAGAGGAGACATAGAAGCATTAGGAGGCGCCCATCTCATAGTTTGGCCTTAATGACCTTTGCCGAGAATCCGATAACTTGCCCGGAACCATTACTCATAACGGGGGTGGCGAGGCCGCTGGCGAAGCAGCCATCAAGGATCTTACCTGAAAAACACCTTGACGGATCTGTGGCGGGTAGGGGTGGGGCGAGAAACAGTTTGGTGTTCTCCCATCACCTACTGGAATCCTGGCTGGAGAAAACCTGCTATGGGGCCAGGGTCCCCAGGAAAACCCGCAATACCAAACCAGGCATCTCTTCAATTAGACGCCTGACCAGGGCTTCCAAATTGGTTGGGGGTGGGGAACGTCAGGCCTGGGCTCTACTCTGCGGAGCTGGGGGATCCGAATGCCTGGACCCACAAAGGTGGCCCCCATGATTACCCCCACCGTGCGTGCACACCTCGCGTAATCCCCTCCTTTGACGTAGCCAGACCCGTTTCTTCCAAGCAATACAATAAGGCAAAGGTGACAAGATGTTGCTTCCGTGATTAAGTCACAGAACATGACAGCATCTGACTTGGCTGAGATCCCCTCTCACTGGCTTTAGAGAAGCAAGTGGCCACGTGTGTGCTGCCCTCGTCAGAGGGTCGAAGACGCAAGGAACTGAGGGCAGCCCCTGGCTGGCAGCTAACAGGAGACCAGAACTCCTGGTCCGACAAGTCTGCAAGAAACAGAGCGCTTGCCCAAACTACGTGAGCTAGGAATCTGGTCCTTCCCCAGTTGGTCATTTAGATGAGCACCAGCCCCGGCCAAACCTTGACTGCAGAGGACCTGGTGAAGCTGGGCTCAGACTCTGGACCCAGAGCAACTGAGCCAGTAAATGTTTTAAGCTGTTAAATTTGTGGTAATCCTATCAATGCAGCAATAGATGACTAATATAAGAAGTGAGCAAAGTGTGTTTCAAGTGGGAGTCTCGGGGGCGCCTGGGTGGCTCCGACTTCGGCTCAGGTCATGATCTCACGGGTCCTGAGTTCAAGCTCTGCATCAGGCTCTGTGCTGACAGCTCAGAGCCTGGAGTCTGCTTCAGATACTGTGTCTCCCTCTCTGCCCCTCCCCTGCTTGTGCTCGCTCGCTCTCTCTCAAAAATAGACATTAAAATAAATAACACACCTTAATAAGATACCCAGTGGATCCAATTAATCAGAACGCCTGTCCTCTACGCCTCCTGGTGAATGTGGTTTTGCTGACGGTGGTCAGAGTCCAACCCAGCCTAGCACCGGGATTTGGCAGGCATTTGGCCCTAGCAACCCTGGGGTGGTAATTCCAGTCAGTCACTTGTTTTTCAGTTACCTGAATTGCAGATTTAGAGCACTGCAGTGAGCAGGTGAGGCCCTGGCACAATTCCCTTCTGGTGGCTGGTCTTGGGGTCACTGGGCTGAGCACCATCTAGGTATAGGGCCGGGAGAGTGGGCAGCAGCTCTGGGGATTCACATGACCACGGGCTGGGCTGAACTGAGCAGAGTCCCTGGTTCAGCACAGAAGGGCACCCGGCCTCTTCACAGAGAGGGGAGCCAGAGGCCTCCTGCGGAGGCCGGGGTAAGTATGTGATTGCCCGCAGCAGGCTCCTATGGGCTCTGGGGGTAAGAGGGTCAGGAGAGAGTCGCTGTGTTTGCTGTCCCTCCCAAAGTCTCACATGAGGTAGTGTGGTATAGGGGAAAGAACATGAGATTGAAAGGCACTGAACTCCCTGGTGCGTATCCTTGGGCAAGTGACTGTACCTCTCTGAGCGTCCCGTTTCTTTATCTGTAAAATAGAAACAACCCTAGGACCTGCTTTGCAGCCTAGATCCTGTTTCACAGACTGTTCAGAGGGGACTGAGGATGAAGTGAGAGAATCTAAGCGGAAGCAGGCAGCACAGTGTGGTATGCAGCCAGTGTAGGCTGCCTCCGGGGTGCAGGTACTGGTAACCAAGGCAGGCCTGGTGGAGGCGGCAACGGGCAGGTCGGCTGGAGGGAGGGGCAGGGATGGGGGCCTGAACCCAGACCCTGGTGCTTGAGGAGCACTCTGGACGGAGGGCTCTGCAGGGATGGGATCGGGAATGGACTGGTGAGTCCGTGAGCCTGTCAGGGCCTAGTAGGAACCCAGCAAGTTTGGGGAGTCCAGACAGGGTGACAGAGATCTGTACCATCCTGGGGCACCTGGGGCCAGCTGTGCTTACTGGCGGAGGTCAGCCACCCCTTCTTGGGAAATTGTGCCCTTCTCCCAATTTTGCAGCTCCTCCTCCCCTTCCCCAGACTCTGGGGATTGACCCAAACCTTTCTTGACCAATAGCTCTCAGCCTTGGCCCAGGTTATGGCCTTTCCCCCCCCCACCCCCCCCCACCCCAGTTTTCATTTATTTTGGAGATGGGGGAGAGGCAGAGAGCGAGAATCCCAAGCAGGCTCCACACTGTCAGCATAGGGCCTGTCGTGGGGTTCGAACTCATGAACCATGAGATCGTGACTTGAGCCTTAATCAAGAATCAGATGCTTAACTGACTGGAACGCCCAGGCGCCCCAGGCTGCAGCCTTGCTTGTGCCATCCCAGGTTGGCAGAGCCTGTAGGCCACGTTTGCAGCCTCAAGCGTGGGTTCTCAGATGTAAAACCCAGGCTCTTCGACAAAGATGAAACTCCCATTCACCCCTTCCTACCCATCTATACCCAGCCATAGGCCTTCTTTTCTTTCTGGGTATTTTCTATTTTCCAAATATAAAATTAAACATGCTTTTTCAGACAAAGCACGCCCCCCTCGCAGCCCTAGAGATTCAGACCTGCTTCCTCCTTTGAAAATGGATGATTTGATTCAGTGCTTTGGAGAACAGAGGGAGATTGAGGCCCAGTGGGCGGACAGAATCTAACTTCTTGTTACAATAGAAATGACCTATCACTTTGCAAAGCATGATTTCCTCAGCACCCGGCTGGCTCAGTCCATGGAGGGAGCATGCGACTGTTGATCCTGGGTTTGTCCGCTCGGCCCCACGTTGGGTATAGACATTACTTTTTTAAAAAGGGGGTGGGGAGCGCCTGGGTGGCTCAGTCCTTTGAGCATCTGACTTCGGCTCAGGCCAGGATCTCACGGTTTGTGTGTGTGACCCTGCCTCGTGCTCTGTGCTGACTGAGGAGCCTGGAGCCTGCTTCACGTCCTGGGTCTCCTGCTCTCCCTGCCTCTCCCCCACTCATGCTCTGTCTCTCTCTCAAAAATAAACATTAAAAAAAAATTTTTAGGGGCGCCTGCGTGGCTCAGTGGGTTAAGCGTCTGACTTCAGCTCAGGTCATGATCTCCAAGTCTGTGAGTTCGAGCCCCACGTCGGGCTCTGTGCTGACAACTCGGAGCCTGGAACCTGCTTTGGATTCTGTGTCTCCCTCTCTCTCTGCCCCTCTCCTGCTCACTCTCTCTCTCTCTCTCTCTCTCAAAAATAAACACACACAAAAATTTTTTAAAATGTTTTAAAGAAAAAGGGCATCTATCTATCTATTATCTATCTATAAAAAACATAGTTTCCTCTATGGTCTGATCCCTATCCCATTTGGGGAAGACATGATTTTGTGAGAAGTGGGCGGCAGATGGGTTTCCACCATTTCACAGATGAACAAACCGAGGCCAGAATGCCTCAGGCACGATTAGCAGGACAATCAGAAAATGTTCTCCTGCCTGTGGAGTCAGCGAAGCCTCAGTACAATTACCGGGGGCTCCAAGGTGCGGGCGGGCAGGGCAGGGAATGCCCCCTCAGTCTGGTGGGGCGATGGGCGGAGGCCAGAGCTTAAGAGTTTTAGCCCCTTAAGTCGTGGCCAGTGAACACAAGCGAGACCGCGGCGGACTCCGCAGCTGGGAGTGGGCTCGGATTCCGCTCTGCCACCTTGCAGCTTCGTCTACAGCTTCCCGTTACGCAAAAGGAGCCAATAATCCCCGCTGGCCGGGTCGTCAGGAACAGTCAATGCGACCGTGTTGGAAAAGCCCTCAAGCCAGTACCCGCCACCAGCAAGCGCTCAACAGACCGAGCGCGCGGCACCCTTTGTGCCGCCGCCGCCGCGCCCGGGCCCAGGGACGCGCCTTCCTCCGCGGCCCCGGCGGGGACGCGGGCGGGGCGGGCGCTGACGCTGTTCCCGCCCCCGGAACCGCCCCCGGGCCTGCCCTGGCCCCGCCCCGCCCCGCCCGGCCCGTTCGGCGGCGGCGGTGGCGGTGGCGGCGCGCGAAGGTAGGAGGCCGCGGGCGCGCGCTGCGGCGGGCGGAGGCCGCGAGGCTGAGGTGGCGGCGCGCGCGGGCGGGAAGGCGGGCGCGCGCCAGGGGGCGGGCCGGAGCCGGCGTCCCCGGGCCCGGGAGAAACCCCGCGCCCTCGCCGCGTTCCCGCACCCCCCGGCAGGGCACGCGCCCTGTCTGTCCCCGGCTCCAAGCCCTGCCGGGACTCTGGGGGGCCAGGGGCCGGGCGCGGCGGCGGCGGCCTGCGGGGCTCGGCGTTCTGAGGCCCCGAGGGGCGCCCCCGTCCCGGGTCCCGTCGTTCCGCCGGCCGGGCCGCCGCGGGAGGCCCTTCCCGACCGTCGCCACTAACAGCGGCTCCCGGGCTGCGGCTTCCTGTGGGCCCAGCAGCGTCCCTGCCCTCCTCGCGCGGGAGGGCGTTTCACCCTCGCTGCGATCGGCAAAACGCAAAGTAGCCCCATTTTACCGATAAGGAAACCGAGGCCCGGAGCGGTCAATAGGGTTGCCCACGATGGCACGGCCTGTGCAGGGATTTGGGCCCTCCTTGGGTTTCTCAACATGGGGCCTGGGGTTGGCGTTTTGAACGGGTTCGCTCCGGATTTTAATGCAAACCCGAGAGGCCAGCTCCCTCTGGGGCTGGGTCGTGTCTGGGAGCTTGGGACACCGTGGGGGAGGGCCCATGAGGGTACCTTTCTGTTTTCATCCGAGATTTGCTATTTTCCTTAGCTGAGCTCACAGCAGGTGCTCGATAAATAAACAAGTCCTGTGTTAGCAGCAGACCCGAGGCTGTATAGCCAGGCCGGCGGGCTCCTTAGTCAGAAGCAGGGTTCAGGAAAGACCTCAGGAGTCGGAACTCCTGGATCTTGAGGGTTTGCCTGACTTCGCTCAGGGAGAGGACTCCCCCAGGCTTTCTCTCAAGCCCTGGGGATGAGGGTCAGCCCTTGGACACTAGGCACCCTTCCCACTCAGTCCCATGTTGGGGACACTGTCGGGTTTTTACCCTGAGCTCCAGGGACACAGCAGGTGCTGGATATGTGTTCCCTGGGGTCCGCCTGGAATTCCAGTCTGTGGGTGACATCATATGGCCAGGACTTGCCCTATGTGACCCCCCACCAAAGTTCAGGGGGACTGTTTCTTTTTCAAATGTTTTCATTTAGTTTCCTGTATTATTGTTTCTTTGCGTGCAAGCATTCATTCATTCAACAGCTGTTCATGGAGCCCAGGGCCTTAGGCACTGCGGAGGTAGCAGTGAACAAGGCCGGCTCGATCCCTGTCCTTGGAGGAGGTAGACCACATACATGTTAGAGAAAATGGTGAATGACTACCGGCAGGGACCACTTTAGCTTTGTGTCAGGATTAGCCCTTTCAGAAGGTGATATTTTTGAGGCAAGATCTGGCTGACAAGCAGTAGCCAGTCATGTAAAAGAGGGATTGCAGGCAGGGAAAATGGCAGGTGCAACGGTCCTGAGGTGGGAGCATGCCTGATACGTATGGCTGAGACTCAAGGAAGCCAGCATGGCTGGAGTGGGATGAGCAGGGGCAAGAGAGAAGGGGATGATGAGGTGGGAGAAGTGGACCAGGGCCCAGATCGGGTAAGCCTCGAATGCTGTGGCAGGACCTTGAATTTTGTTATTTAATTTTGAGTGTGATAGGAAGCCGTGTGTGTGTTGGGGGAGGGGTGGGACTGAACAGAAGAGGGATGTGGTCTCTACTGTGTGAGAATAGGCTGGAATTGGGGCCCCTGGGTGGCTCGATCGGCTGAGCGTCCGACTCTTGATTTCGGCTCAGGTCACGATCCCTCGGTTTGTGAGTTCCAGCCCTGCATTGGGCTCTGTGCTGATGGTTGGGAGCCTGCTTGAGATTCTCTTTCTCTTCCTCTCTCTCTCCCCTGCTCTCTTGTGCTCGCTCTCACGCTCTCTCTCAAAAATAAATAAATAAACTTAAAGAAAAAGAATAGACTGGAATGGAGGGACGAGAGGAGAGGCAGGGAGACCCAGTGCAGGCAAAAGATGGCAGGCAAAAAGGTGGCAGTGGCTTATGTGACACACGTCAGAGACCTAGGCTGGTGGCTGGCACATAGTAGCCATTGCTGTTATTGTTCAAAACTCCGGAACCAGGCCTGCCTGGGTCTCACATGTGGCTTCAGCTGTTCCTACTGGGTAACTTTGAGCAAGTTATTTAACTTCACTGAGCCTTAGTCTTGTCATGGCATGCTACCGTGTACCAGGCAACAAGGTTCTAGATTGGGTCCTGGGACGAGCCAATAATATCAGGGGCGGTAATGATAACGGTAATAAGACCCAACACTATCCACTATTTAACAGCATGTGTCATCATTAGGGTAATAGCAGCTGATGTGACAGCAAAACTCTGAAATCTCAGAGGCTTAACAGAAGCTTATTTCTCATTCATGAAAAGTCCTGTTGGGTGTTTGGCTTTCCCCGTGGTGTTTGGCTTTCTCCGTGGTGACCCACAGACCCAGACCCTCCCAGCATGTGGCTCTGGCGTCCCCTAGGGCCTCAGCGCGATTGCCTTCCCGTTGGTGGACAAGGAAGGAGACAAGCGTTTCCTCATGAGAGCTCTTGCATGGGCCAGGTCTGCGTTCTTTTTATCTTAATTCTCCTGGCCGGAATGTGATCACATGGCCGTAGCTGACTGCAAGGGAGTCCCATTTCCGGAGAAGAATCGGAAATACGTTTTCCTCAACACACGGAAACGTCTGCCACACCGTATCCAAGCGCACAGCTAAGCGTGGATCACCTCACTGAAGCCTCATGATAGAAGCAGGTGCCATTATCAGCCCATTTTACAGATAAGGAAACTGAGGCTCAGAGAGGCGAAGTCACTGCTCAGCTCGCACAGCTGGCGGGGAGGCATAGCCCAGATTGCAGTTGGATGCCGAAGCCATAACATCCAGACTTTTCCAATGAGGAATTCGTTGTCTTGAGAATTGGAAGCTGTGGACATTGGAGAGTGACACGTACACACAGGATTTAGATGTGATTTCTTGGGATCTAGAGAACCCAGTCAGACTCTAGGGGGAGAACTCTGGGCCGAGGCGGCCTCCGGTGCCCAGGGTTCTGGCATCCTGCTCCCTTCTCCTTATCCCTTAGGGCACTGGCTAGGGGGAAGGCACAGAATAATTCCGTTCAGTTCATCAGGCACATCTGGGGCCCCCTCTCTGCCAAGCCGGGCAAGCAGGGGCAGAGATCCTGGCCTAGGGGTGTCTGTGGCCTGCCCCCTGCTCTGGTTCTGGGTGTGCAGCCTCTGGAGGGGATTTCTGGAGGGTGTCTGGAGGTGGGAAAACGGGAGTCTCGGAGTTTGGTAGCGACAGCTCTCTGCCCCTGGCCAAGTTCACTTTTGCCTAAATTTGGCCTTGGTTGCCACAGCAACTCGGTGGCGCTTATCTCTTGGCCTGGCGTGCCCTGTTTCCTGGTTTTCCATTTGCAGAACGGATCTCCTAGTTGAGGGCGAGGGGTCCAGCCTGACTGATGTGCATTTCTGCAGTTCCTGCTGCATTCCTGGGTCTGACCTAGACACAGGGGTAGAGTCTTCAAGGGAAAATGCCTGGCCTTTGGGCACTTATTGGGAGGCTGCCTGGGCCAAGTGGCATGAGCTTTGGGCTTCCCGCTTCCCTGTGGCGGGTCACTTTGAACAGGTACGAGCCCTAAGTTCTCTAAGCCTTGGTTTTCTCATCGGGAAATGGGTTGAGTTGAGGATTTAATGAGATAATGCGAATATGACTCCTGTGGGACATGGCGTGTAGAGCAGAGGGCACCCTGAGGCGGAGGGGCCCATAGGTAGCAGGAGTGATGCTCATGCAAACAGGACCCACCACTGCTGGCTCTCCTTGCTGGCTATGTGCCCGATGTGGTTCTAACCTCCTTATACTTTTCAACCCACCCCATCCTCAGTGACTCTGCGTAGTACGTCTTTCAGTCCCGTTTTAGAGATGAGGAAACTGAGGCTCAGAGAGGTACCTTGTCCAAGGTCATACTGCCAACGAGGGGCAGAGCTGGGACTCCCATGTGACCCCAGATCTGCCGCTCAGTCCGGAGTTTCGGGCCGAACTGCAGCAGGCAGCTTCCTTGCCACAGGGCAGGAACCGTGGGAGGCGGTGGGTGGACCCCTGGCCGTGGGGTACAGGGACTGTACATTTGGGATTTTCAAAGGAATGAAATCGATATTTATCAAATACTTAGTATGAGCCGGAGTCACACACTCTTTGTGCACACCCCAGTTTTTTGTTTAAATTCCCAGACAACTCCATGAGATCGAAGCCGATATTATCCGCGTCTTACAAGAGGACAGTGAGGCTCAGAGAGGCAAAGTTCCTTTCCCAGAGGCACACAGCCTGTGTGTGTGTGGGGGGGGGGGGGGCGGGGGGGAGGAGAGGGGAATGGAGGCAAAGGGGTGTGGGCGATTCCACAGCCTGCGATCTTTGCCCCGAACCCGATGTGGGAAAACGTCATCCCAGCACCCTTTGAATACATTCTTAGCAAGTCACGTGATCCCCATCTGGGTCAGCAAAGGAGGTCTCAAACGACTAGCCTTTCCCGCCTCCTGATGCTGACCCCGCCCCCTAGGCTTAGAGGGCTCTAGGACCCAGCAGCTGGGGAGGGTGGACTGTGTGTGTGTGTGTGTGTGTGTGTGTGTGTGTGTGTGTGTGTGTTGGGGGGACCCCCCCCATCTTCAGGTCCCTCCTCCTCCCTCTCTCCAGCCTTTCCCTTTCTCCCCCACCTCTTCCCCCTTTCCTCCCCTCCCCCTCTTCATCCCTCCCCTTTCTTCTCTTCCCTCCCCTCTTCTCCTTCCCCAGCCCCTCCCCCTCCCTCACCCCTCCCACCTCGGTGGTCACATGGGGGGCACCGCCGGATTTAAGCCTAATCTGCCCTGTGCTCAGCACAGCGGTCTGGCTGTGGGGTGGGAGAGCTGAGCTAGTCTCTGGGGCCCTGGAGAAGGGCCTGGAGGGGGGTGCCCACAGCTTCCCCCTCCATGAGCTTGGGGCTGGAGGAATCGGTGGAGGCCCAGCTGGCACTGGAGACGGTTATCCAGGTGGGTCCCGAGGACTGTGCCCACCCTGTCCGGGGCAGGGGAGCATGGGTCTAGCAGGAATGGATGAGTGGTAGGTACATCTTGGGGTCATGGGGTGGGAGGGGTGGGTGGTAGGGTGCACGGGGGCCCCAGCTTGCAACTCCCAGCCGGACTGGGGGTACAGAGGTGCTCAGAGCAAAACTGCTTTGGCCCCCTTATCCCAGGGCCCTGTGGGAAAAGGGGATCCCTGCTCCCAGATTTAAGGGTTGAGGTGACATCTGCTAGCACAGTGGGGTTGGAGCTGGACTGGAGCCCCCAGCCCTGTGCTGCCCCGATGGGTTTTGTGAGTGAGCCATGCGGTTTGGTTCGCTTCTCTGGCCCTCCATGGGGCCTCCTTCCCGGGGCAGGAGGCACTGAAGCGTGCCCTCCCGTGGGGCGTTTTTTCCATTGTAGCTCCCAGGCTTCCCTCCGCATGGGGGCTTCCTGAGGGTCTCACGGGCCCCCACATCTTGGGCAGCAGGACTTTGTTCCTCTCCCATCCAGGCCAGGGAGACCAGGGCCCCCGGTCCCCTTCACACTCTCTCTCTCCCCCCCCACAGACCCTGGAGAGCAGCGTCCTGAGGGCAGGCCGGGAGAAGGGCCTGAGCGAGCAGGACCCTGCCCAGGACTCTCAGCTCGCCTGCCTACCTGCCCGCATCAGGGAGATCATCACCCGCAACCTCTCCCAGCCTGAGAACCAAGGTGCCCCTCTTCATTCGCCCCCACAGACACTGCCTGCACCTCACCCCTTGCCACGTCCCCCTCTTCCACGGCCGTAATGACAGGAATGACCGCAGCTTCCATTTCTCAAATGCTCACTGTGAGGCGGGCACAACCCTGTGATGGAGGGACCCATTTTACAGATGGGGAAATGGAGGCTCAGAGGTATAGTTTGCCCAGAGTTGTTCTCCATGTGACGCTGCGAGACCGTGGGGATGAGCACCCCCACCTGCAGCCCACAGCAGAGACTTAGACCCAAACACCACTTTCTCTCCCAGGGAAGGTGTGAGCTTGGCTGAACCCCAGATTACAGGGGGAGGGCAGCTCAGTTTAGCTCAGGGCTCTGCAGAAGTCCCAGGGATGGTCCTGTCCATTCCCCAGCAGGGCAGAGAGGCTGATGGGCCCCTGTTCCTCCTGCTGGGTGCCGTCCACAACCTCCTGTGTGGTTTGAGAGTCTGGGGAGGGCACACTCAGTTACAGCTGGCGTGTGGGCAGCTCTCCTTGGTGGTGATTCTGGGGCTCCGCCACAGTCCTTGTCCAACCTCTTTGGGACGACCAGTGGTGTTGGGGCCCCTGGGAGCCCCAGGCAAGGAGAGACTTAGAGAACCCTCACCTCAGGCTGAAAGAGCCTGGAGACCTGTGGCGTGTGTCCAGTTCTCCTGGGATGGAAGGGGAGCCCACAGGGCGGGGGGACACTTCGACTTCTCCCTTTTTCCCCCTCTTCCTGTTCCTCCTCCTCCTCCCAACATGACCTATACTATCTGAAGCCCTGGCTTCAGAGGTTACATGAAGCCCTTCCCTTAAGTGAGGTCTTCCTGGTCTCCTGGTAGGTCTCCTGGTCTCCTGTTTACCAATTCCACCCAGGTTACAGATCAGCAAAACTGAGGCCCAGAGAAGAGTAATACTTGGAGAAAGAAGGAGCTAGAATTGCTGGACGGAGCCTCCCTCCAGCACGTTCTAGGCCCGCTGGGGCCACCCTTCAGCGGTGTTTGGATCCGCTCTGAGTCTAGCCCTAGGCCTGTCTCTTTGCCCACCTTCCTGTTCTTATCTCTGTTTGCGTGCTCTGGTGCTGACGTCCTCTCTCAGGGGCCCAGTCCCTCTTCCTGCCCAGTGATGTTTGTAGAGCACCTATTGTGGGAGGGTGTGGACCTGGGGGGGCGGGGGGGAAGGAAGCCAACCATGTGCCTGCTGTCCCTCTCCAGCCCCGCTGCCGGCCGCGGAGATGGCATCAGTGCTGTCGCTGCAGGAGGAAAACCAGCTGCTGCAGCAGGAGCTGTCCCGCGTGGAGGACCTGCTGGCCCAGAGCCGGGCGGAGCGTGACGAGCTGGCCATCAAGTACAACGCGGTCAGCGAGAGGGTGGGTGCTGCCTGGGGGCCGAGAGCTGGGCCACCATGCTCCCCTGATGCGAGGGCAGGGAGACAGCCAGGCCAGGCCTGTGCCCCGGGCCGAAGGTGGGCCTGGGGTCCGGCTGGGCCGGGTGTAGATTGTGGCCCTACCGACGCGAGTGGCCTCGAGAAAATCACTGTGCTCTCCCAGTTTGTTTTCTGTCTTGGGGAGGCTAGTATGATGTGGGCTTGAGAGTACCTGTCACCAGGGGTGACACCGGGGGTGGGAGCACAGAGAGTAAGGCCCCTAGAGACCCCTGCCACCCCTCGAGTGTCTGGACGTCTCTCTGTGCTCCCATGGGTGGGGCTCTTGGGGCCCACCCAGCGGCGGCTGAACACGGAGGCAGGCAGGTGGAGGGGGCCCAGGCAGCATTCTGCAGGCCTTCTGGGGCCACCACAGACTTGCTGCCACCCCCCGTGGGATTGAGGACCAGCAAAGGAAGGAAAGAGAATCCAGGCTTGCCTTCAAGTCCAGACAGGATTCGCATTCCCCAGGCTTGTGCTGCAGGCTTGTGGGGCTCCCGGGGCAGGGGGTCGCTGTGGGCCAGGGCCGGGAGCACTGTCTCCTTTGGGCCCCCAGTCTTGTGAGGTGACGCTAGGGAGTTGATGGCTGCAAGTTCGGGAGAGAGTTGCACGGGGGAAGGAGTGTCTATCTAGATGGGAGATGTGTGGGTTGTAATAACAGTCATAATCGTAGCTACTGTTTATGGAGTGCTTACTGTGTGCCAGGCACTTACTGGGTGCTTTACGTTTGATGCACCAAGCTTGGGACCATGATGCTGCTTGTGTAGCAGAGGAACTAACAGGCTCTAAGAGGGAGAGCACCGTGCTTGGGGTCCCACAGCCGGTGAAGGCTAGGTCTCTCTACCCCCAGCCCCAGATGTGCATTGCAGGTTTGTTTTCTGGGTGTAGGAAGAGACGACTGGGCTGGGAGTTCCAGGGGGCAGTTGGAAAGCTGGAAGGACCTCGGACATGATCCTCTGGATGTAACAAAGAGACTGGAGCCCAGAGACTGAGGCTGGCCCAGAACGCCCTGTGCGGGAGGCAGAGACAGGTTAGCCGAGGACCCCTGGGCTGGGCCTGTCCACGCGGGGGCATGCATACTCCTTTTGGGAAGAGGGATATGTGTTCGTGCCTGTGGTTGTGAGGTCCGCCAGTGTCCTGGTATTTGCTTGCCTGGACAGGCTCCCGACGTGTTGGGACATGCAGAGGAACAGGGTGGGGGGCCCATAGTGGCCCCAGCTCCTGGGACAGTGTAGAGCTACTTTTCCCAGAGTTTTCAGGAGGTGTGGTGGGTGAGCTGGCCCGAATCCCACATTGTTGGTGGTGACGGGGCCTTGAGCCAGCCCTCTTCCAGTTTAGCCCTCTCATCTTTTGGCCACTGGCACGATGCCAGGTCCCCGGGGGCTGTCTCTTAAATGCCAACTTCTGACTCATAGTGTGGCTAGCACGGTGCCCCAAGCGGGCAGGGGCAGAAAAGGAGAGGTGGGGCGGGGGGGAGGTGGCAGGCTTCTTTTCTGCTAACACATGTTGCTGAGGCTGGGCTGCAGCAGGTCAGAGGCTGGGGTGTGTGTGTGGCGGGGGCGGGGTGTATTCGTCTAGAAGATTCCCTCGTGGCTGGGGAGGCCCCTGAATAGCATGTAGAGGGGGCCTGGTGTTTCACTTTTGTCTGTCTGAGATGGTGTGAGCGAGGCCCCCACCTGCAGGCAGGGTTTGGGTGTGAATGACCTCAAAGCCTGTCCTGGGGGGTGGGCTCACAGAGAACGTGAGAGTCTGAAGATCACTTTATTACAGATGGGGAAATAGGCCCAGAGCAGGGGCATGATAGGCCCAAGGTCAGTGGTGGAGTTGGGTTGAGACCCCTGGTCCAGGGCTCTGTAGTCCTGTGGCACTCTGTCCCTGCTGCCCACTTGTTCCCAGGGGACCAGTGGTGGGGCCTGCCCTGGTGGCCATAAGTGTTACATGTGGGCTGCTTTGGAAGCCAGTCGGTGAGGTTGTTCACTCTTTTAAACCCCGCAGCATCCCTGGGAAAAACAAGTGGAGGCAAGGTCAAGGTCTGTGTCCTGTTGACGCATGGAGAGAAACTGAGGCAGAGGCTCCCAGTGGCCACTTCCCAGGTTCCAAGGAGGACCTCACGGTCCCTATGGAGGCCCCCCCATCTTCCTGTCCCTGTGGAGCAGGTGTTGGGCGAGGCAGCTGCGAATGGGAAGGAAGCCATGGCCACATCCCCTGGGCTCCGCAGGACAGACCCCCTGGGCTCCCCCAGTGTCCATGGCAACCTGGACAGAGTGAATGAACGGCGGGTAGTTGGGCAGGGGTTGCTAGGGGAGACAGTAAACTTCTTTCATCCTCAGCGTGGTGACCGCCTCTTTCCCTTTTGAATTACAAGTAAAACTGAAAGGCTGTTTTGTGAGGGGTAAAGTTTGTGGAAAGGGGTGAGGTGTGGCCGGGAGTGGCCCTGGTCTGGCTGTGAGCACTGGGGAAGCGGGCGGAGCACCCAGCGACGGCCTGAACCCCTCCACGTCACAGCAGCAAACAGCCCCCGTGTGCAAAACGCACAGAGCACAGGCCGCGATCGGACCCCACACAAGACACGTCACACGGAAACACGAGTCCCCCGCGGTGATACGCGCTCAGATTCGTCGGATTCGTCACCGGACACAGCATAAGTCACACCGACAGCCGGGCACCGCACAGTCCCCCCCGTTCACAGCACGTACCACCCAGACGCACAGCCACACGGACGAGACGCACCATCCTGCGGACAACACGACACGTGGTCTCACATCTCACGGACACACACAGCCAGACAAAGGCGTGCGTACCTGCACGTGGCCTAGAGTCGCTGATCCACGTGCCCCAGACACACGTGGAGCCCAGACACGTGCCCCAGACCCCCCCCCCACCCACGTACAGGCCTGCATGCAGACATAAAAACATACGAACACACGGGCACCCCCGTGCTTGCACCGCAACAGAGACCTGTGACCCCAGAGGCCTCCTCGCGGAGGTCCCCCTGAAGGCCTGGACACAGAGATACACGGGGTCCCTTATGGAGACAAATGCCAAAACGCACCCAGCCGCCGCCAGATACACATAGTATCTCACTGCGCTGAGATGTAAACAGTCTGCCTGTCACCTGCCTTAGGTAGGCTCCAGGCAGACCCTGGTCACGGGCCTGCAGCCTGCCTTCCAGGCAGAAGCCCCCAAGAAGTCCCCACCGGCTCCTCTTTATGGGGGGCACCCCAGTGGCCACTGTCGCCCTGCCCCAGCACAGTGGTCCGTGGCTGAGCGGCCCCTGGGCGTCCTGGGTGTGAACATAGGCCCGGAGGGCTAGCCTGGTCTGGGCCTGTTATTTAGCCAGGGCAAATAACCCTGGAAGCTTTGGAACCCACGCGAATGCTGGGCCTGGGCTAGCAGCGCAGGCAGTGGGGAGGTGGATGGTGAGTGTGGGCCTGGGCCGGAGTCAGCTGGGCTGGGCTGTCTTCCCCTTGATTCTCCCTGACGAGTGTCCCTCTTCTCTCAGTCCTGCTCACCCCCAACTGCCCATTCCCTCCTCCCTTCCCCCAAAGCTTGAGGAGGCTGCTGGGCCTCCCAGGGCCAGCAGGTGCCTAAGGGGTTAGGAGGCTCAGCCAGAGTGGGGCACCGCCTGTGCTCACGGGCTCTGACAAAGAAGGGGCTGCCAGCTGCCTGGGGGTGGAGCAGGGTGCTGACGGCAGCTTCCCGCAAGGTGGGAGGTGGGGGTAACTTGGGGCCGAGACGAGACGGTATTAATAAGCGTGCAAGAAGCGTGCCTTATGTTAGAGAGTTTGTGCCTCTTACAGAGAGAGCACTGTGTGCGTGTCGGGGTGGGGGTAGGGGTGGGGTGGGGACTTCACCTCTGTCACCCTGGGGATGTTTGAGACCGCCCCTGTCCTTATGTGTGTGCATGTCTCTAAGCTCAGATACGCACGTGTATATTTTTGCTTCTGCTTGAATGCATTCACATTTGCTCATGCGATTAATTCATGATCTCCACAAACATGCCACTGCCACTCCTCTGGGTCTAAGATACAGCGGGGAACAGAAATCCAGGTTTTCCTGAGCACGCTTTGGGTGGTGGTGGGGAGACATAGGCATGGAGCTAATAATCAACCGCCGCGGGTTAGGTGTTTGGCGGAGAGGCTCACTGTGCACGGTGCATGGAGGCTGTAATGTTTATCTCCGGGTGCAACTTTGTGTTTTGCATGCAAATGTTCCTGGGCCCACCTGCATGTGTCCATCCACGCCTTGCCTGTGTGTCGATGCATGTTCAGCCTGTGTCCACGCACAGCGGCGTTACCCTGTGCACGCGCGCCATCACATCCCGGGCTTGCCCATCTATGCCTGCAAGGCATTGTGGGTCTGGGCCCAGCCTGGCACCCTCTGCAGAGCTCTGGGCCTGCTTTCCCGAGAGGCCTGCGCCTCTCACCCAGGCACCTTCCCTGCAGCTGGAGCAGGCTGTGCGGCTGGAGTCTGGGGAGCCAGAAACGCAGGAGCCCACGGGGCTGGTCCGGCAGAGCGTGGAGCTGCGGAGGCAGCTGCAGGAGGAGCAGGCCTCCTACCGGCGCAAGCTGCAGGCCTACCAGGAAGGCCAGCAGCGGCAGGCCCAGCTTGTGCAGCGGCTGCAGGCCAAGGTCAGGGCTACCCACTCCTGCTCCTGTCCCCCGTGTGCTCGCTTTGCCCTGTCCCCAGCCCCTGGGGCTAACCTTCCACTCCCCACCCACCCGCAGACCCTGCAGTACAAGAAGAAGTGCTCGGAGCTGGAGCAACAGCTTCTAGAGAGATCTACAGAGCTGGAGCGGCAGCGGCTGAGGGTGGGTGCTGGCGTCGGGGGGGGGGCGGGGCGCGAGGCGGTCCCTTCCCTCTACTTGCCCAGGCTGATGCCCCACTTCTCCCCCCCAGGACACAGAGCACAGCCATGACCTCGAGAGCGCCCTCATCCGCCTAGAGGAGGAGCAGCAGAGGTGGGGCGTGGTAGGGAGGGAGGCTAGCTGGTGGGGCTGGCCTCTCCTGCCATATGCCCACCGGTCCCTTTCATGCCCCCCCCCCCACCCCCCACCCAGGAGTTCCAGCCTGGCCCAGGTGAACTCCATGCTCCGAGAGCAGCTGGACCAGGCGAACTCGGCCAACCAGGCTCTGAGTGAGGACATCCGCAAGGTGACTTCTGACTGGACACGCAGCCGTAAGGAGCTGGAGCAGCGGGAGGCGGCGTGGAGGCGTGAGGAGGAGGTGGGCACGGGGCTCCTGGGAGGCCACTGGGGCCTCGGGGTCCCAGGCTGGCCGGCGGGGAAGGGCCACCGTAGAGTCGTGAGGACTAAGGAGCCGAGGGGAGAGGGAGAGAGAGAGGGACGGCCTGCTGGCCCATGAGCCTTTTAGGAGAGGTAAACAGTTTGTCATCGTAATAGCTGGCCTTGCTTAGCCTACACGACATGCCTGGCATGCATTTTCTCTTCTGTTCCCCCTAATAACTGTGTGTGGTAGGTGCTGTCATCCTCATTTTAAAGAGAAGTTAAGTCATCCGCCCACGGTCATGCAGCTGGCAGCGGGGATGCAAACCTAGGTCTAGCTCCAGCACTTTCTGCCTTTTGCGCTGCCTCGTGCAGCCGCAGCCCGTGGAGGCGTTGCAACCCGTTCCCTGTGCGAGAGGGAGGCTTGAGAGCCTGCGCGGTGCGCGCAGGCCGGGCGCGGGCCCAGGGGAAGACCCGCTTCCCGGACCGACGACCGGGTCTCCCGCGATGGCTGGAGTTGGGGGAGGAGGCGGAGCTGGGAAGGGGGCGGGGCCGGGGCCGGGGCGGGGCCGGGAGGAGGCGGGGCCGGCCCTCACTCAGCCCGCCTTCCCTCCAGTCCTTCAACACCTACATCAGCAACGAGCACAGCCGCCTGCTCCTCCTCTGGAGGCAGGTTGTGGGGCTCCGTCGGCTGGCCAGCGAGGTGAAGATGTCCACCGAGAGGTGAGGCCCGGCTGGCGGAGGGGCGGCCTGGGGAGACGCTGCAGCCGCTGGAGACAGCCCCGCTTTTTAAATTGAATTCAACTCCGCAGTTGAACTTTAGTCCAACCGAACACACCTACTGTGTGCCAGGCCCTGTAGAGATGCAGAGACAACTAGTAATAGTTAATTCCTACCACCGTCATGGCAGTCAGCAGGTACTAGGTGTTTGCTCTGAGCTAGGCTCTTTGGCCGTTTCGTGTCTTCTGATATGGACAGGGCCCCAGGAGGTAGGAGCTGTGATACTCCCCGCTTCACAGATGAGGGCACTGAGGCTCAGAGAGGTAGAGTGACCTCCCCAAGGTCACACAGCAGTAAGTAAGTGGCCTAGTCAGGATTTACAGCTCCTGCTTTTAATCTGCTAGAATGTGCAGCTTCTGCCACAAGACCTCTCCAGCTCTAGTGATGAAAAGATATGGACCCCCCAAATTCTAGACCGAGGAAGTGAGTGGTGAGTGAACAGAGCAGAGAGACTATCCCAGATGCTCAGAAGGTTGGGAGGGTTGGGGAGGTCAGAGAAACACTTCATAGACGAGGTGGAACTGGCACCGACCTCAAGGGCTGGGTAGGATTTTAACCACCAGAGACAGGGGCACTCCAAGCAGAAGAAAGAGCGTGAGCAAAGGCTCGGAGGTAGGAGGAAATGGCAGCCAGTGGGTCTGGAACAAAAGGCAGGGGAAGGGAGGTCAGGTTGGGAGAGCCTCAAAGGCTCATGTCAGCAGGGGAGCTCGGTCCTGCTTGATCTTTGAGCAAGTGAGGTGGCAGGGAGAGCTGAGACAGGCAGAGTAGTTCCTTTCTTTTTTCGCGTTACAATTTTATTTAATTATTTATTTGATGATCTTTTGTTAAAGCTTCTTTTTTTCAAATTTGTTTTTTGATTTAAAAAATGTTTTTAATGTTTATTTATTTTTGAGAGAGAGACAGACAGAGCATGAGCAGGGGAGGGGCAGAGAGAGAGGGAGATACAGAATCTGAAGCAGGCTCCAGGCTCTGAGTTGTCAACACAGAGCCCGACGTGGGGCTCGAACCCACAAACTGCAAGATCGTGATCTGAGCCAAAGTCGGACGCTTAACCAGCTGAGCCACCCAGGCACCCCAGATGATTTTTTTTTAAGTCATCAGGTATTCAGTGTCCAAATTTCTAATTGGCTCATCAGTGTCACAGATGGTTTTGCTTCACTTTTTGTGTTTATAATTTGTTGGAATCAGGACCCATCATAGATGCTCACCAAATGTGATTGGCTGAGTTGCCTCTTAAGTCTTTTCATTTATTTGTTTAGGAAACTGGGACAGTTGTCCTGAGTGATTCCCATAGTCTAGATTCTGAGGTGGTGTTTAACACCTTTGTCCCTTGTATTTCTTGTAAATTGGATGTTGGATCTAAGCCTTGATCAGATTCAGGTTCAGGTTTTTGTTTTTTGGTTTTTTTTAAACAAGACTTCTTCCTAAGTGCTGTGTGCTCTTCTATTAGGAAACCCCAATGCCTGGGTGCCTCTCTTTGTGTACATTGGAGGCCCTTGATGCTCAGTGCCAAGACTCAGACACTCATCAGGGGTCACCAAATCATGAATGTCCCATTCTGTCACTTCTTCGTGTATTAACTGGAATTCTTCTATGAGGCACTTCCTCTCCTTAGTATTAGGCACCTAGTGGTATAGTTGATTCAGGAAAGGAAAGGATTTAGCCTGATATACTAAAAATATATATATATGTGTGTGTATATAATATATATATATATATTATATATATGTTATATATATTATACATATATAATATATATAACATATATATAATATATATAACATATATATGTATAATGTAATATATATATATTTTAAGCTCTTTGCCCAACGTGGGATTTGAACTCAGGACACCAAGATCAAGGGCTGCATGTTCTACAGACTAGGCCAGCCAGTTGCCCCAAATATGTATTATTTTTATTTAGCATTTAAAAATTTAATTATTTTACTTTTGAATAACTTACATATTCACAAAATTCAAATTTCAAAAGGGTGTACAGTGAAAAGTCTCCCTCGCCTTTCTGGCCCAGATGCTTCCCTCCCAGTTTCCTACATGACCTGCCAGCCTTATTTTATACAAGAAATATAGCAGATCTCTCTCACTCTCTCTCTTTTCTGCCCCCCTCCTTGTTCTATACTTTTGGTAGAATTTTGTCTTTGAGTTCTTGAAGATACTTTCTTCACCTAATAGTTATAACTTCAAGGTCGCTCCCTCTTAAGCTCTGAATAGCTGATGCATTTTTCTTGGTTACGGAGTATTCCATTGAATGGATATGCCAGATTTATTTAATAGTAGCCCTCTTTCTTTTTTTTATGGCTAAGATTTTTAGTGTACTTATTTTCAATTGTTTTCTATCTACATTGCTTACCTAGAAGTGATCAATTTTGTTGTGGACCTCTTTAATTAATTAATTAATTTTAATTTGCAGCCACGTTAGTTAGCATATAGTACAAAAATGATTTCAGGAGTAGATTCCAGTGATTCATCCCCTATGTATAATACTCGGTGCTCATCCCAACAAGTGTCATCCTTGTCCGTTTAGCCCATTCCCCAACCCACAACCCCTTCAGCAACCCTCAATTTGTTCCCTGTATTTAAGAATCTCATGTTTTGTCCCCCTCCTTTTATATTATTATTATATATATTATATAATTATTATATACTTATATTACATTATTATATTATTATATATTATATAATTATTATATAATTATTATATATTATGTCCTCCCTTTTATATTATTCTTCTCTTCCCTTATATTCATCTGCTTTATACCTTAAAGTCCTCCTATGAGTGAAGTCATATGATATTTGTCTTTCTCTGACTAATTTCACTTAGCATAATGCCCTCCAGTCCCATCCACGTAGTTGCAAATGGCAAG
This sequence comes from Panthera pardus, assembly GCF_024362965.1. Lineage (NCBI taxonomy): Eukaryota > Metazoa > Chordata > Mammalia > Carnivora > Felidae > Panthera > Panthera pardus. The sequence goes on along the minus strand of NW_026526666.1, from coordinate 94,638,019 downwards.
ATTTCCTTCTTTTTGATTGCCGAGTAATACTCCATTGTATGTAGTATATCCCACATCGTCTTTATCCATTCATCCATCAACGGACATTTGGGCTCCTTCCATACTTTGGCCATTGTTGATAGTGCTGCTATAAACATGGGGGTGCATGTGTCCCTTCGAAACAGCACACCTGTATCCCATGGATAAATGCCTAGTAGTGCCATTGCTGGGTCGTAGGGTAGTTCTATTTTTAAGTTATGTTTTTACTTTACACAAATCAATGTATATTTTTTAAAATTTATTTTTGAGAGAGAGAAAGACAGCATGAGCAGGGGAGGGGCAGAAAGAGAGGGAGACAGAATCCAAAGGAGGCTCCAGGCTCTGAGCTGTCAGCACAGAGCCCGACACAGGGCTCGAACCCATGAGCTGCGAGATCATGACCTGAGGCAAAGTCAGATGCTTAACTGACTGAGCCACGCAGGTGCCCCACAATATTTTTTTAAGTTATTTATTTTGGGAGGGAGAGATCACAAGTCAGGGAGGGACAGAGAGAGAGAGAGGGAGTGAGTGAGAATCCCAAGCACGGTCAGTGCAGAGCCCGATGCGGGGCTCGAACCCACAAATCACGAGATCATGACCTGACCTGGTCAGATGCTTAACCGACTGAGCCACCCAATAGCGGCCCTCTTTTGATGCACATATAGATTGTCACCGGTATTTCTGACATGAGCAGTACTGCAGTGGATCACTTTATACACAGGTCACTTCCCTTGCATTGGGCCATATCTGTAGGATAAATTCTTAGGAGTGTAGTTGGTGAGTCAAAGAACCTGCCCATTTATACTTTTCAGAGTGCTTCCTAATTGCCCTGCGCTGTGGTTACACCCACTTACCCTCCTGCCAGCAGTGTAGGCACAGCCTGTTTCTCCATAGCCTCACCTACACTGTGTGTTATGGGACTTTTTTTTTTTTTTTTCCCCCATCCAATAGTGGCATCCCACTGTTAACATCCTGGGATAGCTTTAGTTTATACTATAGTTAAATTAAACTATTAAACTATCCTGGGATGGTTTCAATTTATACCCCGCCATCCCATCCCCCTTCTGTGCTCTCTCCACCAGGGACCTGCTGCAGCTGGGAGGGGAGTTGGCCCGGACCTCAAGGGCCATCCAGGAGGCGGACCTGGGGCTGAGCGCAGGCCTGCGGCTGGCCGAGAGCCGGGCAGAGGCGGCCCTGGAGAAGCAGACACTGCTACAGGCCCAGCTGGACGAGCAGCTGCGGGACAAGGTGCTCCAGGAGAAGGACCTCACCCAGCTGCAGGTGCAGAGCAACCTGGACAAGGCCAACCTCAGTGCCAGGTGCGTGAGGCAGGCCTCCCTGCAGAGTGAGCGTCTGGGGGCGCAGGGAAGAGCGAGTGTTTGTTCACCGGGGCTGGGCCTTTCCCCGGGGTGAGCTCGGCCAGTCTTCCCAGGCACCTCATTTGGCAGAGGGGGAGACTGAGGTTCAGGGGGCTCTTGTCCAGGGCACATTATGAGCAGTTTAACCACTGAGGCTAGAACTTACGCTCCCAGCTCTTGCGATCTAGATGAGCCCCAGAGATAAAGTGAGTGGCAACTTCATTCTCCATTTGTTTGTTTATTTATTTATTATTTATTTATATTTTTGAGAGAGAGGGAGAGAGAGAAGCGGGGCTCATATTCACCCGAAGCAGGGTTCATGCTTACCTGAAGCTGGGCTCGAGCTTACCCAAAGCAGGGCACGAGCTCACCTGATGTGGGACTCGAACTCATGAACTGTGGGATCATGACCTGAGCCAAAGTCAGACACTTAAAGACTGAGCCACCCAGGTGCCCTCATTCTCCTTTCATAGATGAGCAATCTGAAGTCCAGAGAGAAGTGACTTGCTCAAGATCACACAGTTAGGGTGGTGGAACCGAGGGTCCCCCCTGAAGGTTTGGGAAAGCATGAAGGACACATTGCTGGTGGGTGTGAGGAGAGGCTGGGGTGGGTCTCACATTCACCTCTGTCACTGCTCTTCTTCCAGAGTGACAGAGCTGGCCCTGACAGTGGAGCGCCTTCAGAACCAGAATCTGGAGAAGGATCGGGTCAACAAGGCCCTTACTGAGAAGCTTGAGGCCTTGGTGAGATGCACCTGACCCTGAGATGTGGCAGGGTGGGATCGGGAGGCCGACCAGACCCACAGATGAGGGCCATGTTTGCTAGGGCCATCCCTAGCATTCCATTCCGATTTGGTTTCACCCTCCCCCCCCCCCCCCATTAATTGAGCACCTAGTGTGTGCCAGGCTTAGTGGTAAGTACATTCACCTCCTTTATCCCATTTCATTCTTTCAGCAGCTCTGTGGCATGATCCCCATTACACAGATGAGGAAACTGAGGCCCAAGGAGAGATACTGTCTAGAGTCTCAGAGCCAATAAGCTGGGGCTTGAAAAGATGCTTGTGCCCTGCTAGCACAGGGCTCCTTCTCTAGGAACTGAGCTGCCTCCCCACCAGAGGGACACCCTTCAAGGGTACTGCCTGGGTTGGTCATCCTTCTGTGTGGGGCCTGGCCTGGGTCCTATGTCCGGCTCTCCTCCAATAGGCTGTGTGACCTATATAGTGACACTGCACTTCTCCGGGCCTGGTCTGTGCATTGAGGGCACGGGGGATGCCATGGGGTCTACCAAGCGTCTGGCCTCTGAGCAGGGCCTTAGAGGCTACCTGATGGGTGGGGAGCCAGGGAGGGAGAATAAGGTGGAGATTCAGACTAGGGCAGAGACCCTGACCATCCCTTGTCTCCCCCACACCACTCCAGGAATCCCTGCGGCTCCAGGAGCAGGCGGCCCTGGAGACAGAGGACGGAGAGGGGCTGCAGCAGACCCTGAGAGACCTGGCACAGGTGGGAGGTGGGAAGGAGCCCTGGGCAGGGAGGGCCCGGGCAGTCTGGGGCCACCACGTCCTCTGGTGGCCTTGCGCTGAATCGCAAGCGGCTGGGGGCCCTGGGGACCCATGCTGCTGTTGGACACCCCTGCCAGTCGAGCCTGGCCTCTACCCCGAGGGGAGCCCCAGTCCGAGATGGGGAGGCGCTGCGAATTCCAGGCCCATCTGGGAGAATCGCCCAATGTCTCGGCAATACACGGGAGAATAGCCGGCGGGCCGAGGCCTGTGAGCCAGGGCGGGTGGAATCGGGAGGACCTGTAGGAAGGGAGCTTAGAATGTGCGGCGGAGCGCGGAAGCCGGACACGGGGCGCCCGCCACCCCACTGCGTCGCCTGGGCTTCTTGGTCCAACTAACCCGCGGCCCCCCTCCTCACTGGCCTGGCCCCCCCACCTCAGGCCGTCCTGTCGGACATGGAGAGCGGTGTCCAGCTAAGTGGCTCTGAGCGCACGGGGGACGCGTCGGACGGCAGCCTGCGGGGGCTCTCGGGCCCCCGGACCCCCTCCCCGCCGCGACGCTCCTCGCCCGGCCGCGGCCGATCCCCGCGCCGAGGCCCATCCCCGGCCTGCTCCGACTCCTCCACGCTCGCCCTGATCCACTCGGCCCTGCACAAGCGCCAGCTGCAGGTCCAGGTAGGCGGGGCACCAGCCCCCTGGGGCGGAGCCAGAGTCCCGGGGGCAGGACTTGGGGCATCTGGGGCGGAGCCAGTGTTGTGGGGGTGGAGCTAAGGAGGGGGCGGGGGGGGGAGGGAGGAGCCTGGGCTGGGCCTGAGCATTTTGGGTGGAGCCAAAACCCGGAGTTAGAGCTACTGAGTCAGGTCCCATGGAGGTGGGTGAGAACTCTGGGGCAGATCTGAGTCCAGAGTGGGAGGTGCTTGGGCAACTGGGGGCGGAGCCTGGGGCAGAGCTAGAGTCCTGGTACCGAAATTAGAGAAGAGGTTCCGGGACAGGCAGAGCCAGGACCCTGGGAAAAGGCCTGGGGGGGAGGAACCAGTCTAGGATGAGAGGAACCGGGGGAGCTAGGGGCAAGGAGGAGTCTGGGGGAGAGTCAGAACCAGAATGCAAAGGGGAGGAGCCTGGGAGCCCTGGGATAGTCAGAATCGGGAAGAGGTCGGAATGTGCTTGGTGGTTTGCCTGGAGCTTACTTAGGTCAGTGTGTCTGAGGAAATGGCGGTCAGAGCCCCGGCAGAGCACTCGGAAGGGGGGTGGGGGCACAGTGAACGGGAGCGGAAACCTAGTCTGGAGGGCTTAGCCCCACTCTCCTGCCTGAGGCTTAGGCCACAGAGTAGGCTGGGTGTGTTCTTGGAATGAGCAGAGAGTAGGGGGCGCTCCGGAGCTTCCTAGGGCTCCCCCAGACTCAATGGTTCCCATGCCACAGGACATGCGTGGGCGCTATGAGGCCAGCCAGGACCTCCTGGGCACCCTGCGGAAGCAGCTTAGTGACAGCGAGGGTGAGCGCCGCAGCCTAGAGGAACAGCTGCGGCGTCTTCGGGACAAGACCAACGGGGCCACCCAGGCTCATGAGGATGCGCAGCGTGAGGCCCAGCGTCTGCGGGGCACCATTGACCTTCTGAACAGGTGCCTGAGAGGTCAGAGGTGGGGGCCTGGATCTAATGCCAGCCCGAGCCTGTAAGCATGTGGATTGCACTTACATGGTCATAACTGGCCCTATGTCTGTTAAAATTCAAATTAATTGAGGGCATCTGGGTGGCTCAGTCCATTAAATGTCTGACCCTGATTTTGGCTCAGGTCATAATCTCACAGGTTGTGAGTTCGAGCCCTGTGTCAGGTTCTGCGCTGACAGCACAGAACCTGCTTGAGATTCTCTGTCTCCCTCTCTTTCTGCCCCTCCCCTACTCCCTCTCTTATCTCTTTCTCTCTCTCAAAAATAAATAAATATTAAAAAAAATTAAATTAGGTAAACATTTTAAAAAGTAAAAGTTCAGTCCCTCCGTTGTCCTTGACACATTTTAAAAGCTCAGTAGCCACAAATGGCTACAGAACGTTTCTATCATCCCAGAGAGTTCTAATGACAGTGCCATTTAGACTCTGTCATTGGAGATCTTTGAGACAAGAAATTACCCACTCTTAGCTATCTGGTTATTTTTGTTGTTGTTGTTGTTGTTTGCTGTTTCTCCTCAGTGTAACTGCAGAATTAAAAGTTTGAAAAAGGAAGGGGAGGGGTGCCTGGATGGGTCAGTTGGTTAAGCATCCGACTTTGGCTCAGGTCATGATCTCATGGTGAATGAGTTCGAGCCCTACGTTGGTCTCTGTGCTGACAGCTCAGAGCCTGGAGCCTGCTTGGGATTCTGTGTCTCCCTCTCTCTCTCTGCCCTCCCCAGCTCGTGCTCTGTCTCTCATTCTCTCTCTCTCCCAAACACAAACAAACATTAAAAATTAAAAAAAAAAAGAAAAAGAAACAAGAAGGGGAAATAAGAAGGCAGGACCTTCTCACAGCCTCACCTGCCTGTCCTAACCTCTGTTAGGGAGCACGGACTCTGCTCCCCGTTGTGTTTCCTGGCAGTGACGTAGATAAGGCTTCTAGTACACCTGCCATGTGCCAGGCTCATTGCCAAGCGCTTTGGGCAGATTATTTAAATTAGTCTTCCCATCAAACTCCCGCAGGTTGGAGCTGGGGCTATCCCGAGGTTGAAAGACTTGTCCCAGCTGATGCAGCAGTGTGGCTGGGGGTAGGAATTGGAACTCAGGTCCATCTGAGAGCAAAACCCGGGCTCCCCATGCCTTGGAAGGAGGGCCTGATACGTGGCTGTGTTCACGGTGAACTCCTCGTCTTGCATTCTGCTATTTTTATTTCATATATCATGTTACATGGTTTTTCCCACCCACTGCGGCCTTTGTGTCTGGTACACTTACCGGTTGCCCCTTCAAGTGAAGAGGCGGGCAGTGGAGGCTATGCCAGCGATCAGCCCTAAGCTGATGCCCAAGCTAAGAACCCCGGCTGGCTCGGAAGGAGGGGTGACATCCCCTGCTCCGTTGCTGTGACCACTGGCACTGGGGCAAGAGGCAACACTCTGTGAACCTCCAGAGTTCCCAGTTGCAGTCCCCTCCCTCCCTCGCTGGCCACCGTGTGCAGCTGGGCATACCCAGCTCTACTGGGCCTTCCAGAATTGAGGGGCATTTCCTGGTCATACAGACTGGCCCGTGTGTCCCGAGAGCCTAGCGTGGCCTGGTGGGGTTGTTGGGGGCCATGCCAGTGCCTCCATCCGTTCCCTTGGGTGGGTTGGGGGGGAGAAGGAAAGCTGGGTGTCCTCTGACGGGAAGAGTCCGCTCCAGGGAGATGCGGATGAAGTGAGTCGTGCTGAGGGCGGGGTCGGGGAAGGCTTCCTGGAGGCAGGTGCCTTAGAGGTCAGAGGACGGGGCTCACGGGAGGACAGCAGCACGGCCCTCTTGGCCGGGGAGAGCCGCCCCAGCAGCGCCTTCGGCTCTCCCTCCTCCTCCAGGGAGAAGGACAGCCTGGCCCGCAGCCTGCAGGCGGCCCAGCAGCAGGCCGAGGAGCTACGGCAGGAGCGAGAGAAGCTGCAGGCGGCCCAGGAGGAGCTGCGGCGCCAGCGGGACCGGCTGGAGGAAGAGCGGGAGGACACGGCGCGGGACAGCGAGCGGACTCGCAGGGAGCTCGAGCGCAGGTGAGCGGCTTCTGGCCTCCCCTGCCCAGAACGGACCTTGGGAGTCCCGACGGTCCTCCCTGGGGGCCGGAGAGGACCGACGGTGTCCCAGACGTCCTACTGTCTTGAGGAGTCTTTGTGGCACCTCTCTGAGGAAGGGTCTTCTCACCAGCCCTGTTTCGGGAAACTGAGGCTCAGGGAGATACAGTCACTTACCGGGGATCAGAGGACTGCTATGAGGCAGGAGTGTGGACGGTGACAACAACGATAACTAAAATAGCAGTAGTAACACTAATATCATTGTTTAGGGGTGCCTGAGTGGCTCAGTCCGACTTCAGCTCAGGTCATGATCTCGAGGTTTGTGAGCTCGAGTCCCACGTCGGGCTCTGTGCTGACAGCTCAGAGCCTGGAGCCTGCTTTGGATTCTGTGTCTCCCTCTCTGTCTGCCCCTGCCCTGCTCACGTTCTCTCTCTCTCTCTCTCTCAATAATAAATAAACATAAAAAAATTAATATCATTGTTTAAATTGAAAGAGTAATCTAATATTACCAAGTATTAGACACCATTTTAAGCACTAAGGTTCTCTCTCTCCCCCCCTTTTTTTTTAACGTGTATTTATTTTTCAGAGAAAGAGAGCAGGGGAGGGACAGAGAGAGAGGATCCCAAGCAGGCTCTGTGCTGTTAGCGCAGGACCCGACGCAGGGCTCGAACTCACAAACCGTGAGATCACGACCTGAATCAAAGTCGGCCGCTCACCCGACTGAGCCTCCCCGGCACCCCTACACTGAGGTTCTCGTGTTCAGCCCTCATGGCAACTCTGCTGTAGGAGCTCTCATCCCCATTTTGTGGATGGTGAAACTGAGGCATAGAAGGGCCATGTAATCTGACCTAGGTCATCACACGGCTAGTTAGTAAAGAGCCGGGCTTTGAACCCAAGCGTTCTGCCTTCAGAGTTAACCTCTTGGCCACTGCACTGCCTCCTCCTCTGAGGCATAAGTAACAGTGCTGTTTAGTACCTTGTGGTAGAGAATATTGTTCTTGCTTCTGCAGACTGTTGGGGAGATATGTCAGGCACTGTTTTAAGCATTTCATGTTCAGTAGATCACATATCCTTATAACAACTTCATGAGGCAGCTGTTACCCCATTTTGCAGATGTGAAAACTGAGGCCCAGAGTCCCAGAGTCCCAGAGCCAAGAGTGGTGGGCTTGGCTGTCCTTGTGAGTGAGGCTCTGGCCTCCAGGGCTCCCGTCTCAGGCCTGGTCCCTGGCCTGCGCCAGCGCCGTCTGGCTGCGGGAGACTCTGAGCAGGGAGGTGACGTGGGGCACCCGCCCACCCTGCGTCCCACAGCCACAGACAGCTAGAGCAGCTGGAAATGAAGCGCTCAGGGCTGGCGAAGGAGCTGGTGGAGGTGAGGGAGGCGCTGAGCTGTGCCACGCTGCAGAGGGACATGCTACAGGCCGAGAAGGCCGAGGTGGCTGAGGCGCTGACCAAGGTGGGTCCCCGAGGCCCCAGGCCTTCTCCCTCTGGCCACACACTGCCCCCTGTTTCCGGCTGGCCTCTGACCCTGTGCACAGGCTGATCCCGGCCCCCCAGACCACAGGCTGTCCTCGGACCCCAGTCATAAGTGAACGGACCTCTATTAGTGGTCATGTCCTTGCTTTTCCAGATGTGTCTGGGGCAGTGCTGTTCAGGCCATCCCATCCCACCTCTGGACACGGGTCCTGGGGTCTGTGAGAGCTGGGGACACAGTCCTTGGCGGGTGCCTGCCCCACCCCTGTACTCTGGGTCTTGAGCAGTGTCCCCTTAGACCCCGCTCTGTGGGACCCTCTGACCCCCGCCCTGCCCTACAAGAGCTGGGGTTCCCTTGGCTCCCGCACAGCTCTCCCGTGTGTGGCTTCTTTTGAGCAACTTCATAGGCAGCCGGCCTGTAGCGACTGTTTTCTGTCTCATGGTGTGTTTTCCCTCGCCCCCCACCCCGTCTCTGAGGGTGTTTCTCCCCACCCTCCCGCCTCCATGCCTCCACCCTCTCCCATCTCCGTGCCTCTGCACGTCGTTTCCTGCCTCTCCCCGCCTCTCCCCTCTCTCCATCTCTCCCATCCGGCTGTCTCTGGCCACCCTGGCCCCCACCCCGCAGGCTGAGGCCGGCCGCGTGGAGCTCGAACTCTCAATGACCAAGCTGAGGGTCGAGGAGGCCTCTCTGCGGGACTCCTTGTCCAAGCTGAGCGCCCTCAACGAGAGCCTCGCCCAGGACAAGCTGGGTCTGAACCGCCTCGTCGCCCAGGTATGCCGTGTGCCCGCAGGCCGCCCACCGTGTGCCCCACTCAGAAGCCCGACTCACTGAGGTGCCCCAGGCCCAGCCTCGGCCCCCGCCCCTCACCCTCGCTGCATATCTCCCTGTACACCTCTGGCCCTGTACCTGTCGGGACAGGTCCTGGTCCTGTCCTGTGCCTGGTCCATCTGTGCCTGTCCTGGTCACTGCCTCTCTTTCTGTGTCTGTTCTGACTCCGTCTGTGTCTTCTCTCTCGCGGTCTGAGAGAAAAGAAGCTCCGTGGACCCTCCTCCCTGCTGCCTCCTCCTCAGTGTCCCCACACCCTTTCCCCCGGGGAGCCTCCCCTGGGCTGGCTGTGATGGGTGGGTGGGTGGGTGGAGAGGAGGGGGCGTCCGCGGTCCTTCCGCTGGTGGAGGGGCTGAGCTGACCCTCCGGCTGGTTCGCTTGCACGCAGCTGGAAGAGGAAAAGGCGGCCCTGCTGGGCCGGCAACGGCAGGTGGAGCAGGAGGCCTGCTTGGCACGGGAGGCGCAGGAACGGCTGGAGCACCTACGGTTGGAGCAGGAGGTGGAACAGCAGGGCCTGGAGGGCTCCCTGCGGGTGGCCGAGCAGGCCCGGGAGGCCCTGGAGCACCAGCTCCCCACGTTGCGCCAGGAGCGCTGCCGGCTGCAGGAGCAGCTGGCCCAGGTGGGTGTAGGGGGGGTGGGGATGGGAGCAAGGAGGGGGAAGGGGTTTCAGCCTCCCAGCCTCCTGCATCCTGGGATCCAGGGGATCCCCATCCAGGGGATAGCTCCCGGGCCTAGGAGCGTGATTCTGGGTTTAAGTCCAGCCCTCTCTTTGCTAGCTGGGAGCCGTGGGCAAGCTCCACAACCGCCCGATGCCTCAGTTGACCCCTCTGTCACGTGGGGCTAATAGTTCTCATCACAAAGGGTTGTTCTGAACAGCACAGTCGAGGAGGCACTTGGTAGACGGATCACCACCCAGTAAAAATTCATGATACGATACCAGGTAGAGAAGTTTTGAATTGGCATCTTAGACTTTTGGGGACCCAGTGGGAAGGCACCTTAGGATTTCAGGGATCCAGGGGCCTTGATATAGTGCCTGTCCTGGAGAGCCCAGGTTCCTGGGAGGGACCTCTAGGCGATGGGCTACGGGGCACAGGACACAGGGCTCCAGGGCTCCGCTCTGTTTTGTGTATTCAGCTCCTCTGGAAATTTTCAGGCACAGAAAGCATTCTGGCACTCCCCAAACTGAGTGAGGACACTTATTATTTTATTTGAGAAGGAGAATGGGGGAGAGGGGCAGAGGGAGAGAGGGCGAATCTCAGGCAGGCCTCATGCTCAGTGCGGAACCTGACGTGGGGCTCAATCCTATGAACATGAGCTCATGACCTGAGCTGAAGTCAGGACGCTTAACCGACTGAGCCCCCCAGGCGCCCCTGTATTTATTTGTTTTGAGAGACAGAGAGAGAGAGAGAGAGAACGAGAGAAAATGAGTGGGGAGGGGCGGGGAGAGAGGGAGAGACAGAATCCCAAGCAGGCTCTGTGCTGTGAGCTCAGAGCCCAGGGCGGGGCTCGATCTCACAAACCGTGAGATCACGACCTGAGCCAAAATTAAGAGTCGGACGCTTAACGACGCACTGAGCCACCCAGGCGCCCCCTGACGCTTATTTTGTATGCGCGTACATCGTAGGTCCGGGGAACGCTGTGATTTGTCCAAGTACACACAGCACACACAGCCTGAGGTTGAATCCAGGTCTCCCGCCTGCCAGGCCAGGCCCGGGTCGGGCTCAGGGTCGGGGTGCTGCCTGACGAGAAGCCGGGGAGTTTGGGGAGTGGTACTCATGGTGCCTGGGTCGGGGCCAGCTCTCCCGGCAGCTGAGCGGGCGCGAGCAGGAGCTGGAACAGGCACGGAGGGAGACGCAACGGCAGGTAGAGGCGCTGGAGCGGGCAGCCCGGGAGAAGGAGGCTCTGGCCAAAGAGCGGGCCGGCCTGGCGGTGCAGCTGGCCGCAGCTGAGCGAGAAAGCCGGACCCTGTCGGAGGAGGCCACACGCTTGCGGTAAGGCCTTGGGCCTTAGGCCCCGTCCCGGGGGGACAGGGGGAGGGGGGTCTGCCTGGGCCCGCCCTGGCATTGGCCCACGGGGGCAGTTACTTAGGAGCCAGGCTTGCCAACACGTTCTAGCTAGGGCCCAGCCTCCCCCCAGGGAGCGTGGGCCTGGCTGAGCAGGTAGGCTGGCACCTGGCCCACGGCCGGCCACGCCCTGGGAGCCACAGTTTCCTGGGGCCCAGGAGGCTGAGTCCCAAGGCCTCAGGGATTGTATGTGCCGCAGCCTGGAGAAGGAAGCCCTGGAGAGTAGCCTGTTCGAGGTGCAGCGGCAGTTGGCGCAGCTCGAGGCCCGCCGGGAGCAGCTGGAAGCCGACGGGCAGGCCCTGCTGCTGGCCAAGGAGACCCTGACTGGTATGGGGGGCCCGAATCGGGGGTAGGGAACTCCAGGCTCCAGCCCGGTCTATAACCCATCGGGTTCTGGGGGCTCTGGAGGTTGGGAGCACTGGCCCTGGAGTCTGGCTGACCTGAGTTCCGATTCTGCTTTTGCTACTTAGATCTGAGCTCTCTCGAGCAAGCCTCTTCCCTCTCTGGGCCGAAGGTTCCTCAATGGCAGTTAGAGGTGATAATGCTCCTCCTCTACAGCTGTTGCCAGGATGAGGCGAGAAAAGCGTGTGAAGGCCTTGGCCCAGGGCCTGGTTCAGCCAGCGGTGGCTGTTTGTCCTCGTCAGGGCACTTAGGTCTGAGTTCTCTGCAGAGCCACGGACTCTCTCGGCCCCCCACCCGCAGCCCCTCTTCCCTCCGCGTTCCCCACCCAGTGTCTCAACTCAGGGGTTCCTCTTACTCAACGAGCATTTACCAGGCATCTACTTGGGCCGTAAAAATTAATTTTGCTGTCCACATCTACCTGAGCCAGACAGAACCAGGAAGGGGCATGCTGACAGAGTCTCTGGTGGGCTTCCAACCCAGGAGATGGTTTTTAGATTGTTCCCAGTGGGGTATGACTTCCCCATGGTCACCTCCATTAGTGCTGACAGCCCAGCAAGTATGTTTATCACAATCAGTCATTAAAGGAGACGCCTTATAGAAAGCCGTGCAGCTTTGGAAAATTACCTGACTTCCCTGAGCCTCCATTTCCTCATCTGTAGATTGGGCATGAGACAAGCCACGTAGGTGTGTTACGAAGGTGTGGTGAGAATATATCTCTCATGTGCTCAGCCAGGAGTTTGACCCCTTGTAAGCATTCAGTCAATAATTCAGTCAACCCCATTATTGCTAACCCCATTTTGCTAACCTCCCCATTTGGGGGAGGGAGGTCTTCCTCATGTCGTTTCATTTCTTTGATGCCATTCGCAGTCGACAGGGAGGGAGACAGGGCCAATAGACTCATGTGGCAGATGGGGAAACTGAGGCCCAGAGAGAGCAGGGAGCTTCTCCAAGGGAACTCAGCCTAGATCCCAGGGGGACCCTCGATCATCTGGGAACTTGCCCACGTGGCTCATCAGGTTTGAGCCTGCTGGCCCATGGGGAGGTTCTGACCCAAGGCTGTCCCTTCCTGTGCAGGGGAGCTGGTGGGCCTACGGCAACAGATGACAACTACAGAGGAGAAGGTGGCTCTGGACAAGGAGCTGATGGCCCAGAAGCTGGTGCAGGCTGAGCGGGAAGCCCAGGCCTCTCTGCGGGAGCAGCGGGCCGCCCATGAGGAGGACTTGCAACGACTCCAGCGAGAGAAGGTTCGGGCAGCTGGTTGGGGCAGGCGGGGCTCTGAACCGGTGTCTCCTCCGTGACCTCAGGCAACTCACCCTTCTCACTCTGCATCAGTCTCCAAATCTGTGAAACGGAACCTCATCCCTGTCCCAGGGGCCCTGAGGGCACCTGTGAGGATCCACTGGGGATGCCTTATCAAACATGCAGATTCCCAGGCCCCAAATCTGGTTCAGCCCTGGTGATCCTGATGCAGGGGGTCCACAGCCACATTTGGGAAACGCTGATCTAATGTATAGTAGGAAAGCACTTTTTTTTTTTGAAGTTTATTTATTTATTTTGAGAGAGAGAGTGAGAGCGCGTGTGCAAGTGGGGGAGGGGCAGAGAGAGAGAAGAGAGAAGATCTCAAGCAGGCTCTGCACCATCAGTGCAGAACCTGATGTGGAGCTCGAACTCACTCACAAACCAACCTTGAGATCATGACCTGAGCTGATGTCAGACGCTTAAAGCTTAGCTTAACAGACTGAGCCACCTAAGCACCCCTGGAAAACACTTTCATTTGCTAAGAAGTGCTGTTTGCATACGAAAGACCACTCTGGGACCTGAGCACTTAGGCAAAGAGCCAGGTCACCAGAAGACCAAACAGAGCTATCTAAGAGCACTGGTTCTAGAGTTTCTTTGCCTGGGTTTGGACCTGATCTTGGTCATATATTGGTTAGGTTGCCTACGGCCTCAGTGCCTGTAACGATGGGGATAATGATAGTATAGAGTATTGTGAAGGTGAGGTGAGATAATCCTTAAAAAGGGTTTGGAATAATGACTGGCACTTCATAAGTGCTCCATAAACGCTGATTGTTATTACCATGGCCCTAAGATACTGTCCAGAGCCCCGTGTTGGACAGGGCTGCGTCTCTCAGCAGTTCAGGCTGTTGCTTTATGACTCCAGGGGCCACCCCATGGCGCCTAGAGTCAGTCGTCTTAGATTTGGGTGGATAGTATTTCCCTTCTCCAGCAGGGGGCAGCAAAGATTTGAAGAAGGGGCACCTGGGCCTACTTCTCGCAAGGTTGCTAGGGCCTACTGCTGGGGCCAAGTACCCGCCTGGGACCACCAGGGGGCCGTTCTTTCTTTGCCTGTGGGTTCTACCTACTCACCCATCCACCCAGTCCCCAGGGCGCCAGACTCCTGTGTCCTCTCTGACTCCTCCTGTGCCTTCTGGCTTGGCCTCTTAACATCACCGCATCTGTTCTCTTCTGTCGGGCTGCTCTGCCATCCCCAGACCCCCTTTGCTCCCCACAGCCCACCCCGCCCCTCACTACCTCAGCCCCGATCCCCATCCCTCTTCCACAGCTTCCAAACCGCCCCTCGATCCAGCTCATCCCTGGCTTGCCCCGACTCTTCTCAGAATCAGCCCACCCCTCTCTACAGCCCACAGGGCCTGGTCTGGCCTGGCCGCTGCCCATGGCTCTGATGCATGTCCCCCTCGTAGTTCAAGCTCCAGTGACCTTAGATACAGTGTGTCGGGTTTTCTCTTCCCTCCGGGCCCGGGGCTGGACTCTGGGTTTGGGATTCTATTTCTCTCTTGACCTGACGGGACTGCGGCTCATCTGTCCTTTGGGAAGTGTTCTCTGGCCCCCGGGCCAGGCTCCTGCCGCTTCCTGGGGCGCACACAGCCCCGGCGCGACCCCGTCACAGCCCTTATCATTCACCCCACCTTGTAGTTGCCTGGTGGCCTGCCCTGCCGCTCAGGTTCTGGGCTACGAGCGGCTCTCGCTGGCCTGAGGTCGGTGAGGGGCCGCCTGAGTCCAGCCTTGCGGCTCACACGTGCCCGGGGCCTGGCCCGCAGGAGGCAGCGTGGCGGGAGCTGGAGGCCGAGCGGGCCCAGCTGCAGGGTCAGATGCACCGGGAGCGAGAGGAGCTGTTGGCACGGCTGGAGGCAGAGAAGGAAGAGCTGAGCGAGGAGATCGCCGCCCTGCAGCAGGAGCGTGACGAGGGCCTCCTCCTGGCCGAGAGCGAGAAGCAGCAGGTTCGTGAGCCCCGGGGTGGCCTCCGCTGCTGCCCCAGGGGCCCCTGTTCTCCCGGGGCTGGTCCCTGTTCAGCCGCTCAGCAGCTGGGAGCTAGGAGTCCCTCTCTGGGTCTCAGTTTCCTCACCTGCAGGATGGGGGGACTGCAGGGGTGTGTGTGAAACATTGCTGAGACCGCGTTCAGTGAGCCGTGCCTGGGAACTCCCGGAGCGGCTGTCACATTCGTGGCACTGTGAGCACTGGGTCCCAGAAAGCTGAGCCACAGTCTGCCCTCCCTTCTGCCACTCCAGGCTAGCCGTGGTGTCCCCGGGGCTGCCTTCTGAGCGGTCCCTGCGTTGCCCACATGTAGCAGCTGAACCCTCTTCAAAAGCGCTAACTCCTGACTTTCCCATACCATAAAGGAGACAGGCCTGTCCTTACTGGCTGTGTCACTCTGAGCAAGCCACTCTGCCTCTTTGAGTCTGTTTCCTCATCTGTAAAAGGGAAATAATGAAGGGCCAGGATTACCGAGGGAAGTTGGCAGGATTTCTAAGTTGTGTCCACGTCCAGACTTGCTGTTATGGCGGTCGTGCCCTTTTCGGGGGCTACGGAGGGGGTGAGTCCGCACCGCTGCCCCGGGTCCACCTGTGGTGACCCAGACAAGGCACCGAGCCCCCAGGGGGCACATTTCCCAGGGCAGGGTGGGGGAAGGGCCCAAGCGTGCCCCCATGACCAGCCGAGCCCCCAAGCCCTTTGCTCCCTGCCTCTGCCCAGGCCCTGTCCCTGAAGGAGTCCGAGAAGACGGCGTTGTCGGAGAAGCTGATGGGTACACAGCACAGCCTGGCCGCCGTCTCCCTGGATTTGGAGCGGCACAAGAGAGACGCCCAGAGCCGGCAGGAGCAGGACCGGGTAGGGCAGGCCAGGCAGGTGGGCCTCCATCCGAGCCAGGAGGCATGACCCTGCTTGGAGGGGCCCCCTCTCCCAGGCTGTGGGGGGAGCTTCAGCCCCTCCGTGGGGTCCCCCATGAGAGGGAGGTGGCACAACTCTGCCCGGTGAATCCTAGTCTGAGGGAGAGAGCGGCTGTGGGCACAGCACTCACTGGGCATCAAGGGATCAGCAGACGGTGTGGCAGGCCCGCGGGAAGGGCCGCGTTTGGAGCCGACCCTCCTGGAAACAGCCGGGGGAGGGGGACGGGGGCACCAAGTCTGAGGAGTCCTGTCTGTCCTAGAGCACTGTGAACGCGCTGACGTCCGAGCTGCGGGACCTACGGGCCCAGCTTGAGGAGGCTGCCGCAGCCCACGCCCAGGAGGCCAAGAGGCTGCAAGAACAGGCCCGAAACCTGGACAGGCAGCGGGAGTCCTCCATGCGCGAGGTGAGCCGTTCCGGGCAGCACACCCTAAATGCCGCGGGGGGCCTGGCCCCCTAGGGGCCCAGAAGAGCGTGTAAGGTTTGTCCCTGCATTTGAGAACGAGCGAACAGCCAATGTAGAAAGGAGGCGGTAAGCCTTTATTAAGCGCTCGTTGTATCTGTCTGGGACTCGGCACTGGTGGGGTCCCTGCCCTCTTGGTGTCCCTCCGTAGAAAGATCCTGGTGGATGATTATTTCAGGCCCAGACACCACTAACTCCAGCACGCTCTGCCCCCGAATCAGAACTCACACCTGTGGTCTGAGTCGCTGCAGAGCCGCGGGGCAGGTGCCTGTGGCCGGGGATACAGGTGCGGGCTGGCTTCTGCCAAGTGCCGGCTCCGGCAGGGCCCGTACCCTGTCCCGTGACAACCTGCCACCCTCGCAGGCAGAAGAGCTTCGGACGCAGCTGCGCCTGCTGGAGGACGCCCGTGACGGGTTGCGGCGGGAGCTGCTCGAGGCCCAGCGCAAGGTGCGCGACAGTCAGGATGGCCGTGAGGCCCAGCGCCAGGAGGCCAGCGAGCTGCGGCGCAGCCTGGGTGAGGGCGTCAAGGAGCGCGAGGCCCTGCGGCGTTCCAACGAGGAGCTGCGGGCGGCCGTGAAGAAGGCTGAGAGCGAACGGATCAGGTGGGGCAACGTGGGGGCAGGGGCCAGCTCGGTCCTTCACCGGGCCCATCCTTCACCCTGGATCACGTCCCTGGAAGCTGACTTCACCCCCAGGGTTCTGGGGAAATCACACAGATGGGGAGTCTGTGCCCTTGAACCACAGCTGGCCACGTGGGTGGTTTTAGGCAATTTTCCCATCTGAAAGAAGGGGAAAGGTAGCAGCTGACCCCACCTGCTGGTGTCACCCTGGAGACTAGCCCCAACCCTGGAGTCACCTGTTGGCCTCTGGCAGCCTCGGGCCTGGCCCCCGGCCCTACAGGGCTTAGCTCAGGAGGGGCAAGTAACACTTGGGGCACCTCTAGGCCAAGAGCCAGTCCGACCAACTCCAGGGATTAGGGAAACAGACTTTTTTTTTTTTTTTTTAAGTTTATTTATTTATTTTGAGAGACAGAGCAAGCGGAGGGGGGGCAGAAAGAGGGGGGGAGAGAGAATCCAAGCAGGCGCCTCACTGTCAGCGCAGAGCCTGACGCGGGGCTTGAACTCGCGAACCATGAGATCGTGACCTGAGCCGAAACGGGAGTCAGACACTTCACCCACTGAGCCACCCAGGCCCCCGAGGAGAACAGGCTTCTGTGTAGATCCCCACCCTGCACTCTTCCCGGGACCCGTGGCTGCCGCTGACCTCTGCCCTCTGCCCTCTGCCCCCTCCCCCCCACTCCAGCTTGAAGCTTGCCAACGAGGACAGGGAGCAGAAGCTGGTGCTCCTCGCGGAGGCCCGGGTGGCCGCGGGCAGGGAGGCCGAGGAGCTGCGGGCCGGACTGCAGGAGGTGGAGCGCTCGCGGCTGGAAGCCCGCCGGGAGCTGCAGGAGCTCCGGCGGCAGGTACCCGCCCCGGGCCCTTGCCGCGTGCTGCCCCTTGTGCAAATCTCAGAGGAATCCACGAACAACAGAAGGTGTAGACCCTGTGAGAGGGATGGGGAGCTGGCGAACACTTGTAAAGAGCCCGCAGTAACTATTTCCAGCTCTACGGGCCATACGGTCTCTGTCGCGATTACTCAGCTCTGCCAGCAGAGCGAGAAAGCAGCCCGACACAGTACGTACGCGTGTGGGCGCGTGTTCCATGAACACTTTGTTGATGGGCACCGAAATTCGATTTTATATCATTCTTCACGTGTAAGACATAATATTCCTGGATTTTTAAAAAAAAATTTTTTTTTAATGTTTATTTTTGAGACGACGTGAGAGACAGAGTGCAAACAGCGGAGGGGCAGACAGAGGGAGACACAGAACCCGAGGGGGGCTCCAGGCCCTGAGCTGTCAGCCCAGAGCCTGACGCGGGGCTCGAACTCACGAACCGTGAGATCATGACCTGAGCCAAAGTCGGACGCTTAACCGACTGAGCCACTCAGGCGCCCCTGTTCTTGGAATTTCTTTCCACCATTTCAAAATGAACCATGTCCAACTGTTTACAAACATGTAAAAACCGTCCTTGGCTCAGGCTTTCCCAGAAGACTTACAGAACAGGCAAGAGCCCCATTTGGCTCCTAGGCTCTACCTCGTCCAGAGATATCACAGCGTGACTACCAAACTCTCTTCATCTCCCACCAGGGCCCCCGCTTTACCTCTTCGGGCGCCTTCCTGTTGGGTTGAAGTCCTGGGAAGCCACAGGAGTGTCTGAAAGGAAGTCACATTTATGTGCCAGGCTCTTGCTGGGTGTTGTGCATGCAGCCCCCTCACTCTAGCGGCATGGGGTAGATGGGCCTTACCCCCCACCTGCTCCTGTGGGGAAACGGGGGCTTAGAACATACCTTTGTATTCCGCTCATCTGAGATTAAATCCTGGTCTGCTGCTTGTGGGCTGTGTGCCTTTGAGCAAGTCACTTCTCCTCTCTAGGCTCCATTATCTATTGAATAAGGATAATGTCAGTACCTGCCCTATAGACAGTTATGTGAGACTAAATGAGTTCGTACAATCGAAACGCTGAGAACAGATGTGGACACATGGTAAGCACTCCGTAGGTCAGGCATCACTGTAGAGGAAGGTGACCAGGAGGCCTGTGCTTCCTGCCCTGCAGAATTCCTTTTCTGATGTGGGTCCAGCACGCCCCATGATAAGTAGTTGCAGTGAGGCAATAAATGGAGGTGATTGGTGTCCAGGTGCCTGGCATGGCTGGAGCTCGGTGAAGTTATCTGAAGCAGGTCCCCAGTGGATTCGAGGTGGTGTTCAATGTCTGTGTCCCTGGAGCGCTGGGTCCTGAGTGCTCCCTGTGCCTGGACAGGACAAGGTATAGGGGCAGAGTTGAACGGGCCCTCGCCACCCTGGGCTAGAAGGGGCTGTGGATGCCGAGAATGGATGCTGGGTCCTACCTGTCTGCTCTCTCTCACAGATGAAGGTGCTGGACGGTGAGAACACCAGGCTGGGCCGGGAGCTGGTGGAGCTGCAGGGCCGCCTGGCCCTGGGCGAGCGGGCAGAAAAGGAGGGCCGGCGGGAGGCCCTGGGCCTCCGACAGAAGCTGCTGAAGGGCGAGGCCAGCCTGGAGGCCGTTCGGCAGGAGGTAACTCGGGTGTGGATGGGGAGGGTCTTAGGAGGCAGTTGGGGGGGTGCCCTGGGTTTCCTCCCCCCGTCAAGAAGCGGGTGGGGACTCCAATGCTGGAGTCATTCTGAGACATCACTTCCGAGGACTCGTTCCTGTCCTCCACTCCTTGAGATTCTTCTCCAGGTATAATAGTAATAACAGCTGCGGGAACTGTGTAGCAGGGGTGAGGGGGGTAGGGGGAGCTCTGTAGACATAAGCTTGTTTGATTCTCTCAGCAGCCTAATGAGGCAGGCTCTCTTACCCCATTTTTCACAGAGAACCAGACACTTAGGCTCAGAGAGGTCAAGGGGTCTACTCAAGATCACACAGCCACCCAGGTCTGTCTGACTCCCAAGCCTATACTCTTCCCATTCTGCTTTTCTGGCTGTTTTCACCTTAGTGCATCTACTGTGTGACCTTGACTAAATCACTTAACCTCTCTGTGGTTCAGAGCACTGATGGGCTGGGGGCCCTAGCATAAGTCCTGGCATCCAGGGGCTCTGTGAATGGTGGTTTCTAGTGAAACTGATGGCTGTGAGCGGTTGATTTATCCTCTAAACCAGAGGGGGGTGTGTGGGATCATGCACTCCATCAGAAAATAATTTTTTAGTACATGCCTCATTGTGTGGTTTATTGATAAGTTATGTGCACTGACAGTACAGCCTAATGGTTGAAAGAACAGCCACTGGAGGGGCGCCTGGGTGGCCCAGTTGGTTGAGCGTCCGACTTCAGCTCAGGTCATGATCTCATGGTTTGTGGGTTCAAGCCCCGTGTCAGGCTCTGTGCTGACAGCTCAGGGCCTGGAGCCTGCTTCGGATTCTGTGTCTCCCTCTCTCTCTGCCCCTCCCCTGCTCACACTCACTCACACTCTGTCAATCTCTCTCTCAAAAAATAAATAAACATTAGGGGCGCCTGGGTGGCTCAGTCGGTTGGGCGGCCGACTTCGGCTCAGGTCATGATCTCGCTGTCCGTGGGTTCAAGCCCTGCGTCGGGCTCTGTGCTGACCGTGCAGAGCCTGGAGCCTGTTTCAGATTCTGTGTCTCCCTCTCTCTCTGACCCTCCCCCGTTCATGCTCTGTCTCTCTCTCTCTCAAAAATAAATAAACGTTTAAAAAAAAAATTAAAAAAAAATAGATAAATAAACATTAAAAACATAAGAAAGAAGGCAGGAAGGAAGAAAAAGAAGGAAAAAGAAAGAAAACAGCCACTGGAGCTACTGTGCTTGGCTTTGAATCCTGGCTCCGAGCTTACTAGCAGTTTGGCCTTGGCACAGCTGCTCTGTGCCTCAGTTTCCTCCCTTGTAAAATGGAGATGATTCATGGTGGTAAAGTTTTTTGGGGAAAGTACTTAGTCCCTGGCACTGATAAGTCCTGTCCAGGGAAGTGTGGGCTGTTAGTTTATTACTAATAAATTGTATATACTACAAGGCATGTACACAGAAAGAAGAGAAAAAAAGATTCTAGTAGTTCATTCCCACTTTCCCGTGGATATTCCCGCACAAACTGCCTGGGTGGAGGCCACTAAAGAAGCAGATGGTGTGCCAGCCACTTTTGGGTGGGTGGGCTCCAGGCTGGGCCTGGGAGGCGGGGCGTCGGGTTGGGGGTGGCCTTGCTGACCCCCACCTCCCGGCATTGCCCGACCCAGCTCCAGGGAGCCCAGAGGAAGCTGCAGGAACAGGAGGGCGAGTTCAGGGCCCGCGAGCGAGGCCTGCTGGCCTCCCTGGAGGAGGCACGCGGCGCCGAGAAGCTGCAGCTGGACCACGCCCGCAGCTTGGAGCTGAAGCTGGAGGCGGTGCGGGCCGAAGCCGCGGAGCTGGGGCTGCGGCTGAGCGCGGCCGAGGGCCGGGCGCAAGGCCTGGAGGCCGAGCTGGCCCGCGTGGAGGCGCAGCGGCGCGCAGCCGAGACCCAGCTGGGCGGCCTGCGCTCAGCTCTGCGTCGGGGCCTGGGCCTCGGGCGCACTCCCAGCCCGGCCCCGCTGCCCTCGCCGGGCTCGCCGGCCCGGGGCGCGCCCGCTGGAGGTGAGTGGAGCCACGAGGGAAAGGGCGGGGCGGTGGGCGGGCTTCACTCTGGCCACGCCCCCGGTTAGGTCGGCTCCGCCTGAGAGCGGGCTGCTGTCTGGGCCATGCCTCTCCTTTAACGGACCAGTCTCAATCCCGCCCCATATCACTTTCCTTCCCTTTGGGGAGTCTGCCCAGGCTCTTCCCCTTCGCTGATTTGTGTTCCTCTGGTTGCTTCATTTTTAAAGGAGGTGCTGGTGCTTTTTTTTTTTTTTTTTAACGTTTATTTATTTTTGAGACAGAGAGAGACAGAGCATGAACGGGGAAGGGTCAGAGAGAGGGAGACACAGAATCTGAAACAGGCTCCAGGCTCTGAGCTGTCAGCACAGAGCCCGACGCGGGGCTCGAACTCCTGGACCGCGAGATGGTGACCTGAGCCGAAGTCGGCCGCTTAACCGACTGAGCCACCCAGGCGCCCCCTTTTTTTTTTTTATTTTTTAAAGTGTTTGTTTTTCAGAGAGAGAGTGGGGGAGGGGTCAGAGAGAGAGGGAGACAGAATCCGAAGCAGGCTCCAGGCTTTGAGCTGTCAGCACAGAGCTGGACGCGGGGCTTGAACCCAGGAACCGTGAGATCATGACCTGAGCTGAAGTCCAACGCTCAACCGACTGAGCCATCCAGGCGCGCCTGATGGTGCTTGTTCTTAATGCCCCTGACTCCTCTGAGACTTTGAGGCTGCGTCCTCTATAATTGATCCTCACTCCCTCTCTCCATCAGTCTCCCACCCCTAGCTTGATACCCCTCCACACTAGACTTGTGACCCCAGCATCACAGCCAGACAGTTACCTACCCGGCCTAAAACCTCTTCCAGCAACTCCTTCAGAAATCGTTCCAGTCCCATTTGTTCCCAGGGCCCCGTGGATGACTCTGGGAAAGTCAGCGCTGTGCTATGGCAGGTGTGAGCACACCTTTGGAGAGCATCCTTGTCTCAGCCTGACATAATTCTATCTTGACTCCTAGGGCCTAGAATAGAACCTCTGGAATCTTAGCACTGTGGGCAATTCACTATGGGATACTGAGTTGTTGCCTCTTCAAATCCAGATTTAACCCCTGGATCACATTCGATCAGTTATGGAATACTTATTAAGCGCTGGCTGGGTGCTAAAGACAGCTTCACTATGGGATGGAGCAGTAAACAAACTGACTAGCGTTTCTGCGCTTAGGGAGTTTCTAGTCTAGGGAGAGGAGCAGACAATAAATGTGATATAGAGATGAAATAGAGAATGTTCTGGGTGGTAGTAAGGGCTGGAGAATAGGCAAGGACAAATGCATTCAAGGACATTGCTGGTGAGAATGTAAAACAGCACAGCTGCTGTGGAAAACAGTTTGGCAGTTCGTCAAAACACTTAGATTCACTGGCTGCCTGAGTGGCTCAGTCGGTTGAGCATCCAACTTCCGCTCAGGTCACGATCTCGCGGTTCATGAGTTCAAGCCCCACGTCGGGCTCTGTGCTGATGGCTCAGAGTCTGGAGCCTGCTGCGGATTTCGTGTCTCCCTCTCTCTCTGCCCCCTCCCCTGCTCGTGCTCGGTCTCTCTCTGAAAAATAAACGGTTTAAAAAAAACAAACAAACCTTAGAATTACCATGTGCCCCAACAATTCTACCCCTAGATATATAACCAAAAGAACTGAAAAAGGGGCCTTGAACAGATATGCATACACCAACCATTCAGAGCATCATAAAAGGTGGAATCAACCCGTGTCCATCGACAGATGAGTAGATAAACAAAATGTGTCGTGGCCACACAAAGGAATATTATTCAGCCTTACAAAGCAATGCTATTCTGATCTGTGTTACAACAGGGATGAGCCTCGACAATATTATGCTAAGTGAAAAGGCAGTCCCAAAGGGACGCTTGCGGGAAATACCTAGAAGAGACACATGTATAGAGGTAGGAAGTAGATTAGAGGTCACTAGGGACTGGGGGCAGGGGACACTTGGGAGTTACTGCTTAGTGGGCACAGAGTTTCTGTTTGAGGCCGTACCTGTCAGTTTGCTGGGGCTGCAAAACAGAGTACCTTAAACTTCAGTCTGTGTCTCCCTGTTCTGAAGGCCAGAGTCCCAGATTAAGGTGTCAGCGGGACCATGCTCCTTCTGAAGTCTCTAGGGAAGGATCTGTTCCAGGCCTCTCTCCTGGCTGCCTATAGTTCCTAGGCTTGTGGCAGCAGGACCCAAGCTTCACTTGGCCTTCTTGTGTGTGTATCCAAATTCCCCCTTTGTGTTAGGATACCAATAATACTGGATTAGGGGCTCACCATACTCAACTATGACCTTGTCTTTTTTTTTTTTTTTTTTTTTTTTTTTTTTTTTTTTTTTAGAGAGAGAGAGAGAGAGAGCAGGGGAGGGGTAGAGAGAGAGGGAAAGAGAGAATTCCAGGCAGGCTCCACACTGTCAGTGCAAAGCCCAATACGGGGCTAGAAGCCACAAACTGAGATCATGACCTGAGCTGAAACCAAGTGCTTAACTGACTGAGCCACCCAGGCATCCCCACTATGACCTCCTCTTAACTAATTACGTCTCCAAGAAGGTTACTCCCAAATAAATTCACATTCTGATGTGCCAGGGGTTGGAGCTTCAACTAATGAATTCTGGGGGGGCATAGTTCAACCCAAAATAGGTATGATGGAAGATTTGGGAACAGATAGTGGTGATGGTCACATAACAATGTGAATATAATTGGTTAAAAATGCCACATTGGGGCGCCTGGGTGGCTCAGTCAGTTAAGTGTCTGACTTCTGCTCAGGTCATGATCTTGTGGTTTGTGCGTTTGAGCCCCGCATCGGGCTCTGTGCTGACAGCTCGGAGCCTGGAGCCTGCTTCCGATTCTGTGTCTCCCTCTCTCTCTGCCCCTCCCCTGCTCACGCTCTGTCTCTCAATAATAAATAAACGTTAAAAATTTAAAAAAAAAAAAAAAGGCCACCAAAATGGATGTAGAAAAAGCATTTGATAAAATTCAACATACAGTTATGATCCAAACTCTTGGAAAACTAGAAAAAGGTTTCCTTAGCTGATAAACTAGTTCTCCAAAACCCTACAGCAAATATTACATTTGACTCCTGTATTTAATATTGTACTGGAAGTCTCAAAGGTCCTAGCCAGTACACTATGGTAAGAAACATAGAATTAATGTTTTAAGGTTCAGGAAGGGAGAAACAAAACTGCCACTATTTACAGATCACGTGATTTTTCTATGTAGAAAATACAGGAGGGGGCACCTGGGTGGCTCAGGCAGGTAAGCATCTGACTTTGGCTCCGGTTATGACCTCATGGTTTGTGAGTTCGAGCCCTGTGTCGGGCTCTGTGCTGACAGCTCAGAGCCTGGAGCCTCCTTTGGATTCTGTGTCACCCTCTCTCTCTGCCCCTCCCCTGCTCATGCTCTATCTCTCTCTCTCAAAAATAAATAAACGTTAAAAAATTTGTAAAAAAATACAGGAGAAGCTACAACAAATTGTTAGAACAAGTAAGAAGCTTTAGTAAGGTTGCTGGAAACAAGATCAACATACAAAAGTTAATTATATTTTATTATATCAACAGAAGCAGAACACGTTTGTTGTTTACTGCCAACAGCAGAATTGATAAAATATCATTTATACTGGCACTAAGAAATCTCTCCCCCAAAGAAAACACCAGATCTAGATGACTTTACAGATAAGGTCTACTATCCAAGGAAAAAATAATTCTAATCTAATATGACTTTTATGGAGACAGCCATAAATGTTGTTGAGAGACATTAAAAGAAAGCTAAATAGGAGAAATGATTGTATGTATCAACAAATTCACTATTATAAAGATGTCAGTTCTTCCAGATTCATCTATAGATTGAATGGTATTTCGGCAAAATTCTTTCTGTGTGTGTGAAACTTGACAAGCCAATTCTAAAACATCTATGGAAAAACAAAGGCCAAGAAAGCCAACTCACTCTTGAAGAAAAAGAACTAGATGGCTAGGGGTAGGGGCTTGCCTTGCCAAAGATAAAAGTTAATATAAAGTTTTAGTAATTCAGGTGCTGTGCCACTGAGACCAACACTGGCTGTGTGGTCAAGGACCAGACCTGCATGTCCAAAGAAACCTGATCTGTGTTGGAAGCTTGATCTGTGATGGACTTTCCCAAAAGTCCCAAAAGTATTTGGATAATTGAGAATCCATACAGAAAAATAAAAAAGAAAGAGACCCTTCCATCACCTTTTAGATAAACATCAATTTCAGTTAGATGCACTGCATTTTTTTTTAAGTTTTTTATTTATTTAGGTAATCTGTACACCCCTTGTGGGGATTGAACTCACAACCCCAAGGTCAAGAGTCGCATGTTCTTCTGACTGAGCCAGCCAGGCACTCCTAAGTAGATTTGAAGATTAAATACAAAAGGGAAAACTGTAGCTTTTAAAAGACAACATAGGAAAATATCCTTATGGCTTTAGGACAGGAAAGGATTTCTTGAGACACACACACACACACACACACACACACACACACACCCTGCTAACCATAATGTTAGTCAATGTTATTTAATTAAAATTAAGAACCTGAAAAAAAGATGGCTAGGAAAGCATATTGTATGTTATATATATTATCACAGCAAAGAAATTTAAAAAAGAATTTTAAGAGAGAGAGACAGAGTGCAAGCAGGGGAGGGGCAGAGAGAGAGGGAGACACAGAATCCGAAGCAGGCTCCAGGCTCTGAGCTGTCAGCACCGAGCCCGATGCGGGGCTCGAACTCGCAAACCATGAGATCATGACCTGAGCCGAAGTCAGATGCTCAACCTACTGAGCCACCCAGGCGCCCCAGAAATTTTTAAAGATACAGCAAGGGCAGGGGTAGGGGTGTTTGTGTGGGAAATGGAGAGCCCCGGTGAGGAGGTGGTAGGTGGGGGAAGGATGGGTGGGAGAGGAGACTCTGAGGACAAGGGACAAGTGGAAGTAAGGGGCGAGGACGAGGGACGAGTGCCTGACTGGCAGTTCCCCTGTGAACACCGAGGGGACAGCAGGCACAGGGCAGTGAACAGGTACAGACGAGTGGGAGGTGAGGACGTGAGGACAAAGGACACGCCTGAGTAATCCTTGCAGGCCACTCTGTGGTAGGGGCCCTTGGGGGCAGTGGGTAGACATCCTGCTCCAGGTCCTGTGGCTGTCGACGGAGCTGTGGGGCAGCTTAGGTGTCCCTTGCCAAGGCAGGAGGATGCTATGGGCAGGCTGACGCCCTGCCCTGTGGTTCCGATGCTGACCTCCAGGTGGCGCCCTGTCTCTGTGCGCCCCTCCGGCCTCTTCAAGCAGACAAGACTGCATTTCTCTGCCTGGAAGTAGGGCTGCCTGGTTCTAAATCCCATTGTGGGATCTTCCCAGCTTTGAGACCAAGCAGATCGCTTAACTGCTTTGAGCGCGTCCAGCCTGTGAAGGTTCTTACTCCTCAGAGAATTATCGTGAAGGTGGGATAGGCAGTCAGTGCCTGGCAGATAGGAAGCAGGGAGATGTTGAGGTGGTGGAACGTCCACCCTTGGACTGGGTCCTGGGTGTGCAGCCCTCACAGTGCCCCTGGTCTTGGCGGGGAGGCAGACCTTGGAGCCTCATGACCCAGCCTGGGATCAGGGACACGTCTGGGGAGCAGATCTAATGGAATGGGCCAGGCAAAGAGAGGCCATGGGGAGAGAAGGGAACAGCATGCACGAAGGCCCTGGTCCCGGAAGAGGGAATGTTCTAGAACTTGGGAGCCGAGGGTCATGTGGAATGGACAGCTTGTAAAAGGTGAGAGGGCTGTGCTAGGGTGAGCAACGGGGCCTCTGCACGACGGCAGGGAAGTTGGGCTTACTCTAAGGGGCCTGGGACCAGGGAAGGGTTAAGCAAGAAGGTGAGGGCCAGCATGAGGTGGGAAGCTCCTGCAAGCTGCTGGGTGCGGCTCGGGGGAGGGGGGAGGGGTGAGGTGTGCGAGCAGCCCACAGGCACCACCCAGGCCTGAGAGGCTCGGGTTCTCGCAGCCCTAAGCATGCCGCCTCCCCCAGGAAGCGGCGAAGGGCTCAGCAGCCCCAGCCCCTTGGAACGCAGCCCTGGGTCCGAGCCACCATCCCCAGGACCTGCCACCTCCCCGGCATCCCCAGACCTGGACCCGGAGGCGGTACGGGGGGCCCTCCGGGAGTTCCTGCAGGAGCTGCGGAGTGCCCAGAGGCAACGGGTGAGGCTGGGTGTGAGCCGCTGGGTAGGGAACCGGGTGGCTGAGGGCCCTGCGAGGGGCTGCAGGTGTCAGACCAGGGGTCTTCCCTTCCTCCCCCGCCCCACGTCGGGGCCGCAGGATGAGCTTCAGGCCCAGACCGGTGTCCTGAGTCGACAGCTGGCTGAGATGGAGGCTGAGAGGGACAGTGCCACCTCACAGGCGAGGCAGCTGCAGAAGGCTGTGGCCGACGGTGCAGAAGGTGAGTTTGACCCCCCACCCCCGGCTCCCTGCTCTCTGTGCTCTTAGCCGCTGAGGTGGGACGTGTGGGATTGGCCTGAGCGGCTCCTCCGTCCCTGCCCTGCCCACCGTGACCTGAATGGGGGGCCGTCTCCTCTGGGGGTCCCTCCCTGGTCAGCTCCACTCCACGTGTGCAGACCGGCAGACCCTCAAGGACTCGGAGAGGCAGGCCCTGTGGCGGGCGGAGGGCAGGCCGGGCACCTGGTGGCCGGGTTCGGGTCTCGGGGTGCGCCCGGCCAGGCCTGACGGGGCTGGGGTGCTGCAGCCCGACGCCGCGTGGACGGGCGGCTGAGCGGGGCCCAGGCAGAGCTGGTGCTGCAGGAGGAGAATGTGCGGCGCAGCGAGCGGGAGCGCCGGGCCGCCCTGGACCAGGTGGCCGCCCTGGAGAGGAGCCTGCAGGCCACCGAGAGTGAGCTCCGGGCCAGCCAGGTAGACGGGAGCTGAGGGCCGGCGGGGGCAGGGGGGCGTCCGCCTGTGCTTGAAAGGCTGTCTGGGAGTCCTACTGTGTGCGTCTCCGTTGCCATCTGCCTGGGTTGCAGCACCCACTGAAGTGAGCCGCCTGTGACTCTGTCCGGAAGCCCGTTCAGATTGCACCCGCTCGCTCCTCCTTGAGGTCACTAGGCTGCAGAAGAAAAGGCCTGGGCTTTTGAGCCTGACAGAAGAAAGTCTGTTCAAGTCCCGGCCGTGCTGTTTATTGCCTGCCTGGTCTCGTTTTCCTCCTGCGTAAAAGAGAGAGGCCAGCAATCGTCTCCCAGAGACGATACACGAGTGCTCTTTTTTTTTTTTTTTTAAGTTTATTTGTTTTTGAGAGCGAGCACGAGCAGGGGAGGGGCAAAGAGAGAGGGAGAAAGAGAATCACAAGTGGGGTCCTCACTGTCAGCGCAGAGCCCGATGCGGGGCCTGATCCCTCAAACTGTGAGATCATGGCCTGAGCCGGAATCAAGAGTTGGATGCTGAACTGGCTGAGCCACCCAGGCGCCCCGTGAATGCTTTTAACATATGGTGTTCAGGGGACGTCGGTTTCCTTTGTCTCTGTATAGCCACATGAGTGGTGTTCTGGGGTTTTTATATGTGTTTGGGGGACATCTGTGTACACGTGTCGTGTGTGTGTGTGTGTGTGTGTGTGTGTGTGTGTGCACGCGCATGTGTGTGTGCCCGGGGCAGGACACCCTGGCCCTGGGGGCGACAGTCCAGGCCACCGAAGCCTTGAGCCCTTCTCATGCCAAAGGTCCCCTCACTCCTTCCCCCTTCCTCCCCAGCTCTCCATCGTTGCCCCGACAGCCCACCCCCTGTCTCTGGCTCCAGGTCAAGTTTGAGCTGGATTGTTATGTCTGTGGTTCCAGGTCTGGCCTCCGGCCCAGCCGCAGGGGCCGCGGGAGGAGGCCAGGAACAAAGCTGGGCAGGGGCCAGAGTGGGGCTGCCAGGCCCAGACATGGCAGAGTTGGGGCTCTGAGCACGGCGGCAGGGGGCCGGGCTTGGGGGGGGTTCAGTCTGTCTTCCCGTCCTTTCCCTACTCCTCAAGCCTCTTTTTACTGTCTGACCCCATGTGAGGGAGGAACATCATGCCCTAAAACCAGGGGGGGCCCAAGGCTCCTACCTGACTCAGCTCAGATCACACAATGCAGCTTCTGGGCCTGGCTCTGGGGAGTGATGCAGCAGAACAGGGAAGCCCTGGAACCTGCCTTTTCACCCTCCCTTCCCACCCCGGGGCTCTGCGAACACTTCGTGGTACCCCTGGGCCCGTGCAGTCTCCCCACTGCACAGATGTGCGGTAGGGCCACAGAGCAGGAAGGGAGCACCCTGGATCACAGAGCCTGTTAGAAAGGCCAGATCAGCCAAATCCAGAAAGCGCTCTGGGATCCTCAGGCCAACCCAGCCTGTGAACATGCGGGGAGGTGGGGGGCCTCGCAAGGGTCACACAGTGAGGGGTTGGGCCAGCCTCTTCAAGGCTGCTCCCCACTTTCTCCTGAGGGTCCTGACGGGGTGTGGGAGGCGCAGGGTCGGGGGTGGCCGGGCGGCCGGGGCCTGACCCCTCCCCCACCCGCAGGAGAAGATCAGCAAGATGAAGGCCAATGAGGTGAAGCTGGAGAGTGACAAGCGGCGTCTGAAGGAGGTGTTGGATGCCTCTGAGAGCCGCACCATCAAGCTTGAGCTGCAGCGGCGCTCACTCGAGGGGGAACTGCAGCGCAGCCGCCTGGGCCTCAGTGACCGTGAGGCCCAGGCCCAGGCCCTCCAGGATCGGGTGGACTCCCTGCAGAGACAGGTGGGTCCCCATTACCCTTTGCGGGTTTCTCATCTGCACGCTCAGTGCCGGGTGCTTTACGGGGACTGCGTAATACTCCCAACAACCCCGAGGCAAGCATCATCCTCATTTCGTGGACAGACAGACAGACAGAGAGGGGCTGCCATCACCCAAGATCACATAGCTAATAAGAGACACAGCCGAAATTAGAATTTAGGACTCTTTGACACCAGAATCTTCATTCCTAGGAAACATGTGGGACAAGTTAGAGATATAGGTTTCACTCATGTCCCTTTTTTTGCCTTGGCTGCCAGGAAGCTCAGCTCTAACTAGAACGTTCAGTTACTCTGCTAGTCCTACAAGGGCACCCACCAAAGTCAAGAACACAGAACATTTCTGGATTGTGGTGGTTACCTTTTCTCCTCCCTGGCAGGGGAGGAGACCCTGGGGTCTGGGACATCCGGGTTTGTGGCACTCCGGGTGAGGGTAGTTAAAACCAGCAGTGGGACGGAGCCTAGGCTGCAGTGGGCTGAGCCAGTGGGAGCGCATGGGAACAACGAGGGTCGATGATGAAGGCCTAGGCAGGGGTGGGAGGAGCTTGGCTTGGGTTCACCGTTCCTGCTGGAGGCCAGGGTGAGAGCAGAGCCACTTTACTGTCCTGTCTGCCCTCCTGCCAGGTGGCAGACAGTGAGGTGAAGGCGGGGACTCTGCAGCTGACAGTGGAGCGGCTGAACGGGGC
Source organism: Panthera pardus (assembly GCF_024362965.1). NCBI lineage: Eukaryota > Metazoa > Chordata > Mammalia > Carnivora > Felidae > Panthera > Panthera pardus. The sequence goes on along the minus strand of NW_026526666.1, from coordinate 94,607,412 downwards.
CCTGGTCAAGATGGAAGAGAGCGAGGGGGCCTTGCGGGACAAGGCGCAGGGCCTGTCAGAAGCACTGGCCCAGAGTAGCGCCAACCTGACCAGCACCCAGGACAAGAATCTGCATCTGCAAAAGGCCCTGACCGCTTGTGAACATGACCGCCAAGTTCTCCAAGTACGGGGGTTCCAGGGCCTGGCTGGGGGTGGCCCCAGTGAGAGCCAACAAGGGCAGGCTTGGAGGGGCCCTTGGAGGACAGTCAGTTGGGAACCCTAGGGAGCCAGTCCGTGAGTGCTTTGAGGTGGGTGGGCCCAGTAGGAGCATTGGCCAATAGGAGGGGTCTTGGGGTGGGCGGGGGCGATAAGAATACGCCTACTGGTATAGGCTTGAGGGACCCAGATCCGGGGTCATGCAGGTCAGTGGGCCAGGCCTGCTGTCTGCCTCGCCCTCCAGATTTTGGGGCTGTTTTGTGGGCTGTAACCCTGACCCGGAGGTACAGAGTAGAGGGGAGCCTTTGCTCCATCCTGGCATCAAACGCCCCTGCCCCCCAGGAACGGCTGGAGGCCGCTCGGCAGGCGTTATCGGAGGCCCGGAAGCAGAGCAGCTCCCTGAGTGAGCAGGTGCAGACGATGCGAGGCGAGCTGGCGGACCTGGAGGTGCAGCGGGCAGAGGCAGAGGGCCAGCTGCAACAGCTTCAGGAGGTGAGGGCCACGATGGGCCCCTTCTGTCCCCGGGACGCCGAGGCCCTCAGGATGCAGCGGGAACTTCCGTATCCCCACCTCATCCCGAACCCGGGCCCGGCCTCCCGTGAGGAAGCGTGGTTCATTCGACCCGCGCCCCCGTCACGCAGATGGAGAAGCTGAGGCTCAGAGAACAGCGTGGCCTCGGGTGATAGTTCTCTGATGGGGGCCTCACCAACCCCCCCTGCGGGGGCCGAGGCTGGCCTCACCATCCCCAAGCTTCAGATGCACGCGCACCGAGGCCCGGAGGCATTAGGGGCCTGCCGGCTTCTGCAGGTGCTGCGGCAGCGACAGGAGGGGGAGGCGGCGGCCCTGCACGCAGTCCAGAAGCTGCAGGAGGAGCGGCGGCTGCTCCAGGAGCGCCTGGACGGCCTGCAGCGGGCCCTCGCTCAGCTGGAGGCCGAGAAGCGGGAGGTGGAGCGGTCAGCGCTGCGGCTGGAGAAGGACCGGGTGGCCCTCAAGAGGATGCTGGACAAGGTGGGCTGAGCCGCCGGCGCTGTCCCCCCACTTCCTCGGGGTCTTGGCCTTACGTCCCCAGGGCCGGGGGCCTCAGGTGCCCTCCGGCCCCTGCTCCTGCTGCCTCTAACCTAACACCCCTCTCTGCGCCCCTCCCTCTTCACGGGAGCCCCCCCCCCCCACCTTCCCCCGGGTGCCTTAACGCCCTCCTCCTCTCCCGGCCTAGGTGGAGCGCGAGAAGCTTCGCAGCCATGAGGACACGGTGCGGCTGAGCGCCGAGAAGGGCCGCCTGGACCGCACGCTCACGGGGGCCGAGCTGGAGCTGGCTGAGGCCCAGAGGCAGATCCAGCTGCTGGAGGTCCAGCCCCCGGCCACCCCCTCTCTCCCTAGCCCTGGACCCGGGCCCCACCCCTGCCCCAGGCCTGAGTGCCAGACCGTCCCAGGAGCTGCTGATGGCTCAGCCGGCCCAGGGTCCTCAACCTCCATAACCCACGAGCCCAGACTCTTGCAGGGCACAGCCCAGAGCAAGGTCCTAGAGGGAGGGGGTCCTCCCCAGAGTGGAGAGGAGAGAGATGCCGGTTAGCGAGTGAGCCTGTGTGCTTGCGTGTTGTGGAACATGGAGGCGTGAGCGTGCATGGGAGTGTTCTGCACGTAACGTGACTCTTGTGCACAGATGTGACAAGTCTGCGTGTCAGGAACGTGTTCCAGGTGTGTGTGTATCTTCCTGTACCGAAGTCTTCCTGTCTGTAGATGTAGGAGTATTGGAGCTTTGCTCGTAGGCACGCATCCCTGTGACCAGGGGCTAAGTACTTCCGCGCTTGCTTTGGGGCCGGTACGAATGTGGGCGTGTCCGCGTTTGACTACGTCTGCGCGTGTGTGCACGGTGTGCGCATGTGCACGCCTGTCAGCGGGGTCACTAGGTACCCTGACCCCGGATTCGCGGACCCGGGGGGCCAGGAACATGGGGGACAAACCAGGATCTCTTGCTCCAACCCCCTGCCTGCACTGTCCTGAGGGGCCTTCTAGGCTCCCATTCCTGGGAGTGCCCGCCCCCCCCCCCCCCTCCCCACAGGGCCACACCCCTGACTTGCTCCTCTTCCCGCAGGCCCAGGTGGTGGCACTGGAGCAGGACCAGAGCCCAGCCCGGCTGGAGGCCGCGGAGCAGCAGCAGCGGGAGGTAGAGCGGGAGGTGGAGCGCCTGCGCAGCGCCCAGGTGCAGACAGAGCGCACCCTGGAGGCTCGGGAGCGGGCCCACCGGCAGCGCGTGCGCGGGCTGGAAGAGCAGGTGCTCAGGCCTGGCCGGGTTCTGGCCCCGCCCCAGGATATTGCAGAAGCGCCCTCGGGGGGAGGAGCGGGAGAGGGCTGGCTGTGACCTCGGGTGGGAGCAGTCGGCGGCACCTAGGACCGAAGTGGTCCAGGGGGATCTGTGCTGGTCTGCGTCGTGGCTGGACACGGGCTCAAGTGATGTCACCGGAACTCCGTCCCCGTGCTGTGGCTCTACTGTCCTCATTGTTGTCTCCTGGGTGGCACACGTGGCCTCAGCAGCCCCAGCCTAGGTTATCCCGACAAGCTGCCATCCCAGAGGAAAGAGGGGGCCTTTTTCCTTAGAGCAACAGAAGTCCCAGGGATGACCCTTCCTGGCCTGCTTAGTCCCTGACTCCTTCCCAGCCATCCCTGACCTGACGTGTGCAGGACAAGGCTGCTTGGGTAGGGCCAGGCCTGGGTCACAGGCACCCCTGGTGGGGCTGGTGCCAGGCCTGCCTAAGTGATGAGAGTGGGGACGGGTGGCTCCTGACAAGATGCCAAGGAGCAGTCAGCAGCTGCCACGTGGGTCGGGACGGAAGGGGTAGGAAGCACCCTGGTGTTTAATGAGACCCATTTTTTCCTGAAGCGGGCAGGATTGGGTCCCTTCTGGGGTCCCGGCTGCAGCCACATGCCCCTTTCCCTGGCATCAGGCTGGGGACCAGGCTGGCCCTACTTTCTCTTTCTTCCCAGGTGTCCACACTGAAGGGACAGTTGCAGCAGGAGCTCCGGAGGAGCTCAGCACCCTTCCCCCAAACCTCCGGCCCCCCAGGGGAATGAGCCCCTTCCTGGGTGGCCCCCTGGCCCAGAGCTCGGCTCAGGGTAGGGAGGAGACAGGTGGCCGTGCTGGATGCCAGGGACTCCGGTAGCAGCTTCTTAGCGGCATCCGGGGCCCCACCTCAGTCCAGTCCCCACCCCTGGGATGAGCATCCAGGTCACCTGAGTGTCTGAGCCAAAGCCAGGGGGTCGGGGAGACCCCCTTGCCCCTGGCTGGCCCTAGAGCATGGGCTCATGGGAAAGAGGAGGGGTGCCTGGGAGTCAGAGACCCAGACCCTCTCCCCCGGCTTCCCAGAGATCTCTCCGCCTTAGTTCAGAGTGTTTGTCAGGAAATTCCTCAGAGTCCCTGTATTTTTATACCTTTTTACAACGTTAACTGTTCAGAACTGTTGTTTTTTTGTAACAAAAGACCCCGTTTTCTAAAAATGGTTTGTACAGATGTGTCCCCTTACTTCAGTGTGCCTTCCTCCACTGGAGAGATGGGTGGGGAGACACAGGGGGCCTGGGGCAGGGGTGCAGGGGGAGATGGGGTCTTTGGAAAGGCCCGTGGCACTTTCCGGCCTCACAGGATGCTGGCGTGGGGAGGTCTCCAGGGTCCCGCGCCACCCATCCCATGTGACAGACGGGGCTGCTGAGGCCCAAACTGCACAGCCCGGCTCTTTCCAGCCACAGCGTTCTGGCCCCTTTCTCTGGCCCCTCGTTAGGACTGGGCCCACCCTCTGCACCGTGGCAGGCCTCTCAGGCAGTGTGCGGGCCTGGGAGGTGAACGTGGGTCTTGCCCTGGCTCCGCTGAGTGAGCCTAGCAAAGCTGCGTGACCTCTCGGAGCCTTGGTTTGCTCATCTGTAAACTGGGAACGTGCTTCACAGGGTGGTTATGAGGCGGCGCACGTGGCAGGTGCTCAGGGTCTCCGAGGAGGAAGTACTCGTCTCCGTGGAGTCTGATGGGGTCAGGTGGTGCCCCCCGCCCTGCCACTTCTAGCTGTGGCTCCTCGGTGGGTCACTTAATGCCTCTGGGCTTCCTGTCCGTAAGGTGGCGATATTACCTGTGCCCGCCACATGGGCCTGTCTGGAAGGCACACGGGACTGCGCGCTGATCGCTCACGTGGAGACTGGGCCTCTATTTCTGCCCCCCCGAACTCGCGGCCCTCCCCCCCAAAGGCGGATCTCAGAGCACACCTCCCATGACCTGCTTTATACCCTATAAACACCTCTGCGCCTCCACATGGGTGGCCTCCCGTCTTGGCCTGCATGCCTCTGATGACAGGGGACTCACGCCCTCACTGAGCAGCCCAGACAGTGAGAAAGCTGTATCCCTGAACCTTCTATTTCCAACGCAGCCCTCTGCAGTGCCCCACCCCCGCCCCCGACGCAGGACCTGGAGGGGACAGTGGTCATGATCCACCTTTCTGGGGGGGGGGGGGGGTCAGCTGAAGCTGGTGGGTGAGGAGGCAGGACTGGGACTGCAGAGGCAAGGCCACAGGTCACCTGAACGGTCCCTTCTCCCCAAGGGGCCAGGCAGCCTCTCAATGAGGACAGGCAGTGTCAGAGACACCTGGCCACCCGCTCTGTGCTCCCAACTGAGAAATGACCAAAGCTTTTGTAAAAACAATTTTAATTTTGTATAAAACAAAGGTGGTCTATGCCCGGGAGCTGTAGGAAGTCCAAGCAGACCGGCTGGGGTGAGGGGCACAGCCTACCTCAAAGGGGCTGGTGGGCAGGGGACTGTCCTGGAGGGACTGAGAAGGCACATCAGAGGCCCAGGTCCCACCGAGAGGCCTGGGATGCCCCTCCTCCGGGGCCGAAAACTGGGCCGTGGGGAGCCCCCATTGTGCCCCAGAGGTGGCCACAGACTGGGGGAGGGGCCTGAGACAAACCCCCAGGGCCACAGTCCACTAACTTTTTACAGGATAAAAGGAATGTCAGGCTGGGGAGAAAAGCACCAGGTGAGGCAGGGCCCGAGGGCCCCGGATCTGAGGAAGGCCCAGGGCTTGGGGTGCTGGCTCCGCCCTAGCAGCCCCCGCAGCTCCTCGCACAGGAGGCCGCCACGGACTGGCACAGGCCACTGCTGGCCATCACGCCACATTTGGAGAACTTGTCCCGACACAGGTCAGCTGTTGCGGGGGGCAAGGAGTCGGGGTCAGGGAGAGGCTGGTCATGGGAAACCATCGGCCCCTTCCCGATCCCGGGACAGGGAATGTTCTGAGGAGAAGCAGCCGGGAGGGAGTTCGGGAGCCTCCTGAAAGTGGCCGTGGTGCAGAACACGGGTTTAATAAACACCAGGTGGACGGACAGGAAGAAGGGCGGCGAGTGGGTGTGGGGAGGGGGAAGGTCTGGGGGTGCAGGCCTCCCTACCTCGGAGGAGCTCCTCGTGGGCACACACCGTGCGGACACAGATCTCCTTGTTGACCACGTACACGCGGCGGAGGCTGGGGGGTGGAGCCGGGACGGCGGGGTCACCCCCGACCCCACCAGGGGGGCTCCACGCATCCCCGCCCCTAGGCCTGGGCTCACGCGAGCGGAGTTCAATTCAGGGTTCATGCTCCCCTACAGTCCCACCTCGGGCCGGGGGGCACTGTGGCTGCCTGCCCTGCCCCCCAAACCCCACCTGTGCTCACCTGTAGAAGCAGACCTCATTGAGACACTGTTTGCAGGGCTTGTGGATGGAGTAGAGGCGGGTGCACGGGTACTGTTCCTCGCGGCAGTCTGGGTGACGGGCAGGATCAGACTAGGGGCCGCAGCTTGGGCGTGGCGTAGCCCCCAACGATGCCCACCGAGACTGGCTCTCATCGCGGGGTCTAGGTCCACCCTGCACCCTCTGGCACAGCGCGGGCACACGCACACACACGCGCACACACACAAGCACAGACAGCATTGCTGGGGCTCCCAGGGCTGCCCGATTTTATACAATACATGCATACACGCGCAAGTTTGCAACCACGCTTGGAAGCATGTACCTGAACAGGCATAAGCTCAAACACAACCGCACCCACACACAACGGTCACCCAAGTCCACACCAACCAACTGGGCCGGGCTCAGAGGAGTACACGCGGACACTGAGCTCACGGGAGCGAGAGCAGCCTGCACGGTCTGGCCGTCTCCGGCTCTCGGTGGGGGCGGCACGGGGGCTGGCTCAGCTGGCCTGGGCTTCTGGTCCCCTCTCTGCCTCGCTGGCCACGAGCACCGCCCACTCCTGCTGGCTGGCAGGCAGGCAGGAAGCCCCCAGCACGCTCCCTCCCTCTTCCCAGTGTCTGGGGGTGGAGGGCCCTTCCTGAGGCTGCGACCAACTGGGGGGGGGGCAAGGGGGGCGTCTCCCAGAGCTTCCCGGGGGGCCCTGCGGTTGCCTAAAGCACTGGCCTGTCTGCAAGCCCCCGACCCTGCCATCGGCCCGGCAAAAGCAAAAGGCTTGTCTGTCTCTGTCCCATCAGCGCTGCAATCAGCTCTACCCCCGCTGCTGAGGCCGTGCCTCTGTTTCTCCAGCTGTCAGGAAGCTCTTACCCAGAGGCCCAGGCTCCGTGGGCTCTGTCTCCGCATTTCCTGGTGCTGGTGTCAGGAGAGGAGCAGGCAGACATCACTGAGAGGGGTCCATTCAGGGCACCAGCCCCGCCCCGGCACAGACCCGCCGCTCCCAGGGTTGACAGGAGCCGGCAGCCTACCTGGGGTGGGGGCCAGGACGACTTCCTGCCGGACTTGCTGCTGGGACTGGAACTGCTCCGCAGGGGGCCGAGGAGTCACCTCTGAGTCGGGCGGGCAGGCGACAAGGGGGTCCACTCCATCTCTCCACCCCAGCGCTCAGCTGCCCGCCCCCGCCGCCTGCCCCACCCCAGCCCTTTACCTTGATAGTCATAGTAGTCCGGTTGGTCTAAGAACAAAGATGAATGTGAAGTTGCCGGGGGGGGGGGGGGGGGGGGGGGGGGGGGGGGCAGGCGAGCTCCCCAGTCTCGGGGGGCACAGGAGGTCACGGCTACACCCAGGACCACCCCCTATGACTCCCACCACCCTTCCCCACCTGGTCCCCAGCTGCGTCGTGCACACCTGGGAGCCAGGCCTTGATGATGTGGCCGGGTGTGGGGAGGGCTGGGCGGGGGGCAAGGCCCTTACCTATCTGGTCACTGTAGTGGGTGTACTGGACGTGTTCCGGGAACGGAGACAGAGAGTCTAGGTCATACTGGCCCTGAGCCAGCAGGGCCCGCTGTGAGGAAGCAAAGCATGAGGGGGTGCCCTGCAGGGAAGGACAGCACTTCTGGGAGGACAGGTAGAGGTCCCAAGGGCAGGCCGGTGAGACCCTAAGATCCTACCACCCAAGGGGATCCAAACTCCTTCCTCGACCCTTACAGAGGCCCTTACAGAGCCGGCTCCTGGGCACCTCACAGACCTTTTCTGGGCCTGTCTTCCCCTGCTAGCCTCCTGGCTGTTCCTGAACTCAGCACACTCCTGTCTGCCCCAGGGCCTTTGCACTCAACTTTCCCTAGGCCTGTGATCCTGGGTAACTTCTCCTCCTTCAGATCTCAGCTAAAAATTCAGTTCTGCCCAAAGGCCGTCCCCGGCCTACCCACCCTCTCCATCCAGTTCCTCTGTTTACTTCCAACCTCATGCTCAACACGCTGGCACTTATCACGCCTACTTGATATAGCAGCCTCCCTTCTCTAGACGGGCGGGCACCAAGAAGGCAGGGGTATGTCTGCCCAGGTCATCATTGTACCCCAGGGGTCTAGCCCAGTGCGTGGCACATGGTAGGAACTCAGTATCTGTTAAATGAATAAATGTTAGCTATGGCAGGGGCCTTCGATCCCTATGGATAACTCCTCACTTCACCAATAGGGATCACTCCAAAGTCAAGATTGCATGGTGGGGGGTGGGGGGGGGTGGGGGAGGGGGTTGGGGTTGGGGGTTGGGTCCCAAAGTGGTCTGGAACCCGGACCTACAGACTCCCTGCCTTGGGCGCCTCCCCCTCCTACACATCGGCTTCCTCCTGGAAGGGAGGGGAAGGCACGGACTCTTGGTGCCTGGGTGTGTGCCCACTCTCCAGAGCCCTGCCTGGCTGCTGCTGTGGAGGGGTTGGGGTGAGGGCTGGGGAGGCTCATGCTTTGGGAGGGGTTGGCCAGTACAGGTCTGTGGTCCAGGAGGTCCCGGGGACCGGGAGTTGAGTGCTGGCCACAGGGCACAATAAAGGCTCACTGCCAGCTCCCAACCCCCAGCCACACAAGGGGAGCCCCCAACCCCAGGAGCCACTTACCAGGCAGGAACAGCAGGAAGAGGTAGGCAGCTCTCATGGCTACGCGGTGAGGCAGTCTGGGCTGGTGTCAGGACAGCTGGAGGGGGTGGGGGGGGCGGGCTGTAGCTTGGACCCACTCACCCAGGACTGTGGAGCCCACCTCTGCTCCCCCGCATCTAGCCCGGTGAAGAAGGGGGTGCTGGAACAGAAGCCAGGCATAGGGAGTGCCGGGAGTAGGGCGGAGCGGGGGCCGGGGTCTACATCTGCTGTCCCCGAGGGCCCCCTGGGTGTTCAGGTCCCAAGTCACAAGGCCCCCAACCTCGCTCCAGAGTTGATCTACAAGCGGACGGAACCCACCCTGCCCTTCTCACCGAGGGCACGTTTCTAGCCCCCCGCTAGCTCTGACTCTGCTCTCCTGGCCCGCAGCCGTGCCCGCTTCCGATTCAGCACCTCCCGGTGTCTGGCGCACTGATCATGGAAACCCTTGAGCCAGGCCCATCCTCAGGACCCCAGCCCCTCTCAGCCACCATCATAGCCCCGACTCTGCAGCGGTCTGCCAACCCCACCACCTGTTCCCAATTGCTCTGCGGGGAACCACATGCATGCATGGGCCCCAGGGGGCCGAAGGGCAGCCAGGCCCGGGCAGGGCTCCCACCCCCAGAAGATTCCTCTCCTGCCAGCCTCCAGGCCTCCTAAGACCTGGCTGTCTTCATCACAGACTCACGAGACTAAGGTCTATTTGTCTGCAGCAGCAGGAAACGCTCAGGTGGAGTCTGAGGAGAGATTCTCTGGATCCTAGAAGGGCAGAGCTGGAGGGGACAGTGATGTCACCCAGCCCAGAGGCTCTGAACCCCTGAACACTGTATGACAAGTGTTGTGTGCGCAATTCTGGGGGGAGAGGGCAGTGGCCCTCAGCCTTCACCAGGCTCTGGAAGTTCAAGAACTCCAGCCTTTGGCCACACAGTGGGCTTGGCAGGGTCTACAGGTCCCAGCTCAGTGGGGGGGGGGGGGGGGGGGGGGGCAGGCATCAGCCTTCCGCCTGGAGCGCTGGGGAGAGAGTCCATGGGCTCACCCATCCAGGAAGGCCCCTCCCACCCACACAAAGGGACTTCTTCCAGACGGCTAACTGGAGACCTAACTGCCACAGGGCGTCTAAGGAGAGAGGAAGGACGCTCGGACATCTGTCCCTCTTCGCTCCCAATCCAGAACCTTCCGGGACCCCCTGCCCGGCTCATACATTTACCATCTCCCTTCCTTACTGAGGTGGGGGTGGGGTGGGGTGGAGGAGAAGAGACCCACCACTCAGGCTGCCCCAGAGGCAGGGGACCTCGGGGCTCCCGGTGTTCCTATCCCGAAATCCCTTGGCCCTCTCTCAGTAGGAGGGGACCCAGAGACCTGGAGCTCTTTCCCTGTAACTCCCCCCCGCAAGGCCTCATCATCCCCTCCTTGTCCCCACGGGGCTGAGTGGCAGCCAGGCCAGTTGGAGCTGTCACCACTCAGAAGGAGGCCCTGAGCTGGGGCCTAAGAGGCCTTAAGAGGTGGGGTGGGGGCTGTCTGTCCCCAAAGCCCCTCCTAGGCCTCACAGCCTCCCGCATGGAGTCTTTTCCTCCCCTGGAAGGTCTGGCACCCAGGCCCAGGCTTACTGGGGGCAAGGGGGCCCCCCAGGGCAAGGGGCGTGGGAGTCCCTGGATCCTCCCCCCGGGGCCACATCTCCAAGCACTGCTGTCTAGACTGTCGATTTTGGGGGTGTGGGGGAGGCCAGGACCTGCCTAGAAGGCGGCCCCCCTCTGGCCCCTTCCGCAGCTGGGGACCCCACCCCGAGGCGTTCGTGGGCAGGAGGGAACGAGCGGGGCCTACTCAGAGCCCGGCCCCCCACACCGCCCCGCGGGGAGGCCAGCCGCGGTGCGGGTGCGGCCGGAGGGGACCAGATGTGGCCGCCGCCGCACAGCTGGAACAATCAGCCACGGAACTTGCTCGGCGGCTCCCCACGCCCCCCTCCCGGTCTCGGGTCTCCCTTTGTCTCTCTCCGCCGCTCTAGCCCGGCGGCTCCGGCCGACGCCCCCACCCCACTCGCCAAAGTCCAGCCTCCCGGGGCGAACGGAAGCCCCCCCCCCAACCCCGGCCCCGACGCCCCCAAACGGGCCCCCCTCCCAGCGACCCCCAAACCCCCCAAGTGTCCTCGTAGCATCTGCTCAGACGGCCCCGGGTTCGGGAACTCGGGCAGCCGCCCCCAGGCCTGGGGGCCCGCAGACCCCCTACACCCCTGCCTCCCCCCACCTCCCCCCGGGGACCCCCCTCCCCCCCCACTCCCGAGCGCCGCCCTGCCGCTCCGCCGCCAGGCCCGCGCCTACCTGGCCGGGTCACTACTCCGCCGCCCGCTCCGAGTCCGCCGCGGAGCCGCCCCTGCGCCGCTCTGAGCCCCCCCTCCGGGCCCCCGACGGGCCGGCGCCCGCCCTCCAGCCCGGAGCCGCTGGGTCCTAACGCGAGCCCCGCCCGCCCGCCGTGCGTGCGGGTCTCCAGCCCGCTTCGGGGGCGGCCCTGGGGGAGGCGCCCCAGGAGCCGTCCTCACGTCTGCGCCGACCTCTGGCGGGCAGGACGCCTCTCCAGCCTCCTCGGCACGTCTGGGCTGGAGTCTAGTGTGAGGTGGGTTTTGAGGACGTGTTACCCCCGTTTCACAGAGGAGGAAACTGAGGCTCCTAAAGGCGATTACACCCGCCGCGACTCAGCTCTCCCCTCTGGCTTCTCCTACCGTCCGGGACAGCCTTCCGGGCCTGCTTTCCCTCCTGCCTCTCTGGCTCTGCCTTCTGGGTATTCTTAGCCAGTTCCAGGCCGGGGGGCTGGCTTCCATAACCTGCATTGCAGACCTCGGGCCACAGGCTACCAGGCCTGGCCCTGTGCATGTCTCCAAGGATCCAACTCCAAATTCATGACCCCTGACCCTCCCCCAGACCTGGCTGTCCTAGAGGTTCCCGTCTAGGGAGCAGTCCCAGCACCCTTCCATTACTCAGGCTTCCTCTCTTGCTCTCAGCCCCTGCGTCCAATCCAGCACCCGGCCTCTAATCCTGCTTCACAATCCTTTTTCACATGGGGCCGCTCTCTCCGCTGTGCTGTAAGCCACCATTAGCTCTTGCCTGGACTCTGTAATAAGCTCTAATCTAGGCTTTCCCCAGTGGGGCCTGCCCTTCCAGACCCACCTCTGACACTGGCCCCCTTGTGCTTAAAGCTTCTGCTGGTTTCCATGGTACCTGGGATCAAGGCTGAATTCCCCTGTGGCCCCCAAGGATCCTACCCTTCCCCTCCCGTCTGGCTCTGCCTCCTGGTTCCGTGCAGCCACAATGGCCTTTTGGTAATCTCTCACTAAACCCCTTCCTCTGCCTGCTCAGGACTTTTGCTCAAGCTGTTTCCTCCTCTTGGAACCCTGGTGAGGTCTGCCTCCTCCCGGTTATAGAGCAAACCCTCCTTCTTCAGGGGAGCCTTCCCTTTCTCCCCGTTCCGCCCCTGAGCACTTTCTGCTCTAGTGCTCACAGCTGTCGTGCTGCCCTATGTCTGTGACCATGTGAATCCTGCTCCTCTCCCAGATGAGCTCATGAGCTTGTGCGCCACACGAAGACAGCAAGACGGCGACAAAGTCTGTTTTCGCTCATCCCTGTTGATGCTCATTAGGCACAGCGCCAGGCTCAGAGCAGCTGTTCGGTGAACATTAACGGAATGAATGAACGTGCACTCAATTCTCCCGGGAGAGCCCGCGTGGGGGGGTGGGGTAGGTTCCTGCCTCTGGGCCAGTCCTCAGCCCTGCCTGAACCTGGGGCAGGGGCTCAGGCTGGGAGGACGTGGGGGTCTCCTTGCCCCCAGTCAGGCACCCCACAACCGCCTAGCCCTTGGACTCTGAATCCTATTAGGCAGGACCTCGATATGTCTCGTGTATCATTTGCTCCCCGGTGCTGGTTTGGCAAATGAATGAATACCTGCCACCCCCTCTCCACGGTCTATCACCGAATAGCAGGGGCTTCTGCTACCTGGAGCCCTGGGGGCCCTGGGGGCCAGCACAGCCCTCCCTGCCCTCCCTTAGCCCTTGCCTGCTCCAGGCACAGTCCCTCTAGGGTAGGAGAGGCAGAAACACCTGGCAGAAATGCTGTTCCCTACACTTGACAAAAAGGGGAAACAGAGGCCCCAGAGCTTGCCACTCTCACGTCCTGGCCCCCAGATTCTCTGTGCTGCTTCTACCCACTCCCCTGGCCCTAAGGACCCAAGCAGAGGCGGCAGATACTTGGGGAGCGGGGTAGTGGGTGTGGGTGCTCTCATGACCTTGGAGATTCGCTCTGTCTGTTCACCTCTCACACCAGGTTACAAGGTACATGTGCAGAGGCCAAGTTCTTTTCTTTTTTAAATTATTTATTATTATTATTTTTTTTTTTGAGAGAGAGAGAGAGAGAGAGAGAGAAAGCACAGGAGGGGCAGAGAGAGAGAGAGACACACACACACACAGAATCGAAAGCAGGCTCCAGGCTGTGAGCTGTCAGCACAGAGCCCGACACGGGGCTAGAACCCATGAACTGCGAGATCATGACCTGAGCCGAAGTCGGACGCTTAAGTGACGCAGCCACCCAGCTCCCCTAGGCCAAGTTCTTTTGTACACTGTGGTAGCACCTGTGCCTGGCACATGACTGTCCAATAAATGCGTGAACCAATCGGTTGAGGGATTCGAACCCAGCCTCTCCCCGGGTCCTCCAGCCTCCACCACCCCGAACTGTTGCTGGTGACGACTCCGTGCCCGGTACAGGAGGTCTGTGGATGTGCCTCATGTTAGAAATTGCTTTTTCGGGGCACCTGGGTGGCTCAGTTGGTTAAGCGGCCCGACTTCGGCTCAGGTCATGATCTCGCGGTCCGTGAGTTCGAGTCCCCGCGTCGGGCACTGTGCCGACAGCTCAGAGCCTGGAGCCTGTTTCAGAGTCTGTGCTTCCCTCTCTCTGACCCTCCGCCGTTCATGCTCTGTCTCTCTCTGTCTCAAAAATAAATAAACGTTAAAAAAAAAAATTAAAAAAAAAATTGCTTTTTCATGCTAACTCGGATGTAAATTAAAAAAAAAATAAATAGGGCTCCTGGGTGGCTCAGTCGGTTAAGCGTCCGACTTCGGCTCAGGTCATGATCTCACGGTTTGTGGGTTCCAGCCCCGCGTCGGGCTCTGTGCTGACAGCTGGGAGCCTGGAGCTGCTTCAGATTCTGTGTCTCCCTCTCTCTCTGTTCCCCACCCCTGCCCTCTCTCTCTCTCTCTCACTCTCTCAAAAATAAAAGATTAAAATATTAAAAAAAAAAACAAAAACAAATTTCTACTCCGAAAAAAAAGAAAATTGCTTTTTCACACCCCACATCCTTTCTGCTCAGTTTGATTCAACATTTACTCAGTTCCTGTAAGGGGAGGCCAGGGATGGTCCCAGGACTCCCAGGAATGAGGTCGGCGGGGGGGCTTCTGGAGGGCAGGAAGCAGTCTTTCTTTCCCACTCTCTTCTGCCCAGCACTCGGTATGACCGAGTTACATCTCCAGAGTGGGGCTTGGCCAGGGTCCCACTGATGGGATGAGGTCAGAAGCACCCACCCTTCCCCGGGGGGACAGTGCATGTGGTTCGGGCTGGGAGACATGGCTCAGAGCTGGACCACAAACACGGCCCAGGATGCTGGGTGGGGGTGGGTGGCGGATAGGAGGGAACTGCCCCGGTCAGATGCCTCCTCGGCGCTGGCACAGGAGCGTGGCAAGCGGGTACTGAAGTCAAGGCGATCTGGCCCCACCTCCGGCAACTTGTGTGACCTCTGAACCTTAGTCTCCTTATCTGCAAAAGGGGAATCAGATGCCGCAGTCGTAAGGATTAAAAGACGATGCGTACAAAATGCTTGTTGGAGGGGCGCCTGGGTGGCACAGTCGGTTAAGCCTCGGAGCTTCCGATTCTGGATCTCGGCTCGGGTCACGGTCTCACGGTTCCTGAGGTCCTGCATCGGGCTCCGCGTTGATGGTGCGGAGACCGCTTGGGATCCTGTCTCTCCCCGTCTCTGCCCCTTCCCCCAACTCGTTATTATAAATAAATTAATTAAAAAAAGAGAGAAAACAAAACCCCAGATGCTTAACGGAGGACCAGGCACTGCTCAACCTGAAAACATTACTGTCCCACGAGGAGACGGAGGCCCGGAGAGGGGAGTCGTCCACCGTGACCTGAGGTGCTCAGAGCGGACACATGCCAGGGGCTCCCAGCCGGGGACCCGGTCAGCGGTACCACGTAGGAGACAGCCACGGCCGTGCCAGGAAAATATCATGACTTTATTTGTTCCACTGACAGAGGCTCTGGGGGCATTGGTAGCTGTCATGTGTACACGGGAGGTCTGAAGTTGGGGACGACAGCATTTCCCCGGCCGAGGGCAGGGAACGCTGGGCCGGGCAGACCCGGGGGCAGGAGCAGGACATCTGCCAGCCTCCGGGCTGCAACGAGCTGGTGGCGGTGGTGTCTCCGGAGACGGGTCCCAGTCGGTGGCTCAGAGGCAGGGAGATCGGCGTCCGGTGTGCGGACGGGGCCGCGCTACCTCGCGGGCTCGGCGGGCGGTGGCCAAGGCTGCTCGGCCAGCTCCCGCTCCAGCTGCTTGAAACGCTTCTTCGAGACCTTTTTGGGTCGGAGCCGCCGCAGGCAGGCCGGGAGGCACTGGTCCAGCACGCTCTGCGGAGGACAGGGAGAGGGTGGGAGGGGCAGCTGCGGCCGAGCCCACCCTGAAAGCCCACCCCCCCCAGCCCCAACCGAGGGTGCGCCCCACCTCCAGCATGAAGGCCCCCACGAAGTTGCAGGCCACCAGGCCCAGCAGCAGCAGCTTGAAGCAGGTGTCAGCGATGTTCCTCAGCCCCAGCGGGCCTTGCAGGAGGCCAGGGACCAGGAGGAGGCCCACCAGGACGGAGCCCAGGAGCGCCAGGGCCATCAGGAAGGCCACTGGAGGGGGGAGGGAGTCCGTCAGGCCGGTGGGCCCCTCCCCACTCCACCCACGCCAGCCCCGCCCCGCCCCGCCCCGCTCCGCGGCCGCACCGTTGGTGTAGAGCGGCCGGCGGAAGGGCGCCCCCTTGGACACAGCGGCGGCCAGGATGAGGTACTGGAAGCTGGACAGCGAGAAGACCACCGTGTTCTCGTAGTTGGGCAGGTTGTCTGGCGCGGGGCACGGTCTTGTTCAGGGGCACGAACCTGGGGGCGCAAAGCCCGGGGTCAGGGAACGAGCGTGGAGGAGGGGGTTGGGCTGGGATTGGGGGGCGGACTCGCTACTCACCAGGGTTGGGCCACGGTCAGGAAGTAGCCCCCCAGCTGCACGCCGGCCACCAGGGCCACCTGCAGCAGGAGGCTGCTCAGCACGGGCGCACTGAGCAGGGCCCCCGGCGGCCGCGCCCGCCCCAGCGCCAGCGCCGGCCCCGTGCGGCTCATGAGCACTGCCACCGTGGTGGTGATGACCAGGTCGATGGCCAGGAACTGCAGGTCGCCCAGGTTGGTGTTGATCTGCCAGCAGGGGAGGGAGGGCAGAGGGGCAGGTAGCAGCGGGGGGCACCAGACCTGCGCCCAACCAGTCCGATGGGAAGGGAATCGTTCCGCCCAAAACCTGATGGGGAGGCAGCGCCTTCCTGCCTCCGGGAAGCGCCTAGTCTGATGGAGAAGACACTGCACCGCCTTCGGGGAGCCCCTCTCCCGGTCTGAGGGAGAAGGCAGGGGGGCCTAAATCTGAGAGGGCAGGTTCCTCCTACCCACGGGGAGCTCCCTCCCAGGCTGAAGGGGGTGCTTCGGCTCTGCCCGTAGAGGACGCAGGTCCTGGTGGACACAGGGACAGAGGCTCGTACGAGATCTGCATTGCCCGGTGGGGTCACCTCCTTTCCATGGGGGTGAGCTGCGTGTGCTCAGAGCAGCGCGGGGGAGATACCCCTCCGGGCAGGGTGTGACGGGTACAGCCAAGGTCTCGGCCAGGGCAAGAAGGGAAACAGGTGGATCCGTGGCGCAGCGACCCTGGCTCTCCGTCCCACGCCTGCCTCGGTCCCTGCCTGGGCTCTGCCTCAGTCTCCCTCGGGCATGGCAGCTCCCGGAGGGCAGGCGCGAAACGCCAGCACGCCAGGTCATTCTGTGGACCTACTGTGTGCCAGGCGCTGAGCTCAGCCTTGTGCGACCCAGGGCTCAGGAGTCGTCTAAGCCACACAGCCAGAACGCGGCAGGGCAGGATGGGAGACGGCACCGTCCATTCCAGAACCCGCTGGGCTCCCGGCCACGCTGCCGAGCGTCCTGGCCGTGGGCCTGCTCTGGGCGGCAAGATCACTACTCACCGTGTAGAGGATCAGGACGGAGATGAACTGGGTCAGGCTGTACAGAGCCATGTACTTGAAGACGCTGAACGATGTGTCGAGGGAACACCGGCCTTCCCTGGGTAGCGGGCCGACGGGCCCCGATGAGCCCTGGCCCACTGGCCCCTGCCCGCCTCACCTGATGACCATGGGCACACACTCGATGCTGGCCATGCTCGAGGTGAAGGGCGAGACCACAGAGGCCTCGGCCTGGGAGAGTGAGATGCCCACGTCGGCCGCCTTCAGGGCGCCGCAGTCATTGGCGCCGTCCCCACACATGCCCACGCAGTACCTGACGCAGAGAGGTGTGCAGGAATGGCCAGAGCCGGTGAGGAGCCTCCGTGTCTGTGAAGTGACCCCCCTCCCCTCCCATGGGCTTGCTGGCAGAAGGTGGGGTTGGCCGGGTCCCTGCTGCCTGCACGGCACCCGGCACACAGCAGGGGCTCAGCAAACAGGGGCAGTTACTGCTTCCGGCATCACGGACCCAGGAGAGCTGCTTGGGTTTTCCCGGAGGGTGAGGATCATCCTTAATGCCTGAGGTGTTCGTGCACCACCACGACCACCACGGACCAGCTGCCCCCTGCAGGTCCCACATGTACTCACTGAAGCTTCTGGAGCTCACAAACCAGCTCTGTCTTCTGCTCAGGAGCCATGCGGGCGAAGACAGTGCCCTGGACCAGGACCTGAGAGCACAGGGAGACAGGGGAGGCTGGGGCAGCTGTAGGGTGGGGGCGGGAGAGCCACGAGGAGGGAGGAGAACATGGGGTGGCGTAGAGCGACCAGGGGTGAGGCTTGGGGGCAGCCCTACCTTGGGCAGCAGCTTGGGGAAGTGCTTCATAAGGACACCAAAGGTGGACCCGCTGAGGGCCAGGTGGCTGCATCGGGGGTCTGGCTCCAAGGTGCAGCTTGCGGCCTGGCCGAGATCCTGGGGGCCCAGGAAGCTCCGCTCAGCTTCCCCTGCCCACCCCGGAGAGCTGGGGCCCGGGTCAGGTGACGCGGGGGCGGGGGTCATCGGTGGGGGGTGCGGCTGGAACCCCGGCTCAGCCTCACCTTAGCCCCGTTCATAGCCGTGGAGGATTCTAGTGGCAGGAGCTCAAGGGAGGCAGGCCGGCCTCGCTCGGGGGGGGGTGGCGTGGATGAGGACCAGACGCTCCTGGGGGCCCACCATGCCGCAACCCTGGGCCACGGTGACGGCCGTCTGCAGGTTGTCCCCTAGGAGCGTGGGGACGAGGTCAGGGCCCAGGTGCTATCTGGGGGGCCGTCCTCACCCTGACACTTACAGATGGGAAAACTGAGGCCAGACACAGTGTGTCTATCACAGCTGGCTGGGTGAGCTCGGGCAGGTACATCAACGTCTCTGAACCCCACTTTCCTCTTCTAGAAAACCAGGTATCGAAGGGCTTAGGGGAAACTGGGCACCCGGGTTTCAAGTTCCACATACACTACTCGGTGCTGCCGGACCTCGCTGGCGGGTGTGCGTGCGAGCGTGTGCGTGCGAGGGTGGGGAGGACCAGGACGAGGACGCAGACCTGTTGGGCTCCTCCGTGTTGCCCTGGCTAGAGTCTTTCCTTCCTTGCCCCATGAAATCGTCACCACTTTCGAGGCTGACATAACTTCCCCCATTTCCTACAGGTGGAGCTGGAACTCGGGACTTGGAGCCGGGCTGGAACCCAGGCTGATCAGCACCACCCCGGGACTCTCTGGAGGTCATTCTACCCCCCCGAGTTTCGCCTGCCTCATCCATCGAATGGAGGGACAGTTACCCCCTGGGAGGGACGTTGTGAAGATCCACGAAACGTCTGAAAAAGCCCCGGCCTGAAGCCGGGGTCCGAAAAGAAGGGACGCGGCGCGCCCTTCCCTCTGCCCGTGACGGGGTAGATTCTGCCCTCCTGACCCAGGCCCTGCTGCCCGGGGTACCTGTCACCATGACGGTGCGGATGCGGGTCCTCCGCAGAGCCCGGATGACCGGCGTGGTCTGCGGCTTCAGCAGGTTCCTCATGACGAGCAGCCCCAGGAGGCTCAGGTCCTGCTCCACGGTGTCCCTGGAGGGCGCCAGAGCTGGGTCAGAGGTCAGGCGGTGGCCAAGGCCCCTCTGCCAGCCACCGGGCAAGGACACCTTCCCAGGGCGCTGCCTACGCCTGGGCCTGGTGCGCAGTCCCCAAGGGGCGGGACAGGGGACGGTCCACCTGGTCAGTCGCTGAGCGGCCTCCAGGCTGGGCGCGATGGGCAGCGGCTTGCTGGCGAGGGCCACGACGCGGTAGCCGGCGGCCGTGTAGCTCTGCAGCATCTGGGCGAAGTCCGTGGGCACTGCCAGGGACAGGCAGGTGTCACCGGGCCGGGGGGGGCGGGGCCAGGGGCAGAGGCCGGGTGCCCACCCCATTCCCGTCAGTGGCCCGCCCCCTGCACCTGTCTCGGGGTCGCAGAGGCCTGCCACCAGCTCAGGGGCGCCCTTGACATAGGCCTCCGGCTGCGCGGCCCCCGGCCACGCCACCACCACGTCCATGCGCTGCAGGGCTGACGAGAACGGGAAGCGGCTGAGGACGCTGACGGGTGCCGGGGGCTCCTCCTGCAGAGTCGGAGGGGCGGCTGAAGGGCCGGCCTGTGGGGCCCACCCCGGCCGCCCCGCGCCCCGCAGGCACACCCGCAACTCACCATGCCCTGCAGCTGGGGCTCCTGAAGCGGGGGTTTCATCACCGCCAGGACCTGGGCCCCGAATGCCGAGTCTGCGGCCGGCCCCTCCTCCAGGACCTGCGAGGCGGGCGGAGAAGGTTGGCATCTGACGGGCTGGGCACCGGCTTGGCCCCCGGGGCGGCCAATCCTTGGCCCACGGAGGGAGGCGGCGCGGGATTCAGATCAGATTGGAGGAAGACTTCCTCCATGGGAGACTGGATGGAACGGGAAGTCAAGAGCGCGGGCTTTGGAGTCGGATGGACCCAAGTTCAAACTCTGGCTTTGCCACTTACAAGCTGCAGGGTGACCTGGGACAAGTTATTCCAAATCTCCCTCAGCCCGATCCTTCCTCCCTGTGAGGCAGGTTTGAAGCTTCCTTCCTGGGCTACAGGAGGAGCACGAGACAAGGCCTGTGCAGCGGAGTGCTGGCACACAGTAGGTGCTCGTGTGTGGCCTTGGCCACATTGTTATTAATGACGGCGGCACACTGGACACCACCTGACGTCCTGGAACGGAGACCGGGCAGGGTCCGTGAGAGCCCAGCTGCCCAGAGGCAGGGGCTGCCCTGCTCCTCACCCAGCCAGTAGATTCCACCATCTTGAGGTCCATGGGGTCGCCCACCGGGGTGTCCTGGAGCCGGGTGAGGGCGTGGCAGGTGGCCAGCGCTCGGAGCAGGGGCCCCACGGGCAGGCGGCGGGGCTCCGGGACCAGAGGCAGGAACGCCTGCCCTTTTAGGGGCACCACACCCATCACATCCAAGCCGTCCTCCGTGAGGGTGCCCGTCTGCAGGGGGCAAGGGGCAGGCCAGTGGTGAGTCCTCGGGTTGAGCCGTGTGCGGCTGCGCTGGGCGCCCACGCCCCAGAGTCGCCCTCCCCAGCCCCCACTTCCTCTGTCTGGCACCACTGCCGCCGGGTCCCCACCCGAGGCCCCTTTGCTACCCTATCACCCATCTGATGCGGTGCCAGGAAGGGGCCCTGCCACACGCAGCGCTCGGTGTACCTGCTGAATGGATGAGCGAGGCAGGCGCCAGCCTGCACGCCCCAGGCTGTGTTCCCGCGGCCCAGGGACAGCCGGGGAGCTCTGTGAACACGATCAGCTTAAAACCTCTGTGGCCCCCGGTGCCCTCAGAACAATTAAATGTCCAAACTCCTCCACGGGGCTCACCAGCCTCTGACGACAAGGGCGCCCCCCCCATCTCGCCCTGCCCCCTTCCCCCCTGCTCCTCTTGCCTCAGGCACGTGGTCTGCTCAGCTTCTCCGGCCCTGCCCCAGTGGCCCAGCCTCCCAGCGAAGACTTCCTCACTGCCATCTCCCTGAGGGAGTGACCTCAAGTAGCACCCGTCCCATTACCCCGTTCACTTCCTTCCCCAAGCCCATCACATCGTCTGCAGCTTTCTGTGCTTTCTGGTGGGGGGACATCGCCGTGGGGGTCTCTGCTGGGTCTCAGCGCTGAGAGCAATACGGGGGAAAAGCCTGAATGATCTCGGACAGCTCATCCGCCAGGCCGTGAGCTTGACGCGGCTGGGACCTGGGTGGGGGGTGGGGGGGGTGGTATCTCTAAGGGTTTCCCCCCCCAGGACAGGATCTGGCACCAAGCAGGCCCTTGGTCAGCGTTGCCGAATGAGACACGGGTGCGGAGGCCTGGCCGTGGCGCCCGGGCCCCCTGCCCTGCGGCCCCCACCTTGTCGAAACACACCAGCTGGAGCTTGCCCCCCAGGTTGATGCGCAGCGGGTGGATACAGAAGATACCCTGACTCCGGAGCCGGCTCTGGGCGTAAAGCGTGCACACGGTCATGGCGGCTGGCAGGGCGGGGGGCACCACGACCGTCACCAGGTCCAGAGCGCGGATCACGATCTCATTCAGAGGCACCTGGCAGGAGGCACCGTGAACGCCAAGGGCCAGGCCGGCCCCGGGTCCCCGCTGCCGGGCCCCACCCGGCCCCCTGAGACTCACCCGGTTGCGGTGAAGGACGAAGATGCTGTAGATAGTGCCGAGGAGAGCTGGGGAGACAGCAAGGGACTCAGCGGGATTTGGGACGGGATTTGGGACGGGATTTGGGACGTCCCACCAGCAGAGGGGAATGCAGGGGGACGCTCACCCAGGACAGAGAGGGCGGCCACAAACTTCATGCTGTGCTTGTAGAACTTGAAGCTGATGGGCCGGGGATGCAGGATGGAGCTCACCAGGCCCCCTTTGGCTGTGCAGAACCCTGGGGGGAGCCGGGGAGGCCGAGGGTCAGGACGGGTCCTCTCGGCCCCTCCCCTCCACCACCGCGCCTGGGGGCTGTGAGATGTGGTGCTCCCAGGATTAGGAATCATCCAGTTTGGGGTTCCTCGTGATGGCCCGGCGCTCACAGGGCTCAGTAAAACCGGAATGAACGGACAGTTATCTATAAAGTGGGTGGTTTCACTTAAAATTCAGATATGTGGCTTGTGCTGAAACACTCAGATCTGGTGACACCGGGTCCCATTCCCACACGACAAGAACCTGCCGGTGTCGTACGGGGCTGCTCCCTTCCGGAGGGGTGGGCTCCTCCTTGCTGGCCACATCCCTGCCCACATCAGCCAACCCCAACTTGGCAGTGGGACTTGTCTCAGGTCCCATGGTAGGACAGCAGCGGAGATGGCCCCCGCCCTGCCCGGTGTCACGAGCCCAGCATCCCTCCCTGCGTCCCGGACTCCCACCTGTTCGAGTCACCACTGCCAGGACGTGGGGTCCAACAAAGGCCCGGGCCTGCAGGACGAGGGTCCCACAGAAGAGCGTGTGCCGCCGGTGGGTCTCGGGGCAGTAGGGCACCGGTCCTTCTGGCAGGGCCGTCTTCAGCACTGGAACGCTCTCCCCTGGAAGGGACGCGGTACGAAGCTGGTGAGGGGGTTCCATGCCACTCCTTCCCACCGACCAGAGTGAAGCACCGAATTGTTTCCTAAAGCCCTAGGTCTCATTTAACTCTGGGAACCATGTGTGCAGAAACCACTGCCCCCATTTTACACAGAGGGACACTGAGGCTGAGAGAGGGCAAAAGACCTAAAAGAGACAGTCAGGCAACCCTGCAAGGCCGTGTGCCAGCCAGGTACCGGGACCCCTCCCGCGGGGAACACGGGAAAGTGGGTGTGCACTCGTGTCCACATAGTTGGGGGGCAGGGGGTGGGGAGGATGTTCTCATTCTGTTGGAATTATTTTATAACAAGCTGTACTCCTTTTATAACTCAAGCCAATAAACCACAGGGTGGGGCGTGGGGACTAAACCTCTACAAAGCCCCGAGCATGCTGTACGGCAGAGTGGTAATCTTTTTTTTTTTTTTTTTAACGTTCATTTATTTTTGAGAGAGCGCAAGCAGGGGAGG
This sequence comes from Panthera pardus, assembly GCF_024362965.1. NCBI lineage: Eukaryota > Metazoa > Chordata > Mammalia > Carnivora > Felidae > Panthera > Panthera pardus. The sequence goes on along the minus strand of NW_026526666.1, from coordinate 94,584,583 downwards.
GGCAGAGAGAGAGAGAGAGAGAGAGAGAGACAGAATCCGAAGCAGGCTCCAGGCTCTGAGCCGGCAGCACAGAGCCCCACGAGGGACTTGAACCCACCGACATGTGAGATCATGACCTGAGCTGAAGTCAGAGGCTCAACCCACTGAGCCACCCAGGCGTGCCCCGAGGGTCAATCTCTTACTGAGTGCCTGAGCATGTAGGATTAGCAAATGCCGACCCGACCCCGGGGTTGTGACTTGAGCACAAAAGAAAAACCTCAATGTCCCCGATGCGAGCAGAGGGGCCTGCTGGCAGGGGAGGAAGACCCGGAGGGCTGACCTGTCAGCGAGCTCTCGTTGACCATGCACTCCCCAGCCACCAGGGCAGCGTCGCAGGGCACCAGGCCGCCTTCCTGGGGCAGCACCAGGCAGTCTCCAGGCACCAGCTCGCTGGAGTCCACCCACTCCTCCTCTGCGGGCAAGCGGAGGGGGCCTCAGCACGGCCCAGGGCGCCCCCCCCCTCCCCCGCCCTGCCCCCTCCCTTCCCCAGCGCTCACCTCCCCCGGGCCGGCACACGCACACCCGTGTGGACAGCTGCACCATGTCCCTCAGAGTCTGGCTTTGCTGCAGGCAGGGGGACACGCGGGGAGTGGGTAGGCGGTGGCCCCCTTGGGGACCCGCCTGCCCCGCCCCGGCCCCCTCACACCACTCACCTTCCTGGTCTTGTAGAGCGACAGACAGATGGAGGCGGTGGAGATGAGCAGTATGCAAAGGGCATATGAGTAGTAGCGGTCCGCCAGCCACAGCCCGATGCTGAAGGCCTGGAACCCATAGTAGGGGTTCAGTGCCTGGGGGAGGGGCGGGGAGGCAGCATCAGGGCCCGTGACCCCGGGCCAGCGCAGCCCCGGGCCGGGCCGTTTCCCTGCTCAGCCCCATCCGGACAGCTCTCGAGCCCCCGGCTTCTCTGCTCTAGGGAGGACGCGGGCATTTCCATGCCAGGCCCCCGCTAAGCGCCGCGTCTGAGTACCGTCCGATGGTGATGACAATTCCACGGGGTGGATGCTACCCTCACTCCATTTTGCAGACAAGGAAACTGAGGCACAGTAGGGTCAAGTCACTTGCCCCAAACCACACAGCTCCCGAGTGGCTGCCTGGGGTTTACATCGGGCCAGACTCCTGAAGTCTGTTCCCCTTCAGGGGCGTCTGCCTCTGGCTCAGAGGGCTCAGATCCCTCAGAGGGATCCCTTTGTCCCCTATGCCGTGTCACCCCTCTGAAGCCTGGGTTCTTTGCATATGAACCGAGTGTCCCTACTCCACGGCTGCCAGACGGTTAAAGCGGCTTAAGCACAGAGAGTCACGGCTCTCACCCGCAGGAGAAGCCCAGCCCCTGTGGCTTTGCCTCCGGGCCTCTCTTCCCAGCCTCAGCCTGGATCAGAGCCTCCAAGTCCTGGCCCTGAGCTGATGGGGCTGGGTCTGAGATGACTCTCCCCTGTGGAGAAGGGGACGGCTGCTCTGGTCTGCCACTGGAAAGTGGCCCAGAGAGGCCAAGCCCCCGGCCAGGGTCACATAGCCCATCCAGGCCAGACCTGGGGCGAGGCCCAGGGACAGCCCTACCTCGTCCACCAGCAGCTGGGGATAGGACTTGACCGGCACGCTGATCACGTTGGGGCCATAGATGGTCTTCCTGCAAGAGAGGTGACGAGGCCAAAAGATGGAGGGGGGGAGCGGCGGCCGGATCCTCCAAGGGCAACAGAGGTCCTCATCTCACAGCCAGGGAAACCGAGACCCAGACAAGGCCACACTCAGGGGAGCAAGACAGGGGTCCCCAGAGTGCAGGGAACCTCTGGTCCAGGGCAGCACCCACCTCACGGCTTGCTCCTGGAGGCTGAGGCCAGAGCAGGAGCGGCGGACGTCGTCACAGGTGCGGCCGTGGTCCAGCAGGCTGCGGGGGGGTGGGGGGGGTTACTCAGATAGGTGATGGGACCCGGGTGCCCTGCAGGCCAGGGACTTGGGGCTCCAGGTCCCTTCGGGCCCACTGAGCTCCTAGGAGGAGGCAGGTTCCTCACAAACTCTGGGCTTAACTTTCTCCTTCCATCCCTCTGACTGGCCCCAAACTACCTCGCCGAGGAAGAACAATGAGAGATGATTGATAACATTTAATACCGACAAGAACCACTCTTATTTAGTGACAGGAGTATCATTTACAATGATGACGCCCTCGTCAAGCGACTCAACCTCTCTGTGACTCAGTTTCCTCCCCTGCGGAATGGGGACGGTGACAGCACCCGCCTCACAGGGCTACAGGTGGAATAAAATAGAAGCCACACAAAGCGCGTGGCTAGTCCCTGGCACCTACGTCGTGATGAACACGTCAGCCATTTGTGCTATTGTCCTCCTGTGGCAGGGGCTGGCCCCGTCCCCCCGTCCGCGGGGTGCCCACCTCTGCAGACGCAGCTGGCACTGCAAACACCTGTCTTCGCTGGCGGGTTGTTCCTGGCTGCAGGAGGGTGCTCCACCGCGAGCCGGGGAGCACCAAGGAATTCACATCCGTGGCCAGGAGCCAGCCGCCAACACGGGTGGGGCGGGGGTGGGGGATGATGGGAAGTACCCCCAGCCTCCTCGCTCCTCGGGTGAGGGCACCCCGGGCTCCGCACTGGCTCGAGAAGATCCCCAAGGGGACCAAGCTCCCTATGATACCTCCTGCTCCCCCCACACCCCCCAGTGTTCCCCGGGATCACCTTCCACACAAGCTCCCTGCACTTGAAGATGTGTTGTGAGCTCCCATTTCTCAAGTAGGTGGCAGAGCAGGGACGAGACCCCAAATGGAGGGTCCCAGTCCAGAGCCTCAGCTCTGATTTGGTGTCACCCCCTTGGCCCGAGGCTGAGCCAGACTTTACACGAAGCTTACAGATTTCCCCCTCAAGATAACCCTAGGAGGCATGGATTCTCTTCATGTCCCGGTTACAGGGACTCTGAGGCCTGGAGAGGCTCAGGGGCTCGCTCACGCCGCAGGGGACCAAAGCACAGAGCTGCGGGGAGCCCGCCGGGCCACCTCATGCCACCCCTCCCGCCCAGCCCAGCATCAGCGTGTGCGTGCCGGCCCTGACCCCTACCTGACTTGGCAGAAGGCCTGTTGGCTCTCGATCCAGACGTAGCGCTGGCCCCGGAAGAGGTAGTATCGCAGCTTCCGCTGCTGCATAGGAGAGAGAAGAGGCTGGAAAGCAGCCCCAAGAGGAGCTGGGGGGTGGGGAGGGCAGGGGTAGAGAGGCCAGAGTCACAGGAAAGAGGGAGGGAGGCCTGGATGTGTTAAGGTGCTCAGCCGGCATCCGGGACATTTGGGACAATGGAACCAGAGGCGCCTGGGGAGCGTGGAGTCCAATCCACCGCCGTATAGAGCGTGAAAGTGAGGCCCAGGGACGGGTAAGGACTTGTGCGGACCCAGCTGTCCACTCACTGCCTCTTCGTTCCTGCAGAACTGGGTGGTGTCCTTCCATGCACCCTCTGGTACTGCCCCAACAGCTGCCTGGCTCCGGCCGTCCTCCGCCTGGACCTGGGCAGGCAGCTCCAGGCTGGGAGGGGTGTGGGGGTTACTGCGGCACTCTGGAACGTTCCAGCACCACCCCATCCCCACGGAGCCATGGTCCCTCCCTGGGGTGCACGGCACCAGGGTCAGAGCCTTTGTGGGAGGAGGCCGGTGGGGAGCAGGGGCTTCTGGGAAGGGCGATGGGCTGCCTCACCTGCTCTCACTGATGGCCTCAGTCTGCACCTGCACAGTATACAGCTGCCACGAATTATCCTGGAACACAGAGGCGTGGACTTGGTCCCAGAGGAGACTCCTCCCTTCCCAGGCCCCACCCTGCCCACCCTGTGGCCCCTGCTGGAGAAGGCAGGGATCAAGGACGTAGATGATCCTCCTCTCAGGAGCCACCTAACCTGTCCCTTCTACCCACTGCTCAGATGGGAAAGCTGAGGTCCAGAAAGGACAACCTGTGTCAGGTCCCACAGAGATTCCGGGGCCGGATCGGGCTGAGAACCCGAGCAGGATCCATCGCCTTCCTCCCCCTGCATCGGGCCCTCTCCAGCGCCAGGCCCACCCCACCCTCTCCTCTGCCCCTGCCGGCCGGGACTCACCTCTTTGTCTCTTATTTCGATGACGAGTGTTTCGGCGCGGGCCAGGTTGCAGGGCCGGAGCCGCAGCCGCACCCGCCACACCGGCTTCCAGCGGAACAGCAGCAAAGGGACCCCTGCCATCATCCAGACCACGATGTGATAGCCTATGACCCTCCATGGACTGCCACAGTAACCGCTGAGCCTCTGCGGAGACGCCGACAGAGAAGGCCGAGGTGGGGGCGGGGCGGGCTAGAGGAGGAGCCGGGGGGTCTGGGGGGCCCACCTGCCCACACCCGCCCACGTACCACGGATGAAACTGAGGAGCTGAGGGGATCTACAGATGTCTCTATCGTCAGGGTCCCATAACCGGCGGGCGTGCTGCCCACGAGAGGGCTGCTGTCTGTGGGCACAAAGGAGAGAGGTCACGGCCGGGGGGGCGGGGCTCCTCCTGCTCCTGTTTCTTTAAACATAACAAGCATTGTCATTTTGTGGCCCCTACAGAAGCCGCGGCTGTTTCCATGCAGCCGCTGTGGTCAAAAAGGAGCCGGCGTGGCTGTTCTCCCTGACGGTCACGGTTCTGTTTGCTGTAACTGACCTGCAACATTTTGGGAAAAGACAGTCCCCGCTGTCCCTGCCAACTCTTGGGTGCAGAGTCCTTTGCTAAAACTGGCATGTTTCCAGAGGGCAGGAGAAACGTTCCATGGGTGGGGTCTCGCATATAGTTACCAGAAGGAGGCTCTCGAGAACTCGCCTGCTGAGACCAAGGACCCGTCCGGAGGGGCAGATGGGAGCGGGCTGGACACGTACTGGAAAAGACCTGTGTGGTGCTTTGGGTCCTTGCCCTGAAAAGCTTAAGGTGTCAGTACCAGCACCAAAGGCAGTCAAACCTTGATGCTGAGGAGCACAAGAAGGGGGCCATAAGCTTATTCAAGACAACTGTAGTCACAGCTGTGCGAGACGAAGGTTCTGGCATGAGTGAAGTGGCGCTTTCCGTGAGTGGGGATCCTGGGGTCAGGACCGCGACGGAGCACAACCCCCTCAGGACCTGGCTGCCCCCAGGTTTCCTGGCAGCGTCTGATTCTGCAGACGCTAGCTTGTTGCTGATGCTGTGTTCAGAGTGAGGTCTGCTGGGGCGCCTGGGCGGCTCGGTCGGTTAAGCCTCCGACTTCGGCTCAGCTTATGACGTCACGGTTCGTGGGTTCGAGCCCCGCGTCGGGCTCGGTGCTGACAGCTCAGAGCCTGGGGCCTGTTTCAGATTCTGTGTCTCCCTCTCTCTCTGCCCCTCTCCCGCTTACTCTCAAAAATAAACATTAAAAAAATAATAATAATAAAGTGAGGTCTGCTGCTCACAAAGCTGTGTCTGTGATCAAGCTCCCCTCATTCCCCTAGTGTTTCTCTCCCAACTGTGAACCCATAATCACCCGGCCTGACCAATAAAAGACTGAAGTAAAAAGCATCGCTGTTTTATAAACTGGTCTGACGGATCTAATAGCAGTGATCTGGCTGTTCTACTGGTTCTCACTCACCACGTCGAGCTCCTTTGTGCGTCTGGCTCTCTCTGGCTGGGTGTCGGCTCACAATGGGGTGGGGGACAGGCCCTGGGGGGAGGCACCCTGAGCTCACACCGTCCTCACACATCTAGCTGGTAGCTTCCTGGGAGCTATGTGCCCCTCTTTTCCGTCTGGTCCCCACCCTGAGGGCAGGGATCAGGGCTGCTCCTCCTTGGTCAACTCCCGTGCCCGGCAGAGTCCTGGCAGCGAGGAGATGCTGAGAAGCCAAGACGTCAGGCCCGCCTCTGATGGCAGCCAGGAAAGGGGCCTCCACTGCAAAGGGGAACTGGGGAGGGGTGAGGGGAGGGAGGAGCCCAGCCAGTGGGGGGGTGGGGTGGGCAGAGAGGAGGGTTCAGCTGCAAAGAGAAGATGCTGTGTCCCAGCTGAGCAGTTACCAGGGTTCCTCACTTAACCTCTGCAAAGGGAGGGCTATCACCCCCATTTTACAGATGGGAGAACTGAGGCTCAGAGAACAGCACTAGGTGGCTCTACTGCAGAAATTCTGTTTACTTCTGTATCCCCAGCTGTAGAGCTGTGGTCCTGGCAGGGCGGGCAGGCAGTGAATGTTCCAGGGCTACAGACGGGGTGGGCTCACGGCTCCCGCTGTCAGGCAGCCTTTGTGGGGTTCAGACATGTAGGTGCCTGGGCCCCTCCCCAGACCTGCCAGAGCAATGGCAGGAGCCTCTGGAAAAGCTCGCTTAGAGGGATGGGAGGGCCGGGCAGGTGGGGGCGGGCTGCAGGTTTCCCAAGCTCCCATCCTTTCCCCTCCCCAGAGGAGCCCTGCACAGCCCTGGCCTAGAAGTTTCCACCAACGAGCCCAGAGTGTCCCAGGCCGCTGCCACTGTCATAAACATCCCCAGCCCCTCAGCTGCTCTCTCCCCAAACACTTGGGCTTCTGAAGCTTTCCAAACAGCCAACGCTTCCGAAGGCCCATTGTACACACATACCCTCTGCTCCTGGCCCTTTTTACACGGTTGACACGATAACCCTGCCATGGGAGCTCAATTATTAGCCCCTTTCTATAGAAGAAAAGGAGGCTCAGAGAGGTTAAGTCACTTGGCCAAATCACACAGCAAGTACACGGTAGCGTCGGGATGCAAGTCCAGGCAGGCTGACTCCAGGGTTTTCTCCCTCTGCTGGACCACCGGAGGACACCCTGAGGATTGGGGCCACGGGTCCCCATCAGGCCACGCAGATCTCCTACCCCAGCCCCCATATCGCCACGTAACGACGGGGATAATAATTACTATGGTAATGACTATAAAAAGCAGCCAACAGTCAATAAGCACTTCCTGGGAGACAAGACCCACTGGGAGCATCCCTATGAATTCGCTCCTTTACCCTCCAGCAACGCGAGGAGGCCAACTCATTTTTCTCATTTTACAAATGAGGGAACTGAGGCTCGGAGGGACAGAGAGCCCCAGGTAAATGATGGAGCCAGGAAGCTGGAGCCAGATCCTGTGTTTTGGGGGCCCATGTGGGCACTTTCAGAGACCAGGGCTCATGGCCTGCACCTCCCTAGGCCTCTCCGAACCTGATGAGTCAACAACCAATTAAGCCCCACAAGCCCCACCTCCAGCCAGTCCCTCCCCTGCCCTGTCCACTTGGCTGACTCAGAACACAAATGGAGTGTCAGCTCAGGGACAGGGACACACACACACACACACACACACACACACACACACACAGCCTGGGTGTCTGGCCGGCAACAGTCTCAAAGCCGGAAGGGCAGGAGGCCAGGTCAGCCTTCTTCCCTGGGGTTCACACAGGTCCCAGACCGTGTCTCCTGAGATGGTCCCTTTCACTCTCTGGTCCCAGCCCAGTCCAGCTTGTGAGTGAGGCTTAGCAGAGCATCACTTCCTTCCCTTCCCGACAGCAGCCTGCAGACAACACACAGCGGAGGGCCCTCTGCTATCTGGTGTGGCCTGGGGGTGGTGATCACTAGGGTTCCGGGCCTGGAGGGGGGGGGTGCAGAGAAGCAGGCATTTGGGGCAAGTGACACAGCCTGGCAAGCTGGGTTCGCGGGTCCTTGGCCACCCAAAAAGCCACAGTCTTCTCTCGCCCCACTTCAAAAGGGGACAGTCCCAGTTGCTACCAGAACCCCAGCCATCTCTTCTGCCAGACAACTGCTCCCCGAGTGGGGCAGGGTGGGGAGTTTCTCCTTTAAGGTTGATCTCGGCTGGTCCGAAGGTGTAAGGGAAACAGAGAGCATCTTGGAGTGATAAGAGGTTGACACAGGCCGGGCATCGTTCCGTGGGCTTTATACACATTAACTCACTCAATTCCTCACCACAACTCTATGAAGAGGGGACTCCTTTTATCCCTATTTTACAGATTAGGAAACTGAGGCCGGGAGGGGTGAAGTAAGTTGCCCAGACGCCACAGAGCCGGTGAGTGGCGGGATCCGATCTAGGCGGTCTCGCGCAGGGGTCCGTGTTTTTTTTTTTTTTTTAATTTTTAAGCTTATTCATTTATTTTGAGAGAGACAGAGACAGTGTGAGTAGGGGTAGGGCAGAGAGAGGGAGAAAATCCCAAGCAGGCTCCGCACTGTCACCACAGAGCCCGATGCGGGGCTCAAACGCGTGGAACCGATGCATTTGAACTGATCGTGACCCGAGCCAAAACCAAAGAGTCGGACGCTCACTGGCCTGAGCCACCCAGGCGCCCCTAGGGTCCACGCCCTTAACCACTGCCCTACCGTCCTCACAGCTGTCTTCGTCCGAGCCCCTGGCTCCCTTACAGGCAAGCTGTGTTTTGTGAGGCAAGTACCTTAACCTCATCACCCCGTCTGAAACCCACAGCGTCCCCTGCTCCCCGGTCCACACTCAACAGCCTCTCCGGGCTAACCGCTCGGCTGGGGATGGGGAAGAAGCCTGCGGCACGCCGGGCCACCCAGAGCGGGTCGCTTCCCTGATCTGCTTTCATCCTGCCGTTTACCCCACTTAACAGGTGCGAAGGCTGAGTCCTGGGGAGGCAGTTTGCCCACCGACTTGTCGCAGCTGGAAAGGATCTGTCTCGCTCCCCCGTCCTCTCTGTCCGCCTCAGCCACACCCACTGGCAGCCATCACAGCATCAGGCCTGCACGGGCGTCCCCCTCCGGCTCCCAGTGCCTGGCACGAGGCTGGGACTCTGGAACCGTTTACTGAATGAACGAACGGCCGAGGCACGCCTGCACGTCTCGCTGACATGACAGCACCGGCCCCTGCCTCTGGGCCAGTCAGCTGCCAGGTGCAGAAGTACGGGCCTCGTCTTGAAGGGCCCTGCCAGAGATCACCCTGTGGCACCCTCGTTTGCTCGCTTCCCCCAGGCCCCAAACACCGTTCCCTCTGGGAAGTTCTTCCTGGTGCCATCACACACCCCTCCTTTCAGGACGGGATGCTCTCCCAGTCAACCTCGGGAGGAAGGAAGGAAAGAAAGAGGGGCTTGAAGGAGGAAGTCAGATCTATGGAGAAGTCTAGCCTAGAAAACTCTGGTCTTCCAGCAAGATCAAGCCTAGGGCACTCTTTCCCTCCAGCAGGACACTTGTCAAGACACTGGCAAGTGCCTGTTGATCTCCTGTCACATCTCAGCTCCCCAGGAATGGCACAGGAGGATCAGGGCAGTATCTGATCTCTTTCAGTATCGCCAGCTCAGGCTGGCCCAGAGCGGTCTGTGCGGTGCGGGATGAGAATACTTTTCAGGATGATTCGGTTGCTCTTCTGAATAACAGTGACTGAGGGGCAATTATCATCTCATTTTACAGTAGGGAAAACTGCGGAACAAAGCTTCAAGATACCTCGCCCAGAGACCTACAGCTCGAAAGGGCAGAAGCTGGAAATGAGTGGTTCTGCAGGAACACATTCCTCTTAGCTCATCCTCGCAGCCGCACCGTGAAAGCAATGGATTTGGATCCCATTTAAAATGAGGCACAGAGAGGTTGATTAATATGTCCAGTCACACAGATATGGGTGGTCAAGACTAGACTTGAAGCCAGCCTGACTCTGCAGCCCTGGGGCAATGCCACCAGCACTCCAGAGTGAAGGGGCTGCAAAGCCATCTGAGAACCTCTCGTTTCCTGCGGAAGCCCCAGCTTCCTGCTGGTGACCTGGCAGTGGCCCAGGGCAGCAGCACTGCCTCCTCCTGCACTGTGCTTCCCCCGTGGCCAGAAGCTCCTCTCCTCTGCCAGGCTAGGGGGGGAGAGGAACAGCCTGCTAGTAGTAATCCGATCTTTGGGTCTGGTGTTCGGAGGGTATCTTTCCTCAGCTTTCCCCCTTCCTCACCCCCGGTGCACTCCCAGCTTCCGGTGGGGTGGCAGAGGTGGTTGGGGAGAGAGGTGGGAGGTGGGGAGAGAGGTGGGAGGTGGGGAGAGAGGTGGGAGGTGGGGAGAGAGGTGGGAGGTGGGGAGGGAGAGCCCAGAACTGAGCCTTCTGCGGCTGTACAGGATGCTCGACCTTTGGTGGGCCCTCTGCGGAGGCCTGAGTGACTGACATGGAGATGAGACTTCCCTCCTCCTGGAGAAGAGCGGCCCCTTCTCAGAAGGTGGGATTTAATTCATACTCAGAAAAGGGTGGGCTTGGGACACGTGGTCTGGGAAGGGTGGTAACAGGCAGGGTGTGGTCCTCGGACCCGGGGTGTTGACAGGCTTCCTCTGGAGGCCTGAGGCAGGAGTGGCATTTTGTGTCCAGGGCACTCTGACCCAGGGACTCGGGAGCCTGGCGTCTCCAACCCCATTCATTCATTCATTCTTCATTCATCCAAGAGGAGTAAGCACCCAGAGGCCCCGGATGCGGCGGCGTCCACGCATCTTCCCCACTCATGCGGCCTATTCCCCCGCCCTGGACATCCGTCACTGCTGGAGGGAGTCCAGTGGGAGTGGGGCATCTCCCCGCGCCCCTTCCCCGCGGGCCGCCAATCACCCTCGTGCACAGCCCCCAGGGCTGCTGGAAAGCAGGGAGGCGACGGTTCCGCGCGGCGCCATCCCCGGGCTCCTGGCCTCTCTGGGAAGGGTCCCCGCGCCGACTCCCCCAGGAGGGGGCCGGGATGGGCGCGGGCATGCCTCCGGAGGTCGTTCCCCTGGCCTGCGAGCCTGCGGTGGGGGTGTCGCGCCACGGCAGGCGCGACGACAGGAGGCCCAGGAGGCCCGGGGACCGCGCCCTGTTCGGGGAGGCCCCAGCCGCGGACTCACCTGCGCTCATGCCGGCTCCTCGCGCTCATCGCCGGCCCCGGCGCTGCGGCCCGTGGCCCGGGCCCGGGCGTCGCGATGCCCCGCGGCGGGGGCGCGAGGCAGGAGGCGGGAGGCGGCGGGGGGTGGGGTGCGGGGCAGAAGTCCGGTGGCGCGAGGTGGTCCGAGGCACCTGCACGGGAGCCGGCTGCCGGCGCGGCTGGGACGGTGCCGCAGTCGGGGTGTGAGCGCAGCCAAGCCCCGCCCGGCCCACTGCGGCCCCACGTCCGCCCCGCGCGCGGGCTGCCGGGACTTGTAGTCCGAGCCGCCTCCGCCGCCCGCGTAGAGGCGGATCCACCGCCCCAGATACACAGACCCGGAGGAGGGCGCCGGGGTGGGGGGGGGTGGGGGGGGTGGGGGGGGGTGGGGGGGGTCCGACAGGGACTGTCAGAAACTCCGACGGCCAGTCCTCAGACACGTGAACACACGGACACACACTCAGAGACGGTAACCTTCAGACACACAAACACCAGTGCACAACACCCCTCCCACGCCACCCAGATTCACACACAGAGGTGTGACATTTAGAGAGAGGACAGCAGCCCTCAGGCGCACCCACACAGATGCACCCACAGAGGCAGGGGTCTGTTTCAGGGAAACAGGACAGCTCTGGCCCAACAACACACAGGTACACAACAACCTCAGATACACGCATACAGAGTCACGCACGGAGGTGACACGTAGAGACAACACACACATACGCAACGGTGATGTGATGCTCAGAAACACAGCTATGACAACCCCCTACCAACGCACGGCACGCACAGAGTGGGCCCCAGATACTGGTCAAGGGCTATGCAGCCTGGGTCAAGCTGGCCTCCATCTTTTCCAGGCTGGGTGACCTTGGGCAAGTCACCTGACTCTCTGGGCCTCCCTTTTTAACCTACGGGATGGCAATGACATTAGCGATGCCTGCTTTCACAGCGTTGTGAGGCTCACATGAGGAAAGACATCAAACACTTGGGACAGTAGCTGGCACGGCTCACTAAATGTCAAAGAAGGAAGACACACCCGCCCAGAGACTCACACGGTCAGATACGCCCCTCAGAGATAGGGCGTGGGCACGGGGAGACTGCAGTGATGCACGAGAGGCCTCTAAAATGCCGGAGAAATAGCGGAGGTATAACCCAGGCCTCAGAAGCCTCACCTCATGACTGCGGATACACCCGCACAAGTGGGACGCACGGAGGCCTCATACCTGTATGCAGCTTGTGACACTGCCAACATGGCGTCCCCTGACCCTGGGGTCGGTGGCTTCTGGACCAAGGACCTCCAAAGGCAGAGGGTGAGTCAGAGACCCCCAGGGTCTGGAGTAAATCAGGGAACGACCATATCAGGGCCAAGGATGGGACCTGTCATCTATCCAATGTGTCATCTATCCAATTGTCATCTATCCAATACGATCTATGGCGTGCCAAGCGGTTCTAGAAGCTGGGAACACGATGGTGAATAAAGCAGACACGGGGAACAGCCAAAGGCAGGCAGAGGAAAACTCCAACAATTGCCTGTCATGGAAAGGGCTGGAAGAAGCCAGAGCTCCGATGGGGGGTTATGGTGTAGGATGGCACCTTCTGGAGAAGGGAAAGAAGGGAAGGCCTTGACAGTGTCTGAAACAGCAAGAGCTCGATACGTCCATTTGCTAAAGGGACAGATGTTGGCAGGACCCTCTCATGGGTGGGACGAGAACGTGCAGGAGTATGGAATCAGCTATGCTCCAGGGTTTAGTTCTGAGCGGATGGGGGACAGTGGAGCCACTTACCGAGCTGGGAGGCTGCTGGCCTAGCAGCTTGACCGCCTGGGGGACGCGGCTGGCTTCACTCAGTTCAGATAAGTCCTGTGTCATCTGCCGATGACATTTCCAGTGTGGGCAGGCTAACTTCTCACAGTCCCCATTTCTTCCCCCAGGGCTTAGCTCAATATGCCTGACGGACGTCCTCCCCGGGGAGCCCAGACCCCCACAGCAGGCACAGTGGCTGGGTGTGGAGAACCGGCCTGCCAGCATGGCCTTGCCAAGAGGCAGTGTGGTCCTGGGGCTGGGGCTGGGCTGTGACACCTCTCCTGGGTTGGGATGTGCATCAGGCACTTTCTAGCTGTACGAGCTTACAAAAGGCACTTTCCCTCTCTGAGCCTCTTTCGTGGCTCAGAGGGTGAAGAGAGATAGCAGGTGCTTGGTAGAAGCCAGTTGCTTTCTTTAGCTCCTGGCGCTGGGCTAGAAGCTTCATAAGAGCAGGGGGCTCAGATACCCGCACTGCAAGGTTGGTTCCCTCGCCCACTCCCCGCCCCCCTTCCTACTGCTTGGCTTTGAAGAGGCTCCACCCTCTACGCCCATCTAGGGAGGAGGCACACCTGCCGCTCTCCCCATCGCCTTCATGGGGCAGGAAGCCAGAGGAAGCTTCTTCCCAAACCACAGAGGATGTGGAAGTCTCTGCCATCTGCTGGGGTTACCTCTGGGGAAGTGGCTCTCCCTGTGTGGTCCTCTGAGTGGTTTGTGGGTTGGGCTCCAGGCACCTGTGGGTCAGGACCCATCAAGGAACTTTCCTTGCAGGGCTGCTGCTCCCTTGGGGACTGGCGAGAAAGACGTAACATATGTGTGGTCCACGTGGCCGAAGGATTGAGAAGTCACTAGTTTGGGCCAGTTGATTCTAGAGCGTTGCCTTACTTCTCAATTTCTCCAGCTTTGCTAGATTTTTGCCACGAAAGCGGATTTTCTCACCTAGTGACAGAACCCATGACAAGATGATGGCCGTCCAGACACATGAAGTGGGGTTTCAGCCATTTGTCTTATAGTCTCCTGGGCGAAAAGGAGAAGGGCCAGAGAGAATTTGGGTGTTGGGGTCTGTTGGTGGCACTCTGTCCCTGCACCGAGTGGTCAGTGGGACATGAGAAATGAGCGTTGTTGGTTCCGCCCAGAAAAACCATCCTCTGAGTGGGAGGGAGGTCCCTCAGTCTGGTCAGGCGTGTCAGAAACGTCCCGGGTCGTCAAGTCCAAGGGGCCAGGAATAGAAGGCCTGTGTGGTCCCCGTGGCACCGAGCGGGCCTTGCATGCCGTGGGTAGTTGAGACCAATCAGTTGAATTGTGTTTCTGGAGCATTTGCTCTACTGCAGGCTAGATGCTTTCTCATTTATCTTTTTTTTTTTTAACGTTTATTTATTTTTGAGACAGAGAGACACAGAGCATGAACGGGGGAGGGTCAGAGAGAGGGAGACACAGAATCCGAAACAGGCTCCAGGCTCTGAGCAGTCAGCACAGAGCCCGACGCGGGGCTCGAACTCACGGACCACGAGATCGTGACCTGAGCTGAAGTCGGATACTCAACCGACTGAGCCACCCAGGTGCCCCATCTTTTTGAAAACTAATGTTAAGTATTTATTTAAAAATTTTTCAGCTTTTTTGAGGTATAAAGGATTCCCTTCATTGAGTTAACACATCTATCACCTCACATACTTATTTTTTGAGTAAGAACTTAACATTTATTCTCATTGAGACTTGAACCACAATTCTAGTAGGCGAATGCTGTTAATGCCTGTTTTTTTTTTTTTTTTTTTTTTTTTTTAACGTTTATTTTATTTTTGGGACAGAGAGAGACAGCATGAACGGGGGAGGGACAGAGAGAGAGGGAGACACAGAATCGGAAACAGGCTCCAGGCTCCGAGCCATCAGCCCAGAGCCCGACGCGGGGCTCGAACTCACGGACCGTGAGATCGTGACCTGGCTGAAGTCGGACGCTTAACCGACTGCGCCACCCAGGCGCCCCAATGCCTGTTTTATAGATAGGAAAAGAGAGGCACAGAAGTGAAAGTTGCCCAACGACCAGGTAAGAAGACGTGGCTGGGTTCAGTCTTAGAGAAACTGGACGAATTCCACAGTATTACTTTTGCAGATGAAGGCACATCGTCCGGACACAATCGGGGCACAGAAGTAGCACAAAGGACAGGTTCCCGTCTCTCCGCTCAGATCTGCAGTTTTTATTAGAACGAGCCTTTGTGACTGTTAAAAATAGAACGGTTGCCTGCGTGCCATCCAGGGAAAGATGAAATAAACAGTCAATACAACTATCGGTTGGTACCGTGTTCCCATCTGGCCCCGGCGGAGACGGGGTGCCCTGAAGCCACAAATCTGACGTGCCCTGAGGCAGATTTGCAGTGACAACTCCCAGGACACTGCCTCGTACCAGCAGCTGGGGGGGCAGAGCTCGTCTTTCTGAGCCATCATGTTATTCGTGGGAAAAACTTATGTTTCTCTGCAGACCTGGATATTAGAAGCAAAGTCAAATTATCCATGAATCCAAGGAATGTGACCTCCCCGAGGCTGAATCGGTGTCAACGGTATGGAAGGTATGGGGGCTGCCCCGGGGGGTTTTCAGTTCTCACTTCCGGGTTTAGGCTTCAACACCAGAGGTTGGGTTACCCGTGTGGTCTCACTGGGGTGGTCGAGCATCTGAGATGCTATACTTTAGGGCGAGGACCCTGTTCGGAATTTCTAATAATACAATGTTTGTGGTTTTTTTTTTTTTTTTGGTGTGTGTGTGTGTGTGTGTGTTTGTGTTTTAATTTGGCGACCTTGGCAGGGATGGCAGGGAACGTATCTTGCTCATCTTTACCCCCCCAGCCCCTCGCCTCTCGTAATGAGTAATGCTGGAGACAAGACTAGTGCTTTTGAACTGTCCCTTTTCAAAGCCACCAATGCTCATTAAAGGTTCATCCTGGGTGAGTCAGACATTTTTCTTGGCTGCCTGCCTCACGATGCAAGAGGCCTTTGTTTCCTGGATGATCTCACTGCTGTGAGTTAAAAAGCAGCCTTGGAGTGTTCCTGAATGTAAGGAGGGCTTGCCCAAATGGGCAGCAGTAGAGAATCCCTGTGCACCTGCCCCACCAAACACTTAACCAGGGGTTCCAAAGGCTAAGGTGGACAATAAATCACACACACACACACACACACACACACACACACACACTGAGGCAGATCATTATTAGCACCAAAGAGGCCCTTATATATTGTGGGGTGAGAATAGAAAGCTGCTATATTATTGATGATCGCTAAAACCTGGAAGCAACCAAGTATCCACCGAGGGATGGATGGATCCAGCAAACTGTGGCATCTACACACAATGGAGTATTATTCAGCCTTAGAAAGAAAAGTAATTCTCGGGGCGCCTGGCTGGCTCAGTCCGTGGATCTTGGGGTTGTGGGTTTGAGCCCCATGATGGGTGAAGAAATTACTTAAAAAATAAAATCTTAAAAAAATAAAATCTTTTATGAAGAATGTTTATTTTTGACAGAGAGCATGAGCGCACGTGTGGGGGAGGGGCAGAGAGGGCCAGAGAGAATCCCAAGCAGGCTCTGTGCTGACAGCACGGACGTGGAGCCTGAACCCACGAACCGGGAGATCATGACCTGAGCTGAAGTTGGACATTCAATGACTGAGCCACCTGGGCGACCTATATTGTACTGTATGTGTGTGTGTGTGTGTGTGCGCGTATATATACACTTTTTAAAATTTCTTTTAATCTTTATTTTTGAGAGAGACCGAGTGCGAGTGGGGGAGGAAGAGAAAGACACACAAATCTGAAGCAGGTTCCAGGCTCTGAGCTGTCAGCACAGAGCCCGACATGGGGCTTGAACTCAGGAACCGTGAGATCGTGACCTGAGCTGAAGTCCGACGCTTAACTGACTGAGCCACCCAGGGGCCCCTGCACTCTATTTTTGAAGGGAAAGCTTTCTGTACGCCCATTTGTCATGGCAGAAAGGTCTGGAGGGAAGTGCCTCAGCTGTCAGTGGGGGAGGCGGTGTGGGACTCGGGGTGTTTGCGGGGCTTTCCGTTTCCGACCTGCCGCACTTTTTGCACCATCTGTCTTTTCAGTGAGTGTTGCTGCCTTCGTGGTAGAGTGTTACAGCCAAGGTGGCAGTGTTGGGAATTCTGGCAGTGTTGGGAATTCGTGCTTGCCTGGAGAGGTCTCCTGAGGTCAGCCGTGGAACTCAAGGTCACAGCTGATCCCGGTCATTGCTCTGTGCTGGAGGCGTCTAACTGACTTAGCAAGACGTGGCTCGAAGTAATTCTAATACTGAAAGCTTCAGGACCCGGGAGGCTGTAGGACAAGAGCTCCCATCAGTGAACGCACACATTCCGTCCTGCAGGGAGCAGGGGGGAGGTGGGCAGGGTCACAACCCCCCCACCCCCACTTGGGCAGACCGAGAGGCCAGGAGGAGGAGGAAGCTGCCTGAGGGCGTCCCACGGGGGAAGGGCAAAGGGAACAAGTCCCAGGCCCAGGAGGCCTGTCCACCGGGACGCCGCCCTACCCCCAGGGGCTCAGTTCCAGGGTCGGGCCCTCTTCAAGGATAAGGGCCCTTCCTTCTGGCACCCGTGCATCCCTCTTCAGCAAGTAAAAGGAACAGGCGTGCTTTTTTGTTAATAAAGTAGAATAGCATTTATTTCTTTCTTAGAATCTTTATTATACATGCTGTATTCATGGAAAATCAAGACCTCAAATTGGATATAAAGTATGTCCAGCTGGGCCGGTTAAGTCGCGGTTAGCGCGGGAACAGTTACACTGACGCTTTCTTCCCCTTATAGGTGGCCATCATTTTCTTGATTTCAGCAATAGCTTTGCCTGGATTCAGCCCCTTGAGAGAAGAAAAGAGAATCAGTACCAAAGGGTACGTGAGACTGAATGAAGAACCCAGGGCCTGGGGCGAACCCCCCTCAAGTGGGGCTGGGGTCAAAGCAAGGCGATGCGAATCTCATCCTTTCAAAGCCAGGGGCTGGGGCTCAGGGCTCTCCGGTGTCCACCTGGAGACGCCTCACAGCGGCCGGACGGCTCCGGTGACCCCTCCCGCCCTCCTGCGCAGACCCACGGGGGCCGTGTGCTCGAGACGCACGCACGTCCAGGAGAGGGCAGCTCTTCCACGGCCACGGCCGGCGTCCCAACCAGCCGGCAGCCCTCAGTCTCTTACGCGTTCCCGTGGACACACGAGAGCCCTCACGGGTGCCGGGAAGGAAGGGCCCTCCCTGGGGACCCTTCCCAAGCTCCCGTGGCAGCCTGACTGGCCAGTAACCCTGCTTCCGCAGGAGGCACCATGACGAGCCCAGTGAGCGCCGGCCGCCTCAGCAGGGCACAAGGACGCAGCCGAGGTGAGAAGAGAGCCCCGTCTTTCTAGGAGCACAACTCTACCCTTGAAATGACAGTGTGGGTCGTACGGGCCCTGAGCAGGAAGTGGAAGTTTGGTACCTCTAACACCCGTGACCTGGGCGGGGGGGGGGGGGGGGGGGAGGAGTGGCGCTGCCCTCTCAGGGGCCTGAATCTGTACGCACACGCAGCTCCAACAATCGTGCAGAGGAAACTGAGGGAGTGAAGAAGGAGGTGGCACTTTTTAAAAAGTTTACTTATGTATTTTGAGGGGGGAGAGAAGCAGAGAGAAAGGGAGAGAGGGAGGAAGGGGGAAGGAGAGGGAGGGTGAGGGACAGAGAGAGGGGGAGAGAGGAGTAGAGAGGGAGAGAGAATCCCAAGCAGACTCTGTGACACGGGGCTCGAACTCACGAGCCACGAGATTGTGACCTGAGTCTGGTGGACACGTAACTTAGGCTCCCAGGAGGTGTCACTTTTTTTAAAAATTTATTTTATTTTTTTAATTTTATTTTTTACTTTTTAAAATTTACATCCAAATTAGTTCACGTATAGTGCAACAATGATTCCAGGAGTAGCTTCCTTAGTGCCCCTTCCCCATTTAGCCCATCCCCCCTCCTACAAGCCCTCCAGTAACCCTCTGTTTGTTCTCCATATTTAAGAGTCTCTTATGTTTTGTCCCCCTCCATGATTTTACATTTTGTTTCCCTTCCCTTATGTTCATCTGTTTTGTCTCTTAAAGTCCTCATGTGAGTGAAGTCATATGATTTTTGTCTTTCTCTGACTAATTTCACTTAGCATAATAGCCTCCAGTTCCATCCACGTAGTTGCAAATGCAAGATTTCATTCTTTCTGATTGCCAAGTAATACTCCATTGTATATAGATACCACATCTTCTTTATCCATTCACCCATCGATGGACATTTGGGCTCTTTCCATACTTTGGCTATTGTCGATAGCGCTGCTATAAACGTGGGGGTGCATGTGTCCCTTCGAAACAGCACACCTGTATCCCGTGGATAAATGCCTAGTAGTGCCATTGCTGGGTCGTAGGGTAGTTCTATTTTTAGTTTTTTGAGGAACCTCCATGCTGTTTTCCAGAGTGGCTGCACCAGCTTGCATTGCCACCAACAATGCAAAAGAGATCCTCTTTCCAGGAGGTGGCACCTTTTAACAACTTTCTCACTGATGCCAAGCACCCGGCTCTGCCCGAGATCAAGCCCGTCCGGCCAGCTGGCCCTGCCCAGATGCTCCGCCCTGGCCTGACCCCGGCACTCCCCTCTCCATACTGGACTCCGCGGGGGCTGATGCCCCCGATCTTAGGCTATGGAGCCGGTGCTGTCCGCCCTGCAGTCCCCACTCTGGTGGGGCCGAGTAACTATGACGCCTCCCGAGGCCAAGGAGGCTGTCCTGGGAAGCCCTGGAACAGGATGGTCGGAGGAGACCCACGGGCTGCTGTGGAGTGCTGTGATCAGGACGCTCCAGATGATGGGATTTCTTTTAAGCCACCTCCCTCTCCTCACTCATGGTGTCACCTAGCCTCGTGACTGCCTGGTCCCATCCGCTGAGAACCTTTTGTATGTTCGACCCTACTGCCAATAAAGCACTTCCATAGTGTGGGGGGTGGCGGTGGGGGAGGGGGAGAAATGTGTGGAAAGAAAGAAAAGAGAAAAAGAGAAAGAAAAAAAGAGATCTTCAGAAGGAAAGAAAAGGAGAGAGAACACTCTTCCAAGGCTGCTATGGAATGATCTCGAAAATAAATTAAGGGGTAAAGGCAGTGACTGGGACTGAACAGGCCCTGTATGCATTTGGTACAGCGTGCAATCTCTGGAAAGGCACACGAGAGGCGGGGAACATAGGCTGCGTTGGGGAGGTGGAGGGGGTGATGGGGTGAGGGATGAGCGTCCACGGCGCCCCTGCCCGCCTCCGCTTACCACAGGACTAGGGGGTCAGCACACCCGAGCCCACCTGATCTGGGGCAGCAGGAAGAGGCTAGTCTGGGAGGCAGGGGGCCTGCTTTTCTGGCCTTGCCCTGCCCCGACAGTGACCTTGGCAGGTCGCTGCCCTCCCTACTCCTGCCCCGGGCTCGGCTTCCCCGTCTGTAAAAGGGTCCCTTCCAGTTCAAACAATCTGGGCCTGTGTGTCCTCCCATGGG
Source organism: Panthera pardus (assembly GCF_024362965.1). NCBI lineage: Eukaryota > Metazoa > Chordata > Mammalia > Carnivora > Felidae > Panthera > Panthera pardus. Next base: position 94,564,468 of record NW_026526666.1, on the reverse strand, counting down.
TTCCAGACAGCCTCCGTTCTTGTCTGCTCCCATGTGTCATGCAAAGACGCCCGCCAGGGAATGCACCCAGAAGCCAAGTGCCCCCCGGAGCTGCTGTCTCTGAGTCTGGAACAGGCCGGGCACCCGTCTGTGGACCCATTTACTGAGCGCTCACTGTGCCAGGAGCTGTTCTGAGCACGTCAGTGGTCTAACTTGCCCCACAAATTAGAGGTCCCGGGGGCAGAGCCTCACCCCCGCCTGGGGGCCCCTACCAGGCCCCACTGCTGATGGACCACGAGAAGCACCGTGGCAGAGACGGGCACCTGGAAACACGGGTGTCAGGCAAAAAAAGAAGGGAATTACCCACCTGGATGTCCTGTTTAAGCTCGGCTGCCTCCCCCCACGCTTTCTTTAAAGCTGCTGGCTGGTTATCCCGGTTTCCATCTTACTGCCTGCTCACACACTCACCCCACTGCCTATAGTCTCTGCTCGAGGGGCAGCCATGCTCTGAGCTGCGTGGCCCGGGCTGCTCCCTGCCCACCGCCTGGACCGAAGGGCAGCCAGCCCACAGCGGGCCACGCGCCTCGGATGTGGCACAGAAACGCAGAGAAGACAGGCGGATGGCCGGAGCTGAAATCAGGGCGAGTCCAGGAAGCAGGAGGACGAGCAGGAAGGGGAGGGAAAGCTAGGTGAGCTCGAGCTGAGACCGAGAAGAGACCCCGAGAACGAACGGGCTGGCTGCGAGAGCATAGCAGACTGGCTGTGGGACGCTGCGAGACGGAGGCACAGGGACACAGAGGGAACCGCGCACATGGCACTTCGGACGCTTCGGACATGCCGGCCCGGAGAAAGGGCGGAGGGCCGCCGGCGCCTCGTACCTTGGGGCAGGTCCTCGTGCAGTTCATGATGGTGTGGCAGCGATACAGGGAGAACGGGTCCTGCAGCTTGGCCAGGCGCTCCTCCGTGAAGTCGTCTCTGGAGTCGATCATCCAGCGATAGGCCTGGGGAACCGGGGGCCGAGGCGCTGAGCTGGCAGCTTAACCCGTCACAGCTCAAAGCCCCAGGCAGGGGTGCAGAAGGGAGGGAGTCTCTCAGTTTAGGGGCCTCGTCTCTGCTCCTTAAGTCCTGCCATCTTTCAAGGCAAGGCCCCCCCCCCTCCTCGGTAACCCCCTTGATTAACGACCCCCCAACTTCTGAGCCACACTGCACCTGGTACCCTGGTGCTTAATTACATGCAAGCAGGCACCGCCCCCTCATCACTTCAAGGCGCTCATTGGCTTCCTGGATGCCCAGCTTCTGAGTCAGGGAACCGCCTTCACAGCACCTACCCACGGTCTCCCGTAGACTGATGACTTAAGATCTCTGTCCAGAGAGGATATTTAATATTTGTTCCACCGACAGACTCCCGTGATTGGCCAGCCCATCTGGGAGCCTGGCCTGGGCCGGCTGAAGGCGGTCAACCGCCCGAGCACGGGCTGCTGGCGCAGGGAGGCGGAGGGGGCTCCGTTCCCCAGGACCTCACAGCGATGGTGCGGGTGCCAACGGTGAACGAACGGGCCTCGTCGTTCGATCTTTTATGTGGATGGGAATCAATGCTGCTAAGTGGTCACACCGCACGGAGCTTCCCTTTTTGTGGGAAGATGAGAAATGAGAACTGGTGTTTTTGAGCTGCTCGAGAATCTGAGAAAAGCACTGCCCAGAAACTTAAAAAGCACAGCTTTATGGGAAGGAACAAAGGCAGTTTCCCTGCAGTGAGTACACATGCAGTGATGTGCCCAGAAAGGCCGTGCTGCCTCCTCTCCAAGCAACCCCTAAACCCAGGACTCCAGGTTTTCATCAGCCTGGAAACAAGTGCCAATCTTACAGCTGGGAGGCTGCCCCTCAGTCAAATTTCTCTCTCCGGCCTGCACGTCCAAACTCCCCGGGGAGGGAGACGGGGGGCTGCCTGACAGATGTGGTCTGGGGAAAGCGGGCACGTGGGGAAGCAAGAGACAGCTGCACAAGGAATGCGTTTTAACATCTGCAGGGCGTGCGTTGCCTCGGGGTGACCCTCACCACACAGAAACGAGGTATCTTGCAGAAGATGTACTGAAACCACGCGAAGTCCAGGCACCCCATTGCCCTGCCTGTGACGGACGCCCGTTGGCATCCTGGTTTCCAACAACCCACCGTCCTCTTGGACTTCTGGATGCCTCAGTTTTAACTTCTCTTAGAGCAACGAAGGAGCACCTTACCTGCATAAGGACTGCAGGTCCCAGGTATTTGTCTCCGTTCCACCAGTAGCTGGGGCAGCTGGTGCTGCAGCAGGCACAGAGAATACACTCATACAGCCCGTCCTGTGCGGAGGGAAAGGGCATTCAGGGGCCCAAGGCCGAAGAGACTTGGGTTTCTAGCTGACTGAATGTGATGTCGGCGGTCGGCACGTGAACAAAGCGACTATTTGCATGTGAGTTTTCTTGGCAAAATCCTAGGGGTGGCTTGTAGGGATGTATCAGATTTGTAAAAAGAGATCTTGGAACCAAAATGTAAACATTTGCTGGATTAGAACCCAGAGTTCTGAAGGCCATGTACAATGTACTTATCCTTTAATACACCATCTCTGTTACCTAAAAACAAACAAACCCCCCAAAAAGCAAAACAAAGAAAAGCAACCAGGGAAACCTGGGTGGCTCAGTTGGTTAAATGTCCGACTTCGGCTCAGGTCATGATCTCAAGGTTCATGAGTTCGAGTCCCGTGTCGGGCTCTGTGCCGACCAGCTCTGAGCCTGCTTGGGATTCCGTCTCCCTCCCTCCCTCCATGTCCCTCCCCAGCTCGTGCTTTCTCTCTCAAAAATAAATAAACATTAAAAAAAAACAAAACAAAAAAACTTCACAGCCTGGATACTGGAACTCAGAGTGACAGGGCTGTCCCCCACCCTGCCCAGCAATCCCTGGACTCTCGGTGTCAGCAAAGAACAGCAAGGTTCTAGTCCCAGTTTTGCCACGAACTCCTTTGCTCCTGTCTGCAAAACAGGTGGTGGAAGCAGGACCACCAACGGCCAGGACGTGTCTGATTTGCCCCCGAGTGTCAAAGAGCCTCTGATGGGGGCGTCAACTTGGAAAAACCTGGTAATCTGCATACAGGTTTCTTTTGAAAAAGACAAACATCCTGCAACACGGTAATGACGTGCCCTTCTAGGCAGTGTGGGCCTGCTCCAGACCCCCTGGTCCACTGTGGGCCCATGTGGGTTCACACTGCCCACGTGGTCCCGAGAGGATGGCAGTCCAGCCCCTGGACAGATGCTCTTGCAGTTTCCTTCCAGAACACACTAAATAAACGGTCCGCACGATCCCATGCTGCCACTCTCCACCCCATCCCCCCAAGCCACACTTCCTGGCAAGCATCTTGGCAACAAGATTCCTCAAAGCAAGACAATAAATGGGGACTAATGACCAGTTTCTCACGATCTTCTATGGACTGCAGGTACTGCTGCTTGCCTTCCTGGGATTCATCCTTCTTCTTCAAATAAGGCTCAATGGATTTGTACTGAGCATAGAAGTTGCTCAAGTCCTGAGGTTAAGAGGCAGAAGGAAAACAGGGTCAGATTTCACCACCACTCCTTAGCTTCCTTATTCACCCCATTTCGTGGACAATCCCTACTTCCCCCCCGATCCTACAGAACTCTGACTCACTTCGGCGTGGATCTGTGCAAAGACTACAGAAGGAGAAATGGTCAGCATTAATTGTGGCTCGGAAATCTCTCCTTCACCCACTCAGGAAGCCTTCCAATCCCATAGCCCCTCCAGTGAAGGTGGTCAAACACGGGGAGGCAGAAATTAAAGTCCAACGCGTAACCAGTGTTGCCTTCCCCACTGGGATTTTCCACATGAATTCTTTGTAGTTATGGCCAAATTCTTGATTCTGGGACTGTTCCAACTCTACAATCTTGTGCCCAGTTATTCCCAAACAATCCTCACCAAATGAGCTGCTGGAGAATCTTCTAGGTGGGTTTATCTTCCACCATTCAAATTCCTTAACTCAGGGAAAAAGCCTGCCCTAAAGAACTGATAACATATCTCTCTCTCTCTCACACACACCTCTTCCCCTCTCCCCTGAAGATAAAAAAGGGGGAGGGATGGGGGGGATAGGAGACAGAAGGGGGGATGGGAGGGAGGGAGGGAGGGAGGGAGGCAGAAACTCACGGGAACAAGATCCTTTATCACATACATATGTGGAAGAGGGTAGATTTTGGAGACTTTGCTGAGGTTGGTGTCAATCCTGCGGGTGCAAGCCAGAGTGTTGCCTCCGTTGATGTTCATCGCGCAAGAGCCACAGATGCCTGATAGAGAGAATGCATTTAACACCTCCTCCCTGCCCCCGCTTAGGCGGTCCAGCTTCAAACTCTTTTCTGGAATGTTGTTCCTCTACCATCAGGGGCAGCACTGACACAGAATCCACTGGGGCAGGAGGTGATGCTGTTTTCCCTCTCCTCCATCTTTCTGCCTGGAATGCAGATCTAGCGGCCGTAGTTCCAAAAGCCATTTTGGGACCGTGAGGTAACCTTGAGGCTGGCATCGACACGCCACAGATGGCGCTGGGAGACAGAAGGGGCCTGGGGCACTGGTGGCATCACACAGGGCCCACATCAGTCCTAGCTCCAAGATTCATGTATTTCCAGGGGCATCACAGAGGGCCCACATCAGTCCTAGCTCCACGATTCATGTATTTCCAGGGGGGGGGGGGAAAGTTTTTTTTTTTAAACTCCCTGTTACTTGAACTCAAACTCTAACAGACAGAAACCAAAAGCAAAATATCATCTTCCGGTTTAGGCCTGGGTGTGATCACCCACATAGAACTCTTACTCTGTTTTCACCAAAACTAGCAGCATAGCGGCTCTGGGGATATGAAACCCACGTAAACTGGCTGAGCACTGACCTTCCAAGGAGAAGAATGAACTAACTGGAACCAAAGCACAGCAAAAATAAGGTGCTGACGCAGGACCCTGAAAGTGAGACTTCTCTTTGCCTGGACTCACGTCCCGTGTAGGGAAATTTCCTAGGTATTTCAGAGTTTAAAGATGACTATGCAGTATGAATCCACTTCTCTGAAGCTGTCTTTTGAAGATCAGGCCAGAGAAATGTGATTACTTGTGAGACGTGCACTGGGTTATCACTTTAGTAAGACCACTCCCTTCTGTGAATCTTAATAAGCGTGTCTTAAGCAAATACTCCTATAGTTCCCCAGGGGACTGAATGTCGTCAATATATTTATGTAAGCCTGGCATCCCAGCAGAGAAATATGCTTTTGTAAGCGATGGCATACAATTTAAAAAATAAATCTGGGGTGCCTGGGTGGCTCAGACGGTTAGGTATCCAACTTCGGCTCAGGTCATGATCTCACAGCTTGTGAGTTCAAGCCCCGCGTTGGGTTCTGTGCTGACAGCTCAGAGCCTGGAGCCACTTATGCTCTCTCTCAAAAATAAACAAATTTTCTTCTTCTCTGAAAAAGGCTCCCCTAGAAATTCTCTTACCAACAAGGGAAGAGAAAGGAGTGGTAATTAATATCATTCTGCTTCGTAGTTTTTAGTCCAGATGGGCCACAGCTTATATGTCTTGGCTCTGAAAAAGTCTTACGGGGAAAGGTTACTGAAAAGCATCTATATTTCCTGTGTTGCCAGGACTTACATGGGGAAGGTTGGTGTTTAATTACAGCAGAATGTTCCCTGAACAGCAGGACTCAGCCAAACTACGGTAATATCTGTCAGCATTTGGTACACTAAATCCCATCCTGTAAGATTAGATGAATCAAAGCAGATGTCTTAGAAGCAGGACTGAATGACCTGAAATGCACAGCAGAATGAAGATTAAAAAGTGATGGGCCAATATCTATAGTGACTTTCCCTTTTAGGAAAGGTTATTTTAGGAAGAAGATTCAATCACTTGTTTTGGCCCACACTACCCTCTGTTTCGTTTTCTCAGGTTTTCCAAGCCTGGCCAGCAGACCGTACCGCCTGAGTGCAGTTCTGGAATCTGACAAATCTGGCGGACTCCTGGCTCCCCAACTATCTGTGTTTTTCTGGAAGTCCCTTAACCTCCCCGGACCTCAGCGTAAACACTAATAGGGCTGGTCTATTCCGCGTAAAGTGAACAGAACAGAGCCGGGCACGCACACTGTGCTCCACGGCCATCGGGACCAGTCAGCCCTCGTAGCATCCCTCTGTGACTTTTGTGATTGGTACTCAAAACGTACCACTGAAGATTATCTAGGGGTTTTCTTAAAATCAACTCATGTTTACTTAGATTTATGTTAAAAAACTTTACCACTGTGACACTGTCATTAGTAATTATATTTTTCTAACGTATCATATAAACACACGGCTATTAAAGTAAAACACGCGGGTCTGAATACTGCTGGAAATCAGCTCCTGCGACACCGGCTGCACACTGTGGGAAACTCTGTTCCCACCCAGAATGTTCCTACTGAGCAGCTGCTCTGAGCGTGCGTAAAACAGCTTGGCAGGGGTGCGGAAGTGGCTGGCTAGCAGACCCAAGCTGGTCCCTGAGGGTGTGACAGCTCACGGGGACCGCCGGATGCAGTGACCGTGTGACATAAAGCTCCTGACGGGAAGAAAATTCAGAAACCAGAGCTTGTACTACGGTTCGAATTTTTGACACATTTACCCAAGAAAAGGAAGTGCGACGCACAGCAAGGTCACCCGGCGGATGGCCAGCTGTTCGGGTAGCTGTCTCAGTCGTGGCCGGCCCGGGCACCAAGCATAAGGGTCTAAAGCCTAATAAGGAAGGAGATACTTACCTTCTCTGCATGATCGTCGGAAAGTCAAAGTCGAATCGATTTCATTCTTAATCTTGATTAAAGCATCCAACACCATAGGACCACATCTGACCAAAAACAACAAGACACTCCAGTCGTACTGATGCGAAGTCCAATGTACCTACACTTCATTATTATAATATGACCTGACACGTCTGTGTATATTAGCTGCTCTTACCCTTTTGGCTTTCTGAGGTCACACTCAGGAATTTTTCCATCGTTCTATTTTTGTGTATTCTTACACATTGTAAGTCCTGCAGAGTCACGCTGCGTATACATTTCTAGGAAAAGGAAAGCTGAAGGAGCAGAGAGAGAGCCCCCTTACTCCAAAGCACTGCGAGTGCCCATGCGTGAGGGGGCAGTGGGGTGAGAGGAAGGGCAGCAGCACAGGGCTTGGAACTTGGGGCGCAGGCCTGGCGTCTGAGAACCTGGTCAGAACCCTGGCTCGGCCACTCGCCAGGTTCTTGGCAAACCGCTTCATCAGCTTCCCACCTACGAAGCAGAGGCAGCCCCTACATCTCACGGGACCGCTGCAGGTGAATTAACACACAGGACAGTCAGACAGAGTGCCTGCCACATTCGCTCAGTGTAACTGTGATCATCATCGTGCAGAGGCTGCAGTTGTATGAACGGTTCACTCTCCCTGAGCCTGTTTCCCTGTCTGTCAAATGGAACCAAAACTTAAATCGCAGGATTATTACAAAGATGAAATAAAAGCATGCGACTTTCACAGTATCTGGCACAGTCACGTGCTCAACAAACCTATTTCCTGGTTGTCACGCCCATGCCTCCCAGTCCTGCTCTATGCATGGGATTTTAAAAAATATGCCCCGCCCCGATATCCTTTAGCATTATCCAGATTTCTTTTTTTTCTACTTTATTGAGCTATAATTGCCATATGACATGCAAATTTAAGGTGCACAGCATGATAGCGTAGCACATAATTTAATATACGTATATACTGGGGCGCGTGGGTGGCTCAGTCAGTTAAGCGTCGGACTCTTGATTTCAGCTCAGGTCTTGATCTCATGGTTTGTGAGTTTGAGCCCTGCGTTGGGCTCTGTGCCGACAATGCAGAGCCTGCTTGAGATTCTCTGTCTCTACCTGCCCGCCCTCAAAATAAATAAACTTAAAAAAAAAAGCGCCCCTAGGTACATATGGTGAAATGATCACCACAACAAGATTAGTTAACAGGGCCGCATTATCTGTATTTCTATCAGCAAGATGCAAGTACCCCTTTCACCCTATCTTTGCTAACACTGGGAACCACCCTTTGAAAACCTCTGCTATTTTGAGAATGGAGAAGTATTATCGTTTTAATCTGAGATCTTTGAGTATTTCAGTGGTTGAGTATCTGTCATAAAGCCATTGATGTGTCTTCACGCTCCAGCTGCTTATTGGAAGTGTGCTGTGCCAGGTTCCACGCTGGCTGCTGGACATACACCAGAGAACAGATGAAAACCCTGCCCGCGAGGCACCTTCATTCTAGTCGACTATGCTACAGACTCGGTCCACCCATGTTCTTTGCCTCTTTGTTTAGGAGATCTTAGGAATTGTTTTTAAAGGAAAAAATCTTTTTTAAAGCTCCAAAACTCATCATTCCCAGTACTTCACTTCTGACACTCCTGGTCACCAGGCGTGTGGTTTCCGGAACCGAGCAATCCTGCAACCCCAGCTGGGTGTCCCCACAGTGTAACTCAATCTGGCCCCACCACCACTGGCCGGTGACAGCATCAGATCCCACAGCTGAAGGGCTCGGTCCCAGCCCCCACCCCCACCGTCCTCGGACACCCGCTGCCCGCTGCAAGCTCGGGCTGTCCCCTGGAAGACTGGCTGTGGATCAGAGATTCTCATGATCCCCTCCCTTGGGTTTGAGAGTTGCTAGAGCAGCTTACAGAACTTGGATAAACAGGTAATTTACTAGGTTCTGATTTAGTAGAATGGCCAAGTGGAAGAGGTGCACAGGGCACGGCGCCCAGGAAGGGGAGCAGAGCTTCCGTGCCCTCTCCCTGCACCTGCACGAGTTCACGCACCCAGACTCTCTGAACCCCACAATCCGGGTCCTTTCATGGAGGCTTCACGGCACAGGCATGATTGATTACATGGTGCTGCTGGTCGGTGGTTTGACCTCTAACCTCTCTTCCCTCTCAGGTCAAGGGGTAGGGCAGAGGGTTCCAACAGTCTAAACACAGGGTTGGTTCCCTAGTAATCAGCCCCCAACCCAACCTGTGGTTATCTAGACTTCTAGAAACCACCTCATTAGAGTAAACTCAGGCGGCTGAAAGGGGCTTGTCATGAATAAAAAATACAAGCCCATTTCACCTTCAGTATTTATCCGGAGCTATTTCAGGAACTGGGAACAAAACCAAAACTATTATAACAAAAGATGACCCTATAGCTCTTATCACTTTGGATCACAAGGGTTTTAGGAGCCAGAAACCCTGGAAAAGACCAAATTTATACCACCAATCTATTCTATCAGTGGCGAATCCTGCCCCTCCCTCACCTCCAGCCCATAACCAGCAATTGGCTATTTGACTTCTTATTTTGGTAATGGAACTTTTAAACCACACAGATTTAAATGCTTACATGTTACAGTTGACCACCCTTTCCCCTTATGATACTATCACTATTTTTTTAATGTATGTATGTATTTATAAAATTTTATTTTTTAATAATCTCTATACCCAATATGGGGCTTGAACTCATAATCCCAAAATCAAGAGTCACACACTCCTCTGCCTGAGCCAGCCAGGGCCCCAGGACTATCAATTTTAAATCTAAAAAGATTAAACCCCTTCCTGACGTTTCAAGACTAGAATTTTCCTCTAGATTTTACATTAAAAAAAAATGTGTATTTATTTTTGACAGAGAGAGAGAGAGAGAGAGAGAGCGCGCGAGTGCACACGAGCAGGGGAGGGGCTTGAACTTATGAACTGTGAGATCATGACCTGAGCTGAGGTTGGAAGCTTAACTGAGCCACCCAGGCACCCCATGCATTTTAAAATTATTCCCCCCAAATTACAAAAATTGCTAATCAATTGCCCCAAATCACTGACTAAACCTTCTTTTGCTTCTGATTCATGGTACTTCCTTCTGGTATTCTGTAACAGAATTTCACTGAAGTAGAGTTTATTTTGCAACTTAAAAAAATTCAAATGATCTGTCTATTCTTGTCCTGGCATGTTTTAAATGGCAGCAATCCTCTATTTTTACAAAAATTTCAAATATCAAGTTAAAAAGCCAAAGCCCTCCCTTCAAGTGATCTCTCCTGCTAAATTTCATAATAGCTAGGGACTGTTAAAGAGTTTGGTATATTTTTCTCACACCTAAAAAAAGCAATATATATAATAACACCTTGCTTTTTTCATTCAACATCTCCAATAAAGGACAATAATCACCTGTTTTCCTATGGAAGGACCCTTAGCTTGCTTAAATCCTCCTCTATCATATACAATGATGCAAATAACATTTTTACATAGAAATCAAGATTTTTTTGGCTATTCTGTGTCCCTTACATTTCCATAGACATTTTAGGATCTGCTTGTCAATTTCTGCAAAAATGACTGGTGGGCTTTTGACAGTAATTGTGTTGAATGTGTAAATCAATTTAGGGGTGCAGTGCCACCTTAAAAAGATTGTTTTCCAGGGGCGCCTGGTTGGCTCAGTTGGAGGAGTATGTGACTCAGTCTTGTGAGTTTGAGCCCCACGTTGGGCGGAGACTACTTAAAAAAATTGTTTTCCAGCCCTTAAACATGGGATGTCTTTCCATTTATCTAAGTCTTTAATTTCTTTCCTTTTTTTCTTCCCCCCCATTTGAGAGTGAACAGGGCAAAGAGAGAGAGTGAATCTTTTTTTTTTTTTTTTTTTTTTTAGCATTTACTTATTTTTGAGACAGAGAGAGAGAGAGCATGAACAGGGGAGGGTCAGAGAAAGAGGGAGACACAGAATCTGAAACAGGCTCCAGGCTCTGAGCTGTCAGCACAGAGCCCGACGCGGGGCTCGAACCTACGGACCGCGAGATCATGACCTGAGCCGAAGTCAGCCGCTTAACCGACCGAGCCACCCAGGCGCCCCAGGGAGAGAGTGAATCTTAAGCAGGCTCCACACTCAAGTGTGTTGCCCAATGTGGGGCTTGATCCCTTGACCTGGGGATCATGACTGGAGCCATAATCAAGAACTGGGACACTTGGGGCACCCAGGGTGGCTCAGTCGGTGAAGCATCTGACTCTTGATTTTTAGTTCAGGTCATGATCTCACAGCCTGAGCTGGAGCCCTGCAATGGGCTCTGCACTGACAGTGAGGAGCCTGCTTGGGATTCTTGCTCTTTCTGCCCCTCCCCCACTTGCATTCTCTTTCTCTAATAAGGGTTAAAAAAAAAGGAATGTATAATACCATCTTAAAAAAAAAAAAAAGGGTCGGATGCTCAACAGACTGCACCAGCCAGTTGCCCCTAGGTTTTTAATTTCTTGTCACCGATGTTTTATAGTTCTCAGCGTACAAGTCTTGCATTTCTTTTGCTAAGTTGGATCCTCAGCATTTTATTCTTTTTCATGTTATTGTAAATGGAACCATTTTCTTATTTAAGGACTGTTCACGACTAGTTTATAGAAATACAACTGATTTTTATATACTGATCTTATATCCTCGCTGAACTAGTTTATTAGATCTAATAGTTTCTTGGTGTGGATTTGTTAAGATTTTCTATATACAAGGTCATGTCATCTATGAAGAGTTTCCTTCTTCCTTTTCAATTTGCTCTATTTTCTCTTGCCTAATTTCCTTGGTTAGAACCTCCAATAAAATTCTATAATGGCTGATGCTAGTAAAAAAACAAACAAAAAACCCCTTTTTGCATGACCTTGTACCATGCAACCTTGCTAAATTTACTTATGTCCTTGTAGTTTTGTAGATTCCCTGGAATTTTCTTTTTTTTTTTTTGGTAGATTCCCTCAAATTTTCTATGTAACCAATGATGTTATTTGTGACTGGTGACAGTTTTATTTCCTCCTTTCCAAATTTCATGCCCTTTATTTTTAACTTGCCCTTAATGCACTTGTTCAAATGTCATGTAGAACACTCAACAGAAGCGGAGTGGACACCCTTGCTATGTTCCTTATGGGCAGAGCACTAACTATTTCATAGTGAGCTGTCGATTTTCCATAGATGCTCTTTATCTAGTCGAGGAAGCTCCCCTTCTTTTTTCAAGTGTGCAGACTTCTGGTTTTTCTCCTTTATCTTGTTACTATGGTGAATGACACGGACTGATTTTCCAATTTTCCTAAATGTTTACTTACTTTGATAGAGAGGTGGGGGTGGGAGTGGGAACTGTGAGCAGGGAGGGGCAGAGAGGAGAGAATCTCAAACAGGCTCCACACCCAGTTCGGACCCTGAAGGCTGGTGTGGACTCCATTTCACAAACAGTGAGATCATGACCTGCGCTGAAATCAAGAGTTGGACACTTAACCAACTGAGCCACCCAGGCACCCATGATTTTCCAATGTTAAAACTACTCTGCACCCCTGGGACAAGCCCAAACTTGGTTATTAAGGCATTATCCTTTTCTTATAGATGGTTAGATTTGATCTGCTGAAATCTTGAGAATTTTTGTGTCTATGTTCATGAAAGATACCAATCTATATCCTTCCTTTTTGTAATGAGACGTCTCCATTAGATTTTGGAGTCAGGTTTTGATGGCCTCCTAAAATGAACTGGGAAGTGATTATTCCTTGTTTATTTTCTGAAAGGATGTAACAGGCATTAGGAGTTTTCTTAAATGTTTCATGATTCATCAGTGAAGCCACCTGGGCCTGGAGTTTTCTTCATGAAAAGGTTTTTGACAACGCATCTCATATCTATAATGAATACAGAACTGTTCATATTTTCTTTTTATTTGAGAGAGAGAGAGACAGAGAGAGAGCGTGCGCATGAGAAGGGGAGAGGGACAGAAGGAGAGAGAATCTTAAGCACACTCCACACTCAGCATGGAGCCCAACATGGGGCTTGATCCCAGGACACTGGGATCATGACCTGAGTCAAAATCAAGAGTCAGATGCTCAACCGAGCTATCCAGGTGCCCCCTGTTACTGTGTTCTATTTGAATTCCATTGTGGTCAGAGAATACACTCTAGAAGATCCTAATTTTTTGGAATTTACTGAGATTTGTTTTATGGCCCAGCATCACAGTGAATGTTCCCTGCACACTTGGTAAGAACATGTATTTTACAACTGTTTGGTGTGGTGTCTCAAAAATATTAATTAGATCAAGATGACTGATAATGTTCAGATGATCTGTCTTTAGTTAAAAAAAATTTATTTTTAAATTATGTAAAAATTCTTAAGGTTTATTTATTTATTTTGAGAGAGAGAGAGAGAGAGAGAGAGAGAGCGCGCGCGCATGTGCTCAAGAGAGAGCACGTGTGGGAGCAGGGGAGAGGCAAAGAGACAGGGAGAGAGAATCCCAAGCAGCCTGTGCACCATCAGCACGGAGCCTGATGTGGGCTCGAACTCACAAACTGTGAGATCTTAACCTGAGCCGTAACCAAGAAATCAAGAGTTGGGCACTTAATCCACTGAGCCACCCAGACATCCCTTTCCTTTTTTTTTTTTTTTTTAAAGAGACAGCATGAGCGTGTGAGCAGGGGAGGGGCAGACTGAGAGGGAGAATCTTCAGCAGGCTCCATGCTCAGCGTGGAGCCTGACTCAGGGCTCGATCTCAGGACCCTGGGATCATGACCTGAGCCAAAAACCAAGGGTTGGACGCTTAACCGAATGAGCCACCCAGGTACCCCATGCCAGTAAGATCTTTAAATTTTACTTAGTTGAGTTTTGTTTTTAACAATATTTAAAGTGTATTTCTTATAAGTAGCATGAAATTGGGTTTTGCTTTTTATCTATTCTGACAGTCTTTGCCTTTTAATTGGAGTGTTTAATGCCTTTAATGATATAATTATTGATGAGGTTGGATTTGGCTCTCTCATTTTACTATTTGTCCCAACATTTTTGCCCCTGTTCTTTCTTTCCTGCTTTAAGTAGCATTTTTAGATGGAGTAAGCAGTTTTGGAATTCCATTTAATTTATATATTGGCTTTTAGCTATCTCACTCTGCGTTTTAATAAATGGTTATTCTAGAATTATAATGTGTCCTTAACTTTTCGACCTATTTCGAGTGAATACTGTACCATTTCATGTACTGTAAGAACCCTCCAACCTTACAGGTCAACCCACTCCCAGGCCTCATGCTGGTCATCACACACATTACATCTGTGTAAGCGGTCTGTTACACAACACGGTATTAGGTTGTTAACAGTCATATGTATACTTTAATGGAGTTTAGAGGAAAAATGGTTTCCTATTTACCATAGCTAGTGCTTTTCGTTCCTTCTCCTTTCTTCCTTCTCAACAGGCAAGACAACTTCTCACACTGCACTTAGTACAGGTCTTCTGGCTGTGAATTCGTGGATTTTTTATTACCTGAAAATGTCTTCATCCCATCCTCACCATTTTGCGGAGTACAGGATTCTGGCTGACGGTGTTTTTCTTTCAGTAATGAAGCGATGGCGGTTCATGGTCTTTGGCATCTACAATTATTGAGTAAACAATCATTTGTATCGCTTCCCAGGCTGTAATGTGTTTTATCGTTCCTGCTTTCAAGATTTCCTCTTTCATTCTGATCTTCAGCAACCGGAGTATGATGTTCCTGGGTGTAGTTTTCCTTGTATTTACCTTGTCTGAAGTTCATGCTTCCTGAATGTGTCAATTATGTCTTTCACCGGCCTGGGGAATTCTTGGTCATTAGCTCTTCAAGTATTTTTTTTTGCCCTTTCTCTCTCTCTACTCCTTCTGGGACTCCAATGACATATGTTAAACCTTCTGATATCATTCCAATCTTTTTAGTCTCAAGAACACGTGATTCTTGTTAATGTATTTTCAGGGTCACTGAATCTTCCTGCTGTCTTCAATCTGCTATCCGGTAAATTTTCTATTTCAGATATTGCTGTTTTCAGTTCCAGATTTTCCATTTGGTTCTTTTTACAAGTTTCTATTTCCCTGCTGAGATTTTCTAGCTCGTGAGCATCTTTTCCTTTATCTACGAGCATAGGGATAACTCCTTAAAATCCACATCTAGTTCCAACACCTGGACTGCTCAGGGCTGGGTGGCCTCCATTGCTGGTCTTTCCATTTGAGTATGGGTCAGGTTTCACTGTTTCTTCATATGGTTAGTAATTCTGGACTATGTGCTGGACTTTGTGAATAAATGACGTGGCAACTCTGGATTTTATCGTGTTTCTCTATAGAGTATCGATTTAAAAAAAAAATCCTTTTAAAATAGTTTTCTATTTTAAGTACACTCCATGCCCAATGTGGGGCTTAAACTCACGACCCTGGGATCAAGAGTTGCATGCTCTACCGACTGAGCCAGCCAAGGGCCCCTGAGTTGTTTTGTGTTTTTTTTTAAAGCAGTAATTACTATGGGCTGAACTTCAGACTTGGGCAGTTCACAAACAGACTTTGGGGCTCCCCCTCTATGTTTCTTTCCAGGACTGCCCCCTCGTTTACTGGTTACTGTGGTAGCTATACAACATCAAGCTAGGAAGTAAGACTGTGGTTTTATCGTGTTTTTGGCCTCGTACCTCTGCTTCCACTGGGGCTTGCCCTCAGGTCACAGAGTGTAAAACCAGTAACATTCTGTTCTTCCAAGTGTCAACTCATTCCCAGTGTCTCTGGTCACTCTGTTGTGCCTGTAGGTCATTACTGCTTGTCTTCTGTCCAGAGTTTATAGCTGTTACTTGAGGGTTAGTACGATGAAAGCTACTCTGCCGTAACCGGAGAAGAATGCAATTACTCTTTACGTTTTTTAGCGTCAAAAAATAGTTATGGGGGCACCTGGGTGGCTCAGTCGGTTAAGTGTCCGACTCTTGATTTCGGCTCAGGTCACGATCTCAGGGTTCACGGGATTGAGCCCTGCATCAGGCTCTGCGCTGATAACACGGAGCCTGCTTGGGAGTCTCTCTCTCTGCCCCTCCCCTGCTTGTGCTCTCTCTCTCTCAAAATAAATAAACATTAAAAAGTTAGTTATGAATTTAACTCTTCTGAAGTTTCAGCCACATTCTGTAGGTTTTGATTTGCATTGTTTTTATTCTCCAAGTATCCAACAATATTTGAAATGATTCCTTAATAAAAGTAGTTGTTTAAAAGAGTGCTTTTTAACTTCCAAGTAGTTAGAGTTTTTTGTTTTTAACACGCATTTTACTAATCACTTTTGGTTGTTGGGTATTTGGTAAGTGTCTGTCTGACAAGGTTATATATCAACTAACTCTAGTGCTTAATAGAACTTACATGTTGGTAAAGTCAAAGAAAGCATTTAGAATAGTTTTCAAATCTTTTTTTTTTGTGCCACGGAAGCTTTTGTTCAAAACACATAAAGTCCTTATTCATTTACAAATAAAACAGATTATGAAATAGGACAGTTCTGATTACACTGGAGAGGGGAGAGGTGGTGCAGTGGGGAGCTGGGGAGCCCAGCTCACCAGATTTTCTTCCGTTTGGCTGCCTGTGGAGGTCCTCCGGGGTGGAAGATGATGAGAGTGGTTCAGAAAGAGGTGAGGACTCGCCCCGCTGTCGCTGGCTTTGAAGACGGGGAGTATGAGCTGCGGGGTGCATGGCCTCTAAAACCTGGGGGCGGCCCTTAGCTTACAGCCAACAAGAAACCAGGGACCTCAGTGTTGCAACCATAAGGAACTGAATTCTGCCAACAGCCCAAGGGAACAGAAAGCGGATTTCCCCGGTCTCCAGAAAGAAACAGGGCCTGCTGACACCTCGACCCATGGTCTGATGACACCTTCCCCAGACTTCTAACATGCAGAACTGAAAAGTAATAAATCCAGGCGTTTTAAGTCGCTAGGTCTGTGGCGCTTTGATATGACAGAAAGACAAATAATACAGAGGTATGGATCTCTGCTACTATTTTAACTGCATCGCTATCTTGTCATATTACCATTCCAGAGACATTTACGGTGTCCTTCCAGCTCTACCAGTACTCCTAGAGACTTGTCATCCTCTGGGGGGGCCCGGGTGGCTCAGTCGGTTAAGTGTCCACCTCTCGATTTCGGCTCAGGCCACGATCTCATGGTTCGGGAGTTCGAGCCCCACGTCGGGCTCTGCGATGACTGTGTGGGGCCTGCTTGTGATTCTTTCCATCTCTCTCTGCCCCTCCCCCACTCATGTGCACGTGCTCTCTCTCTCTCTCAGAAAGAAATAAACTTTATTTAAAAAAAAAAAGAAATTTGTCATCCTCTGATTTGGGGAAAGGAAAGGAATTTTACAAAAGTTATTCTTCCTGGTATTAATTATCTTTTCGAATCAGGTGCCTACCTCATTCATTTGAAAAAGAGACGATAAATTCCAGGGCCACTGGGTGATCTGTTTTTAAACCTTCCGCGGATGTGAAAAGCAGGTCCCTGACTCGGATCAACAGCTCACCTTCACTTAGCAAACATCTAGCTCTCACAGAGATACTCACTTATTCAAGTCAATTTCATAAGTTTGCATACGAGGCTTATCTCCCGTCTTGTCTGGGTCCCATCGGTAGATGGCAAACTTCTTGATTCGGGGAGCTGTGGCTGCCGCTGTCTGTGCCCCCCGGCAGGCCTGAAATCGAAAAGGTTCACAAGAAGGGGGGGAAAAAGCTATTAAAATGCAAGACAAATCCTACTGTTTAGCTGGTGCTATAAACTACAGCACTGGCTATAAACCCACACGTTACTGTCTTCTTGCAACAGGCATTCAATAGCCATCAAATATTAAGCACCTAGCACATCACGTACCAGACATGGTGCTGGGGGCTAGTGAAATAGCACTTAACGAAACAGTGTTTGCCCTCACGGAATCTACTTTAAGCAAGAGAGAAATTAAATATTTATGATAAAGTATAAAGAGGGAAGAATACAGAAAAGACTTACATTAGTACAAGAGATCAGGGAAGGCCCCATAAATGATAATGAAGCTGAGACTGGGTGAGTAGGGATTAGAGAGTGTTATAAACTGAGGGAACAACACGTGTAGAGGCCTGGATGGGGGAGAGCACAGCGCATCTGGGAGAAAAGTCGAATATGAGTCAGGGGGGCTTGAGTAAGGTCGGAGGAGTGGGAAATGTGAGGAAGTCAAGATTCTGATGTTACCCTAAGAGCAATGAGAAGCCAGAACGAATTATCAGGTGGATGACATAATCATTTTTATTTTTGAGAATGATATCACTGGCTACAAAGGAAGAATTGTCAGGCAACACGCGGAGAGACCAGTAGAAAGCTACCGCGGTTGTCAAAACGAGATGCCGGTGTTTCTAGATTAGGTGTCTCCATCAGTCTGGGCTGTTGTAACAAGACATCAAAGACTGGGTGGCTTAAACACGACAAATTTCTCACGGTTCTGGAGGCTGGGAAGTCCAAGATCAAGGTCTCAGGCAGACTTGGTGTCTGACGAAGACCCTCTTCTTGGTTGACAGATGGCCACCTCCTTGCTGTCTCATGTGGCGGAGAGACAGATCTCACGTCTTTTCCCCTTTGTGTAAGGGCACTAATCCCATCGTAAGAGCTCTACCCTCATGACCTCATCTAACCCTGATTCCCTCTCATACGTTCCATCTTTAAATAGCATCATAATGGGGATTAGAGTTTCGACGTTTGAACTTGGGGGAACACGAACGCTCAGCTCACAGCACTGCAGCAGGAAAGACGGTGAAGAATACTGTAAAACAGAACCCATGTAGGGAACTAACCAACACCCGAGTCCTGTTCTCCATGATGATTCTATCCCATCTCCTGGACACTTACATCTCTGCCAGTGGGTCTCACACGGTGAGCTCAGCAACTCCAGAGTGCTACCACCTTAGAGGCTGCTATGAGAGGGTCAGGTTAAGAGGGCTGGTCTCTGGTTAATTCCGTCCTTCACCAGAACAGCTTCCCCATAACATATTTACAAAAAGGGTGCTGTTGCTCAAAAGTTTTATATTTAAATTCACACTCATTTTTTTTTCAAAATTTTTTAATGTTCATTTATTTTTGAGACAGAGAGAGACAGAGCATGAACGAGGGAGGGTCAGAGAGAGAGGGAGACACAGAATCTGAAGCAGGCTCCGGGCTCTGAGCTATCAGCACAGAGCCTGACGCGGGGCTCGAACTCATGGACTGTGAGATCATGACGTGAGCTGAAGTCGGTCGCTTAACCGACTGAGCCACCCAGGCGCCCCAATTCACACTCATTTTTAAGGCCACAATTTATTATTGCCAGGAACTGTAGTAAATGCTTTATACTAATTACTCCACTGAGTCTTTGTATGAGAAAAATGAGGCTCAGCGACCGAGCAATGGGCCCATGATAACACAGCTGACAAGAGGAGTTATGACTGGAACCCAAGTCTGTCTGACCCCAGAGCCGATGCTCCTGAACACTGTACTAGTCATTTGTGAATATTTGGAGGTTTCTTCTTGGCTCTGTCTCCTTTTTATGTCTCAATGCCTTGAGGGCATGTGTATTAGAGTTCTCCAGAGAAACAGAACCAATAGTGTGTCTATCCATATAAATGCATGATACATATGAAAGGTATATATACACATATACATATACATAAAAAGAGATTTTTTTTTTTATGAGAAATTGGCTCACATGATTATAGAGGATAGAAAGTCCCAAGAGCTGCAGTTAGCAAGCGGAGAGCGAGGAGAGCCAATGATGTAAATCTAGTCAAAGCCTGAAGGTCCATGAACAGGAGAGCCGATGATGTGGTTCTAGGCCAAAGGCCAGCAGGCTTAAGACCCAAGAAGAGTCGACGTTTCAGTTCAAAAGCAGTCAGGCAGGAAGAATTCCTTCTTATTTGGAGGAAGGGGAGCCTTTTGGTCTATTCATGCCTTCAACTGATTGGATAAGGCCCACCTACATCAGGAAGGTCAATCTGCATTACTGGGTCTATTGATTTAAATGTTAACCTCCTCTAAAAACACCCTCACAGAAACACCCAAAATGTCTGACCAGCTATCTGGCCCCCTGTGGCCCAGCTGACACATAAAACTAATCATTCACAGAATGGAACAGGTTCTATTTTGCATCTTCTAGCATACCTGGTCCAGGCCTTTGTGTATAGCATTTCAATTCGTGGTTAGGAAAAATTGAAGACACACGCAAGAAATTATACTGGAATTTAAAATAAAATTAAATAAAAAAAAAAAAAGAAAAAAGTACAAAGCAAAAATTGAGCATTAGGCAAATGCAAACATGCTGTCCCCATTCCACAGTCCTTGAAGACCTTTCCCTCGAGGTGAACACACAAGGCGGCCACCGCTGGCTCTACCCTGGGAGCAGAGCAGGGATCCTGTCAGTCCAACGGCAGTTAGAAGCTGAGCCCCTGGTCTGTATGCAGAAACACACAGACTATATCCCAGGTCAGCTAACTCTCTTACAAACTGGTAAAAACAGACAAAACTGGGGAGGTTAATGGTGTAATTACAAGAGGTGCGATGGTGTTTCTTACTTGCCGGCAAAAAACGTCCCAAATTAAGTGAGGCTGAAAATATAAACATCAGCTACCAAGAGGAAAAAAGGAAAGATGGGAAGATGAAAGTGAAGGTGAAGAGAAAAGCAGATTTTTCCTTTATCACCAGGCTGGCTAACGTCAGCAATAAAAGGAAAGTCATTTCTACAAAAGAACATCTTCCATTAGGGACTTCCATTTTTTTTTTTTCTTCTTTAGCAGGATTCTATTCCATGCTACTGTATTTTACTTATTCTTTTTTTTAATTTTTTTTCAACGTTTTTTATTTATTTTTGGGACAGAGAGAGACAGAGCATGAACGGGGGAGGGGCAGAGAGAGAGGGAGACACAGAATCGGAAACAGGCTCCAGGCTCCGAGCCATCAGCCCAGAGCCTGACGCGGGGCTCGAACTCACGGACCGCGAGATCGTGACCTGGCTGAAGTCGGACGCTTAACCGACTGCGCCACCCAGGCGCCCCTATTTTACTTATTCTTAAAAAGCTCTCTGCAGGGCCTGAACTCATGACTCCAAGATTAAGAGTCGCTCCCTTCACCAACTGAGCCAGCCAGGCGTCCCTAGGGACTCCATTTTGTAAAACAGGAACATTTGGCTAACGCCACCTTGTGGCACTTAAGGCAAAGTGAAGGAAGTGAAAAGAAAAGATCACTGAAGATACTCCAGCAGGCTTCTGCTTGCTTAGTGCTTCACCTCGTTTTGGTTAGATGATAAAGTCTACTTCATTATGATAAAACTCACCAATTTTAAGTGTACAGTTTGAAGAGTTTTAATAAAGTGGTATAACTGCTACCATAATTATGACGGCACACTTCCACCTAGAAAGTTCTCTAGTGTTCCTTTACAATCAGTGCCCACTCCCTCCCCCTTGCAACTGATCTGCTTTCTATCACTACAGATTTTTTTACAGAATTTCATTTTTTAAAATATTTATTAATTTTTGAGAGAGAAGAACGAGCAGGGGAGGGGCAAAGACAGGGGACAGAAGATCCAAAGTGGGCCCTGCGGTAACAGCAGAGAGTCTGATGTAGGGCTCAAACTCATGATCCGCGAGATCCTGACCTGAGCTGAAGTCATACAATTAACCCACTGAGCCACCCAGGCACCCCTGCCCCCTTTTACAGAATTTCATATAAATGCAATCAGACAGTGCATCCTGGGTCTAGCTTTTACCACCTAATATAATGCTTCTGGATTTTCCTCATGCTGTCGCATATATCCAGTCTGTTGCTTTGTTAAAAAATTAAACTTTCCATTCTGAGATATAGAATCACATGCATTTTTAAGAATTAATAATGAGACCCCCTCATACCCTTTACTCAATTTCCCCCAATGAAAACAGTCCCGATCTATAGCACCATCTCAAAACATCAGCACTGATATATCAACGGTCAAGACACAGAGCATTCCCACCCCCGAAAAGACCCCTGGGATTGCTTTATCAAAGCCACTCCCCTCATACCTCCCCCCTTAGTCTCTCACTCCTGTAATTTTGTTATTTCAACAATGTTATATAAATGGAATCATCTAGTATGGAACCTTTTGATTGGTTTTTCTCCATTCAGCAGAATTCTCTGGAGATTCATCCAAGTTGTGTGCACGTCAACAGTAGTTTCTTTTTACTACCGAGTAGTGCTGCATGATATGATGGACCCTAGTTTGTCCAGCCATTCTCCCACTAGAGGACCTCGGGGCTGTTTCCAGTTTTTGGCTATTATGAATGAAATTATAACGAGTACGTGTGAACATATCTCCACTTCTCTGGGATAAATAAATGCCCAGGAAGGTAACTCCTGGATTCCAGGACAGTTGCATATCTCGTTTTTTTTACAAAATAACCAAATTATTTCCCAGAGTGGGTGGCTGCCTTGCCTGTGGTAGGTGGTAGAGAGAGGGAGAAAAATAAAATGCATTTAAAAAAATATCTAACTCCTTAAAAAAGAAACTTTTTTTTTTTTACACTAAAATATTGGTAAAGCTTGGACTTTCAAAAAAACTTGGGACTTTGAGGTTGTCAATTACAGCTTCGTGGCCGTGAAGCCTGATTTAAAAGTACTGTCTGAGGGCAACAGGCATCCAGCCGTATCAAGCTTGGTCTCATTCCCACAAAACCTGCCAAAGGTGACCGTGGATTCGTGCAACGGGTCCTCACCTTAACAACTCTTTCTAATACGTATGTCTGCTTCATATCCACTCTACAAAACTACAAAGGTCTAGACTTGATCATGCAGATCTTCCCAAAAGTGATTAGGTTTTTTAGACATCATTTACGAAGTCTTATCTTGTGAACGATGTGAGCAAGAAACCACAAGGGTGCATCACAACAGAGCACCATGAGGAACCCCAAATGTAAGTTTTGGGGTGTCCCAAAACATAACTCATTCTTTAAAAAACACCTAATTTAAGTTTATTTTGAGTTAAAAACATGTTTTACACAACACTTGGAGGGATAATGGGGGGGGGGGGCGGCTAACAGGAATGAGGAGAGAAGATGCAAAAAATAAAAATTACCAGAGGTGGTTGTGGTTCTAAACTGAAGGAGTTTGCTTGTCTTGAGCTGCACTAAGAGTTAATCCACAGGATTATGGCAGCTGTGATAAGAACAAATACATTTATGCAATAGAGAAACGTGAACATTTGTTATGTCAGTGTTCTAGTAGAAGTAAAAAAAAAAAAAAATAATGGCTTTCATTCACTGAGCCCCTACCGTGTAAGAAATGTTGTACTAAATTGTCTCTAATCTTTATAACATCTCTACAAAGGGAAGTTTTATTATTCTCATTAAAAAATTAAAATGGGGCGCCTGGGTGGCTCAGTTGGTTAAATGTCCAACTCTTGATTTTGGCTCAGGTCATGATCTCAGGGTTGTGGGATTGAGCCCCACGTCTGGCTCCGTGCTGAGTGTGGAGCCTGTTTGGGATTCTTTCTCTCTCCCTCTGCCCCTCTCCCTGCTCATTCTCTCTCTAAAATAAAAATAAAAAATAGGGGCTCCTGGGTGGCTCAGTTGGTTAAGTGTCTGACTTCGGCTCAGGTCATGATCTCAAGGTGTTGGAGTTTGAGCCCTGTGTTGGGCTCTGTGCCAAAAGCTCAGAGCCTGGAGCCTGTTTCGGATTCTGTGTCTCCCTCTCTCTGCTCCCTCCCCACTCATGCTCTGTCTCTATCTCTCAAAAATAAACAAACGTAAAAAATAAAAATAAAAATAAAATAAAGATCATAGACCAAAAGAGCCAGGATTCAAATACAGGTTTCTTTGTTTTTGTTTTTAATCTCCAAAGCCCGACCTTTTACCCATTATACATGTGGCGAAAATGCAAATCCAATACTGAAGAGCACAAAGATAGTTCCTTTCCTCAAACAAATCCAAGGGACACTGAATTCATACAATTAGTAAGATCTTGCGCAGTAGCTGGCCCAGACACACTCATTTATTTGTTCGATAAATAATTACAGAGTGGCTAATATGTTCCAAGGGCTGTTCTAGGCCCTGGGGATCAGGACAAAACACACACACACTCTGATCCTTATGGAGCTTATGGTGACTGGAGACACACACAAATAAGATCTATAGTAATGTCAGGGGGTGATAAGTACAATGCAGAGGGTGGCCAGGGAACTCTTCACTGAAAAGGTGACAGCTAAGCAAAGACCTGAAAGGTGAGTAAGTAAGCCATACCCAACTCAGGGGAAGAGCAAATTGGGCAGAGGGGACACTGAGCCCAAATCTTGAGGTGAAAATGTGTTTGAGGAGCAACAAGGCAGTCAGTGTAGTTGAGAATGGAGTGAGCTACAGGGGCAGGAATGGGGGAGGAGATCGGGAAGTTAATGGGACAGCCAGATCACATAGGATCCTGTAAGGTTCTTTTTTTTTTTTTTTTTTTTAAAACATTTATTTATTTTTGAGAGACAGAGAGGCAGAGCATGAGCAGGGGAGGGGCAGAGAGAGAGGGAGACACAGAATCTGGAAGCAGGTTCCAGGCTCCGAGCTGTCAGCACCGAGCCCGATGTAGGGCTCGAACCCATGAATCACGAGATCATAACCTGAGCTGAAGCTGGAAGCTTAACGGGCCAAACCACCCAGGCGCAACCCCCCTCCCCCCCCCCCCCCCCCCCCCCGCTTTTTTTAAAGTAATCTCTGTGCTGGAACTCATGACCCGGAGATCAACAGTCTCATGCTCTACCGACTGAGCCAGCCAGGTACCCCCTAGCAAATTTCTTTAAATGCACTCAATGAGTTGTATATTTGAGATTCCAACTTTGGAGAATATTCTATCTCTCTCTTTTTAAATTAAGTACACTCTATGCCCAACATGGGCCTTGAACTCATGACCTCAAGATCAAGAGTCACGTGCAGTACTGAATGAGCCAGCCAGGTGCCCCGACCTTGTAATGGTTTTTGCTTTTACCGTAAGATGAGAAAATACTGGTTTTGAGCAGAGGAGTGACAGAGTCAGATTTAAGCTTTGAAAGGATTATTTTGGTTTGTGTTGAGAATCAAAGATGAAAGTGAGAAAACCACACAAGAATTACAGTATACGGTAATTAGCTAAGGGATGTTGGCAGCTTGAACCAGGCTGGTGGCTGTGGATGGTAAGAAGCGGTAAGTTTTGTTTTGTTTTTGCCTTTTTTTTTTAGAAGTGGTAAGTTTCTGAATACATTTTAAGAAGGAACTGATAGGATTTCCACGCAGACTGGATGTGACAGCGGGGCAAAGAGCAAGGATGACTGCACTTTTTGGCCCAAGCCCCATGGAAGATGGAGGTGCCATCACCTGAGAAGGAAGGACAGAGTGGGGCTGTGTGTGGTGAGGGGTAGGTACTAGGAGCTGGGTTTTGGGCCAACAAAGTTTGTGATGTATTATCAGATATCCAGGTGGATATTAAAAAAAAATTTTTTTTTTAAATGTTTATTTATTTTGAGACAGAGAGAGAGCAATAGGGGTGGGGCAGAGAGAGAGAGAGAGAGCAAGAGAGAGAATCCCAAGCAGGGTCCATGCTGGCAGCACAGAGCCCTCTTTTTTTTTTTTTTTTTTAAATTTTTTTTTTAACGTTTATTTATTTTTGAGACAGAGAGAGACACAGCATGAACAGGGGAGGGTCAGAGAGAGAGGGAGACACAGAATCCGAAACAGGCTCCAGGCTCTGAGCCGTCAGCCCAGAGCCCGACGCGGGGCTCGAACTCACGGACCGCGAGATCGTGACCTGAGCCGAAGTCGGACGCCCAACCGACTGAGCCACCCAGGCGCCCCACAGAGCCGTCTTTTCTATAGGGGTAGGGAGTATTAATATCTACCTTATAAACTGGAGGGTCAACCTTCTAGCATAGCCCAGAAAATAATTTCTGCTTTTCAATGTTGGCAATATCATCAGTTTCTGATTGGCAGATGGGCATCCTAAGACCTGCCAGTGCTCAGAACAATGAGATACACAAATGAAAGCGGGCAGTACTTGCCCTAACGGAATTCACAATCTAGATGAAGAAATAAGGCAATACAATTGCAGGTAATACATTACAGCTAAACACTTATAGGCAGAACTATGGTTCAGTGCAGACTAATGCATGAAAGGAATTCAGAAGAGCCATATTCTACTGTGTCTTCGAGTCCGCGGAACCTCAACATCGCTCAGATAATACACCAAGCTCATTTCGGGACTCTTATGAGGTGACTTTCGTGGGTATGAATGCACATTCCTACGAGGGGGAGTGGACAGGAGGCAGCTCTCTATTTCTCTAGCCTCAGGAGGCCCTGCAACGGCCTCACCTGGAATTATGAAACTGACCTATGAAACCAACCTTCTGCTCAACTCATTCATGGAAGAGGGACCTGAGCGTTGGAACTCGCTCTCACTGGTGGGGCTCTCACAACTTGACTGCTTGCTCAGCAACTATGAAAGGACCTGGTAAACAAGGTCGTTACTACTCATTAATGCTCAGCGGATACAAACTTCCAGCTCTGATAGGCAGTCCTCCTTCCCTATCTCCCCTTTTTAGAAAGACTATAAAATGACTCATTCAAGTTCATATACAGCACATTGGAAAGAACTAGCATTTGAAGGCAGGCCGTATGCACTGTGTTATGCAGCCAGGGCTGTATTTAAAATGAGAGAGATTCTCGTGTCAGTGCAAGAATATTTCTGGTTCACCTGTGCCCAGATCTGGGCTAAGAGTTTTTCCCATATTATGTAACAAACAGACAAACAAGCTGGATTTTGGTCTTAGATCTACCACTTTGCAGCTGTGATATTTTGAGCAAGTAAAAAAATTTTCTCTGGGGCCTCAGTTTTGAAACTTCTAAAAAGGAGGTAAGAACTACTATTCGCCCACGTTGCAGGGGTTGTTGAGGAGCTGAGAGGAGGAGACAGACTTCAAAGGGATTTGTAGGGGCACCCGGGGGGCTTGGTGGGTTAAGTGTTCAACTTCGGCTCAGGTCATGATCTCACGCTCTGTGAGTTCGAGCCCCGCGTCAGGCTCTGTGCTGACAGCTCGGAGCCTGGAGCCTGCTTCAGAATCTGTGGTTCCCTCTCTCTCTGCCCCTGCCCCGCTCATGCTCCATCTTTCTGTCTCTCAAAAATAAATAAACGTAAAAAAAAAAAAAAAAAAAAAAGGATTTGTAAATTCTTAGTTCCTTATGTGTGCAATGCCAATTTCCCTTCCCCTTCCAAATAAATCTTCCATTTGGAATGGAGATAATTGTGTAGAGTCCTAATGCAAGGGGTGTGGGGAAACTTATCACCGCAAACTGAGTAGTAAATAAGGGCAGCACCAGGCTCAGTTCCTATGGGATCCATGCCAAAACTCTGCGCTTGGTACGGTCGTAAGCCCTTTACAGACAGGGACACTGAGTCAGTGTCATCCGACGCTGCTTTAAGGCACCTTTCCCGCAGCCCCCCACCCCCACCGGGAAGGGCCCAGATCCTTCGGGGATCTGATTTGCCTCCATTTTCCCTTTCCTCTGCCCTTTATCAATTCCGGTCCAGTCTCTGTTTACTGAGCCCCCAACCCTGCACCCTGGAGGAGAGACCTCGATTCCCAGCTCCCATTCCTCCCACTCCCGCAGCCCTGTGTCTTCCACAGAGGCTAGTTTGAGGACAGAGAACGGGCTTAGAGCCCAAACGTTTGGATTCGAATTCGGCTACAACAGTCACTCGCTTGCCACATGACCTTGGGCACCTCAAGACCCCCCCCCCCCCCCCGAATACTTTCCCCTTAACTTAAAAAAAAAAATCGTCTCCGCCCTGATAAACTCCCGGGCTGCGGCGAGGCGCAGAAGGATAACGGACTGGGATGCTCCAGGACCAAACCCGCGCGCGACACAGCGGGAGCGGGTCCTTCCACTCCCTGTGGCCTTGTCCTGTGCTCCCTCGCCCTCCTCCACGGCCCCCTCAGCGCCAGGCTGCCTCCATGACTCTCATGCCTGCCCTCTTCCTCCGGCCCCGCAGCTCACCTGCAGGCAGGCTCCGCCAAGGGCCGTGGCCGGGAACCGGCGCCTCAAGGAGACTCCGACCGCCGCCGCCGCCATCTTGGCTCCTGACGTCAAGCCCCACCCCTTAACCCTGAGGTCGCTCTCCGCCGTCGTCCCGCCGAGCACCGCGGCGCCCAGCCGGCATCCACCGAGGCCCCGCTAGCCGGGCAGGAGCCGCCGAGTGGGAGGCGGTTCCAGTTTCCCCGGTGGGAGGAGGGAAGGCGGAGAAAGCCAACGCGAGCGTGCGCAGTTGCGGTGTGCCCGGCGCATGCTAATGGGCCTCCCGCCTTCCTAAGGTGACCTTCCCAGAAGGGAGCGGAGTCGGAGACCGGGAGTGTTGGGACGGCTGGGGCTGAGAGGACGGCGGGGAGGAGCCACCCGATCGGGAGTTCAGTCCGTATTTAGCCCCCTCTTCTTCCTGAAAATTTGTCAGTAGTATCACTCATCTCTTAGTGATGAGCTTAGTGGCTTTGGTCAGACATTTGTCAGACACGGTGTTGTTTGCCCGAGACTGTCCTGGTTTCAGCACGGCTTACTTAGCCATTTAGCAGCAGAATCCATTGCTTGAACACCTGCTATACGCCTAGCATTGGGATCCATCATCTCACTTAAGACCCAAAACAGTCTTACGGGAGAGGTCTGTGCATGAAGTCTCCACTTTGGGTATTTCAGCTGCCTTCCCCAACCTCTCCGTGGCTCATCCCAGGACCAGCCTCCCTCTGGGGGCTTGATGACCTCAGTCTTCCGAGTCACATGGTCTCCTGGGTCACCTGGGGCGTTTATGCAGGTAGTTAGCTTTCCAGGTACTTGTGTTTGTCAGGAATGATGTTTCCCTTCTCTGCCTGCTTGTTTGTGACATACGAAGGGTATCTTTTCATAGTCTGGTTTCCTCTCACAGCTCATGTAGATGCGGCTGGGGAAATTAAGATGGCCAGGCAAATTGGTTTGTTGGGGCTAAGTTTCTGGAGCCCTGGGCTGGAACCAGCCAGCTACACTGCTGTCTGATCTCATTAAAGGAGGTGTGTAGTGAGGTCACAAGAAACAGCCTGGACCCCTGGGTCTAACCTTGAATCTTCTCAAGGCTGTGTGACCTTGAACAAGTCCCTCCCCATCTCTGGCCTATAGTTTCCTTGCCTGTAGCATCAGGGTGTTGGGCCAGCTGATTTAGGGTTCTGGGATTCATGTGACTGTCTTGGGGCGCTGTCTTGGCGGTGACTATTGACAAGGCTGAGGTCACCTTGGCTTTCCACTGGGGCTGACCCAGCACTGGAATAGGGCTTCTCCAAGTCTGCCCCAGGGCCTCTTGGGCCACCCAACCTGGATGGAATCATGGGAAGATTATCACCCTCTCTCTAACTCCTCCTGGCTGAATCGTCTTCTGAGATGAAGGGAGAGCATCCTCTCCCTCCAAGGAACGCGTTCCTAAAGAATGGGGCCCATTGGCATTTTCACGACTCTTGTCTCCAAGGTCGATGCTACTCCTAGATAAGTGATAACTCTTTTACTGTACCCAGGTCACCTTGGAAAGAGCCATCTGAGGCCAGCAGAAGTGAGACCTTGATTTATGGAGGGGCTCCTGGTGCCAATGGGCCCACGCGCCCTGGAGTCACATCGTTCCTGGGCTTCATGGGGATTTGGGGAGCTCAGAGTTATGGAGGAACAAATTCCTGGGCGGCTGCACCTCCGCCCTGAACTTTGGGATTCCAGAAAGGCACAGCTGCACGGCTTAGAGGTTTTCATGGCCAGCTCCTGACAGATCTTCCCTAGGTATCCTCATGGTGAGAACCAAGGTTTTTTTCTTTTCAGTTTCCATTTGTCTAGCGAGTGAAGTATGGCTTTTCAACAGTTGGCTAGTCACTTTAAGTTTATGCGGAACCTCATCGCTTACAAATGTGTTTACATAAACAGTCTGCTTTGTCCTCATAACAACCCTTCCAGTTGGAATAACTCCTCCCCCTCCCCCCCCGCCCCCATTTTACAGACTTTCTTAGTCTTTGGGTAATGAGAAAGGTGAGCAATCTGGGGTGAGAATCTTGCATCAGGAGTGCTTTCTTTCCCAAGGGCTGGAAATCCACTCGAGAGTTAAAAATTAAACCCCAAGAGCATTGTGTTGTATCCACTGTCATTTGTACGATCAACTCTATTTCTAGTGTCTTGTGATTTAGGGCAACCTGCACTGATTCCCCTCCCCCACCCCCAACCAGAGGGCCAAGGATTTAAGAGAGATTTATTTTATATATATATATATATATATATATATATATATATATATATATTTATTAAATATGAAATTTATTGTCAAATCGGTTTCATACAACACCCAGTGCTCATCCCAACAGGTGCCCTCCTCAATACCCATCACCCACCCTCCCCGCCCTCCCACCCCCCAAAAGAGATTTATCAGGTAAGATTTAGGGGAGAAATATCAGATAATTTTATTGCCTGGGAGAGTTATTTGTCTCCAAGAAAAACCCACCTCACCCCAATTCATCTCTGTGGTGGGACTTAGGATCCGTGCCATCCAAAATTTAGGATTTCATGCTCCTTCGACCAATGGGCTGTCACTCTTCCATCTCTCTGGCTGACCCCCTCCCGCCCTTTGTCCAGCTGTCTCCTGAGCATCTGTCTGGGTGTCCCAATGGCCTCTGAAACTCAACCTGTCCCCAATCATACATACCACCTGAGGTGCTCACATCTCTCTTTTCAGCACCGTCTACCCAATCTCTAAGCCAGAAACCTAGTGTGCACCTGACTCTTCCCCCTGCCACATCCAATCAACCACCAACCCCCGGCATGGCCTCCAAGGTCTCCAGGTCAGCTGCCACCTCGAGAGGTGCACAGCTGCTCCTGTGTACCAGGCCCTCTGCAGGGCACTCTGGGGACGTTTTCTCTGTCTAATCATTACAGCAACCCCACGAGGTAAGGATTTATGTCCTTCATTTCAAGTTGAGGCAGCTGAGCCTCAGAGAGGGTCAACGCCTCACGTAAGTCACACAGCCGGGAGGTCAGGTTGGTATCCTCTGTTAGAGAGACGGCTGGGCTCTGGGCCTGCCACCCAAGGAACACAGTGGTTCACGGGCTCTTGGGAACGTAGTGGTTGCAGCTACTGTGTCTGGTCCACCTGCAGAGGGGGCCCCTGCCTCACGGAACTGCCCAAGCCTCCCTAATAGCCCTTTTCATCCTGCCCTTAGAAAGGGCTTATCTAGCCCCTCTTCCCTCCAAACCCCACCATATAATTAGACTTCTCAAAATATTCTCTCCGAGTGGGATGGGGACAATCATATGCTACAGACTTCTCCAATTTCATGAGCAGCCTCTGTGGAACTCCCGGAGCAAAAGTCACGAGCCACTCCCAGTCCAGATGGGGCTGCGTTTCGCACAGCTGAAGTCAGCTCAGCTGCTGGGACTTAGCGAGTGGCCCAGGGCCTTCTGGGGACTGTCACGTTGCTGGGCCCTATAGCATCACACCACAGCACACACCACACATGCACACACACAAAGAGCTCACCCACCCTGCTTAACCTCTGTCCCCCTCCTGTCTGCCTGCCCCATCACCAGCGTAGTCTCCAATTAGCAGTTAATTTGGTCCTCGGGGCGTGTGTGGGTGTGTGCTTTGTAAACGCAGTACATGATACAACTCCCTTTCCAGCCGAATCTGAAGTTTGAGCACTTCTTTCTATCAGAGACAGAGCCGTGTAAATGAAATGCAAAAAAAGGAATCAGTGGTAAATATTCATTGGTAGTGACTATTTATTGGCTTACTGCAAACAGCTCAAGTCAGAGGGGTGAAGAAACTTAAAAGCGATTTTGACCTTCTAGAGAGCAAGGAGGGGGAGTGTTTAAGTCTGCCGGCCTTTGGGGGTTCAAATCCTGTTTTATCAGACATTTGCTGTGTGACATCGAGCAACTTACTTAGTGTCTCGGTGCATTACTTTCCTATGGCGTAAAATGGGGGGAGAGAATCATGGTCGTCTCATGGGCAGGAGTAAATAAATTAGTATCTGGAAGGAAGTGTAAGTCTTAAACTGGCAGTAGGAAGCCCAGCTGGGGGAATAAAAGAGGCCGAAGAGAGCTGTGAATTATTAGAGAGAAGAGATTATGCTAATCGGGATGGGAAGACTGCAGCATAAATAAGATGCCAAGGGTTTCGGGCGGCTTTAAAAAATTATTTAAAAATACATACGTAATTAAATTCTCACTATGTAAAAATTTCAAGCAACATAGGTAATGTGTAAATCCCCTCGTCACGCTACCTTTCGCAGAGGTGATTAGTATTGTCAATTTCAGGGATTGCTTCCCTATCTTTTTCTCTGCATGTACATACATATGTATGTTTCTATAGAAATCCATGGCTTTGCTTGGCGTTCTTTTTTTCTTTTTCTTTTAAATGCCAACATCACATGCTCTGCCTCGGAGCTCTTCCCGCATCAGTGTCCAAAATCTATTTCATCTCCACGCTGCCAACCGTTTAAATGTAGGGATGTGCCACAGTTTGATCATTCCTCAGGTGGTTTCTTAAAAAATGATTTTCCTATTAGCTTTTAATTTTTAATTTTTATTTTTTGAGAGAGAGAGAGCAAGCAAGTGCACGTGTGTGTGGTTGCATGTTTGAGCAGCCAAGGGGCAGAGGGAGAGAATCTTAGGCCCCATACTCAGCAAGGAGCCCATTGTGGGGCTCCGTCTCATGACCATGAGATCATGACCTGAACTGAAATCAAGAGTCAGATGCTTAACCAGCTGAGTCAGCCAGGCGCCCCATCATCGCCATTTCTTAAACGTGTCATACATTTACATCTCTGTAAATTGTTGTGTCTCTGCTCAGTTTGCCAGCCCTCCCTTCTCTGACCAGGGGAGGGGCAGAGAGAGAGGGAGACACAGAATCTGAAACAGGCTCCAGGCTCTGAGCTGTCAGCACAGAGCCCGACGTGGGGCTCGAACCCATGGACGGTGAGATCATGACCTGAGCCGAAGTCGGACGCTTAACCGACCGAGCCACCCGGGCACCCCCACAGCTCTTTGTACCTTATTCATTCCTCCATTCAGCAAATATTTGTCAGGTGCCTACTCTATCAATCTGCCTCCTTGCTCTCCTGTCTCCCTGACTTGGCAGTCAGTTCCTGGGGAAGGGGGTGAGCTCATGTCTCACGCATAGGGGTTTCCAGGGAGAACAAGTATCCTGGTTTACCCAGCACGGCTCCAGTTTTCATCAGTTATCTGGGTGGAGTTATTGGTAGCGCCCCCTTTTCACTCCGGCTTAGATGAAAAGATCACGCGATCACTTGAGTTTTACGCACGATAGACGCTTACCGTAACCGTTCGTTGGAAACAAGAACGGACGGTGGATGAATGCATGTAATTTGCCGCTCGCGATTTGAGATGCCGCCTTACTCTGGGCTGAAGACTGGAGGGAACGCGCTCCATTATGGAGAGGTCATTTCAACCTGGGCTCTGTTGCCTTTGAGGGCTTTGGTTTACGGAATCCTATAATCCCCAGACAGCTTGCTTATAGGTAGTGGGGCATTCTTGTTGTAAGATTCTAATGGAACATGCTGAGAAGTAACTAGCACAAAGGCAGCATTTATGAATGAAAGACGACGACCCATTGAACTGGGGTTAGGAAGCTGTTTCTTTCTTTTTTTTTTTTTAACGTTTATATATTTTTGAGACAGAGACAGAGCATGAACGGGGGAGGGTCAGAGAGAGAGGGAGACACAGAATCCGAAGCAGGCTCCAGGCTCTGAGCTCTCAGCACAGAGCCCGACGTGGGGCTCGAACTCACGGACCGTGAGATCATGACCTGAGCGGAAGTCGGACGCTCAACCGACGGAGCCACCCGGGCGCCCCAGGAAGCTGTTTCTAAGACGAGGTAGTGCAGAGCAGAGGTTCAGCAGGTGAGCTGAACAGTTGTTTCATTGTGTTTCATTCAGAACATATTTGCCGGGGCGCCCGGCTGGCTCAGTCAGTAGAGCGGTTGACTGTCAATCTCGGGGTCTTAAGTTCGAGCCTCACGCTGGGCATAGAGATTACTCAAAAAAATAAAAATCTTAAAAAAAAAAAAAACCCAAAAAAACCGCAAACGTATTTGCTGAGCACTAGGTGCCAGGAACCGCAGGAGGGAAGTAAAACAGTCTTTCAACATTTTCAGCAACAGGGTAGCAGGGAAGGAGGGCTCCAGAATGCAGGTCAGAGACTGCTCTGTAAGACTGCCTGGCCGGGGGCGCCTGGGTGGCTCAGTCGGTTAAGCGTCCGACTTCGGCTCAGGTCATGATCTCGAGGTTCGTGAGTTCGAGACCCACATCGGGCTCGCTGCTGTCAGCCTGTCAGCGCAGAGCCCGCTTCGGATCCTCTCTCCCCCTCTCTCTGCTCCTACCCCGTCTGCGCTCTCTCAAAAGTAAATATTAAAGTCATCTGGCGGTATGCCCCATGATGGACAAAACGGGCCTTAGCTGACAGAGCATGAAGGGCTGAGGCAGAAACAGGCTTGACCTGAACCTGGCACTTTGCTTCGAGACTGGCAAGAGAAGCCCAGACCTTCGCTTTCTCAAAGATCACGGCTCAAAAGGAGCCTGGGCTGCCCAGAGGTGAAGGACAGGGGAAGAGGCTGATTTCTCACAGCAGACAGGCTCGAGACAAGGCTGTTGAGCTGAGCTTTCTGCCTGGGCATGTCCTTTTTGTGGTTGTCCGGCTGGAGACGAGATTCCACACACTGTCACTTGATGTCACTCGCTATACTTAGTTACCAATAATATCGCCGTTAGGCCCCCTGGACCTGATGCCACTTGCAAGGGTCAGGATCCTGGATAAGTTCCACTTTCAGGCAGAATTCGTCCCTGGCTGCTCTTTTTTGGCGGGTGGGGTGGGGTGGAGGAGGGATCCTGCTTCTATACCTTTCGGCCATGCCGAGGTGTGGATTGGATCCCGTCTGGAATGAAGGGTTTGAGCTCATGAGGACCTCAACTCGGCTCACCCGGGACCTGCCGCCCACATCCTAGAGTAACACACAGAAGCAAGTTGTATCCCAGGCAATGGTGAGGGGAAGGAGGCTAGAAGTGAGGGAGTTATATTTTCCCTTTCCACGGGCATGGGGCCAGTGGGGGTTCTCATCTTGACAGGGGGCAGAGGCGACCTGGCCAAAGGCACTCCCCTGGCTGAGAGAGAGGCCAATTCGGGCAACACAGCAGCAGCCACAGGCAAGAGGACCTTCTGGAGGGACAAGGCTCTGCACACCAGGGCTCTGGAGGGCTGACGTCTATTGTATACTTCTCTTTTCGGTGTTATAATAATAAATTTTTGTTAGCCATTGCAGTCAGACTAGCCAGACTCTGGGGATTTTAGGAATGTGCCTACTCTTATAATTGGGGCTCAGCCTGGCAGAGAAGATTCTAGAACTATGCTTTCAAACCTGGTAGCCACTTGTGGCTATCGAACACCTAAAATACGGCTAGTCTGGGGGCACCTGGGTGGCTCAGTCAGTTGAGCATCTGACTTCAGCTCAGGTTATGATCTTGTGGTTCGTGAGTTTGAGCTCTACACTGGGGTCGCTGCTCTCAGCCTGTCAGCACACAGCCCGCTTTGGATCCTCTGTCACCCTCTTTCTGCCCCTCCCCCGCTTGTGCTCTCCCCAAAATAAATAAATATTTTAAAAGTATGGCTAGCCTGAATGAAGATTTTAAGTACAAAATATCCATCAGCGTTCAAGGACTTACTATAGAAGAATGTGAAATGATGTGGTTCTGGGGGTGGTCTGGAGTTGACAACCCAGAAAGAATTCTTGAGATGTCTTTGGTGCAAAAAGGTATTGTTTTCTTTTTTTTTAATTAAAAAAATGTTTTTAACATTTATATATTTTTGAGACAGAGAGAGACAACATGAATGGGGGAGGGTCAGAGAGAGAGGGAGACACAGAATCCGAAACGGGCCCCAGGCTCTGAGCAGTCAGCACAGAGCCCGACGTGGGGCTCGAACTCACGGACCGTGAGATCGTGACCTGAGCCGAAGTCGGCTGCTCAACCGACTGAGCCAACCAGGCGCCCCCAAAAAGGTGGTTTTATTAAAGCACGGGGGGACGGGACCCGTGGGCGGAAAGAGCTGTCCGGGGATTGTGAGGAGTGACTGACTGTATACTCCTTGGGAGTTGGGGGAGGTAAAGGCAAGGGGAGGTCTCCAAAAGGACTTTCATAGGCTACAGAGGACTCACAGGGTCCTGGAGGCCTAGCTATTGTCAAGCTAAGGTGGTTTTTCCCTGGAGGAATGTCCTACTCTGCCTGCCTCAAATATTTGTCCATGTGCTGCAAACTATAAGCAAACTTAAATTTCTCTACCATTTCCTTCTTGCCTTTGTTCCCCACATCACTATGGAGGGGAGGGTGATGTTGGGGCTCCAAGAAACTGAGTCTACAGGATTCTGGAGATGAGGCTATTGGTAAGATTGCCTTTTTCTTGTAATTTACTAAGACATCTGCAAAGTGATGGAGACTCAGGTCCCACATGACTGTGATCTCTATCAATTAACCACTGGTTTTTTCCCTTTCCTTTGTTCTTGGGCAGCCAGGAGTGCCTGAGGAACGTCACACAAGTCCCACCTGGGGAGGACAGGGGGTTTGTCGGGGTCAGCTTGCCTTATGCTCCCTCACCATGAAATATTTCGCTGATATTTAAAATTTTTAAAAAATGTTTATTTATTTTTGAGGGAGAGAGAGAGAGAGACAGAACGTGAGTGGGGGAGGGGCAGAGAGAGAGGGAGACACAGAATCTGAAGCAGGTTCCAGGCTCTGAGCTGTCAGCACAGAGCCCGACATGGGGCTTAAACTCACGAGCTGTAAGATCATGACCTGAGCCGAAGTCAGACACTTAACCGACTGAGCCTCCCAGGCACCCCGATATTTTTAAATATTGATTACACGTTGAAATGGTGATAATTTGGATATATTGGGTTAAAGGGAACATATTAACTTCACCTTTTTTTCTTTTTTTTTTTTTTACTTTTTAAAACATGGCTACTAGAAACTTTTAAAACTGCATGTGTAGCTTGCATATTTCTATTGGAAAGCGCTGTTCTAGAAGTCTCAGGGTGACTTCCAGCAATCCTGAGGTAGGTGAGTAGCCAAGATATGAAAGTGTCACTAGACTGGATTTAACACACCAGCATCCTCTGGGGAGTCTCAGAAATGGGTGGGTCAGGAAACCACAGTGAAGATTGCCTTTGCTATGGCTTGGGCCACATTAGTTGGGTATAAAACGGAGGACTGACCTCAGAGGGCTGGACCCATGGGTTAAGTCTGGGAGTATAACTAGTGACTTTCATTTTGCAGTGGCTCCTTAAAATGGCATCACCAAAATATCAGTCCAGAATTCCAAGGTGGGGCTGAGGGGTAAGACCTCCTGAGGTATACCCCCAAAGAATTGGGAGTGGCTTCGAGGCCCAGCAAGCAACTAGGTGGCTTTATTTTAGGGCTTCAGAGAGTTTCACGAAGTTTCACGAAGACCGTGTTAGACCATGGCTATGTAGTATGGATTTTTCTACCATGGGTCAAATCACAAACATCTACATGTAACAATTCCATATAAGAACATGATATTATCTACAGCAGTGGATACTGTTGGTGCCCTCCCAGATCGTCTTCTGGTTAAGAGCCCATTCCCCAGCTCCTGTGACTTTGCTGCTCACTGCAGCTGTGATCCCCTTTAGATGATTGCTCATGGGCTACTGGTGTCCCCTTGCCCATTTGGAGAGCCACAGTCCCCATCGCCAGTGACTGCCTGGTGCAGGTGTACAAAACTCTGCCCCCAGTTGGGACGACTCTGAGCTGCCACGTATGTTCCAGAGCTCTTCCTTCAGTGAGCAGGCTGAGGCTACACCTCAGGTCACATTCCTGTTTGGCTTCTTCCCTTTCCTCATCCTGCTTCCTCTACCCCCTTCCTGGTTTCTTTTGGACGGACTTAATAAATAATAAATCATTTGTTCCCAAATGCTTATTTCAGGGTCTGCTTCTGGGGAACACCACCAGAAAAACATAGCCAGACTTTACTATGGGTATTGGTCTTGACCTTGGGTGGTGGCCATGTAATACATACGCATTGAATGTGTAGGGGGTTCTAAACTCTTGAGATTTCCTTGCTGAACCCTGACCTTGAGCCCAGAAGAGCAGGGGCTGAGCCCACCAGGACAGGGCCCATGTGTGGACTGCTTCACTCCAGGCTGTGTCCGTGAAACAACAATGAACATCACACCAACACGTGACTTCCCCTCTGATGGTTTATTTTATTGCTATTTATTCAGGCTCTTCCCCAAACATCTTTCGATCTCCATCATGGCCTCGTCCAGAAAGTTGAAACTGTGCCCTGCTTCTTGCCCTCTTCACAACACCCCCCCTTCCCTCTTACATAGAATATTTCAAAATAAAGATCGAAACAGGAACTTAGCTGAATTTTGCAACACAGAAGTGTATCCTAGGCCTACATTTAGAGAAAGTGGGGGGCGGGGAAGAGCAGTGAGTCCATGGGGTGGGGGAGGCGTGCACGCGGAAGGCAGTCACACGGGGTGGGAGGCAAACAAGATAATAGGTATCTGAGTCCTGGGGGCTCCAGAATCATCAGAAATTACCGACTTCCCGATGGGAAGTTTTAGAAAAATCTGTAACACACACTGTCTCCACATGGGAGGCGTTCACTTCCCCTTAAGGTAGACTAGAAAAAAATGAAAGAAACCCCAAACCCCACATTAACCGAACACACACACGCAAACACACACACGACAAACTCTAAGTCTCCAGATAAACTCCTTCAAATAGGCACTCTGGGGTGGCAGATATCTGGGGCTTTGGCCCCAAAAGGCAGGGGGGCACGATAGCTTCTGAAAGCTCTGAGGTCTGATCTGTCGGGTGGTACCGGCCCAGCTGGATGGGAAAGGAAGCTGGTTTGAAAAAGAACCTTCTACCTTCATCTAAAATAGTGACTTACAGGAAGTTCTGTGCCCTGTGCATCTCCTGAATGTAGCAGGTTGGCATTGCTAAAGAGCGCAGCACTGAGATGGCAAAAGCTGGCCATTTAGATGTGGGCATTGCATCTGGAGACCTGACCGGCTCCACGAAGCAAGGACAAGGTGCAGTCTGCTGCTAACCACCATATCCTCAGAGCCCAGCACTGTGCCGGGCACTTAGTAGGCCTGCAACAAATGCCTGCTGATAGAATGAATGACATAAGCCAAGAAGAAAAATCCTGTTCTCTCAAGAAGACGGATGTATAACCTTTTCATTGGTTATAAATTGGCTCTTTTTAAACTCTCAAAGTGGAATTATACTTTACTTATTCTCCTGACATCAGCTGGCCCTACACTTTTTTTTTTTTTTAGTTGAAACTGAGTCTTTCTGGTTGGAGCCAGGGAATTAATCTAGTTGTGTCCAAATTAGTGGTTGCTCAGCAAATGCACTGGTGAACTTCCATGGGACAGACGGTCCGTCTGAGGCCAGCTGCTGACCCAGAACTGGCTGTTCGGCTGGAGGCCAGGCCAGGTCCTTACACGTTGAGTCTAAGATCTGGGGAGGACAGGTGGGTCTTTCACTGTATCCTGGGGGGCAGGGCTGAGCTTGGCTGGTGGTGAAAAAGTCCTTGTCTAGCTGCCTGGAGGGATGGCGTCAGGAATAGGAAGTAGAGGCAGGAAAGGAGGGAGGTCAGGGATTGCCCAGAGACTGGAGAACCAGGAAGCAGAAGGCTATGGTGGAGCCCAGGTGTCTTCACGCACTGCACTCTTGGGCACAAGGATGCTGGTGTGGGGGGATCAAGCACTTGGGGGAGCCTGTGTCCATCAGAAAGACGAGGTATAAGGAGCATCTTGAAAATGGAGAAGGCTGTTCTGATAAAATCCGCTTCCTGGGAAGGTTCTAAGGTAAACGATTGGACCCTCAGGGAATAGGGAAGCTAGTCAATGGTGTCTACACTGCAGAGAGAAAGCCAAGGGGATCGGAGCGAGGCAGGGAAGGAATGACTAATTGGAGGCAGCCACCTGGACACCCCAAGAGTGCTGAATTTGAAATGATGTCAGCAGTTCAAGGTATGTCTGGGGGGGGGGGGGGGCCCAGGGTCCCTTTCCATGGGATCTAACTTGACCTTCAGGGCATGGCTACCAGAACTGGTGATCCCAGAGCCTCCAGAACCTCCTTCCCTTCTCCCCTCTTTCAATTTTGGACAAGAGACTAAGGACTCTTTGGGGGAATGATTTGGGTACAGAGTTTTGGTTTTCTTTTTTGTTTTTCGTATCAGGGTTATACAGACACTGGCCAAGTGCACGGCTGTTTTCAGGAAGGACAGAGTTGAGGCTCACCAGGGTGGTTTGGGTGGATGCTAGGGCCCTTCTGAGAGATGACAAGGTACAGATATCCCAGATTCCTCATCTCTTGCTTCCAGTGGGACAGAATCCTTGTCAAGTCCCTGCCGGGCAAGGGGAAGCTCTGGGGGGTTCAAGGAGTCTGGAGAAGGAAGGGAGGAGGGAATTGTCAAGGCACCTGTAGTATAAGCCCTGACAGTTGGGTTTTCTCTTCGGTGGCTCAAGTGCCTGACTTAAGCTTTGATTGCTGAGGTAGCCACTTTAGAGAAGGCTATCTCCAATAGGCATATTGCCAGCCACAGGACTAGATAAAAAGCCAGGCTTCTTCCTCCCCCCAGGCTCCTTTGTTTTAGATTTGGTTGGTTTCTATAGCTGACCATCTGGGCCCCTGGATTTCCCTCTTCCTGTGCTTTAAATTCCAGCTCTTATGTTTTAAGCTCACCAATAGGAGCGAGCCCGCAAAACCCGAGGCCCCCACCCTCAACCCCCCCCCCCCAAAAAGCAGAACCCCAGGCCTGTGTGGTCTCTCTCTCCCTGTGACCTCGCTGTGTGGCCCCAAGCGTGCCGTCCCGCAGGTAATAATCCTAAAGTTTCCTGACAGTTACTGCCAAAGGGTATCTTGCAATCGTAAAGAACCACGAGGGCGGGCCCAGCCACGATACGGGTTATGGGTGAGCTGAGACCCACACACCGCAGCCCCCTGAGATCAGGGTACCATGTGCCACCACTTGAAGGTGAAGGGCTTCCTGCGGACGTTGGTGCCGCAGTGGACTTCGCCCAGAAACTTGTGGTAGGCCGAAATGTCATCCACGAAGGTGCAGCAGAGGCCCAGGGGCTCCAGCAGGGAGCGCACGTGTGTCTCCAGGCAGCATACCTCCTCCACCTGGGGCCCGAACGGCTTAGGGATGCCCAGGTCCTTGTCCAGCACAATCATGTTCACCTGCCACGGGGGTGAGGCACCAGCTCCGTTTAGTGAGCGCCTACTACTCGCCTGGGCCCCGTGCGAAGCTCACTGAACCTTCCCAGCTACCCTACGATGCGAGTGTGGTGATTATCCCCACTTTACGGATGAGGAAACCGAGGCACCGATGGGGCGAAGCAACCTCCTACGTGGCAGAGCTGAGGTGGAAAAACCAGGCAACCTGCCTCTGCACGCACGCGTGGGAATATGCACACGCACACGCACGTGGTCAAATGTGTACATATCGGCGCGTGAGTATTTGCGTGTGCATCGATAGGTATCTGTGTGTGTGTTCTAACCTCCCTCCTTCTCATAGAAGACTCTCCTGTATGACGACAAGGATCCCTCCTGTCCATAAAGGTCTTTTTAACTCGGAAAGCCCTTTCCGATCTGTTAAAGGATTTCCCGGGACCCCCGTGAGGCAGCTGTAGGAGGGGCATTCTCACCCCTACGAGGGAACGCGGCCCCGAGAGGACAGGTGCCTGGGGTGGATGGGCGAGGCCACGCAGCAGCTCATCCAGGGCGGGGACCTGGACTTCCCGACCCACAGACTTAGCTGAGGGGACCTTCTGGCTCTGGCTGCCCCTGGTTGGCCCTGACGATGTTTGGGGCCCCGCGTGCCTCACCATATTTGGGAAGTAGGCTCTGGCCTGGCGTTTCTCATCCATCTTGAACAGAGCGGGCAGATCGATGATGTCCTGCTCTGTCAGCCCCAGCTCCTTCTTGAGGATGTCACGGTTCCAGTCCAGGCAGCGCTGGGGGGGGGGGGGGGGCGGAAAGGGAGGGTAGGCAAGTCCGGGGACACTCCTGCCATCTGCGTCGACCCTGCTCCTGTCTGCAGCATCACACCTGGGGCCCCAGCACTCCAGGAAGACTTCCAGCACCTACCTAGCGCCCCGCCACCTCTCCAGTGCCCCTCCCACCAGGGCTCAGTAACGGTGGGAATAAAGAGAACAAGACAGAAGAAGGTCACAGAATGACGCTTGGTGGAAATGAGACAGGGACTCAGAAGGGGGATGCATCCATAGCAAACTTCAGGGAGCGCTGATCCCCTAAGAAAACATTAAAATCCAGGGCATATATTTACACACGCATTTCCTAGAAAGCAAGTCCGAGGCTTGCATCATATTTTAAAGGCGTGCGCCTCCCCCAATGTCATGGGCCTTACAGAACCCTTGGCTCTTTAGCGCTGCCTGATGCACCTTCCTTCCCAGGTCTCCTGTCTGCTACTGGCCTCCGCGGGCCGCCACAGCCTGCCTTTGTCCCTCCATTTAGCTCCCAGCTTTGGCACAGCAGCAAAGCAGGGAGGCTAGACCGGAGGCTCATCGAGGCCCTTCCCTCCGTCTTGGACCCTGAACCCTCGGTCGTTCCCTATGGAAGCCCTGAGGACGTGAGAGGCGTCACTGGGC
This sequence comes from Panthera pardus, assembly GCF_024362965.1. Classification (NCBI taxonomy): domain Eukaryota; kingdom Metazoa; phylum Chordata; class Mammalia; order Carnivora; family Felidae; genus Panthera; species Panthera pardus. The sequence continues at coordinate 94,521,985 of NW_026526666.1, read as the reverse complement.
ACAACCCCATCCCTCCCAGGGCCCCCTGCTCTGGCCTCACCTGGAAGTACTGGTTCTCTTGCACGAGACTCTCGCTGGACAGAATCTTGTTGATGGTGATTCGCTTGCTGCTCATCCCGCCCAAGCCTGTGGAAGTCAGAGGTCCCAGGGGACAGTCGAGCCTCCGGTTCCCAGCCTGGGTGCTCCCCTCTGTCAGCACCCCCCCCCCCCCCGCCCCCAGCTATTGGGCTAACTGCTGGGAGGGAGGAGATGGGGCCGGGGACAGGCAGGGACCCAGGAAGGTAACCCCAGGGCAGGGGAGGGCAGCACACACACTTCCTTCTCCAGGACAGGCCATGTTGCTTGAGCCAAGGAAGGCTTTATCTCTGGCCAGAGGGTGGAGTGGTCCAGGTAGGTACCTGGGTCTCCCCCCGCCGGAGCCTGCTTCTAAGGACCAGCAGCTGCCCAGGGTGAGTGTGGCGAAAGCAGGAGGCCCAGAGGTCGCCCTTGCTGTTTTCTAGAGCTGCCTCATGCTTGGCCCCTGCCCTGGTGTGTGCCTGCACCTGCCTCCTCCTATTCCACGCACGGCTTTTGGTCTGATTAGTCCTGCCTAACGCTCGCTGAGCACTCTTCTAGCTGCTTTACATGGATCGACTCAGGAATCTTTCCTGTATTCCTAGGAGGTAGCTGTTCGCAAGAAAGATGAAGAAACTGAGGCACCGAGAAGCTAAATGACTTGTCCAAGGTCTTTTAGCTTTGGCAGACCCTGTATGCAGACCAGGCAGTCTGATTCTAGAACCTAAGCTGTTAATTCTTCTTCTTCTTCTTTTTTTTTTTTTTTTGGTGCCTGATCTGGGAAGAGTTGGCTGGTCCATCGCACTTCCCAATCTTGCAGCCTGTCAGTGGCAAAGAGACTGGGGCTGTCACACCCTGTACCTGTGCTGCCTCCACAGTGCCGCTTGGACCTGTCCATATAAAGATAATGGCTCCTATATCCTATGGGTAGCTTTGGGGTGTTTTTACTGTGTAAAGAAGCCTCCAGGAAATCCAGACTCATGCTGGCCAAGCCAAGAAAAAAAATTCCCCATCGGTTGGGAATAAAAACAGGACAGTGGTCTTAAATTGGCTTTGTCTGTTCTGGCCCCTAGTCACTATCAAGAGCACTGCCTTTGGATACGGAGGGCAGTGATGTACGTAAGTATCAACGAGCCTTAGGAACGCAGACTTTTGGGAGTAGGCAGACTGGAGATACCAACCTGAAAAGGGACAAAAAGCAATTTAAGAAAAACGTGTAAGAAATTGTTACGCCCTCTGTAACCTGGCTCGCCGTCTCCAGCCGATCAGCTTTCCCTCTTTCCATAATTAATTCAAGAGCACACCTAGTCTCCGTCTGCATCTGTCCCAGTTAAGTGCATGCCTAAATTAAGCAGATAATTTCTCACTCTGGGACTGATAGTGACGACGTCTGGCTGTAGATCGTGTCAGGCTATTCCCACTTTTCTTCCTGTCCCCCAACTGCATTACGTATATTTTTCTCTATCTCCCTTTCAAGCTCCTCAAATGCAGATCACAGGTCAGTTAGCTCTTTTTGGGGTCTGGTGCCACTTAAAGTGTCCACTTTAAATGTGTATGCTGATAATAGGGAGCAGCGGGCAGCTCGATGGTCCAGCTGACCACGGCGAAGGTCACAAGAGGCCGGGGCTGCTTCCCACCATGGTGACCTCACAGCCCGGAGCCGTCCGGACCCCCAGAAACTGGAGCCGGATGCTCAGGGGCAAAGTGCTCTGCCCCCTCCTCCTGGGCGTCTCTCTGGGGGCTCAGCTCCCCACTCCCCGCCAAGGGCCCGTGGGCACTCACCTTTGAACATGATGGCCTCCCCGTGGCCCTCCCTCTGCTTCTCTCGGAAGAGCTTGTAGCAGGCCGAGGTGCTGGCCATGAGCAGCCGGAATTGCTGTGGGAGAACGTCCAGAGGGACGGTGTCCACAGAAGGGAAGTGGCCGAGGAGCACGAGGGAGCCCGCCCCCCCAGGGACTCGGAGCCCTGTCTGCCTCTGGTCTCAGGCCTCCCCGTGCCAAGTGGCACAGACGGCCTGGCAGGGTTTTCTCCGCAATGCCGTGGAGTCCAAGCTCAGAGTCCAAAGTGGCTTCGGGCAGAATGGAAGAGCTTCTCCACGTGGCCAAGAGGCCGGGCCATTTGTATAACATTCCCAGGGTATGCCGCTGCAGCCATTCCTTTCCCTTCAGAAAACAAAAGAGCCCCAGGCCCACGCCCCACAGCTCTCCAGAGCATTACGGTAGCCCCTAGCCCTGTGATTATTGGACACTTGAACTCTGTGGCTAGTCTGAATTGAGACGTGCTGTTCCGGGTAAAGTACACACCACATTCTGCAGACTTGGTATGAATAAAAAAATGTAAAATCTTGGGGCGCCTGGGTGGCGCAGTCGGTTAAGCGTCCGACTTCAGCCAGGTCACGATCTCGCGGTCCGTGAGTTTGAGCCCCGCGTCGGGCTCTGGGCTGATGGCTCGGAGCCTGGAGCCTGTTTCCGATTCTGTGTCTCCCTCTCTCTCTGCCCCTCCCCCGTTCATGCTCTGTCTCTCTCTGTCCCAAAAATGAATAAAAAAAAAAAAAACAAAAAACAAAAAACGTTGAAAAAAAAAATGTAAAATCTCTCATTAATAATTTTCAGATCGATGACATGTTGAAATGCTAATATTTTGGTATATCGGGTTAAAAATTGACCCTGCCACAGCGACAACGTGCAAACCGACTTGAGCCTACTTCCTTCTTCCTCTCTGCGGTGCACTACCTCTAGATCCTGCCCTCTGCTGACGAGAGCTGGTAGCACACGAGTTCTCCACCATCCTATTCACTCAGGCCTCAGCGGCCAGCTCACCTTTGTGCCTGGGATGGGGACGAAGGTCATGAACTCATCGACGTGGCCCACGGTCAGCCAGTCTGAGTAGAGCTCCACGGGTGCCTGCACCTGCTGGGCTTGTAGGAAGTCCCGCACCACCTTGGTCATCCTCCGACCACCGGACCTGGGGTAGGGGTGGGGACGAGGTAGCTCTTCAGGGGATTTCCCGCTGTGCCTGCCTCACCAGAGGGCCTGCAGGAGTTCAGCCTCTGGGACCTAGCCTGTACCGAGGGCGGCATCAGCCAAAGTCACGGGAAGGAGCCTGAGGCTCAGGGCTGAGAGATCCTGGTGCAGGCACAGGAAGGCGTTTGTGCCCAGGGGCAAAGAAGGAGGCCGTGGCTGCAGCCGTGGCCTGAATGAATGGATGGCACGGAGCCCAGCCTCCAGCCCCTTCAGTTCCTGAGGGTGTCACGGGGTAGAAAGAGGCCAGCTTCTGTGCTCAGGGGTCCTGCCTGGACTGCTGGAGGGGGCTAGGGCACAGGCACAGTTCGAAAACCTGCCCTAGCCCATGTGCCTCTTTGTTGCATTAACTTCTACTGATCTTCGATCTTTAATCAGTTTAAGCAACACCTCCTCCAGGAAGCGCTTCCTGTTAGACTCTCTGAGGGCTTCGATGTCCCCAGTACCCTGAGACTATGACTCCAGGCCTTTGCAGTGGCCAAAATTCCTCTCTGATCTGGCCGCTGCCCAGGTCTGCTACCTCCGTTCCCTCCCTTCCTCCTTGCTCTACTCGCTCTGCTCGCTATCCCCCAAGGCTTTGCTTTTGCTGTTCCTTCTATCTGAAATGCTCTTTCTCTCCGATCTTCCCATGGCTGTTCCCTTCTCCTTCAAGCCTCAATTCCCAAGTCATTTCCTTAAACCCACGGAAGCTAACTTTACTCTTCACCACGTAGCCCTATCCTATCTCCTTCATTGCACTTATTAGCCTCCAGAAGGATCTCATTTATTTGCTGGCTTCCGTGCCGATTTTCTGTACTCCTCCGACCCTAGCTGAAAATTTCCCAAGGGCTGGGCTTTGTCTATTTGGCTCACTGTTGTATCCCTACAGCCTAGAACAGTGCCCGGAAGAGGAGGCCCTCAAGAAGTATTTGTCTCTAAGGAGCCCTCCCTGAACTCCCCGAGGGGGACCTATCTTTGGGTTCCCCTGGCTCCCTGTGCTTCTGTCTATCACTGTATATGTCCCTCCTCTGCCCCTTCTGTTTCGTGTCTGTGATCTCCACTGTCTCCCTGAAGGCGGGGCTGGGCTTCATGTTTAGAACGCCATGACTGGCACAGGGCTTGGCACTTGGCTGCTACTTGGAAAATACCTGCTGAATGGATGAGTGACTATGGAGTGGAGGGTGGCAAGAAGCTAGACCAATGGTCACTTCCTGGCCGGTGGCCTCCTCCCAGAAGGTAGAGCATCCTGTGTGGCTCAGAGGGACTTGGTGGCCAAATCCTGGCTCGTCCCATATAGGCAGGTTCCTGGCAGCCCTTTTGTGAAATGAGGACCGATAGCTCTTCATTGTGAAATGAAGGCCGATCGCTCTTCCCACTGACTGTCCTGATCAAGAAAGAATCTGCCTTTTCACTGGGAAGTGGGTCACCCGGGGAGGGAGTGATGGTGTTACGGACAGGCCAGGGAGCCAGGGACTGGTGCTTTGGGGTAGGGCCACGTCTTCCCAGCCCTCTTTTATGCGTGGGCACCCCCAAGGACTTATTGGTACTCTCCCGCTCATTCTCTGTCAATTACCTTCTACGGACTCCTTTGTCCCTTCCCTACCTGGTTTATAGTCTCACTACACACCCTCCCATTTGGGGACGAGCTATGTATTTAGTTTTATATTAGATCCTAAGTCATGCTAAGATAGAAAGGCCAACTTGGTTTCATTTCCAAGCGTGTCTGCATCTTTTCAGAGTTGTGGAAGGGGTTCGTTCTCCCAGCCCATCACTCCACGCGTGAGCAGCCCAGGCCACTCCTAAAGAGAAAGAATAACTCCTCCACCCCTGCTCCCCCCCAGCCCCGCCCTGGCTTCTCTTACAGAGGAAAGCTGCTTCCGATGAGGATCCGGCCCAGGGGGTATGTCTTGCCGTTGACAGTCACTGGTGGACTGACCTCCAGGTTCCCAAAGGAATCGAGGCTGGTAACAGGCTCATAGAGGGGCTCCCGGGTCACGTAGCCGAAATCTGGGCCCTGGGCACGGGACATACACCCATCATTAGTCTCCTGGAGCCCGAGGTCCTCAGCCCCCTCTCAGCCACCATCTGATGACTACTCTTTCACCACCTTATTAATCTGCCACTTAGCGTCTAGAGCCTTGCCCATGGTCTTCTTATTCCCGCCAAAGAGCGGGGGCTGGGCACGGGGAGGCTGAGTTCGTGGGCGCGCTGGTGTAAGGGTGGGCATGCCTGACGGTATACAAGTGTGTTTTAGTGTGTGTGTGCCCTGGGTCTCTGCATGTGCCTCTTCTTCTCAGACACAGAGACATATCGGTGACTTCAGAGTTAGTTCTCATTTTGTGCTGTTGAAATCCCCACTCATTGCTTCATTTACCTGACCCTCGGTTTCCCAAGCTGTAAAAAAGAGGCATCCGATTAGATACCGGAGAGAGAGGGTGGTAGATTGTATCGTTGTTCCCAGCAACTTGCTACCCTTTTCCCAGTGAGAAGACTTTGCATCCTGAGCCGTGGCTGGTATGTGGGTATCTCCCCGTGGAAGGAATAGAATTCCCCGCCTAGTGTTGGACTTGGTCGTGTGACTTGCTTTGGCCACTGGCACGTGAGCAGAAGTATGCGTGCCAGGGCAGAGCAGAGGCCGTGAGATCCACCGCGTGTGCCGGCCGACTCTTTCTCTTCCCCTTGTGCTAGGAGAATGGCATTTCCCAGGCTGGGGGCCGCTCCTGCAGCTGGGGCTCTAGAAGGCGGAAGGTGTGAGGAAGCCGGACTGCAGGTAACCAGCCAACAGTCACTGCCGAGTTCAAGCAGTACATGGACCGTTAGTCGTTAGCCATTAAGATTTGGGAGTTGTTTGTTACTGCAGCCTTACTGAGGAAAAGCTGACCGATACACGCGGGAATGACGGACACGCAACATATAGACCATCCCACCCATTCCCAGCCAACCGTATCTGTTCACTGAGCCCAGAGGCAGCCTCTGAATCCTTCTTAGCACAGAGCTCCAACGAACTGGAGTTGACACATAATATAGCCCTCTAGTGACTCTTGAATTTTAAGGTTCCTGCCCTGACTTTTTGGTGAAAAAGTAGGGGCCTTGCTTGGAGACTTGCCTTGGGGCCGGGACGAAGCTTGCCTGACAAAAATTCTTGTTTGAAAAGAAAACAATCCCGTGGGGTGGGAAGACGTGGTTTGCCCTGGCCCAGCCGAGGGCTCAAGGGACGGCCGTGCCCAGTGGGGTGGATGGCTGCAGCTTAGCGCTTTCTCGCCTGGGAGCCCCAGATGGCAAGGTGTAATTTGCCGGGAGCCGAAGCAGTTGGGTTTTATGGCAGCACAAAGCCGGGCTTGGCCCAGGCCTCCGGGAACAATGCAGCCCGGGGCCTTGGAACCAGGCCAGCCTGGAACAAAGAAGGCAGGTGGTGACCCGGGAAGAGTGTGGGAGCAGGAGCTGGGAGGCCTCGGTTCTCACGGCTGCGGCCACCGTTGCTGGCGGCCAGTTTGATTCTACCCCTCACAGTGTGGGAAGAAGTGGACAGTCCTCACCGAGGACGATGTCTAGGACTGGGGACTGACAGCCATAATGATGGCTAGTAATGACCACTGTATTAGGTGCGCCAGGATGCCCCAGATGTGCCTTCAGTCCTCACAACAATACGGTTTCTATCCCCATCTGCAGATGCGCGAACTGAGGCTTGAGGAGGGTAAGACGCGAGGCCAGGCTCTACCATTTCACCGTGGCGAGGGCCCCAGGTCAGGGAAGGTTCTCGAGAAGTAGGCGTGACCCTGTGGCCCTCTCGGGACTCCAGGAGAGGCTGCCATGCATGTGACCTTGGGAAAGCCCCCTGACCTATCCCCGTCTCTGCCTCTTGCTCCATCCAAGCATCCCCTGCCTGTTCAGGGTGGAAGGTGAGGACAAAGGAGACAGGTTTCGGTTCTGCCCTTATTCTGCCAGTGGGTCAGGGCATAAGTGGGGTGGCGATGGCCTCTAGAATCAGGGGGTCGGATTGCTTTCAAGAAACACATACACTGGGGCACCTGGATGGCTCAGTTGGTTGATTTCAGCTCAGGTCATGATCCCAGGATTGTAGGATTGAGCCCTGTGTTGGGATCGGCATTGGGTGTGGAGCCTGCTTGAGATTCTCTCTGTCTCTCTCTCCCCCTCTCTCTCTCTCTGCCCCTCCCCTGCTCTCTCTCTCTAAATAAAAACAAAACAACAACAAAAAACCACACATAAGCTAAAAAACCACAGCTTCAATGAGCTTTGAAGTTGGAACCATGATTTTCGACAATGGCTTCACTATAATTTTCCTCTTTGGAACTTATTTTTCTGCCAGTGGGGGGTGGGGCAGGGGCAGGAGTTAGGGTTCTTGCCCCGCCTCTTTCCCATAGCTCCCATTTCCTGTGAGATAACTCTCCTACGAGAAAACTTTTTAGCCAGGGGATCAAAAAAGTCACGTCAGGGTGCTTTTCACTCCTGCCTTCCCAAGTGGGTGCAAGCGATAACAATAGAACATTTATCGAGCACTTGGGGTGTGTCAGGCCCTGGGGTAGTGTCGCACTTTCCTATGAGAAAATTCTCCAAGGAAAGGACCTTGGAGGTCACTATCCCAACTGACCCATTCTGCAGGGGAGAAGATGGAGGTGCTGGGCCACAGTCTAATTTGTCAAGGATGCCCAAGGTCTCCTGACCATTCTGTGCTGTAAGAGTCCTCAGGATTGTTTCCCCTGCCCCTCACCCCAAGGTGGCCCTCAGCATCTCACCAGAAGCTGCTTCATTGGGAAGTCCTTCAGGTATCCATCTCGGGGGGAGTCCAGTACCACGGGGAAGCCTTTATGGGGGGCCTCTATGTAGCCAAACTCAACTTCATCCTGTGGGGACACCAAGGAGAGCTGTCAGACAAGCCAGCCTCCCCCGTTCTTTTCACTAGCAAACGACGGCAGTGGTTTCTTACATATCCTTCTTCAAATAGTCTCTGCATGCTCCAAGCACGTTTGTACTCATATCAACCCCACTTCTTAAAACATAATCAATAACATCCTATGTACATTTTCTTGCAAGTAACATCTTTGTTTGAAGGGCATTCTGTATATATAGGTTGGCTTCTTTTTAGCTGCTGTATAGTACTCCACAGTAAGGCTAGCCCATCATGCCATATCCCAGTCGCCTGTGGATAAACATTTAGGTTGTTTTACAGTCTTTTGCTGCTATAAGGAGCAATGCTGCAGTGAATTGCCTTATACATTTATATCTCTGTGCACATGTGCACGTATGAGTTGACAGCAGAATTCCCATACATGGAGCTGCTGGGTGCCAGGGCCCTGACATGAAGCCAGCTCTCCCTGTGTAGCCATGGCCCACGTCCCTCCCAGCCCGGGGCTCCTCACCTGGATCCAGCGGTCGCCTCGATTTACATACTGGAAGCAGACCTTCAGTTCACAGTTGGTTTTCTCAACCAGGTTCTTCACCTCTTTCAGGAACAAGTAATTGTCCTTCATGCTGAGAAGTTTGGGGCAGAGAGGGAGGCCAGGAGGAAGGGTGAGGAGGGACAAGGACCAGTCCAACCGAGGTGGCAACAAGCAGCTGGCACCTCCGGGCTGTGCTGGGCAGATGAGGCCACAAATGCGTTCATAGTGACCTTTGCAAAGGCGGAGCCAAGGCCAAGCGAATTGCTCTAGTCGCGGCGTTTGCCAAGGTCACAAACAAATAAAACGAGAAAGGGGACTCTTGCCCCCACCTTCCCAGATTTCCAAAGAAAAGCTGTGTCTAGCTTAGAGGCAGGCGATGGGTCCGGGGCCTCAGGGTCCCATTGGGCTTGATCGGCACCCATGCAGGCCCTGCTTTTCCTTGCCTCTCCTTTTGCTGCAGGTGCCTAGCACATAATAGATGCTCAAAAAAAAAAAAAAAATGCTGCCTAAGATGAGCTGAACACCCATGGGAGGTTCCCAACCAGATGACACGGGCGAGAATGAGAAAAGAAATGATGGCTATCGTATTTGAAGCACAGACTGTACCAAGACCTTGGATTAATACTTTGCCTGCTTCTTTTCATGCCCACGGTGACTGTGTGATGTCAGCATTTCAGAGCAACGGAGGCACAGAGAGGCCCCGCGGGTCGCCCAAGGTCACACGGGCGGTAAATGACAGAGCCAGGATCTGAACTCAGGTCTGTCTGCCCCCAAAGCCCCAGCGTTAGCCCCTTGCTTGCTTACCAGCACACGAACACTGACAAGGGAGGCAGGATGTTGGGGGTCATGATCCACGGAGCAATCCGGAACACCACAGTGTCCGTGAAGATAGGTGTCAGGGGAATCTCCTGGGCACGGGACAAAGGAGGGGATCACAGAGTCTGGTCAGGGTGCGTCTCAGGCCTGCCTCGTAGAGCGGGTGGAATCGACAACCAGCCTACATTTGTTGAACGCGCGCCGCGTGCCGGGCCCTGGGGTAGCGTCACATGTGCCCTCTCCTTTCTGCCCCACAGCAACCCCAGGGGGTAGATACTATCATAACCCCTTGCTTTGCAGGTGGGGAAACTGAGTCACAGACCTCTAGTCACAGGCTTGTTATGCGGCTGCCCACGGGCACGTGATCAGCAAGGGGTAAAGCCTGGATTTGAACCCAGGCAGTCACTATCAGATCTTGCCCCATCGAAGTCCACTTCCTGAAATTGGCCCACAGGACGGCCGAGCCGGCCCCGGGCCTTCTGCTTCTGCTCCGGGCACCTTGCCCTTTTCTACAGGTGAACGTTTCAAATGTTTGGGGGGAATTTTGCAACGTCCAGGTTGTTCTTTAAGGAAATGTTCAGAAGGCTTGCCTGGAACCTGAGGGAAAACAAGCGAACTCCAGGGTTCCTTTGCGTACTTGGCTTTGAACACCTACAGGAAACGGCGCCTGCCCTTGGCAGAGAAGGCGGGAGTGGACGGGACTATGGGCCTCGCTGGCCTTTCCTGCCTGGGTCTGCTTTTTCAATCTCTGCTGGTTTCCACTAGGGGGGCCGGTCTGACACCCCGATGGTCAGGCTACTCCAGGCACAGGTGGGAACAGAAGCCTTCTCCTTACCTCGTCCGGTGAGCGTCACCTTTCCTGCCTTTCTTCTTCTGAGGGACCTGAGGGATTCTGAGGAATGGGTTCCTACAAGTTTGGATGCTCGCAACGGCTCCAGAAGGAGAAAATTTGCCGTTTGTTTCATAGACGGGGAAACGAAGGCACGGGGGCAAATTCACCCGCCCCGTGTCTCGAGGGCTCGAAGCCGGGCAGTCTGACTCGGGAGCCTGTTCTCAGAAGTCTGAGCTAGACCCAGCCTCACCTTCTACAGAGCCCATTGTGTCCTGGCCCGAAGTGGTCTGGACCTGACAGTGGGCACGAGAGCCAGGTCCCTCCCTGTATCTGAGTCAAGCGGGCTGGGCCCGAGAGGTGGGAGTCTGGGCCTAAGATCCTTGTCAGCAGGATACATCTAAGTGAGGGTCACTTCTCCTCCAGAGGGGCAGGTGCCCTCCTTCTCGTCCGGTTTCCCAAAACCAAGAACAAAGATGGGTGACATATGTGGCCATAGGGCGGGGGTGTGACCTGGGGCTGGGATTTGGGGTTCAGCCTGTGGGTCAGAGTTGGTGTAACCCACAGTCAGGTGAGGGGAGAGAAAAGCGGGGCACACGAGTAGTCGATAAACCTCACGTGTGTGGCCCAGTTTGCTCCCTGCGCTAACCAGGAGGGGTCTGTGCCTCGGAACCACGCTACTGCAGGGGGGAGGGCAGACCGGGGGACAGACGTGGGGGATGTCAGAAACGTCACGCACAGGGAATCCTGGGGAGTCGGTGCGGCAAGCCGGAGGGTCCCCAGCGCACGGCTCCGAGGACCCTCGCAGACACGTGTGCCTGGCAGGGCGGGGGGGTGGGGGGAGCATCTAGGTCTCCAAGCTTGGGGTGGTCCAGGCTTGGAGGGCAGTGGAACGAGTGGGGGCCCCGAGACGGACCCTCTGGAAGGACTCCACCTGGTCCCCGGAGGCAGCCCTTCATGCTGGAGGCCTGGAGCCCTCACCTCGGCCATGTACTCCAGCAGGCTGACGTGGATGGACACCAGGCCCGGGAAGCCCTCGTCGGGAAAACGCAGGCCTTCCACAAAGAACAGCAGCTCTGCGGAGCCGCCCGTGTACTTGACCACGTGGTAGAGCTTCCGTCGGCCCAGGATGTGGATGTAACGCTGGCCGAAGAAAGGGTCTGGAGGGAGAAGGGCCGATGTCAGGTCCCCGCCCCCACCAGGGAGCAGTGTCAGTGGGGCAGGGGGCGAGACGGCAGAGAAACTAGTCCTCTAGACTTAGGGAGAAAAGCACAAGCAGAAAACGCCACCAGAAGGGCCATGGCCCGTTCGATGTCCCAGCACTGTGGCCCGCTCGCCATGTGGCGTGGAACCAGACGACCTCTCTGGCTCCCGGCTTCCTCGCCTATGAAATGAGCTAGCCCTCCCCGCCATGGTATACACAAAATGGCAGCAGATGATGGCTGAGCAGCTAGCCGCGTGGAGGAAGGACATTACGTCCCTGAGTTACAGATAAGGAACCCGAGTCTCAGGATAGGGAAATGGCTTCTCCGAGGCCACGCAGCCAGTGAGTGGCCAAGCTGGGACACAAATTCATGTGTAATTCTGAACCCCAATCTCCCTTCCCCCTTAATAAACAAAACGTCGCTGTGCCCACTTGCACCCCAAATTCCTGTCTGCGGAACAGAAGTCACGTTGGCATGAAGAACCACACGTGGTCTCTGGCTGTACCTTCTCGTGGCTCTTCCCTCCGCTGGGAATGGTTGTTCCTCTCCTTCCAGGCCTGGATGTGTGTCCCTTCTGGGAATTATGCCCAGATCCCCCAGAGACCAAGGCAGGGGCTCTGTGTGGAGCGTCTGCAGCCCCCCCTCCTTGCCCATCACAGACTCTCTGAGGGAGTATGATCTTGGGGGCTAGTTGTCGGCCCTGAGAGACTGCCACCTGGGGGCAGAGACAGGCCTGGCTGGGCGCAAAGCCAATGTGGCACATGTTCATGTTGAATAAATATCTACCGAATGAACCAATGGCTTCCGCGCCATGCCCTATAGATTTTTCAGGCCAGAGCACACGTATTGAATTACAACTGTGTTGCCGGCATGGGCAAGGACCTCTGGGGAAGGATAGAAATGGTCGGGATGTAGCATCTCTCTCGGTCTACGCACGGTGCTCAGCCAACGAGAAGGTCACGCGGGTGTGGGAAGCGTCATAAGTGAGCCACAGGAGAGAGATCCCGGCAGTTACTGGGGTAGGGAGGGTAGGGGAAGGGAGGCAGGGCGGGAAGCATGTGAGCAGAGGAAGGGAGACTTTGAGAGGCCCTTTAGGGTGGCAGAGGTGGGGTGTGGCGAGGAGAGGAGATACTTGCATTGCCAAAGGCATGGAGGTAGGACCCTATGCAGAGCTTCCAGAAGGAGTTTCTTTATGCCCTGCAGAGCTGGAAGGGCAGAATCAGGCTCAGCTTAATACTCATTGTCAATAACAATGGTAATGATGAATGACCAGTCACCCATGGGTTAGAACATGTCACCGGGACAGTCCTGGTACAAATAGGTGCTTGATGAAAACGTGTAAATTAAGGGGCACCTGGGTGGCTCAGTCGGTTGAGCATCTGACTTCGGCTCAGGTCATGATCTCAGGGTTCGTGAGTTCGAGCCCCGCGTCGGGCTCTGTGCTGACAGCTCAGAGCCTGGAGCCTGCTTCGGATTCTGTGTCTCTCTCTCTCTCTCTGACCCTCCCCTGCTCACACTCTGTCTCTCTCTCACAAATCAATAAACATTAAAAAAAAAAACCCTTGTAAATTAAATGGAGGAATCTCCGAAGCCCGGGTTCAGGACAGTTCCTCACATTAGGACAATATGCTCAACTAGACCCTGGTATAGGTCTGGTTAACCTATTCATCTCGCTGAGGGCAGGTGACCCTAGTGGTTATGACCTCCAGAGTCAGAGAGACCTGGGTTCAAATACCGCTCTAGCTTCACAAGCAAAACCTTAGGGAGTTCACTTAACCTCCCTGAGCCTCAGTTCGCCCGTTTGTTAAATGGGGATAATAACACCGACGCCACAAAGTCGTTGCAAGATAAAAGGACGCAGCATCAGTAACTTAGGGAAACCCAGTAACCCCGGGTAACCATCAGTAACCCAGCTGGGGCCCGTTGGCATTCGTATTACAAGAGCCCGTCAGTGAGTTGGCACCGACCTTCCTGCGAACCTCAGGGCCTTCTCACTGAACGGCTTATGAACAGAAGGCGAAGAAATAATACCTCACCTCACCTTGCCTTGGGTGGGCCCAAGAAACGAGGCAGATAGACTCAGACACCGGATGTGCCAAGGAGCTCGTCACGGCCCGACCCGGAAACGACGGCGTGCGCCCTGAGTACCTCCCGATCACCAAGTAGATCCAGATGGGTGCACGTAATTGAGAAAGTTCTCTTCCAGGCCCTCAGGCCCACCTGCACGTCCCAGGTTGAACTTGCACTGATGCTCAGGGGAGAGGGCTCAGGCCTAGAAGCGGACCTGTCTTCGCAGGAAGCTCCAAAGCTTCCCCAGGACTCTGGGCACTTGGGCATTCGGCCTGGGCCTGGGCAGGGAAGGGGTCTGGTCAGGTAGCTGGGTCAGGTGCCAGGACACCTTCTTGCCCATCTGCAGGTGGTATTCTCCCCCTCGAGGCCTGCAATTTATGTTTCTCTCTTTCTGGTGACTTGGGTCAGCGCCGGGCGGATCGATTCCTTGGTGGGAACAATCCAGCTGCTGTCCCAAGGAGCCTCCTTCCCCCCCTGTCCCCAGCTTGGTGCGGGCCGCCTGGGCATGGCCGGCTCTCCCTGCGGGACGCCACAATGCCCTTCTGTTGAGCAGCCCACATGCCTCGGGCTGGGCCTGCCAGCCACCCTGACCTCTCCTTGGCCCCAGGCATTGGCCCTACCGGACGGCGCGTGGTATGGGTTGGCATAACCCTTCTGGTCACTTTGGAGCCACTCCACCTCCCAAGGAGGCTCCTTGATAGTGCGACCAACTGTCCTGGTTTGCCGGGGACTGAGCGGTTTCCAGGAGGAGGGATTTTCTGTGTTAAAGCCAGGAAAGTCCTGGGCAGACTGGGGCACGCTGGTCACTGTATCCTTAGAGGACGAGGTCAGGCCCCAACGTTGGGGTCCTGGGGCAGAATCTGAGGCTGGAACACAGATACCTGTGTCTGCCTGACAGCACTGGGGACCTCTGTCTATGGCAATGATTGTAATGAATAATCGTCAGAATAATCCCAACAGAAGCAACAGGTGCCACCTTTAGAAGCATTCCACGGGCCGGCTACTGCGCTGAGCACCCGACATCTGTTCCTTGTTTAATCCCTGCCGTGAGCAGGGACGGTCAGGCCTCTCATCCCTGACCCAGGGATGTTCATGAACCCGTAGGAGTTCATCCCTACGTCCCAGATGAACTCACAGGGCGTGGGCTTGTGAGCAGACTTGCCCAGATGCAGGGTTTGAACCTCCCAGGCTCCGGAGTTCCCTCCTGGGGTCCCTTGGCCTCCAGCCCGGCCCCCAGCCCTTGGGGGACACAGGTGAAACACCGCATTCATGTAACACAACACGTTCTCACCCATCGCCGTACTCAGATTTTGACCAAACCCGAAAACCTTTGCCCAGAAGGAAAGAAAACCGTCACAGATGGATTATTCCCTTCCCCCCACCTGTTCTTTCCAAGATTCCACATTTTGTGGGGAACTATTCTGGAATCGTCGCCGTGTCAGGAACGGGCCCCCCTCGCCCCTCGGGACAGCAGCCCAGATAAGACAGACGGGGCGACGGAGCCTCAAGGTGCTTGTCTACACAGGGCCCATCTCGGATGGCAAGTGAGGGGCCGCGATGTGATCGCGGGGCCAGACGGCAACCCGCGCCCACTACCAAACAGGGCCCTCTGGATAACGTGCAGGTGTCACCGCCAGCAAATCATCCTGCGTTACAATTCAACGTCATGGTCGAGAGGCACAGGTGGAGGCCCGGTCCCGCCGGCAGCCCCTGTCACTGTGGCAACCCTGGACTGGACGGGGTAAACATCAACCTCTCCGGCCCCCTGGGGCAGCAGAGCCGGCCTGTCTCTGGGGACGTTCCAACCTGTGTGAGGTCACTGTCCGGGCCCAGGGTGGATCAGAGGGAGGACTGGCTTTGGGTGGCCGCTGTCCACTGCTGTCCTGGTTAAATCACCCCCCGCGGTGAGGGTCCAGGGCCCCCGTGACCAACTCCTCGTGGTTCTAGCAAGCCTGTCCAGAGGCGGGCCCCAGAGGTAGGCCGGAGATCCGGGGCCCCCCAGACAGCTGGGCACACAGGGGAAGCCCCGCCCCACATCATGGCAAATTGCAAAGCAAACTATTTTGCTGAGAGAGGCTTTTAATACATAAATCAGATCTTGACAGCCCCTTGCTTAAACCCTCTAATGGCTTTCCACTGCACTCAGAATAAAATCCAAGGCCTCTCTCTGCATGCCCTGGCCTCTGCCCAGATCGCTGACCTTGACTCCAACACAGCCACCACTTCTGGTCTCCCTTTTGCTCCTCCAACGCCCCAAGCTGGTCCGCTCCTCTGGGCTTTGTATGTGCTGTTCCCTCTGCTTGGAACACTCTTCCCTCAGCTCATGAATGGCTATTTCCTCCCCATTGTTGATTTGGGTCTCAGCTCAAATGTCACCTGCTCAGAGAAGCCTTCCCAGACCTTCCCAGGCTAGCGAGGCCTCCCCTCTGTCTCTGATGTTCCCTATTACTCGGTGGGTATCGTTCCCTCCAGTTGTGCTCCTTATCAGGTCTCCCTCACTAGGCCATCGCCTCCCCCACGGCGGGCCGGGACTGCAGAGTTCACTGCCAGGACCCCGGCACTGAGAATGGCACTTGGCACTGAGGGGGCTCAACATGTATTTCTAGAAAGAATGAGACAGAGCGGGCAGCTGTGAGGGCTAGTTCTGCGGTGGAAGCAAGCTCCCTGCACAGCGGGGACCCAGGGTGCCCTGTCACCATCAAGAGGAGCAAGGGGTCAGCTCTGCAAAGGTGCCCAGAACCTCATCGGAGACACTTTAAAAGTTAGAAGGCCGCCGGGGCACCCAGGTGGCTCAGTCGGTTGAGCGTCTCACTTTGGCTCAGGTCGCGACCTCACGGTTTGTGAGTTTGAGCCCCATGGGGGGCTCTGTGCTGTCAGCACAGAGCCCGCTTCGGATCCTCTGTCCCCCGCTCTCTCTCTCTGTCTGCCCCTGCCCTGCTTGTGTATGCACATGCTCTCTCTTTTGAAAATAAATAAACACTAAAAAAAAAAAAAAGAGTCAGAGGTCGTTTTCTGCTCCAGAAAGTCCGAGATGGGCAGAAAACACCCAGGGAAGTGATGGGTGCATATCATGAAGGTGATGTGGCTCTAGAAAGGTGATGGACCTCAAAAGCCCTTCCTCCTTTGGTTCATGGGGAAGGGGGGACTCTAGGTTGTACATAAACCTGCGTCACTACCAACTCCTTTGAGGCGGGAGAGGCCCATCCCTGGGGCCTCGTGACTTCACAGGACAAGAGTGCTCCCAGTGGCTATTTCTAAGAGGCCAATCCTGGCCCTCTCCAGTCACCTGCACCCGCAGGGGCCATAACTGCTAAGGGGTGGGAGGACAGGAGACTCCACAGAGGCGTCTGGGGAAGGCCTGGGGCAGAGGTGGGGATAACTTTGGGGAAGGTGGAGGGCAGAGCTGGGCCCCGGCGAGCTTAGCTCAGTGAGCGCTTGAAGGGACGGAAACGTTCAGAAGGGCAGGGGTCACTCACTCTCCACGTAGAACACGCCCACTTTGTCCGAGTCTGTCATGGAAATGTAGAGAACGATCTCATATCCCACGGGGAGGCGGTCTGGGCCTTTGGTCCGCAGGATCATCTGGGACATGTCCTTGAGGTCTGTGGCGAGGGCGGAGGGCGGGGCAGGGGGATGCACGGGGAGGTTAGAATTAAGAGACGTGCGGCTGGACTGTTGGCTCGCAAAGAACCCTCACTTTTCCCATCAAGACAGAACCCGCACGCCCCCCCCCCACATGCGTATTGTGGAAACTGCAGAAAAGCATAAAACCCGGTTATCACCTCCAATACCATGATCTCCTGTGACCTCTTGAGAATTTCCTTCCAGTCCGTTCCCTAGGTGTATGAGTACGTGTAACTCCTAAAAAATGTGGTTCCGATTGAACCACATTCGTAGATTTGTCTTTTTTTTTTTGCAAGAGTGGATACTTCAGTCCACCATCCCCAGGAGACTGAAGGTCGCTCCAGCCTCTGCCTTGGCCCGGCCCAGGACTGAGCAGGAGTGTTTCCACTGCTTCTCCCTGCCCCCAACCCCGAGCGTGGGTCCCGCTGGTACCTTCCTTGCTGTAGACCTTCTCGTCGTTCAAATCCTCCTTGGGCAACCAGGGCGTGTCTCGGTCACAGTTCACCAGCAGGATGGCCCCCTGGCCCTCAGGGCCCCAGGTCCAGGATGCCTGCGTCGGCAGGGAGACAGGTCAGTGCCTTCTTGTCTACCCTCTGTCTGATTCCCGGCGCCACTGCAGATCCCATGGGACGCCAAAGAGACAGCCCCAGGATGCCAGAAAGAGCAGTCACCGCTCATCAGGGGCAGGGGGCACTTGGCAAACGCGAACTCCCCATCTGATGCCCGGAGAGGGGCAGTGTAAGCACTGGAGGTAAGCTCAGGAGGGGGACGGTGGCAGAGGGAGACCCAGAGATAGGAAAACTGACCGGGGCTTTTATGAGCCTTGTGTCTGGTGTGCTTGTGCCTGGAGGAGGTGGAGGCAGGGAGACGGAGGGAGGCCAGAGAAATGAGCCCGCCGACATTCTATGACAGGCTCTGAAGTCCACAGGGGATCACGGGGAGATGCCTGGACGGACAGACACCCAGCTGTTTGCAGACATGCTGAGTGGTCCAAATGGGACCTGCAAGGCGATCCATTCTCTACGCTGCAGCCAGGGCCGAATTGGAACAAGCTCCAACCAGATCATGTTGCTTTCCTGCTTTAAGCCCTGCCGGGGGCTCCCTGTTGACTTAGGATAAAGTCCCGATCCCTCACCGCAGGCTGCAAGGCCCGGCGAGACCTGCCGGCTCTCCTTCGGCCCCCCTCCACCTTCCCCCTCGCTCGCTCTGCTCCCCCAGCTCTCAGGCCTGTGCCCTTACGTGTCGCTGTGCTCACTGCGTGCTCCTGTGTCCCCCTAACCTGGCCAACCCCACTCCTCCTCCTGGTTGTGGCACGGCCATCCGTTCTTCCTGGAGGCCCTTCTGATTCTCCAGCCCTGAGCATCTGCCCTGGGTCTACGCTGAGGGCACCGTACACGTCCTCTCTGGGGATGAACTGGCATATGAAAGTAACATATGCCCCTGGCAAAAACATCGGTGACGTAGAAGGCCAGGAAATGGAAAATAGGTAGGAGCAAACCGCCTGGATATACGCAGGGCGAAACCAGTGGAGCTGAACAACCGGCTTGAGGGCAAAGGAGAAAAGCAGCATGAAATGGACAGCACGAGGCTCTCGACACGAGTGAAAACATACACGCGCACGAACCACACTGTGCGTTCTACGAGAATCATGAGAACACAGGGGCGCCTGGGTGGCTCCGTCGGTTAAGCGTCTAACTCTCGGCCTCAGCTCGGGTCATGATCTCGTGGTTTGTGGGTTCGAGGCCCCACATCAGGCTCTGCACTGACAGTGTGGAGCCTCTCTCTCCCTCGGTCTGCGCCTCCCCCCCTCGTGCTGTCTCTGTCTCTCTCAAAATAAATAGAGAAAATTTAAAAAGGAAAAAAAGAATCATGAGAACAGAAAGAAACACCTTGAGCCCATTAAAATGGCCCTTTGCGGGGGAGCAGAATGGGAGTGTGGAATGCAGGATAAAAGAGAATAAATGAATGATGAATGAATGAATGAATGAGTAGAAAAAGAGAGGCGTTGTGTGTGCACCATGAAAAATAACATGCACGGGAGCCTGGATGGCTCAGTTGGTCGAGCATCCCACTCTTGATTTCAGCTTAGGTCATGATCCCAGGGTCTTGGGATCAAGCCCTTGCGTTGGGCTCTGGGCTAAGAGTGGAGCCTGCTTGGGATTCTCTCTCTCTCTCTCTCTCTCTCTCTCTCTCTTTCCCTCTGCCTCCCTCCCCCCACTTGCTCTCTCCTCTAAAGTGAGAAAAAATATATGACTTGAACTGAGAACGATTAATGCAATCTTTCCTCCTGACAGTCCCCCTCGTTCAGTTTTAAAATTAAAAAAAATGGGGGGGTGGAAATAATGAGAGCAAATGCTTTGGCAGCACTTTCTCTGGGGCAGGACGGTCATTATTTCCACAAACTAGTGTCCCATCCTGTGGGGGGGGTGGGGACGGAGCCCGGCTCCCCCGTGAGCTCTGCCACGGGTATGCCGTGTGCGGGAGCCTGTGCTGGGCCTCAGTCTCCTCCTCTGTAAAAGGGGAGCTGTCTGCTGGGAGAACTACGGGATCCATCCTGGGGCTCTGCCCCCAGGCACCCCCCCCCCCCCGCCCATGCCAGCCCCGTCTGCCCTGGTAACTAGATACCTTTCTTGGGTTGTTCTTCTCCACCACGCCGTCCCGGTCTGCGTCCACATCCAGGGAGATCTCTGGGGACAGACACATGGGTGAGTTGTTGAGCCTGCCGGACAGGGTGAGGTAGGCCAGGGATCTCCCAATACTTCACTGTTCCGCAGGCAGTTCTGGGGGGTGGGCGGGTTGAACCTCACTCTACAGGTCTAGGAGCCTTGGCTCAGAGGGGCCAAATTGTGTGCCCTGTGTGAACAGGTTGCATTAGCAGACCTGGGACACACACTGTGTTTGGTCAGATCTGAAGCTCACATTTTACAAAACTTTCACAGGGAGGGTGCCTGAGTGGCTCAGTCAGTTGAGCGTCGGACTTCGGCTCAGGTCATGATCTCACGGTCTGTGAGTTTGAGCCCCGCGTCTGGCTCCGTGCTGACAGCTCGGAGCCTGGAGCCTGCTTCGGATTCTGTGTCTCTCTCTCTCTCTCTCTCTGCCCCTCCCCTGCCCATGCTCTGTCTCTCTCCGTCTCAAAAATAAATAAACATTAAAAAAAAGTTGAAAAACTTTCATAGGGGTTCCTGACTGCCTTTCCCAGTGTTCTGTCCTGATGGTGCACACACAGGTGGTGCATTTGTATGTGATCTCTTCTAGAACGCCCACCTCCCCCCAGGGTTTTACTGTGGGTGGGAAACTAGGTCTCCAACCCCTCTGGATCTCAGGGTGCCCGAGAAGCCAGGCTGTCAGATAGAAGATCCAGGGTGAGGTCCCTGTTTATTCTTTCTTTTGGGGAAGGGGCCTTTGGTGACCTTAGGCCTGTCCCGGGGACAGGTGTCACAGAAACTGTGTGGGGCAGTGAAATGAGCTCAAGATTTAGTGTCAAGAGAGTGCTAGGTTTGAACCCTGCTTTTCTGCTTACGAGCTCTGTGACTTTGGGCAGGTTAGACAGCCTCTCTGAGCCTTAGGTTCTTTACCTGCAAAATGGGGCCCTTCCTCGTCGGAGGAGGTGTACTAATTGCAACAGTAGGCACTGCTGACATTTCGAGCTGGATGCTTTGTTGTGGGGACTGTCCTGTGCACTGGAGGATGTTTAGCAGCATCTCTGGCCTCTACCTGCTGGATGCCAGTAACACCCCCCAATTTCAGCAATGAAAGCGTCCCCAGATATTGCCAAATGGCCCCTGAGTTAGAGACTAACAGGGAGGGGCAGGGGAGCTTGTCCCAAGGTGATGGGGATGTCACACAATGGGACAAGCTAGTCCAGGTCCCAGAACTGCCCCGTGGGCTTGGCCTCACCCTGAGCATGACTTGGACAGAGGGCAGGAGTTGGGTGGGAATGAATGAATTCCTGGTCTGTCCCCTTGGCAGGCAGGCTCTCTCCCTGGCTCGGGTGGGAAGGAGGGTCCTGGCACAGGAAGGGCACTGATGTCACCATTCCAGAGATGGCTCACCCTGGGGATTACACTCAAGTCTTCCCTTTGCCCATAGCCCGATTCCCTGAATGTGGCTTTTCTGGGTCTAGGGGGAGGCAGGGCAGGGGAAGCTTTTAGGGTACTCTTTTGTTGGGAGAGGCAGCACCCCAGGGTCCCAACCTCTGCCTCCCTAGGGATGCCAGGTGCCATAGGGCATGATTAGGTAAGCTTCTCCCATCGACCATCTGCTCAGCCAATCACTGTTGGTCATCTACTATTTCCAGGCACTATACCAGGCATGGGGACCCAGCAGTGGGCATTCAGGGCATAGTGCCTGCCCTGGAATCGCCGGTCCTATGAGATAAATATTATTGTTGCCGTTGTACAGGTGAGCAAACCCAACCTCAGAGATGTCACCTGTCAGCAGATGGGGCTGATAACCTGGAGGCTGGTGCAGGGTAAGGATGCTGGGGACAAAGTGGTGAAGGGGGGTGCCCCCAGCTGCTGTTAAGCGACTGAAGTCTCAGATGGAAAAGCAGTATTGATTTTGGCTCCCAGACCTTCATGAACGTTCCAGCTGGACACTCCCCAGTCAATGCGGCCTCTCCTCGAGGTTGGCTTCCCGAAGCTCTGCCCCCGAGAACCAGCCACAGACCCGGGCTCCTTAAGGAATCCCTTTCTTTGCTTTTCAAGGTAACAATCTCTCCTGTGTGCGCAGTTCCCCTTGCCAGAGGCAGAGAACTTGCCATGCAGGGAGGAGTTATCACTCGCCCTGCCACCCTCACCACACAGACGAGGAAACCGAGGCACCCAGCAGGGAAGTGACCATGATGTCCCCAGAGAGTGCAGAGCCAGGCATCCCAGGTGGGCCTCTGACTCCAGACCCCTGGCCTTGGCCTGTTTCCTGCACTGTCTCAGGCTGATCTCCACCTTGGGCTGTTTCTGAAACCCAAGTCCGCCTTCAAGGGGAGATTTGCTCCCCTTAAGGTCATTCCCAGAGGGGCTGGCCACATCCCCACCCTGGCACCCCTGTGGCTTTTGTCTCTGGGTCAAGGTGGCACCCCGCCATGGCAGTGGTGGGTCCACGAGAGCAGCGGATCACAGGACAGAAATTACGAAGCACTTAATTGTGTTCTACCTCATGATGAATTCCTTAAGTTAAAACATTTTATCGATATAATATTTGCACATAATGCAAAAAAAAAAAAAAAAAAAAATCAAATAGCACCAAACAGCTCCTAAAGAAAAATAAGTTTCCTGTCCATCCCATCCCCTCACCTGCCTGAGGCAATCTCCATGGTGCTAAGTAACATGCTCTGTTGCTTTCCCTCGATTTGTTAACTTCAGACACGTTTCATTGACTTCCTGTTAGGATATTCAGGCATTACCTAATTGGGCCCTCTTATGACCCGCGGCCCAACCGAGGACTTCTCCCCCTTCAAAGCTTCCTCCAAAGTTCAGTTTAACTAGATTCTGACGGGATGATCCTTGTAGGGACAGAGAATAGGGCTCTCATGACCCTCCCAGAGCTCTGCCCTCTTGGGATAGCTCTGTCTTCCCTGGGGGGCGGGGGGGAGGGGGTGGAGGGAGGAGAGGAGAGGACATCTGTTTCGGGGCATCTAGGCTCCAGACGACATTTCCCAGAGGCTCTGAATCCTACCTCAGCTCCCCAGAATAGCCCTGAGGTATCAGGTGGCCTCTGGGGTGTGGGGCAGATTTATGGGAAATGTCACTGGGATTGGGTTCAAGGTAGTCTGCCCCGAGAATCAAGACACGGAGGCTTGACACAGAGGCCTGAGCATCTTGGCAGAGGCCGCCGGCCCCCATGGACAGTGGCAGGGTGCCTGGCCTTCTTACGTAACTGGGCAGCTTGGGGTGTGGTGGGGAAGAAGGACTTTCTCCCCCACAGCCAACTAGGGCAATCATCCTAGACTCTGGGGAAGGGGTACAAGGAGTGAGATCCTTAGGTTGATGCTAAAAATTCTCAGGGCTCGTGTCGTGCTCCTGTTGCCAGGATAGCAGCAAAGAGGAGCCCATCCCCCACCCCCATTCCCCTTAACGGGGGTTGGGGGGGCTTTGCAAATCAGCTGTACCTGGAGTCTCGGAGGCCCTCGGGGACCGCGGGGCCCAAAGGCTTCATTTCACAGCTGGGAAAAAGTGAGGTCTAGAGAGGTAGGCTCCTTGGTAAGGTCACACGGCAAGTCCTTGGCGGGACTGGGAACCGAGACCCGGTTTGGCCGAGGGCACCATGGGTTTATTTCCAAATCCCAGGAGGAAGACTGAGGGGCAATAAGGATCTTCCAACTTTGCTCAGGCAGAGGGGAAATGTGGCTACCCCCAAGCAGAAGGGAGAAAAGAAAAAGTCCTGAGTGAGCTGTCTTCTTTGCACACAGCATCCCATCGGGTCCCCATGAGCACAGCGCAAGCATGCACCGTGAAGAGGAGGGCCCTGAGGCTCAGAGGGGTGACGGTCCCTATGTGGCTGAAGGGGCAGGGCCAGAACTTAGACTTATCTCTGTCTACTCCGCAGCCAGGGCTGTCTCTGCTCAGCGTGGGCTCAGGACAGAACTAGGGTTCAATGGGGGCGCCCGGGTGGCTCGGTCGGCTAAGCATCTGACTTTGACTCAGGTCATGATCTCATGGTTCATGAGTGTGAGCCCCACCTCGGGCCCTGTGCTGACAGCTGGGAGCCTGGAGCCTGCTTCGGATTCTGTGTCTCCCTCTGTCTCTGACCCTTCCCTGCTCATGCTCTGTCACTCTCTCTCAAATAAATAAACATTAAACAACAATTTTAATGGTCAGGCTTATTACTGGCCAGTAATACTGGCCGCTGCCCTTCCTGCTTTGTCACCAGTGTCCCTGTCTCTGTGGGATTAGGTTTCCTCAGGGCCGGTCATCTGAGACATCCTCACGTGCATACACCTGCTGGCTCCCTCCTGCAACGGGGGAGGCGTTGGCGCCTGTCTCCCAAGGCCCCGCGGAGGGCGTCCTGAGGACCCCACCCCAAGGCTGGGCTCTCCCTCATGAGGTGCAGAAAGCGGGTCAGGGTAACCAGCAAAAGAACCCACGGGGGAAAAGGTGAGAAGCAGGGGAGCGCTGCTGTTGAGCCCATTTTGGTGGCTAACGGCACACGGCTGGAGGAGGTGGCCCTGACGCGGGAATGAATTGTTTTCTGGGGGCAGTTCTGAGACCCCCCCCCCCTCCCCCCCCCCCGTCGATCCTTGGGACAGCTAGGAGAGTAGATGGCAATCGTGACAGTAAAACGTCTAGGATTGGAGCCTGGCACACTGTAGGTGCTCAATAAAGCTCAGGAGTCTCTCCTTCTCCTCCTCAAAGCACCCAGCACAGGCCGGGACACAGAGCGGGTGTTGAAGAAATGGAAGACATTATTACTGGTTTTAAAGCGCTCAGCACAGAGTTGACTCTCAGTAACTGGTGGTTCTCGCCCCCTGCCATGTGGCAACTCTGTCAATGCTACATTAAGGCTGGACAGACAGAATGACCCCCTGAAATATCCTCCCGGAAAAAGCATATACACATGTACGTGGAACACCTCGACTGCAGAAGAAGCCGACCTGAAGGACTGGAGAAGACCGCACCCCATGTGCCCTGGCACCCGGGCAGGGGAGTGCTGTGCAGATGGGAAGGCCCTGGGAGGGGAATAGTCCTGAGCTCCGGACTCAACCTGCTGTGGAGTTGCTGTGTGACTTTGAACAAGTTCCCTAACCTCTCCGGGCCTTGCTGTGCCAAATGCCAAATGAAGGGCTTGGACTAGGCGAGTTAAGGACCCAGGCATCTCTGTTTCCACGGCTGGGTCCAGGGAGGGCCGGGGGGTAGCTGGGATTATCAGGAACAGAGCAGACTTTGTAGAGAGGCCATTTCCCTCACTGTGAGAGGCCGACTCTTCTGCAGGCTGCAGGGGAGAGGCAAGGGAGGAACAGACTTTGCTCTTTCTTCTCAGTGGCCCACAGAGCCCGGGCTGGGAATGCCAACACTGGGGTGAGTTGCTGGCGGGCCAGGGCCTGCCTCCTCCTGCAGGACACCCCCCCAACCCAGTACGGAAGGGACTGGGTACCTGTGCATCCCTTCTCGGGCCCGCATTATTCAGAGGAAGCTCCGAGTGCCAGGTCCGTGGCACTGAAAACAGGCCAGGTGCCCCTGGGGAGCAAAGGCACGCGGGCCACAGCCCCACCAACTTACCGATGGCCGTGAGGAAGAGCCCAGCCTGGTCAATGGGCATGCTCCCCTCCTCCTCGTAGTAGTTGACGGTGACCTTGGCAGGGAGGGGCGCACCGGGAGGGAGAGAAGAGCAGAGATCACAGATCACAGGCAGCAAGGTCTGCAGGGACCGCCTTCCCTGACTCATACCTCACGGCCCGTCAGGCCAGTTCTCCCCTAACATGCAAACCGTCTCCTCCAGGAAGCATTCCTGGGTTGCGGGGCTGCTTCTGTCCAATTATCCAACCGGACAGGGGCCTCCCCTCCTCTCAGAGGGCATCCGGGGTGCTGACTGCTTACCTGTGTGCCCCTGTCCATTCTGCTGGGTCTATCGTGGTGTATGACTAGCTTCTGCTAAGCAACCAGGGCTCGGGACTGAGGTTGTTTGCTTTGAATAACGCCCAGAGCCATCACTGCCGTGGGGCACATGGCAAAGCTCGTAATCAAAGGACCCAGAGACGAGACATCTGGTCTCAGCTCCTGGCAAATCACCCAGGGGCACTCAGCGCCCCATTTAGACCGCGCTGAGACCGAGGACGTTGCGGGGTGTACCTTCCACCGATTCTAATAGATCACTCGGCAGCCGACAGCCTTAACCTGCCACGAAATCATCACTCGGCCGTCTGGCACGGAGCTTCCAAAACAGGAGCCACCAGCCACACGTGGGTACCGAGCACATAAACGTGGCAAATCTGATTTGACATGCGCCGTGCGATACAGACTTGGTACGACAAAGAACGTGAGCCAGCTCCTTAGTCTGTCTTTTATGTTGGTATCACGTCAAACTTGTAAGACTGTCCTCTACGGTGTTAAGGGCCACGCACTGCGAAAATTAGGCCCACCTCTTTCTTTTCACTCTTTCACCGTGGCAACTAGACAGCGGGCAAAAGGGGGGGTGTGGTTCCCACTCGCTGTGCGCTGGGATCGCGTGGTCTAGCTGGGCCCCTCGTTCCCGCCGCCCTCGGAGCACCTCCCCAGCCGCGGTACCTTGTCGCTGCTGGCCTCGGTGCTCGCCTGGCTCATCGTGACCCGCAGCGTGGTGCTGGGCGACAGAAGCCAGCGCTGTTTGCCGTTGGCGGCCACCTCCTCGGCCTGCCCGTCACGCACCACCTCTACCCGCACGCGCTCTGAGTGCTTCAGGCTGAAGGTCTGGGCCTCGGCGGGGGCCGCACTGGAGGGAGAGAGGAGAGCGGGTCGGAGGAGGCGATCCCCGGACAGGTGGGACAAGGGGCTCCAAGAAAAAACTCCTGGGGGGCCAGGGGGCAAGGGCCCTTCTGGGGGATCGGGTCTGGGGGCCCCCGCAAAGGACCCCGCTGCACTACAATCACCTGGTTGTGAGGAGGGCCCTCGGTTAAAATACAGATTCCTTGGGCCCGTCTCGTACCCACTGAGTCAGAACGTTCGAGGGTGGGGCCTGAGGCTCTGAATTCTTAATGGTTTCCTCATGGCTTCCGACGGGCACCCGTGTGGTACCTTACGGGTCCAGGCCCAGAGGCCTGGACCAAGGAATGAACTTGCTCCAAAGGCAGGGCCCGCCCCCCTTCCCGTGTCTGAGCTACAAGCGGAACTTGGTGGAAAGGCCTCAGAGCGGCAGGCGCCCAAGTGCGGGGTCTGCCCAGGGAAGGAGCCTGGAACTTGGGTCCTCAAAGGGCAGGGGTGGGTTGGCTCTGTCACAAAGGCCCCTCCCGCCGTGACTTTCTTTCCCGGCTTGGAACTTCCCGTCTCACAGTCATTCCTAGGGGCTCTGGGGCGGCCTTCTATGAAACGGTGGTACATCTGGAATTCTTGAAAAGCCATTAAGATTTCAGGGCAGGAAGCGAACTGGTTTGATCTGGTTTGATCTAGGCACATTTGTGTCCCCCCACAGATACACATGTTGGAGCCCTGCTCCCCAACATGACTGCGTTTGAAGACAGGGCTTTTAGAAGATAATTAAAGTGACATGAGGTCATGCGCACGAGGTCCTGTCTGATAGGGCTGGCCGCCTTACGAGAAGGGGAAGAGAGATCTTTCTCCCACGCACCGAGGAAGGCCACAGCCAGAGAGCGGCTACCCGCCCGCCAGGAAGCATTCCCACCCCAACCCGACCACGCCGGCCCCTGATCTCAGACTTCCGGCCTCCAGGGCTGGGAGAAAGAGTTGGCTCTTTTCAAGCCCGCCAACCCGCGGTATTTTGTTACTGCCTGAGACACTGGTTTAAGGGGAGGCCACAGGAAGGACAGGGAGACTGGGGGAGGAAGGTGTCCGGGGAGGACAGTTTTGCTAAAGCCAGCGCCCAGTCTGAAGAGGGCTCGGAGGGATTTAGGTGGGATTCCCCTGGGCTTTGGGACTAAGACATAGAGGTAAGTGTCAGCTTTGAAGGCACATCTGCCGTCCCGAGGGCCCGGCACTCCCGGTTCCTGAGCCGTTCTCCACTACCGCTGGGCATCAGAATCACCAGAGGGTGCGGTCTAAATCCTCAGGGTTTTTCTTTTAAGGCTGGAGATTTGCGGATCCTCTCCCCGGAGCGTCTGGCTGGCAGAGCGGAGGTCCGGCCGGGGCAGCTGCAGAGGTGAGCAGCGGCCAGAGGCTGGGTGAGAGGTTTAGGGCAGAGGTTCTCAAAGCTCAGCAGCATCACCCGGAACACTTGTCTAAATGACGATCGCCGGGCCCTCCTCAGAGTTTCAGATTCAGACGCTCTGGAGTGGGGCCCGAGACTTTGCATTTCTACCATTTCCTTCCTTTCTTTTCTTTTCTTTCTTTCTGAGAGAGGGAGGGCACAAGTGCGCAAGGGGCAGAGAGAGAATCCCAGGAGGTGCAGAGAGAGAGGGGGAGAGAGAGAGCAGCAGGGCTTACCCGAAGCGGGGCTCGAACTCACGAACCGTGAGAGCACGACCTGAGCCCAAGTCAGATGCTTCACGACTGAGCCACCTGCATGTCTACTGTTTCGGGGACCTGTTGGCGATGCTGCTCCAGAGCTACACGGGTCTAGGGAGCCACTGGCTTAGACGCCCGGCAGTGCAGTCTGGTGGTTAGAGCCCTGGGGTGACCAAGGTTGCGAGTGAGTCTGTAGAGGCCGCCAGGCAGGGTGTCTCTGAGCCAGGCCACGGACTGCAGGGGCTGCTGGCCAAGACCACTGGTCCGGGGCACTGCAGGAGAGCGCGGGTCAGGGTCTGGCCGTCCATGCCCGGGGCTGGGAAAGGAGCCTGAAAAAGCTCCAGGGCCACCCTGTTTCTTGTCCGACTGCCCCCTTCTGAACTCCTGAGCCCATCTCGGGGTCACTGAGCTGATCTGAGGCTGGACGCTTGTTGGCGGTGGGCTGCTGTCCTCTGTCCACACTCATGGTTGGGAGAAGCAGAGTCGCAGCAAAAACCCGGATTGGGGGTCCCCTTGCTTGACACGTGGGCCTGAGCCCAATTTTGCCACTGAGCTGCCGAGGGAGGCTTGGGCGTGTTCCTTGCACCTTCTGCGTGTCCATCTGCCCACCCAGAAGACACCCACCCACGCCTCCTGTCCCTCGGGCTTTGTCCGTCATCTGTCACAGGGCAGGGACTGAGTTTTGTCTCAGGGTGTTGCCACGGGGGTACCTGTTCTCTGGATGGCAAGCCCCCGAGGGCTTCAGGGGCGCCCCGCCTCCTGCAGAGACCAGCGTAGGGCTGGGGACATCACACACACCCCAGCAAAGACGGTGGAGCTGAGCAGGACAGAGGTGAGCCTTCTAGAAGTGCCAGGCGGCATCGCCCAAAGGGCACGCGCGTAAGACGCTGTGAGGTGGCACAAGGATGCACAATTGAAAAGATTTATGTATTTATTAAAAGTGTTATCTTTTCGGGGCGCCCGGGTGGCTCAGTCCGTTGAGCGTCCGACTTCGGCTCAGGGCATGATCTCGCGGTCCGTGAGTTCGAGCCTCGCATCGGACTCTGTGCTGACAGCTCAGGACCTGGAGCCTGCTTCCGATTCTGTGTCTCCTCCTCTCTCTGCCCCTCCCTTGCTCATGCTCTGTCTCTCTCTGTCTCTCAATAATAAATAAATGTTAAGAAAAAAAATTAAAAAAAAGCGTTATCTTTTCATGGCAATTGATAAAGGATTGCCATTTATGGTAATAACATAAGTTCTCCATTTATTTATTTTTATTAAATTTTTTTAAGTTTATTTTGAGAGAGAGAGAGAGAGAGAGACAGTGCAAGTGGGGGAGGGGCAGGGAGAGAGAGAGGGAGAGAGAGAATCTCAAGCAGACCCTGAGCTCTCAGCACAGAGCTCAACTCGGGGTTCGGACTCCCGTGAAATCATGACCTGAGCCAAAACCAAGAGTCAGACACGTAACTGATTGAGCCACCCAGGAGCCCCTATTTACTTATTTTTTAAAATAGGCTCCAAGACCTCGTGATGGAGAGTCACATGCCCTACCCACTGAGCCAGCCAGATGCCCTGCAAGATCGCCACTTAAAGTTAGGGGCGCCTGGGTGGCTCAGTCAGTTGAACATCCGACTTTTGATCTCAGCTCAGGTCATGATCTCATAATTTGTGAGTTCGAGCCCCGCATCAGGTTCATCCCCTCTCTCTCTCTGCCCCTTCCCTGCTCAAGCTCTCTCTCTCTCTCAAAATAAAGAAATAAACTGAAAAAAATTAAAATAAGATGAAGTTATAAAATGTGAGTTGATGTAAAGAAAAATGTTAACAGTACTACAGGTAGAATACAGTGTGGGGGAAAAAACCACAAGTCTGGGCAATTGTGGTCTCAGGTCAGGAAAATATTCCTCTGGCCCAAGTCCCAGCTTTGATCATCAACTTGCCGGATGGCTTTGGGCAACGCACTTTTCCTCTGTTTCACCCAATGGAAAATGGGAGCATGGCACCAGCGGGAGGTGGCTGGCACCGGGGGAGCGCAGGCCCTGCACCCAGGGGTGAGGAGGGAGGCACTGAAAAGCTGGGGGTCTCTCGGCTGGGTCCCCGCTTCCCTTTACGCACAGCCACTATGATTTCATCTGGTTTTATACGTTGGGTTTCTGCATACAGTTTAGAAAAAAATGCTTTACAAACTCACAGGGCAGGATGAGTTTTAGGACCCGACTTTGACAACGGCTGCTCTAAGTGATGCTTCCTGCCACCTTTGTTCCTCGGGGCCAGTGAGAAACTGGAGGAGGCCCCAGAGGCTCAGGGGGTTAACGCCTGGCCCTGGCTGGCATTGGAGCTCCAGGGCCCCATTCCCTCCTACCCCAGCACCAGCCCTGCTCTGAGCTGAGCAAACAGCTATTCTTGGAGCGGCTCTGGCAGAAGCAACAAAGGCACCCATTGTCCCCTGGAGATCCTGTTGGCTGCCTCCCTCCCCAGAAAGAACCAACCTCTCAGAGCTCATCCCCCAGAAACCCGAGAACCAGGGGCTGTGGGCACCTTGATTGTCCCTGGAGAAGGCAGGGAGGGGCCCAGGACAGTATCGAGGGACCGAGTGGGGAAATTGAGGGCGGCCACGATCAGGTCACGATCTCACGGTTCATGAGCTCGAGCCCCACGTCGGGCTCTGCACTGACAGCATGCAGCCTGCTTGGAATCTTCTCTCTCTCTCTGCCCACCCTCCGCCCTGCTTGTGCTCTCTCTTGCGCTCTCAAAATAAATAAGTAAACTTAAAAAAACACTGCATTTCTTCCTCCCCCCCCCCAAATTTATGGAGGAACAACTGACAAATATAATTGTGCATATTTAAAGTGTCCAACATGATGATGTGCTACGCATACACGTTGGGGAATGAAATGCATGTCTTTTCTTTTTAAAAAACTTTGTTTAATGCTTATTCATTTTTGAGAGAGAGGGAGAACGTCAGCAGGGGAGGGGCAGAGAGAGAGAGACACAGGATCTGAAACAGGCTCCAGGCTCTAAGCTGCCGGCAGAGAGCTGGATGTGGGGCTTGAACTCATAGACTGTGAGACCAGGATCTGAGCCGAAGTCCAACGCTCAACCGACTGAGCCGCTCGGGTGCCCCGTGTCTTTTCTTCGTTTCGTTGTTCATTTAGTGGCAAACTACCAACGGTTATCTTCAAAAGTTATTACAGCAAAGGTGCTATCATTTCTCGAGGTGAATGGGAGACCTAGGATCACAGACCCTTCCCACCTAAGAGGCATCCCTGGGGTACGTCACCAGCATTTGCAAAACCAGGACTAGGGACGGGACAGGGGTCTGGGGACACACGCGTGGTCTTAATACGGCGAACGTGTAGCCTGGACACTGCCTTTCTAACAAGCTCCCACAGTTTGAGAAGCAACGAATTGGACACGGAGAGGAGGAAGACGAGCAGAGGATTCCCGGCAGCACGGGCAGCCTGGGTGGCGACTGCAGTGGATGTTAGCCGAGCGCGTTGGAGAAATGAGGGAGAGCAGCGTGGCCGCGGTTTGTGAGCAAAGGGGAGGGGGGTGGCGGGAGGAGAGGACCTAGCTCATGGCGAGGAGCTGGCCTTCCCCCTGCGTCCCCCCTGAGGGCACTGATGGCTTCTAGGCTTCGGTGACATGATCGTTTTTGCGCTGTAGGCAGATGGCCCAGGGTGCGGGGTGGGGAACGCGTTTCAGGAGAGCAACAGCGCAAGGTGGCGGCGGGGGGGGAGGGGGGGGGGTTCAGTGAAGTGACTGCCGCTGTCCAGGTGAGTCAGGATGGCGGTGTGGGACAAGGTGATGGCCGTGGGAATGGAGAGTCATGGCTGGTGTCACACAAAGGAGCTTTGAGCAAGACTGGAATGCGGTGTCAGATGTGGAAGAGGGAGGTTGGCTGAGCCCGGCCCAAGGGAATGGACTGCGGAGACCTAACGTGTGCCCGGCCCCGCGAAGGTTTTAGGGCGTCCGAGGAACCAGTCGGTTTCTCCGATCTTTGCTCAGTCAGAGGGAAGGGTCACCAGCTTGGCCTCGTGGGGCTGGGGTGCCCACTCGGCCCCAGGCGTGAGGGCACGGCGTGCCCGCTCGTAGCTGGCATCTGGAACTCTCGGCTTATCCACCTGTCCCGGGCCTCGTTAACACCAGGCGGGGATCACCCCCACAGGGAGCCCAGCTCCTGGCGGTCTGAGTGCGACATCCTGCCCTCGGGTCTCTGCAGGATGGGAGGGGGTTCGTGGGTGCCAGCTTGGCAGGCAACGCCACAGCGAGCACCCTCCAGACGGGAGGAAGGCAAAGCCTCAAGCTGGCGTGATGGGGGCTGGGGACGGGGATGGGTCTCTCTTCAGCCACCCCCTTCTCTGCCTGGTGACCTCAGCAGCCTCTCTCAGTAGGCACTGGTGCTTCCAGCCGCCCCTCTCCTTAGGGCAGAAACAGTCTCCTCTGTGGTCACTCCCTCCCCAGACACCTTCAGTGGCTCCCCACTGCCTACGTCACAAAGTCTAACGTCTGAGCCTGGCAGTCAAAGCCCTGGCTTGAGCTCACTGACTCTCTAGCCTTACGCTCTAGGCTACGGAGTCGATGCCCTTTCTGCCCCTGTGGGTCCCTACCGTCTTGCCAGGTACCTTTGCTCCTGCATGGCATGTCCTGGTCACACTGTGCACCCTGTCCATCCTTCAGCTTGGCTGCCTCCTCCTCCAGCAGGTCTTCCCTGATGCCATCCGCCAGGATTCCTCCCTCCCCCCACTTTGTTGGTGCCTCAAACGGCACTTAAAACAAATGCTCAACATTTCTTTCCCATGCGTCTCATGGATGTTTTGAGGCCATAGCTCGTTATCGTTTTACTAATATTACAATAAGCCCAACGGTCCTTCACGATAACGACTTACTGAGTATTTACTATGCGCCAGGCACTGTTGGAAGCCCTTGACTCACGGGATCTCGGTCCATCCTTCCGACACCCCATGAGGTCTGTCTCAATATCATCCCATTTTACAGGGGAGCATGTTGAGACCGGCAGAGGGTGAGCACTCGCTCCGAGTCTCAGGGACGGTGTTGGCAGAGCGTGGGGGTAAATTCAAGCTCTCTGAGCTCTGGGTCTGGCAGCTCCCTTCCTGGGGGAGGATCCACAGGTTACAGTCTTCCCTAAAGGTCCTCTGGTGGAAGGCGAGGGGAGAATGTCAGGCCTGGCTCAGGACAAGAGCAAATGAGAGGCCCTTAGGGACCCCTAGAGCTCCCTGCTGATTTTGTAGGTGGGGTCAGAGGCCCAGAGAAGGGACACCGAAGGCTTGGGTGAGTGGCCTAGATAGTCAAAGCCCCTGGCCATGGAGTCTGGCATGGCTGGACAGGCAGAGCTGCCTCTGAAAACTGCCCCCCCCCGCCCCATCTAACAGGTGTCTGTCCAGCCGGGGGAGGGGGGAGAGGAGAGGACAATG
This sequence comes from Panthera pardus, assembly GCF_024362965.1. NCBI lineage: Eukaryota > Metazoa > Chordata > Mammalia > Carnivora > Felidae > Panthera > Panthera pardus. The sequence continues at coordinate 94,488,491 of NW_026526666.1, read as the reverse complement.
GTGGTGAGCCCCTGTCACCATGCTCCCAACCTGATGCAGGGTCCTGAGGGCAAGGAGGGAAGGCTCTCGGGGACCCCAGCTATGCAAGCTGGGCCGGACACACAGGGTCCTCCTTAGAACGTGGGCCCCCCTCCCCCCAACCCCTCCCAGGAGCTAGCCTGAAACCAGAGCCCCCGAACCGCTCCTGGCGAGGCCTCCTCTTTAGGGTTGAGAGCGCTGGGTGCTGTTCTAATTTATGAGGCCTCCTGACTTGGCCTGATTCCTCCTACCATCATTCTCTTAGGAGCAAGCGCTGCTCTGGCCAAGCTCGGCTACATGCCCTTGACCTTCCACTGGCCAGTCCAACGGTGCTCATCCCTTGAGGCTGGGGGTGGGGAGCTCAACCCAGTGACAGGCCAGTCTACATGCATCACTGGCCACATCCATCCATTCATTTACTCAATGAAGGAGCCCTTCATTGACTCGAGGGCTGGAGGTGTATGGGAGTGAGGAAGGCAGCCGGTGTGGAGAATGCTGCTCAGAGGAGGTGATATCTGAGCTAAGCCTTGGTGGATGAAATGTCAGGCTTGCAGAGGTCTGGGGGATAGTCCTCCAGGCAGAGGGAATAGCATGTGCAAAGGCCCTGTGGTATGAATGAGCTTGGTGTGGTCGAGAGCTAGTAGGATCCACAAAACCAGTGCGGCCAGAGTGGAGTGGGTGCAGGGTCGTTGGCCGGAGATGGGATCGGTGAGGCAGGGCTTGGCACTCTAAGGGAAGGGGAGATCATGGCACACCAAGTCTCCATTGCTTCTAACTGGATCGCAGACCCTCCCTGGCCTTTGTCCTAAGGATACTTTCTAAAACACTCATACCAACCGAGGAACAGGGAGGGAGGGAGTCTGAGAAGAGTCGAGGGAGTGAGGTGGTGAATTTTGAGGCTCTGGGCTCTTCCCCAAAGTGGGGTACAAATCTGTACCCCTCCCTATTTTCCCAACATTTTACTATGCCTGCTTCTCCCGCCCTGGCACCCTCCTTCCTATCTTCTGCCCGAAAGTGATGGTCAAGATCCTGCCAAGAGACATGGCTGGTCAGCCTCTGCCCTGGGGTATGCCAGGGGAGGGCGCGGGATCATTCCCACCTCCCTTCTCATCCTGAGGTCAAGTGTAATTTAGGAGACCACTCTGCAGAGGCAAGAGACAATTGTTCACATCACCTGTGCCCTGAAGTTCCTGTGGACTTCAGGATACGGATCCTGAACTTTCTCCAACAGAGTGAGGGGGCCACCTCTCACCCCCCAGGACTGTGTAAACAAAGGGAGGGGTAGGAGAATCTGCCTTCACAACTTGGTCTGTGGGTCAGCGGGAGAGTCAGGCAGAGTGTGATCACCCCATTACTTGACCCCGCGGCTGCCCTTTCTCCAACGCCTCCCAGCTCTGGGGGTGTCCCCGCTGGGAAACCAAAGGTGAGTGGGGAGGAGGGTGAAACCAACATGGGAATGTCACTGCTCTGTGCCCTCACTAGCTTCAAGCCAGGATCAGGCGGGGGCCCCGGCAGCCCCAGTGAGGAAGCAGCTGCCAGCCAAAGGGAACATCGGGGGAGATGGTGCGGGCGAGGCGTACCTGTGCCAGACCTAAGATAAGATGCTTGGGTGTGAGAGAAGGAAACAGAAAGTGCCTTCAATAACTATGAAAAGCAAATCTCTAGATAAAAATCCCCACTTCCCCTTTTCTGTGTGTTTAGTCACAGCTCGCTAGAACCAGCACCCAGAATGTGCCTGGGTCAGGGCGTCCACCCCCAAAGGGTCAGTGTGGCTGGGGAGAGGGGGGGTCAACCATAGGGTCTGCTGAGTAACGGGGCAGGTAGGCCCCCACCGTGTGTCTGGGAGGGGAGCCGCGTGTGCGTCTTAGGAAAGGGGGTGTGGGTGTGGAGACTTGTTCATTCTCTTTTGTCACTCAGGAGTGAGAAGTCAAAGATACTCCCTTACTAACTGGGCGCAGGGTCCACCAGGCCTTGTCCCTTGATGCCTCCACAGAGACCCTGGAGGGGGCGTGGGGGAGGGGGGGCTCATGTGGGGTCTGGCGTCAGTACCTGTGTCCGGGTCCAGGAGGACTCATTGGGAAGTGCAGGGTTGAAAGGGGGCGAGTGAAGTGTCTGGGGGCAGCGGAGGGTAGAAGGGACACAGGCTGAGAGGGTCGCCCAGTTCAACCTGCTAGTTTGAAGGTCACACAGGATAGAGTGGAAGTTAAGTCAGACAGACCTGGCCCGGAGTCCTATGTGACACCTCTCTGGGCCTCACTTTCCTCGTCTACAAAATGGGATGATCTCAGCATGACCCCCAAGGTCTGTGATGAGGAAGATACAAGATAATGCATTTGGTTTCTCAGTGCTCCCTAAAATCTCTGCCATTATTAATACCGACAGTAACTCTTAATGCTACCGATATTAGGCGTGACAACGGCAGTAATAGCTCCAGCTCCTTTGTTCTAGAAAGGGCTTCCTTCCACTAGACCGGTGGTTCTCAAACCTGGGGGTGACTCTGTCCTCCCACCAGGGGACTCCTGGCGTTACCTGAAGACGTTTTTGCTTGTCACTTTTGCAGGGGCATTGCTACTGGGGTTAGAAGCCAGGGATGCAGCTAAACATTCTACGAGGCACAGAACAGCCCCCTCCCCACCCAGCAAAGAGTTATCTGGCCCCAAGTGCAACGGCGTTGAGGTTCAGGACCTCTGCTCCAGACTTGTGCTGTTCAGAACAATGACAACCGCCTACCTGGGGCTCTGGGCACCCGATGCTTGGTGAAAACTGAACAGAGATGTGCCGTAAGTATAAAATTTACACACTGGATTTCAAAGACTTAGTATGAAAAAGACAATGTAAACTATCTCACTAACAAGTTTCATACTGATTACATACTGGAATGCTAGTATTTGGGATATACTGGGTTAAATAAAATATATTATGAAAATTGGGATGCCTGGGTGGCTCAGTTGGTCGAGTGTCCAACTCTTGGTCTCAGCTCAGTTCACGATCTCACAGATTTGTGAGATAGAGCCCCGAGCTGGGCTCTGTAGAGACTCATAGAGCCTGGCTGGCTAAGATTTAAGAAAGAAATGTTTGCAGCCTGGGAAACAGCTGGTTGAAAAGCAGCAAAGCAGACCAGGGAAACCAGGTGTCCTTTGAAATGTCAAGCCTGGAAACAGCCAGACCTTGCCCGTGGATCAACATTCCCACTGTGTAAATGCTTAATCTAAGGTAGAAAAACAACCCCCTTCCTGTGATGTATACACTGCCCCCATCACGTTCCGCTCGCCTGCCTGCACGTCACTACCCTGATTGTACTCATCAGCCAAAAACTTAGGAATAAGCTTTGATCCTGCTTTTGATATTTCTTTCCCCTGCAGCCTTTGAGATGCACTGATAAGATTCTCAATAAAAACTAGGCAAGAGCTTTGCTCCGGGCCATCACCACTCGAGTTCTTGGCCCCCTCGCTCTCTCCTTTCTCTGATTCAGGAGCCTGGAGTAATCTGTCATTTGCTGCCCCAGGGTTTGCTGATCAAACCCGGCAGGGCTCTGTGCTGACGGCCCTGCTTGGGATTCTCTCTCTCCCTCTCTCTTTGCCCCTCCCCAACTCGTGCATGCGCACACTCTCTCTCTCTCAAAATAAACATTTAAAAATATGTTTTATGAAAATTAGTTTCACCTCTTTATTTAGTGTTTTATTTGTTTTTGAGAGAGAGAAAGAGAGAGAGAGGGAATGAGCGGGGGAGGGGCAGAGAGAGAGGGAGACACAGAATCTGAAGCCGGCTCCAGGCTCTGAGCCGTCAGCACAGAGCCCGACGCGGGGCCTGAACTCAGGAACCACAAGATTGTGACCTGAGCCGAAGTCGGATGCTTAACCCACGGAGCCACCCAGGTGCCCCACACCTCTTTCTTTTAATCCTAAAAAATGGGGCCACAAGAAAATTAAAAATTTACACTTGTGGCTCAGTTTGTAGCTGGCATTCTGTCTCTGCTGGACGGTGCTGGTCTAGACTGCACCTCTTCTCTCGGGGGTGGGGGAGTCTTAAGGGAAGTGCAGTTGCGGGGTGTGGGTTGTGGTGGCAGTGGCCGCTTTCTTGAGAAAGGACAAAGCGGATCATCACAGCTCTGCCCCCTGGCAGAGGGAGGGTGAGTCCACACCTCCCCGACTCCAAGCCCGCCCCACCCCCACCCCGCCCCGGGGCTGGGCCTCTCTCTGCCAGGACAAGGTAGGGCAGGAGGCCTGAGCATGGCCCCTCTCTTTTCTCCCCATCCCCCCTCCGGAGGCACCATGCCAGTCTTTCAGGCTGCGGCAAAAGGGCCCCAGGGCACAAACAGGCGGGTATGGGGACAGCTGAGGCTTAGAGACCTAAGTGCCCTGGCTACCTGCCCACCCCCTGGCAGTGCTCAGATTAGGACTGGGGGTGGGGAAGGGAGGGGAGCTCTCCCAAGCACTGAGGGCTGGACCACACTCCACTGCTGCGTTATGACCCTCAGAAACCACCCCTGGAGTTTCCATGTGGACAACCGAGGCCAGGGGCAGATGCCTGGGGAGGGTCCCTCATCTGCGTGGTGACCAGGACCTTTGCCTTCATGGAAGGAGGCTGGGGCTTAACGGTATCAGGGTGGCCAGTGCCTGCCCAAGAGGTGGCAGGCGACTGGGTGGGCAGGGCTGCTGGGGCCACCGGAGACGACAGAGGATGGGCTGGGGAGGGTGTGTGGGAAGACACAGGGATGGGATTGGTAAGGGTCTGGGGAGGCGGGTGGTCCAGAGGACAGGGCAATTTGGGAGCAACACGTCACACTGGCACCTCCAGCTCAGCTCAAGGCACAGGGAGGTTAGGGGACCTGCCTAAGGTTATCAGCATGGGGTCCCGCCTTAGAGTCCGGCATGCTCTCTCCTGTTGGCACTGACCCCTCCAAACTCTAGCAACGAGGAACATTTCACATGCTTGGAATAGAGGGCTGCTATGGCAGAATGGTCATAGAATGATCCTACCTGGACCCCGTCCACCTTTTCACTCACACCAGCCACACCTTCGCAAGGATGCCCCACAGAATTACAGGAGATGGACCACTGGCCTTGCCTGCTTCCTGGGGGCTGGGGGCTTTGGGGGGCATGGCCTCAATCCCCCCACCCGATGTCCTGCTGTCTCAGAAATCCTGCACCCTGCCAACATTTGTGGGCAAGTGAAGACGGGGAGGGGACAGGGTCTAGAATCAGGGACACTCTTCGGACAAAGACCCCCACCTCTGCACCCTCCAGCCTGGCAGAATAAAGTCCTTCTCAACCCCAGGGTGAAGTCAGGGGAAGGCATTTGGGGACAGGAGCTCACAGCCAGTGCCTGGGGACAGGCAACCACGGGCAGCCCCCACAGGGCGAAATTGGAGCCTGAGCAACCCCCAGGGCCAGATTCCGCCCCAGGGCAGCTCCCCTCTGGCCTGGCCCCAGCCCCCCCCCCCCCCCCCCAGCAAATCCTGGAGAAAGCTCAGCTGATTGGAGGTGAGTGGGGAGTCGGGAGGGTCTGAGAGGAAGGGGAGGGCCTGGGGGGAGAAGGGAGGTGCTGAGGGGAGAGGATGGCGGGAGGACTAGGGGTGTCTCTGGGGTTGTCCTGAAAGGGGCTGGAGGGGGTCAGACCGTGGGAAGATTGGAGTACAGGGGAGGGGCCCTGGGAAAGGGGTGGTGAGGTTGCTGGGTCTGTGTGAGGGTCTCGGGATTTGGCGGGGCGAGAGGCGGGGGGTCTCGGGCCGTCGCGGTGGCCCTGCTCACCTGTAGACATCGGTCCAGAGGTGCGTGCCCAGCACGTACACCGCCTCGACGCGGCTCCCGTACTGCAGCCGCACGGTCCGCTCCTGCTGCATCGTCCCCCAGTGGCCGGCCCTGCGCCGGTCCTCGCTTGTCCAGGTCAGGTCCGCCCCGAGAACCTGCGGCAGGTGAGTCCCCTCGAACCGCCTGAGCCGCTGCGGCCCGGGGCGGCTTTATCTACGGCCGGTGGGCGGGGCGGCCGGCCGGCCTCCTCTCGCAGTGGGCCGCGGGCCCGTCCGTCAAGCGTGGCCACGCCCCCACAATTCCCGCGCGCGCGGCCCCGCCCCCTCGCCCCCGGAGCCTGTAATCCGGGTGAGGTCAGCGGTTGCCAATTTCCTCCTTTCCACGCTTGCTTTGCTGGCTCGTTACGCTTGCAGTGGGCTCCCAGCTACCCGCGCCAGGACGCCGGGGCCAGTCTGCCCTCCGGGCGCCCCCAGGTTTTTCAGGGCAGATAGTGCAACTGTGGAGCTGTCAGAGGTCAGAGGGGCGAGGACTGGAAGCGGCGGGAGCCCGGAGGGAGTGGGCGCCCAAACCCAGCCTGGGGGCCGGACCGAGCCTTCTTAAAGGAGGCATTTGCAAACTCGGGGGAAGGGAGGCGGGGGAGTCGCCGGAGCAAAGCCAGGAAGCCAGATACAAGCTGACATCCCTCCGCCCACCGGACAATCAGGGAAAATGGGGAGGGGGTGGCAGGGGAACCCAGCAGCCTACAGGGTCAGGATGCCAAGTCAAGGCATTGGTGAGTGGGTGGGCGGTGGGAGCCTTGGCGTGGCTTCTTCAGCGAGGAGTGGTCGGGTGTGGAAGTGAAAAGGGCCATTCTGGCTGTGGAAGATGGAGGTGCCCTGGGGCAACGGGGGTGGGGGGATGGTGGTGATGAAGACCCCAGCTGGGGCTGTGTGAGTGGGGGCCGGAGAGGAGGGGATCGACGACGTGAGCAGCGGTTGTGGGGTATTGACGTTCTGGGGGGAAGGGCAGTGAGGGGTCCCGTGCTGGTCTGGGCTGCGGGGCCAAGGAGGGTGGCACTGCAGGGGTCAGTTCGTGTCTTGTGGAGGCTGAGGTGTGGGACAACATCCAGTGGGAGCCCAAACCGGTCCCCACCCCTGTCTCAGACCCTCCCCGCTCCGAATCTGAGCCAGGGCCTATGCCTATTCAGATAATTCAGCCAGCTATGAGTAAGTGTTCCTTGGTAGAGTGGACAGGAGCTGGGGGAGGGAGGGGCGGGGGGAGTGAACAGAGGTTACAAGAAAGAGGGGGCAGGCTGGAGGGGGTGTGTGTTTGAGGAGGGGGCAGGACTGCTGGGGCATGGGAGCCCTGGGAGGGGGTGCACTTGAGTGAGAGGGTTGAGGCTTAGAAGTGCCCAGAGCTGAGGCACACCCAGCCCCTGACCCCATCAACTTTCTCGACGTGGCCCAAACTAGGAGATGCTAGAGCCCAGCTGCTCGTGGGTAGAGCAGGATCTGGGAGGAATGTGGGTGGCGAAAGGGGAAGGCCTGAGTTGGGCTAGGGGGGCATGTGCCCCAAAGGGCTCACAGACCCAGGGAGACGCTGGTAACTTTTAATAGGCTCCTGGCAGTGCTGAGGGAGTGCACCATCCAGTCAGGAGACAGCTCGAGGGGAGCTACCTTGTGCACCTTGGCGCTGACTTTGAGGGTCCCCCCAGGTGGGACCTTGTCTGGGCATCCCTCTACTGGAGTCACTTTTGCAGCCCCTACCCTGTGGCAGATACGGGGCATATGCTGGGGACCCCTCCTTCCTGGAGATCGTAGGGCATGGTACCCTTATCTCACCCACCAGGGAACTAGGGCCCAGAGTGTGTGTGTGTGTGTGTGTGTGGGGGGGGGGTAGAGGAACATTGCACCCCCACCTAGGCTCCGGGAGGTCACGACAGCAGCCGCGTAGTGATAACGTCAGGCAAGAGGTGGTGATTGCCAGCAGACAGAAAATAACAGCGGGCCCTTAATGCGTTCTTTCTGGAGTGTGCCAGGCACGGCTCCAGCGGCACTTTTCATGTATTAGAATTAGATCATCGGACCGTCCCAATTAACCCTGCCACTTTACAGATGAAGAAAGCGAGCGGCACAAAGGTTGAAGAATTTGCCCTCAGTCTCCTAGCTCCCGAGAGTGGCGGAGCCAGGGTAGGACTTGTGTGGCCCCGGGGGTGGGGGTCGGGTGGGGGACAGGGGAAGAGCAGGCAGGAGCAGAGAAGGAACGTCGGCTCTTAATTGGTAGACGAGGAAACCCAAGTTCTAGTCCCCTTGTGGAGCCTTGGACAATGCGCCCTGCCATTTGGAGCCCTCGGTTTTGTCATCTGTGAACGGCTGCTCTCTCCGCATCGACGGGAGGGTGGCATCACATGAGACAATATATGGAAAACACTAGCACGAGGTCCCTGGCGCGAGGCAGAGCAAGAGATGAGACTCCCTCTCCTTGAAAAATTCCAACCAGGACCCGGTGGACCCACACTCAGGGTTCCTGTCCTTGGCTCAGGGCCTGGTTGGTGTTAAGATTGGGGGGGGGGGCTCCCGGTGCCCAAGGGTTTAAAATAGCTGAAGTGGCCACAGCTGTTGGTGGATTCAGGGCCGGAGGTCTCACGCATCCCTGCTGCTCCCACCGCTCCCCTGGGGGCCGGAAGAGCCGCAAGGCATCTCATTGTGCCTTTTGGGGAATGCCAACAAAGGACAGGCTTAGCGTGGGCCAGTTCCTGGCACTGACCCGCACCCCACACCCCTGACTCCGGCTCCTGCCAAGCATTTGGCTGGAGAGTCTGGGCTGGAAGGGCTCCTCTGCGCTGCTCTGTGCTACGATCCTTTCCTGGGGGTCTCTGTGCCCCCCTGTGCCAGGCCTTGGGGAGGTGACGCAGACATCTCATGGGCCTGCTTTGAGCTCACTGAGGGCATCATTCACGCTAGAGTTTAAAAAGAAAGAAATATATAAGCAAGACCTGATGAGCATAGAAAAAGAAAACAAGTATGATCACCCATGACCTCAGGCCCGGAGACATCACCGTGAACTTTTTTTTGAGGAAGGTCTTGCAGGGCCCGCCCAGAGGCGGTCCGGTGCTGTTGTGGGTGACCGCACTGGCTGAGCCCTCAGGCTCTGCCAGGAGCCGCTCGGAGGGCTTTGCACCTCTTAGCTCATTTAATCCTCCAACAACCCTGTGAGGCGGGAGCTATTATTATTCCCAATTTGCACAGAGGCACCAACTGGTCTGGCGGTGAAAAGCACGCATGGCCTTCGGACTTGGCAAACCTGGGGTCAAGTCCAGTTCTGCCCCTCGCTAGCTAGGAGACCTCTCTGAACCGTAGCTTCTTGTTCCTTATAGGGGAAACTGGGGGTCCCCTGCCCACAAGGTTGTAAGGAATAGTGAGGTGATACACACAGGAAAACGTTTAGCGTTATCAGAGCCCAGCTCAGACTAAGTACGATAGATGGAATTATATATTAACTCCAACCTGGATCCAGTGGACCCACACTCGGGGCTCCTGCTCCTGGCTCAGGGCTCGTCATTTAAAATATATGAATAGATTTTAAGTTTTTGTGAAAACAGGCTTCTGAGTGTACATGCTGTTCTATAACACACTTTAGAAATCTCTGCGGTTTGTCAAGAGCATGCGTTCCTAGGGTGCGATCATCACTCCCCCTTCCTATTGTCCAGAACTTCAGAGTTTGCAGATTAAAGCAAGGTTCTGATTCCCCAAGGAGGCTCGGAGAGGGGAAGGGATTGGAGCGAGGTCACCCAGCCAGCCAGCAAATGGAAGAACGCAGGGTGGGGAGTGGACGATATTTAGCGTCACCGTGTGCCTGGCTGTACCAGGCACCAGGTGGTCGGAGATGTAAAAACGGACAGCTGTGGCCATTCTTAGGAAGGAGAGGGCAGGAGCAGAGGAGTGTTCTTGATCACTGCTGGGGTGGAGAGACTTTTCTCTACCTTTCAAGGTTCTTGTAGCTGGTCTAAGAATCAAACTGCATGAGACAGATTAACGAGAGAAAATCAAAGTCTAATAGTACGTATACCTTCTGTTTACATGGAGGAGACTCAGGAAAACGGAGTAACTCCTGAAATGGCTGAAGCCGTCACCTTAAATACCATCTAAGGCTAAAGACAAAAGAAGAGGGACGCCTGGCTGGCTCAGTCAGTAGGGCATGCAACTCGATCCTGGGATCATGAGTTCAAGCCCAACATTGAGGGTAGAGAAGACTTAAAAAAAATTAAAGAAAATGGGAGTCAGTTGTGGGAGGTGACCGGGAAAAGCACAGTCAATAAGGGGCAGGTTGTTATGCAGATTTAAGTCGTGCCTTCTCCGTGGATAGAGTGTCTAAGAGATTTAGAGTCCTCCCCCTTTTCCTGGCACAGTGAGGGAGACACCCTTACACATAAAGATTTCCCGTATACATATTAAATGTCTCTTATGAAATGGTAACTTCTGGTTTTTGGAGCCTCTTTTGTGCCTGCGGTTTCTTAAAAATAACCAGTTTAAGGTAACCAATACGCCAAAGAGGCATATTTTGGGTTGGCCCCCTAAAGCCTCGCAAGCAGATGTCTGAATCTAAAGCTCTTCTACACAGAAGTTCTTTTCTTTAAAATACATTTTCTTCTTCTTCTTCTTTTTTAAAGTTTATTAATTTTGAGAGAAAGCGAGAGGGAGAGAGAGAGAGAATCCTGAGCAGGCTCTGAGCCGTCAGCACAGACCCCGATGCAGGGCTCGATCTCACGAACCATGAGATCATGACCTGAGCCGAATCAAGAGTCAGATGCTTAACCAACTGAGCCACCCAGTCGCCCCTATACAGAAATTCTGGAGAGGCCACTGAGCCAGGGCCTTGGGGACCCAGAGGAAGGGAACAGGACCACCTTGTAGAATGAGTTGAAAGTTGGAGGGGGCGCCTGGGTGGCTTGGTCGGTTAAGCGTCTGACTTCGGCTCAGGTCATGATCTCACGGTCCGTGAGTTCGAGCCCCGCGTTGGGCTCTGTGCTGACCGCTCACAGCCTGGAGCCTGTTTCAGATTCTGTGTCTCCCTCTCTCTCTGCCCCTCCCCTGTTCATGCTCTGTCTCTCTCTGTCTCAAAAATAAAAAATAAACGTTAAAAAAAATTAAAAAAAAAAACAAGTTGGAGGATGGTCTGGAGATGAGAAAAGTGTTTCAGACAGAGGCAAGTGCACGTGTGAGGGTCTAGTGAGTTCCATCTGGCCAAGGTTTGGGTAGGGCAGGGGCTGGCCTGGCCAGGACGAGGTCACACAGTGCCTTGTAAATCACAGGAAGGACTTTTGGCTTTACCTTAAGGTCACAGGAAAGCCTCACAAGGACTGATAGATGATATGACGGAAGCTTTAGGAGAATCACTGCGGAGCCAAATTTGGCAGGAATTTTGATAGGAGGCCAGAGCGGGGAGGTGATGGGCCATCCAACCTCAAAGCAGCTCCTTTATGCCCAGGGATTGCCCTCTACCCCAACTCTGCCCCCAAGAGCAGCTCTCCACACTCTGGGTCTTTCCTTGCTTCCTCACATCCCTTTTCCCCCAGCAAAGCCCACTCTGCGATCCCACTTTCTTGGAAGGGGGTCTCTGGGATGGCACATGAATTCCACTTCTGCCTCAGCGGTGGGTCCTGTAAGCCATTTCACTTAGAGGAAGGGAAGGGCTGAGATGTTACATTTATACGTTGTTACATTTATACAGTGGCTTGAACAATAACAATGTAGTCATTCTACCTTTAATATCATAGGTATTCAGAGCGGAGACTCACACTTGAACGCTTTCCAGGGCTACTGTCACCTATGGAAGTTGTGTGTGTGTGTGTGTGTGTGTGTGTGTGTGTGTGTGTGTGTGTGTACGTACAGAGAGAGAGAGATTTATTTTAAGGAATGCTTCATGCTATCGTGCTATTGTGCATTGAACTGGCTATTCTGAAATTTGTAGAGCAGGACCACAGGCTGGCTGAAAATTCAGGAAGAATTTCTATTGCTGTCTTGAGTGTGAAATCTGCAGGATGGAAACCCGGGCAGAATTTCTATGTTGCAATCTTCAAGCAGATTTGCTGCCTGGAGAAACCTCAGTCTTTGTTCTGAAGGTGTTCAACTGATTGAATGAGGCCCACCCACAGTGTGGAGGTTCTCTGCTTTTCTCAAAGTCTACTGGTTTATTATTATTGTTGTTATTATTATTAAGTTTATTTATTTTGAGAGAGAGAAAGTGCATGTGAGCAGGGGAGGGGCAGAGAGAGAGAGAGAGAGAGAGAGAGAGAGAGAATCCCAAGTAGGCTCTATGCACAGAGCCCATGAACTGCAAGATCATGACCTGAGCCAAAATCAAGAGTCGGACGCTCAACCGACTGAGCCCCCCTCAGTCTACTGATTTAAATGTTAATCACATCTAAAAAAAAAATATACCTTGACAGCGACATCTATTCTGGTGTTTGCCTCAACAACTGGGGGCCACAGCCCAGCCACCCTGACCCATAAAATTAACCATCACGGCGCCACAAAGGGGGCTAAGCCTTCGATTCATGAGGTCACCATGTCTGGAGCATCGGCTGCCTGCCAGCGATCCCCGCTACAACCTCAGAGGTAAGTTTCTTTATTGCCTTCGTTTTACCTTGCAAAGGGTAAAATGACTTGCACAGCATCCTGTCCCTAATCGTTAAGATTCAAGCCCAGCTCAATGGGAGGATGAAACTTGGATAAACCCCTCGACACCCCTAAAACAGAGGTGCGAAGGTAAATCCTCGAGAAGATGTGTATAATGGGCCAAATCTCTGAAAAGCTGCCAAGGCGCCAGAGTAAGCCGCCCCGGTCTCTTTGCCGAGCTGTTCAACGTGGCAGGCGGCCACTGGCCCACAGAGCTACTGAGCGTTTGAAATGTGGCTCCTCTGAATTGAGATGTGCGGTAAGGGTCAAAGAAAAGACACAGATGTTCGGAGACTTAGTGTGCAGCAAAAGGTAATCTGAAACATCGACTCCACCTGGAAGCGGTGACATTTTGTACCTATTGGATGAAATAAAACGTATTATTAAAATTATCTTCACCTATTTATTTTGATTTTAGAAACGTAGCGACTGGAAAGTTTTATTTTTTATTTTATTTTATTTTATTTTTTAAACGTTTATTTATTTTTGAGACAGAGAGAGACAGAGCATGAACAGGGGAGGGGCAGAGAGAGAGGGAGACACAGAATCCGAAGCAGGCTCCAGGCTCTGAGCCGTCAGCCCAGAGCCCAAGGCGGGGCTCGAACTCACGGACCGCGAGATCGTGACCTGAGCTGAAGTCCGACGCTCAACTGACTGAGCCACCCAGGCACCCCACAACTGGAAAGTGTTAAATGAACACAAGGGATGTGCATTTGTGGCTTGGGTGTTTCTCCTGGAGGTGCTGGCCTAGATTCTTCTGTCACTCAGGGGCCGTGGCCCTCTTGCGCATGATTGTCTCTTCTGGGTTGAGCCTTCGTGCCGGCACATACAGAATATTTGGTGATCGGGGTGGGATGTCCCTGGACTTGCCAGAGGGCGTCGGGGCAAGAAGATACACGGAAAGGAAACCGTTCGGACGAGGAAGAAGCGATGACCACGAGGTGGCGCCAAATCCCCATCGTAGAAGCCCGGGGGGGAGGAAGGTTTTCTCCCCGGAGGGACGGTGGGTACCCGCTGGTGTTATTGCCAGATCCAGGAAGCCGCCTGTCTCTGTCTTAGCGCCTTCCCTTAGCTTTTGGGACCCTCTCCCTATTGGGTGGTTGGAGTCAGTAGGCACTCCATTTGTGTGAGGTCAGTGGTGGGTCCTTTGGAGTGGGACCCTCTCCTTGGACAGAGGAGCCCGGAGAAGGAGGAAATGAAGCCCAGAGAGGGACAGAGACCTGCCCAAGGTCACACAGCCTGTTGGTACTGGTAGCAGGAGCCAGGTCCTCTGAGCCTCATCCTTTACGCCTGTCCTGTTGTCTTAATGCCTTGGTCCCGTGAGCCTGGGTGTTGATTCATTCTAATAAGCACTTAATAAGTAATCACTGAGCACGCATCATCACTGGGCTGGGCAGGAGGAGGGGCGTAGGTCCGTAAGACACAGTCCATCTTTAGGAGCAACCTAGCAGGGGTGGCACACGCATGCACACACACACAACCCCTTTTATAAGAACTCACGGGGCACCTGGGTGGCTCAGTCGGTGGAGCGTCCGTCCGACTTCGGCTCAGGTCATGATCTCACGGTCCGTGAGTTCGAGCCCCGCGTCGGGCTCTGTGCTGACGGCTCACAGCCTGGAGCCTGCTTCGGATTCTGTGTCTCCCTCTCTCTGACCCTCCCCCATTCATGCTCTGTCTCTCTCTGTCTCAAAAAATAAATAAACATTAAAAAAAATTAAAAAAAAAAAAGAACTCGCCTCGGGCATTCACAACCACCTGGAGGCAGGCGTTGTCGTGACTCCTGCCATATCCCACACGTGGTTACAGGCACCATCTCTGGAATCAGTCCACCTGGATTTAAATCCCAGCCCTGCCACCTGCTAGCGTATGAGACCTTGGACAAATCGTTTTACATGAGTCTTGGTTTTCTCATCTGTGAAATGAGGGTAACTATGGCATCTACTTCCCAGGTTTTCATGAGGTTTAAATGAGATAATACACAGCAAGGGCCAGGCATTTGCTCGAGTCGTCTTGCCTGTGTTTTCGCGGTCATTGCTCAAGGCCTCTGCTGACCAGTGCTACAGCAAAGGCATCAGCTAAATCCCATGGGGGGAATGCAGGGGCCTGGGGGCGGGGGGTTCGCTCGAAGCAGATCCTGCCACGGAAATGCAGTGCAAGTTGTTTATTTGAGAGGCAGGAGGAGAGGGAGGAGTTGAGGCAGTAAAGGTTAGGGAGTCAAGAAAGAGAGTATTGCCGAATTTACCACCGCAGGCAACCGTGGCTTGATTCCACTGGGGTCTCTCGGAGGCGGTGTGGAACGTGAACTCAAGAGTTATCCCAGGGGGGGCATCTGGGTGGCTCAGTCGGTTAAGTGTCTGACTCTTGATTTCAGCTCAGGTCGTGTCCTCACGGTTTGTGAGTTTGAGCCCCGCATCGGGCTCTGTGCTGACAGTGCAGAGCCTGCTTGGGATTCTCTCTCTCTGCCCCTCCCCTGCTCACTCTCAGTCTCTCTCTCTCTCTCTCTCTCTCTCTCTCTCTCTCTCAGAATAAATAAACTTAAAAAAAAAAAAGAGGTACCCTAGAGAGGGGTGAGGGCGCTGGGGTGTTCAGCCTCCAGCTGAATCACGCGTGAAGGGCTGTGCCTAGGTGGTGGTGGTGGGGGGGGTAATTCCTCAGTACTCCTGGTCTGGGGCCTGCGGCAGAGAAAGCCTTCTGCCAGGCAAAGAGATACAGGCGCTGTTGGAAGTCTGGCTGGTACGCACAGCCCCCGCTTCACAGAGCAGGGAAAAGTTAATTCAAGCTAAGGAAAGAAGGGAAGGCTTTATGGAAGAGGTGGCTTTTGAATTCACCTTTGAAGGATGGGTAAGAGTCGGACGAGCAGGGCTGTGGGAGGGCATCCCTGGCAGGAGGCAGAGCACAGCCAAGAACGGCGAATGTGGGGACGCCTGGCCGGCTCAGTCGGTTAGCCCTCCGGCTCTTGGTTTTGGCTCATGATCTCACGGTTCGTGGGAGTTTGCCCCAGATCGGGCTCTGCACTGAGCGTGGAGCCTGCTTGGGATTCTCTCTCTCTCCATCTCTCTCTGCCCTTCCCATGCTGATGCTCTCTCTCTCTCTCTCTCAAATAAAAACTTAAAAAAAAAAAAAAAAAGGAATGTGGAAGCTCTGGGAGTAGGGGTAAATGGTGGGGAGATGTTTGGGGGGCAGGGCCAAGAATACAGTCTGGGGCCTTGGAATGCCAAGCCAGAGAGCCTTCGGGATGGATTCTTTGGGCAGTGGGGAGCCATGGGAGGTAGGATCTCTCTGGCTGCCCCTGAGGGTGGGCAGGAGGGACTCCTGAGAGCAGGTGGGAGGCCTGCTAGAGGTGGCAGGCGATGAGGTCTCAGATGGGACAGTGGGACTGAACTTAGAGGCAAAGTGGAGGTTGAAGAACCTTCTGGGGGCAGGTCCTAGAAATCTTGGAGCCTGGAGTCCTTTCTGTCCCTCTGGGGTGGAGTGGGGGTGGGGCAGGGCAGAAATCTTAGGTGAGCTCCTCTCCGTGCAGCCGAGCTCAGCTCTGCCATATGCCCACCGTCCAGCAGGGGGCGCCACTGGCACAGAAACCCTCAGCTTCTTAGCGCTCCTAGAAGGAAGACAGACGGGGCCAATCCTCCCCGCTCTGAGCGACTGAATTAGCTGGATTCCATTCTTAGGGGAGGACTTGAGACCTAGCAAGACACACCTTTATCTCTCTGTGTGTCCTTTACCTTTCGAGAATGTAGGTGTATCCTCTGCACGTGATTGTTATAAGGATGAAATGAGATAAAGCACATTAAAGCCCCTGGCGCATAGTAGGTGCTCAGAAAATGGTAGCTGCTGTTGTTACTGGTGAGAAAGTTCTGGAAACAGCCACTAGCCGTGAGGGCTGAAGCCAGGTGATAGGAGCAGTCCAGAGACCGGGACCTTGCCCCAGGATGCCAGTCCATCTGGGCGGTGGGGGGACCCTCAGGTCCCTGGGAAAGCGGGAGCGGGTGACCTGATGTTCATTTCCAAAGCTATTGCTACCTGAGTGTCAACACGAGTTTTTGGTGCCCTTCAGTGGCTTTTCTGCCTGGAGAAGATTATTCAGCCTCCTTTGGTTTTCCAAAATTAACATGCGATTGATTATAGTTATAAATTCAACAATCCCACTTCAGCGTTTGAGTTCAGAATAAAAATCTTTCGTGAGTAGAGCAACTTTTAAAATAATTTTTTGAAATGATCACTTAAAAATGATGAATGTTTGTTTGCAGTCTTGGTTAAATTAAACACGCTTAAACATTTTAAATGGAAGATATAAATTGAATGTATTCAATTTCTGTTTAAAATACTTCATTCACTTGCCTTAATGACAAAACGTTCACAGGCACTTACACGGTTCTTAGAAATCTGGTAATTTATGTTAATAAATATGGTGAATTGAGATTCTTAGAACTACTCTAATACTGTTGACAAACTTGATTAGATTTCAATTTAAAAATCCGAAGTCTAAATCAATCAATGATTCGTTTGTGCATTTTCAATTAGAAACTTAAGGCCGATCTGTTATACCCATCAAGCATGTTCTCTTAAATATTATAAATACTTAAAATTCTAAACATGCACCCATTCTTTCTTAACACCACTATGTACCTGCTCATATGTTTGGTTCTCTTAAATATTTTTTTCACTCGATTCTTACCAAGCCTAAGAAAAGTGGGCTCACGAAAGCTATGATTTTGCTACTCCAAGCAGATTCTGGGGTTAACTTCCCAAACCGTTTTGGGGTTATCTCGTCTAAGATTTCTTCCTATCCATAGAAACCTCAGGGGTAGATGTGGGTTTTTGCCCATGACCTTGATGGGACAGGAGTCCTATGCATTGTCACTTAAACAGGATTTCCCATCACCTGAAAAGGGAATGGTTCCATAGCCTGGTTCCTGTGGGTTCAACCTGTATATTCCCTATTTCTCAAGTCAAATTTGAGGTTAAGTGTTTGGGTTTGGGTTTGGGTTCAACTGGATTAACCGCTTGATTCTATGCTGAATCCTGTTCAAGCACTTCCTGTTGGGGCCACCCTGTTACAGATATTTAAATAACACCCGACTGATTCTTTCTGCTTTTGTCTGGCTCCTGGGGGTAATTCTAAGGTGTTCACGGTGACAGTGAATTGAAGCTTAAAACACCCGGATGCAGGGCGCCTGGGTGGCTCTGTCAGGTTAAGCATCCAACTTCGGATCCGGGCATGATACCACGGTTATGTTGGTGAGTTTGAGCCCTGCGTCGGGCTCTTAGCTCTTAGCGTGGAGCTCGCTTCGGATCCTCTGACTCCCTCTCTCTCTTCCCCTCCTCCCACTCTCTCTCTCTCTCCTTCTCTTTTAATACACATTAAAAAAGAGAAAGAAAGAAAGAAACCTGAATGCAGGTGGAGAAATGGGCCTGGGGGGTTGTGGGGGGAGGAACCTGTGTGGGGGCGGAGCCTGAGATGGGGCTTTCTCTTCATTCCTGTCTTAGCTTCTCTGAACCTTCTGGCTAAAGAAGGCGCCCCTCACCCCCCCGCACCCCCCCCCCACGGTCTATGACACCAATCACTCTCGCTTATTTTCCTCAGATTATTTGTCACCAGCTGAAAAATATCTTATGCAAGCAAATAAAAACACAAGACACCCAGTGAAATTTGAATTTCAGATGAACAATGAAAAATGATCCCAGGTTCCAAATATTGCACAGCGCAAAGAAAATTACCCGTTGTTTATCTAAAATTGAAATTTCACTGGGCACCCCGTAGTCATCTGGCAAGCCGACCTCACTGGTTTGTGTTGATAATTGTCTGTTCTACAGCCTCTCCCCACCTACCCTGTACGCCCATGAGGGTCCAGTCTCTCTGTTTCCTTCCTGCTGTGTTCCTGGGATCCCTTTTCTGGGAGGTCACCCTTGGTGATCTCTTGCGAAATCAGAATGAGCCCCCAGGCTGAGTTCAACACCAGGTTTTCTTCTTGGGGCCACCTGGGCCTGGCTGGGTTCATTCTGGACAAATTTTTTGAGTGTGTTGGTTCTGCGTCTTGTGATGGAATTTGAAGCTCGGTCTGTCAGTGTTTCCTGCTGTTCCTCATGGTTGGGACCAGCGGGGGAGCCTGGCCCATGAGCCTCGGAGGGGCCTCTGAGACCTGGCGTCGCACCTGCTCCATCGACCTGAGGCCAGGAGATGGCCACCCACAGCAAAGCAGAGTGCATCCTGAGCCCCGTGGAGGGGTGAGCCGTTCACCAGTCCCACTCGCTACCTTCCCAGTGCCCACTACGTGTGCCGGAGAAGAAAACAGGAGTCCCACACGTGTCCTGCAGGAATGTGCCCTCCTGGGCCTGGTGGTGACCTTCCTGCCCTCACGAGTCCTTGAGGGCTCCAAGGAGGGGCCCTGGGGCCCCCACGTGGGGCTGGGCTGCATGGTGCCACCCTCACTCTGGCCAGGGAGGGGTCGAAGCTTCACCTCTGCCCCCACGAGCCAGATTCCGTGTGCACAGATGTGCTGACCTCACATTCCGGCCCAGACCCGCACATAGGTGCTCAAACGCACGCGTAAGCTTATCCTGCTTCAATCCCACGGGCCCTGTAAGTGTCAGCTTCCCAGAAGCCTCCCTGGGCTCCAGCCCCCTGTCGGAGGGCATGGCCGCGAGGGGCTGGGAAGTCTGCCCCCGTCCCCACTGCCCCAGGCAGTGAGCTCCTGGCCTTCAGGGCCCTCTCCTTCGCCTCTGTGCCCAGCGCCTGGCATGGGGAGTAGAAGGCTTAGTAACCATTTCCTGAAAGGGGAGGGCGGAGGCCTTGTCCCCCCAGACCAACAGAATGAAGCACGGAGCCCCTCTCTAAGCTCTTTATAGGTATGAACCCACTGAGTGCTCTCCACGAGCTTACCGCGTGGGTGCTCCCATCATCTCACTCTACTGAAAAGGCAACTGAGGCACAAGGATTCAGCGATGACACTGGTGAATCCATCTGAGCCCTGTGGGCCTGACAGCAGTGAAACGTTAAGAAACCCGCCACCCTTGTGCTCCAGAAAATGGCTTACTACAGAGAACTCCCCTTACCCACGTGACTCAGCTAAGACTCACAGAGGTCCCCTGGCTTCCCTAGGGTAAGGCCAGAACACATCTTCCAAACTCTCATTTTTTTTTTTTTTTTTTAAATTTAGATTTTAGTTAGTTAACACACAGCGCAACATTGGTTCTAGGACGATCCAGTGATTCATCACTTACATACAACACCCGGTGCTCACCACAGCAGGTGCCCTCCTTAGTACCCATCGCCCCTCTAGCCCCCTCCCCCCCACCTCCCTCCATCACCCCTCAGTTTGTTCTCTACCCTTAAGAGTCTCTTGTGGTTTGTTCCCCTCTCTCCTCTTCCCCCCCTCCAGATGTTCATCTGTTTTGTTTCTTCGATTCCACACATGAGTGAAATCATATGGCTATTTGTCTTTCTCTGACTTGCTTCGCTTAGCAGAATACACTCTGGCTCCATCCACGTCGTGGCACATGGCAAGATTTCATTCTTTTTGATCGCCAGGTAGTATTCCGTGGTGTATACACCACATCTTCTTTATCCACATGTCAGTTGATGGACATTTGGGCTCTTCCCGTAATTTGGCTAGTGTTGAGAGTGCCGCTATTAAACATTGGGGTGCATGTGTCGCTTCCCATCTGTGTTTTTGTATCCTCTGGGTAACTGCCTAATAGTGCAATTTCTGGGCCATAGGGTAGTTCTGTTTTTAGTTTTTTGATGAACTTCCATACCTTTCTCCAAAGTGGCTGCACCAGTTTGCATTCCCACCAACAGGGAAAAAGGGTTCTCCTTTCTCCGCAGCCTCACCAACACCTGTGGTTTCCTGTGTCGTTAATTTTAGCCATTCTGACAGGTGGGAGGTGGTATCTCATCGTGGTTTTGATTTGTATTTGCCTGATGATGGGCGATGTTGAGCATCTTTTCATGTGCTGGTTGGCCATCTGGATGTCTTCTTCGGAAAAGTGCCTGTTCATGTTTTCTGCCCATTTCTTAAGTGGGTTATTTGGTTTTCGGGTGTTGAGCCAAACTCCCATTCTTTACGGGACAAATGATGAGCGGGACTGCTTGTCTGCGCTGATAGATCAGAACAAGCTGCTTATTAACCAATCTACTTTCCTTCTCCCTACACTCCGGCCCACGGTCAGCACGGGCGAGCTACAGCCCCTGCCCCTGGAAACAGTCTAGCCTTGGGGCACAACTGGCCTACCTTCCCATCACCCACCTTTCCTCCCACTTCCCCATACCTGGTTCATCTCGCCTCCCTTACTTCTATGAAAGAAACGCCTTCTTTGCCTGCCTCTTGTCATGCTTGCACAATGTAGGGTCAGAGCTCTCCCTACTGCCAGAGCCTCCCCACCCCCACTGAAATCGTCCCTTCCTCCCCAGAAATGATCTGTATGAACAGAGCCGCTTCCGGCTAAGTCTGCGTTTGTTGGTTTTATTGGCAGTAACTTGCCCAAAGTCATATGGCTAGCAAGGGGCAGGGGCAGGGTTCAGACTCGAGCTTTCTTCTGCGGAAGCCGGGCTCCAGACGCTCTACTAATAGGCCTGTTGTGGCCTCGGCGCCCTCCATACCTCTGCGACTACCCGTAGATCCACACGTGAAACACGCCCCTCCACCACCCTTCCCAGGCACAGAGGCTCGCGCATGCGCTCGTCCTCACACAGGTGTAACCCCGCCTCGCCACCTGCACACGCCCACCCTCCCTCTCCGCATCTCCCCCCGGCCCAGCAGTCACGTTCTTTGTGCGAGGAAAGGAAGGTGAGTCTGTGTAAAAGCTTGTAACAGGCTTTGGCTGTGACCCTAACTCACCCTACATCCCTGCGCTGCCTGCTGGGATCTCTTGATCCCAGCCCCTACTCCCCTGCTGTCCCAGGGCACCCGCCAAGCTGATGGCACGTTATTCTCCACCCCCCACCCCCCACCCTCCCGCAGGGAGGGAGCGGGCAGGGGGTGGAGGATCCAGTAGACGGTTAAGGGAACTGGGGTAACTCGGGCCCCAGCACTCGGGATCTGGCCTGCAGCTGTGGAAAGAAGGCCTGAGCTGCACACGTTCAGGCCTTGCTCCCTGTCTCACCTGCCAGAGAGGGCCCTGTGCTCCAGAGGGGAAGAGCCCAGGGCGCTGTGTTTGCCTCTGGGTGTGAATCTTCCGTCTGCTGCCTGCCAGCTGGATGACCTTGGACAAGTTACTTAACCTCTCTGAGCTTCAATATTTTCATCTGTTGCACAAGCAAGGACAAGGAGGACAGTTAATGGGCTAGCGCTTCCTGTGTGCCAGTCACCGGGCCGAGGAAAATCAGACGGGTTAATTTATTTGATCCTTTCAGTAACCTTCCAGATTAGATGTTAGGTCAAACCATCTGAAATTGGCAATTTTACAGATCAGAAAGAGTCAAATGTTGACAAACTTACTTAGGATAGTCTGATATTATCATCCCTGTGTTGCAGATGAGGAAACTGAGGCTCAGAGAGAGGACAGGACCCGCCCAAGATCACATCACCGCGGAGTAGCTGGGATTTAAATGCAGGTCCGTCTGGTTCTTCTATTAAATGTCAATGCTGGGCGCCTTGGTGAGGACCAAACCAGCCCAGGTCAAGTACTTAGCACGACACCGGGCACACAGTAAGTGCTCAATAAATGCACTCTTTCTTTCCTTGTTCCTGGGGTGACTTCTCAGCTAAAATCTTCACCCCTCATCAGGCTAGGCGATTGGCCCCCCCATGCCTACTCCAGCCCCTCCCTCTGACCTGTCATTCACTCCAGTGCTGGGTGAAATCCTGTGCTGGCCTCACCCATGCTTGACCCTCATCACTCATCCCCTAAATGCTTTCTGGCAAGGGCAATCCATCTCCTTTCAGGGAGTCTTCCTGGATGGGCACCTCCCTGCCAGGTGCACACTCCCCTTCTTCCTGGGCTCAGGTTCAACACCGCGTTCAACTGGTTCTGCATTTGCCTCGGGAGGGAGGCTGTGGGGCTGCAGGGCTCAGTGGGGGCTCTGGAGCCAGAGTGTCCCAGCTAATGTTATGCTAACGTTTCTGCTTTCTCCAATTTTGTTCCCATTGCAACCCTGCCGGGAGCGGGTACTTTTATCCTTTCCATTTATTTTGCG
Source organism: Panthera pardus (assembly GCF_024362965.1). NCBI lineage: Eukaryota > Metazoa > Chordata > Mammalia > Carnivora > Felidae > Panthera > Panthera pardus. The sequence continues at coordinate 94,465,932 of NW_026526666.1, read as the reverse complement.
GTTGTTGAGACTGAGGCTCTCAGAATGACAGTGACTTTCAGGTTTGAGGTAAACTTGAGGTTGGAGGGGCTGTGACCTGTGCGCAGGGGAACGAAGGGGCGTATCCTGGTGGAGGGGACATTTGGGGGGGCCCTTGACAAGTGGCTGGCCTGTCAGCAGGCAGGGATAGGGAGGTGAGGAGAGAGGGGAGGATGAGCCGGGCAGAGGACACTGTGCGAGCAAGGCTTGAAGACTCGAACCTCTCTGGGTGTCTTTGGAGAGGGCGTGGAGGGGTGGGTGGTAAGCAGGGTGGGTTGCGGGGACTCACAGCATGACCAGACAGTGAGACCCTGGGACTGAGAGCAGGCAGAGGGAGGAAGGCTGCTGGGGTCAGGGAGTCATGTCCCAGGGAAGAAGTGGGTCCTGACCATCTAGAACCATCTAGGACCATCTGGAAGGTCCCTTCCACCTAGAACACTGTGCTATTCTTCCACTGTCCCAAAACTCTGTGGCTCTCATGCACCTAGGTTAAATGAGTCCACCATTTTAACATTTTCGTGTTTGTTATTTTGAACAAGTAGTGTCCTACGAGTCCCTGATCCTGACGTTTTAATGGTCTAAGGTCACGCGTTTCTCCCATCCAAGCTTCTACTAAAGCAAGAGCTTAGTAACTCAGAGATTCTGTAATTCGCACCTGCTGGGGATCCCTTTGCATCTTAGATCCTGTGATTTGCAGATTCTATGATTAACCCCAGGAAGACGCTGAGCATGTGGGCGGGGGAGGCAGGCACAAGTCTGGTGTATACCCACCGACCCCCTAAGGGCTGGGTACAGAAGCGGAATCAGGAAATGTTTACAGAATGACTGAGTGTTTGGGCGAGAAAGGACAAGAGCTGGGGTGGTTCTGGGCCAGGTGCAGGGGTTAGGGATGGTGTGCGTTGGCACAATTAGGGGGAAAGGGCGGGGGAAGTCCACACAAAGTTACAGAGGAAGGTCGAGCAGTTGAGCTTGTATTTGAGATGGGAACCCTACCGACATCGGCGTGCAGTGAAGTCAGATTTGCAGTCCAGCCCCATGGCTGCTGTGAAACCAGGATAAGCCCAAAATGGGGGTGGGCCAACCTTTTCCATAGACCACCAGCTAGTAAATATTTTAGGCTTTTCAGACCAAGATATGTATTATTTTCTTTTAGCACAGGTATAGTGTCGTCGTGTACTAAGTATAACGCTTTGCCATCGAATTCGATAACAAAATGATACACACTCCCCTGTGCCTTAAAAGTGTGATATTTGACCATCAGAACATACTGTAGTAAATGCATATGGCGGAACATTATTCAGCCTTTTAAAAAGGAAGGAAATTCCGACATCTGCTACAGCATGGATGGACCTGGAGGGCATTAGTCTAGGTGACATAAGCCAGTCACAGAAGGACAAATACCGTATGATTCCAGTTGTACAAGGTCCCTCGAGTAGTCCGATCCATAGAGTCAGAAGTAGAGTGGTGACGGCCAGGGGCCAGGGGAGGGGAGGAGGCAACGGGGTGTGGGGGTTAGCGTTTAATGGGTGCAGAGTTTCAGTTTTGCAGGATGGAAAGTTCTGGAGATGGGGGGAGGTGCTGGTTGCACAACAGTGTGAATAGTGCCACTGAACCCTACACTTTGAAAATGGTTAATACCCTACGAGCCAGCAGATCGCACTCTTGGGCGTTTGTCCCAGGGATGCAGGTGGGCTGTTTCGAAGGGACACATGCACCCCCATGTTTCTAGAAGTGCTATCGATAATAGCCAAAGTATGGAAGGAGCCCAAACGTCCATCGGTGGAGGAATGGATAAAGAAGATGTGGTATAGATACACAATGGAGTATTACTCGGCAATCAAAAAGAATGGCGTCTTGCCATTTGCAACTACGTGGATGGAACTGGAGGCTATGATGCTAAGTGAAATTAGTCAGAGAAAGACAAATATCATACGATTCACTCATATGAGGACTTTAAGACACAGAACAGATGAACATAAGGGAAGGGAAGCAAAAATAATATACAAACAGGGAGGGGGACAAAACAGAAGAGACTCATAAATATGGAGAACGAACAGGGTTACTGGAGGGGGTGTGGGGGGAGTGGGCTAACTGGGGAAGGGGCACTAAGGAAGCTACTCCTGAAATCATTGTTGCACCGTGGGCTAACTAACTTGGATGTAAATGATAAAAAATAAATAAATTATAGAAAGGACAAAAAAAAAAAGAAAAAAAATGGTTAAGATGGTAAATTTCACATTGGGTGGATTCTCCCACAATTAAAAAAAAAATTGCGGCATTTGAAGTCTCCGTGCCTCCCTGTTTTGACACAAGGATCGAGGATCGGTAGGCACCGGTTAAAAAACCAGGATGCACCGTGGCGATACGCACGCTTCAGCTTAACAGCTGTGTGGCTGTGATTTGTTGTGCCCTGAGTGGCCCCGCGCGCGGTGAAGAGAGTGGTGGGTCTGTAACAACCCAGGTCTGCTGTCTTCGGGGGAAAGCATCCTGGACAGCGTGTAGCAAATAGGCGCGGTTTTGTTCCGTTGCAACTTTCTTTACGGACGTGGCAGTAGAATTTCATTTAATTTGTGTGTGTTGTCATGAAAGAGTCTCCTTTTGATTCCCACCCCCCTCCCCAGTCAATATGAAAAAATGTTAAAACGGGGGCGCCTGGGTGGCTCAGTCGGTTAAGCATCTGACTCTTGATTTCTGCTCAGGTCATTATCTCGTGGTTCGCGGGATCGAGCCCCACGGGGGGCTCTGCCACTGACGGCCTGCTTGGGATTCTCTCTCTCCTTCTCTCTCTGCCCCTGCCCCTGCCCCTGCCCCACCCCCACCCCCACCCCAAGTAAATAAACAAACATTAAAACAGTGTTAAAACCATTCTTGGCTTGTGGCCTGTAGGAAAATCGGCCACGGGTCGGATTTGATTCGTGAGTTGTCGTTGGTCAGCCTCTGCTCTAAGACATCAGATTTCTTGATAATTTGGTCAATGGCTTCCTTGGAGAAAAGTGGATTGACTTTTGGTCTGTTTGCTCTGAGTGAGTTCTGTTCTGCCTCCATGGGGAGGGAGGAATTCAGGCTGCTTGGCTGCCGCTTTGCCTGATAGCTCTGTCTCGGGGAAGAGAGACTCCTGGTGCTCTAAACACCAGGCTGCGACACTGTGGTCCAGGTCAGCCCCCTGGGGGAGAAACTCAGGGGATCAGGGGCAGGATAGGGTTTCAAGACCGTGTCCCAGGGGCGCCCGGGTGGCTCAATCAGTTAAGCGTCTGACTTCAACTCAGGTCACGATCTCAGTTTGTGGGTTTGAACCCCATTTCGGGCTCTGTGCTGACAGCTCAGAGCCTGGAGCCTGCTTGGGATTCTGTGTCTCCCTCTCTCTCTACACCTCCCCCACTTGTGCTCTGTTTCTCTCTCTCTCAAAAGTGAGTAAACATTAAAAAAAAAAAAAAAAGACTATGTCCCAAAGAGGAGCCATTACACTCTTGGATGTTGGGGGCAGAGGCTCATCGGTGCCCTCCACGAGTGAGGTAGCTTTGGGTCTCTTGGTTCCAATCCCAGTTACCTCCTCTTTGAAATGGGTTAAGAGGGAATATCCACTGTGGGTGGTTCTATCTTCATTGTTCAAGCACAGAGCCTCTTCTGTGGAGGCCAAGATGTGCGCTCGGCGACCAGGAGGTACCAGGTGGGTCTGAATGTGGCTAAGGGCTAGGGTGGGACAGAGCGGGGAGGCCTGGAGCATGCCCTCCAATCCCAGGGTCAGGGACACCATCCCCCAAATTGTGGCATGTTTCCTAACCTGGCAGTTTCTGCCACGTCCGTGACTTATGACACGGTTACTACTTGAATTATTGTTTACTTGAATTGTTATTTGCTTACCTTTTGGTCTTTGACTCACTTTTTCAACATAAAGTTATTTAAGAAGGGCGATTGTGTCCCTGCCGTTAGTGGAAAACCAGTAGGACCTGCCCTCAGCAGATTCCTATAAAATACATATAAGGAAAGTGAAATCATCTTTATTAAGGTCATGCCGGAGACATGAGCTTGGCATGGGTTCAGAGAGCCTGAGACCTGATCTCTTCTTGCCTGAGAGGGAGATTGGCCAGTGTTAAAGAGAAGACTAGCACCGACTTTGATACTCTGTCCTTGAGCTGACCGGAAGACACGAAGAGAATTCTGGAAGGAGTAACTTCGGTGCTACTTGATGCTGTGTTCATTTCCCTGCGCCCCCCGAAAAGCACCTGGGGGACCACTTGTGGCACTTTTGACACATTGGGAGACAGTGGCGTAACCCCCTGGCTGGCCTTTAATGTGTTAATTAGTCCAGGACGAGGTTACTCTGAGAGCGTTATCGGAACTGGATACCTAAGGGTGAATGATTTTGTTGGTTCCTTTCCCGTTAGTTGCTGGTTGGACGAAGGGAGGAGGAGACGGGTGGTAGAAAGAGCAGGTTGGGGTGTGGGGGGGAATCACCGGGGAGGAGGGCTGGAGAAAGAGCCCAAAGGAAGCGGGGCGGGGGAGGGGGGGCGTAGCACACGCATCAGTAGAGGCACACTGAGTTTGAAGAATCTGCTGCTTCTATAGCAAGCAGAAAGAAGCCTGCTTCGTCCCAGGGGCTGGTAGCCCCTCATCCTCAGCTGCTTGCTGCAGACACGAGCCTGAGACTTGGCCTTGAGAAGGAGCAGTCAGAACGTTGCCTTACTGGCAGAACCAGGAGGAAGGCGCAGAGGCGCTTAGGACCCCTGGGAAACTGTCTCCCAGGAGGGACAGGGGTGGATACAGATCTCCCTGGGAATGAGAGGGGGGGAGAAGCTTCTTCCACAGGGGACTTCATCTTGCTCTGGAGCTATAGGAGAATTTCAAGCCTGCTTTCCGGGGTGACTTTCACTCCCCATCCCTTTCAGGATGTGCTAATTAATCATCCTTAACCAAAACACACTTGCTCCTTCCATGGATGATACCTACTATCTGCTGGGCACTGTCCTGACCCTGGAGGTGCACCTACTATGTGCTGGGGACTGTGCTGGCCATAGCGTGGACCCTGTGAAGGGTCTGAGGTCTTACCCTCCCGTTAAGCTGATATGCCACCTGTGGCAGTTTCATGGACGCTGGCTGAAGACCTGAGACCCCTACGTTGTGCTGGACCCTTGGGATTCGGAGATGCACAGGGGCGGGTTCTGGCCTCAAGGAGCTCCAAACGGGGACACTGATACAAGGTTTCAACCCAGTACCTGCTATAGCAGGAAGAGCCAAGGAAGCAGCAACAGGTGGGAGTTTGGGAGGACTTCCCAGAGGAGGTGGTGTTTGAACTGGGTCCTGAAGGGCAAGGAGGAGTTTGCCAGGCAGAAGAAAGAGGAGGGGGCGGGGGTGTGTGTGTGCACTCTGGAGATGTGAGCGGTCCAGAACGTTCCAAGGAATGGGTCTGGCGCACTGGCCCTGGGTCCAGAATCCTGCTCATTTAGCCATTTGCTTATTCAGCTACAGCACCTGTGGAGAGTGGGGCAGGAGAGCGCTTAGGAGAGAGGGTTGGAAGCCCCTGACCTTGAGGATGCCTGAGTTCTGCCGGTTCTGCCTGGCATATCATGAACCGTTCCCAGGGAGGGGCCGGAGGAGGGAGACCTGGCTAGGGGAACGCTTCCCAGAGGGGGTGGGTCATTTTATTTTAAGAAACGTCAAAAAAAATTATTGCAAAGATAATGCATGTCTGTTGTAAAAAAAAATCCAACAATACTGAACTATATAAAGTAAAAAAGTAAAAGTCCCCCCTCCCCCATAATCCGTCTCCCCAGAGCTGACCACTGTTAGCCATTCGCTGTGAATCTTTCTAGAGCATCCCTGATATCTGTAGCCATATTGTATGATTTTTTTTCCCCAACACAAATGGGATCAAATTAACATCATATATCTTATTCTGCAACTTGCTTTTTGTACATGACCCTTATGTGTTTGTTCATCAAATAGCGGTTGGGGACACTACTGGATTCCAAGCTGTGTTAGGCTCTGGGATGAAAGCAAAAAACAGGTCAGGCAAGGTCATTGCTCAGACAGAGCTCACTTTATACAAAGAGACCAATGATAAACAAGCAAACAAATGTATAAATAATTACAGGGTACTAGGCGTGCTGTAAAGGAAATAAGCAATGATGCTGTCATAGAGAAAACAGAAGAGACCTATTTACCTAGGGTGGTCAGGGCAGGCTCCTTGGAGGAGGTGATGTTTGCAGTGAGACTCAAAGGAGGAGAAGAAACCAGCTGCAAAGCCAGGAAACCAGCTTCAGGCAGAGGGAAGAAAAACACAAAAGTTTACGCCAAAGTGCATCACCTGAGTCTAATCACGAGGAAGTGCCAGATAAAACTTAGGGGCATTCTATGAAAAAACGTCAAGAAGGTCAATGTCATGAAACACAAAGCAAGTCTGAGGAGCTGTTTCTGAGGAAAGGAAACTAAAGAGACCTGGTGATTGGATGAAACACCTGATCTTGGATTTTCTTTTGCCGAAACGGACATTATTCTGACGGTTGGTGAAATTCCAGTAAGATCCGTGGATTAGAGAATAGCATTGCATCGATGTTAATTTCCTGATTTTGATAACTGTACTGTGGTTATGTAAGGGAATTGCTTACTTTAGGAAACACTTAAAGAAATACGTGGTTATGGTAAAAGGACATCATGCCTGTAGCCTATTACTAAGTGGTTTGGGAAAAAAATATATATATAAGACACAAATAAATATATATAGAGAGGGAGAGCACTGATGTAGTAAGATGTTAATATTTGAAGAATCTAGTTGATCTAGATGGAGGGTATTTGGGAATTCTCTGTATTATTTTTGTAATTTTTCTGTAAGTCAGAAATTATGTCAGTAAGAAAAGTTTACAACATAGTGTTAATCATTCTATTCCATTTTATCTATATGTTGGTAGATATTGAGAAGTTCCTTTCCAACACAAGCCCATACCCTTTATCCTTCTCACCAATGGTGAATGAAAGGGCTTACCACCCCGCCCCCTCCATATCTCCACTAACACTGATCATTAATAATCTTTTGAACCTCTGACATTGTGATAGATTAAAAATATACCTTGAGGCGCCTGGATGACTAAGTCTGTTAAGCGTCTGACTCTTGGTTTTGGCTCAGGTCATGATCTCACGGTTTGTGAGTTTGAGCCCCGCATCGGGCTCTCTGCACTGGCAGGGTGGAGCCTGCTTGGGATTCTCTCTCTCTCTCCTCTCTCTGTGCCCCTCCAACTCTCTCTCTCTCTCAAATAAATAAATACCCTATTAAACAATTAAGACAATATCTATCTTACTTGTTTTATGGGGCACCTCTTACAGTTGGGGCTGGGCACCTTTGTGTTCGCGTGTTGGCCATCTGTATTCTTCTTCTGTGTGAGTAGGGAAGTGAAGGGTGGCCGGGACCAGACCCCGGGCCCCTTTGGAGGAGGAACAGAGAGCTCGAAGGAAGGCCAGAGAGCATGGCGTGGAGGAAGCCAGGGGAAGAAAGTGCTTCAGGAAGGAGGGAGGCCAGCTGAGAGGGCCGGACAGAGGAGCGACCCCTGGAGTTGGTGGCACGGAAGCCACGGTGGCAGTGGCGTATTCAGATGGGAGCCTAACCGCAGTGGGTGGGGGGGGGGGGAGCAGGGGAGGTGATGCTTTGGAGAGACAGGCCATCCCCACTCTTTCAGGAGTATTGCTAGGAAGGGCAGCGGAGAAATGGGGCAGGACCTGGAGGGCAGCTTATGAGGAGGGTGACACTCCTTGTGTTTGTTTATGGGGACACTTGGAAAAGGGGAAGAAACTGGTGGCCCAGGAGAGGGCAGAGAAAGCAGGAGTAACGTCCATCATGAGAAGAGAGGGGACGTTACAGTCTCCTTTGGTGACCTCCTCCAGTCCCCTGGTGTAAATCCTAGCCGGACACCAGTGACTCCCAATGGCAGCTCCCCTCCAGCCTATTTGCCTCCCTGGACCCCAGTCATGGCCATACGCCTGCCTGCTTGTCTGTTCATGGATGGCCAGTGGAGCCTCAAGCCCAACTTGGCCAAAAAAAGATCTCATGACTTCGAATTGGTTTCTTTAACCAACCTGGGCCATAGTTTCCTCATCTGTGAAATGGAGATGATAATGGAACCAACCTCATGGGGGTGCCTGTGGGGATTATTGTGGGACAGTCCATGTGTAGCAGTGTTAAATAGGAGTGATTTCCCCGCACCGCCCCCCTCCCGCCCCACCCCAGGGGCCATTTGGCAGTGTTTGGAGACAGTTTGGGTTGTCCTTCTGTGTGTGTGTGTGTGTGTGTGTGTGTGTGTGTCGAGGCCAGGGATGTTGCTAAACAGTCTCTAGTATACAACAAGATGGCCCCAGGACCAAGAATGATCAATCGTGCCAAAGTTGGGAATCCCTGACGTGAAGCACGCCAGGCACAGAGGCAAAGCTCAGGAAGTGTGAGGTATTGCCATTATTTAAAGCTTCTAAAGCATCTGGCTGGCTCCGTCGGTGGGGCATGCAACTCTCGATCTTGGGGTTGTGCGTTCGAGCCCCACGTTGGGCGTAGAGATTGCTTAAATAACATCTTAAAACAAAACAAACAAACCCAAAACTTCTGTCTCCCCCTTTCTGCCATTTCTTCCTTCGAAGAAAACGTAGCACCATCTACCCAGTATTTAAGGCAAAATATATGCGGTATCTTTCACTCCTCTTTCTCACATCCCCGGGTCCTATTAGCAAATCCTGTCAGTTACTCCCCAGACATCCTGAGTCCTTGCGCCTTCCCTGCCCCCCATGCCTCCACGGCGTCATCGGTCCTCCTGTGCAGTGTGAGTGCCTCCTAGCTGGACCCCCTGCTCCCGCCCTGGCCCCCCTTTTGCCAACTCTCCGCACAGCACCCAAAGTGATCTTTTATTTATTTTTTTAAGTGTATTTATTTATTTTTGAGAGAGAAAGAAAGAGAGAGACTGAGAGTCGGGGAGGGGCAGGGAGAGAGAGAATCCCAAGCAGGCTCCGTGCTGTCAGCGCAGAGCCCGACTCGCGGCTCGAACTCACAAACCGCGAGGTCATGACCTGAGCCGAAGTCGGACGCTCAGCCGAAGGAGCCACCCAGGCGGCCCCCCCCCCCCCCCAGCATCCTTTTGGCTTCTTGAACACTCGAGCTCATTCCCGCTTGGAGACCTTGCCCTACCTCATCAGCCCCTCCCCTGGAGGGCTTCTCCCCCTGACCCTTCCGTGCTGTCAACACTGACTCCATCTTTGGCCCGCCATCTTGTTCACGATCACTCGACGACCTCTCTTGGGGCTGTGTGTTCTGGGGCCCTTGGAGATTAATGTACATACCCTAGGAATGCCTGCCGAGGCTGGGATGGGGGAGGCTTGCTTTGGCCTCCCATGCATCTGTTGGAGATAACCTAGTCTTTCCCCTTCCTGGCACAGAGATGGGGCCACAGGATCTAATGAAGGCTTGGCTGTCAGGTGCGTGGGAACCCTCTGATCTCACCGCCTGCCCTTCTGTGTGTCCCCTCGCTCTACAAAATCTGTGGACCAAGGTCTGGACTTTGTGGAGAAGGCTGTGAGGCTGCCACGGATCATCCTCTGCCCAATGCTTGTTGCCCCCCCACCGGATCGTTCCAAGAGTGGAACGATCTTGGTCTTGTTCACCCTGTCCCCCCAGTGTCTACAACAGTGCCTGACCTACAGTGGTTTGCTCAATAATTGTTGAGTTGATTTTAAATTATGTGGCTTGCCTCTTCCTGATTTTTACTATTTTTCTCCTGCGTTTTTATCTTCTTTACTCGTAAGAGCTCTTGGCTTGTTAAGGATGTTATCACTCCGTCTTTTGCGATCTTAAAACAGAGAGGGAGGCAGACCCTCAGAGACTCTTAGGTACAGAGAACAAACTGAGGGTTGATGGGGGAGGCGGGGGAGAGGGGACCATGGGTGAGAGGCACTGAGGGGGGCACTTGTTGGGATGCGCCCGGGGTGTTGTGGGTAAACGGTACATCACGGGAATCTACCCCCAATACCAAGAGCACCCTCTATACGCTGTATGTTAGCCACCTTGACGATAAATTATATTAAAAAAAAAAAAAAAAAGAAAGTGCTCGTTCAACGTGAAAAAAAAAAGAAAAAAAAGTTTTTGCTGAAAGTGCTGTAAACTTTTGACGGTGGTAGCGTGGGCTCTAACCACTTAGATTCACTGCTCCAGCCTCCGAATAAGAATATACAGAGTGAGACAACCCCCACAAACCCCACTAATGGACACTTAGGGTTTGCCAACTCATGTGCAGAATCAGAGGGAGGGACCGTGTCCCCTCCTTGGAATGCTGAAGAGCTTGGGCTCCCAGATCCTTGCCCTGACTTAGCGAATGGCACGAGCCGGTGACTTTTTGGCATGTCTCTTTGCCTGAGCTGACTCACTCGCAAATTGGGGATAATGATGTTTGTCCCTGGCTCGTCAGCTTGGGGTGTTTTAAACTTTTTGGGTAGTAGGCTTTGGTGGGACCGACAGGTCCACAAATGTTCACTGAGTTCCCTCTCTGCACCTTGGCCCTGACAAAATAGTTCTGCCTTCGAGGGGCTCACGGTCCGGAAAGGGAGAGAGACGAGTACAGAAATCACGACAGTGGCTAGGGGAAATGTGTGTGTGTGCACGTGTGTGTGCAAGGGGCCACACACATCATACCCACGAAGTGGGTGGCTGCCTAGAGGGGGGGCAAGAAAGGCTTCCCAAAGGAGAGGACATCGGAAAGGGTTGGAGGGAATAAAGAGAATAGGCGTTTATTGGACAGACAAGGGGCAGGGCAGTGAGAGAGAGGGAGGTGCGGGCGCAGAGGCTTGGAGATTCGTGCACCGAGAGCCCTGACAGCGAGGCTTTTGCTTCCAGGAAGCAACTTTATTCGTGCCGGCACCGCTCAGTTGGGTTCGTACCCAAGAACTGAGCCCCGAACGCCACGTGGCATAGTTTCTTGAAATACATTTTCTATTTCTTTGTCTCCCATCTATGGCAACACTCACAAACATGCAGCCTTTTTAAGTGGTCTCATGTTACAAGGTCATGAGGGATGTTGTCTCCTACACGTATAGCCAGGTTGCCTTGAAGTGTTTTTGGGTTTTTTTCCCCCTCCAACCGCAGCAACACAACGGAGATGGGGCCACTGAAACCTCTTTCCCTTCCTGACTTTGGCCTGAGCCGAGGTGGTCTTGGTGGGGAGGTGGCTGGCGTGTGACTGAGTGCCCAGCCTCCTCCCTGCAGAGGGCTGGGAAGCAGCCCTGCTGGGAGGTGCTGCTTGAGGCAGCAGGTCTTTGAGGGGGCTGGTCAAGTCTCGTTTCTCTGCATGACAAGGAAAGAGGCAGAGGGAGGCTCTGCCCTGTGGCTCTCTGGCCTGGCCTGGTCGTCTCACCTCTCATAGGGGAGTACTCTTTCCAGGAGCAGAGAAACCGCAGGGATGGGGACTCCGGGGGAATTGGAAGGCCCTGAGCTGAATGGCAGAGCTGGGGAGAGTCCGAGCTACCTTAGTCCAGGGAGGGCAAAGGGTTTCATCTTCCCCGGGACCGCTATCCTTGGTGCTTGGTGGCTGCTGGGAGTTGTGTATTTGAGGCTGAGATGTGTTTCAGCCGGAAAGTGTGCTGCGATCAGTTCGCAGGGTCTGTTCCGGGTGCTTGAAGGCTGGGAAGGGGCCTGTACACTGTATTTCTTGCCATCTCTGACCTGGTCACGTGCTGCTGGTTTACAGATGGGAAGACTGCAGAACAGAGAGTGGAAGAATCTTATCTGTTGTTCTGTTGTCCCAGGACAGTGTTTGTCACACAGTGTCGGGGACAGTCTGTGGAACCGGCTTGTGTGAGATCAGTCACCCAGTGCTTGAGCCTCAAGTTTGTGTTCTGTTAAAACTGGACAAGTGGCCAGTGCTTGGTGCACAGAAGGTTGTATGTTTCCAGGGAGTTTTTCTATCAAAGAACAGCCCCCAGAGGGGGAACTCTATTAATGCCTTTTCCTGGCAGCTGTGGGCTGACCTGGGCAGAAAGGCTAGAACAGATTCAGGCGTCAGGCTGCAGGAGACCTGACTCTGGACTTTTCAAAAAGATCAATGGGAAAACTTAAATATTAACAGTAGAGCCACAGAACCTCAGGTCTGAAAGCCCTCAACAGACTTTTCATTTCATTTCAGTTGGAAAAAGAGCACAGACCTGGTTTCAGACATCAGCTCTCTTTCCAGCTGTGTGGCCTTGGGAAAGTGACCTAACTTCTCTGATTCCATGCAGTTTCCTCATCTTAAAAGAAGAATAACATAATCTCCAGCTCAAAGGTTTAAATGAGATATGCAAATAGGAGCTTCCATTTTACAAAGTGGAAGGGAAAAAGCAAGCAAGCAAGCCCAGCAAATTGAGGTTCCAAGGACACTAGTGTCCAAATTCCTAGCAAATACTCGTATAAAATGGGCACATTTCACTGGTCTACTCCACTCCTTCCAGAATATGCCATCCTTCCACCTCTCCGACTAAGTCTTCAGGCCACGGCCTCGTCTTTTTCTCCATCCAGTTCAATGTGGAGTTCTGGAATGACCCCGAAGGCCCCAGATTCACGCAGCACCTATTGTGTACAAGGGCCTGGCCTAAGCGTAAGGGCCGGAGTTCAGTGTAGACAGCAACAGGCAATGACAGTGGCTGACCAGGGTTTCCACGAGGAAGTCCAGTTCTGCTGGCCTTGGCCAAGTTCCTTCCTGCTGGGCCTCAGTTTCCCCATCTGTGACTCGGGGAAGTCGGCCTGGACCAGAAGAACTGCAGGGGCGGGGGCTGTTCTGGCCTGAGGTGTAATGCACGGATGGGGGGGGGGGGGGGAAGTTGTTGCTGATGGGGGCCTAGAGGCGGGAAGGGGCGAACCGTGTGGCGTGTGCGGGGCGAGAGAGGCGCGCCCGGCCGGGCCCTGACCCGTGACCGCCTAGCCCGGCCCGGGAGCGAGCCGGCAGCGAGGGTTTAGCGAGGCATTAGCCCGGGATTAGGGCGGACCGCCAGCACTTTAGTGACTAAGCGGCACCTTCGCGGCTCGAGCCCCCGCCCCCGGGGCGCGCCCAGGGAAGGGCCACGCCCTCCTCCAATCACAGGCTTGGTCTCACTCTGTCGAGGGGGCGCTGAAGAAACGCCAGAGCCCATTGGCTGGCGGGGGTGGGGGGTGGGTCCGCCAAGTCTTTGAGCGAGCCCCACCCGCCCCACCCCCAGCCCTACAGGGATCTGCAGGCGTCTCTGCCTTGGGGTCCCGCCGCACAGACCCCCCCCCCCAACCCCAGTCCCGCCCAGCCTGGCTCCTCGCGGAAATCTGCGAGCCACTTTTCGGTGGTCCCAGGCTTCCTTCCGTTTCGTGGCAGCCCGGTGTGCTGGCGCGATCGTGAGCCCTGGGTTCAAATCCCGCCTTTGCGGTTGGCGGGCTCCGTGACTTGACCAGTCACACCCCCCCAAGGTCCAGTTTCCTTACGGGACCGTGGTTACACTCGTCAGCGAGCACTTATTAAGAGCCCATATAGAGCGTGGAAGCTGCGTGTGGTCCGTGGACCAGCAAGCCCCTCGTCTCCGGCGCGCCTGATGGAAATGCAGAGGCTGGACCCCCAGTCGGACGTGCTGGGCCAGCCGCCTGCTTTGTACCGGGATCCGCACGAGATTCCAGCGCGCTCTGAAGTCTGCGGGGCCGAGCGAGCGCGGAGAGCAGACCCTGTCTGCCTCCTACCACCTGCTAAGTTTGGGCAGGACACTCAGGGGGGCAGTTTCCTCCTCTGTGAATGTGGAGAATAACTGTGCTTTTAGAGAGTTGTTGTGAGGGTCAAGCAACTGAAAAATGAAAAAGACTAACAGCCCTCCCCCCCCTCCCCCCCCCCCCCCCAAACAAAACAGAACAACGGAACAGTGGCTGGTACAGAGGAAGGACTCCCTCCAGTCCGTCAAGGCCAGTGGAACCTAAGAGGCTCCTACATCTGGCCCTTGCTGTCTGCTCCCCTTCCCCAGAAAGCAGCTCCCGGCCCTAGTGCCTGCCCCTCTGGGGTATGACTCCCCTCCCTCCTTCCAGAGACCCCTGTCTCCTCTCCCTGTCCCCCAGCAGGGAAAGGGCCCGTGTCTTCCGATTTGCACCGCCCTTAGGGCCTCACACACAGTACTTCATTCAGAAGCGCTCCGCCAGGGACTCCTGGATGGCTCAGTCGGTTAAGCACAGGACTTCTGCTCAGAGCATGATCTCCTGGTCCGTGAGTTCGAGCCCCGCTTGGGGCTCTGTGCTGACAGCTTAGAGCTTGGAGCCTGCTTTGGGTGCTGTGTCTCCCCCTCTCTCTCTGCCCCTCTCCCACTCGTGCTCTGTCTCTCTCTCTGTCAAACATAAATAAACATTAAAAAAAAAAAAAAAAAAGAAGCGTTCCTCTAGTCCAGGCAGACCCCACCCTTGTTGCTGGGGGGTGGGGAGGAGGAAGGGGAGCTTAAAGAGAATTTGTTTTTTTTATATGTACATATAAAATCTTTAATTCCTTTATTTACATCTATAAAGGGAATTTAATGATAGCCTTTATTAAGTACTTACTATGTTTCTAATCCTTGCTACATACTTCACATGGTTATTCATTTAGTGCTCAATAAACAGCTCTGAGTGAGATAGGCACTCTTATTATGCCTATTTTTCTGGTGAGGAAATGAAGGCTCAGAGAGATGAAGTCATTGGTTCAAGTTCACCCAGCTGGCAGGCGGCTGACCTGGGATTTGGCTTTACCTTTCTGCCCTGCTGTGTGACACTGTCTCCTCTTATTAAGTCTCTGGGGACAAAGAGCAGTGAATGCCTCGTGGGGAGAAGGGAGGCTAACCTGGGTCTGGACTCAAGTGGGGTCAGAGGTTCTCCTTTGCTTGCTTCTGGGAGAGAGTATTAATCAGAGCACAGGGTGGAAGGAGGGAGGGAAGGAAGGAGAGGGAGGGGAGGTGGGGTAGGGGAAAAAAAAAACATGCATATGAACGGGAGCCGGCTATTTCTAGAACTCTTCTTCCCCATTTCCCAGATGGGGTGAGTGAGGTTTAGGCTAACTGCCTTTCTGGGGGTCCCACAGTCAGAAGCTGAGCCTCTTCCCTCCCCCCAACACCCTGGCTGCATCCGGCATCTGGGCCAGGACCTGCCCCTGTTTCTTCCGGCCCCTCCCAAGACTCTCCCTTAATCCTTTCTGCTTTGGCCTGACCAGGTGAGCTGGCTCAAGATCAAAGGCCCAAAAGAGAGCTTGGGGAGAGGTTCGGGGTGAGCCCTTGCCCTGCCCGCTCGGGAGGAGTGAGGCCCCATGTAAGTCTGGATTCGAACCCTGGACTTTGTGACTTTAGGGCTGGGCTCTCAACTTGTAGTTCTCCCAGGAGTCCAGGGAGGGTGGTGCCGTCACCTATTTCCCAAATGGGGAAACTGAGGCCCAGTGTCCGTATTGGTTTCCTACGGCTGCTGTAACAAATTGCCACAACGTTGGTGGCCGAGCCATACACATTTATTATTTTATAGTTCTGGAGGTCAGAATTCTGATGTGAGCCTCACTGGGCTAAAATCAAAGCATCAACAGGGCTGCATTCCCTTCAGGAAGCTCTGGGGGAGAATCATTTCCTTGCTTTTTCCAGTTTCTAGAGGCTGCTCATGTTCATTGGCTCACAGCCCCCTTCCTCCAGCTCCAGAGTCAGAGCTCCAGCTCCATGACCCTTCTTCTGCAGTCATGCCTCCTTCTGACCCCAGCGAGGAAAGGCCCTCCTCTAAAGATTCCTGTCATTAGATGAGCCCACGCAGATAATCCAGGATTAACACTTTATCTCAGAATCCTTAACTTTGATCACATCTGTACAGCCCCTTCTGCCACTGTTTGTGGGTTCCAGGGTTAGGATGTGGACCTGTTCGGGAGGGACATGATTTTGCCTAGAACAGAGAGGCTAAGTGATCTTTCCAAAGCCACACAGCCTAGGAGTGGCAGAGCTAGGCCTTGAACCCAACCCCCCAGGCGCCAAATCCCAGCGACCTCTCCTACCGTGGTCCTCTGCCCTCTGGTTCTAACTTCTGTTGACTGGGTGAAGGTTTACTCAAAGCTTTCAGGAGCCTTCTAACTGCATAAATCACTTTAGAGACAAAGAAGTCTCAACAGACAGGTGCTCAGTAGATACCCTTAGTTGGAGGACAGAAATGCCAAAAGTAGGATGGAGGCATTGGAACCCCCAGGGTCACTGCTGCCCGTGAAGAGTCAGTCTTTCTACCAAGGCTGGTGAGAGACAGGACCTTGTTGGTGAGAGATGTGTTGGGAGGACTGGCCGGGCCCCGACCAGTGTCCTCCACGGCAGGTGCTTTAGCTCCGCCTCCGTGCCAACCAAGCTGCCTCTGGGACCTCGCCCTCGATTTGCCTCGTGGAGTATAACCATGAGGTTTTATTTAGCAAAAACTGTGGCAGTGTGGATGGAGCTGGAGGATGAGTAGCCACGTCCCCCCTCCTGCTCTCCTACCGTCTACCTTAATATCAAGTGGGTCATGAGAGCCCTATAAAAGCAGTGTATTTCTTGTGGAGATATTATTGAAGCTATTTCGATTTGTTAGGATACTTTTCAGCAGCTACAGTGGGTTTGTAGAAAGCCCAACCCAATCAATAAAGGGAATTTATTGGCTCATGACACTAAAAAAGCCAGAAGTAGTCTAACCTTCAGGTATAGCTTGATCGAGCAGCTCATATCTGCTCAGTTCTGTAGCTCTATTCTCAGTCACATTCTCCCTGTGTGTTCCTAAGAGGGCTGAAGAAATTTCTGGGACTCTGGATTTCTAGATTCAAATTCAGTAGTGAAGAGAAAGTTCTGTGGTACTTCAAAAGGGTTCTGGAATGGGTTTGTTGGCTCTAGTCGGCCTGCCTTGGGTCATCTGACCGTCTCCCAGTCAATAGCTACGGTTCCAAGGATGAGACATTGACTTAAGCCAATTGGTGCCTGCCTCTGGCGCTGGAGGTGAGGTCAGTTTCTCTTAGAGTACCAGGTTGGCAAACTTGGGGTTCCGTTAGGTAGGGAGAATGGATGCTGGGGAGTCCATGGTGTGGCCCTTCCAGTCATCATCGTGTCCTCTTTGTGAGGACACACACCTCTGCTCTTTCGGAGTAATGGGCACATTTATAACTATGGATACCATGGCTCTTAGGTTTGTGTGTATATGTGTGGGGGTTGGGAGGGTGGCGTTCAAATGAAAAAGAAATGGGGGAGAGGAGAAAATGAAGGTCACCGAGGCTAGAGCCAGGGAGAATTGGCACTTGGAAGCTAACATCACAAGCTCGTACTTTGTCCCTGCCTCTGTAAGCCTTAGTTTCCTTATCTATAAAATAGGGAAATGAATCCCAGCATCATGAAATTAAGGGAGAGGCCGTTTGTAAAAGTGTGTAAATAGAGAGGGGTGGCCATCCAAGCATTCAACAATCCTTTATTAAGCACCTCTGTGTGCCAAGTGCCTTGCTGGGGATCTACTGATGGGCAAGCTAGATGGGGTCCCTAACCCAAAGGGCCCAGAGTTTTCGAGGTGTAAGAAGCTGTTGTTAGCATTTTTTAGGGGTGCCGGTGTCAGGTGGGTGGGGACTTTCCCAAGGCCACACGGTGGGGGAGCTGGGACCCGGAGCCTCCGGCACTCTCCGGTGTGACCCTGGGCCTCTCCCGCCCCACAGTAGCTACTTCTGGTTAATGGGCCAGACTTCCTTCTGGTGAATTTAGGGGCCACATTTGATGTTGTCCTTCCTGGCTCCGGGAGCCGACGGGCCCTCCTCAAATTGCCATCGGTAATTGGGGCGGAGAATTAATCACCGCTTTGACGGTCCACTTTCCCCTCGGGCAAAGCTGCCTAGAGAGGAAGGCAGAGCACCAGCGCAGGGTAATGATTTTTGTGTTCTGGGACGAAGCCACTGGGAGGAGGTCAGACCCACTCTGCTCTGTGTTTAGGTGTGTGGAGGCACATTTGTGTGTGTGTTTTGTGTGTGTGTGTGTGTGTGTGTGTGTGTGCGTGTGTGTATGTGTGTCTCGGGGGGGGGAGGGGTCTGTGAGTGTCGGAAGTATCACTGGACAGGGTTGGGGCCTCCCCAGAGGACACCTAGCTCCACTTGTCCCTAGATGGGTCCCCAGGGCCAAGTCACTTTCCCCCAGGTGGCCTCAGTTTCCTGAACTGTAAAACAGGAACAATTCTCGCCTTGGTCCTTGTCTTTTTTAGGCGATGTTTGTGAACAACAAGACCATGAGGATAGGGGCGGCTGGGTGGCTCGGTCGGTTGAGCCTCCGATTTCAGCCCAGGTCATGATCTCATGGTCCGTGGGTTCGAGCCCCGCGTCGGGCTCTGTGCTGACAGCTCAGAGCCTGGAGCCTGCTTCTGATTCTGTGTCTCCTTCTCTCTGCCCCTCTCCCATTTGCATTCTCTCTCTCTCTCTCTCTCTCTCTCTCTCTCTGTCTCTCTCTCTGAAAAATAAACACTAAAACATTTTTTTTCAAGAAAAACCATGAGGATCAAATTCGACAGGGGAAAGGGAAGGACGGCCCACAGAGACAGGAAGGCCTGATGGTTAGGATGCAGACTGCTTCTCTTCAAGTCCCATCGCCCCCGTTTCCTAGCTGCATGCCCTTGACTTCACCTCTCTTGGCCTGTTTCCTCATCTGCAGAATGGGGATATTATTAGAAACCACCAAAGTTCATCAAATCTAAGACCATCAATTGCCCAACACCAATATTTTATGTCCCGTAAAGAAAGAAAGAAGGCGGCCGGCCAGGACACGGTGCTTCCTTACTCTGAGGTTATATCTTATTTTTACCGAAAGAGCTCTTTTTAGACAACATTCTTCACTATAAATCAGTCCTGTGGATGCTTTCCAAGGAAAATATTAGTGAAACATGAGTGAATTGGTTAGGATATTCCTCAAACATCTTCACATTCAGAGTCCAACTTTTCTGAATCACTTTTCAACTCAGACTTGCCAGGGAGCGTGTTTTCTCATGATTTTGTCCTCTGTGCCAGCAAGAGTGTGTGGGGGAGGGGGTGGCAGCACGTGTGTGTGTGTGTGTGTGTGTGTGTGTGTGTGTGTGTGAATGTTTGTTTATTTTGGAGAGAGCTCAGGGGAGGGAAGGGTGGAGAGAGGGGGACAGAGGATCTGAAGCGGGCTCTGCTGTCACAGAGCCTGATGTGGGGCTTGAACCCACGAACCGTGAGATCATGACTGGAGCTGATGTGGGACATTCAACGGACTGAGCCACCAGGTGCCCCGGTTGGCAGCATCTTTTAGAAGAGAGCCTGTCCTTCAGTGTACTTCCTTTCAACCCCTTGACCTTCCTGCATTCCCAGGGGCCACTTGCCCCCAAACCGTACAAGAGGCAGAGAGATTCAGAAGACAGGTGACAGACTGGAGTCCCCCTGACGCCGTGAGAGGGGCTCAGAGGGCACGGCGACTACAGAAGTTAGGGGATCGAGAACAGACAGGGCATGAATTGGGAAGCAGTGATGAAGGGAGGGTTTCCAGGCAGCGCCCCGAGGTCTCTGACCTCAGATGAGGTGCAGGGCAGCGGGAACTTCCAAGCAGCGGCACCGTGGGGTCATGGCAAGGTGGCCCTGGGTCAGGGCAGCTGAGACCCCCCACAGCTGAAAACGAGACAGGGATGCAGATCCCTCAGGATGGCCGTGAGCCCCGTGGCACGATGCCCACTTTGGATTCTACCCAAATGCCGGATGACCCCGGCCCTGGTCTCAGTACTACAACGCTACAGTTAAGTTATGAACTGTATGCTACTTAAATGCTACTGAGGAAGGAGGAAGGAATGAGGAATGGGGAGGAAGAACTCTAAATTGACGGAATGCACTCTAATTTGCTCAAAGCCGGCAAGTCCTAATTGGCTGCAATCAATCTGAAATGACTCAAGTTACCCACTGGCTGGGGTAGGTTCCCACCGGCAGGGAACAAGGAGCTTGAGACGTAAAGTACGTTCAGTTGCAGAAAAACAAAATGTTGCTTGCGTCTGTGACTTTGTGTCCTGGGAAGGCCCTCGCTCCGCTCCGTGCGTATTTCAACGCACATGCCCGTGCGAACAGGTGAGTGTTCATGACTATATCGATATATGCAGGAAAAAGAATCGAAGGAGAGACATCCAAGGTTAATAGAGGTTTCTCTTGATGGGGCCACCTGGGCACACAGGTTTCGTGGCTGTAACAGCGGCCAGAAAAGCAGTGGCTTCCAGGAACGGGCAGGACATACGCGGTCTGGGACCGATGTCGGAGCTGACGGACATTTCGGAGCCCAGGCTCCTTCTGACTTGTTGCTCCACCCGCCCCGATCCTTGGCTTCCACCTTATGATCTCATCTGGCTGCCCAGGTCCTTCCCTCACATCTGCCTTCTCCCGGGTGGGAAGGGAGAACGGGAAAGGGAGGGCAGATTTCTTTCTTTCTTCTCATTGTAAGGGCACGATCCAAAAGTTGGCACGCCTCACTTCCCGTCACGTGACTGGGGCATCCCCTGGGACATCACATGGTCACGGCGGCTGCAGGGGATGCTGGGAAATGGAGTCTTTCCTCGGCAGCCATGTGTCTACTCTTAAAAGGAGCGAGTGGATCTGGGGGAGGGGCGTCTAGCCGTCGGCCACCTGGAGGGTTTCCAGTGTTCCTCTGTTTCTTCCGTCGTTGGTGAAATCATTCTGCCCTGTACTGCTGATTCCATTTTTACGTGTTTTTTTTCCTTCCTTGCCTGACGGGAGGCAGTGTGATGTAGAAGGAAGAATGAGGGTCTGATCTGGGTTTAAATACTGCGTTTAAGTTTGCTACTTTCTGGCTGGGAAACTTAGGGCAAGTCATTGAAACTCTCTGTCGGGACACATGTGCCCCAGCTTCCAGGACTCTTGGTGGCTGAGAGTCCTCGGGCGAGTCCCTCTCCCGGAATTGGCCTTAGCGGGAAGGAGCTACTTTGCCCAAGGCCGTGCCCCTTTCCTGGGGCAGCCCATGTGCAGCAACTCACCAGGGTGGGGGTACAGAGCCCCCCCCCCCCCCCCCCCCCCCCCCCCGCCTCAGTGGAGGACATCTCTGAACATTCCAGCTGCAGAGCCTCCTGTGGGGTTGGCAGAGGTCTCTGTTGTGAATACACCTCGGCCCAACTTCTCCCTCCACCCAGCCTGGCTCCCTTTCCCCCACCACCCTGCAGGGATCGATCCTGAGAGCAGCCCTCAGCTAACTCCTGCGTCCAAATCTCCTTCTCAGAGTCTGCTTCCCCGGGAGTGACTCTAAGCCTGTTCCCTGGATTTGTAAACTTGAAATAATATTGTTCTGAGGATTGAATGGGATTTTTTAAAAGTTTGTTTAGTTTTGAGAGAGAGAGAGAACCAGCGGGGGGGGGGGGGGCAGAGAGAGAGAGAGAGAGAAAGGCAGAGGATTCAAACCGGGCTCTGCATTGACAGCAGAGAACCCAATGTGGGGCTCAAACCCACGAACCGTGAGATCATGGCCTGAGCCGAAGTCAGGTGCTTAACCGACTGAGCCACCCAGGCGCCCCCTGAACGTGATGTTTTAAGTGAAACACCCGGCACGTAGTAGTTGCTCAGTAAATTATATTAGCGAACACTTAAATGGGTAGCACTGACTCTGCCGGGACTTCAAGGCCAGGGCCTGGAGGACGGGCTCAGTGACTCCAGGCAGGGCGCCTCTGCACGTCAGCGCAGGGGCTCCTTCAAGGCTCCCTCCCGGGCCGCCAAGGATGAAAGTGTTTTGTAAACGGTTTTGCGCTGGGCACCGTGAGGGTGTGCTCGTCTCGTGATTCTTATTACAATGATGACAGGGTCCGTTTGCGCCCCGCTCGCCATGTGCCGGGCCCGCGTTAAGCACTTGACCGACATTATGCCATTGACTTGGTACCCACCCCACAAGGCAGGCGGCTGTCACTGTCTATTTTGTAAATGAGGCAAGAGAGGTTCGGGGAGGTTAAGTAAATTGCCTCGGTCCCAGGGCTGGGAGGTGGCAACGTGGGTCGCAAACCCGGGGCAGCGTGAGTCTGGACGTTGTCCCTCACCACGAGGCCTTCGTCAGGATGAGGCCCTGAAGCTACTGAACAGACCCCAAGAGAGAGGATAGGTTTGCCAGGGCCAGGCTGGCCAGTGTCCCGGAGCAGGGGTCCAGGGAGTCCCCAGGGCATGGGGGAGACACAGGGCCACCCTGGAGAGGCACCTACTTTGACGGGCAGGCCCAGCTTCTCTGCGGGCAGAACTGCTAGTCTGAGAGGGGGGTCCTGGGGAAGCTCCTGGTGTGGAGACGGGAGACACAGCCCCTGCCTGAGAGGAGATGCCAGCATAACGTGGGGGGCTCAGGCCCAGCCCTTGCTGTCCGCAGTGGGGAACCCGGATGCCAGGGCCCCAGGAAAGAAGAAACGCGGTGGGAGGGGAGCCAAGGGAGGGGAAAAGCTGAGCAGGGAGCTGGCTGGAGGCCCAGGCCCAGGCCAGTTTCTCCTGCCCTCCCCCTCCCCCGTCTGTTCGAGCCTCTGTAACAAGCCCGTGAGTAACTGCCCAGCAGCCGGGTGCCAGTCACGAGGGCATGATGGGGCCTCATGAAGAAGCCACACGACCCGCTGAGGAATCTGCTGACTCGGGAGCTGCCCCTGTCGGGGCGTGGCCGGCTGGCTCCGCCATCTCCTGGACGTGCTGTGTGGCCCTGGGCCGCTTCTTTCCTTTCCGGACCTCAGTTTCCCTCTCTGCCAGTGGGTTCGATATATATATACATTTCAAATAAATACAGTGACTGGCTAGTGGAATAAATGCATGAAAGCATCCTCATCTGTACGGTGGGGATGGTCATGGGGCTGACTTTCTTTAGGTATTTGGGAGAAGAGATCAGAAATGTCTGTGAGGGGCTCAGCCCACGCCTGGCACAGGGGGAGTGCCCAGTGCGTGTTGACGGTGACTGTTATCATCTGGCTGCAGTTTGGCAGGACTGAGTGATAGCAACTTAGTTTGCCACCCTGCCGGTTTCTTTCAGGCCTTGATTCAGATTCCTGCCCTTGGCTTTTTAGGGTGAGTCTGAGCCGGTATCTGATGGAACTGCTCAGAACTGCCGAGTCTCAGGCTCTGCCTCCCGGGACTTGTGGGCCACCCAGACCTCAGTGTTATTGTTGGCCAGTGCCCCCAGCAGTGACTGGGAGGGCAGCCAGCGACCCCTTCGGGAACGCCCTATCTGAAAAAAAAGAGGCGAGGCAGGACCTCACGTAGAGGGTGCCTCCTGGGGTTAGATCAGCCTTTGGATCAGTCTCTGACTCTCTACCGTGGGGAGGGGGTGATCTTGGTGAGACGCAGGAGGCAGCTGCTTATCGGGAACTTGGAGTCAGGCACGCTTAGGGTCAGATCCTGATGGTGTGGCCGTGGAGAAATCCCCTCACCTCTCTGAGCCTCGGTTTCCTCAGGCTGCAAGCTGGCCCTGAGGACTAAGTGAGCTCAGAACATAGCCTCATATGGTCATGCCGCGGGGCACAGGACACAGCATTCAGAAAACGGCATCTACCTTGTATGCTTAATTATAGCATGTGGTCTTGGCTCTTAAGGATCTTATATTCCAGCTGAGAAGACAGGACTGGTAAGAAGCAAGCTGGGAGTCCATAATTTCGGCCATGATAAGCATCTTGGCATTTAGGATGAAGACTCGCCCTGGGTTAGAGTGATCCAGGAGGGCTTTCTGGAGGAGGGGGTCCCCGAGCAAAGCCCTAGGGAGAAACGGGCCGCGGACAGGCGGTTGGGAGAGTGGAGGGCATTCGGGCAGGGGGACAGGTGCAGAGGTCATGGTGCTGGAGAGGAACAGCGTTGGGGTGGCAGGGCCCACAGTCCTCTGAGGGCAGGAGGAGGCTGCTGATTGGGCCTGTTTAAGGAAGGTCTGACGCTTCCACACCTCGAAGGGTTAAAGGTTTAGCCGTTCAAGGAAGCGACCAGGGGCCTGCAGCCCTACCCAACCCCCTAGCTCTTCTGAACCCCACCCTGTCCCCAAACCACACCCTGCTTCTGAGGCCTTTGCTCCACTGTCCTTGGCCTCGAATGCCCTTTCCCCCTCCCCTGGCGAACCCCTGCTAATCCCTTAAGACTTGGCTTCAAAGTCGCCTCCTCTGTGAAGCCTTCCTTGATCTGCCCAGGAGGAACCGATTCCTTTCTCTCTATGCCCCACAGGCACCCCCAGCCTTCCTTCACCAAAGCAAACGCATTTTGCTCTGCCAGTTACCGGCTGTGTGACCCCGAGCAAGTTATTAAACATCTCAGTGCCTCAGTTTCCTCCCCAGTAAAACAGGGGCGATAATAGTACCAGCCTCAGATGGGTTAACACTTGTAAAGCATGTACATCAGTGCCTGGCATTTAGTAAGTAGTAAATGTTACCCATTATTAAAATAATTACTGTTACCTCATAGGGCTGTAACGAGGATTAGTGAGTTAATGCATGTCAAGTGTTCAGCACGGTGTTGGGCACCCGGTGAGCCCTTGACAAACTGGACCCATCATCCCCACCATCACCGTCATCCGTTGGCTCGGCTGCCTCCCCCCCACAGAACCCCCAAGGCACTGCTGTGACCTGGCCATCTTTGTTCCCAGTGACCAGCTCAGGACCAGTCACACAGTAGGTGCTCAGTAAACGTTTCAAGTGGTGATGAGGACAGGGCAGAGAGACTCAGAGCTGGGTGGAAAGGGCTCAGGGGCGTCATTTTGCCCTCCTCCGGATATTTTTAAAAAATTCTTTTTAGGGGCGCCTGGGTGGCTCAGTCGGTTGAGCGTCCCGACTTCGGCTCAGGTCACGATCTCGCGGTCCGTGAGTTCGAGCCCTGAGTCAGGCTCTGGGCTGATGGCTCAGAGCCTGGAGCCTCCTTTGGATTCTGTGTCTCACTCTCTCTCTGCCCCTCCCCCATTCATGCTCTGTCTCTCTGTGTCTCAAAAATAAATAAATGTTAAAAAAAAAATAAAAAAAAATTCTTTTTAATGTTTATTTATTTTTGAGAGAGAGAGAGAGAGAGAGAGCTGGGGAGGGGCAGAGAGAGAGGCAGACACAGAATCTGAAGCAGGCTCCAGGCTCTGAGCTGGCAGCACAGAGCCCGACGCGGGGCTCGAACCCATGAACCGTGAGATCGTGACCTGAGCCGAAGTCGGACGCTTAACCGACTGAGCTATCCAGGTGCCCCTCTCCTTGGAATATTTTAAAGGCAGTGCCACTGGAGGGTTAGAAATTTCTGTCTAGCTGTGACCTTGCTCCGGGAGGGTTGTCCCGTGAAGTTTTAGAGCCAGGGGTACTCAATTATGCAACCTGGTAGCTGTGTGGCCTTGGGCAAGTCCCTCAACAGCATGAGGCCTCAGTTTCCTGCTCTGTTTAAGGGGGGAGGTGATAACCACGGCCGGCATTCGTTGAGTGACAGTCCCCTGCCAAGTGCTTTGCACCTGGGGGCCAACTGAATCCTCAGTCACTCCGCGAGACAGGTACTGTTGCCACAGAGGCACAGGAGCGCCTGGGTGACTGTCAGCTGAGCGTCTGCCTTTGGCTCAGGTCGTGATCTCAGGGTTCATGGGTTCGAGCCCCGAATCTCATTCACTGCTGTCAGCACGGAGCCCGCTTCGGATCCTATGTCTCCCTCTCTGTGCCCCTCCCCCGCTCTCTTGTCCCTCTTTCAAAAAATAAATAAACATTACAAAGAATTATTAAAAAAAAGAAACAGGCACAGAAGGATTCCGCGCGGTAATGCTGGTGAAGGGTTTGGCTCACACGTCTGACCCTGGGGAGCACTCAGCACTTAGAGTTGCCAGGGAGGAGCGCCTGGCGGGCTCAGTCAGTGGAACATGGGACTCTTGATCTCAGGGTTTTGAGTTCAAACCCCACGCTGGTCTTAGAGCTTACTTAAAAAAAAAAATTAAAAAGTTAAGTCTGCATTAGCAACAAAAACAGCCAGTGAAATCAAAGAGGGGGCATTTATTTCCTTTGCAGAGGGAAGCAACACAGGCCCTAGAACCCTCTGGATGCTGAGTAGGACTGAGTCAGGCCCATCCTCAGAGTTCTGTACCTTCATGATGCCCTTCTGTGTGAGGCAACGTCTGTGCATTTCCAGGTCCTTCTCTGGAGCCTGGTCAGGCCACCTGCCTCTCCGACCTGTCTCGCTGCCCACCCCCCCCCCCCCCCCCCCCCGGGCAGCGGCGTGAGTCACACAGTGCCCCCTCCCTGGCTGTGAGCCCGGCCGGCTACCTACGGAGCCTCACATTTTGATGTCAGTTAATTACAGCCATTACTGTCATGATGAAAAAGGTTCGTGATCTTGCAGGCCCAGGAAGCCCCGAAACGCCCCGAGGGGAGCGCCTCTCTGTGGATGCTTGGGACGGGGGGTTCTTCCTTGCCGGCCAGTTCTGTCTTCCTCCGTTGGACTAGGAACCCTTTGAGGACAAAGACAGTATCTCCCTCCTCAGGCTGCAACTCTGGACAAAAACTCCAAAAGAATGTTTTAAAATGCATG
Source organism: Panthera pardus (assembly GCF_024362965.1). Lineage (NCBI taxonomy): Eukaryota > Metazoa > Chordata > Mammalia > Carnivora > Felidae > Panthera > Panthera pardus. The sequence goes on along the minus strand of NW_026526666.1, from coordinate 94,439,473 downwards.
GCCGAGCTGGCAAGAAACCAAAAGAAACACTCGAAAGCAAAAAATAAGCGAAAACAAATGAAAACTAAAGAATGCATACGCCTGTCAAGAGGTTTGTGTACTACAGAACCCGGCGATCTCACTCCCAGCTCTTTACCCCAGTGAAATGGAAAACCTGCACTCACGCCATAACCTGCACGCGAATGTATATAACAGCTTTGTCGTAATCACTAAACACTGCAAACAACCCACCTGTCCTTCAACAAGCGAACGGATCGACAAAATGTGGTACGTCCATACAATGACATGAACTACCCTGCACGGGCAGCTCCCCGAAAAGATGCCTGTAAGCTAGCGTTTGCGGGTTTTGCAATCGAAACCAAATTTACAGAGAGTAAAATTTGCCCCTTTTAGTGGAAAGTTCCTTGAATTTTGACAAATGCGTGTACGGCCGACCCTTGAACGACCTGGGGGTCAGGGATGCTGACAATCCCTCCTTCACCATGCCGTCGAAAATCCCCACATAACTTCTGACTCCCCAAACTCAACAGCCCGCTGTTGACGGAAAGCTTTACTGATAACGGAACAGTCCATTAATGCACGTTTTGTATGTTATATGTATTGTATACCGCGTCCTTACAGTAAAGTAAGCTAGAGGAAAGAAAATGTTGTTAAGAAAATAGTAGGGAAAAGAAAATACTTTCCTGTCCTGTATTTATCGAAACGAAATCCAAGTATAAGAGGCGGGGCGCCTGGGTGGCTCAGTTGAGCATCCGGCTCTGGCTCAGGTCATGAGCTCGTGGTCCGTGGGTTCGCACCCCTCACTGGGCTCTGTGCTGATAGCTCAGAACCTGCAGCCTGGTTTGGATTCTGTGTGTTTCCCTCTCTCTCTGCCCCTCCCCATCTCATGCTCTCTCTCTCTCTCTTTCAAAAATAAACATTAAAAACATTTTTTTAAGTGGACCCGTGCGGTTCAAACTGTGTCATTCAAAGTCAACCGTAGTTCTATACCCAGCACTACGGTCAAGATCCAGAAGTTTTCTCTCTTCTCAAATCTCCCTGTGTCCCTCTCTAGTCAACCTATTTTCTCATCTCCAGCCCTTGCCAAACACTGATCTGTTTTCTGCCCCTACAGTTTTGCCTTTTGCAGGATGTCATATAAATGGAACCATATAGTAGGTCACCTTTTGTGGCTGGCTCCTTTTTAGCATAAAGCGTTCAAGGTTGACCATGCTGCTGTGTGGGGCGCTAGTTTATGTCATGGTGTGGACGCACCACATTTTGTCGATCCATTCGCTTGTTGAAGGACATCTGGGTTGTTTGCTGTTTTTAGTGCTTACGGATAAAGCTGTTACATCCACTCACGTACAGGTTATGGTGGGAATGTAGGTTTTCCACTTCACTGGGGTAAAGAACCGAGAGCGAGATCGCCGGGTTGTATGATCCACACATGCTAGACTTTATAAGTAACTGCAAACTGTTTTCCAAATTGCCTGTGCCAACAATGGGGACCTTTGCTTTTAACACATACACGTGAGGGGCGCCTGGGTGGCTCAGTTGGTTGAGTGTCCGACTTCAGCCCAGGTCATGATCTCATGGTCCATGAGTTTGAGCCCCGCGTCGGGCTCTGTGCTGACAGCTCAGAGCCTGGAGCCTGCTTCAGATTCTATGTCTCCTTCTCTTTCTGCACCTCCCCCGCTCACACTCTGTCTCTCTCTCTCAAAAATAAATAAACATTAAAAAAAATTAACACATACACATGAGACAGGAGACATAGCCCTAGACCTGACCATGTAGAAAGGGGGATCTGAGGTTCCCCGTAAAGTCAGAACTTCTGCAGGCAATATCTTCAGTGAAGGGGTAAGCTTGAAAAGTATCTGTCTTCCAAAGATGGCAGGAAAAGTGTTGGCCTTGGCTTTGACTCAGGACGGAGTGGGGGAGAAACCCTTCCCAGAGCCAGCCTTCAGGGGAGACCAGAGCCCGAATTCCTACTTCTCGCTTGTTCCAGAAACCTCAAGCTGAGAATTAAAATAGTTCCTGGTGAATTATACTCCGGGTATCCAGCAAAAGCAAACTAACATCCTTTCTGGAGGAAAACCTATCAATCAAAACCTCATAAAAGTCCCACGGATAGAGTCCTAATGATCAAGAGCTCACAATGACATATTTTAAAAAACGCACAAACCCCCAAGATTCCGTGAGCAAGTTTCTAATAGACACGAAAAGCAGCAGAATCAGATCTGTAAATATGTCAGGCATGGGAATGAGAACATTCCTGTGAGGAAATAAAGGCGCCGAATAATTTAAACAAATAAAAGAAAGTACAGACAGTATGAACACAGAACAAGAGACTATTAAGAGTGACCAGGCATGGTTTCTTATAATATTGTAGGTATTTGCCAAAGAGAGATGAAAACATACGTCCTGGAAAAAGATTTGTGTGTGAATGCTCATGACAGCTTCTAATAGCCCCAAACTGGAAACAGCACAAACGTCCATCCAGAGGCAGATGGTTGAATCAGAATGCTGCCTAGAAATAAAAAGGAATGAGCGACAGACACCTTCAACTACCTGAGTTCATCCCCAAAACACTATGTGGGGAGGGAGAAGCTAGATGCAGCGACAAACTGTACGATTTCATTTTAGGAGCTTTTATTTATTTTTATTTTAAAGAGAGGGAGAGAGCATGAGTGGGGGGTGGGGGAGAGAATGAGAGAGAGAGAGAGAGAGAGAGAGAGAGGATCTTAAGCAGGTTCCAAACCCAGCACGGAGCCCGACTCGGGGCTCGATCTCACCACCCTGGGATCATGACCTGAGCCAAAATCAAGAGTTGGACGCTCAACCGACTGAGCCACCCAGGGTGGCTCATTATGAACTTGGCGAAGAGGCAAAAGCTAATCTATGGTGGCAGAATGCACATCGGCGGCCACTTTTTTTTTTTTTTGGATCATGGAAACGTTCTACACCCTGATTGATTGTTGTCAAAACTCATCAGACCGTGCACTCCAGATTGACGCTTTTACTGTATGCAAATTATACAGCATAACTACACCTTGGTAAATTATACTTCAGTAAAGTTAATTTAATAAAAGCAACAAACAGGCAGTTTGAAAAAGACTTAAGCTGAGCTTCTGGAGATGAGATACATAAAATCAGAATAGAAAATACAACAGAGAGGTTGCGTAGTAGATTCAACACTGAAAAGAGACTCGATCAACCAAGCGATTGCTACGCAAACACCCAGATCACGGCACAGAAGGGCAACGAGACGGCAGTTGTAAAGAGGAGGTGAGGAGACGTGAAGGAAGACGTGAAAACATCTAAGACAAACGGACGCGGCATTCTAGAAAGGGAGGAACGTTTTTCAAAGGGATAAAGGCTGAGAATTTTCCAGAACTAAGGAGAGATGAATCCTCAAACTCAGAAACCCAAGCAGGAAAAAGAAAAAGAAAGGCACATCTTGGGGCACCTGGGTGGCTCAGTCGGTTAAGGGTATGACTCTTGACTGTGGCTCAGGTCACGATCTCCGTTGACGGGATTGAGCCCTGCGTCAGGCTCGGTGCTCTGCAGGCTTGGGATTCTCTCTCTCTCTCTCTGCCCCTCCCCTGCTTGTGTTCTCTCTCTCTCAAAATAAATAAACATAAAAAAGAAAAAAGAAATACCCATCTCGACGATTACATTGAAATTTTGGAATAGGAAGGATAAAGAGTAGACCCGAAGGTAGGCTGATAGCTAAGAGCTGACCTTTGATCGGGGACATCGGAAGCCAGAGGCCGCGGGAGCCAGAAAGCGCAGGGGAAAACAGCTCACTCCACCAGAACCGGATGCTTCACAAAGCTATTTCTGTGGCGTGAGAGGGAGTTTCAGGCTGTTTCGGATCAAGAAAAGCTGCGAGTGTAGTTCCCAACGAGACACGTTTAGAGGGGATGGTAAAGGATGTGCTTCAGGAAGCCAGAGCACGATCTGAGACGGGAAGTCTGATCTGTGAGTAATAAACACTCCAGACATGTGGCTGAATCTAATTAAACACTGAATCTATAATTAGTGGTAGTAATGTCTTTTTTTTCTGAGGGCTTGAAAAAATACGGTGAAAACACCAGACAACGGTAGCACGTTAAGTCCGGGGGGGCGGGTGGTGACAGGGTTTAACGTTGTCTAAGGTGGCTTTGCTGTTTTGTAGGAACGTGACTTAATGCACATGTGTTTAGGACAGAGGTCTGCAAACCGGGGCCCTTGAGCCAAATTAGGCTCCGTGCCTGTTTTTATACATAAAGTTTTATTGGAACACAGCCACGCCCCTTCCTTGAGGTCTTGTTTGTGGCCGTTTTCACGCTACCTACCGAAGCAGAGTCGAGCGATTGCTTCACAGACGGTATGGCCCGTGAAGCCTGGAATTTTTACTACTGGGCACTTCGTAGGACACGTTTGCCGACCTCTGCTTCCGGACAACTACTGAAAGGAGACAGACAGAGGATATAATGTCTAAATGGAGGGGGAAAACGGAATGAGGAGCAAACTCAGTTTAAAGGGAAAAAAGGTGGGGTGCCGGGGTGACTCAGTGGGTCAAGCATCTGACTCTTGATTTCGGCTCAGGTCGTGATCTCATGGTTCATGAGTTCGAGCCCCGTGTTAGGCTCTGCGCCCACAGTGCAGAGCCTGCTTGGAATCCTCTGTCTCCCTCTCTCTCTGCCCCTCCTGCACTCTCTCTGTCTCTTGCTCTCTCTCAAAATAAATAAATAAACGTTAAAAGATGCCCCACTGTCCCAGCTCTGGTCAGGGTGACCAACAACGTCCCTGTGGCTGAGCCCGGTCATCCAGAGCTTCTCGACTGGGGTGCTGTGCAGGGAAGGGTCCTGGATGCCCAGATGTGGGTTCATTCAGCTCGTGGGGCATCGGGCAGGGCCCAGGGTGGCCGGAGATGCTGAGTCTGTCACATTCTGTCTGTCCCTGAGCAGCCTTGTCTGTTCCCTGTGGCCAGACCCACACTGGTGTTTTCTCTGTGCGCCATGATATGGAAAAAGTTGGGAGGTCTGGCTGGGGTCAATCTTTAGTCCTTTTCTTTCTTTCTTTCTTTCTTTCTTTCTTTCTTTCTTTCTTTCTTTCTCTTTCTTTTTTCTTTCTCTCTCTTTCTTTCTTTCATTCTCTTTCTTTCTTTCATTCTTTTTCATTCTCCCTCTTTCTTTCTTTGTCTTTCTTTCTTTCTCTTTCTCTCTTTCTTTCTCTCTTTTTCTTTCATTCTCTTTCTTTCTTCCTTTCTTTCTCTTTCTTTCTTTCTCTTTCTTTTTTCTTTCTCTCTCTTTCTTTCATTCTCTTTCTTTCTCTTCTTTCTTTCTTTCTTTTTCTTTCTTTCTTTCTTTCTTTCATTCTCTTTCATTCTCTTTCTTTCTTCCTCTTTCATTTTCTTTCTTTCTTTCTGCCTGTCTGTCTGTCTTTCTAAATGTTTATTTATTTTTGAGATAAAGAGGGTGACGGGGGAAGGGGCAGAGAGTGGCAGGGACAGAGGATCTGAGGATCCAAAGCAGGCTCCGTCCGTGCTGACGGCTGCAAGCCCGATGCGGGGCTCGATCTCAGGAACCGTGACATCATGACTTGAGCCAAAGTTGGACGCTCAACCGACTGAGCCACCCAGGCGCCCCTTTAGTCCTTTTCTTAGACTCATGTGCCGCGTTTCACACAACCGATCGTGCCCCTTCCTGAGACACCCTCTCTCCCGGACACACCCACTCCTACCTCCCTGGCTGCTCCTTTTCAGGCTCTTTTGTTCTCCCCAAACTCTGGTTGTCGGAGGACTGCAGGGCACCGGCCTGGAGCCTCCTGTCTCCTGTCTACACTCCCAGGAGCGCTCAGCCAGGGCCCTGGCTTTGAACTAGCCCAACAACTCCCCACACTGCCACCTCCAGCCCAGCCAGGCCTCTGAGCCCCAGCGGGACTATCTGTGCCCCACGTATCACCTCTTGGAGGCTTAAGTGGCACCTCACTGTCAACACCTGCAAAACCGGCCTCCGGATTTCCAGCCCCGCAAGCCTGCCCCTCCCCCAGAGCCCCCCTTTCAGTCAGTGGCAGCCCCAGGCTTCCGGTGGCTGACACCTAAACGTGGAGTCACCGTTGGCCCCTCTCTTTCTCCCACAGCCCACACGTGATCCATCGGTGAACCTGTCGGATCTGCCTCCAAAAAACAGTTTCAATCTGACCACTTTTTACCTGCTCCACTGCTGGGTTCTCATCGGGATTATTACTGCTGTCTCTGACCGGTCTGTCTGCTTCACCCTTGCTTGCCATGATCTGTGGTCGGCAAGGCGGTCAGAGGGATCGTGGTAGAAACTGGGCCAAATCATGTCTCCTCCAACTAAACCCTTCCCGTGATTCCCAATCTCATGCGGATGCGGGAGACCCTTCCTTCTGCCTTCAAGGTCAACACGAATCTACCTTCCACTTTCTGACCTCATCTCCTAGCACCCTGTCCCTCTTCTCCACCCCCTGGCCACACTGGCCTCCCAGGAGGTCCTTGGATGTGCTAACCAAGCTCCTGGCTTTGCACATTCTGTTCCCCTTCCCAGCACTCAGATCCCCTAGACATCCCCACTGCTTGTTCCCTTGCTTCCTTCAGGTCCCTACTCAAATGTCACTCGGCCAGAGAGGCTTCCTGACCCCTGTACAAAACAGCAGCCTGGCCCTGCTCTATGGTGTTGAGCACCGTGCCTTACTGCTGTTGGCGTTAACCTTGATCACCTGGCTGAGGGTGTGTTGGTCAGTTTCCTCCACCTGCTGTGGGTTGAATTGTGTACCACCCCACTCCCTAAATCCATATGCTGCAGTCCTAACCCCCTGATCTGGAGCTCGGGTCTTCACAGACAGAAGCAAGTCAAAATGAGGTTGTTAGCTGGGCCCCAATCCAATATGACTGGAACCAACCAGAAAGAACCAGAAGGAACCCACCCTGTGGATGTGCCAATCTCAAAATTCCAGCCTCCAGAATTTGAGACAGTTTGTGGTACTTTGTTACGGCGGCCCCGGAAAATATATACCCCATTGTGAAGTCACTCTTTCTTCCCCCTTTCCACGCTCTGCGCATTGGAAGAAAGTCATTATGTGCCGCCCATAATTAGGCTGTACCTCCTTGAGGGCAGAGTATCTACATAAGCTGCTTGGAATTCTCATCCCTGGACAATATATGTGTTAGTCATGTGTTTGTTGTCTCCTAGGGCTTGGATTCTGGCTCCCTGGTTCACTGCCATGTCTCAGCCCCTAGACCGGTGCCTGGCTCATAGCAGGGACTTGAATATTCGAATGTACAAAACCGATGAGTCAGCAGCGACAATACTTGGAAGTAGACTATACTATCTACTTTTTTTTTTTGGGGGGGGGGCACAAGTGAACGAGAGGCAGAGAGAGACAGAGAGAATCCCACGAGGGGGAGAGAGAGAGAGAGAAAAGTGGGGCTCACCCGAAGCGGGGCTCGAGCTCGCCCGATGTGGGACTCAAACTCACGAACCATGAGATCATGACCTGAGCCGAAGTCAGATGTTTAAGTGACTGAGCCACCCAGGCGCCCAATATATTATCCATTTTAAAGGCATATATAGTCCGGGTGGATGAAAAAGCACAACTTTGTACTAAAAGAAACCCCCTGGTATTAAATCACAGAAAGTTCGAAGAGTCGAAGAAGAGAAAAGAGACAGATGAAAAGAAATGTCAACCTAGAGGAAACTGGTGTGGCTTTAATAATTGTGGATAAACCATTATGAGGAAACAACACTGTGATTGTTTTAATAACAGAATAATTATACATAAATAAATAGAGAATGAAGGGGCTTGCCACATCATGTTAAAAGGTTCAGCACACTGGAAAGCTGGAACAGTTCTGACATGAGTTCAAAATATATAAAGCTGGGTTTCCTGGCTTTTCTTGTTGCCTTTCTTCTTTTTTTAATGTTTTCAAAAATTTATTTTTGAGAGAGAGAGACAGCGTGTGCGGGGAGGGGCAGAGAGAGACGGAGACACAGAATATGAACCAGGCTCCAGGCTCCGAGCTGTCAGCACAGAGCCCAATGCAGGGCTCGAACTCACAAACCGTGAGATCGTGACCTGAGCTGAAGTCGGATGCTCAGCCAACTGAGCCACCCAGGTGCCCCATCTTTTTGCCTTTCTTTTGTATATCCCAGACTGGATACCAGAGAAGGTAGTAACCCAGAAATATCAACAGGCACAGACAAAAAAAGTCCCACAAAGGTCTATCTTCTTGAGCCAAAGCACCGGAAAGGAGGGAGTTGGGGAACACAGGACCCTCTTAGATAATAAACCACTCTCCTCCAGCTGAACACCGCAGACAGAACCGTCTTCAGGATCATCCCAGCAGCAAAATGGAAAAGAGTTGAGATCATACCATGCGTATTCCCTGACCAGAATGGAATTAAAATAAAAATGAATCCCAGAAGGTAACAGGAAAACCCCCTAACTCCTGAAGACTAAAAAATACACCTGTCAGTGATCCGTGGGTCAAAGAGGAAGTCTCAAGAGAAGTAAAGAATACACGGAGCTGAATGAGAATTGGAATACGTCATATCAAAATGTATGGGGCACAGTGAACACAGTGCCGAGAGCGAAATCTACACTCAATGCTCATTTAGAAAGGAAATGTAGAAGTCTCAAATCAATATTCCAAGCTCCCACTGTAAGAAGTTGGGAAAAGAAGGGCAAAAGAAAAGCCAAAGCAAGCCGAGGGAAGAAAATAATAAAGATAAGAGCAAAAAATCAATGCAGTCAAAACAGGAGAACAACAGAGAAAATCAATGGAACAAAAAGCTGGTTCCTTGAGGAGATCGATAAAATCGACAAATGTCTTGGGGCGCCTGGGTGACTCAGTCAGTTAAGCAACTGACTTCGGCTCAGGTCATGATCTCGTGGTTTGTGGGTTCCAGCCCCGTGTCGGGCTCTGTGCTGAGACAGCTGGGAGCCTGGAGCCTGCTTCTGATTCTGTGTCTCCCTCTCTCTGCCCCTCCCCCATTCTCACTCTGTCTCTCAAAAGCGAACATTAAAAAATAAATAAATAAAAAAATTGACGAATGTCTAGGGACACTGACGGAGGAAAAAGAGAAAAAGCACATATTGTCAACACCGGGAGTGAAGCCAGGGATATCAATAGAGATCCTGCAAATATTAAAGGGATAATAAGGGAAAAATACAAACAGCTCTACACACAAGTTTGAGAACTTAGGTGAAATGGACCACTTTCTCAGAAAACACAAACTGCTAAAATTCGCCTGGTGTGAAATAGGTAAGTTAGTTCTATACCTATTAAAGACATTGAATTCATAATTTAGAGACGCCACAAAAAGAAATCTGTCCCAGATGGTTTCGCTGGAGAATCCTACCGCGCGTTGAAAGAATTAACACCCATTCTACACAATCTCTTCCAGAAAATGGAAGAGGGGTGGTCATTTCTCAGTCCATTTCAGGAAGCCCTAATTACACATAAAAATCTAAAACAGTTAAAATATCACACATATAGAAAAAAAATTTTTTTAATGTCTATTTATTTTTGAGAGACAGAGCATGAGCAGGGAAGGGCAGAGAGAGAGGGAGCCACAGAATCCGAAGTAGTTCCAGGCTCTGAGCTGTCAGTACAGAGCCGGATGTGGGGCTCAAACTCATGAACCACGAGATCATGACTTGAGCTGAAGTCGGACGCCTAACCAACTGAGCCACCCAGGCGCCCCAAAATATCACACATATAAAAACACAAAAGTCACAAAAATATATGAAGGCAAAATGGATGGAACTCTGAGAACTGGACAGATCTATGAATGGGGGGGGGCGGATTTTAACATCTCTCACTAATTGATGAGGCGGATGAGGAATCAGTAGCCAATAGAAAGTTTGACAAGCGCAGAGGACCCCTGGGTGGCTCAGTTGGTTGAGTGTCCGACTTTGGCTCAGGTCATGATCTCTTGGTTCATGAGTTCGAGCCCCGTGTTGGGCTCTGTGCTGACAGCTCAGAGCCTGGAACCTGCTTCGGATTTGTGTCTCCCTCTCTCTCTGCCTCTCTCTTTCTCTCAAAAATAAATAAAAAAAAGAAAGTTTGATAAACACAAATAAGTCTCCATCCGCTCAACAGATCTGAGGCTCTGAAACTTAATCACGGACAAACGCATATTCTTCTCAAGCCCAGGAATGTAAGTGAAAACTGGCCATGTGAACACTGCCCATAAGGCAAGTCTCAACAGAATCGGGATAAATCGTATCATCCAGACCGCATCTGACTCTACTGCAATTAACTTAGAGCTCAGGAAGGAGAGTGAGAAAAACCCGTTCGTTCGGAAATTTTCAAACACGGCCCTTTCAATAACTTGTCGGTCAAAGGAAATTGCAACGGAAATTAGGAACCAAACAATAGTTGGAAGACAACATCTGGAAACCAGTGGGCTCAGCTACAACGGGTCTTTGCTTCTGGGAGCTTCTCCGTCCCACTTGCAAACACGCAAGCAGCTCAGGCCTCCAGGGAGGTGCCTCTGCTTCCTCTCTGACGGAAGCCCCCAGGGCGGGAGCCCCTTCCTGGGGTGATTGCAGAACCGTCAAATCACCCTATGGCTGCCCAGCTGACTTCCAAAGCAGCTACACCATTTTACATCCCCACCAGCTGTCTAAAGGCTCTGGTGTCTCCCCATCTTTGCCAACACTTGTCATTATCTGTTTTTTTTTTTTAAATATATATTTTTAATGTTTATTTATTTTTGAGAGACAGAGACAGAGCACGAGCAGGGGAGGGGCAGAGAGAGAGGGAGACACAGCATCCGAAGTGGGCTCCAGGCTCCGAGCCGGCAGCACAGAGCCCGACGCGGGGCTCGAACCCACGAACCTCGAGATCGTGACCTGAGCCGAAGTCGGACGCTCAGCCGACGGGGCCACCCAGGTGCCACATCTGTGTTTTTCATAGTGGCCATTCTGGTGGGTGTGAGGTGCTCTCTCACCCTACTGACTCGTGATGCTGAGCGTCTTTTCATGTCTGTTGGCCACCTGGATGTCTCCTTTGGACAAATGTCATTTAAATCCTTCGTCCATTGTGTAGGGGCGCCTGGGTGGCTCAGTCGGTTGAGCGTCCGACTCTCGATTTCGTCTCAGGTCATGATCTCACGGTTTGTGGGATCGAGCCCCATGTTGGGCTCCATGCTGACAATGCGGAGCTTGCTTGGGATTCTCTCTCTCTGCCTCTCCCCTGTTCGCACCCGCTGTCTCTCCTTCTCAAAATAAATACATAAACTTAAAGACAAAAATCCTGTGTCCGTTTTGTAATCGGGTTGTCTTTTCACTGTTGAGCTGTAAGAATTCTTGATATGTTCCGAATGTTAGACCCTTGTTAGATGGCAGTTTGGAAATATTTCCCCCCATTCTCTCGATTGCCTTTCGCTTTCTGGATATCGTCCTTTGAGGCACAAACGGTTTAAATTTTGACGAAGCCCAATTTATCTTTCTTTCGTGGCGAAAATTAAATTTACATGAAAGGAAAAATGTCTGCCGGACAAATGTGAAGGCTTAGACGTAATGGACACATCTCTAGAAAAATATAACTTCTCCATACAACCCGTGGCGTGCTGGTGAATGCTTTACACGATTGGCTTTCCAGACCAACAAAACACACCCTCACCCAAGCCAAACCCCCTGCTGGTCGCACTTAACCAATTTCCACGGTATAACTGTTCCCCCACGGCCGGTTTCAAGCTCCCCGTGAGACATCGCGGAGGACAGAGGTGGAAGAGAGGTGCCCCGTCGACTCTGCGGAGCCGGCCTCCAGCACCCCGCTGAGCTATGACACAAGACATAGACACCCGCCGTGTCTTCCTGCACGTGACTTCCCACCAAGCCACCCTCCACCCTCGTAGAGTTGCTCATGCCGCAGCTCGTGAGGGATGGCAGAGTCCTACCAGAGAGGGACAGTCTGGGAACTCACCCCTCCTGTTGGCCCGGTCCCTTCCTAAGCACCATTGCTCAGCAGCGGTCCTGCCTGAACCTTTGAGCCCCATCAGGCATGTGCGGACTCATGCATCGCAGACTGTCAGCGAACAGCATCTGGAAACTGAGGCTCAGAGGAGGCCAGCAAAATGCCCAAGGTCACACAGCAGGACCAACTGGGACCTGAGCCTCTGAACTCCCATCCCAGGCTTGGAGCTGTATGAACTTGAGTGTGGCCACGAACCCTCTTCAGCGGGGCCCCTCGTGCTGCCTGGCACCGGCCTGGGGATCCCCATGGGGTCAAACATACCCCAAGGTCAGCTGTGGCTAGGCCTGCCCCATTGCTCCCTGTGGGGAGTTTAGGTTTGCTCAGGAAGCTCCAGGCCAAGGCTGCAGCATGCGGCAGGAGGCGGCAAGGTCAGCTGTGGGCCACGGCTAGAACCCTGCCTCCACGGGACCTCTATCCTGTGAGGTAGACAGCTCAGAGGAGGCGGGCAGCCCCTGGGACCCTTCCCGAGGCTGCGGGTACAAAGGAGAGCTAGAGCGTGGGCTTCAGAGGCAGACAGCCGGGCTGGCATTCCAGCTCCCCACACAGGTGCTGCATGACCTTGGGTGAAGTGTCTCAACATCTGTGAACCTCCGGTTCCTCTCGTAAACGGGCCCAGCCTGACAACGGTTGTGATGAGCTCATGTTCCAGGGCTCTCTCTGGGCTGGTGCACCGGAGCCGCTCTGTAAATAGCATGTTCCTCTGCTTCCTTCCCCTGGCTTTCTCTTCTCCTCCCTAGGGGATCCTGGTGGCTGATGGTGGGGGGCTGGAGGGAGGGATGACGTGATCCTATGCCCCACCCAAACCTCGGCAAATCCCTACCACGGCCAGAACCTGGGTCGGCCTCCTCAGGGGATACTCTGGGGGAGTACAGAGCCAGGGGTGGGGAAGGGGGTTCAGCCCCAAGCCAATCCCCAAATATCCCCAATACAGAAGATCTTTCTGCCACCTGGGCTGTTCCCACAAGGACAGGTTGAGGTGCAGACCTGTTCTACCTGGCCCCAGGCTGGGAGAGCGCCTGACAAGGGTTAGGGGGCCGAGCCGTGCTGCTGAGGCGCTCTGTGACCTTGGGCAAGTCCTTGCCCTTCCTCTGGTCCTCACTGTTCCCTTCTGTAAAAGGCAGGAGTGGGGCTAACTCAGCCCTGGGGACCCTCTGGCTCTGACCATTGACGATTTCCAGCCCCTGCCCAGCCTTGGCTCACATAGAAGCCGTGCCCCAGGCTCCCTGGGCCAGACCAATAAACCAGGCTCATAAATGCCTGGCGGGACGGCAGGCCTCTCGCGAATAAAAGATGTTTCCCAAATAGGATTGAGAAAGACCAGCTCTGGGCGCCCCTGAGTCAGCCGTCACAGGGGCACTGGTTACGGGGCGTTTAGCTGCCCGGCCTTCTGGGCCAAGGGTATGGGAACATCAGCTCCCTTAGGCGCCCATCCCTCTTTCTTGCCTCCTTCCTCCCCTCCTTCCCTCTGGAGATAAACTTGGGCTCTAATCCTGTCTTCCTGTGTGACCTTGGCCCTGCCGCTTCTCCTTCTTGGGCCACAGTTTCTTCATCTGTCAAACAGGGAGGCCAGTCCCTGGCTGGCCTTGCTTCCGGGTGGTGGTAACACATTAAGCACGTCAAGGAAGCACGTCAAGGAAGACGGTATATATGTGAACGCTTTTTGCCACAAGTTGAGTAAATGTGGGGTTTAAGAATGACGTTCGTGGTAGAACGGGTCCCTTTCACAGCCAGGAAGACTTTCCTTAGGGCTCCTCCATCGAACTGGAGATTCCTCTGGGACAGAACTGTGCCTCCCCCTTTAGATCGGAAGGCTTGATAGAGAGGAGCTTTGCTTAACTCTTATCTCTTACAAGGTAGGAGCTGTGTTTCCCCCATCAGACTAGCTGATCCCTACGGTCAGAGGCTGTGCCTCCCTATCCGATCGGAAGCTTCCCAAGGGTAGGGGTTGTGTCTCCCCCATTGGAGAGGACACTCCTGTTGGACAGGCAGTTTGGCTCTACACTCGGTCTGGGGACCCCACAGAGTGCGGGCTGTGCCTACCCCTTCAGACCGGGGGCTCCTTCACAGCCAGCACGCAGGAGGACTGTGCTGTGGGCGGCTGCTGTGTGCGTGGCTGGCCCTTGGGGACCAGCGCTGGACGTCAGGGAGAAAGAGGCCGCGTGGGGACTCGGGGGAAATAGGAAGCACAGGGAGCAGGAAGTGCACGCTAAAGCTGAGCGGTGGCTCAGAACGAATGAGGTGCCCGCCCTGCCAGGCCACGTTGTCACCAGGCACTCTCAGGCCAGGGGGCTGGGGTCAGGCTGGGTCCTCCAGGCCCGCGTTGGGGCCGGTTGGCTCTCAGACTCGGCCAAGCCCTGACCAGCCTCACTGTGGCTTCCCTGGGGGCGTCGCTGGGGCTGGGGGCCCTGGGATGCTGTTGGGGAGCCGGTGGGGGAGGGGTAGCAGGAGGCGCGTGCCTCACCAGCTCTCAGGGTCAGTGCCGGGGGCGCTCCGAGGATCAGCTACCCCTTCCTCTCCTGGTACAGACGTAAGGACCGAGGCCACGGAGACGGTGCCCGAAGCCACCTGCCAGTCTGCACGCGGCGTGTTGGCCCCGGATCCCAGGGCTCCTGACGCCTGCCCCAGTGCCTCTTCCACCCTGCCTGCCTGCTTCGTGCAGTTGCACTCTTGGGGAGCCTCCTCGCCCATCTGGGGGCGAACAGAACCCTCCCCACACACCCCACTGTTAGCACTGAGCTGGGTGACTGGGGGGGAAGGGGGGGCCATCTGGGAGACTTCCTGCTCCCCTTACCTTTGCTCCGGGGGTCTCCCATCCTCCTCCCCTCTTACCCTTTGTTCTCTGGCTCTGTAACCGGGCCCCTCTTTCCATGAGACTTTGCAAAATAGACCCCCGAGTAAAGGCTCCCGTGGAAGCAGGCCCCCGAGGGGCCCAGGGGTCCCAGCCGGGGAAGCCAGCTGTGAGCACGGACTCTCCCCGAAGGTTCTCCCGCTTGGCATCTGTGGCCCGTGAATGTTGAGTGTCCTACTCGGCTTACTACGCAGGGCTGGTGGTTTCTATTTTTCGTGTGGATTATAGGCCATTTTTAATGTATCCCGGATGTGGGCCTTTTGTCGGATAGGCAGATAATGAGTATCTTCTCCTGCACACGAAAATTTAATTCACTCAGCCATGGGTCGTTCCAGGAGCGTCGGTGATGACCGGCCAGGCCCCGTTGGTGCCGAGGCCTGTGCTGTGCCCCTGCCCTCCTGAGAGCTCCCCTCCGGGGGAGACAGACGTTCAGAAGGAGAAAGAAAGAGCTGTTAAGAGGCCAACGCCTCTCACCGAGCTGATAGGATTTTCTTTACAAACATTTTATTAAGGAGAATTTCTTCAGAACCCAGGTGGGGTGAAAACAAACAAACAAACAAGGTTCCCCTGTGTTTGTTTTCTGGGCTGGGTCTTTATATCCTTTGCAGTGAGTACTGCTTCTAGAAGTTTCCCTGATGCTGCAAGTCCCAGTGGGTGAACATGTGCTCACCTGCTGACCTCGCTCCCCTGGGTTCTGCCCTGGTTTTGCGTGTTACGGCTGGACCCATCGGGACCCGGTGGGGAGCCTGAGGACACGCTTAGCTGATGTCAGCAAAAGTTAGGAACAGCCTCCCTGTCTCTTGCCAGTTCTGTGTGGCAGTCTGAGTCGGAAGGGGGTGGGGAGGGGGGGGTGTGGAGATGCCCAGATCCTGGTTCCTGGCAGAGGTGACAAGTCTGGGGGTTCCTGAGCTGCACTTCCCGGAAACGATAGCAGGAGAGACGCAAGAAGGATGTGGCAGGGGTGTGTTGACAGCCTCTAGGGTGTTGGCGACGGGCCATCTAATAAGACCTGGGTCCCGCTGGCTGAAGACTTAGTGAGATTTATTGTGTCTTCTTTGTAAGCAGGCAAAGCTCCAGAGGGCCCGGCTTTTACCTTTGGCTCTGTGGCCGGCTGCTGTGTGACCCAGAGCCAATCACTTCCCCTCGCTGGGCCTCAGTCTCTCTGCCCCTTGCACTTCCTCCTAATTTACCCTGGCAGTGGTGGATCCAGTTTTATTGACTGAGTAACCTGATGGCTCCCAGCCTCAGTTTCTTCATCTGCGCAGTGGGGATAAACACGGCCACTACCTGGGAGGTCGCAGTGGTGGTGGGGGGTGGGGTGGGGTGGGATCGTGTGGCCACAGGACCCAGGGCGGGTGCTAAGTAGGTGATGGGTACATGTCTGAGTGCGGGAGCAGGAGGCTTGGGGGATGGGAGCTCCTGGGGGAAGCAGGGAGTTGAGAGAGGGACCCTCTGCTCTGGGTCTCACGGAGCTCCTGGGCTGCCTGGCCCCAGCTCTTTCTGCTTTTCCATCCGTGTCTGCCTTTTATTCTCCCTGGTTTCTGTCCCTCCCTCTGTCTTGCAGTTTGTCTGTCTTTGTCCCTGCCGTTCTCTGTGTCTTTCTTCTGTCCGTTTGTTCTCTGTGGGGCTTCCTTTGTCTCTGTCTCTCCCGGTTTCTTCCTGTCTCTGTGCACCTCTCTGTCCCCTCTCCCTCCACCTCTCCTCTCCGGAGGACTGCCTGGCCAGGCTGGCGTGGGGAGAAAGCTGGAGCTCAGCCCCTTAGACGCTGCTGGGCTCCCACAGGGTCGAGAGATAGAGCGCAAGGGCTTGTCAAGGGGTGGCCGGACCCCCTGCCTGGAGAACTTGGCGGCTGCCGCCGACTGGCTGCGGGTGGGTGGCCGAGATCTCCTTTACCGCCTTGGTCGACTGATTTCATTCGAGCTGGCTTCCTGATCCCCCAGAGCTGAAGGCCTGGCCACTCCCCGTCCCTGCCCTCGGAAAGATGTAGTCTTGCTAGAGTGATGAGAAAAATGGGGTTAAAACAGGTGGTTTCCAGGAGCAGAGCCTGGGGCTGCTCCTTAGACAACACAACATTCCCTGGGGGCCAGAGGCATGCGGGGACGGCTTCCTGGAGGAAGTGGACTTCGAGGGGCCAGCGGGGGAACTGATATGTAGAGTGCCCGCCAGGGGCCCAGACCGTACTGAGTGCTCTGTAAACATGACCTCAGTTTCTTCATCTGCACAGTGGGGATAAGCACAGCCACCACCTGGGAGGTGTCAAGGGCAACGTGTTGGAAAGCCCAGCTCTTGGACCAAATGCGCATGTAACAAGCCCCATTTTGCAGATGAGGCCAAAGTAGTCCTAGAAGGGTCAACTTGGTCACCCAGCCAGTGAATGATGGTCCAGGGCTGGACCTGCCCTCTGGACCCACGCTCTGTCCACTGTTGTACAGCCTGACCGACTGCTGACCTCCCTACACCCTCCTTCTTCTTTCCCTGTGTGGGAGAAACAGGATGAGCTGTGTGACCTTGGAAAAATTGCTGGCCCTCTCTGAGCTTATTATTGGTGACAGGCCGTTGGCTTTCGGAGAGGATCTGTGGAGCCCTAGGCTCCTTCTCAAGGGCTGGGGGAGGGGGGCAAGGGTGAGCAGGTGGGCTTTGGGCCCCCACCTCACTTGGTCCTGAGTGTCTCTTTTGTCTGTTTTAAATGTAACCCCCTGAAACTTCCAGCTTATCTCTAAAGCCTCTTCTTTCCCTGACTTTTTAGGAGTCTCTGTGCCCCCACACCCCCACCCCAGCCATCAGGGCCCTCTCTGAGGTGGGCATCTGCCCCCAGGCTGTCCCCCAGCCCCAGGGCTCAAGTCAGACCAAGGCCAGCGGGGGCCAGATGGCCAGGGCCCATGTCATGGAAGGTTCCAGGGTGTGAAGGTGCCAGAGAGAGTTGGGTGACCGGGGCTCACATGGCCTTAATGGTGTGAGGCATCTTGGACTGGGTGTCTCTTGAGTCCTGCCGTCTGGTCTCTGTGTCAGACACAGGACAGTCTTGCCTCCCCAGGGCAGAAGTTGGGGGTGCGTGTGATGCGACAGGAGGGGTGAGGCCAGCGGGCCCTGCAGCCTGGAAGCGCCGACGGCAGAAGACTGTGGCAATTAACACACACGCTCTGAGTCCCCCGGTGGGGCCGCGGCTCCGTTTCCACCCTCCTGAGCAAGGGACGTGTCCTGAAACTCCCTCGGACTAGATTGGCCCCTCTCCCAGCAGTTCGCTGCCTAGGTCGGATACAAGAATGAAAGATAGTGCTCAAAAAACACAGGCTGCGATCATTACTATCTTTCTCTCCTTGCGTGTGTCCCCGGGCCTCAGCACATTTCCCTGTCGTGGCTCTTGGAAAACTTCCTTGTGACAAAGCGTTCATACGCCCGCATTCCCCATTAACCGTGCTCTCCTATAAGGCGGGATGCGGTCAGGATTCGGTCCTCTACTTGTGGCCTGGCCCATGGTAGGTGCCCAAGGGGGACAGAGGATCCGAAGCAGGTTCCGGGCTGATAGCACAGAGCCCCACGCGGGGCTCGAACCCACGAACCGGGAGATCATGACCTGAGCCGAAGCCGAACGCTTAATCGACTGAGCCACCCGGGAGACCCAGGAAAGAAGAGATTTTTAAGGAACCCTATCAGGCAGCCTGAGAATCCAAGCTTCTAACTCTGGGGTTGATTCCCTGTCTTCTACTTCACGAGGCTGTGTATTTTGAGGCAAGTTGCTCTCCCTCTCTGGGCCTCTTTGTCTTCAGCTAGATCTACTAAGCACAGTAGGTGTCCATTCCTGTGTTTTTACTTTCTTCCCCTACTCTCTGACTTAATTTTCTCATTTAAAAATTAATCTTATTCAGGGTGTATTTTGTAAGCTGGCCCAAATTCTTTCTATTAGGACATGGGATAAAAATCCAGGAAAGACATCCGGGTGCCCCGGGTGGCCCAGTCGGTTAAGCCTCCAACTTTGGCTCAGGTCATGATCTCGCGGTTCGTGAGCTGGAGCCCTGCCTCGGGCTCTGTGCTGACAGCACGGAGCCTGGAGCCTGCTTTGGATTCTGTGTCTCCCCCTCTCTCTCTGTTCCTGTCCCATTTGTGCTTTGTTTCTCTCTCTCTCTCCCAAAAATAAATAAAGATTAAGAAAAAATTTTTTAAAATCCAGGAAAGATGTGGAAGTGTTGAGTCTGGGGGGCAGTTGTAGGGGAAGGCAGGAGGGCTGGGGATTGGCAGAGGTTTATGGAGACCCCCCAGGGCAGGGAGCAAAGCCCCAGGGCAGGCAGTTGGTGGGGGCGAGAACAGGAGTCCGGCACTGAGTGAAGAAGGGGTTGTCAGGGACCTGTTCTGGGGGGGCCTTGAACACCAGGCTGTTTCTATTTCTTGATGATCAACTATATCCCAGGCACTTTACATACATCATCTAAAATTTCTACATTATTCTAGGCTTTCCACATTAGAGCACTATGCCTCCAAAGAGTTTAATCATTTGCCCAGGGCTCTGAAATCTAAGAAATGGCTGAGCCCAGACAGGAGCCCAGACTGGAACCACAGAAGGGTCCGTCTCCCATCCAGCCACCCTCCTTTACCTGGGAGCCTCGGGATGCTGGAGCAGCCTTGTCAGGGGGAAGGCCAGATCAGATGCCTGTTTCAGACAGGTCACTGCTACCTGTGGTGTGGGGTGTAGTGAGCCTGGGGACTGGGGGAGCGGGGGGCTGCTCAGGTCTTGGCCCAGACTCGGTGGCCAGGACCAGGGTGGGGGTGGGGGTGAGAGTCAAGGTGCAGGGGGCCAAAGGGGTTTGGGAGTTAGAGCTGATGAGTCAGGTGGGATGACTGGATATTGGGGACGAGGGAGGGGAAGACCAGAGAGGTTGCCTGGGTCTCTGGCTTGGCACCTGGGCTGGAGGCCACACCATTTGCTGAGATGGGACAAAGCCAGCTGGGGGCAGAGAAGGAGGTGATGTGCCTGGGGGGCTGCTGAGTCGGCCACTTGTGGGGGTGGGGCTGACTCCACCTGACCACAAGCCCCCTGGGCCTGTACGTGCCCAGCCCAGTCCTGCACGTGATGCCATTAAAGCCTCTGACGCTGCCCCACGGAGCCTGGGACGTCCCAGAGCCGAGGAGGGAGTCAGTGATTCCTGAAGGTCCGTGGTGCCCGGCAGAGACCTGGGCCTGTGTTTCCGGCTCTGAGGGGATGTGTGGATTGAGTTGGGTGACTCATGGCCCTTGCCGCTTCCTGCTATTAGAGCCACTGGCCCCAGGCTCTCTGGCTGTGCAGTATCGGTGGGTCCCCTGCTTTCTTGCGCGAGTTGAGTCAGAGCCCCCGAGGCCCACAGGGGGTCCAGGATCCTATCCTGGGTGCCCGGGGTGGGAGAGGCGGTTGGGGTACCCTGGAAGACCCCAGAGGGGTGAGTCAATATAAGGAGTTGATGGTGACCGCTCTGATGCCCAGAACAGCAATGTAGACAGAAGAGCCCAGGAGATGTTTTCTTCAATGAATGAATGAAAACCTTGGATCCAGACTTGGCCTCCTGTGACTCCACAGTTGTTTCCCGTCTGTCATCGCCCTTCTCTGAGCCTTGGTTTCCCCAGCTGGAAAATTAAGGGGCTCTCAGAAGCCCTTCCAGCTTGAAATGGGAGAATCCTAGAAGGCAGGCGGAACTGACCCTGTGGCACTCAGGGATGCCGGGAGCGGAGAAAGGCCGCAGGCAGGGGGTCCAGAGAACTGGGCTCTGTTAGCCCCGTCACCCCCTGCCACCTCCCCTGATGGCTATCCTAGGTAAGCTCAGGCGCAGGTGGTGTGTGGGGGCTGGGAGAGGGGTCCCCCGAGGAGAAGAGCCCACACTTGGTATCAGTAAGCATATGGGAGCAGTCCAGAACCCATTCTGACTTCTCACCAGGCTTGAGGCAGACAGATTCCTTGCCCCAATGATGCCAAGGCTTACCTGGGGCCAGGTAGCTTTACCCTCCTGGGCATCAAGTGACTTCCCCAGCCTGACTTTTTCCTTCCACCACCCTCCTTATTCACCAGTTTTTATCTATTTTTTATTTGTTTAAGTTTATTTATTTACTTAGAATAGAGAGAGCAAGCAAGCAGGGTAGGGGCAGAGAGAAAAAGGGAGAGAGAGAATCCCAAGCAGGCTCTGAGCCATCAGCACAGAGCCTGATGCAGGGCTCGATCTCACGAACCACGAGATCATGACCTGAGCCAAAACCAAGAGTCGGACGCGTAACCAACCGAGCCGCCCAGGTGCCCCTTCACCAGTTTTTTAAATAAGTCCATGTTGGGTCTCAAACAATAGCCCAAGGGGACAGGTCTGACTTACAAATGGGTTTTGCTTGACCTATAGTGTTCTGTTTTTAAGAAATACTGAATTTTAATGCATTGGGCAAAGTAGGTTTTATTCCCTTTGCCAGTTGCCAGTTGCCCTGTTGCGATGCTCCTGGCTCTTCCCACACTTACGTTACCCGCCAGACCCCCGAAGGCATCTGAGTCTGGAAGCCCTGCTCTAGCTCAACAACCCCGTTTTGTGAAAGGGGGGATGGGAGGTGGGGGCTCCTGGGTTAATGGAATCCTAGGTTGCCCGAGGCTGGAAGAGCCCTGAGGGTCCCTGAGGGTCTCCTCTTCAGGTCTCTGCTCCAATATCCTTTCTCCAGCGAGCTCTTCCCTGATCAGCCTACTCAAACAGCACCCCTTCTCCTCTGCCCCTCTACCCTGCTTCACTGTGTCTCATTTCCTGACCCAATGAGGTCATTCAGCTCCCCCACCCCTGCTCCTCCCAAATTTGACCAATCAAGCCTGAAATCCCAAGTTCAAATAGACCACAGCATAGGTGAACAGGATGTACCTTTTGCGGGTTGTGGGCAGGGCAGGGTCCCGGGCAGGTCATGGTGTCTTAAAGGAAATGTTCTAAAAGCCCGGGAAAGGAGGGAAGGAGACAACGAGCAAAGAGCCAAAGGTAGGCAGGGAAGCCAAGAGCAGGAAACTCCTTTTATATTTTCTTAAAGAGAGACTTCATTTTTTTTTTTAAGTAGGCTCCATGCCCAATGTGGGGCCACAACTCATGATCCTAAGATCAAGTGTCAGATGACCTACTAACTGAGCCACTCAGGCACCCAAGAGAGACTTCATTTTTTTCCAATAGTAAAAATATTTGCTTACCAAAACTTTCAAATAATACACAGAAGCATAAGGAAGAAGGTAAAAAAACACACCGCAAATCAGAGATATTCTATCTCCCAGGGACCCAGTCAACAGTTAAAAGCCAACCCAGGGTCAGATGGTGTGGGCTCGAATCTTGGCTCTGCCGCTTTCTAGGTTCAGACCTTGAGAAGGTCCCTTAACTTCTCTGTGCCTCGGTTTCTTCATCTGTAAAATGGGAATGCACTGATGTTCCTCTCAGTCTCTCTGCCACCTCTCTTCTATTCCCTCCCTCTTTCCTCTGGCTGTGAGAACATTTCCTTTAAGACACCCTGACCATGGGGCGCCTGGGTGGCTCAGTCGGTTGAGCGGCCAACTTCGGCTCAGGTCATGATCTCACGGTCCGTGAGTTCAAGCCCTGCGTCGGGCTCTGTACTGACAGCTCAGAGCCTGGAGCCTGTTTCGGATTCTGTGTCTCCCTCTCTCTGACCCTCCCCCGTTCATGCTCTGTCTCTCTCTGTCTCAAAAATAAATAAACGTTAAAAAAAAAAAAAAAAAAAAAAAAGACACCCTGACCTGCTCAGGCTCCTGCCCTGCCCACAACTTGAAAAAGGCACATCCTGTACACCCATGCTGTGGTCCATTTGAACTTGGGATTCTCAGCTTAGTTGGTACCTGCCACCTAATATTGTGAGCATTAGGCGAGTGAATACATGGAAGGGGCTGAGAACAGTGCCTGGTACATGGTGAGTGCCAAGCAGGTGTTTGCTAGCATCTCCTTATCACTGTCACCATGATCTTTGTCATTTTTGCAAATAGCTCCTTATGCAACAACCTGCCTTCTTCCCTTCCTCTCTCTTTCCCATCCATCTGTTCATCCATCCATCCATCCATCCACTCATCCATCCATCCACCCATCCATCCATCCATCCATCCATTCATCCATCCACCATCTATCCATCCACCAACCCATCTACCCATCCATCCACTCATCCACTCATCCATCCATCCATCCATCCATCCATCTATCCATCCAGTCATCTACTCATCTACTCATCCATCCATTCATCCATCCATCCATCCATCCATCCATCCATCTATCCATCCATCCATCCATCCATCCATCCATCCATCCATCAACCCATTCATCCATCCATCCACTCACCCATCCATCCATCCGTCCATACATCCATCCATCCATCAGTCCATCCGTCCATCCACTCATCCATCCATCCATCCATCTGTCCATCCGTCCATCTGTCCATCCGTCCATCCACTCATCCATCCATCCATCCATCCATCCATCCATCCATCCTTCTCTAATGGGTATATACCTATGTGCTTTTTGGGAACCTGTTTTTTACACCCCACATTACATTACATATGAACAAAGTGACTCATGTTCTGATGAGTGGGGGTGGGGGTGGGGTGGAAACCATTGTGACCCCCTGGAAACCCCTGTGCTGTGTTGCTAGGTCCTGTGTCCACAGAGTAAACCTAGACTCTGTGTTGGTGCCATTGGGTATAAAGAACTTTGCAGATTAAGAACATTTGTAATTAGATATGTTGGCAATAAAGAAAGATGTTTCAGGGGCGCCTGGGTGTGGCTCAGTCGGTTAAGTGTCTGACTTTGGCTCAGGTCATGATCTTGAGGCCCATGAGTTCGAGCCTTGCATTGGGCTCTGTGCTGACAGCTCAGAGCCTGGAACCTGTTTCGGATTGTGTCTCCCTCTCTCTCTGCCCCTCCCCTGCTTGTGCTCTGTCTCTCTTGCTCTCAAAAATAAATAAACATAAAAATGATAAAAAAAGAAAGACATTTCAGGAAGATCTTCAAAATCAAACTGAACAAATAAATGTTTGAGGGGCACCTGGGTGGCTCAATCGGTTGAACATCTGACTCTTGGTTTCAGCTCAGGTCACGATCTCATGGTTTTGTGAGTTTGAGCCCCACGTTGGTCTCTGTGCTGGCAGCACTGAGCCTGCTTGGGATTCTCTCTCTTTCCCTCTCTCTCCATCCCTCCCTTGCTCGTGCGCTGTCTCTGTCTCTCTCAAAAATAAATAAATAAACTTAAGAAAAACGTGCCATTTTAATGCTTCCTGTCTTCCTAGTCAGGCCGGGGGTTCCTGGAGCAGGGGTTGTGTCCCCCTCCTGCCCCATCTGACTGGCATCCCCCAGGCAAGCGTGTTCCTCCTTTCTCCCTCTCTCTCTCTGCCACCCTTACACCCAGGCCTGTGGACGGTGGGGCTTCTGGTTGTGCGTCCTTATTCTGCCTTGTGCGATGGCTGCCAGGAACGAGGGGACGCTGTGGCCAAGGGGGTGTCCCGTGCTTCTCAAGGGAATTCTCTTCCTCTTCCTCCTCGTCCTCGATGCCCAGTATGGAGGGAGCACGTTACTCGTAAAGCATTGCTTCCCCTGGAGGCCTAATAGACACTTCCTGTCTAACTGGTCCAACATGGGCCGGCCGAGCCCCCTGCCTGCCCTGCCCACCCCCAGCCCTCCCCATGTCTCTATGACAGCTCTATCCTTCCAGCGGCTGCGGCCCGAAGCACTCCTGTCATCCCAGACTCCCCTCTTTCTCTCACGCCCGGGTCCAGTCCGCCAGCCACCCTCCCCCGCCCCTGGGACCTAGCCACCGGCGACTCAACTCTTAATCGTGTCTTCCAGAATACAAACGCTGTCAGGGCAGGGTGTGCGGTCTGTTTCACTCTTAGCTGCGTCCCCATCGCCTAAAGGGGGGCCCAACACGGAGTAGGTGCTCAGCGAATGCTTGTCCACTGAGATTCCACAAACACCCTGACAACAGGCAGGACGGGCACCTGCTGGAGCTGCAAAGAAGGGATTTTGAGAAACGAATCAGCCGTCCCCAGCCCACTGCCCTGAGCTCCCTCTGAGGGGCCCTCCCCACAGGCTGGCCAGGGGTGCCCGCCGGCGGGGCGGGGGGAGGGGGAGGCTTCTGCCATCTCTGGAGAATCCGAACCAGTCGAAGGGAATGGGTATAACTACCGTCTTCGGCGCCGGGAAACAGAGTCTTGAGAGGTGGGGTAACTGCCCGAGAGCATAGGTTGTAAGGGGCTCTAGGTTGTAAGGGGACTCAAGCCCCGGAGGTCTGACTGCCCTGTGCTTTGTATATGCTACCTGATCTCTTAGCGCGTGAGATAAGATCTCCACCCGGTACTTGGTCGGCCCTCAGAGCCAGGAGTCTCAGAACAGAGGCAAAGCTGGAGAACGAGAGACGCGGGGCTGATGGGGAGCTCCCGCTGACCGCTGAGCCCTCCTCCCTCGGGGTCCCTCCATTTCCCCCCATCTCTCTGAGGGACCTCGGTGCCTCCTCTCCCGGCCTCCTGGATTGGTAGCCTGAGTGAGGAGGGCTGGGCACGGAGCCAGGAGGTGGGGACTCGGCTTAGGCAGCTAATCAGGTCACAGGGTGAAATTAAAAGGGAGGAGGAAATCACCGACCCATCAGAATGTGCGCTCCTTCCTGGTGACTTGGTGCCCAGGAGAGGAGCTGGGGTGACCGGGCGCGCCAGGGCCGGGAGCCAGGGGCGCAGGATGGCCCCTCAGAGAGCGGTGCAGCTGTCCCTGAAGAAGCCCACCTATGCCGTGTGTGTGGTGGGAGTCGAGACGTATGTGGACGTTCACAGGTGAGAACATAGAGGCAGCCACCTGGCTGCATTGGGCCGGGCCACCCCGGAGGACCCCAAGGCAAGGGGGGGTGGGTGCCCGGTGGACAGATCGAACATGCTGGAGGGTGCTCGTAGGAGGTTGCTCTGACGGCAGAGTAGGGGGAGTGGGACGGAGAGTCTGGGAGGGAGGAGCTAGGGTATCAGGCCCATCCTGGGGCTCTGTCTCCTGGGCACCTGGGTCAGGTCTCTGGCCTCAAGCCCGTGGTTAAGGGTTCCAGCTCTGGGCCCCGGGCGGTGCGTTCTGACGTCCGAGCGGAACTCGTGTGCAACGGCGGAATGACCTGGGGCTCAAGACCGGGTCGTCCCAAATTCCGCCTTCTGTTTCTTGCCCACGACCCGTATGTCTGAAAGGAGGTGTGGGGTGTGTGGCATCTCGATCCTTGGAGGCCAGCCCGGATGATTGGGATCAGGAGGGGAGTGTCAGAGGGATGATTCAAGGAGTTAATAGAGGACAAGAACCTGGTCACTGAGGGAGCTGGACTTGGGGACCTCGGGTGTGGGGCTTTTCCAGCTCTGACACTGTCTGTGGTCTCCATGCCTGCTGGAGGAGATGGAAGGTCATTTCAGAAACTTAGGCCGCACGTAGTGCTGCTGACGAAGGCCAGAGGCATTTTACTGGGAGCCAGAAGACACGGGTTCTGGTCCTGGCTCTGATGCTCGCGTGCTATCTGGCAGGGGGCCAAGTCACTGGCCCTCGCTGGGCCTCATGTCCTCATCCGAGCCCCGACAAGGTGAGCCGAGCCCCTCTTGAGTTCAGCGTGGAGGTCGAGTGCGCAGATTGTGGGGCTGGACGGACTTGGGTTCCCCCTGCCATCACGTCTCAGAGGGCGGCAAGAGCAGAGGACAGATCGGGGCATGTGTGGTGGGAGCGGAGGGCAGTGCTGTCTGGGGACCCCCTTCGGGATCACCAAGCATCTCGGCACCCTCAGATTTGGGCGCTGGCCCAGCCGTGGGGCAGGAGGAAGCTGCCCAGCCTGGCCCGCGCTGCTGTGCCTCTGGTTGACTCTGGGAGGGGGTGCTCCTGAGTGAGCGTTTTGAGAGCCCCCCCACCAAAGAGCCTTTCAGGAGCCTTCACCGGGGCACGGGTGGCGACCAGGGACATAGCCACCGAGAGTCTCGAAACTGGAAAACAAAAGTTTATTCTGCAGCAAGCTGGCTGAAAAGTAGACTGAAGGCAGGGCTTCCTGCCCATGGGGTCTGTGATAGACGGAGAAGGGCCATGGGACTGTCAGCCTGGGAAGGTTTGAAGAAGAAGCCTGAAGGTCCCCCAGGGCCTGGGCTGACCAGGAGGAGGGGACTCCACCCCATGATGAACTTGGGGCTCCTCTGCCCCATTGCCAGTTGTCTGGCTCCGGCTGAGGCCAAAAGCAAGGGGTTTCTACTTAGCCTTACTGGTCCAAGGGGGAAAGCCCTCCCGAAGAGGGGGTGTTTCAGTCGCCAGGGCAGCCCAGGAGCTAAGCCCTCTGGCAGGGCCGGTGGCGATGGGCATGTGGGGTGACGTCATGGGAAGTGATTAATTCCCCCCGGTGCTGCGTGGACTGGTTATTTGGAGAAATATTTGTGTTCGAGGTAATTGTGCGCCCCGGCCCAAGGAAGCTTTAGAAATCCCGTGACTCAGGGGCGCCTGGGTGGTTCGGCGGACCGAATGTCCGGCTTTGTCTCAGGTCGTGATCTTGCAGTTGGTTCGTGAGCTCGAGCCCTACATCGGGCTTGGTGCTCTCAGAGCAGTGCCCACTTTGTTCGGATTTGCTGTCTCAAAAAGAAATCAAACGTTAAAGAAAAGAACACCCTGCCTTAGCATGTGCTACAGATTCTGTCCCCTTCCCTTCCCTCCAATGGACTAGCTCACTGCCCTGACCCAACCCCCCCCCCCCCCCGACCTCCCCCAGCGGGCTAGCTCACCACCCTGACCCTCCAGGTCTGGTTAGACTACCCTGGTGGTCCTTGTCCTTGCTCAGAAGTGACCCCTGGAGGACTCAGGCCAAACAAGAGGGGGTGGGCAGTGTGGGGAATCCATGCCTGGTGCGGTCTGGTCTCTTTGTCTGCCCAGAGGCCATAATGAATGTTTATTTTCTGGAATGGAGGAGAAGGCTGGCTGGCTGGGGGACAGAGACATTCTCCTGGATCTCTCCCAAGCCTCCCCGAGCCTCCCCGAGCCCTGCACAAAAGCATCAAAGCAAAATAGACGCTTCCTATCGGACGGGTAGGATTGGATGTGTGCAGGGAGGGGGCACTCTGCAGGGCCTCTCTGATGAGCCAGCGTGAGGCCCCAGGCTGCTGGCTGCTTTTTCCTGCGGTTCTGTGTATTTCAAAGAAGGAAAGCACCAGAACAGAGTTCTGAAACTTGTGGTGGAATATGTATATATATATATATATATATATATATATATATATATATATGTATATATATCTATATATTCTTAATGTTTACATGGAGTAAATTGATGCTTTTAACTTGCACAGAAGTACAATGAAGCATAATTGTGCTGCTCATGGGATAATTACAGGATTGATGCAGACACTAATTCGTCATGACTGACAGGCTCCGAGAGCCAGGCTGGGACCTGGGTTTAAAAGCCGGGTGAGGACCTTCTCTCCTCCTGGCTGCATCCTGTGCCACACGGCATTCCTTTATTAGAAGTAATCTTACAGTTTAAGTGTGAGGTGTCTAGAGAATGTGAGGCCAGGGTCCTCCCTGTGTTCCACGGAGGGGTGACGGGCCGGCGTGTCGTGCTGTCTGGACAAGGGTGGGGGGTGATTTCTTGGAACAGAAAATGCTGGCATCTGGGTGGACCTCTGAGGTCAGCCACTCCTTAACCCTACAGGTGCCCCTGCCTCCCTGGTCTCCCTGGCCACCTGCCGTTTGAGACTTCGGGACCCTCCCTATCAGCCACTCTGCCCTCCCCTCCCCGCCCCTCCCATCATTTTTGGCCCTGGAATTCCATTCTCATTCTTCACCTCCCAGTCCCTGCCCTTCCCTTCTTGGTGGGCGGACCAGCCGGGGACCCCGAGAGGACACTTGAGACACAAGGAATGGGGGTGTTGCTCATGTGTGAGGTCGATTCCTCTTGACCCCCCCCCCCCCAAATGGTCTCCTTGCGACATGTCCTCAGCTTTGCTCCGTCCAGAGAAGCATCCACTCCCTTCTCTTGGGGCTGCTAAGCAGCTGTTCAGCTCTGTCAGGTGGCCCTGATGCTCGAAGTTGTGGTGGGTAGGATGTGGGGCTCGAAGGAACTGGCAAATCGCCACCCAGCCTAGGACAGCGGCCCCTCGGGGAGCTCCGCGCCTGTTTCGCCCACGCTAGATGGGGGTAACGTTTTTTGTTGCTGTGACCTGCGAATTTGGGCCCCGTTTTACAGATGAGGAATTCCACAGTCCACAACACGCATAAGCACAGCCACACTTGCTTTTCCTTCCGCACACGGGGGGCCTGCGGGGGACAGGGAAGCAGTAACTCATGGCTGACTCCCCATTCAAGGCTCTCTCGCGGGGAGGTTTGCCCCTGGTTTGCCTCTGCTGGGAGGCCTGTGGGTGACAGCCGTCCGCCCCTCCCCGCCTCTAGCCCCCACTCCCAGGAAGGCAGGGGCCCGCTTGAAAGAAGGGCCTACCCAGCCTGGGGCCTCCTTCCAGGCCCTGGGTGCGTCCTCCCTGAACAACGACAGAGCAGAATTTACCCATAATCATTATCTCTGGGAAGGAAGGAAAGAGGGAGAGGATACAGCCGCACCCTAGATTTAGGAGAAAATGCCTGCCCGTGACGTGGAGTCTGTAAGGTGCCAGTCATTGCCCTCCCCGACCTCTGTCAGCCACTGCCAGCACCCCGGGAGGTCCAAGGAGAAAGCCGCACCAGGGTCGGGAAGTTGAAGGACTCTCTGTGGCCTTTTACCCCACGGCGCACAGCGGTCATTTAACAGATGTTACTGAACAGCTCCACGCCGACCTTGACTCTGGAGGCGATCCATCCAGCCCGTACCCGCCGGTGAGGGGCTCCCATCCTAGTCTGAGGGCAAAAAGGACTTCAGGACGTGGATGTTAACAATCCACAGTTTCGGTCAAGTGGGCGAGTGAAGGGAGGTACCAGGATCCTCTGAGCCACCAGCCCTCTCTCCAGGATCTGCCTGTTCCCCACGGTCTTTGTGACGGTAACGGCCGTGGGCAGGACTGCAGTCAGTGAAATGTCACAGCAAGCCTGTGAGACGCGGGCAACTACGATCCCCACTTTGCAGACAAAGAAACCGCGGTACAGAGAGGTCGGGAGACTTGCCCCAAGTCACGTGGCCCTCCCGTGCTGGAGCTGGGATTTGAATCCAGGTGTGCCCGACCCTAAATTCTCTGAGTTCGACCCCCAAAAGCTTCGTCAGCTGGGAATCTTCTGTGTTGCTGGGTCAGTTCGAGGGGCGGAGTGGCGGTCGAGGCGGAGGCTGAGCTTTGGAGTCAGGCCCCGAGTGGGGTCCAGTCTCAGCTCTTGCGCTGGGTCCCTTTGAATTTCAAGACGTCTTCTGTCAAATGAAGAGAGCAGCTCAGCAGGCGGGGGGCCGTGGGGATGGAATTAGAACAGGGTCAAAGTGTGGTGCAGACTGTGGATCACCTGCCCCGTGTGGACCCCCCCCCCCGCCCCGTGCAGGGCTGGGGTGAACCATCTCCGCCCTCCCCGTGCCCAGCAGGTGCTCAGGGAATGCGTGTTGAGGCCGAGCAGCCCGCAGCACTCGCAGGAAGCTCCGTGCGCCCCTGGCGAGCTGCCGTCCTTTAGGACTGGAGCCTGTGGGGGCCGGCCAGCTCTGTGGGACTCTTGGCTCCCAGCAGAAGCACTCACAGAGCTGGCCGCGTCAGAAGGGACTTGCTGGATCCTGCTGGCTGGCCCTATGGCATCTCTTGTGGCTTCAGTCTAGAAAACTTCAAGTCTAGGGTGTCTGGAAGGTGGCACCTTGGGGGCATCCAGTGGGCAGGTGGCTGGCCGGGCTTGCCTGGCCTGGTCTGCTCGAGAGCTGCCCGCTGGCTTGCTTTTCAGCCTTTCCCTCCAATTCTGCATTATTCTCCCCTCCTGCCCTTGCCTCTCCCCAGCACCGGGCCCTGGGCCACCCTCCAGGGCGCACTGGTCCTTTGCCACGATGCTCCCATCCCCCGAGACCGGGTCAGCACCACTCTGCCCTCCCGCCCGGACCCTAGGCTGGGAAGAGGGGCCCCAAACCTCCGAACTCTATCCCCGGGGGCTGGTGAAGTCCAAGTGGCAAGAATGACGGAGGGCACGGGAGAGACTTGTCCAGGATTGCCGTGTTTCTCCTGTCCTTAGAGGTCAGGCAGTCAATTTCTGAGTAGTTGAGAGAAGAAGGTGTGGCCTGCTGAACCCCAGTGGGAGGAAGCTTCTGGGAGGCAGGGTGCAGCTAAGCAAAAGGAAAAGCTTTCTAATTACCTGAGCTGTCAAAACACAAAGGGGTGTGAGAGAGTGAGTTGTCTGTCATAAGAAGTGTTCAAGCATAGAGCCCTACCACGGGCAGGAGGCGGGCCAAGATGATCTCCGAGATCCCTTTCTGACCCCAGGCTTATGCAGATACTTCACAGGCTCGTTGTTTTAGGGCAGGCAGGAGCCAGGAGTTCCCGGGTGCTGCCCTCTTGGCCTTCACTGACCTCACCCCTGTAAAGTTCAGGTGCGTGTGTGGGAGGAGGGGACATGACTTTCCTGACTCAGTGCCCCACATGCTGCCCTAGGCCTCGCCTGTCCACTGCCGAGGAACCATACCGAGGAGCTCATGTTGCAAAGTTTCAACATTTTCCTTTTCCCTTCCTGTATCTTCCCCAGCGATCTCATCCTTCCGGTCCCCGCTGGGGACGTGCTCAGGGCACCCGCGTTCCTTTTAACGTCAGCCAGGACAGCATAAGAGAGAAGACAAACCTGCTGCTCCCTCCTCCCTTTGCCAGCTGTGTGACCCTGGGAAAGTTACTTAACCTCTCTGAGGTTTTTTCATCTGCTAAATGAGGACAGCAGCACGTACTGGGGAGGGTTGTTGCGAGGATGGATGAGATCATGAGCATCAAACACAGAGCACGTGCCTGGCCCATGGTAGGTGCTTGAAAATGCCACCCCCGATCCACCCCACCTCAGTATTACCTGTGGCACATGCCACCCTTATGCCCTACCAGGTGGGTGGACACACACCTTGCCAGAGCCGGTGGGCCTGGCGGGGAATTGCCCGTTGACTTGAAATTCCTCGTCCCACCCTCTGCGCCTCCTTCTGCGAGATTCTCTAGGAATCTACTCTGTTCTCCTTGCAGCCTCTTTATTAACCTGGTCCCCCGGGCCCGGGCTGGGGCGTGGGGTGCGGGGACGTGCAGGGTGAGTCAGGCAGGACGCTGCTCTGGGCGACACAGACGAACCGTGAACGGACCCCAGGGCAGGTGTGAACCAGCCCCGTGGGAACACCAAGGAGAGGACGCCGGGATCTGGCCCGAGTGGCCTGGGCTGGTAGGGGGCTCTGGGGGGAGCAAAGGTAACGGTGACAAGGGCAACCTCATGCCTCTTAAGCACCCACGGTGTGCCAAGCGCTCTAAATGCATCATCTCATGGAATCCCTCCAACAGCCCTAGGGAGTAGCTCTTTGGATTAAGCCCATTTCACAGAGGGGGAAAATAGGGGCCCAGGGCAGTTGAGTGACCAGGTTTGAGGGCGCCCACCACGCTCCGCACAGAGCCCACAATTCCCTCCACCGAAGGGGTGGCATTTGAAACGGGTCTTCAAGCACGCAGAAGGTTTCTCCTCCCCCTTCCCCGTCCTCATCCTCCACCCCTGCAGAGATAGGAGGAGGGCGCTGGGGAAGCAGAGGGCAAGGGCAGGGCCCCGGAAATGATGATAAAGACAACAGTGGTTACATGTATGGTAATGACTCAGACCCTCTGATCTAAGGGGTGCTTTCAAACCCGTGACCTCACCTGACTGCGAGTTTGGGCTGGATCTGGGGGCTGCGGGGTGAGACTCCCCTGGAGGCAAGCAGGCGGGTAGGTGTGACCCGAGAGGCTCCTGCCGCCGCTGCGGGTGGGCCCGGAGCTCGCCACAACCTCCCACGCCTGCTGGCGACACCCCCAAGAGCCGCCCTGCATCCACGGCCCCGCCCGCAGATCCGGGAGCCTGAGCGACGAGGAAAGGGCGCTGCGAACCCTCTCATCGAGGCCCGGGGCTCGGGTTCGTGGGTGGCGGATGGCATCGAATGAGAATCTGAGGCGGCAAGTGCCTGCCCGGCGTCACCTGCCCAGTGTGGGCACCACGGAGAAACAGCAGCCCCTCCGGGGGTTCCCTTCCTCTCCCTCCCCCTCCCAGTTTGCGAAGCTCCTGGTGGGATAGCCTTGGCTCTTTAACACCTTTTCCATCCCGAGAGGCAGCCCAGGCACGGGAAGTTGCCGGGATGTATGTGAGTGACGGAACCTGGAAGGCGGGTGGGTGGGCACAGGGCAGGGGAGACCTGCAGAGGCGGCCGTTTAGGGACTCATCTGCCACCTGCAGGGAGGAGACAAGCCGAGCCCGGACTCCCGGCACCCCGGAGACTGCGAGCTGAGACGCAGTGACTGAGCAAGGTGGGGGGCGAGGAGCAGGCTGGGCTCGGAAGGTCCGCTCTTCGCCCCTCTTCTTTTACCCCTGTTGTTGTCCTCGCTGTTTCTATTATTTCTTACTCCAAATAAGGGAGCTTTGCGCCAGGGCCGTGACTTGGAAATGTCAACTTTTGCCCAAAGCCGGGGACCGGCCCCCCGGAACCCCGCTCCCCTTGAAAGGCTCCCACGAGCCGGGAACCTTTCTGCCGCCAGCTGGGGGCCCGGGGCTCATGCCTACTCGCTCTCGGGATCAGCGGGCCCAGGCTCTGGGGCCAGGAGGTTTGGATTCAAATCCAGGGCAGTCTTGGGTTCCGGGGTTTATCCCGAACACAAGGGCTCATTGTGCTTCCGCTCCAGGCCAGGTGCTGAGCTGGATGCTCAGGTGACAGCAGCATTAGAGAGAGTCAAGTGGGGGTGGGGGGTGGGTGGGAAACGGCTGCATTCTAGAGGGAGAGACGGGAGGGGCAGGCAAGAAGCAAATATGTCAAAATGAGCAGATGTCGGGGGCAATGACGTTGGGTCACGGGGCTAGGGAGCATGGGGTTCGTGGTGTCCTCTCTATCGCACTGTCCTAAATTGGGCAGAGACGACGTCTCGGAGAAGGAGCTGAGGGAGCGAGTGGATATCTGCGAGCCGAACATTGTGATTAATGAGAACTGCAGGTGCAAAGGGCCTGGGGTGGGAGTGCGCCGAGCATGCCGGAGGGGGAGCAAGGAGGTGGGTTCGTGGGAGGGGGAGAGGAGTCACATGGCCAGGAAGCCAGTTGGAGGCAGACCACAGAGGCTCTGTGGAAGGCTTACGAGCAGGAGGGACACCATGGCACTTAAAAAAAAAAAAAAAAAAAGCGTGTCGAGAACAGACCGAGGGCGGCAGGAGAC
Source organism: Panthera pardus (assembly GCF_024362965.1). NCBI lineage: Eukaryota > Metazoa > Chordata > Mammalia > Carnivora > Felidae > Panthera > Panthera pardus. The sequence goes on along the minus strand of NW_026526666.1, from coordinate 94,405,370 downwards.
CAGCCATTTTACAAAATCCGCGTGAAAGCAATTGGTGGTCCGCACCAGGGCGTTAGCTGTGGAGGAGGTGAGAGTGTCAGCTTTGTAGATGTTGTGGACGCGGAGGCGTTAGGGTCTGCTGGGGTGCTGGGTGTGAGTGGGAGGGAAGGGGGGAGGGGGGGCACCCCAGGATGAACTTGAGGACAGAGAGGGAGTGCAAGGTGTTGGGCACGTTTGGACGGGGTGGGGGTGGGGAAGTAGGAGTTCGGTTTTGGACGCTTCACATTGATTTACTTATTTATTTATATTATTATCGTTTTCTAGAGTAGGAGGTCTTTTTTCCCCTTCTTTTAATTATTCCAGTATAGTTAACATGCAGTGTTGGCTAGTTCCAGGTGCACGATACAGCGACCCAACAATTCTGTACGCCCGTCAGCGCTCCGTACGATAAGTATGTTCTCCGTCCAATCCGCTATTTCCCCCATCCCCCCATGGGTAACCTCCCCTCTGGTAGCCATCAGGCTTTTTGTGCAGTCTGTTTTTTCGCTTTCTCTCTCTCTTTTTTTCTTTGTTCCTCTGTTTTGTTTCTTAAATTCCACTACGACTGAAATCGTTTGGTATCCGCCCTTATGTTCCTTGGCGTTGTACTTTCTAGATCCAGCCACGTTCGCATACGGCAAGATTTGTGTCCTTTCTTATGGCTGACTAATATTCCACTGTGCGCATGCGTATACGACACGTGTCGCTAGCACGTCTTCTTGACTGTTCGTCTAGTGATAGACGCTTGGGCTCCTTCCATAATTTGGCGATTGGTAAATAACGCTGCGACAGCGCACGTATCTTTTCAAATTCGCGTTTTCGTGTTGCTTGGGTAAACACTCAATAGGGAGATGACGGGATCCTATGGTAATTCTATTTTTAGTTTTTTTTGACTCACCTCCGTACCGTTTTCCAGAGTGGCTGCCCCAGTTTGCGTTCCCACCAAAACGCAAAAAGTTCGCATTCACATCCTTGCCAGTCCTTGTTGTTATTTCTTGTGTTTTTGATTTTAGCCATTCTGATAGGTGTGAGGTGATATCTTACTGTTTCTTCCTTCCTTCCTTCCTTCCTTCCTTCCTTCCTTTCTTTCTTTCTTTCTTTCTTTCTTTCTTTCTTTCTTTCTTTCTCTTAGAGAGTGAGAAGGCGAGGGGAAGAGAGAGAGGGAGAGAGAGAATCTTAAGCAGGCTCCGTGCTCAGCTCAGGGCCCAATGCAGGGCTCGATCCCACAACCCTGAGATCATGCCCTGAGCCACAGTCAAGAGTTGGACATCCACTGACTGAGCCACCCAGGAGCTTCTCTCACTGTAGTTTTGATTTGCATTTCCCCGATGATGAGTGATGTGGAGCATCTTTTCACCTGTCTGTTGGCCATCTGGATGTCTTCCTTGGAGAAATGTCTGTTCATGTCTCCCGCCCATTTTTGATTGGATTGTTGGTTTTTTGGGGGGTGGAGTTGTATAAGTTCTTTACATATTTTGCATACTAACCCTTTATCAGATACGTCATTTGCAACCATCTTCTCCCATTCAGTAGGTTGTCTCTTAGTTTTGTTGATTGCTTCCTTTGCTGTGCAGAAGTATTTTATGTTGCTGTAGTCAAAGAGCCGATTTTTGCTTTTGTTTCCCTTGCCTCGTGAGACATATCTAGAAAAATGCAGCTATGGCCGATGTCAGAGAAATGACTGCCTATGTTCTCTTCTAGGAATTTTATTGTTTCAGGTCTCACATTTAGGTCCTTAGCCCATTTTGATTTTATTTTTGTGGATGGTGTAAGAAAGTAGTCCAGTTTTATTCTTTTGCATGTTGCTGTCCAGTTTTCCCAATACCATTTGTCGAAGAGACTGTCTTTTCCCCCAGTGCATATTTTTGCCTCCTTTGTTGAAGTTTAATTGACTATATAATTGTGGGTTTTTTTTTTCTGGATTCTCTATTCTTTTTTTTATTTTTTTTAATGTTTATTTTATTTCTGAGAGACAGAGAGAGACAGAGAACGAGCAGGGGAGGAACAGAGAAAGAGGGAGACACAGCATCCGAAGCAGGCTCCAGGCTCTGAGCTGTCAGCACAGAGCCCGACGCGGGGCTCGAACCCACAAACCGCGAGATCATGACCTGAGCCAAAGTCGGACGCCCAACCAACTGAGCCACCCAGGCGCCCCTCTGGATTCTCTATTCTGTTGCATTGATCAACGGGTTTCTTTTTGTGCCAGTTCCACACCATTTTGATTACTATAGCTTGGTAGTATATCTTGATATCTGGAATTTTGATACTTCTAATTTTGTTCTTCTTTTTCAGGATCGTTTTGGCTATTCAGGGTCTTCTGTGGTTCCATGCAGATTTTAGGATTATTTGTTCTATTGTGTGAAAAATGCTGTTGGTATTTTGGATTGTATTAAATCCGTAGGTTGCTTTGGAAAGTATGGACATTTAAACAAGATTTGTTCTTCCAATTCAGCTGCACGGAATATCTTTTCATTTGGTTGTGTCATCTTTAATTTTTTCATCAGTGTTTTATAGTTAACAGACTACAGGTCTTTCACCTCCCTGGTTAAGTTTCTTCCTAGGTATTTTATTATTTTTGGTGCAATTGTCAATGGAATTGTTTTCTTAATTTCTCTTTCTGCTGCTTCATTATTAGCGTCTAAAAATGCAACCGATTTCTGTATATTGATTTCGTATCCTGCAACCTTACTGAATGCATTTATCAGCTCTGGTAGTTTTTTGGTGGAGCCTTTAGGGTTTTAAATATATGGTATCATGTCGTCTGAGGATCATGACAATTTTACTTCTTCTTTACCAATATGGATGCTTTTTTCTTTTTGTTGCTTGGTTGCTGTGGTTAGGACTTCCAGTGCTATGTTGAATAAAAGTGGTGAGAGTGACGTCCTCGTCTAGTTTCTGACCTTAGGGAAAAGGCTCTCAGTTTTTCCCCACAGGGTATGATCCTAGCTGTGGGTTTCTATTTAAGGCCTTTATTATGTTGGCGTATGTTAACTCTAAACCTACATGTTGAGGGGTTTTGTCACAAATGGCTGTTGAACTTTGTCAGATGCCTTTTCTGCTTCTCTTGAAACGATAATATGGTTTTTTCCCTTTCTCTTGTGTAGAACAGGTATTGGCTTTTCTTTGAATGTTTGGTAGAATTCACTTGTGAAGCCATCTGATCCTGGACTTTTGTTTGTTGGGAGCTTTATTTTATTTTATTATTACTGATTCAATTTCATTGCTGGCTATTGTTCTGTTCGATTTTTCTGTCTCTTCCTGTTTCATTTTTGGTAGGTTGTATATCTCTAGGAATTCATCCGTTTCTTCTAGGTTGTCCAGTCTGTTGGCACATAATTTTTCATCATATTCTCTTATAATCCTTTGTATTTCTGTTGTGTCCCTTGTTATTTCTCCTCTTTGTTTCTGATTTTGTTTATTTGAGTTTTCTCTCTCTCTCTTTTAGGTCTGGCTAAAGGTTTATCAATTTTGTTGATCTTTTCAAAGAGCCAGCTCCCGGTTTCATCGGTTTCATCGATGTGTTCAATTGTTATTTTAGTTTCTACTTCATTTGTTTGGCTCTGATCTTTATCATTACCTTCCTTCTACCGGTTTTGAGTTTTGTTTGTTTTTTAGTTTCTAGGTCCTTTAGGTGTAAGGTTACATTGTTTAGTTGAGATTTCTCTTGCTTCTTGAGTGAGGCTTGTACTGCCATAAACTTCCCTCTTACAACCACTCTTGCTGCATTCTGAAGATTTTGGACGGTTGTGTTTTCATTTTCATTTGTCTCTAGGTATTTCTTTTTAATTTCCTCTTTGATTTCTTGTTTCATTCATTGAAACATTCTTTGTTTAGAAGCATGTTATGTAACCTCCAAGTATTTGTGTTCTTTCCAGATTTTTTCTTGTGGTTGATTTTTAGTTTCATAGTGTTGTGATCAGAAAAGATGTATGGTATGACTACAGTCTTTCTGAACTTGTTGAGGCTTGTTTTGTGGCCTAACATGTGATTTATTCTGGGGAATGTTCCATGTGTACTTGAGAAGAATGCGTATTCTGCTCTTTTAAGATGGAATGTTCCAAATATATCTGTTAGACCCATCTGGTCCAATGGGTCATCCAAAGCCACTGTTGCCTTGTTGATTTTCTATTTGGATGATGTGTCCATTGGTGTAAGAGGGGTGTGAAAGTCCCCTACTATTATTGTGTTACCATCAATTACCTTCTTTATGTTGGTTATTAGCTGCTGCATGTATTTGGGTGCTCTCATGTTGGGTGCATAAATATTTAAAATTGTATCTTCTTGCTGGATTGTTCCCTTTATGCTTATATACAGACACATTAAATTTAAAATGTCTGTTACTCACCTAAGGGAGATGTTCAAAAAACAGTTTGCTATAAGGGTCTGGAGATGGAAAGTGGGGTTTCTAAGCATCTCAGTGTGGCAGGTGGAGATCATCAAGGGGATGAGTGTCACCAGAGAGGACTGAGCACCAAGCCCTGGGGCCAGGTGGGCTGGAGCCCCCTGGGACACACTCATAGGAATGTCTGTAAGGTGGCCCTGCCTGTCGTTGGGTGTCTACTCCAATTACGTGTTCCAGATCTGGGGGATAACCCCCCGCCAATAGAATGGGTTTGGGGATAACCCCCACCCCCCAATAGAATGGGTTTGGAGACCCACTAGACCCACTGGGAGCTGGACCTGAGCTAACCCCATTGATCACCTGACTGCTAAAAGCCTCTGCTCTGACTAGCAGGTGGCCGTGACATGTGGGTCTCTTGGAATTAGCCTCAGTTCGGAGCCAGTGTCTACTAAAACCAGAAAAGTCTGATTATTTCCTTTTCCCCAGGGCACGTCACCTGGTAAGGGCTGTGAGTTCCTTTGGAGAAGGCTAGGAGAGAGGTGAACAGGGCCTATTTTTAGCAGGCAGGGTCCTTCCCTAAGAGCACCTCATTGCCCATTTTTAGGAAGTTTACCAGCCTGCTGCTAAACACAGCCATGACAGTATTTAAAATGAAACTCTACGTGTTTGCAATCAAATAAATTATATTTAAAACAACGGTAACAACTCAAAACGCACTGCTTCCTTACGATGTTACTGGACTCTACTGCGATCTATGCTCCGACATCATTCACCTCCGTCCGTCCGTCCGGGAGAACTAGTTGCACACCAGGTGTGATCGTGTATTTCTTTGCAACTCTGAATTCGTTGATGTTACATTGGCAACTTGAATGTGGCTGTTGCTGGAAGCCTCTGTACCACAGAAATTGGCAAAGGCTACAAACCAGGACTCACATTTATTGCTTTATTGATGAAGGAAAGGAGATCAATGCAGATTAACTTTAAAGGTGTGTTAGGTTGAGATTAGCACAAAAAGGCGGGGGTGGGGGGGAAGCTGTTAGTCCAGCATTAGCTAACTCAGCAAAGAGGTTGCCCGAGGCACCGACGGAGTGAAAGTTTTCACTGCTTCCCTTCCATTTTCTTCTTCTTCTTTTTTTAATGTTTATTTGTTTTTGAGACAGAGAGAGACAGAGACAGAGCATGAGTGGGGGAGGGGCAGAGAGAGAGGGAGACGCAGAATCCGAAGCAGGCTCCGGGCTCCGAGCCGTCAGCACAGAGCCCGATGCGGGGCTCGATCCCGTGAACCGTGAGATCGTGACCTGAGCCGAAGTTGGACGCTCAACTGACTGAGCCTCCCAGGCGCCCCTCCTTCCATTTTCTTCTTGGACACAAATGAAAACATCAATCCACATTTATGTCCCTGATTAGTGGCAGGCCACAGGGACCACAGGGAGACAGAGTCGGACAGCAAGCACACTCAACTTCCGAGGCGTTTTCCTGTAAAGGAAGGGAGCTGAAGAGACGAAGGCCCCGCCACCTCAGGCAGATGGGTCGTAGGCAAGAAGCGGGGGGAGAAATTTGGGGCAGCCCAGTCCTGTCCCCATCTTGAGCACCAGGTCATTCTAGGGCCACACCCAGGTTCCACTCGGACGTCAGAACGCAGAGCCCAGGCCCCAAAGCCTGGCCCCAGGGCTCAGAGCCGGAACTCTGGAGATGGAACCCCAAAATCGGCCTGACACCCTAGCCCCTCCCTCCCAGGCTATCCAGCCCCCAGAAATGTTGTAAGGCTGCTGGGCAGTGACAAGGGTCCCTTGAGGACAGTGATGGCGAATCTGGGTGGGCTGCAGTCAACTGTGTGGGTGCAGGTGCACAGTGGGGAGGGAGGCAGTTTGATGGGGGCTGGGGCGGTGCTTAGGCAGTCGGATGGAGAGCAAGGCGCGCAGAGAGTCAAGCGGTACCGGGGAGTGACTGTGACACAGGCTAGGGACTCTAAGCCTGCGAAGGGGAGGGAGAACAGGCAGCCCTGGGCTGCCCAGGGGGGATGGTGAGGGCTCCACCTTCAGTGGCTGCGGAGCTGGGGGCTTCATGGGGTTGGTGTGTTAGGGGAGGGAGCTGGCAGGTGAGCAGGAGGAATCCCCGGGCTGCTGGTAGGGGAGTCTGTGGTGGGCGCAGTTCTCAGTGATGACAAAGTCTAGGGTCTGCCCTGGGAGAGGGTGGAGGACAGGGTCGCTGGGGAAGGAGGTCAGGCACTGGGACGCCCGGTGCCGGCCCATCACCCACCTGGCTTCTGAAATTGTAGGTAGTGGCAGACGTCGGCCCCCTCCAGGAATGAGGGCAGAGTGACAACGATCTGGAAGTGACAGGGAAGAAAGAGCACACAGGACCCCCACCCACCTCTGGGCCCAGTCGGCGGGGAGTGAGGGGGAACTGGCCACCGTTGAGAGGGCTGCAAGGGGACGCTGCCCACTGTGGGGAGCAGGTTTCTGAGGCAGCAGGAAGGTCAAGGAAACACTCTGAGATGAGATGAGCCCCCCCCCACCCCCCCACCCCCCCGCACACCTGGTGGCACATGGGATGGTCTGGGAGTGGGGGCAGATGGGAGGCGGGGTCAGATCAGAGGGTGAACATCAGGCGGTACTTGGGTTCCCGTGCTAACTGTTTAAACGAGGACGAAGGGCGTGCGAGATGGGGGTTCCCGAAGGTACCATGGCTCATGGGGACGAGTGGGGGTGGCGGGGGCGGGTCTGGCCAGCGGCCTGCAGGGCTCCAGTCTCTTCTCTGTCCCGGCTGCCTCTGAGAAATGAGGAGAGTGATAACTGCTTTGCAGGGCCGTGCTGAGCATCAGGGAGCCAGGCACTGAGTGGGACTTGGGGTTCTTATAACCACAACCCCCATCAACATTGTCAATGGAGGCAGTTTGATGGGCGCAGGTGACCGTGGTGGTGGTTTCGGAGGGGTGTCTGGTTTCTCCAGAGGGTTTAATATCTGGCTGGGTTCTCAGCAGCCCAGGAAAGGATAGAGGCAGGACCCCTCTGGCCCAGCATCTTTGCAGACAGGTGGACGTCTGCAAGTGGACTTGACCTTGAGCCTTGAGGCTGATGGCTCTGTCCTGGGGAACGGCAGGGAAGAGCCCTGACATGTAGGGGGAACGGAGAAACACTGACGCATAGTTCTGTTGTTCAACTTCCCCTCTAGGGTATGGGCTCCGCATGGCCAAGAGCCTCATGGAACCCTGGGGCCTAGCTATCAGAGCGGAGTGAGAGAGATAGGGTGGAGGGGGAGAAGGTGGGGGCAAGGTGCAGCATTAAATGGAGTGATGGGGGGCTCACTGAGAAGGCGACCTTTAAGCAGAACCCTGAAGAGGGTAAGGGAATGAGCCCTGTGGATATCTGGGGGAAGAACATCCTATGCAGAGGAAACAGTCAGTGCAAAGGCCCTGAGGCAGGACAGACTGGCAGCTTCATGGACCAGCAGGGAGGTCAATGTGGCTGGAGCAGAGAGGATGAGGGGGAGCAGAGTGGGGGAGGAGAAGGTCAGGGAGGTGGCAGGGGGCATATCACAGGGGGCCTGGTAAGCTACTGTGGGACAGGAGCCACGGCTTTTGAGCGAAGGAACAGCACAATCTGCTCAAGTGTGCTGTGTGTGGAACAGAGGGGGCACGGGTGGGGCCAGGGAGACCAGTGAGGAGGCTGCCCGGCCGTCAGGTGGTGAGAGGTGGATGGCCAAGTGGGTTCCCTATTGGGTTGGAGAATTTGCAAGTATCAGAACGGGAAGCCTTGGGGTGGGGGGTGGGGACTCCAGAGGTTGGCGGTCTCCGCTCTCTGGAGCCTCGGGGACCACTGTCAGCGTGCGGGGGTTAAAACCGTGGCTCAGCTCCATGCCCCGCTGCCTCTTGGATTCCACCTGGGGTCCGCTGAAGGGGCCCTGTCACTAGAGCCAATGCTCTGCTCCAACCCCCCAGGTTACAGTCAGGGAGACTGAGGCCAGAGGACAAGGTGCCCAGGGCGGGGTCCTGGGGAATCAGTGGGGAGCTGGGATGGAGTCCAGGCTGCCTGATGCACAGCTGGGCTGGTCTCCTGGCCAGTGGCAGGTTAGGGGGTGCTGAGGCTTGTGTCGCTTGGCTGCCCCAGCCCCCACTACCCTGCTGCGGCCTCCGTCTCGAGTCCCCCGGAAACTGTCCTCTCTCCTTTCTATCAGTGATGTGCCCAAGGGTGCCGAGACCTTCGGAGTCTCCGGGAGCCCCGGAGTGGAGGTGTTCGTGATCTATGACCCAGCACGGGTGACAGTGCCCACAGGCAAGACCCGCTGGCCCCTGGACGCCAACGTGGATGTGACCGTATCCGTGGACGCGGCCAGTAAGGACTTACATGATCTCAAGGTAAGCGCCCCCCCCCCCCCCCACCTCCCCGCCCTCGTCTCCACAGTCAGAGGCTGCATCTCCCAACCCCCACCCAAGCTCAACCCCACCCACGTATCACCCTCTGACACCTCCATCCACGTAACGCGTCCCGATACAGCTCCACAGACACCCCGCACACGCAAGCACACCCCGGCACGGCAACGTCACACGTACACGCGCGGATGGATACGCCCATAAAAACGGCCCGCCTGCGCGTCCGCTCAAGTTCACAAGCACCTCCCACTAAGCCCCGTGTCCGGGCTACACACAGACCCGGAAACAAGCCCCCGTAGCGGGCGGGACCCCGCAGCAACACCGCGGGCCCGCGCATGCGCGCGTGCCCGCAGACGCAGGTGCCTTCCTGGATGTGTGTGTGTGTCCCCGTAGCGAAGGGAGAAGAAAGGCTTCTCTCCTTCACGGATGACGCCCTCGTCACTCACCCCCGGGCACCCACGGCACGCACGGCGACCCACTGGGTCACTGACTTGGCCCTTTCTCCCCCGACAGACAAGAGGCAGAGGCTGTGCGGCTGTTCTCCCCCTCCAGAGCAGGGGCCCTGGAGCCTGCCAAGGGTTCAAATCCTACCTCCTCTGCTTCCTAGCTGCATGCCCGCAGGGGTGGGGGGAGGGGGCCGGAGTGGCCCCACTGTGAATGGGCCTGGACTCCTGGGGCCATGTTGGGGGCCTGGACCCCCTGGTGGAGCACTTGGCGTGCATTCCGGGCCATGGGAGAAGCCGTGACCATTGGCTTTTATTGGGGGGATGTCCCATTTTCCAGATGAAGACACAGAAGGCTAGACAGGCCGAGTAACTTGCCTCCGTCAATGGCGTCGGCGGCCCCTTCCCTCCCTCGTCCTCTTTGACGTCTCCACGGATTCCCGAGGGTCTCGTTGCTCCCTCTGGGATGCGCCCCGCACGGCCGGGCCCTGCTTGCTTCTTCAGCCCGGCCCTGGACCAGGGAGCCAGGCACAGCCTCTCTAGCAGGGAAGGCAGCCCTGAGTCCAAGCCGGGAGACTGTGAATCTTGGACCTTCTGCGGCGGGGAGCGTCTTGGGGTGCCCAGGGGTCCCCACCTCTAAGCAGGACCGTCCCTCCTACTCCCTCTGCCGCTGCCACCTCTAAAGGGGTGGCCGTGCTGGCTCAGGGCTGACGATGTCCCCACAGGTGAAGGTCTCCTACTTCGGGCGGCAGGAGGCTGGCACCCTGGGCCACAGCGTGCTTTACCTTACCGCTGTCGGTAAGTACTGCCCCCCCCCTCCCCTATATCCCCTCCCCCCTCCATGTTGCCCCCCTGAGGGCCTTAGGGGAACCCCTCAGTGCAAGGCCCATGGCCATCTTCCTCCACCAGCAAGGAGCTTCTTCAGAGGCCTTCCATTCGTTCTAGAACCTCAGGGACGGAGACCCAGCAAGACTTAGGGCCACCAGAATCTAGAAACTGCACTGCCCACAGGTCACCAGCTAGACCCACCATAGGGCTCCTTTCTCTGGAGGCCGTTCTCCCACATGTCACGCTGTCGGAACCCCAAGATTCCCTGAGCCACGAGCTGCCCTCGGCCAGAGCCCGGGCAGCAGGCTCCGAGGACCGCAGAGCCAGCACCTAGAACCCGGGCCTCGTTCCAACTGCCAGAGTCAGGGCCGCCCGGAGCATGCACGTCAAGAGCCCGAGACTGGGTCCCTCCAATATCCAGAACCAGGGGGCGCGGCCACACGGCCCCCCGTCCTCCCAGGCGTTGGGTATGGTCCCCAGAACAGGGCTTCCTGGGTCTCATGAGTGAAGCTTGCCTCGGCCGGGATGTCATGGGTCTGACGACGGGACCGGGTGAGCCCCTGGCAGCCCCACTCCATCCCTTTTCAGACGTGTCCCTGGACGTCGACACGGGTCGCACGGGCAAGGTGAAGAGGAACCACGACGAGAAGGTGACAGTCTCCTGGCTCCCCCAGATGGAGCGGTCGACAGGCAAACCTGGGGGTGGTGGGTCCTAGGGTCTGTGGTAGCCGAGAGTGTAGGGAACCCATGTGGGGACCTGCCAAACGGGCGCGGGTGGGTGTCACTTCCACCGTGCGATCGACATGCTGCGTGACTCCCGTGAGACCCTCTCTGAGCCTCTCTTGTGCCACTTTGGAGTTGGGATTGGGTCTTTTGCTTGATGTGCCTTCTATTTCCTTGGCTGTATTTGGACCCCCAAACGTGGTAGGTGCTTCATAAAAGGTCGCTGAGTGACTGACTGAAGGCTTCTGACAGAGGAGGCTGGGGCGACAGCCTCAGTTAGACCCCAGAGAGTGAGGAGGAGGGTGGCGTGAGTTCGAGACATTACCGCAGGGCAAGTATCTGGAAGCCATCCTGGAAGGGTAGAAGGTATAGTTTATAGGGAAAGACCCTAGAGAGAAAGCCTGGGCCACAGGGACAGGCTTTGAGGACAAGATGGGGAAGGGTAGCCATGGATGGCTGCGCAGGTTGTTCACTGCACAAGGTTGCTTGGCTAAGCGGGTGAGTGGGGCTATGACACAAGTCATGTCTAGTGCCCAAGCACAGGGCAACATTTACCCAGAAAGGTGGACAAGAGTGCCATATGGGTTAGCAATGGCCCTCTGAAGTCCCCCATAGGAGTTTGAATCTGACCTATGGGACTTAAGGCTCATTTCCCAGAGCATTTCTTTCCTTCTCTGTGAAATGGGGCAAGTGAGCCGTGCCTTGTGGGGTCTGGTGGGCATTAAGTGGAGGTGTGTCAGGGAGAGCTGCGACCAGAGGCGGGGCTCCAGCTATCTTTCCCACCTCAGCTTAGACCTCTTTGCAGGGCCTGCAGGACTGAGGGTAGGTGCCAGAGATGTCTATGCGACAGGGCCCAGGAGAGTGCTGAGACGGAGAAAGTTCCCCTGGGATTGTCCAGCCCCATCAAGGTCAGGGTGAGGTAGCCTCTGTCCCCCAGTCAGGGCCAAAGCTCAGCAGGTTGGTGGAGGTTGTTTCTGGATATGGCGACACCACCCTTCCTCCTCCAGTGTGATGGCCGGGTGAGGCCCCTGGGTATGGTTGCCCAGGTTGTTCACTATACAAGAGTGGGGTGGATCTGGGTCTAGACACCTGAAACTCCAGTCCCCACATCTACGATGCCTCTTTAAATCTTTAAGCAAACCCAGAATACAGCAGTCTCCATTTCAAAGAAGCAGCCAGCTCTAGCCAGCTCCAGAGCCCCTTCCCAGGCCATCCGGGTCCCGCTGACCCCCCAGTCTCTTGTTTTGCCACAGAAAACCTGGCGCTGGGGCCCTGAGGGCTATGGGGCTGTCCTGCTGGTGAACTGTGACCGGGACAGTGTCGTGTCCGCGGGGCCCGACCTCACCAACAGCCAGCTGGCAACACTGGATGGTGTGTGACGGGGGTGTGTGTGTGCGTGGCGGGGGGGGGGGGGTGGTGTCCAGGGTAGTGGCGTGGGGTGGTGGAGGCTTGCGGGGTGGAGGGGGGAGCGTGTGGGTGGGGTGCAGGGAGAGTGGTCTCCAGGTACCACTCTCTCCAGACCTGCAGGACATGTCCCCCATGGTGCTGAGCTGCGACGGCCCAGACAGCCTCTTCGACAGCCACAAGCTGGTCTTGAATGTGCCGTTTCCTGATGCCAGAAGAGTGGGGGTCTTCTGCGCTAGGGGTGAGTGGCCCGGTGGGGCTGCTCTCCCCCCTGCTCCACTCGTTCTCTGCTTCCCAAGCTCTTTTCTTCTCTGACCCCTATCCCCGCTCGCTCCCGGCATCTTCCATAACGCTCTCTACCGCTGATGAACAGCCTCTCCAGCGGCTCGCCGCGTGTTACCTAAGAAGGAGGGTCCGACACGAGTCCCGTTTTACAGAGGGGGCCAACTGAGGCTCAGGCGCACGCATCCACCGTCTCCAGGTCACCCAGCCGACTGGGGTGGAGCGGGCGTCAAACCCAGGTCTCCAGAGCCCCTCCTCTGGTCGGTCAGCACGGGGTGAGCTCTGTCCAGGCTGGGTGAACTGAACCCTGAGCTGCCTTTACTCCTTTTTATAAATGGCAAGAGGTCTCTCCTCTTCCCTTCCCTCTTCCTCCTTACTGTCCTCTGTTCAAACTGACCCAGAACTTGTTGTTGTGGCTGAATGAGCCTGGCGGGAGCCCGAACGTTCCTCCTCGTGTCCCCCTGGTGGAAGTTCAGGCAGACGCCCCGCTCGGAAACACCGTGATACCAGAACATGAGCAAAGTCTCAGTCAGTCAACCGATAGCCTTTCCTGCTGTGAATAAGAGCATGCCAGGGTGACATTTCCCAGACACCTTCGGGGGGGGACAGAGGGGCACAGGACAGAAGTACTGTGGGCCAGGCACTTTTAAAAATAAATGAAGGCAGGGGCTGGGGGGTGGGGGGGTGTCTGGCTGGCCCAGTCGGTTGAGCGTCCGACTTCGGCTCAGGTCACGATCTCGCGGTTTGTGAGTTCGAGCCCCGCGTCGGGCTCTGTGCTGACAGCTCAGAGCCTGGAGCCTGCTTCGGATTCTGTGTCCTCCTCTCTCTCTCTCTCTGTCCCTCCCCTGCTCGTGCTCTGTCTCCCCCCCCCCTCTCTCTCTCACAAATGAATAAACATGAAAAAAAAGTAAAAATACATAAATAAATGAAGGTGAAATTCACGTCGTACAAAATTAACCATTTGAAAGTGGATAATTCAGCGGCCCTTGACACGTCCTCACTGCTGTGCGAACACCACCCCCGTCCAGTTCCTAGACAGTGTCATCACCCCCCAGGGAAAACCTCATTCTTCTCAGCTGTCACTCCCCCTCCCCTGCCTCCAGTCCTAGGCAGCCATTGATCTAGCCACTTTCTGTCCCTACGGATCTACCAATGTTGGACATTTCCTGTCGACGGAGTCATCCAGTATGTGGCCTTTTGCGTCTGGCCTTTCACTCAGCATAATATTTTCAAGGTTCGCCCGCATCGTAGCAGGTGTCAGCGCCTCATTCCTTTTTATGGGTGGAAAACATACCATTGTGTGGACATACTATATTTTGTTCACCCATTCCTCCATTGATGGGCATTTGGGTATTTTGCACCTGTTGTGGTGCCTGCTTTTATCCCCGTATCTGACTTAAAGCTTATGCTGATCCCAAGAGATGCTGCCAGCCATTTTACAGGCGAGGAACGGAGGCTCAGAGAGGTTGAGTCACTGAGCCAAGGTCACACAGCTTGCGCGTGGCCGAGCTAGAGAGGAGCGGCCAAGTAGATCTAACACGAAGGTGTAGTCGGCTCGGCCCTGGATTCCGGGCCTCTGGTGTCCTTCCTCCCATCCTTTGTCCCAGCACTGGCCCCTGACTCTGGCTCCCCCTAGGTGGGACTTCCCTTGAGGACTACAAGCAGGTACTGGGACCTCAGCGTCTGTCCTACGAAGTTGAGCGGCAGCCGGGGGAGCGGAAGATCAGCTTCTTTGTGGAGGGACTCGCCTTCCCCGACGTTGATTTCTTGGGGCTGGTCTCCCTCAGTGTCAGCCTGGTGGACACGGGGGTAGGTACCGTGCCGGTGGCTGGGATGGGGGCTGAGGGTTTGGGGGACCAGTCTGGAGTCTCTGGGGCCGGGCTGGCTGGGGGCTGGGGGATCTTGAGGCCTGATGGGGCTCCCCGCAGGGCCCACTTAGTCCTCATTTCGCCCCCTAGACTCTGCCTGAGGTGCCCCTCTTCACAGACACCGTGGCCTTCCGCGTGGCCCCCTGGATCATGACCCCCAACACCCAGCCCCCCCTGGAGCTGTACGCCTGCAGGTAAGGCCTCACCCTCCTGCGCAATCCCACCATCTCTGGACCGGTAGAGACAGGAACAGAATGCCGTGTCCAGGGCTGGGCCCTCACTCACTGGATGGATTCACCGAGGGCACCCACGGGCGCAGGCTGGGTACGGGATAGCAGCAGGCTGGCTTGGGCCGGTCGGTTAAGGCCCCCAGCTGAGGTCACCGGCTCAAGCTTCAGCACCCCTGCCTCTACCCTGTCCTGTCTGTAGCAGCCCTGGAACAGCTCAGACTTAGTCCGGGCAGTGAGACCAGGCCCTGTTCAGGCAGCTGGAGGTTGTGGGAGTCCTAGCCTCGCTCTGGCGTGGGGTGCTGTGGGGCTGAGGAGAACACGGGACCCAGCTGCTGGTGTCTGCCGTGAGCCCTGGCCCAGCCTGGGATCCTAGTCCTGTGTGGCCCAGAATCCTCATCAGTCCCCTCATGGACAGGTGGGCCTTGATGGGCGAGGCTACTCAAGGCCCCTGCGTCAGAGGTCAGACTAGTGGGAAGGGCTGCAGCTGACTTGGAACATAAGTCACAAGGCCGGGATGGTGTAGAGAAACAGGTTTGCTCTGTGGGTGTTTGGAGGGGAATTCTTTCTTTCCGTTTGCTCACGAACCCCACCCTGGTTCCTTTGCGTAGGCCAAAGGGGCAGGAGTAGAGGGGGCTCCCTGCCCCCTGGCTGCCACCTTAACCCAGTCCCCGGGGCTACCTCCTCCATGGCTGTCACCTGGTTTTGGTGGCCCGCCTTTGGGCTCCACCCACCTGGGTGCCTTTGGGCTCCACCCACCTGGGTGCCTTTGCACTCCACCCACCTGGGCTTGCCCCGCCCCTTGCACCTACCACCGGATATGATGTGGGGACATCACCTGCCTTCTCTAGGGCGGGGGCTGTGTTCGAACCCCGAAACCCAGGGGCCACATGGGGCCCAGTGCCGACTGGACCCAGGCCACCGCCAGAGGTCACTATTACGTTCCCCTCTCCCTGGGTTTTGCAGTGTGGTAGACTCCCATGGCTCAAATAAGAAATTTCTGGAAGACATGTCTGACCTAGCATTGAAAGCCAACTGCAAGCTGATCATCTGCCCTCAGATTGAAAATCGAAATGACCGCTGGATCCAGGTGGGTACGGGAGCAGGCCCGGGGAAAGAGCAGGGGTGGCCTGGGAGGCCTGAGCCCCTGTCCTTCACCCCGACTTTGGGAAATGGAGCCTGCACAGCTTTGGTCTCCCTAGAGAAGCCAGGACTCGGTCAGGGCAGGGGGGTGGGGGGCGGGGCGAGGTGCAGGCAGCTTCCGGAAACGCTTCCCCACTGCCTGTGTCACTCCAGTCTCTCCTGTTCCCTCGAATGCTCGGGTCCCAGACAGAGTCCTCTCCCAGTTGGGGTCCCAAGAGGCCTCACCTCCATCCCTGGCCCCCGTGCCCCCAGGTCTTGGGGGAAATCTGTGGCACCGCCCTGGGCGAAGTCTGGGGGCAGGGCTCACCGTGTCAGGAAGACGACGCTGGGGATACCACTGTGATCTCTTCCTCTCCCCTCCTAGGACGAGATGGAGTTTGGCTACACCGAGGCCCCTCACAAGGCCTTCCCAGTGGTCTTTGACTCCCCCCGAAACAGAGGCCTGAAGCATTTCCCTTACAAGCGGATCCTGGTATGTGGCAAAGGGCAGAGGGGAGGTCCCTTGGGTGGCTCTGTAATAGGACCCTGTAATCAGTCTTCCCTGGTCCTGGTCCTTTAGGGGGGCCAAAAGGACACAAATGGTGGGGAAACGGGGAGTCAGTGGGGGGACTGGGACAGAACATGCAAATAGCTTGCAAACAACATGCAAATCCTCCTCCCCCTTCTGGGTGGGGCAGGCCAGCAAAGTCGTCCTGGGGAACCCTTCTCCCCCACTGGGGAGTCGACAGAGGGGTCAGTCCTGGGGAGACCGCCTCATGGGGGAAATGCACCAGTAGTGAGCCCTCATGACTCTTGCTTTTACGAGGTGGGGCCTCTTTTGGGGTAACACACTTTTTCTGAACACCTACTGCGTGCCAGGCCCCATGCGGCCTCTTCTGCGCAGGCTGGGGACAAGAGCAGCCCCAGCAACCGTGCGGCCCTGACTTTACACGGCCACTCATGTGGCTAGCTGCTGTCTTTATTCCCTCTTTCCTGAGGCTCAGAGAGGTTAGGTAATGGACCCCATGCCACCTAGCTATGGCACCAAGGTGCAAAACCAGAGGGGCTGTCTCCACACCCCTACTTCCAGGCTGAACTGCCTTTCGAGGTGGGCCCGAGGCCTGCAGCCTGTTTACCAGCTCCCATACCCCCACCGCCAGGACAATGCCTGTGTTAGGGTGGGGGCTGGGAGGGAGATGCCCGGGAACTTGTGGGCACACAGAGCAGGGGCATTTACCTCAGCCTAGAGGGGCCAAGAGACCAGTCCCATCGCAGGTGACAATGAGCCCTGTGGGGTGACTCTGAATCGACCAAGGGCTTGACCCCAACCCCAGGCTTCACCTGGCCAGGGCTTCCTCCACTGATCCCTGCCCTCATCTTTTTTTTTTTTTTTATACAATTTAAAAAAATGTTTATTTAGTTTTGAGAGAGAGACAGAGAGAGCAAGCCAGGGAGGGACAGAGTCTAGAGAGGGAGACACAGAATCTGAAACAGGCTCCGGGCTCTGAGCGGTCAGCACAGAGCACGACGCGGGGCTCGAACTCACGAACCTTGAGATCACGACCCGAGCTGAAGTCGGACGCTTAACCCACTGAGCCACCCAGGCACCCTGCCCTCGTCTTTGCCCTGTCCCCCCTTCCACTTTCTCTGGGTCTCATTTGCTGTTCTTTTCCCAGCTGCAAACGGAAGCGAAGATTTTTCCGACCTCTCCTCTTCCGTACCTATGCGTACGGACCTATGGGTGGCTCCCCAGCAGGTGCACCTTCACCAGCATCCTGCAAGTTCTAGTGTGCTGTATCTTTTATCATCTTTTGCTTCAAAGTCTTGCCTCGTTTCCCCCTGGCTTCCTTCTTCGGCCCGTGCGTTCTTTCTGAAGCGTGGTGCCTGATCTCTCAGCATTTGGGGATTTTCTAGTTACTCTGTTGTGGACGTTAATCGCCCCCCCGCCCCAACCCCTGCCAAGAGCTGTCGCTTCCTGTCCCAACTGACCCCTCCTTCTGGGGTGGGGGGCTTGCTGGTCCTCCCCTAGGGTCCCGACTTTGGATATGTAACCCGGGAGATCCTATTCGCTGGTGCCTCCAGCCTTGACTCTTTCGGCAACCTGGACGTCAGCCCGCCCGTCACGGTGGGCGGCAAGGAGTACCCGCTGGGCCGGATCCTCATCGGCAGCAGCTTCCCCAAGTGAGAGGCCCTGGCGGGGGGTGGGAGGGCGCGGGGGACCGCCGTGGCGCCCACCTGTAGCTCCCTCACCACCAGTACGGGTCTCCAGGCTCAGAGGTGGTCTTAAGTCCCACGCTCAGTCCTGGAGTCAAAGACCCAGAGTCCTGGAATGTTAGATTTAAAAGGTCATAGAATCTTGGGGGAAAACTCAGAAACGACTGACCCACGGTCTCTTGGCCTGCCTAGTATTTCGTGAGTGTAATTAGTCACCGACTCCGTATGTGCGGGGAGGCCTTCCATAAAATCCCAGATTTTCAGCTTCTTTAGAAACACTGGGGTTCTGGGGAGGTGATGTGCCAGCTGGAGCAGAGGCGGGAGAGGGACAGGTTGACCTTTCCCAGCAGGAGGTCAAAATAGCTGATGTTCTAGCAATAGCTTAAAAAGCCCCGGGGTCACCCTGTGGCTACCGGTGAATGAGTGGCTGGTCAGGAGACACGGGTGACAGAGGTGACTTGGTGGGTGCCCGCCCCCTCCCGCCCCACCCCCTGACAGCTGTCATCAGGCAGGAAACAAGGTGCCCAGGATTTAGTGCTCAGACAGGTGACAGTATCCTGCTGAATGGGTCCCCACCTTGCTGCGGGCCACCACAGAATGCGGTGAGCTGTGCGGGGATCCTGGTGGGGTCCCCTGTTTCCCGCCTGGAGATGAAGCCCGCTGCAGGCACCGGAGCCACCTTCTCGTCTGTGTGGGGTTGGCATGGAAACCAGGTGAGCCCAGCTTGCCCCTCCCCCAAGTCCCCAAGCCCTGACTGACTATTTAGAGCAGCCAGGCAGTCATAGGAAGGTCACCCAGCCCCTAGTGCTGACCCTGGTGGCCCCAGGGCTCTGGATCAGGTGAGGCAAGGTTTCCTGGCACCAACCGCAGGCACGTAGCTGGGGGCCCGGGGCTAAGGTCGGCTAGAGCAAGAGGAGTGCTCACCTTGGCGGTGACTCAGGCTCAGACACCACTCTGCGATCTGATCCTGCCCACAGCCCTGGAGGCGGGAGGACGCCGGGGCCTCTGGGTAGAATCCTGGACTTCGGGGATGGACCCAGGAGGAAGGAGCACAGTTGGACTCGAGTTCGAGTCCTGACCCTGCTGTATATACTAGCCATGTGGTTTTGGGTATACCCGGCACACAGTAGGTGCTCAGTTAATTCATTTGAAGCAATTTATTTCATGCCTACTATGTGCCAGGCACTGTTGAAGATACTAGGGATATACATCAGTGTGCAGCAGATACTTTATCAAATGAACACATTAGTTTATAGTCCATGCCTCAGTTTCCTTGTCTGTGAAATGGGTCCATTAAGAATCTCTGGGCTGGCTATAAAATCAGCACTAGTGGGGATAAAGAATCCCCCACTAGTTTAGGTATTGTTTAGCCGGGCCCCTAGCAGTGGGTCTGCTTTGAAGCAGGTTGGAACTTATCGGACAGAAGTTATCGATCACCTACTACGATTTAATTCTTAGAGCCGTCCTATGGGGCTGGGACGATTGTTATTCCCATTTTACAGATGAGGAAGCTGAGGCTCAGAAAAGCGAAGTGAGTGCACTCATTCACGCATTCATTTGCCAATTCAGCAAATATTTACTGAGACTTCCCACAGGCTTAGATAAAAGAAACAATCTAGAAGCTCTAGATAAAAGAAACAATCTAGAAGCTCCCAGGGTCAGAGCAAGGACTAGGGATGGGACAGTGGGGGCCTCCAGTGCAGCTGTGAGCCAGTTCGTTGACCATTGTATTGAAAACCAGGAACAAGGTCCTTGGTAAACAGAAGGGGTCCTGAGGCTCAGAGAGGGACAGCGACCGGCTAGGACCGCACAGCGAGTTAGTGGAATAGTCAGGATCCAGGTCTCCTCCCTGGACTCCAAACAAAAGTAACCCTCTGTCCTGTGTTCCTGTCTTGGCTTCTTTCTGTCCTCGGCAGTGAACAAACAGACAGCCTGCATTCATTCTAACAGGGAGAAACGGACAGTAAGCAAACTCAACAAGTAAGTAGATAATATAGTGTGTTAGATCAAGGAAGCCCTGGTGAGAAATCGCCATTTAAATAAAGTCCTGAAGGAAATGAGGGAGTCAAAGATGGGGGTATTTGGGGGGGAAAGCGTGCAAAGGACTGGCAATGGCCAGTGCAAAGGCCCTGAGGCAGGAGTGTGGCGGAGACATTAGAGGAGCAGCGAAGAGGCCTGGGGTTTGGAACAGAGTGAGCATGAGCAAGGAGGGGCTTGATGGGAGATGAGTTCAGAGAGCTTAGCGGGGCAGAGTTCAGATCGTGACCTGGGCCTGTTATTTGTACGTACATCAGAGAGGACTCATGGAGATTAAGCAAGATACTTAGTGGGAGGAGCCTCAGGCAGGCACACACTAGGTGCTCAGTAAGTGTCACAATCATTCTCTGAGCACCTAGGTCTGTTCTCTGCTTGGCTCCCCATAGTTAAAATCATCTTTGAGCAATTCTGCCCCCTAGTGGTGGCTTTGATGTGACTTGAAGAGCGGGTCTGTCCCATCACCCCCGCCCCCACCAGCCTCCAGGCAGAGGGCAGCACAACGCGGGGCTCTGTCCCTTCCCCCACCGTATGTGTTTCTGATGCCTGCCACTCTGCGCCCATGAGAAGTTTCTGGAGTCCAGCGCTTCTCCACCATCTCACCGTGTTTAAGAACTCCTTTTAAATTGCCGGCCCTCTACCAACATAACAGAAATACAAGGAAATAGTTGCTACACTCTTATCCCCCAAGTCAAATCAGCGTTGTCATTTGTCACTGTTTGTCAGGTCTCCCTTCTAATCTTTGTTTATGACATATTTGAGTGATAGAGACCAGGGATTATTACACAGCTGTTCAAAAAAAAAAAACCACTTTTTTTTTTTAAAGCATTTTGAAAAAAGCTGTTCAGAAGCACATCATTCGCTGAGCCTCTATTATGTAAGAGGTGCCGGGGATACAGCAGTGAACGTAGACAACATCCCAGCCCACCCGGAGCTTACATTCTGGTGGGATGCCAGACAATAAATGAGATATCAAATATGCCAGCTGATACCAAGAAGAAAAATAAATCTGGGAAGGGGGTTGAGGGACGGTTGTAATTTTCAAAGGGCTCGTAGAGAAAGAGGGTGACATTTGAGTTAAACCTGAGGAAAGATGGAAGTGAGCCATGACAGATGGGGAGTGGGCGACAGTTCCTGGTGCAGAGAACGGCATGTGCAAAGGCCCTGAGGCAGGAATGTACCTGGTATGTGCAAGGGGCAGCGGGAGGCCAGCATGGCCAGCACGAAGCAGATGAAGAGGAGGGTGGACCGAGGGAGGTGGTAGGGATGGGTAGGGGCTGTGCGGGTTGTCCTGAGGACTTTGCTTTTACAGTGAGGGAGAGGGGAGTGGTGGGAGGGTTTTGTCCAGAGGATGGAGACGATCTGACATATTTAAAAACTCTCCATCCGTTTAGACTGCGGGGGAGCAAAAGGGTGAAAGCAGAGAGACCAGAGAAAGGGGCAAGCCACTAAGATTATTTAGAGGAGGAGGGTGTCTGGGCCAGACGGTGGCAGAAGGGGAGGAGGGAGGGGCTGGATGGTGTTCTGTTTACGGTAGAAGGCACCAGATTCGATGCAGCCTGGGGAGCTTGTCCATGACAAGCAGGCAAGGTCAAGGAATGTGATGCCTTTTTTGGTAAAACATATTGAAAGAAGAAATCTCTATACATACGTATGCGTGTTTCCTCATGGCTACCTGTGCCAGGGGCAGGTGGAAAGTGCCCAGAGTATATAACGCATTGTTCTGACTTTGGAAAAGTCACCCCCTTGAACTTCCGGGGCCTCAGCTGCCTCATCTGCGAAATGGGGACATGGCCTTGCCTGAGGCAGGGTCGAGCTCCACACAGGCGCAGGCAGCTTTGGGTAACGACTCCTCCCACAGCTCTGGGACCCCGGCTCCCGAGACCCACTCCCTGTCCTAGGCCACCCCAGCCCCTCCTTCTGTTAGTAAAGGGTGGTTTGCAAATACCCAGAGCCCATTTCGGGAACTGCTGGGGACGAGACAGACCGTGTTGAACACAAAATGATGGCGACAGGGCTTCTCTGGCGCATGAGTCATTATTATTTTTTTAAGTTTATTTATGTAGGGGCGCCTGGGTGGCTCAGTCGGTCAAGCGTCCGACTTCGGCTCAGGGCGTGATCTCACAGTTGGTGCGTTCGAGCCCCGCGGCGGGCCCTGTGCAGACAGCCCAGAGCCTGGATCCCGCTTCCGATCCTGTCTCCCTTTCTCTGCCCCTCGCCTGCTCACACTCTGTCTATTCTCTCCACCAAAAATAAATACACATTAAAAAAATAAAAAAAAATAAAGTTTATTTATTTATTTAGAGAGAGAGAGAGCCAGAGAGAGAATCCCAAGCAGGCTCTGCACCATCCGTGAGGAAGCCGATGTGGGGCTCGAACTCATGGAACAGTGAGATTATGACCTGAGCCAAAATTGAGTTGACGCTTAACTGACTGAGCCCCTCAGACGCCACAAGACCCCTCCTTGTAAACAAGCACCGCCTGCCCCCCACCCCGAGTCTGCCCCCCGAGTGGTCCAGGCCCCACACTTTGGGAAACTCTGGGCTAAGGGAGGGGTTCACCAGGTGCTGGTCATGTTTTGACCCAGAGACTGGGCATCCTGGGTAAAGAGTCAATGTCTCTGAGTCCCGGGATGGGAAGTGAGGGTCTTTGACAAGCGGAGCTCTCTCATTTGACTCATTTTAGTGCGCAGGAGAGGGCAGGGCCTTCCCAGCCTTGGTGTAAGGAGGGAATGAACTCTCTGGAATGATGGTCCGGAGGGACAGTGAGTTGCTGGGAGCACCTGGGGGCCGGGGCCCAAAGATGACCCGTTCAGAGGGTTGTCGTGAGGCTTGCACAGAGGTGGGATGCTCAGGAGGGGCCTGCAGGGAGCCAGCAGTCAGCAGGCACTGGTGACCCTGCTGTCTCCCTCCTGGGCCAGGTCCGGTGGGAGGCGAATGGCCAAGGTGGTGCGGGACTTCCTCCAGGCCCAGCAGGTGCAGGCGCCCGTGGAGCTCTATTCCGATTGGCTCTCCGTGGGCCACGTGGACGAATTCCTGAGCTTTGTGCCCACCTCTGACCAAAAGGTGCGTCCCTTCTCTCTGAGCCCCCTCTGCTCCTCCCCGACCTGATGGGATGGGATAGGGCAAAGCCACTTGAAATCAGCTCCCCGCCCGTGTCCGTGGTCAGCTCAGAGTCCGGGCACCCGGGGAACCAGGCGGTGTTAATCAGAGGGGGCTTCCTGGAGGAGGTCAGAGCTCAGCTCCGGAGGGTACTCGTTGGCCCCCCTGCTCATACACCCATCCTCACACTTGCTGGGTGTTTGCCCTGATCCAAACCTCTCAGCCTAGACCCAGGAATGACACGGATAGTAATTGGTAACATTCGGCATCTATGATGTGCGTGTGTATTAACTCATTTGATCTCCTGACACTTCCGTGAGGCGGGTACGCTTCTCGCTGACCCCATTTTATAGATGGGAAAACTGAGGCTCGGAAGGACAGTTACTGGTAGGGTAAGACCCAGACCCAGACAGAGGGCTTGGGACCGCTCGGCTGCCACCACTTTAGAGAGAGGGGCCCAGACCTCAGAGAGCACGCAGCCCGGGAGGGGCGGCCTCCCAGTGACCAGTGACCGAGTTCCCCAGAAGGCAAGTGAGGAAGGGCATCCAGGCAAGAGATTATCTTGGACAAAGGCCCCAGGAGTGTGAACCAGCTTGGGGGGTTAGGGGATGCTGCCCGGGGGTGCTTTGTGGCTGGCGGGTGGGACTGAGCGGGAGAGGGGAGCCGCCTGCGTGGTCTGGCCTCCTCCCGAGTTTGGGGTCTCCTGCATCTCGGGGAGAACCCGTCCACCGAGCCATTCTCCCTTCCTCTGTGCCAGGGCTTCCGGCTGCTTCTGGCGAGCCCCATCGCTTGCCTCAAACTGTTCCAACAGAAGAAAGAGGAGGGGTACGGGGAGGCGGCCCAGTTTGACGGTGAGTGCCGATGACCCAGTCACCCCGTGCGTGGGGCCTCTGCCCTCTGATTGCCAGCCCTGAGCACCTCTCATGCCTTGCGTGGCTGTGCTCTGTTTACGGGCCCTTCGCCTCGCTTGGATCCCTCAGCTCAGAACCGGCCATCACTAATTCTCCCAACACCCTCACCTGGGAGCTAACGATGAGCGCTGTCCCTTTACTGGGCCAAGGCCGGGAGGCCAAGAGGCCGGTGGATGGCCCCAGGCGCCCACAGAAGGTGACGACGTTCTCAGGAAGAGCGGGCGGCTCCTGGCCACACCCCAGGAGAGGAAGACAACTGGACACAGCGCACACCCCGCGGGATCTCGCCCCCGCCCCCAACCCCTTTCCCCAGAGGCTCAGAGAGGGGTGGCGTGCCCAGGGCTGTCACCGGGATGTGGCAGGGCCGGGGGCTCGAGAGTGGCAGGGGTGGGAAGCCAGGTGGGTGGTCGGGGCCCCTCTGGGGACCTGCCTCTGGGGCTTGCCAGACCTACTCGGGACCTGGCTGGCCCCCCTGAGCACCTCCCCCTTCCCCACCGCGGACCTCAGTGTTCTCATCTGAGAACTGGAGACCTGAATTCAAATCTTGATCTCGCTACTCATGGCTGGGAGATCAGGGTCGCGTTCTAAACCTCTCAGGGCCTCAGTTTCCTCTTATCTGAATGGGGGGGGGTGATAATTACCCCACCTGGTGTTGTTTTAAAGATGAACGATAATTTAGGAGGGTGCCCAGAGCATGGCGGGTGCTCAGTAATGGCAGCTGTACCGTGATCATCAGGCCCCGAGTCGGGAGTCCCTTCCCGAAGAGTCTGGGCTCCATCACCAGGAATTCCCGGCCGTACCGGCAGTCAGACCCTGGGCGCAGCAGGGTCTTGGGTCTCTGGCTTTCTCTATCCTTCAGCCCCCTGGCCCTGGAGGCAGCCCTGGGCGGTCCTTCCTGAGCCCTCATACTGTCTTCCTTCTCTTGCAGGGTTAAGACACCAAGTGAACAGAAGCATTAATGAGATGCTGGCCGACAGTCGCCTCAGGAGGGACAGCCTCTACGCACAGGTGAGGATATAAGGCCACGCTGCTTGCTCTTGGGGGGGTCCCCGTCCTCCCAGGAGAAGCAGCCCCAGGACTCGCTGGGATGGAGTGGGAGTATGGGGCTCAGCCCCAGGTCTCGGCCGTGAACGCACAGTCTGATGGAGGAGGCACAAAGGAGCCCCCAGGGAGCTCCCGGTCTGGTGAGGGGAGATCCAGCTCTGGTCTGGGGGAAATGACGAGTTTCCGGAGAAGCTGAGTGAGATGAGAAATTGGGGCCCTGTGGGGATGAGGGGTGGGGTGGGTGGGAGTCAAGGGGATCCGGCAAGGAGGAGACCGGGTGGGAGGAGGTCTCCGGCTGACGCCCGCCATGGGCGTGGTGCAGGGCCTGGCGCAGAGGCCCCTCACGTCTCCTGTGTGGAGCCTGGTACCTTCTCCGAGATGGCTGAGATGGACAGACGTGTGAGCCGCGCTGTGGCTGGGATGGGGGGGGGGGGGCGGCCACAAACACTCTTGGAACTAGAAGCTGCCTGGGTCCAAATCCCAGCTGTGCAGCTTCCTAGCTCTGTGCCCTCGGGCAGGTCACCGGAGCCTCAGTTTCCCCATCTGCGGGTGGGCAGTGGCACCCAGCTGTTGGAGGACCTGAGGAGCACGAGGGCGAGAGGGCTCTGCACGGGGCCCGGCGCGCAGCCGGCGTTCAGCGAGCGTGAGAGCCTCCCTGGCTCACTGGGTGCGCCCGCTGCCTCTCCTCGTGCCCCCCCCCCCCAGAAATGCATCGACTGGAACCGGGAGGTGCTGAAGCAGGAGCTGGGCCTGACCGAGCAGGACATCGTGGACATCCCCCAGCTCTTCTTCCTGAAGGGCTCCCATGCGGAAGCCTTCTTCCCTGACATGGTGAGAGCGCAGAAGCAGGACGGGGCACTTCCTGTCCCCGGGGCCCCCTGGCAGGGTCCGCAAGGGTGTCACTTGGGGTTCCAGAGGAGAAGCGCTTCCTGTCCGAGGGCAGAGACAAGCACAGAGACCGGGGCGGGCCTGGCGGATCTCTAGGTGTGTGTTTCCTTTTTTTTTTTTTTTTTTAAGTTTATTTATTTACTTTGAGAGGGAGATCGGGAGAGCAAGCACAAGCAGGGGACGGGCAGAGAGAGAGAGAGAGAGAGAGAGAGAGAGAGAGAGAGAGAATTCCAAGCAGGCTTCTTGCTGACACAGCACAGGGCACGACGCGGGGCTCAGACTCACGAACTGTGAGATCACGACCTGGGTCAAAATCGAGAGTTGGACGCTTAACTGAGCCACCCGGGCGCCCCGGTGTGTGTTTGCTTTTTGTGCGGGTACAGGACATCTCCGCCCGGGGGGTCTCCACCGGGGCGATTTTGCCTTCCAGGTTTTCTTGCTTGTTTTGTTTTTCTTGCCACAAGGAGGGAGGTGGCTACTGGCATCAGTGGGTGGAGGCCGGGGATGCTGTTGAACGTGGGTCAGTGCCCAGGGCGGCCCCCACCACTGAGGGCTTTTTGTTTCCCTCCCAAGTCAAGACAGGAAGTCTGTTTTGGTTTCAGTGTTTCCAGCTCTCACTCCCGGGGGGCCCCAGCCGCCTGCTCTGCTCCGCACCCCACCGGCTGCTCCCTGGTGCGGCTCCTGAGGCGGGCAGGCGGGCCCACGGTGGCTGCCTCCCTGGCTGTCATTAAGTCAGGCAGCTGACAGCCGATGCATAGCTGTGATGTCACCCGTGTGGCCTCTGGGAGGGGCCTGGTGATGCTATCGGCTGCACAACCATTAACGCCTTTGGGAAGGGATGTCAGGCTGTTGGCCCCTCGTGGCTTGGTTCCCCAGGATGGGAGACCCTCCCTCTTCAGCCTGGGGCCTGTAACTGGAGTCCCCCCCCCCCCACCCCGGCACCAGCACCGGCCAAGCGAAGGGTTGGGAGCGGGTCCCGAGGTCCTGATTGGAGGCACGGTGACAGGGCAGGGTTTCCCTGCCGGGACCCCGCACTCCTGACTCCTCGCTGCGGGGTCTTGGCAGAGGCCCCTAAGGCAGGACCTCGGCTCTACTGATGTCTGGGCCTGACTCCTTTGTCGTGGGGGCCCCGTCCTGTGCATCGCAGGATGGCGGTGGCATCCCTGTCCACTGCCCGCTGGGTGTCAGCCGCTCTCCTCTCACTGTGACAACCAAAATGCCCTGGGGCCCAGATCGCCCTGGTTGAGAACCGACCCTCCAAGGCGGTGCTGCCTGTGAGAACTTTCTCGGACGATGGAAACGTTCTCCGTCTGCACGATGGGACAGGGGAGCCACCAAGCCACATGTGGTGATGGGGGTCTTCACATGTGGCTAGTGTGGCCAAAGGATGAACTTTATACTTCTGTTTAATTTAAATTTCGACAGCCACGTGTGGCCAGTGGCTGCCCCATTGGACAGGGGGGCGCTGAGGGGGCGGCCTGGCTCTGGTTCTGGCCAGAGCTCATGACCTTGGCCGGCCCTCTCTGGGCGGTGGCCTTGCCCACACCGGGTGGAAGCCCCCCTCTGTGGGAATCTCTCAGCTCCCACCCAGACCCTGCTGAAGGAGCCTGGTGTGTCCTCACTGGAAGAGCCCACAGGGAACTCAGTTAACCCGTTTGTCAGATGAAGAAACGGGCCCTCAGAGGAGAGTGGTTGACTCCCCTGAGGTCATCCAGCAAGTGAGTGGCCTCCAGGCTCCTGAGTCCTCATGTGGGAAGAAACGGACCTGGCTCCCCTCCCTGCCCTTTGTCCCACTACTACCCAGCACGTTCTGGCTCCTTAGGGGGCAACTGGGTAGCTCAGGGCAGAGGCCATGGGACTGACCCCAGAGGACCCTCCAGGGTCATGTTGATCCCAGCTGTGGATGGCCCTGCAGGGCAGTCTGGAGGGTGAGGGGCCAGAACATGGAGAGCGTGAGGGCACAGAGCCCAGGGCAGGCCACCCCATGCTGAGATGACCCAGCCCTCCCCTCCAGACAGCAGGTTCAGCGTATCCCCTTTGAGCACCAAGGACAGCTCCTCTGGCCACCCATCTGGGGCCGAGGTTTTCTCTAAGACACTTCCATACCCTGCCCCGGGGAGACGTCCCTTCCCCAGTGTTAGGGCCCCCCAGCCGGGGAAGCAGACATGCCACTGGAGACACAGGCACCCCCAAGGGCTCCCAGCCCCTTGTCCCAACTCCTCAGCTCCCCAGGCAGCCACCGTGCCACACTCTGGCAGCATATGAAGAGCATGGGTTTGGGCGTGAGTTGGCCCCACGTCAAAGTTCAGTCTCCGCATTCTCTGATTGTGTGGCCTGGATTATGTCACTTAACCTTTCCCTGCCACCGACTCGCAGGGAGGCTGTGAGGCATAGTGATGACGTATCTGGCGTGCAGGAGATGTTCAGTAAACCATGACGACGATCAGGGCTTCCAGGGAGAGTGAAGCAGGCTGTGCACTGTACAAGTGCACCAAACCTAGAAAGACATTCACACCATCGACCTTGTAGATAGCTGCTGTACAGGGTTTCTGGCAGAGGAAGGTAAAATCTTGCCCTGAATTGTCCCGACAACTTTCTGATGGATGGAAGACCGCGTGGGAGGAAGGGGTGACTTTCATTTGTACAGAGTTACCATGCATGTTTCTGGCAGCCCTACCTGGTATGAATCCTCTCTTCCAACCGTGAATCCATTTCTTCTCTTCATGGACCCTAGTTTTTGAGGCAGCGCCAGTCCTGGTGGCCCGGGCATGCTGGGGAAGGTGGGTCGGACCTGGGGATGGGTCCCCTCTTGTCTCCCTCTTGCCTTCTCTCGTCTACAGGTCAACATGGTGGTCTTAGGCAAGCACCTGGGCATCCCCAAGCCCTTCGGGCCCATCATCAACGGCCGCTGCTGCCTGGAGGAGAAGGTGCGGTCCCTGTTGGAGCCGCTGGGCCTCCGCTGCATCTTCATTGACGACTATTTGTCCTACCACGAGCTGCTGGGGGAGATCCACTGTGGCACCAACGTGCGCCGGCGGCCCTTCTCCTTCAAGTGGTGGCACATGGTGCCCTGAGCCCCCCTCCACCCGCCGTCCCCTCTGCCCACCTGCCAGGGAGCCCCACCAGGGAAGGGGGCGAGGAACTTCCACCCGGCCCCCGTCCTCGTGGGGGAGCCTCGGGCGCTTCTCCTCGGGTGCCTGCGAACGTGCTGGCCACCGCAGGCCCCGGGACGCAGCGACGGACGCCCACACCCTCACCTCTGGAGTGGCCTGCACAGCCCGAGAGGGACTGTCCTCATTCCTCCCTCCCTCTTCCCGATCCGCCACTCCCAGAGGTTCTGGAAAAGAGCAACAGCCTTAGCACGTTCAAGGGCAGCCGTGCGTGGCCGCAGCTGTGCCCGACTTTGAGTCGCTCTCCCTCTGTTCTGATATTCCTCTCGCGGGTCTGCACCGGGAACGGCATCCATGGGGCCTGGGCTCAGAGGCAGGGGCCTGGGTCCAGGCCATCTGTGGTTCTTGTAAGGGCAGGCACAGGGAGGCGAGGCAGCCTCTTTTCCCGACCAGCTGTCCTCTCCTGCAGGGGACCCTCAAGATGTGACCTCCCAGCACCCCTCAGCCATATTTATAGAGGCAAATAAGGACGGGAAAACCTAGCATCTGGGGGCCTGCTTTAAAAAGAAAAGGCAACAAAAACCCTTTAATACCTGACTCCGTCCTCAGAAGGGTGCTTGTTACCTGTTTAGAAGGCCTTTAATTACGAGTGCTGGCTGCTTCCGCCCCGAAACGCTGAGAGGCCAGAGAGAGGCCTCAGAAGGGCACACGCGAGGAAGGCTGGCAGGCGGGAGGCCAGAATGGTAGAGGGGGCCGAGGCATGAGGACAAACGGCGGGGCCTGGCCTCCGTGTCTTAGGTCTCCCCGCTTCGGATTCTGGACTCTGGATGTGAAGGGGGCTGGCCATTCCAGATGTCACAGGGGATAGGAGCCCAGATGTTAGAAGAGGGTGGGGGGGGAGCCATTAGGTTATCTCGGAGGGTGGGGTTTAATTTCCTTTAATAGTCTTTAATTATTCCCCTTCGCCCTGCAGGCCGTGGGAGGGAAGGCTCGCCCAGTCGCTCTCAGCAACCCGGAGACCCTGCCCGTAGCCTGGGTTTCGCCTGTGAGGAAACCCCCACGGCAGGCGTGTGTCCCCTCCCATACAGGGCACAGAGCTGCCATGGGGGTGAGGGGATGTTAATAGCCTGGCCCCAGGTGGGGTCACGGGGACATGCACGGGCTTGGCCAGTGCCGGGTGAGAGGTGACCCCTGTCCCAGGCACACAGGGGCGCGAGGTGGCCAGCCTGCCCTCTCCCCGCCATTGCCCCTGGGGCCATCGCGGTGGCTATCAGCCCTGGGCCTTCGCCTCCTAGATTTTCAGTGGCCCCTGGGAAGACCGAGACTGAGCCAGCCCGCCACGGTCAAACTCTGTTAGCCACGGAACACTTGGCAAGGCTGCCGTGGACACCCGACGCGTGAAATGGATAAGACAGAGCTGCTCTGGTTTCAGGTGGCTGGCGGGGGGCGGGGGGGTATACCTGGGTTCTTCCCCTTCCGGAAGACTCTGTGGGACCCCACGTGCCAACTCCTGGTCTAACCTTTGCACTTTCTGCTCGTAACCATGACCCACAGCCCAGCCCGAGCCAAGACGGCAAGGAGGCCCTTCGGGGCCCACGGGCATGCGGCCAGGGTTGAGGTTCCCCAGGGAAAGGCTGTGGGTGGAGGGAGGTTGCAGAGAGATGGGGAGGGTGGGGAGCAAGCCTTCTGGACCTGCGCTGAGCGTGGGAAGCCCTGGAATTGCTTCTGGAGCTGTCGGAGAGCCCGATGTCCCCTCTGAGAATGTTCCGGGTGATGGATCGCCTCCTACCTGATTAATAAAAATGTCAACGTGCGTTTCTTCAAGTGGCTGCCTCCTCAGCTTCTGTTTGTCGGGCTGTGGGGAGGAGTGGGGAGGGGAGGGGAGCCCTATCCTAGTTCTACCCCCCCCCCCCACCAAGCTGCCAGCTCCTTGGCTTAGCTTCTGCTGGCTGGGACAACCCCCGGGGCCAGTGCCGGCCAGGCGGGCTGATTCAGCAGGATGGCTGGCACAGGCCCGTGGCTCTGAGGCCAACTGCCCCGCTGAGATGGGCATCAGGCGAGGGGCGGGTCCTACCTCGTCACCTCTTCTCCCTTCCTTGGGCTATCTCTTCCAGCCCTCAGAGGACAGGTGTGCTGGGCCCTATTGGCAGAGGTGGGAGATTCTCCAGCGGGACCTGTGTCCAGGGCCAAAGGCCACTATGATTGCCTTTCATTCCTGCCTCCAAAGTTACCAAGCTACCCGGTGGTCTGATTTCAGGGGCCTGAAAGTATTATCCCTCGCATCCTACACGCTGGCTCCTGCCTCGATTGCACCCTTTGCCAGTCACTCACTTACTCACTCAGTCACTTTTGAAAACAACCTTTTGTTGTGGACTCAGGCAAAAAGATGCTGCCTATCAGCCACTGACACTTTAGTCTGAATGAATGCCAGATGTGTTTCTAAGCGCTGGTATTAACTGGGGGGAGGTGAAGGCATGGGTCTATTTCCAAAGGGAGAGACAGGGCCCCGAGCCAGAGGCTGGTCCGGCCCCCAGCACAGTGGTCCAGGGGCCAGGGGGAAGCCTCCACTTTCTGGATCTATTTCCCAACTAGGTTCATAAGCAGGTAGGAAGACTGGGGCTTCCTCCTGAGCCCTGACTCTTACCCAGAGGTGAGTTGGCCAGCAAGCCATTTTATAGCCGAAAAAGTAAAGTGGTCACTGAAGCCAGCAGCCCAATAGCTTTCCTGAGAACGTCCTTCCCAGACTCTTGGGTACAAGAGCACCAGGCTTAGAGTCCCGCTGAGATCTGGGAACTGCTAGGAGTGCACCCACTGGGGACCTTGGGGAGCAGGTCCTGGTCCCCGCCCTGTCTCAGACTGGCAGCATGTCCAGAGAGAAGGGAGGAAGTTTCTATTCAGCACCTTTGGAGCCTGGCCGGGCAGGGTGTGTCCCCGCCATTATCTCTACCAGGCTAGTGATCAGCCTCATTCTCTACAGATGAGGAAACCAAGGCTTAAGAGGGAACGTAACCCTCACCTCACCCCCCAGGCCACAGAGCCGGTGCATGGTGGAGTCTGGACCCGAACCCAAGGCTCCTCTCCCCAGAGCCCTTGCTCCTGCTGTTTCAGGTGGCTGCATGGCCCCTTCTGGCCTCAGTTTCCCCACCTGACAAATAAGCCTTCCTACGCCCACATTCTAAGCTCTTCCTGGCCAGAGAGGGATTTAACCCTCACCACCCACCCCTTCCACAAGTGTTTGGCATGTAAAAATAATGACAATGCCGGTAATAGAATAATGCCAAGCTCCACACTAGAGCTCTACCCACGTCGTCCATTTAAGCCTCGCAAGAGCCATTTTCAGAAGCAACAAGTGAGGCACAGAGCAATGAAGTGACTTGTCCGCAGCCGCACAGCAAGGATGTGTGGTTGACGTAGGGCTGAAATCCAGTCCTGCTAATACGCTCCATGCTCGTAAGAAAAAAGCCGGTGTTTCTCAGTTTCTCAAAATGCTTTGGGGTGTTTATACAAAAAATCCAGTTGTCAGGCCGCACCCCTAACCTGCGGGGTCAGACCTGGAGGCGGGGCCTGGGAATCTGCGTTTGCACCAGCTCCTCCAGCAGGGTAGAGAAGCTCCCCTCTAAACCGTATCATCTCGGAAAAGGCAGGAAAGGGGGTGAGGAGGAAGAGCGTGGAAAGTCGAGAAAGAGGCCCAGGTCAATACTCCACGTCTCTGCCTTCCCTACCCGCCCAGTGCCCCGGTGCCCCGGCCAGGTGCCTGTTGGGACACGCTCCCTTAGAGAAACTAACTGCCTCCGTGCTGGGGGCGGAGCAACAGGTTCATATGCAAACGATGGCTTCCTCCTGGCCAATCCTGTGCTCCTAGCTCTGGGAAGGGGCTGGGCTTCCAGGAGTGGAGCCAATGAGCTAGCACCCCGGGCTGGAGAGGCGGGGCCAAGGTCTTTTAAACCACTCGCCAAGGGCTCTGGGAGGCAGTGTTGGCTTTGGTGGCTCAAGTCCGGGTCCAAGGCCAGCATGTCAATGAAGAGGATTGTGCGTGTGTCCCTGGAGCATCCCACCAGCGCCGTGTGTGTGGCTGGCGTGGAGACCCTCGTGGACATTTATGGGTAAGAGCCAGAGGCCTGGGGGTCTGCAGGCCCTTGGTGCTGAGCCCCTTGGGCTGGTCTGGTGCGCTGTGCAGGATTTCCTCGGGGCTCAGGCCTGGCTCGGCTTCCCTCCCCCAAGCCAGGGGAGTTGAGTGTCGGAGACTGCATGGGGGACAGAGAGGTTTGCAGTGTTTGAGCTCTGGTCCAAGGGCCTTTGAGGGTGCTGGGCACGTTGGAGGACCCTGCAGGCTGGATACATACAAATAGGAAGAGGTGTATTCCCCTTGTCCTGGTCCCCAGCCTAGGAGCTCTGCAAACAGCGAGTGTCATTTTTTAAGAAATCATTTATGCTTACGTAGCATTTCCTATGTGCCGAGCACTGTTTTAAGCTTGGCAATCTTCTCGAACTTTAACGCTCGAATCTAGCCACTCGAATCTAGCCTTCACGACACCCCATGAGCTACGTTTGTTACTAGCTTCTCATTTGACCGATGGGGAAACTACGGCACAGCGAGGGCGAGCCATTTGCTCAAGTCAAACAGTTACTAAGCGTCAACGCCAGGATTTAACACCCCCCTCCCCCCCACCCCCTTGGTCAAGTGTCTTATGCTTTTAGCTGTCTGCCACTTGGAGAGGAAGGATCTGGTTTCCTCCAGCCATTCAGAGCCCACACGTTAGGCTCCTACTGTGTGCCATGGCCGTGTCCTTAGAGCCAGTGGCTGGAGGTGGGGCCCCACCTTCTCTCTCTCTCTCTCTCTCAGGCAGAAAAGGAGAGTTTGGGCAGGTTTTAGGAGCTGGGTTCTGGGAACCCCCAGGGAGCCTTTTGGGGAGTCTCCAGGGGTCCCAGCTCCAAGGCTGAGCTGGGGACACAGGCAGTCAGGGGGCTGGGAGGGGAGAAGGCAGAAGCGTGTCACTGTTCCCTTGTCTCAGGTCTCCCACCCTGCCCTGTGAGCCGTCGAGCAGCGCCCTTGGCTTCTACTCACTAGATGCCAGAAGCACACCTTGACTTGCGATGGCGAAAAATGTCTCCAGGCGTTGCCAAACGTGCCCGGTGTGTGTGTGTGTGGGAGGGAACCGGTCCCAGTTGAGGACCAGTATCCCAGAACAAGACTGTACAAATTGGAGCGAACTTAGTTGAAAGCAGAGACGGGGGCGGTCCCAGGACTTTAGATGTAAAGGGGTGAGGGGCTGGTCAGGGGAGGGAACCAAGTCCGGAGCAGGCCCAGCACAGCTAGGTACCGGGAGCTGAAGCCTGGTTGAGTGTGGGTGGGGAGTGAGAATTAGGAAGGGGATTTGGAGGAGGGACAGCCACAGGGGCCGTGTCAGGAGTGACACGGGAGGATGGGCGTCCACGCTGCCTGGCGCCACCCCCTCCTCCAGCGCCGTGTGCCCATGGGGGTGACTCACCTGTGTCGGCAGCCTCATGCCCATCGGGCAGATGTGCCCCCGGTTTGACCTGCTCTGGGAAGGCCAGGGCTGGCTCCTCCCCTGCAGGGCCTCCTTCGAGGAGGGGGGGCGAGTCAGGGCCACGGGAGGCAAAGGCAGCAGCGTCTTGGGGTTCTGTGAATGGACGGGCCATGTTGGGGTTCGGAGAGGAGGCCGTGGGGGGGACGGCCCCAGCGTGCGAGGCAGAGCCTCGGGCACCCTCGAAGGAAGGATTCTTGGGCCTCTATGCCTGGGCCACCTTGGGGGACAGGCGGAGAGCTGTCAGTTCACTCGCTCACACATTCATCAAGTACTTCTTTGGCGTCTGGTGTGGGCCGGGCACGGGGACACAGTGGTGAGCAAGGAGGCGCGGTCCCCGCTCTCTGAGAATCTGTCCCTTCAGAGTTCTTGCAGAGGCTGGACCGCTCCCGGACGGATTCCTGTCTTGCAGGGGGAGCGGGACCAGCTTAGCTCTACGTCCCTTCCGGCTTGGAGAGGTCGTGACTCAGCCCTCCTGGGTGTCCACAGCGTGGGCCAATGAAGGAAGAGGCGGTGGGTGTGCTGGCTCAGCCCTGGCTCTGGGACCTAGCAGCTGTCTGACTTGGGGAGCATCACTTAACCTCTCTGTAGCCTCCTCCGGAGGACGGAGACAATGTTATCAGTGAAGATCCTTACAGACTGCTCCATAGCAGCCACTGCCCCAAGCGCTTTATATATAGTAACTCATTCTCACGATTCTGCCAGGTGGATGCTCTATCATCATCCCCATTTCAGAGATGAGGAAACGGAGGCACAGAGAGGTTAAGTAACTTGCCCCGTGTCACACAGCCTGTGAGGAGCGGCCGAGCCAGGATGCAACCCAAACACTTAGGCCTTCACTTCAAGGGAGTGGGGAGATGGGATGAGATCGTGTGTGTAGAGCATGTTGGGGATGCCTGGCATGTGGGGGACATTCATTTATGGTAACTGCCACCGCTATCACCATCATCATTTTAAGGCTCTGTCCTGGCCCTTTGGACAGCCTCGAGTGTCCCCAGACCTGCCATAGACAAGGGAGCCACCTCTGAACCAAACTGGGAGATGAGACAAGAGGAATGAACATAAACTGAGTGGTCAGGACAGGCTTCCCGGAGGAAGGGTCCCAACCAGAGCCTTGAAGGATGAACACAGGCAACACTCACTGGGGCACTCTGTCTGTGGCAATGGACAAAACTCTGTCTTCTTGCCTTCCATTGAGTTGGAGGTGGCCCAGACTTGATAAGGGGGCTTTGCTTTACCGAGCAGGGTTTCATGGCGCGGGGGCCGGGGGAGGGCGGTGGGGAAAGGGAAGGAAGACTGACACATGGGTGTGGTGAGTCGTGTCCCGGGGATAAATGTGCAGCCAGGGTGGCAAACCACTGCCCTAGTTGGACCAGCCAACAACTCGTGTCACCTCTGGCTCAGCAGAGGTAGTTCAATGGAGTGAAAAGGCAAAGGGCACCCGGGGGCCAGGTACCCTGAGTTTTCGTCCTAGCTCTGTCGCCCTTTGCGATGTCACCTTGAGCAACTTTCTGCTCCTTCCTGGGCCTCAGTTTCCCCACATGTGCCCCGAAGAGGCTGGCACAGATCAGTGGGTTTCGAGCTCTACTCATGGAGGCGTCTGAGCACCCCCCCTGGTTTGACAAAGCGGCTCTCCTCCTTCGACTGGCTCGTGTTAGGTGAGCGTGCCGACCTGCCCGGGCAGAGCCGGGCCCCGGGAGGCTGGTGCATCATCGACTCTCTTAACCATCTGGGCTTCGGGAAGAGGGTTCATGTGGCCGCCATTCCCCAGGGGCGGCACGGACTTGGGACTAAGGAGGGGAGGTGGTCTTCTTGACCCTGGTGGTGGCGAGGCCGTTGGAGGTGGGATCTGGGGACCCCGCTGAACAGGGTGAGGCAGCTGGTGCCGCCACCAGAGTCTGAGCCGTCCGAGCCTTGGTCTCCTCTGCCCCCATGGGCCGTGTCGGTAGGGACCGTGGCGGTCATCTTGTCCACATGTTTCCAGCCCCAAAGACCTCTCCCATCCGTTTCTCGGCTCTCCAATGTCTGGTTTTGTTTTCGCAGAGGCCAAGGCTCCTGGGCCCATGAAAGGAGAGGATGGGCTTGGGTTTGCAGGGGAGCGGGGTGGGGGGGGGGGCAGAGTCGGTTGTGAGTCCTCGCTCTGTCACCTACCAGCTGTGTGACGTTGGGCAGATCTCCTGTCATCTCTGAGCCTGTTTCCTCATCTGTAAAGTGGGGATAATAGTAGCGATGTTGTGTGCCTGTGGGGACTGCCTCTGTCACCATCCGTGTCCTCAGCATTGAAGGGGTGACACAGAGCCTCAAGGGAGACCTGACTTGACTCCCAGGAGGGGGTGGGCTCGCGCTGTGATTCCCACGACGCGTGGGGACACAGCCCACCCTTAGCCGTGGTTCTCAGACGTCACTGGGCATCGGTATGGCTTAAAGCACAGGTCCCAGGGCCCTGCCTACAGCATTTCTGGTTCTGGAATCTGCATTTCCAACGGGTGGGTCTGAGGTTGGCCACCGTGAGGCTGACCAGCTGTCCCGGTTTGCCCCAAACCTAGATTTTAGCACTGAAAGTCCCGTGCCCCAGGAAGCACCCCGGTCCCGGGTCACCCTATAACGTTTTACCCACCATTCGCCACCTCCCAGGCTGGCAGTGCGGGCAGAGTCGTTGGGCCCTCGGGCTGGCCGGGATCGCCGTGTGCGAGGAAAGGCCTTGGAATGTTCTGGGCATGGACGGCCTCGGCGGGGGCGAGCCCGAAGCCCCCAGGGCTGGGCTGGGGCACTGTCTAGAGCGGCGTGCTGGCAGCGCAGGGGGCCCGACCGGAGGAAGAACTCCGTCCGGGTGAGCCTCTGGCTTCTCCTCCTGTCCTCCGTGCGATGGGAAATCCAGACCCTCCCATGTCCGATGCAGGCTCTTCTCCCAGCAGCCACCCCTTGATCGTCCTAACAGCTTCCCTGATGGGGCCTGAGCACTGGACCAGGAGTCTGGAGCCCTACCTTCTAGTCCCTTCTCTCTTGGGCCTCAGTTTCTCCGGAGTGAAGTGAGGCATTGGTCAGGCGCCCCCAACTTCCGCTGATCTTGGATGCACACGGACTCCTTTCATCTTCTCTGCTTTATAGACAGAGACGCTGAGGCAGGGGGAGGCCGGGCCTCTCCCTCACGGTCACACACCTGGCGAGTAGTGGGCCTGGGATTTGAACGTTCAGCAACTGCAGGTTTAGTCCCTCCTGATTAAGAACCTTCGCTGGCTCCTCGTTACAAAGGAATGAAATGAAAGGAGCTCCTCACAGCCCGCACTTACCCTTGACCTCCTAAGGCTCCACCGGGAAAATGCCTTCCCCTCAGACACGTCGTCTCCTTGTTTTTGGTTCCCCTGCCTCCCTCCAGGAGGCTGTCCCCAGAACCACCCCCCACCCCCAGCCCACCCTCTCAAACTGCCTCCATTTGCCCATTTCCTGCTTCCTAATTTACTGTAAGAACCCCTTCCCCCGTCCTGGGAAGGCAGTTTTCCAAGCCCTTCCCATTATTGTGTCTGAGCTTTGCAGTTGCCCATAAGGTCGACCAAGTCGGTGTCATTATCCCACTTTATAGGGAGGCGAGGTGATTTGTTCAGAGTCACTTGGCTTACACGCGACCCAGCCCGGTCTAGGACCTGACTCTTGACTCTGGTCCTGGCACCGCTGAGCTCCCAGCTTCTTCCCCCCGGGCCAGAAGGGATCTTCATCAGGGATCCCCTGGTGCCCCACCCAGGGAGGTGCAAGGGGGCTGGGCTGAGACACCCCAAGCCCAGGGGCTGGGGAGCTGGGTGGGGTTCCACACCAGAAGGACCATCAAAGGTGCTCAGCTCCAGCTCGTGGGCCCCTGGGGTCCAAACAGCAGCTGACGGGTAGGAGAATTTCCATAAAGAGTTTACGAGCCTCCCGGGGAGCTGGAGGCAAGGCACCGCAGGCTGTGGGGCTCAGGGTACATCCTGGGGTGGCCGAGTCCCTTCACACCCGGTCTGTCTCCATGTGTCTCCTGGTGGCTCTCCGTTTTTCTGGGTTTTTCCATATCTCTTTGTCTCTCTCTCTCTCTGTGGCCCTATGCCTCTCTGTCCAGCTTCTCTATGTCCCATGACGGGCTGGCCCACACACCCGGGGGCATCACAGGGCAGAGGGCATCACCAGCCCCAGAAATTACAGGCCTTGGAACTATGGTTGTCAGATAAAATCCAGGATGCCTAGTTAAGTTTGAAATCCAGATAAGCAGTTAATATATTTTTTTTAGCATATCCCAAATATCGCACGGGCCATCCTCCTACTAAAACAATTATTTGTTGCTCATCTGAAATTCCAGTCCACCTGGGTGTTCTCTATTTTTATTTGCTCAACGCAGCTGCCCTGCCTGGGAGGAGAAGCGGGTGTGTCGGCTGGTGAGGACGCCTGGCAGGGTCATGCACTGGACCCGCCTGATGAAGAAGAGCTTGGGCTCGCCTTGTTTCTCTTTTTCTCAAAAAGCCACCTTGGGAAGTGGCCGGCTCCTGCCGGTAGAGGAGCAAAGAGGGCGTCTGGAGGCAGGTCTGCTCTCCTCCAAGCGGAGTAGGGCAAGGAAAGGGCCTGGAATTGAACAGCCAGCTGTGCAACCTTGGGGAAGTCTCTTGCCCATCCTGAGCCTCCGTTCGGTCACATGTAAGAGAGAGTAATCATGCCCTCCTCCCGGGGCCACGGTGGCGATTCAAATCCTGTTTGGAAAAGCCTAGCCGAGACCTGCCTTGGCAACCGTGCAGCCTCCGGGGCTACGATTACTGACGTTACTCCTGGGGAGGTGGTAGGTGAGGATATGCGCTCAGGAGCCGGAAGGCCTGGGCTGGGACCCCAGTCCGGCCGTTTACTAGCTCCATGACCTGGGACAGGTTACTTAGCCTCAGTTTCCCCATCTGTCAAATGGGAGACAGTGATAGTACTCAGTCTCCTGGGTTTATTGAGAGGATTGCACGATGTCATGCACATAAGAACCTTCCGCAGGGCCGGCTGTATAGCAAGAGCTCAACAAGGGTCAGCTACTGCTATCCCCCAGTGCCCCCATGTGCTGCTTCCTCCAGGAAGCACTCTGTTCCCTCTGGCTCATAGTGGCCTCTCCCTACCTGGGATCCCACTGACCAATGACTTCATGAGCCTGAGCCCCCTCTGGCTGCCCTGGGCAGTGCTGTCCTTAACTCCTTGGCGGGATCGAAGGTTCTGGGACGGTGGGGAGGGTAGTGAATGTATCTGCCACAGCCTGGCAATGCTTCAGAGCACAGTGGGAGCCCCTAGACCCCCCCATAGACAGTAAGAAGGTGAACGGATGATTTCGAACAGGACCACCAGACTAGCTGGAGTGGGGGAAACACGTCCCAGGGCCGGATGACATAGGCTTTTGGACCCTCCTGCTTGACTGGATCTGGCCAAGTTTTCCCGGTGACCCTGCCGAGCCGTGGAAGAATTCGGGCTCTGTGTCGGAGCCCTGGGTGCAAAGCTGCCCATGCCGTTTGCTGCTGTGCGACCTTGGGCTTGATCTCTCTAAGCCTCGCTTTCTCACCTTTCCAGTAGAGATGATACCACCCACTCACTTGGCCGACTTGTAAGAACACAAGGAGCTAGGAAACAACGTTCTGCACACAGCGGGCACTGCACAAAATTGGATGCCCTTCCCTGGAGAAGAGCCCAGGGGCATCTTCCTGCCTGCTAAAGAGGGCTGCAATGGGACTGAGGGGAGGGAGACTAATCTTCTTAAAAGCCACAGTCTCAGAATTGCAGGGGGTCCGTTTGCAGGCTGGTGTCCGCTGAGCTCCCTGTGCCCAGCTCCGCACCGGGGAATTATAAAGCATTCAACTGGTCCTAACTTGCAAAGAGCTTGCAGTTTTGTTGGGAGGCAAAGATGCTCCCGAGAGAAGTGTTAATAAACACAGAATGTGGGAATGTGTATGCACTTGTGTGGGGTCCAGGCTTCACTCCCAGGAACTTGCTGTGGGGACGTGAGGCCTGGGGTTGTCAGGGAAGGCTTCCCGGAGGAAGCAAGAGTTTGCGCCAAAGCTCAAGCATCTGAGCGAGTATTGCCCCCTCTGGCCCTTCCCATGGCTTCTTGTCTTTCCCAGGTCGGTACCTGAGGGCACAGAGATGTTCGAGGTCTACGGGACCCCTGGTGTGGACATCTACATCTCTCCTAGTGTGGAGAGGGGCCGGGAGCGTGCAGACGCCAGACGGTGGCACGTTGATACGGGGTTGGAGATCATCGTGGTCATGAACTCGCCCAGCAATGACCTCAATGACAGCCATGTGAGCAGGTCCCCTGGTCTGGGGTGGGGGTGGGGCGCTGAGCTAGCTCCACAAGGGCCAGCACCCTCTGCTTACCCAGATGCCAGGGTAGCATGATGGGTAAGCACCCGGCCCTGGAACCAGGCAGCTCTGCGACTTACAGACATAAGCTATGTGTCTCCTGGCAAGTCACATCAGCCCTCTGGGACTCGGTTTCCCCATCTGTAAAATGGGAATGATCACCGCACCTTCCTCCTGGTGTTGGTCTGGGGCAGAACACGAGCCAACGTTGGCTTCCTTTCTTGTTTCCCGAGACCCCTGTGAGGGGAGATGTCCCAGCTTTTCTGGGCCGGGCCTCAGTTTCCCTACCTGCAGGCTGAGGGCTGAGTAGGTGATCTCTGTCACTCTGGATGAAGGAGAGAGAGCAGAGATGGGAGGAGGATGCTGGCGCCTGGGGAGACCCCCTTCTCCAGGGTGCCTCATCTTTCCTAATCCATTCTTTTCCTGACTCCATTCCCTTTCTCAGAGACACGTAACCTCCTTTCGTCTCCTCTCGGGCTCATTTAGCCACCAATGGCGAGTTTAACAAGCCCTGACTGTAGGCAGTGCTCTGGCTGGGGCAGGGGGCATTTACAAGATGGGAGAGGGACGCCTGGGAGGCTCAGTTGGTTAAGCGTCTGACTCTTGATTTCGGCTCAGGTCACGATCTCCCGATTTGTGAGTCCAAGCCCTACTTCGGGCTCCCGACTAGCAGTGGGGAGCCTGCTTAGGATTCTCTCTCTCTGTGTCCCTCCTCCCCTCGCTCTCACTCTCTCTCTAAAGTAAATAAACTTAAAAAAAAAATGAATAAAAGATGGGAGAAATGGGGTGGCCCTTGAGCTTGGCACAGCTGATGCCCCCATAAAGGGGTGATGGGAGACAGGTGTTGTGGCACGGGAGTGGCAGGTTCCCACCCCATGTCAGGAGCAGTGTTTCAGGAAAGGATCCTTTTAAGACCATTGACCATACGCCACATACTGGGCACCATGATCTCATCCAGCCCTCACGACAGCTCGGAGAGGCGGGGTCTGATCCCCGTTTCACAGGTGGGGCCACCAAGGTTCAGAGTAACTCTGTCCGGGCCACATAGCCCATCAGTAAGAGAGCGAGTATTCGACACAGACCTGCCAGCAATTTCCCTTCATCACCCCCACGTCTTTCCCCATTTGTGTATCGGAGACGAGCCTCTCCGCTGAGCACTGTGACGCAGGTGGGCAGGACTCAAGGGACTCATTTTGCAGATGAGGAAACTGAGAACGAGGCGCGGCTTACCTGAATCTTGCCTGATCTAGTGAGGAGCAGAATTGGTGAGGGTCAGGACAGAGGCCCTGGGGCAGGGCCAGAGGACCAGCCAGCCTGAGAGGGCGCCTAAGAGGGGCTGAGCTGGGGGGCTGTGTAGATGCAAAGGACAAGAGGGATTGAGGAGGGTTGGAGCGTCCTGTCCTTCCCCTTCCCGCACCTTTGGCCTGGAGCCGGGTAATTGTATGGCTGAGGCCACCATCGTTGCTCTGGCTTGACACATGGGGTCAGCAATTGCAGGATTTAGGGGCTCCCAGCACTGAGGGGTGAATGGCTTCTATAAGAGGCTGAACCTTCTGGCTGAGCTGAGGGACCCACATCAGGAGGAACGTGCAAGTGGAGGACTGTGGGTGGAAGGGGCTTTGATCCATGGGCCTTGAACTGTGTTACCCTCAGCCATTGTCAGCCTGGCCTTTTAGCTACTGGGCCCTTGCTGCAGGCCAAGCGCTGTGCTGAGCACATCACACGCCTTCCTTCCTTGATGGTCACACCCTGCAATCAACCCTTTGGGGTGG
Source organism: Panthera pardus (assembly GCF_024362965.1). Taxonomy (NCBI): domain Eukaryota; kingdom Metazoa; phylum Chordata; class Mammalia; order Carnivora; family Felidae; genus Panthera; species Panthera pardus. The sequence goes on along the minus strand of NW_026526666.1, from coordinate 94,362,779 downwards.
GAACTATCATTATCCCCACTTGACAGCAGGGGACATTGAGGCCTGAGGACAAGTGGCTCTTCCGGGGATACTCACAAGTGGTGCTTCAGAATCTGAGCCCAGAGCCCTGCACCATCTCACACAATGCCACCTGCCCGCTATTAACAATAGCTGGCATTTCTTGGGCACTACCTACGGGGCGAGTCTTGTACGTGTATTGTTTCTGAGCGGCACTACGATCATCTATGGTAGGGACCTGTATGGCCACTGTTCTGCAGATGAAGAAACGAGACAGCTCAGAAAGGTGAAAGGCCTTGGCCAAGGTCACCGAACCCAGAGGGGCTGGGCTCAAGTCCAAGGCTGTCTGAATCCCACAGATAAGAGAGGATCCATAAACCCTGCCCAGTCAGACCTCCTCATTTTGCACATGGCAAGACATAGATCCAAAGGGGAGGAGGGGCCTGCCAAAAATCACACGGTAGTCATTGGTAGCACCGGGACCCAGGTCTCCAGGGACTCCCTCACAGATGGTTCCCATTTTACAGATGGGCCAACCAAGGCATGGAAGAATAAGTGGCACAGAGAAGGCTAAAGGAAGAGCTGGGTTGGTGAACGCAACTTCAGGGCACAGAGGTTCCCGAGACTCCCTCTCTTCTTTGCTAGGTTCCCCAAGACCTATCCTTTGGGGTGGGGGCTGTTGGCTTCAGCTGGCTTGACTCCGGGCCCATTTCTCTACAGGTTCAGATTTCCTACCACTCCAGCCACGAACCCCTTCCCCTGGCCTATGCGGTGCTCTACCTCACCTGTGTTGGTAAGTTGGGGGGAATGCTGGGGCCTCGGCCAAGAGTGAGAATGGTTGGGAATGACATTGAGCGAGAGTCTTTTTATAAAAATCAACTCATTTTCTTTTAAAAATTAAGGGGCGCCTGGGTGGCTCAGTCGGTTGAGCGGCCAGCTTCAGCTCAGGTCATGATCTTGCGGTCTGTGAGTTCGAGCCCTGCGACGGGCTCTGTGCTGACGGCTCAGAGACTGGAGCCTGTTTCGGATTCTGTGTCTCCCTCTCTCTGACCCTCCTCCGTTCATGCTCTGTCTCTCTCTGTCTCAAAAAATAAATAAAAACGTTAAAAAATAAATAAAAATTAAAAATTAAAACACGACAGGTACATTTAGAAAACTCAAATGGTACAAAAGAGTATATATTGAAAAGTAAACCTCCTTCCCTCCAACCTAAGGCTTCTAATTCCCAAGCCTAGCATCCCTCCAGAGATCTGCTGTGCTCATACAAATGGACGCACACATATCTGTATATTCCCCTTTTTGTAAGCAAAGGGAGGCATACTGTGGATATGGAACTGGACTTTGCTTTTTCCACCTTAAATTTTTTTGTGCTGATTATCCACAGATTGATATATAAATTCCATACAAGAGAAGTCATTTTGATGAATGCGTCAAAGGCTCTAGAGGCAAAGATGAGTAACGTGAAGGAATAGATGGGGAATTTCAACAGAGAGAGAAAAACTATAAAAAGGAGTCAAATGGAAATGCTAGAACTAAAAATCATGGTAACAGAGATTAAAAAATTGTTTTTGGTGAGTTCGTTGGTAGACTTGACACAGCTGAAGAGAGAATCAGTGAACTTGAAGATAGGGCAACAAAAATTACTTAAACTGAAACAAAAAGAGAGGGGAAAGAAGAGTATAACAAACAAAACATTAGAACAGATGCAAGAGCTCTGGAACAGTATCAAACAATCTAAACTCAATTATGTGCCCATTAAAATTCCAACATGACTTTTTTTTTAATGTTTATTTCTGAGAGAGAGAGAGAGAGAGAGAGAGAGAGAGAGAATGAGCAGGGAAAGGGCAGAGAGATGGGGAGACACAGAATCGGAAGCAGGCTCCAGGCTCTGAGCTGTCAGCACAGAGCCCGACGCGGGGCTCGAACCCACGAACCTCGAGGTCATGACCTGAGCCAAAGTTGGACACTTAACCAACTGAGCCACCCAGGTGCCCCACAAATTCCAACATGACTTTTTTATAGATCTTCATAGAGCTGATCCTAAAAGGCATATAACGAGCAAAAGGCAAGAGTGGCCAAGACGTTTTTGAAAAAGAACAAGGTGGAGGTATTCGTGGTACCAGATATCAGGACTTTGTTCAAGCCATAGTACTTGAGGCGGTATGAAATTGATGCAGGGTTAAATGCAAACCAGTGGGACAGAGGAGCACTTGGACACAGAGCCGTGTTCAGATGGTGACCACATGTGAATAAAATGGACATGAAGCCCTACTTCACACCATACTCAAAAATAAATTTCAGATGGAATGAAAATCCTAAAATGAAAATCAAAATTGTAAAGCTTTTAGAAGAGAATATCTTTCCAACCTCAGGGTAGGTGAGATGTTTTTTTAACAAGCAAAACAAAGGCACAGACCATAAGGGAGAAGATTGATACATTAGACTCTATTAAAATTGAAAATTTGTATGTAACAGAGGACAAGTAAAAAGTCAAACTATGGTGGCGCCTGGCTGGCTCAGTCCGTAGAGAATGAGACTCTTGATCTTGGGGTCATGAGTTCAAGCCCCACATTGGGCTTAAATTTACTTAAAAAAAAGAAAAAAAGAAAAAGAAATCAAACTCTGGACCAAGAGAAGAAATTTGCAAAGCATATGGCTGATTCAGTGCATATAGATTACGGAGAACTCCAATCCCTAAGAAAAAGAAAGACAACCTAATGGAAACAGGCAAAAAAAAATATGAACAAGCAATTCGCAGAAGAGAAAGCCTCAGTGATCAGAACCCAGATGGAAAGATGCTTAACTCAGCGTTGCCAAGGATATGGAACCAGGGAGCTCCTTGATGGTGGGTGGGAGTTGGCGCGGGTCCAAGTCCCTGCAGAGCACTTTGCAAGAAAGTTGAAAATGCTCGGTCTGCAGGAGGCGCTGTTAGAAGCAGAATGTGCCTTGTAAATTTGGGGGGTTTATGCTGGGACTAGGGCTTGTCAATTTTGGTAGAGGCTGCCAAGCTGCTCTCCAAACAGACCATCTCACCTCACACAGCTGCCAACAGCATGTGAGATTGCCTTCGCCAACACTGCATTGTCAGCCTTTTCCATTTTGCCCGGGCTGAGAACTTAGTTACCCTGTTTGGCTTTAGTTTGCTTTCCTTTAGTTAGGACTGAGGTTGGGTATCTCCCTGCCTCTCCCTCCCCAAACCCACACCCTTATCCCCTGGAAAATATACATGCACAAAAGTGCATAAAGCTCTGTGTGTGTGTATGTGTGTGTGTGGGGGGGGGTGGATGCACGTGCACGTGTGCACGTGTGTAGCTGGCGAATAATTACAGAGCAAACACTTGAACAACCATCACCCTGGTCAAGAACTAGAACATGAGTGGCACCCCGAAGTCCCCAAATCTGATTATAACTCCCTCCTTCCCCTGGAGCTAACCACTATCTTGTGATAAGTATTTCCATGTTTTTCTTTACGGTTTTCTCACTTGGATATGTATATATAAGGAATATAGTCTATTTTTGCCTCTTTGAGCTTTCCGTGGATGGAACCATATTGAACATATTCTTTGGGGTTGGGCTTCTTTCGCCTCCACTCTGTTTATGAGATTCACCCACCTGTTGCATGGTGGGTGGGTATCTTTTTGCATATTTAAAACTCGTTTCGAGTTTTCCTTCTCTCTCTTTCTCTCCTTCGAATGCTCCGTTTGTGCTGTAAGATCTCCCTGCTTTCTAGGGAGAAACATTGAGAATGTGGGATGGGGGCTGGGATTGGGGAGTATAAGATAAAGCTGATGTTCAGAGAGGCCACAGAGCCAGTAGGTGCCAGAGCCTGGATTCACATCTTCATCGTCTAACACCAACGACCAGGCTCACTGCCCCATCCCCAGCTTCACAGAGACCAAGAATGTCCAGGAGAACCTGGGCTCAGTATAGGGTGGGCCCCAGACAGTGAGGGCTGTATGGATGCAGAAGAGGGAGGAGTCGGGGAAGGCTTCCTGGAGGGGGGGCACCCTTTGACCTGGCCCTTTCCTCTTACCCTCCTTCTTCCCCAAGGCCTCGTTCCCCAGCTCAAGGAAAGGGACTTCAGATGCTTCTACCTCTGGACAGTGTCTTCTTAGAAATGACTTTCTTTGCCCAGTTCTAGATGGGTTCTGAGATTGAGGCTGAGAAACAGAGGCCACAGACCTGTGCTGGACTCCTGGGCACCCCCTAGTAACTTAATCTCCGCCCTCCCCTTGTAGACATCGCTCTGGATTGTGACCTGAACTGTGAGGGCAGACAGAACAGGAGCTTCGTGGACAAGGTAGGGCATCTCGATCTGGGCCCAGAAAGGGGCCTGGAGTTTGGAGTTGACCTAGGTTGGGTTAAGAGGGGCGAGGTCATGACAGGTATCCCCCTTGCCTCCCTGCTGCTGCTGAGGTCACGGGAGCCAAATGGGAGGCAGGCATGACTGGGGATCTTCTTTTACCAGGAGAACAAAAACGTTACCAAGAATTATCAAGTTATATAGATGCCCAGGCCTGGGCTGGGCCTCGCTTTGTGGCAAAAAAGTCCTTTGGGAATTTCAGTCCAGGTCAGGGGTCAGCAAACTTTTTCTGCAACATGAGATAGTAAATATTTTAGGCATTGCAAAGGGTCTCTGTTGCAACTATTCGATTCTGTCATTGTAGTGTCAAAGACCTATAGTTAACATAGAACAAAGGGATGTGACTGTTCCAATAAAGCTTTATTTGCAAAAACAGGCAGTGGGCCAGCTGGGACCCACAGGCCATGGCGTGCCAACCTTCTGATCTAGGTGAGAAGGGAACTCTGCCAAGAATGAAACTGTTCAAGGACTTGGGTCTGGACTGTGGTGGCACTCAGTGCCTTGGGAGGTCAAAGCAAGAGGTCCAGGTGGACCGTAAATGCAAGAGGGAGGGCATTCCAGGTGGAGGGAATAGTGGGAGCCAAGGCCTGGAGCCAGGAATGGATCTGTAATCAGGAGGTTGCCTGTTGAGGAAGGGGACGTTGGCTGGAGACACATCACAGTTGGCCATGAAAGACCACTGCGTGGTTTGGACTTGGGGGTGTGGGCAGTAGGGAGCCATTGCCACATCAGGTGCAGGAAGCGCTTCAGTGAGAGTGGACCTACCCTCACGGGGAGGGTGAAGAGGAAGAGGTGGGGTTAGGAGTTGCGGGGTGGGGGCTCAGGTCCGGTCTGAGCCCCATCAGCAGCTATGCTTTGCTATGGACAGCGGCAGTGGGTCTGGGGGCCCAGTGGCTATGGAGCCATCTTGCTGGTGAACTGTGACAAGGACGATCCGAACTGTTACGACCAGGACAACTGTGACCAGCACGTGCACTGCCTGCAAGGTGAGGGGGAGCCCAGGGTCACCGCTCCGCCTCCCCGCCGGGATTCCCGCCTGTGGCAGGTCCGAAGCTTCCCGACCCCAAGGCCGGCCTCCCTGCCGGGCGTCTATCCCTGGCCTGCATTTTAGGACGTCCCGAGTTCCAAGTCTGTCCCACGCCGCGTGCCACAGCCCCGTGAGGAAGGCCTCGGCGATTGCCTGGGATGCGGGCCAGGCGCCTTACACATGGGTGCACACAGCCTCTCTGAAAGTGGACGCATCTGTCCCTCGTTTCAGAGAGGGGAGCGCTGAGGCTCAGGGAGGGAGGGGACTGTCCGTGCCAGCAGGGAGTGACGGGCTGGGGCACTGAGGCCAGAACCCTCCCCTGCACCCGGCCAGGTAGCCTGCCCGCCCCACACCTTCTCACCTGTCACGTGCCAGGCACTGGGCTGGCCCCTCTGCACTTTCTAGAGTTCTGGGCAGGTGAGGAGGCGTCTTCATGGTTTCCAGTGTTTTCTCAGGGTGGGCGGAGCTGGGGCTCAGACACCCGGGTCCTGGCACCCTCTGCCCTTAGGGGGCGCGGTGGGCAGGAGGAGAAGACAGAGTGTCACAGGCCCCCTGAGCTGCCGCTCCTGTCTGGCTCCACAGACCTGGAAGACATGTCAATCATGGTCCTGCGGACCCAAGGCCCCGCCGCCCTCTTTGACGACCACAGACTTATCCTCCACACCTCCAGCTATGATGCCAAGTGGGCCCGGGTCTTCCACACCTGCGGTGAGTTCATGCCCATCCCCCACACCCCCACTGCTGGGGAGGGGGGCCTCAGTTTCCCCACCTTGGGCCGGAGGGCAGCCCCTGCTCTGGCTTCCAGCCTGCCTTGGGGGTCAGATGAAGCACAGTCAGGTGTGGGAACTTCAAAGCAGGTCCGCTGGGGTCCCCAGGGAACTGTGGCCCAAGGCCATTTGATTGGATGGATCAATTTAAAAAATGTACTTCAAGCACGTTCAGAAATTTTTATTACCCAAACTTTCAAACATACACAAAAGTAGAGAGAATAGTAATGGACCCCCACAGGCCAACCACTCAGATTCGACAATTACCGCTGTCTTGCCTCTCTCGCTCCGTTGATCCTGTTGGCTCAAGTGTTTTGTTTTATTTTATTTTATTATTTCTCATGTTTATTCATTTTTTGAGAGATAGAGACAGAACGTGAACGGGGAGGGGCAGAGAGAGAGGGAGACACAGAATCAGAAGCAGGCTTCAGGCTCTGAGTTGTTAGCACAGAGCCCAGTGCAGGGCTCGAACCCGTGAACTGTGAGATCATGAGCTGAGCTGAAGTCAGATGCTTAACCGACTGAGCCACCCAGGTGCCCCAATGTTTGTTTTATTTTTGAGAGAGAGAGAGAGACAGAGTGTGAGCAGGGGAGGGGTGGAGAGAGAGGGAGACGCAGAATCCAAAGCAGGCTTCAGGCTCTGAGCTGTCAGCATGGAGCCTGAGGCGGGGCTCGAACCCATGAACCGTGAGATCGTGACCTGAGCCGAAGTTAACTGACTGAGCCTCCCAAGCATCCCTATTTGTTTATTTGAGAGAGAGAGAGAGAGAGAGAGAGAGAGAATGAGCAGGGGAGAGGGGCAGAGGGGGAGAGAGAGAGAGAGAGACAGAGTGTGAGCGGGGGAGGAGCAGAGAGAGAGAGAGGGAGACACAGAATCTGAAATGGGCTCCAGGCTCTGAGCTGTCAGCGCAGAGCCCGATGCGGGGCTCGAACTCACGGACCGTGAGATCATGACCTGAGCCGAAGTCAGACGCTCAACCGACTGAGCCACCAGGTGCCCCTGCTGAAGTATTTTAAAGCCACTCCTAGACACTATGGCTAGTGCCCCTGCATAATTCAGCATGCATCTCCCCAAAAAATGACTTTCCAAAAGTGCCCCCCAAAAAATGACTTTCTTCACACAGCCACGATGCTCTTATCACCCGTACGAGCAAGGACATAAAATATCTTTTAAAGATACACGCGCATGCAAGTAATAAAATGCTCATTGTTAACAAGATCAAACACTATAGAAGTATATGTGGCTAAAAAAATGAGAGTTCCCTGGGGCGCCTGGGTGACTCAGTAGGTTGAGCTACCGTCCGACTTCGGCTCAGGTTATGATCTCACTGTTTGTGAGTTCGAGCCCCGCGGCAGGCTCTGTGCGGACAGCTCGGAGCCTGGATCCTGCTTTGGATTCTGTGTCTCCCTCTCTCTCTGCCCCTCCCCCACCCTCTCTCTCTCTCTCTCTCTCTCTCTCTCTCTCTCTCTCTCTCTCTCTCTCTCAAAAATAAATATTAAAATTTCTTATTTTTTTTTCAACTTTTTTTTTTTTTTTTTTTTTTGGGACAGAGAGAGACAGAGCATGAACGGGGGAGGGGCAGAGAGAGAGGGAGACACAGAATCGGAAACAGGCTCCAGGCTCCGAGCCATCAGCCCAGAGCCTGACGCGGGGCTCGAACTCACGGACCGCGAGATCGTGACCTGGCTGAAGTCGGACGCTTAACCGGCTGCGCCACCCAGGCGCCCCTAAAATTTTTTAAATAAAAATGAGAGTTCCCTATCCTCACCCCTAAACCTGACTCTTAACACGTGTTCATCGTTAACGATTCGCTCTGTGTTCTTCGTCACTTGTCTCTGTGCGTGGCGTGCATGTCTTCAGCTTTCCCAGCGGTTTCTCCCACGGAATCCTATACCCGACACCCCTTTCTGTATTTATCCGGCTCCTCCTTGATCTTGTCCACAGCTGCGTGGTATTCCAAAGCGTGGATGTGCTATAACACATCCAGTGCCCTGAACATTGTTCTGACTTTGCAACAGTACAGGCGCCTCGAGGGCACGGGCCTTGCTCCCGATTTGCTCCTGAGTCTAGAACCATGCCCTGTCGGTGCTGAGGAGGTGCCCTGTAAATATTAGTTCAATGACCGGATAAAGAACCAGCGGACGCCCTTGTACGTGTATTTGTACGTACAGATTTCCGTCAACTCCTGGCCACGGGGTTGCTTGCTTAGGAGTAGACGGGACTTTGTGAGAGGTTGCCAGATCGTCCTGTGGAAGGTCTGAACAGCCATCTCAGAAAGGAACAGCCCCTCCCTGGGCCGTGCCCACACTGGGTATCGAGCTCCTGTCGCTCCTTTGCCGGCGGGAGGGCAGAGGTGGGGGCTGCGGTCTGGCTTGAGGCTCTTTGGGGAGGTTGGCGCGGCGGCTTCTTCTTGCGCCCCTGGTGCTCTGCGGGCCCACCTGGGAGTCACGGCCATCCCTTCCGTCCCCGCCCAGGTCCCGAGGACTCGTGCGAGGCCTACAGGCACGTGCTGGGCCAGAACAAGGTGTCGTACGAGGTGCCCCGCTTCCACGGTGACGAGGAGCGCTTCTTCGTGGAGGGGCTCTCCTTCCCTGATGCCAGCTTCACGGGGCTCGTGTCCTTCCACGTCACCCTGCTGGACGACTCCAACGAGGTAGGGGTGGCCAAGGAGGAGTGGGGGGGGGACAGGGCTCCGTCCTGGGGGGGAGGGGCTCCGCTGGCATGAAGGGTCCCAGACCTCTCCACCACCCCGCGGTGCCTCTCTAGAAACTAAGAGGTGCCAGTGGCTTGCCCAGGGTCCACGTGGTCCTTGACTCAGCCGGGCCTCTGGATTCCAAGGCCGGCGCTCTTCCCCTTCTGCTCCTCCCCCTCTGCAGGATTTCTCCGAGTCCCCGATCTTCACTGACACCGTGGTGTTCCGTGTGGCGCCCTGGATTATGACGCCCAGCACCCTGCCGCCCCTGGAGGTATACGTGTGCCGGTGAGTGTGTGTGTGTGTGTGGGGGGGGGCAGCAGGTGTCCTTCTGACCCCGGAGGCCCCTCTGGTCTCCAGACCTGGCTGTGTCCTGAGCCCCTCTCCCTGGGCTTGTCTGCAGCGTGGGGAACAACACGTGTTTTGTGGACGCCGTGGCGGAGCTGGCCAGGAAGGCTGGCTGCAAGCTGACCATCTGCCCGCAGAACGAGAACCGCAATGACCGCTGGATCCAGGTACCATGGACAGCGTCTTGGAGGTTGAGGCTGGCGTATCCCGAGTGGGGGTGGGAGGAGGTCACTTACGAATTCTTTTTTTTTTTTTTTTGTTTTTTTTCAACGTTTTTTTTTGTTTTTTTTTTTTTTAATTTATTTTTGGGACAGAGAGAGACAGAGCATGAACGGGGGAGGGGCAGAGAGAGAGGGAGACACAGAATCGGAAACAGGCTCCAGGCTCCGAGCCATCAGCCCAGAGCCCGACGCGGGGCTCGAACCCACGGACCGCGAGATCGTGACCTGGCTGAAGTCGGACGCTTAACCGACTGCGCCACCCAGGCGCCCCACTTACGAATTCTTAGAAGGACCTGGGGGCTGTGAGTGTCCTCCCCAGGGCGCTCCTTTTTCTCCTTCTAGACCTAGAGCTCTCTCCTTCTCTCCAGAACTTTCCGGAGACCCAGGCACACCCTGACACTAGACTGAACTCCCATTCGCCCACAGGATGTGGGCTAGGCACGGGGCTGGCCCTGAAGGGGATGGCGGGGATGTGGGACACACTCCCTGCCCTCAGCAGCCTGGTCCTGTGGTTCCCCACGGGAGGCAGCTCTGTCCCCCTAGGGACATTTGGCAGCATCTGGGCGAATGTGGGGCTGTCACACCCAGGGTGGAGGTGCTGCTGTCTTCTAGTGGGTGGAGCTCAGAGATGCTGCTAAGCATCCTGCAGGGAATACACAAGAAAGAATGATCCGGCCTTGAGTGTCAGTTGTGCTGCGGCTGAGAAGCCCTGATGTGGTGAATTAGCTGAAGGTGCAGCGGGGATGGGGGTGGGGTGGGGGGCGGGGCAGGGTCGGCCAAGTGCCAGAGGGTTTGGGGGGTGGTGGCATCACCTCTGTCTGGGGGATGGATAAAGACCTCCCAGAGGAGGGACACCTGGGCGGGACCGGATGGGCAATGAGTGCTGCCGTTTATCAAGCGCTTATGGGGGGGGTCATGCGTGGTATCCTTTTCACCTTCTTGACACCTCCCTGCTGTCACCCACCTGAGGAGCCCTCGGGGGGCAAATGCCCAGAGCCACAGAGCTGGTAAGGGCCGTGCTGGGGTTCCGCGATGCTGGTCCTCTGTGAGGACCAGCATGTGCAAGGGCCCAGAGAGGGGAGGCACGAGAAAGAATGTCTGGCACTCTTGTGGGCCAGGGCCAAGGTTCTGTGAAGGGAGGCGCTGAAGCGGGAGACCCTGAATGCCAAGCTCGGAAGCTTTCGTGGCTGGAGGGTCCTCCAGTGAGGTGGAAGCTCGGGGCAGGAGTCTGGAGCAAGATGGGCTGGGTTTGGAGCCCGGCTGTGCCACTGACTAGCTGTGTGCCCTTGGACAATAATTAGACCTCTCTGGTCCTCGCTTTCCTCATCTGTCACATGGGTAACAATAGTGCCTCTGTGCAGGTGTATGATGAGGATTCCTGGAATTCATATTTATAAGGAGCTTAGAACAGGGCCAGGTACGTACCAGTGAGCTTCTCACCGGATATAGAGTTCATCGGTGCTGAGCCACCTCTGCCTCCAGGACCAGAGGGCTTAGGATTGAACTGGGTTGAATGTTGAGCGATCTGAGAAGGAGGCAGATCTCTACCTCCTTGGGTCCCCTCAGCCTTGTCCAGCTGCCAGCCCTTCCTTCATGACTACATGTGGAGGCCAGAGGTGCTGGCTGATGTCCAGTGACTTATTTGTCCAAGTCGGGCCACCCTGAGCTCCTCTCTGTGTCCACTCTGCCCCGATCTGGCACAGGGACACCCCCAGGGTCACATCCACCTTCTCATTCATTCCCTCCTGTCTTGCTGTGTGACCGGAGCAAAAGCGTGCCCTCTCTGAGCCTCCAGCCCCTCCTCCAGCCAGCAGGCATCATACACCCCTACCCTCCTCACCCCGAAGGGCAAGGCAGGCCTGAGACGAAGGACCCACACGAACAGTCTTCTCCAAGGTTCTCGGTGCCAAACGAGCGTGGATTGTCCACACGGCGTCTCTCTCATTCGCAGGACGAGATGGAACTGGGCTATGTTGAGGCGCCACACAAGACCTTCCCGGTGGTCTTTGACTCCCCCAGGAATGGAGAACTACAGGACTTCCCTTACAAAAGGATCCTGGTGAGTGTCAGGCCGCAGGCTGCTGCCCGGCTCTGAGGGCTGAGGGACATTACCCAAGAGCCACACTGGGGTGTAGGGCGTAGGGTCTAGGGGGCTGCACTGGGAACCACGTTCTTTAGGGACAGGAGTGACCAGAAAAAAATACGAGAGATGCCCAGTTACATTTGAATTTCAGATAAGCAACGAGTAACCTTTTGTACCAAGCATCGCACGGGACCTAGTTATACTAAAAGTGTATTTGTTTATCGGAAATTCAAATGTAACTGGGCATCCCATATTTTTATTTCCTAAATCCGGCGGCCCTAGGTAAGGGGGCGGGGGGCGGGCAGTGCCGTTGTTAAGAACACAGGCTCTACAATCAGAACAACCCGGCTCGGTTACTCATATGCATGTGACTTTTCATGAGTCACCTCCCCGCGCTGAGTCTCAGTTTCTTCATCAGCAAAAATGATCTTATAGCCCTGGCCTCACAGGTTTCCCAACATAGGACCCTGCGTGTGTGTGAAATATTGAACAGCTCAGGGGGCGCCTGGGTGGCTCTGTCGGTTGAGCGTCCGACTTCGGCCCAGGTCATGATCTCGCAGTTCGTGAGTTCAAGCCCCGTGTTGGGCTCCGTGCTGACAGCTCAGAGCCTGGAGCCTGCTTCCGATTCTGTGTCTCCCTCTCCCTCTGTCCCTCCCCAGCTCATGCTCTGTCTCTCTAGCTCTCAAAAATAAATAAAAACATTAAAAAAATATATTGAATAGGTCAGACTGAGTCTTAGACTCAGTATTTCCATCTGAAGAACGGGCAGCCACTTCCTGCCCCATCCTCAAGGAGCTCAGAGCCCAGCAAGGTGGTTCAAGCTCTTTCTGGTGACCCCCACCGCTGGCCTGACTCCGTTCCCCTCGCCAGGGTCCAGATTTCGGCTATGTGACACGGGAACCACAAGACAGCTCTGTGAGTGGCCTGGACTCCTTCGGGAACCTGGAGGTCAGCCCCCCAGTGGTGGCCAATGGGAAAGAGTACCCCCTGGGGCGGATCCTCATCGGGGGCAACCTGCCTGGGTGAGAGAGGAGCAGGGAGAGGTGTTCCTGGGGTGGAGGGCGGCGACGGTGGCTGGGGTGGTGAGGGACCATTCTGTTCCTGGGAAAGAACCAGAATGGAAAGATAAAATTCTAGTTCTAGATGTGGGGATGGTGGTACAGCAGGCTGTTCACCAGACACTGTCCACGCTTCACCCTGGGGAGTTTGAAAAGGCCAAACTGGACGTAGACCGAAGAGACCATTCAGTCCAGCCTTTTCATTTCATAAGTGAGCCCAGAGAGGGTGAATGACCTGGTACAGGCCACACAGAATGCACAGTTAGGACGTAACTTAGGTCTTCTGATTCTGAAAATAGACGATACTGCTAATACAATCTATTAATTAATAGTTATGGAAGAAGAAGCCTCAAGTCTCAACAGTCCTGGGGAAATTCTATTTCAAGAGCTTGTTCATACTATGATGTAAATGACTACTATCAGGTATTTTCCTGAGAACAGGAGAAGGAAGGAATAGGACATGGAAAACGAGATGTCCAAAAAAAAAAAGCAAGAAAAGAAAACGAGATGTCATACCACACACACACACACACACACACACACACACACACACACAGAGAGAATAACAGATTATTTGTTGTTCCACATGTGACAGAGATACGGATGTGAAAGAAAAGGAATGATGTGGTAATGGTTATTGGCTGCGGCATTGACCAAGACATCGGGCCAACCAAATTCAACAAAGCAGTTAGGACAGACTTGAGGTCAAATAACAGATGAAGCAAGAGGCTTTGGAGGGGACTAACTGTCCTCAGCACGGGATCCCACGGAAAGAGGAAGTTTGGGCCATGCCAGTAGATACTTCTGCAGAAGGGCAAACGAAGAACGGGGTTTACGTTTGCGAGCATAAGACACTGGGGCTGTGAGGCCTCTTGGGGTGACCTTGTCCACCTCTCTTCCCACTGATGTGCAGGAAGGTGAGGCCCCAGCAAGAGAGACCCAAGTTAAACTCAAAGAAGAGCCGCCTGGCCAGAGGGCACGGGGTAGGGTTGAGTATCAGGCTCTTGGAGAACGTGAGCGTGGGTCTGAGGGCGGCTCGGAGCGTGTGCCTGGATGGCAAGACCTGGTGGGTCACCCGCTGGGTGACTGGGACCGAGCTGTCCTGCCCCTGCACAAGAGCTCACCCTGAGCAGAATGGAAAGAATACGTGCTTGTTGTCTTTCCTGCTTACAAAACGGTGCGTGTCTTTTTGTTTAAAACAACAATCAGACCTTGCGGGCCACCTGGGTGGCTCAGTTGGCTAAACGTCCGGCTCTTGGCTCCGGCTCAGGTCATGATCATACGGTTCATGAGTTCAAGCCCCCGCTTCGGGCTCTGTGTCGGCAGCGTGGTCTGCTCGGGACTCTCTCTCTCTCCGCCCCTCCCCTGCACTCACTCTCTCTCTCTCTCTCTCTCTCTCTCAGAATAAATACAATTTTAAAAGCTCAGATATTGCAGAAAACTTGAACTCTTTCATTCCATTTCTGCATAGACTTTTTAAAGTGAAACAACTCTTTTTAACCCCTCGGGCCGCAGGTCCAGTGGCCGCCGGGTCACGCAGGTGGTGAGGGACTTCCTCCACGCGCAGAGGGTGCAGCCCCCAGTGGAGCTCTTTGTGGACTGGTTGGCCGTGGGCCACGTGGATGAGTTTCTGAGCTTTGTCCCTGCCCCCGACGGGAAGGTAAGGAGCGGGGTTACCGGCCTGTCCCCGGGTGTCTGAGTCAAAGGATGAGCTCCAGGAGGCCAGGGGAGCTCAGGCGCGTCTGCCCTCTCCACACAGGGCTTCCGGATGCTCCTGGCCAGTCCTGGTGCCTGCTTCAAGCTCTTCCAGGAGAAGCAGAAGTGGGGCCACGGCAGGGCCCTCCTGTTCAAAGGGGTTGTCGGTAAGCACCAGGGCCGTGTCCCTCAGCCCAGCCTTCCTGCCCCCTCACCTAAAGCAGGACACGTCATCGGGCTTGAGAGAGGGATGGAAAATTCTAGAGCAGGGCCGTCCCCTAAACCTCAAGAGCCTCACTGCCACTGCGCGCCTTGCCCCACCAGCCCCCACTGCCCGGGGCTGGGGCGGAGATGTGGCCAGCTTCGTGGGTGCGTGACCAGTGTCACCGGACAGGGCCCTCCCCGCAGAAGGTTTAATGCTCTGCTCTCACTCTCTTGAAATTCTTAATAATCTGTGCCTTGTGTGTGAATCCTCCTGCTGCCTCCCAGGGATGAGATCCCTCTGTACCCACCCTCGCTCCCCGGAGCCCCAGCCTACTGGGCCTCCCCCTCCCTGCCCCTGCCCACTGATGGCTGCAGCAGGAGCCCGGGAGTGGGCAGGCCTGGATGCACACACCCCTTGGCATCTGGGAGAGGGGTGCTGGCATTAACTGTCCCTGTCCTGAACTAGCAGTGCCACAGGGGATGTGGTGGGCAGCTTGGAAGGGTGAGCCTCCTGTCCACCGCGCAGAGGCTGCCCTGGCCCTTGGAAAGCACCTGTTGGCCATGGCTCGGGATGGTGGGCCTGTGGGAAGGGAAGCTGTCTGGCTCCGTCTGTGGCTCACGGGCTGGGATGTGTGGCAGCACGTGTGAAGTTCCAGGTGGGGCTCCCAGTGCTGCCGCGAGGGTCCGTGCCCACCACGCGGGCGTCCCATAGCCGAGGGAGCACCACATCCGATAGCAAGTAAAAAACCGACATGCGGGGCACCTGGGTGGCTCCGTCGGTGGAGCGTCCGACTTCAGCTCGGGTCACGATCTCGCGGTTCATGGGTTCGAGCCCCGCGACGGGCTCTGTGCTGACAGCTCGGAGCCTGGAGCCCGCTTCGGATTCTGTGTCTCCCTCTCTGCTCCTCCCCTGCTCATATTCTGTCTCTCTCTCAAAAGTAAATAAAGATAAAAACAAAACAACAACAACAACAAAAAAAACACACCACCTGCTAGGGCAGGAGGGAGACCGCGGAGGAAAGCCAAAGTTATATTTTAGTACTTTTGGTGATACTTTTTTTCCTCTGCTCTTTGAGCAAAGGGCCCCGCATTTGCATTTTGCTTAGAAGGAGCTCTGAGAGAGCTTGCTGGCGTGGGCCACAGTGGATGGGCAAGCTTTTTGGCTCAAATTCTTTTCCCCACCAAGACCGCGTGGCTCCTAGAGGGGCCTTCCTCTCTGACAGGGTCCCTGGGGGTCTCGGGGCAAAAACCTTTGGCTGGGGGGCAGGGGTGGATCATAGATTTTCTTGGCCTCGTAGGTGGTAAATGATATCCTGGGCCAAACCTACCTCCAAGAGAAAAGCTTCTGCAGAACTCAGAAGCTCTCAGGTAGAACTTTCCAGTCCGTTTCTTTGCATTTTAAGATCCTCATCCCCTTCCCGCCACCACCCCGGAGCCCCAGCCGTGAGACGAAAGAAATAGTCTTCCCCGCCCCGTTGTTCCCATAGGGACCATGGTTAATGCCTCTGAGCCCAAACCTTAAAAAGCCTCAAATCCAGGTGTTATGTACCAGGTGGAGGCAAGACCATGTTTATCTTTCCTGGAAGGACCACACTGACCGTGAACGAGACCCAGGAACGGGCCGAGCGGTTACTCCAGCCGCCCAGCTAGGAAGGAGACTGCGGGCGTTCACAGCCGTCAGGCCACCCGCAGCCACCGTGCTGCCCCATCCTGTGGAGCAGTGGCCGTGGAGGCCCAGCACAGCTCGTCAGTCACCCCCCCGTGTCCCACGCCCCAGGCCACGCTCCATGCCCTTTCCCCTGCTGACCTCACAGATTACTGTCCCCTCCCGCTACATACCCAAGAACATGGGGAAGTCGGGGAAGTCACTGGCCCAGGGGGCTCAGCAAGAACGCGACGGAGCTGGGACCGGACCCCAGCTGGCTGACCCCAAGCTGGGCCTCTGGGAAGCCCCTTTGCCAGGCGGTCGCCTTGTGGAGGGCAGGGACAGGGTCCAGTGGTGTCCATCGGGGCTGGCACTGATGGGCAGGTGGGTGACCGGCCCCACTACCGCCCCTTGGCGAAAGGAGTCGCCACCCAGTACCCTGGAACAGGTGGGCATTTCCAGTAAAAGTCATCACCACTTCCCGTGCCCTCAAAGAAAGGTCTAAAGTGCACGGTGCTGTGGTCGCCTGTCCCTCCCACCCCTCCCACGCCCAGGCTCGCACAGTGGCCAGGCTGAGCTCTGCTGGGTGGTGCCTACCCAGTGTCCAGAAAGACCAGAGAGCTGGTCTCACAAGACCAGTAGCTGTGAACTTGGCCTCTGCCCGGCTGCCTCCCAGAGCAGGTGACCCTCACCGCTGGCACTGTTCCTGCCCCTCGTCTAGTGTCGGTCTCTCCCTCACAGGTGACAAGCAGATCAACACCGTCTCCATCAACCAGGTCCTCTCCAATGCAAACCTCATCAGCTACAACAAGTTTGTGCAGGTACAGGGCCAAGGGCTGTGAGCGGAAGGTGGGCGTGGCTGGGGACAGCAACGGGGACAGAGTCTGAGGCTCGGGGTCTGTGAAAGCCCAGGCTGGAAGTGGCCCAGACAGAGGGGCTCCAATCCCTCCTCTGCCCCTGGAGAAATGAAGGGTAAGCTGTGTGCATGTGGGAAGGACGTGCATTCAGGCAGAGGGAACAGCCCACACGATGGCCTTGATGTAGAATGCAGGGGCATGGACTGTCTGGGGACAAGCCAGGGGGTTGTGGAGTGAGGGGAGGCTGGGTCATCAAGTGATGGAGGGGACCACAAGGACTTTGGCTATGGCTCAGAGATATGAGGCCGCCAGGGGATTTGGGCAGAGGAGGGACCCGATCTGATTTATGCTTTGAAAGAATCTCTCCGCTGTTGTGTTGACAATATAGCAATATTTCATAGCAGGGGTGGGTGGGGTGACATCAGATCCCGGCAGGAAATGCTTCAAGCTGGATAACGGTGGAACAGTTTTACCAAGGGAATATTTACAAAGGCACAGGCAGGATTGGAGGAAGTCAGTAAGGGACTGTGCAGTGTCCCCAGGCTAAGGGGAGGGGAGCTGTGGTGACACCTAGACCTGAAGGAATTAGTTGGGGGGGGGGGTACTGGAACTGGGATGGGATGGGTCACCATGAAAAGAGGGCTGTGAGACAGGAGCTGTGACCGTCCTGGCCAGCCTGCAGTGACCTGGCAGTGAGGTAGGTGCAGGAGCAAATATCCCAACTGCACTCTATCACCCCCACCTCCTGTCAGTGCCCCATTGGCTGAATCCGACCAGAAGCCAGAGGGCATGGGAGCCCCTGATTGCCAAGGACCAGCCTCCCAAGGCACAGAGCAGGGGAGAAGGGTACATAGGGGTTCCGGAAGGACAAACAGAATACCCACGCACTCTCTTCTAAGAAGCAAATGCCAAGACGGGGTTCAACATGCAGAGATCCTTTTAGGGACAGTGCCTGTCCCCGAGAAAGAGGAGGGGAGCTGGAGGGACCTGGGAGAGCAGACCCTGAGTGGGGGGGGGGGGGTGGTGCGGAGGGGAGGAAGGCCGAGGGGGGCATCCTGTACTGCCGTGCAGTCTCAGACAAGTTTAGCAAAGCCGTGGAGGTTTCCCCAAGCTGCTGTTGGCCAGCAGAGGAGTCCCCTGTCTCCCAGAAATAGTTTGCCTTAGTGTCCTTGTTGTACTCGCCATTGGCTGTTAGCAACTGGAGGGAGGTGTGGCCTCGGGCGGGAACAAAGGAAGGGTTTCAGAGGGGCAGCAAGGCCCTTGGTCAAGTCTACCAACGCAGCTGGAGGTCATTATGATGGTTGCCACGCGGCCCCAAAGCAGATGCAGCAAGGAGACCAATTAGGAAGCCACTGTTGTCAACCAGGCAGTGGTTGGGGTGGCTGTCACCAGGTGGATGCGGTGGAGGGGATGTGAAGAGGTCACACTGGGGATAGATTCTAGAGGTGGAGCCCACGGCACCTGTTGAAGATGGGTGTGAACGGAGGGGAAAGGAGTCACTGGCACGACAGCAAGGCTTCTGGCACAAGCAGCTGGCTGCAATGACAGAGCTGAAGGACCCCGGGGGGGGGGGGTGGCGGCGCCTGGAGGGGGGAGTAGAAATGAAGAGTTTGTCTTTGGACGCGTTCTATCTGATGTGCCAATTAGACATCCAGGCGAAGATGCCAAGTGGTGGTTGTATGTGTAAATCTGAGTTCCGGAAAGAGAACTCTAGAGAGCTCTAGAGAGTGGCTGGGACACAGACATTTGGGAGTTGTCTGTGTCTAGATGGTATTTTCAAGCATGAGGTTGAAGGAGAGCCCCTAAAGCGTGAAAGATCTAGCGAAGGGAAGAGGGCCAAAGATGGAACGCTCTGGAAAACTCTGGAGCTGGCCCAGCGAGTCGGCTGGGCCTGTGAGGGGTGGGACCCAAGGACAGGTACGTTTTGTGTGGAGAGCTGCTCTACAGGCAACTGGGAAGCCTGTCTCCTTAACCAGACATGACCTCTTGGGTTCCCCCTGACGCACGCTGGCAAGGTCTCTCCAACTCTACCCACCCCACTTAGAGCTGCATCGACTGGAACCGGGAGGTACTGAAGCAGGAGCTGGGCCTGACCGAGCAGGACATCATCGACATCCCTCAGCTTTTCAAGATTGAGAGGAGAAAGGCAGTGGCCTTCTTCCCTGACTTGGTGAGGCCCCTGTTCATGACTTAAATCTGTTTCATCAGATTAGGCTCCATGCTTCTGCTCCCCAGAGGGGCAAGACATTTGGTTGCTGCCGTATTTGGGATTACGGTGACTGATGGGGGTGGCAGAGAGAATCAGGGGTCCCATGATGGTCCCCAGGAGGGCTCTAGCTGGCTGACTATGGAATGTCCTGGCCGCTATGGAATGTTCATTGGCGAAGCCCTTTGTTCAGGGGCCATCAGGGAAGGGCCCTTCACTTCCCCCAGGGACCTACATGATATTTGTGGAGTGAACCAATGATCGCATGAGGTCGTGTGTGCCCCGCAGTGCAGGTCAGCTGAAAGCTCAGATGTCCCTTGTATTCTCTGTCTGAGCCCGCAGCTGTACCCCCATCCACCATATATTTAGAGTACACTGTTTGAGACACAGAAACGATTAAGGCTGCTTGCTGCTTTCAAGGAGGGAGTCTGATCTAGTGAGAGAGAAACTCTCTCCACCTCTCTTAGGGCATACCCCAATGATGTCTTTTGTATAATAAAACCAAGTGGCAGTTGAGAGGTGGGACAAAGCACTTCCAGCCTGAGAGGTAGGACTGGCAATCCAAGAAGGCTTCGTGGAAGCAGTGGTCTTCCGTTGAGTCCTGAGGGCTTTGCCTCTGGACTAGGTAGACTGCTGGGGCCCCACCCCATGTGTCCTGATTGAGCAGGTCCGAGGCAGGGCCTGAGACACTGCTGCTCCTCTAACCAGCACCCAGGTGGCCCTCAGGCTGCTCTCCGGGGACCACACTTTGAGTAGCGTGGCTGTAGATGACCCAGCTCCCCTCCCCTCCTGTCACTCCCCTCCTCCAGCCTCCACCCACCTCCACCCCCCCCCCCCCCACAGAGGAACTCAGCTCACCCATCATCAGGGCCTCGCTGGGGTCCTGTCCACACCACCCTTGCTTCATCTCCCCCATCTCCCTTCCCCTTTCTGGCTGACCTTTCGCCCTCCTCGATTTCCCAATTTGCAAAACTCAGTTTTCCCTCCTTTCATGTTTAAGGCAGGCTTGCAATTATGCAAGTGCCTCTGGTGCTTGCAAGACACGGGGCCACGGGAGCCGGCTTCGGCCAGAGCAGGAGGTCTAATGCAAGGATGCCATGAAAGCTGAGGGCAGAGATGGCTGCAGTGGCGCCTTCAGGAGGGCCTGGGACCATCTCTCATCTCTGCGTCTCCATCATCCGCTCCCTCCCCCTTCCCTTGCCCCAGCTTGGCTTCCTTTGCTTCTCTGTTCCTGGGGAGGAATATAAACATACACAGAGATACAGAGGTAGGCAGAGATCTACCCAGCCGGCCCACTCGGGTCATCTTCAAACACGAGAGAGAGAGAGAATCTGATTGGTCCAGCGTGGGTCAGATGTCTGCCCTGGTCCAATCAGCTCCAACGTAGGAAGCTGGGCTTCTGCGGCACAAACATGGCCGCGGCCACGATCCACCAGTGAGGAGGGCGGTCGCTGGGATTGAAATAAGATGTCCCTGGGAGTTCAGCGGTTGCTCCCTTGGCAATGCACAGCTGGCCAGAGTTCTCCCCCACCGCGGTGCTTCTCCCCTGCGTGCAAGAGTGAGGAGCTGTTTTCAGGGTCGCCTGGAAGACAGACGCAGGTCCGGCCAGGTATGGTGCAGGTGTTGACATGGAGCCGAGGAGGAAGTGTCGCCCCTGACCCGGGACCCCTATTCTTCGCAGGTGAACATGTTGGTGCTGGGGAAGCACCTGGGCATCCCCAAGCCCTTCGGGCCCATCATCAACGGCCGCTGCTGCCTGGAGGAGAAGGTGCAGTCCCTGCTGGAGCCGTTGGGCCTCCACTGCACCTTCATCGACGACTTCACCCCGTACCACATGCTGCACGGGGAGGTGCACTGCGGCACCAACGTGCGCCGGCAGCCCTTCTCCTTCAAGTGGTGGAACATGGTGCCCTGAGCCCATCCCCCCCCCATTGTCGTCTCCCCCTGGGGTGGGACATCGGGGGGCCCTGAACAATAAGCGTCAAGAGACCCCAAGGTTCCAGATAGCACGCCGAGGGTGACTGTCTCTCTCGGAAGCCTTTTCCCTAGAAGTGTTGCAACCCATTTGGTTTTCAGGCTTGATTCTTGTTGGCCTCTCAAGAAGAAAGTCCTCATTTCTTGAAAGCCTCTCATGTGGATCAACAAGACCCATGGGGACTCCTCCAAACTTACCCCTTCTCACCCCCAAATCCTCTGTTTGAGATCTCATGCACTTTGGGGTCTAGAAACATCCATGCATCTCATCTGCCATCTTGGCCTGCGTGTCCTAATGGAGGAAGGACCCACACTTCTGCTTTGGTGTGATTGCCTCTCACCCTGCAGGGGAGCAGCCCTAACGTTAGATCCCTCCACGCAGGAGAGAGTCTACCCATAGCTTCCCCCAGAGGGAAGGAGGTGGGGCCCATTTGGATCAAGGTGGGATCATCCGTCTACCTGCCAAGCTTCTGACCAGATGTTGAACTCTACACCCCACGCAGTGCCCGGCATGAGCTTTCACATAGTTGGTCCTTTCCAGATGTGTCTTGAAGGAATGAATGTTGGCCCTTAGCCTTATCATTGCCCCATCATCTGAATCCAGAAATCTGGCTTTGTGCAAAAACCTCCTGGAATTTCTTGGAGGTGATAGTATGAGTTGGGGGCACTTGGCTGGCTCAGTCGGTGGAGTATGCCGGGGTTGTGGGTTTGAGCCCCACATAGGGTGTAAAGATTACTTAGAAATACATTTTAAAAGAGAAAGTATGTTGGGAATTCCTGGAGATGGGGAAGCCTGCATGTGCAAGGGTGAGACATGTCCTCCACGGTGCATAGGCTGCTTCCTTGGCCCTGCACCTTGTTCTGCAGGAGGGGAGACCCCTGGTAGAATAGGTCCTAGGCTTTCTGTTGCCCTCTGGCCAACGTTTCCATGTCCTGCTGTGCCTCAGGAGAGGGAGCCCAAAGGGGCAGATCCACTAACATAGCTCACAGCGGGACACTCTGGGAATGAACGGCTCTGAGTGCGAGGGGAGGGGCGAGGGGTGGGAGGTTTTCTCCAGATGTGTGCCAGTTACGCATGTGTCCCATATGGGCCCAGCTGGGTTTCTACCAGTGGCTAATAAATCTGCAGCAACACGAATGGTTTGAGTCCAATTTGGGTCCTTCTTTGGGATTAGAACCTGTCGGTAAGAACAGAGAAGTTGCTTGCAGCTGAAGCGTTTGCTTGCCTGGCCCCTGCAGAATTTGGCGCTGCCAGGCCCAAAGTTTGGTAAGTCGGTGAGTTTGCTCCGTCTTGTCCACAGGATGAGTTAGGGCTGCCACGGGCAGTGATCCAGCCACATACATGCAAGCCCAGGGGTCAAGTGCTAGGCTGCCGGGGCCAAGCGAGTGCGGCAGGGCAAGGGTCTGGGCTGTGGCCGGAAGGTTGCGTTGTGAGTGTGGCAATGGGGGAAGCCGAGGTGTGTGCCCTTACCAGAGCGTCCTTCCTGCCCCACAAAAGGCCAGGTGGACTTGTTCTGGAGCCCCAGGAAATCACTCCCTCTGCTCAGCACCCTTCCAACCGCCCCCCCCCCCAACAAGGTGCAGAACAGAAACACACCCACGCTGGCCCCAGGGCTGGGTTGCTTCTGGGTGGTTAGAGAAACTGCTCAGCCTCCCCCTCCAAGCCCCCTCCTCACCACGATTTACTTAGAATCTCTTGAACAGACTCCCAATGCCCCTGTGTGGCCAGATTTTTATCAGAATAAGCCCACCTCCAAGGGAAGCTGGCACAGATTCTGCTGAGAAAATCCTGTTTTGTGAAAGGTGGGGAATGTGGCTTTTCTAGAAGGCAAGTGCTTAGAATTGGGAGAACTGGGGTGAGTTTGCAAGCAGGCTTTTCTCATCACGCCCCCCCCCCCCGCCCATTGCCAGATGCCCTCAGGTTGGACACAAGACAAAGTCCTGGATGTGGACATCTTTGGGGGGTGGAGGCATGATTCTAATGCCTACCACGGCCAGCTAGCCACCACCCCCCTCCCCAACTGGGCTTTCTGGACTCCGTGAGCTGGGCCACACATGTCCCCTCTGAAATCCAGCTCGGCTGCTCCATGAGAGTCACGGGGTCAGCAGGAGAAAGATGTTACCTGTGGACCCTCCCTTCAGGGCTGTTGCTCAGTCCTGGACCATTGGGGGCACTAGGCTGAGACCCGGGATTCCCTGAGTTCAGGCTGGTGGTTCCTAAGAGCACCAGGGGTTGCTTCATCCAGCCTGAGGACCAGCCCCCGCCTCCCGCCCCAGACAGCTGCCTGTGCTGCACTGCGTGTTCCCTTCCAGGGCCTGGAAACCCCCAGGAGGATGGGGCCCCCGGGCCATTTCCCCCAGAACACGCTATGTTTTCTCCGACACAGAGGTTAGCCTTGACCCTGGGAAGGTCAGGTTGGGTGCTCTCAGGCAGGCTGAAGGCTGCTAGGTTGGGTCAGTTATTTATACCCCAGCAAAAGTCTTCCCAGCACCCTTCTGTATCCCTCATCCCTTCACTCAAAATCTATTCAGGGAGGATCTACTGTTTGCCAGGCAAAATCTCCAACCTCGGGAGTTCACATCTAGGGAGGCAGCAAGTAAGGAGACAGAGATCACTAGAAATGATGGCGAGTGCCATGCAGCGGAGCATGAGGAGCAGAGAAGCGAGGTGGGGGCTGCTTTTGCAAGGTGACAGACTCCTCCCAGCAGAGGAGCTATTTGGGCTGAGGCTGAAGAATGCCAGCGAGGGAACAAGCTTCTGGGCGTGGGGACAGGACGAAGCCCGGAGGTAGGGAAGGGAGGGGAGCGTCCGTGGCGTAGCAGGACCAAAAGAAGACCAGGACGGGGTAAGGGTATGGAGTGGGGTGAGTGGGGACGAGGCCCGTTTTCCCAGAGCCCTACGGCGCCCATCTCAAAGCACACTGCCCCTCCCCCCACCCCAGGGTCTAGACCTGGGGGTAGACAGGATGGGGGAAGAGTGTGTCCAGACGCTCTGCCCACGCACCCCAGCCCTCGGGCGAAGCAGCGTGGGGCAGCGGAAAGGCCAAGTGCCTCGGAGTCGGACGATCCGACGCTGAACTTGGCACTTCTCGGCTCTGAACCTCTCGGAGTCTGTTTTCTTCTCTGTAAAATGGGGGTCATGATTGTGCCCGCCTCAGAGAGTTCACACGTGGTTTCAGTAAGACGCTCGGCAGCACACCTCCTGGCACATAGTAAGTGCTCAATAAATAATGCCTGCTGTGGTACAACAGACCCTCCTCAGGCCACTGCTGGGTATAGAGCTCCTAACTCCTGCCTTCGTCTTGGGGACGGAGACCCTTTGAGGCCCCGAGGTCAGATTTGGGAGGAAGGGACGGGAGGGCTGGCCCAGCAACTCTTAACGTGATAGCCCGCTGGTCCCAGCTGCGTGGGATTGACCAGGCTCTGGCCCAGACGGGAAGCGAGGGCCTGTCTTTCCTGTGGGAACCGGCGACGCTCCGTGGCACTGGACCCGCCTGACTCGTGCTTTCTTCAGAATTAGGAATCGGTAACTGCAGGGCCTTGGCAGGAGGTTGCCCAACTCTGTGGTCTCCTATGCCTCGGCCGGCAGCCCCGGAGGACAGAGCGTCAGGCTGGGGCAGCTGGGGCTCCGGGATGGCCCGGAAGGAATTCTGGTCGACTGGGTGCATTCAGAAGCCACCGTTTCCTAAACCATCGGCGTCGTGGCACGTCTCCCACGGCCTAAGGACGGCGAGTGTGAGCCGTGTGCCAGCAGGTGCCGTGCACCTGCCACATAACCATCTCGTTTGCACAGCAGGCTGGCAGGTGGTTATATTATCACCCTCACCTTATAGGCAAGGAAACTGAGGCACAGAGACATGCAGGAACTTGCCCGGGTCACAGAGCCCTTAGGTGGAGAGGACAGGTTTGAGTCCAGACGGGGGACCTCCGTAGCCTGGGTTCTTACGTGGCCACGGTACAGATCCTCACCCCATCCTCACGTTAAGAGTCACCCGGGGAGGCTGGAAACTAGCCGGGCAAAGTCTCCGCCCTTGGAAGGTCGGTCTGGACCTTGGGATGTTGCACGAAGCTGCCTGGTGATTCTGACGGGCAGCCAGAGCAGAGCATCAGTGACCCAGGCCATACCGCCTTCCTAAGCCTGCCCGCCCCTGCCCCTGCCTGGTGGCCGTCTCCGCCACCTAGAATCGGCAAGTTCGGGGGGCTGTGGGACCCCACATCACCCAGGCTGTGGTGGCACCTCCAACAACCAGACAGCTCCTGCTACTTTCAAATTTTCTTGCAGGGCCTGTGGCTCTCAGCGTGCACACAGGATTTCCCGGAAGAGTCATTAAAAATACAGATTTCTGGCCACCCTCACCCGTCAGGCCAGGCCCCCTGAGCCAGATCCCTGGGCCTGGCTATCGGGATGTTGTAAACTTCCCAGATGGTTCTGATGGTTCTGGGTTAAAAATTGCAACGATTTCCTGTTCGTCATGACAAAACATCTGGACATAGTGTGGACGTTTATCAAGAGGGGTCTTTGGATGTTATTATTATTATTTTTTTTAATTTTGAGAAAGAGAGAGAGAGACAGAGTGAGTGGGGGAGAAGGGCAGAGGGAGAGAGAGAGAGAATCTTAAGCAGACTCCGCACTCAGCATGGAGCCCGATGCGGGGCTCGATTCCATGACCCTGGGATCATGACCTGAGCCCCAATCCAGAGTCAGGTGCTCAACCGACTGAGCCACCCAGGCGCCAAGAAGGTGTCTTTGAATTCTGGGGTCGTCCATACCTGGGACTGTTATAGTGTCATTTAATAAGAATGAATGGGAATGATCCCAACTGATGTGGAGGGGTTTCCACAAGGCAGCGAGTGAGAAACCCAAAGCCCAAAATGGCGTGCACACGCTGTGGTCAGCAGGGGCACGGTGCCCTCAAAAGTGCCCCTGCTGTGCGTGTGTGTGTGTGCATTGCTTTATGATTATACAACCATGAAGAAAGCACAGACTGACTACCATGGTGGCAGGGAGGAGGAAGGAGGCAAGCAGATACATAAGGGATAAAAAAGACACCAAGCGGGGGCACCTGGGGGGCTCAGTCAGCCGAGCGGCCAACTCTCGGTCTCAGCTCAGGTCATGATCTTACGGTGTGTGGGTTCAAGCCCCACATCAGGCTCTGCGTCTTCTGTCAGCATGGAGGCTGCTTGGGATTTCTCTCTCCCTCTGTCTCTCTGTAGAAATAAACCAACAAACCAACAAACCCTTAAAAAAAATGTGCCCATTAAAAAAAAATACGCTGCGAGGTGGGTATGATTCGACTACCTGCGTGATTTATGTATTAGAATTACACATGGTGTGTGTATATTCAAACACTTTTTCTTTTTTTTTTTTTAGTGAAAATGAGCTGTGCTTTGGGCCAAAGACTGTGGCCACGCTGGGAAGTCAAAGTACAAGTTGAAGTTTCTGGAGAGTGGACGGGGGAAAATGGCGTTCCCCACCACTGAGACCACAATGGAGGTTCCTCCTCCACGGAGCTCATAGTCTGATGTCCCAAGCAGACAATGCGGTAACCCAGCCCCAAATAACGCTCGGGGCATGAAGGAAACAAACAGGGGCATACAGCTGGGAGCCCCAGGGGACCTACCTCAGACAAGTGGTCAGGGAGGCCTTCCAGGAGGTGGTATCTCAGACTGGATAGAAAGAGTGGGAAGGGGCCACAGTGGAGAGCGCAGCAGGGGCCAGAGCCCCGAATGGGGGGCTGACTCTGTGTGTTCTAGAACCTGGCCAAAGGCCTCCCGGTGTCGGAATGGAGGCAGCTGGCGCAAGGGAGTGTCCTGGGAGAGAAGGCGGGTCCCCATCGCTCTCACAGGGACGAGCTTCGCTGTGGCTCTGAAGCAGGGGGAGCCCTCTGAACAGGGTGCGATGTGGTTTGGTCTAGATTTTTTTTTTTTTTTTAGCGTTTATTTATTTTTGAGACAGAGACAGAGGATGAACAGGGGAGGGTCAGAGAGAGAGGGAGACACAGAATCCGAAACAGGCTCCAGGCTCTGAGCTGTCAGCACAGAGCCCGACGCGGGGCTCGAACTCACGGACCGAGAGATCATGACCTGAGCTGAAGTCAGACGCCTAGCCGACTGAGCCACCCAGGCGCCCCTTGGTCTAGATTTTTTAAGAGAACGTTCTCGACGGGGAACCGGCTTGGCGGTAAGAACTGAGGCGGCCGCAAAGACGGGTCGAAGGGCCGCCACCGTCAGCCGGAGAGCAGGACCGCGTTCAACTCCCCGTTTGTGTGAGAACCGAGGCAACAAGGCGGGTCAGGGGCAACTGCCAGCTTTCCAGGCTTGTTAACTCACCGATTTACTATGCAGTCGATCGCAGCTACAAAAAAGTCTTTATAACGTTCCTGGAGGATTTAAGGGATTCTTATGACAGGACCCGGGTCTACGTGGCCCTGTTTTCTTTGCAAAAGAGAACATTCCAAACCCCTCCGCGGTCCTGCGGGTGACCCTTCCCGCCCGCCTCCCACACCCGGGGCCTGTGGCTACCCTGAACGTTGTGTTTGTCATCACTCCGCCCCTCGTTATGCTTTCACCACTCGCGGCGGCATCTCGGGACCACCTGCTGTTCAGTGCTGCCCGTTTTTAGAGTTCAGACGTTTCCAACCACATTCGTTCCCGTTATTCCGTGTCTTGCTCTTTTCATGCAACACCGTGTTGGTGAGATTCCTTCCCGCTGCCTATCGCCAACCGTTCCTTTGCACGGCTACGTAGTATTCCGTTTCATGAATGGGATTTGGTTATGTCTTTCTGTCAAGGGGTCTTGGGTTCTTTCCATTTTTTAAAAAAATTTTTTTGCTGTAACGAACAACGGGGTTATTGTCAGGATGTTCCCCGGTGTGCAGATTCACGAGTCTCTCTAGCTGAAGTATCTAGAAGGTCTCTAGCCTCCTTGACTGGGGAAGTGGTGATGCGGTGGAGGAGAAAGGGAAGTGGGTGCTTTGGGGGAGGTGGGGAAGCGTTCGTTTCGGGGAGGCTCGCGGTTCCAGCGAATAGACGGTAACACGGGTCACGGCTCAGACGCAGCGCGTGTTTATTTCCTGCTCGTGCCCACAGTCTGAGGTGGGCGTTGTGTGCCCCATGTGTGGGTGCAAGGGACTCTGGGAACGTGGTCCTCGCCAGGGCAGGCGGCCTGCCGAGTCACATCCACATTACAGATGAGGGAAGAGGCTGCTCACCAGCCTTCCCGAGCCCAGAGGAGAAAGAGAGTGGTCCGGGAGAAAGATCCCTCACGGAAGGGACATGCCAGGTCCCAGCGGTGAGCTTTCAACCTGTTCCTTCCTACACCTCCCTCCCTCCCCCCGCCTTGGGACACCGGGCCCTCCTGATAGCTTCCTGGACAGAGATGAAGGGGTCAAGGGTGCCTTCAGTGCAAGCAGACCAAAGTCCCGCGTTGAGGACCCGGTGACCGATGGAGGCGTGCAGTGCCTCCGTGTTTCCTGCCTCCCTGTTTGTGGCGATCGAGCGACTGGTGTGCCAACACGGGAGCGGACTGAGGCTCATCCGCCCGCCTGTACCTGCCCGTTGCTCCTGGGCGAGAGCTCCGCTGACGGAGAGAGAGAGACACTTCCGTCTTGCCTGTTAGATGTTTCCTGAGCACGTGCTATGTGCCCAGGCAATACGCGGCAATGGCCGTAGCCCGGCGAGGAGCCCATCGGGAGCCAGGCCGCCAGGGTGCGCTTCCTGGCTTGGCCGTCGCCAGCTCTGTGACCTTGGGCAGGTCGCTTAACCTCTCTGCGCCTGACTTTCCTCATTGGTAAGGCGGGGATGGTAATAGTCCCCATCTCGGGCTGGTGCTGTGAGCAGAGTCAGAGATGGTCTAAGGTGCTTGGCATGGCGCCCGGTGCTCGGTTGAACGGGAGCCGTAACTTGAGGTCATCGGAAAGACAGGTGTGGTTTGGCTCAGAAGCCCCGATTTGTCTGCACTGCCACCCAAGGAGTCCCTTACCCGCTTTCTCCTGATAATAAGCTTTTTTTTCTTTTTATGCTTAAGAAGTCTGGCTACAGCCAACGCTTTGATGAGCAGAGTGGATGCAAACACCCTCCGCCCACCGGGGGGCGGGCTGTGGAGGGTCCCCTGTGCCCACGACGATGTGCCCGCGGCCACTCCCCTCTGACTTGAAGCTGAAGTCAGTAAGTAGTGGGCAAGTTGTCACAAGGCCAGGGTGCCGAGGGGCTGGCTCCCCGTTCCTCCATCTGGCCACCAAGACTGGGGCCTCCTGGTTCCGAGCGTTTTCTCGTTACGTCGGTGGCGAGGATTTGAGACGGCTTTTGGTGGGATGCCGGGGCGGGGGAGGGGGGCCAGGGGTCCCCCTCGGAGTTCCTAGAAAGGACCGCGCGCTCGAAAACACAGGGTGCGGGGTGCTGGTGTGAGCGCCCCGCAGACGTGTGGGTGTCCTCACCCAGCAGATGAAAAGAAGCGGCCGTTAAGCCGACTCCTGAAGCAATGCGGTCTTTGAAGAGTTCAAGGCCAGCATTAAAGTTCATTCCGCACTTGCTTCTTTGAACTCTCCTTGGGTCTTTAAATGCCTCGGCATCCTGCGAAGCTGCATCTCAGCGGTAATTATCTTAATCGGAAACATCTCAATCACAGAAATGACAGCCGCCCCGGGTAATTCCCAGGGCTCCGGCAAGCAGGGGCCTGAGCAGGGCTGGGCAGGGCATGACTCAGAGATGAGTTTTTATGTGAGTAACACTACCCAGGAAGGTACGGGGCCACTCAGCCCTTATAGTTACATATTTTCTTTTCTTTCTTTCTTTTTTTTTTAATTCCCTTGACGGGAATGATTTTTCAAGGGATTTGAGACCATTTATCATAAGGAAACAGTCAGCAAATTGGTGATTAAAAAATAGAGGAAGGGAAAGACACCAAAGCAGGAAAATTTTAAGAAATAGAGGCCACAGGAAGAAAGGACAAACAAAGATACGAAAGTGTGGTTAAGCTCAGATTTGGGATCTGAGCTTCCCGGCAGACCGTGCAAAAACAGGAAGCAGAATCAGCCATCTTGTTCTCATTATCGGAAGGAAGGCAACGTGCCAGGTGATCCCTGCCACACGTGGGCCCTTATAAAAGGACGTGGAGAGGTCGCTGCCTTCAACCCTCTGTGGCGGCAAATGTGACGAGAGATCTCCTACGTCTGAGCCTCCGTTTCTCATCTGTAAAGTGTGATCGATGCTTGTCTTCCCGGATCGTTCGAGGGACTAGACCCAGGCCTGGCAGACTGGGAGCAGTCGGCAAACGTTCGTTTCTTGACTTTCCGTTCTCCAACCCTGCAGGACCAGTGCCTCATTCATCCTCTCCGTAGCAGCCACTTAATCCTCACCCCTGTTTTATACGGGCGCAGTCATCCCTGTGGCGTGTCCAGCTTCGTGGTAGATTCCAGGGAAGCGAATGCGCAGATGTGGACCCCGCCTTTACGAAGCTCACAGGTGAGGAGCGAAGCAAGGCCACTGGGCAACGGCGGCATGGCAGGATATATACAATGATCAGGGCGTAATGGGAACGTCCGTTTGTTAGCACTGAATCTGAGCTAGGTCCCGGCTTCGACGAGAGCAGCATGGAAAAGGAAGCCTGTAGGCACAGCAGTGAATTCATAAATACAAAAATTGTAAGCAGAACTTCAGCAAACTAAATGCAAAGAGGATACAATATCGGATCAAATTAAGCCGATCCCAGATCGCCTTAGAAAATCAGTCCGATGGCCTCATAAATCAAAGACAATTTACACAATGATCTCAATAAATCAGAAAAGGACAGTTGATAAAGCTTCCATTAAAATGGAAAGTTTTATTTTAATATTTATTTTAGCTTAAAATAAAACTTAAGCTAAGCATAGAAAGGAGCTGCTTTTTAAAAAAATGTTTATTTCTTGAGAGAGACGGAGGGAGAGAGAGACAGAGCATGAGTGGGGGAGGGGCAGAGAGAGAGGGAGACACAGAATCCGAAGCAGGCTCCAGGCTCCCAGCCGTCAGCACAGAGCCGGACGTGGGGCTCGAGCTCACGAACCGTGAGATCATGACCCGAGCCGAAGTCGGACGCTTACCTGACTGAGCCACCCAGGGTCCCCAGGAAGGAGCTGCTTTAACCTGATGAGGAATATCGACAGCAGATGTTCTCACGGCGTGGTCCCCAGACCAGCAGCAGCAGCACTGAGAGGGAACTCCTCCCAAACGAAGCCCTCGGGCCTCCCCCGGACCTACTGAGTCAGAAACTCTGGGGTCAGGGTGTGGACAGGGGCAGTGGGCTGTGTCTGCATGGGCCCTTCGGGTAACTCTAGTGTGGCTGGACTTCAAGAACCACCGGTCTACGAGAAACCCACGTCAACAATTACACTTAATGAGGGAATGTTGAAACCACCCTCCTAGGATCAGAGGATCAGGGCGAGACAAGAGCACTGTGGTCATCACGTCTATTCAGCATTGAGCAGAAAGTTCATGCAGTACAGGTGCAGGTTTTAAGGACCAGAAAGGAATGATTACAGACATAGAAAAATCCAAAAGAATCTGCACGCTGTAAGAATAAGAAGGTTTAGGGGCGCCTGGGTGGCTCAGTGGTTAAGCGTCTAACTTCAGCTCAGGTCATGATCTCATGGTTTGTGAGTTCAAGCCCCACGTCCGGCTCTGTGCTGACAGCTCGGAGCCTGGAGCCTGCTTCTGATCCTGTGTCTCCTTCTCTCTCTGCCCCTCCCTGAGTCATGCTCTGTCTTTCTCTCTCTCTCTCTCAAAAATAAACATTAAAAAAATTAAAATGTATCTAGAGCTGCAAAGAGCCGAGAATAGCTAAGTGACTGTTAAGATGACAGGATGGGAGAATGGGCCCTACCAGGTATTAAGACTTATATTAAAGCTGTAATGATGAAGGCAATGCAGAATTCATGCAGAGGTAGACAAACAGTCTGATTACCCAGATCGGAGGGTCAGAGGTTTTATTATGACCTGGTAGGAGCTGCTGATCAACCCTACCTGTCACCCTTGGCATGTATCACAGTCAGATTTTCTCTGGGTTTGTGGTTTATTTTTTATTCACTTAATCTTTTAATAAATGGAAGTTCCTCATTTTATTTTTAAAAAATTTTTAATGTTTATTTTTGAGAGAGAGACAGAGTGTGAGGGGGGAGGGGCAGAGAGAGAGGGAGACACAGAATGTGAAGCAGGCTCCAGGCTCTGAGCTGCCAGTGCACAGAGCCCGATGTGGGGCTCGATCCCACGAACTGCAGGATCATGACTTGAACCAAAGTCAGATGCTCAACTGACTGAGCCACCCAGGCTTCCGGAAGTTCCTCATTTTAATACAGTTAATCATTCCTTTATCATTGTGTTCTTTGTGGACCACTATCCAGGATAGATAAATAAGTCCTACCGCTCAATAAAAATAAGAAAAAGAGAAACAATCCCATAGGGGGGGAAAAAAGGATAAAACTATAAATAGGCCCGTCACAAAACAGAAAACACAGATTTCCAATAAAGAGATGGAAAGATACTCAGCCTCGTTTGTAACGAGGGAAACTCCGAGGCAAACCACAATGATACGTTATTTCCAGGCTTGGCGGAGAGGCGAAGATAAATGCATAAGGGAGAACTCTTAGCCAGGATGTGGAACAAAGGGAAGGCTCAGAAATTGCTGATGGGGATGAGACTGGTGCGACCACTATGAAAAATAGTTTGCTACGACCCAGTGAATTCAAACTGCCCCACCCTGTGCCAGGAATTCGACTCCTAGGCATGTACCTGCGGGAACGCTTGCACGGCGCCCCGAGAGACGTGACTATTCACGACAGTGGTACTTCCATCATCCCCGGACTGGAAACGCTGCCCATCGCCTGCGGGACGGATCGCTACGTTGTTGGACGTCCATGTGACGGGATATTGGGAAGCAACGGAGATGCACCATATACGACTCCCCCCGGCAACCGGGGCGCGTTTCAAAAATACAACCTTGAGCGAAGGAGGCAAGTCACAAAGGACCGAAGTGCGCTTCCATTGACGTCGAGTCCAAAACCGGACAAAACTAACCAATACGGTAAAAGCTGTAAAGAAAAGCAAAGGAACGATGACGGAAAAATTTGCCGAATTGTTGGTTCAGGGCTGGGACGGGGATGTAGTGAGAGAGGTGTCCCTAAATTGCTTCAAAGATACTGAAGACTTTCTAATTTTTTTTTTTTTAATTTTATTTTAGAGAGAGAGAGAGCCTGAGTGAGGGAGAGGGGGAAAGGGAGAGAGAGAAAATATCTTAAGCAGTCTCCAGGCTCAGCACGACCTGGGACTTGATCCCACGACCCTGGGATCGGGACGCGAGCCGAAGTCAAGAGTTGCTCGCTCACCCGACGGAGCCACCCAGGCGCCCCCTTTCTATTTTTTAGCCTAAGTGGTGTTTGCACGCTGTGTCCACTTTATTACTGTTCCTTAAAACGAGTGCGAGTTCTCTCGCTCCTCCGTATGCATATGAGGTGTCACACACGACTTGGGCTCACGCGTGCAGACAGAAAGGCGGCCGCGGAACGTGAGCGTGAGCAGATCTCGTTCATCAACGCGGCTCACGCTGGCTGGAACGAGATCCCCGCCTCCAGCAGGCAGACAGCAGGGGATCTGCCAGCCCCGGAGGAGGGCCCCTGGCCGTGGCTGCCAGTGCCCCGCCTGCCGTCCCCTCTGTCTTCGGTTCACGGACACCTGGCCTCCAAGAACCAGCACGAGCGCTCTTTGTCTACGAGAGCCTGCTCACCAGATGCCAGGGACGCGAGGCCCTCAGGAGCAGCCCTCGACCTACTACGGCTGAGGGGGATGGGCTGTAAACGGCCCGGCTCCCCTGCCGCTGGGGTGGGCTGGCCGTGGGGTAGGGGCTCCACACTTTCCAGCGCCCCCGGGGTGGGGGGGCGGCCCTGAAGCCCTCAAGTAGTAACCACGGTGACCAGCTGACTCACACACCTTCACCGGCCCCCTTCCCTGTCTCACTTTCCCACCTCGTCCTGGCCTCCTGCACCTCCCAGATAAACAGCTTGCACTCAAGTTCCTGTCCCAGAACGTACAGACAGAGCGAGAGCGAGACAGAGACAGACAGAGACAGAGAGATATCTTCTTAGTCCTGTTTCTTGGACTTTTTTTTTTAATGCTTATTTTTATTTTTTTTATTTAAAAAATTTTTTTTAACGTTTATTTATTTTTGAGACAGAGAGAGACAGAGCATGAACAGGGGAGGGGCAGAGAGAGAGGGAGACACAGAATCTGAAGCAGGCTCCAGGCTCTGAGCTGTCAGCCCAGAGCCCGACGTGGGGCTCGAACTCACGGACTGTGAGATCGTGACCCAAGCTGAAGTCAGACGCTTAACCGACTGAGCCACCCAGGCGCCCCAGTGCTTATTTATTTTTGAGGGAGAGACAGAGTGTGAGCAGGGGAGGGGCAGAGAGAGAGGGAGACACAGAATCTGAAGCAAACTCCCAGCCCTGAGCTGTCAGCACAGAGCCCGACGTGGGACTCGAACCCACGAACCGTGGGATCGTGACCTGAGCCGAAGTCGGATGCTTGACCAACCGAGCCACCCAGGCGCCCCTGTTTCTTGGACTTTTGTTTCGTGTTCCTTGAGGGCAGGACCCTCCGAGCTTCTGTGTCACTAATACCTGGCACACGGCCCTAGCGCAGAGGGGGGCTCAGTGGATGTCTGTTGAATAAACATAAATCAGGGGGCGCCTGGGTGGCTCAGTTAAGCGTCCGACTTCGGCTCGGGTCACGATCTCGCGGTTCATGGGTTTGAGCCCCGCGTCGGGCTCCGTGTGGACAGCTCAGAGCCTGGAGCCTGCTTTCGATTCTGTGTCTCTCTCTCTCTGTTCCTCCCCCGCTCTCACTCTGTCTCTCTCTCTCTCTCTCAAAAATAAAGATTAAAAGAAAAATTTTTTAAGAAAAATAAACAAATCAGAAGACCCAAGAGTCTGGGGGCTTTTATTCTCCCCCCAAGTGGCCAGTAAAGCCTTGTGCTTATGGCTTTCCATCCGCTCGACCTGGATTCAAATCCTAACTTCTTTTACCACCAGGTGCTCTTGTGCCGGTCGCTCAAGTTCTTTGAGCCTCAACTTCCTTGCCTGCAAAATGCCTTCCCGGTGGAGTCATCCTGGGCTCCATTATGGCTCCGTTTATAGGACCGAGAGGCATGTTCAGGCTAAACCCACAAGGCCCCCGAGTGGCAGCTGAAGATGCCTGGACGGTCCTTAGTGAGGAGGGACGCATAAGGGGTCTAGAGCACCAGGAGGAAGAGGTCTTGGCTGGCCTGGCCAAGACCTCTGTGACAGAGTCACCCGGCCCCGCCTTTTGGCTTCCCCGTTGGGTGTGAGTCCACTGAGCAAACAAATTCCGCAGAAGATCATCACCCAAGCCTGGCTGAGAAGAATGTGAGGTGTCAGTGTTATTTTAAACCAGCGCTTGGGTTCAAGTTTTTACGGCCGTGTTATTTTAACGTAGCTCCAGGTGCAACCTCCAAGTCGCTGCTGGAGAGAAGCAATCGCGGTCTAACCAGAAAACGCAAGGTGAGGGGTTTGTGAGGACACAAGTCGCCTGCGGGGCTCCAGCCCCTGGCTCCTAAGGTCTCTCCTGAACGGTATCGCTCATCGACAACGTTGGCACCTGGATGGCAGACATCTGGCACGTGTAGCCACCTCATTAGGCACGAAAGAAACACGAAATACCACCGTCAAAATAGCAGAAGCACCCCCCCCACCCTGCCGCCCAGCCCGAAAGTGTTGTGGGGCAGGCGAGCGAGGTCAGCCGTCTTGGGCAGAAGCGTTTGGACTTGTCTTCGCGGAGACTGGCGTTGCGATGATCTTGCTGTCCTCTGTCTAGTGGGTGTCCTCCCCCGGCGTTGGTTATCGGTGCCTGGTGTTCTGGACAAAACCCAACGTAATCTGCCATGTAACAGGCTAAAGAAGGAAACTCATACCGTCATATTCAATGGGTGCCAAAAGACCATTTGAAAAAATCCAGTAGACATTCATGATTCAAACTCTCCGCAAATTAGAAATAGAGAGAGGCACTGGGGCGCCCGTGGGGCTCAGTCGGTTGAGCCTCCGACCTCGGCTCAGGTCGTGATCTCACGGTTCGTGGGTTCGAGCCCCGCGTCGAGATCTGGGCTCACAGCTCGGAGCCCGGAGCCTGCTTCGGATTCTGGGTCTCCCTCTCTCTCTGCCCCGCCCCCACTCATACTCTGTCTCTCCCTCTCTCTCAAAAATAAATAAACATTAAAAAAAAAAAAAAGGAAGTAGAGAGGCACTTCCTCAACTAGAAAGACCATGCACAAAAAAACCACAAAACCACATCTACAGTTATCAACATACTTCATGGTGAAAGACTGAATGCTTCCCCCCACAAGATTGAGAGAAAGATAAGGATGACCATTCTCACCAGTTATCCAACCTAGCACTGAAAGTTCTAGCCAGTGGGTGACAAAGCAAGAAAAGAAAGATGTACAAACGAGGAAGGAAGAAATAAAACTACCTCCTACCTCTGTTCGCAAATGCCATAATTATCTATGTAGAAAATGCCAAGGAATCTACCAAAAAAAACAAAAAAAAAACCCTCCTAGAACTAATAAGTGAGTTCAGTGAGGTCACAGAATACGAGACCAACACATAAACATCACTTGTGTTTTAATACACTAGCAATGAACACGTGGATACTGGAATTAAAAGTACAAGACCATCTATCTACGACCGCCCCACCAAAATGAAATCCCTAGATAGAAGTCTAACAAACGTGCGCGAGACTTGTATTCTAGAAGCTTCAAAAGGCTGGCGAAAGAAGCTCTAAATAAGT
Organism: Panthera pardus; assembly: GCF_024362965.1. NCBI lineage: Eukaryota > Metazoa > Chordata > Mammalia > Carnivora > Felidae > Panthera > Panthera pardus. The sequence goes on along the minus strand of NW_026526666.1, from coordinate 94,325,816 downwards.
GGAGAGATGCTGTGTTCGTGGGTCGGAAAGCTTGGCATAGTGAAGTGTTAGTCCTCAGCAAACTGATACCCAGGTTTTAATGCAATTGCAGTCAGAATCCCAGCAAGATTGTCTGTAGATATAAGCAAGGTTCTTCTAAAATTACATGGAAAGACAAAAAAACCGGAATAGCTAAAACATTTTTGGAAAAGAATCAAGCGGGAGCCTTTAGTCTACCCAATTTCAAGATACGGCTGTAGTAATCAAGACTGTGCTTGAGGGTTGGGGGATAGATGCGTCGATCGACAGAACAGAACAGAGAACCCAGAAACAGCCTACGCAAGGATGGCCAACTGACTTTTGGGCAACGTTGCAAAGGTGATTCGACGGAGTAAGGATCGTCATTTCGACAAACGGTTGATGGAGTAAGGATGTATCTTAAACAGTTTTCAGTTCAACAAAATACAGAATTTCTTGTGCACCTGCTCTGTACCAGCACTAAGGGTACAGCAATGATCACAAAGGCAAGTCCCTGCTTTGGGGGTGTTGACATTCTCATGGTCACGGTCCCCAAGAGAAATTCTGGGTGTTGGAGAAGGGATGTGGGCACCTGGGGTCGAAGACAGGGTAGAAGGCGGCTCCAGAAAAGACTTGCACCTGGCTGGATCCCCCTCTTTCCTCAAAGATGGCATAGTGGAAGGTCACAGGCTTTCGATGCAGGCGGACCTGTGTCCCATCTCCCAGCTCTGCCCAGATATAATGCTCACCTATCGGTGACTAGTAGGGGTCTTCCCTTCATCTGGCCAATCTGGAAGATCTGGACACCCGGGCTTCAGAGCTCATCAGCCGAGGGACTTGACCAGGAGGCAGCTGTGCGGTGGGCAGAGTGGGACAAGGGGCGAAGGTAAGCCCAAGTGTCCCCACTTGCTGTCTGCATAACCTTGGGCGAGTTACCTAAGCCTTCCAAGACTCAGTTTCCTCATCTGGAAAGTGGGGAGAGCATAACTCAGACATTAAGGTTGATGTGGGGATCTGAGATGAGGTCATGTCAGTGGCCTGGCTCGGGCAGGGTCCGCACCAGAGAGCAGAGCATGTTGGGCAAAGCGGGGTTTGAAACCCACGCAGGGGCCCGGTGACCTTGAGCACGGGGCTTCACTCCTCTGTAGAAACGAGATCCTAAGTCCTGCCCGCTGGGTTAGGGTGAAAATTGGAAATAATATAGCCAAGGACCTGGAGGCAAGTGTGGAACATAGTGCACATGTAATAGACTGCGGTCTCTGTTATCACCCTGGGTCCTTGTAAATCTATTTTCAACAAAGCTTAACAGCCTCTAAGAGAGTGCCGGGCACTTAGGAAGCATCTGATAAGTATTTATTGAGTCAAGAGCCGAGTAAGTGAATCTGAACTCTATCTGTGAACGAACGACCCTGGAGAAATGGCTCGGCTGTCCACCCCGAACATAACATTGCCCTACACCCTGTCCCTGCGTCTCGGAGAGTCCCTGACGCCAGGGCCTCTTCCCCAAACGACATCATCACAACCACCTGGAGAAAGGGCATATATCCAGGCCAGTTGCTGGGGCATCAGCTCAGGTGCCGGGGGGCGTCGGGCAACTCTGAACATTGCCTTACTTCCTGTAAGCTGTGAGCAGCCCCGCTGGTGATTCTGCCTTTCAGTGGGGAGAGGGGCCCCTTCCTGTAGCGGTTCTGGTCTGGGCTTTGAGTCAGCTGCTCTCTTGTGGCAGACCGTTTGCTTCCCAAACTTCACAAGGTCGATGCCATTTTGGAGATAACAGGCCGGGTTCTGAAGGATCCTCATAGGAAGCTGTCCTCAGCGGCCCCACCCCAGGGTCCGGTGCCGGGCTGGGTGCTGGAGAACACTGCAGTCTTCAGCCACAGGGTTTAGTGAGCACCTACGATGAATCGGAAGCTATTCTAGGTGCTGGTGGTGTAGCCAAGACCTATAGAGGCCCTGCTCTCGTGGCTGATTGGGGGATAGACATTTGAACACACACACCTAATAATAAGCTGTAACAAATTTCAGGAAAAAACCAAAATGCCCTGTAGGAGAATGAAGAGAAGGAAAGATCAATCCACAAAATCCCTGTAAGTAGCCACAGACCTGGATGCAATTGTGTATCATAACATGGTTTTTACGCCAGAAATCCACAAACAGCCTTCACGTCCCGCATGGCTGCCGACTAAATCGTGGCTCCCCCCAAATCCATAAGTTGAAGGCCTCACCCGCAGTGTAGTATTTGCACAGGCAGCTTTTGGTAGGTAATCGGGATTAGATGAATCATGAGGGTAGAGACATCAGAGAACTAACGGTCTGGGTTTCTCTCTGTCTCTCCCTCCTCCTCTCTCTCCGAGCCACATGCACAGCAAGAAGATGGCTGTGTGAGAGCCAGGAGGGTCCGCACCTGAACTGATGCCATGATCCAGGACTTACAGTCTCCCGAACTGTGAGAAAATAAATCTCTGTTGTTTAAGGCCCTCGGCCCAGGGTATTTTTGTTACGGCAGCCAAGCTAAGACAGGGAGCGGCCGGGCAATGGTGCAGCTGGGGCGGGTGGTGCCCCAACGACCCCCAGGTCTGTCTGCCCTCGGGCCACCTGCCCATCGCAGAGCCTTTCATCCCTACTCTGCCACACGAGGGCACGGGAGTCTGTAAAAGGGCATCGCGCCCAAGTACGGCTGCTTTCCCCGTGTGAGCGTGTGGAAATGCGTGTGTGTGTGTCACAAGGCTGGTTGCTCACCACAACCCTGTGAAATAGCAAGACACACCCTCTTTTGTTTCCCGTCCTGCCGGTAGCCCCTCTCAGTCTCTGGTGCAGGGTCCTGAGGCTTCTCCCTTCTCTGTCCACACTCATTCCCTGGGGACGCTCTAGACGTTGGCAGACTTGTCATTTCTAAGCCCGATCCTCTCAAACTCCGGGATCATGTGTCCCACGGCCCACGGGACGTCCCCATACAGACTCAGATAGACAGCTCCTGCTCGGTATGGCCGGGACCAAACTCCCGATGGCCACCCCGCCTGCAACTGCCCCTCCCCAGCCCTCCCCGCTCAGTGGGTGCCAGATCTATCCCTCCAGGGGCTCATCCCCACCCCCCCACCCCCCGGACCTTGGATTTCTAGACTCCTCACTTTTCTTGCTGCCCCCCTTCTGGCCCATCTGCAAATCCTATTGGCTGTACTCTCAGGCTATGTCCAGAATCTGACTGCTTCTCACCTCCTCCACTGCCAGCACCCATCATCCACCACCTCCCGGACAGCAGCAGCCTCCTTGCTGCTCTCCCTGTGGTTGACTCCCCCCAGCAGCCAGAGAGATGAGACCATGGGCCTGCCCTGCTCAAAATGTCCCCCTGTCTCCCCAAGTCACTTGGGGTAGAAGCCAAAGTCCTCACAACGCCCGCAAGTCTCTCTGTGCTCCACACCGGCCTCTTATCACTGCCCTCCAGCCCCCCTCCCATTTTGCTGCCTTCCAGCCGCATGGGTCTCCTTGCCCTTTCTTGAACCCTCCAGGCACGTCCCTGCCTCAGGGCCTTTGCACTAGTTGCACTGGCCGGTCCCTCAACCTGGAATGTTCTCCCCCCAGGTATTCTCATTGTCACCTTCCTCCAGTCGGCTGAGATGTCACCTCCTCTGATCACCCTTTTGGAAACTGCAATCTACCCCTTGCCCTGCCCTATTGTTTCATTTTTCCATAACGCTCACATGTTATATAATTCACTTATTATATTTATTGCCTATTGGCTCTCTCTTTCTATTACAAGAAAGTTCCATGAAAGCAAGACTTTTGTCTGTTTTGTTCTCTTTGTATCCTCAGTGCCCAGAGCAGGTCCTGGCAAACAGGAAGCAATCGATAAATGTTTGTTGAATTAACAGAAGTGCTCTGGGCTTGTTCTCTCTGTAGCTTATTCATAGCAAATGTAAACCCTAAAATCCTGAAGCAAAAAAGGGGAGAAGGATAAAGAAGAAAACTACTCCAGGAGACCTAAGGCTCGGGGGTAGAGCCCAACCCTGCCACCGACTTGCTGTGTGAGAGTGGGCATGTCATAGCCCTCTCTGTGCCTAGTCTCCCGTCCACAGGATGACCGGGTCTGGTGGCGAGGGCCTTCTCGAGTCTGACAGTTGACAGCCCCCTCCCTCCGCTTCCCTCCCAAACTCAAACTAGTCCTAACCCTATGACCAGCCAGGGAAATTGGGTTTATTAAGACCTGCTGTGTACAAGTAGCAGTGTAGACGGGTCAGAGCATCAGGTCCGGCCGCATCGGCTTTTGGCTCAGGAAATGGGCTTTGAGCCCCGAGAAGGCTCCTCCTTATGGCTGGTGGAGCCCCGGGAGTATTATTTAGCTTCCCTGTGCCTCAGTTTCTTCTGTAAAATGGGAATAATAATGACACTGACCTCCGAGAGGTGCCGTGAGAACAAAGCGAGGGAATCACGATTGTGTTCCCCCCCCACGGGCCTGCCTCAGCGGGTCATTCCATGCGAGGGGCAGAGACGGCTGCCAGACGCACGGAACATAGCAAGTGGGCCATCATGTGGGTGACCAGCCTGGGGAGACCCGTCCCAAGCCAGCCGTGACCTCCTGGCGACGATCTCCCGAGCCCCCTGCGTTTCTCGCCTCCTCCTGATACAGGTGTTGGGCACGGCGAGGCAAGGTGGGAGGGCCCCAGGTGCGCACGGGGCTGTTATGTGAAGATTCAGACCTACGCTCCCCACCCCCAGGCTTCCTGAGCCCCTGGCCCTTCCCAGGAGCCCGCGGGCGTCAGTGCCCTGATTCTGGCATTGTCACTCGTACAGGCCCGAGGGGCAGCTCCTGGGCTGGGGAGGGTGGAGAGGACACGCCCTGGGGCCTGCGTGGGGAGGGCTAAGCCGCCGGCCCGCAAACCACAGGTGCTGACTCATGGCTCGGCCGGGCCGGGCCTTATAAAGGAACCAGCCGGGCCTTATAAAGGAACCAGCCGAGGGGCTCCCTGCAGCTGGAGGGACGGGCTGGCGGGACTATGGCCCAGGGCACGGTGATCCATGTGGCCCCGGAGGAGCCCACCTATGCCGTGTGTGTCCTGGGCACCGAAAGTCAGCTGGATGTCTACAGGTGAGCGGGGACATTCGGGGCCAGGGGCGGGGACGGGCCCAGTGATGCTGGATGGGCAGGTTCTGCCGACACAGGATGTGTGGTTGGCTGGGGCTTCTGGCCGCAGCCTCCGTAGCTGCCGCCAAGGGAGAAGCCAGAGGGGAAGAGCTGCGTGGCCCCGGGATGTGCCTGGACTCGAGGCGAGGGTTCCCCAGGGCCTCACCGCAAATGAATGACCACAGGGCCAACAGGACCCTCTCCTTTCGCCGTTGAGGCAACGGAGCTCAGAGAGGGTCTGTGACTTGCCTCACGGCACACAGCAGGCCCACGGCCCCGGAAGGAAGGCTAGGGCCTGGACTTCACGACCCACACCTGGTTCAAGGGGCCGTTTGGCAGCCCCCCACCTCTCAGCCGAGCCTCCCTCCAGGTGTGCGTAATAATGCATCCGCGATGGGACAGGCTGTGGCGTGGGAGAGGCTGCGGCCAAGGCCAACTGAGCCTCAGGTTCCTCATCTGTGAAATGGGGATGATATCCACTTCACATGGCGGGTAAAGGGATTAAACGTGAAAGTGTGTAAGAACTCAGCATAGAGCTGGACATACTGTTAGTGGTTTTCACCCATCCATCCATCCATCCAACAAATACCAACGGAACACCTACTATGTGCCAAGCCAGCCCCAGGCTCTGGTTAAACAAGATACGGTCTAGGGACGCTCAGCGAGTGCGCGTGGTCGGTGTCGTTGTCGTCAGTAGAGGTAGCGGCCTCCCCCGGCTTCCTCCCTCCCAGGCCGGACATCTGTGGTCCTCGATGGTGCCCACGGGACTGTCTGGGACATTTCCTTCAAAGTGGCACCTCTGCCTCAACCTGGACCGCGGTAGAGCAGCACCAAAGGGGGGAGCCTCCCGGAGACGTGGAGGGGAAGCGGGAGACCGAGAGGCCGAGGGATAAAGGGAAAAGAGAGGCTGATGTCACCTGAGGCCACCTGCCCCCTCTGAGAGTGAGCTCCTTCTGAGACACAGAGCCCTGTCATTCACCAACCCCCCCCCCCCCACCCCCGGACATCTCACACAGTGATGCCCCAGATTTCCCTCCCTCTGCCCACACATAACTCACT